>NC_057847.1:43442500-44692500 GCF_910594005.1 Cervus elaphus
ATGAATCTTCCAAAAAGAATTTTCTGAAGTCCATGTAGTAATTATACACTAATTAGTTAAATAATTAAAACTAATTAAACCAAAGAAGTAAGGATTAACTATCAAAGTTTTAAATGGAGTTGTTTTAGAAGTGGACTCACTCTTAAGTTTTGTAGTACCAACCTAAGTCTATCCATAATATGATTTAATCGAAATTTAATTAGCTGTCAAGATTTCATGAATATAGTAGTTATGTAAAGTAAATTACATCTTTAGTTTTTTAGGACTATATGGTAGAAAATATTCCTTTCGGCTTATTACTTACAAGACACTTTTTTTTTTTTTTTTTTTTACTGTGGTCACATATTACTTTCTCCATTATATGCACATTTACATTCTTCTTACTGTGCTATTTATTTTCAGTCTTAGAGTTTCTGTATATGGTCAGTATACTCATAATTCCCTAGCAAATCTATATGGTCATAATTTCTAACTAAGTATTTTAATAAAAGGACACAGGATCTATTAATTTTCCAGAGATCCAGAAAGGCTATATACAAAAATCCAAAAAAGTCATAAGTCTTATAAATTGGTTCCCTTTGTTCAGAGGCTCAGCCTGACAGACTGAGTCAGGGCTGAGTGAATGGAATATGGCCTCCTACGAAACAGAGACTGCTTCAGACAGCTGGCTTTACACAGGGCTATGCTGAGGCCTAGCATGTACAGGATAAGCAATAGAAAGCCTCTGTTCCTGACAATCTCTTGTTGTTGCTAACTGTACTCAGTGCTTTAAGTCTACAAGTTCTAGACTTTTTGAATATCATAATCTTTCTACTTCTGCTGTTTTACAATTGTAGTTCTCTCTCATCGGGAATGACCTTTCATTTTCTTTTCCCTTAATTAAACTACTCTTTATTCCTTAAAGGCAACTCAGCTTTGCCTCTTCTGGGATGTCACCCCTACAATCTGTCTGCTGACTGGTTGGAAATCCTCACTTGTTCTTGTGATAGCATAGCAACCTTATTCCAATGGAGCACTTCTCAGAGTCTACAGAGATTATCTACCTCTGGGTGGGTAAGGTTCATGTGTCTTACATAGGTCTTAATGATATTTGAGCCAATAATTAACAGTCAGGGCATTTCATATTAAAATCCAAATATCTAGCATCTCAGAAAAAAACAGATATATCCAATAACAATGGAGTGACATGACAATAATTTTTCAGAACTGAGTAAATGTTATCTCTCAGAAGGGGAGTAACTAGATGCTCTCTAGTTCTTAAAACTGTACACTGCCTAGTTTTCTTCCAATCTGTAAATTTCTTTAAGTTTCCTTAACAGTGTGGCCCTATAAGCTCTTATTTTAGCTTTGTTAAAACTGACTCTTTCTCTGACTTGTTCATTAATAGATGAACAAGCAAGTCACTCAGTCTTCTTGTTAATTCTTTTGCTGATTATTAACACAGGAATAAGAGCACTATTGTTCTATAATTCATAATGTAATTTTTTAATATCAAACATGCTGATATATGTAAAATATTGTATAACTTTAATTTTACTATAGTTAGATAAAGATATAATAATAGCTCTTTTAAGTACCATATTAAGACCATGCTTGGTATTTTCTAGCTAAATGTGAAAATGTGCACTTACAATTACCAAGATAACAATTCATACTCAATACCATCATTGCATTTGATAATTCAGTTGTACTGATGAGATAGCATAACTATAAAATAATAAAAACAATTAATCAGCAATAATAAAAATGATAAATCAAACTAAGATAAATCAACATTACAAACAAGGAGTATTAGGGGGAAGAGTGAACAAAAGTCATTCCTCACCTAGTAATAGTTTAAGCAGATATTGTTTATGTGAAATGATAAAAAAATCTTATAAAGATAACACTGTTGTGGCTTTGGTGACCATAGACTTCATGACGTAGAAAATAATGATTTAGTAGAAAGAAAGTAAATTATGCCCATAGTTTATTTAATAAAGGCTGGGATTCAAAACTAAATCCAATCAAAATAATGATTTATCACTCAACTCAAATTATACCTAATGTGGAAAAAAATTCATCAAAATAGTAATACTTATGCTAACTTAAAATCATTAGCAATAATACACTGCTGCTGCTGCTGCTAAGTCACTTTAGTCGTGTCCGACTACATGTGACCCCATAGATGTCTGCCCACCAGGCTCCCCCGTCCCTGGGATTCTCCAGGCAAGAACATTGGAGTTGGTTGCCATTTCCTTCTCCAATGCATGAAAGTGAAAAGTGAAAGTGAAGTTGCTCAGTCGTGCCCAACTCTTAGCGACCCATGAACTGCAGCCCACCAGGCTCCTCCCTCCATGGGATCTTCCAGACAAGAGTGCTGGAGTGGGGTGCTGTTGCCATCTCCAAATAATACAATAATCATAAGGAAAACTTACACTTACAATTTATACAAAAAATATTATTGTGGCTTCATGAAAAGCAAAACCTATCAAAAATTTAAATACTGAAAATCTCTTACTCACTTCATAAAATCATTATTTTTTTTTTTTTATTCTGTGACATAAAGTATCTGGAACATGCAGAATATTCTATAGATACTTAGTATACAAAAGAATATACTAGTTAGCTTTAAACACGTTATGGAGTGAAACAAACATTGAAAATTCTGAAAACATTTAATTTAGTTACTTTTTCTCACTTAAAAGATACCTTGAACTGTAAGAAAACACAACATATGCCACTAAAACCTACTTCATATGTATTTTTTCAATTTTAGCATTTTAAACTTTTTGGAAGTAATCAGATTCTTGTCTTCATAATATATTCAGGAAAATAAAATTTTCTTATACAGTTATTATTCCCAACAAAAATTTACACTCCCACACTGAAAGTGCAAAGATGAAAATTCATGACTCTATCACACAAGACATGGTGAGTTTGTCTATTTTCCTCTCAGCATGGATTACCCAAAATGAGGGATAATCTCTTCCCTCTGATCTATCTGATGATAAAAGTTATCTAACATTTTTAGGACAAAACTTTTATGTTGGAAAATATGTTAGCATCACAGTGGCACTGTTCAATAGAAGCAGAACGCCAACATGCTCTTATGGTTCATAATTCAGTTTCTGAATATAATTGAAATTTCCCTAAATCCATTGTAACTCAGGCTAAGTTTACAATTGCCCCTTATTTGTCTTGCTTACTTGCTTTTTATTGGAGAAGTTTGCCCAGGTTTCAAGGAAGGAGAAGAATTCAGATACTTGGAAACTTTAGATTTGGAACAGTCCACCAAAGCTTCTATGAAAGGATGTAACCAGTTTCCTTTTTTAAAATTAAAACTCATTGCCTAGAATAAACCTTACCATTGCTAGGGAGAAATGCCTTCCTGATCCAATATGTTATCACCACAGTCTCCCTAGTATTTCTCTCCCACAGATTTTCAAACCCAGCATTGTATGAAAATTATGTTGTGAAATATTTTTTTTGAAGCTGGAATACCTGAAAATAACAACAAAATCGGCTACTAATGCATACCTGGTTCCAATTTGGGAAAGGAGTCTGTCAAGAGCGTATATTGCCACCCTGTTTATTAATTTATATGCAGGGTACATCGTGCAAAATGCCAGGCTGAATGAAGCACAAGCTGGAATCAAGATTGCCAGAAGAAATATCAATAACCTTATGCAGAAGACAACACCCTTATGGCAGAAAGTGAAGAAGAACTAAAGAGCCTCTTGATGAAGGTGAAAGAGGAGAGTGAAAAAGTTGGCTTAAAGCTCAACATTCAGACAACTAAGATCATGGTCCCATCACTTCATGGCAAACAGGTGGGGAAACAGTGAGAGACTTTAATTTGGTGGGGGCGGGGGGGACTCTCCAAATCACTGCAGATGGTGACTGCAGCCATGAAATTAAAAGACACTTGCTCCTTGGAAGAAAAGCTATGACCAACCTAGACAGCATATTAAAAGCAGAGACATTATTTTGCCGACAAAGGTCCATCTAGTCAAAGCTATGGTTTTTCCAGTGGTCATGTATAGATGTGAGATTTGGGCTATAAAGAAAGCTGAGCACCAAAGAGCTGATGCTTTTGAACTGTGGTGTTGGGGAAGACTCTTGAGAGTCCCTTGGACTGCAAGGAGATCAAACCAGTGAATCCTAAAGGAAATTAGTCCTGAATATTCATTGGAAGAACTGATGCTAAAGCTGAAGTTCCAATGCTTTGGCCACCTGATGCAAAGAACTGACTCATTGGAAAAGACCCTGATTCTGGGAAAGCTTGAAGGCAGGAGGAGAAGGGGACGACAGTGGATGAGATGGTTGGATGTCATCACAGACTCAACGGACATAAGTTTGAGCAAGTTCTGGGAGCTGGTGATAGGGAAGCATGGCGTGCTGCAGTCTATGGGGTCGCAGAGTCAGACACAACTGAGCAGCTGAACTGAATGCATACACAAATACATGAATGTTTATGATAAGAGCCTTATCTATTAAAATCTTCAATGCAGTCATGTGGGTTGGTTTATGATTTGGAAGAATCTGGTATAGAAAGAGAGAGATAGAATGAGTTCCAGTTGAAATGTATGCTTGGAAAGCCATTGAAAACACGTACCTGAAAATCAAGACAGAGTCCAAACCTACAGATAAATATCTGATAATTACCCTTATGAAGCTATAGGGGTTTTCTTTTTTTTTCCCCCAGTGTGGCATATCATCAAATCTTCATGATTTGGGTCATGCCTGTTTCTCTCTCTGTTCCCCTCCTGAAGTTTATCCTTTGAATACATTGAACAACTTGTGATATCCCAAATGTGTCATGTTTCTTTGACATATTACCTGGAATGAACTACATATTTTCCTCCCTTACCATAATTCCTAGAAAACTTCTATATCTCACTTAAGACCCTATTGGAAAGTTTATATTTGTAAGATTTTTCATGACTTTTGAAATGAATATGGCTCATTTTATTCATTGTTTCTTCAGTGTTTATCCCATTAATTGCAGTTATATGTTTAATTACCTGACAGCTGTCAGGCTCCTCTAGGGAAAGTTATATCTTATTTGTTTAAAGCATATGCAGATTTTTCAACACATTTGCTAAATAAACTGATTTATTAATAATTAACAATTTAACAGACCTTCCTGCTAACCCACTATAGCACATTTGCTTCTTCAAGAATTCTCTTCCTGAATTGAGTACAAGTAATTCTGTCTTTATCTGAACTGTCTTTATCTAAACTTGCTTTCATAATAGTCAAATTTTAAATCAGTGATAGAGAAATTGCAGAGTAATTCATGTAACAACTCAGCTGTAGTGCTTATAACCTCAAATTTTCCTCTCAGTATCCATCAAAGCTAATGTGACAGAGCAACAAGAAGGAGAGGATGCTTTCATAAATGTATATGAGCTATTATTTCTAAACGTATTTTTGCTGATGTCAATATAATCCTCCAGTTAACTGATTCATATTAATGTAGGTTTGACATTTATTTAGTGTCTATTATATGTCAGGCACTGTGCTACTTGTCCTTGATCCCTATCTGGTGATTCTGAGGGGACATGATAAGAAATTAAAATCTCACTATGTATTAACAATAGCAGACAATGAAAAAATTCTATAATACACTGATAATAAATATTCTATAGCTGTAAACATACATATTAGTAGAGTTTACGGATTATGTTTAGGCAATATAACATTATTGACTTTGAAATTTTTATCATAGTTTAAATTATGCTCATACTGACACTAGATTTCTGTTTGTTTTTTCCATTTACAGTAAAATAAACAAAAAAAGTACAGAAAAGGAACCCATTGTGAGAAAATCTGTGTTTGCTCTTAAACATGATCTGCTTAGAGTCAAATGTTTAATACATGGGAAACTGAAAAATATAAATGTGACTGAAAGTTCAACTCATATGTTATCTACACTTGGAAAATGTCAAGCATGTTTAAAGTTAGATTTGTTTGAATAAACAGTAATCAAATAATATAGATGTGTTACCCCAAAGGAAGTTAGCTGAATGAACGTAGAGAATTTATCTGGTGCTTTTGTTGCAAATATTTTCCTGGAAAAATTTTTCCAATGCTTTTTTAATTTCACCTTGATTTGATTTTGTAGACTGAGAGCTTGAAGGATTCACATGACTCTCCAATCCCAGATTAAGCACCAGGGTAGAGACAGACAGCTGCAGGAAAGCGCCTATGGATTGTCTTAAGGAAGCAACAGAACTCCTAACATTTAAAGAGCCTGGCACCTTCATATGGATTTTTTATGGCTCAAATAAAACATCTGGAAAGTCTTATTGATTCCCCGTCCTCTCTCAAAAAACTTAATTATTTTGAGACACCTTCTGACAGATTAAAGGAACATCAATGGTGACAGGATGGTTTTCTAGAGCCTTTTGTGGACTCAGCTTGTTCCAAGAGAGGAAATGTGATATATATTTAACTAGAGTTCTTTAGATCCTGATTTTAAACACAGTCCAACCTCTTCACAGTAAAGCAAGATGGATATCATTCATCTCCCACAACTCTAAATCACCTATTTGATAGAGATGCCATTTAACATCTTACAATGCACAGGCACCCATTCCTCTCTACCTCACCATTCACACATAAACACACACACACACACACACAATAAAAAATTATCTGATCCAAAATATTAAAAGTGCAGAACTGAGAAAGCTGCTACACAGGAACTGCAATTTGAGTGATTATGGATTTCCATTGCAAAACTATGGAGGCTTGAAAGAAGTGATACAATATTTGAAAACTGCTAAAAATAAAAGGAGTTTTTGATACAAAATTCTATATTCAGTGAAATTGAATTTCATGAATGAAATGACAAAAAGATATTCTCTGAGAAAATAAAGCTAAGGGAACATTTCTGCCAGCAGATCTGCTCTCAGTTGGTAAAGAAAGGTTTGCAAGACTTCCCTGTTGGTCCAGGTTTAAGGATTTCCATGCCATGCAGGGGACATGAGTTCAACCCTGGTCTGGGAAGATTCCACATGCCACTGGGCAACTAAATTGATGTGCCACAAATACAAAGTCCACACACCACAGCTACTGAAGCCCGTCTGCCCTAGAGCCTGTGCTCTGCAACAAGAGAAGCCACTGAAATGAGACATCCGAGCACTGAAAATAGAAAAGACCTGCATGCAGCAATGAAGACCCAGCACAGCCAAAATACATACATACATACATTTGTTTTTGTTCAGTCATTAAGTCAGATCCTACTCTGCAAGCCCAAAGACTGCAGCACACCAGGCTCCCCTGTCCTTCACTGTCTCCCAGAATTTGCTCAAATTCATGTCCATTGAGTCAGTGATACTTTCTAATCATCTCATCCTCTGCTGTCCCTTCTTCTTTGCCTTTAATCTTTCCCAGAATCAGGGTCTTTTCCAATGAGTCAGTTCTTCCCATCAGGTGGCAGAGTACTGGAGCTTCGGATTCAGCAATAGTCCTTCCAATGGGTACTCAGGGTTGATTTCCTTTAGGATTGACTGGTTTGAACTCCTTGCAGTCCAGGGGACTCTCAAGAGTCTTCTTCAACACTACAGTTCAAAAGCATCAATTCTTCGGTGCTCAGCCTTTTTATGGTTCACCTCTCACATCCATACATAACTACTGCCAAAAACCATAGCTTAAACTATATAGATTTTTGTCAGAAAAGTGATGTCTCTGCTTTTTAATATGCTGTCTAATTTTGTCATAGCTTTGCTTCAGAGAGCAGGTATCCTTTAATTTCATGGCTGCAGTCACAATCCACAGAGATTTTGGAGCCCAAGAAGAGAAAATCTGTACCACTTCCACTCTTTCCCCTTCTATTTGCCATGAAGTGATGAGACTGAATGCCATGATCTTTAATTTTATGATGTTGAGTTTTACACCAGCATTTTTACTCTCCTCTTTCACCTTCATCAAGAGGCTTAGTTCCTTTTCACTTTCTGCCATTAGAGTGGTATCATCTGCATATCTGAGGTTGTTGATATTTCTCCCAGAGGTCTTGATTCTAGCTTGTGAGTTATCCAGCATTTCACATGACGTGCACTGCATGTAAGTTAGATAAGCAAGGTGACAATATAGAGCCTTGTCATACACTTTTCCCAATTTTGAACCATGTCCTGTTCTAACTGTTTCTTCTTGACCTGCATACAGGTTTCTCAGAAGACAGTTAAGAAGATCTGGTATTCTCATCCCTTTAATAATTTTCCAGAGTTTGTTGTGATCCCCACAAAGGCTTTAGTGTAGTCAATGAAGCAGAAACAGATGTTTTCCTGGAATTCCCTTCCTTTCTCTATGGTCAAATGGATGTTGGCAATTTGATCTCTGGTTTCTGTCTCTTTTAAACTCAGCTTGAACATCTGGAAGTTCTCAATTCACAAATTGCTGAAGGCTAGCTTGAAGGATTTGAGCCTAACTTTAATGGCATGTGAAATGAGAGCAATTGTACTATAGCTGGAACATTTTTTAGCATTGTCCTTATCTGGGATTGGAATGAAAACTGATCTTTTCCTGTACTGTATCCACTGCTGAGTTTTCCAAATTTGCTGGCATATTGAATACAGCACTTTAACGGCATCATCTTTTAGGATTTGAAATAGCTCAGCTGGAATTCCATCACTTCCACTAGCTTTGTTGTAGTAATGCTTCCTAAGGCCCACTTGACTTCACAGTCCAGGAAGTTCAGGTAGGTGACCACACCACTGTGGTTATCCTGGTCATCAAGACGTTCCTTAAGATCATTAGCCACACTCATCAAGAAAAAAAGGGAGAAGAATCAAATCAACAAAATTAGAAATGAAAATGGAGAAATCACAACAGACAACATAGAAATACAAAGGATCATAAGAGACTACTACCAGCAGCTCTATGCCAATAAAAGGGACAACTTGGAAGAAATTGACAAATTCTTAGAAAACTATAGCCTTTCAAAACTAAACCAGGAAGAAATAGAAAACCTTAACAGACCTATCACAAGCACAGAAATCAAAACTGGAATCAAAAATCTTCCAACAAAAGCCTAGAATGAGATGACTTATCAGGTGAATTCTACCAAAAATTTAGAGAAGAGCTAACACCTATCCTCCTCAAACTCTACCAGAAAATTGCAGAGGAAGATAAACTTCCAAACTCATTCTATGAGGCCACCAACACCCTAATACCAAAACCAGACAAAGATGCCCCCAAAAAGAAAACTACAGGCCAATATCACTGATGAACATATATGCAAAAATCCTTAACAAAATGCTAGCAAATAGAATCCAACAACATATTAAAAAGATCATACATCATGACCGTGTGGGCTTTAATCCCAGGGATGCAAGGATTCTTTAATATCTGTAAATCACTCAATGGGATACAGCACATTAACAAATTTAAAGATAAAAACCATATGATTATCTCAACAGATGCAGAGAAAGCCTTCGACAAAATTCAACATCCATTTATGATAAAAAACATCCAGAAAGCAGGAACACAAGGAACATACCTCAACATAATAAGAGCCACATATGATAAACCCACAGCAAACATTATCCTCAATGGTGAAAATATGAAAGCATGGGCTTCCCTCGTAGTTCAGTCAGTAAAGAATCTGCCTGCAATACAGGAGACCCGGGTCCGATTCCTGGCTTGGGAAGATCCCCTGGAGAAGGAAAAGGCAACCCACCCCAATATTCTTGCCTGGAGAATCCCATCAACAGAGGAGCCTGGTGGGCTACAGTCCATGGGGTTGCAAGAGTTGGACATGACTTAGCAACTAAACCACCAACCACCACCACCACCCCTAAAGTCAGGAACAAGACAAGGGTACCCACTCTCACCACTACGATTCAACATAGTTTTGGAAGTTTTAGCCACAGCAATCAGAGTAGAAGAAGAAAATAGGAATCCAGATTGGAAAAGAAGTAAAACTCTCACTGTTTGCAGATGACATGATCCTCTACATAGAAAACCCTAAAGACACCACCAGAAAATTACTAGAGCTAATCAATGCATATAGTAAAGTTGCAGGATATAAAATTAACACACAGAGATCCCTTGCATTCCTATACACTAACAATGACAAAACAGAAAGAGAAATTAAGGAAACGATACCATTCACCATTGCACCAAAAAAGAATAAAATACTTAGGAATAAATCTACCTAAAGAAACAAAAGATATATATATAGAAAACTATGAAACACTGATGAAAGAAATCAAAGAGGACACAAATAGATGGAGAAATACCATGTTCATGGATCCAAAGAATCATATAGTGAAAATGAGTATACTACCCAAAACAATCTATAGATTCAATGCAATTCCTATCAAGCTACCAATGGTATTTTTCAGAGACTTAGAACAAATTATTTCACCATTTGTATGGAAATACAAAAAACCTCGAATAGCCAAAGCAATCTTGAGAAAGAAGAATGGAACTGGAGGAATCAACCTGCCTGACTTCAGACGATACTACAAAGCTACAGTCATCAAGACAGTATGGTACTGGCACAAAGACAGAAATATAGATCAATGGAACAAAATAGGAAGCCCAGAGATAAACCCACACACCTATGGACACCTTCTCTTTGAGAAAGGAAACAAGAATATACAATGGAGAAAAGACAATCTCTTTAACAAGTGGTGCTGGGAAAACTGGTCAACCACTTGTAAAAGAATGAAACTAGAACACTTTCTAACACCATACACAAAAATAAACTCAAAATGGATTAAAGATCTAAATGTAAGACCAGAAACTATAAAACTCCTAGAGGAAAACATAGGCAAAACACTCTCTGACATAGCACAAATCATAGCACAGTCCTCTATGACCCACCTCCCAGAGTAATGGAAATAAAAGCAAAAATAAACAAATGGGACCTAATTAAACTTAAAAGCTTTTGCACAACAAAGGAGACTATAAGTAAGGTGAAAAGACAGCCTCCAGAATGGAAGAAAATAATAGCAAATGAAGCAACTGGAAAAGAATTAATCTCAAAAACATGCAAGCAGCTCATGCAGCTCAATTCCAGAAAAATAAACAACCATCAAAAAATGGGCCAAAGAACTAAACAGACATTTCTCCAAAGAAGACACACAGATGGCGAACAAACACAAGAAAAGATGCTCAATATCACTCATTATCAGAGAAATGCAAATCAAAACCACAATACGGTACCATCTCATGCCAGTCAGAAGGACTGCTATCCAAAAATCTACAAACAATAAATGCTGGAGATGGTGCGGAGTAAAAGGGACCCTCTTACACTGTTGGTGGGAATGCAAACTAGTACAGCCACTATGGAGAACAGTGTGGAGATTCCTTAAAAAACTGGAAATAGAACTGCCATACAACCCAGCAATCCCACTGCTGGGCATACATACCAAGGAAACCAGAATTGAAAGAGACACGTGTATCCCAACGTTCATCGCAGCACAGTTTACAATAGCCAGAACATGGAAGCAACCTAGATGTCTATCGGCAGACAAATGGATAAGAAAGCTGTGGTACATATACACAATGGAATATTACTCAGCCATTAAGAAGAATGCATTTGAATCAGTTCTAATGAGATGGATGAAACTGGAGCCTATTATACACAGCGAAGTAAGTCAGAAAGTAAAACATCAATACAGTATCCTAATGCATATATATGGAATTTTGAAATATGGTAATGATGACCCTATATGTGAGACAGCAAAAGAGACACAGATGTAAAGAACAGTCTCTTGGACTCTGTGGGAGAAGGCAAGGATGGGATTATTTGAGAGGGTAGTGTTGAAACGTGTATATTATCATATGTGAAGCAGATCACCAGGCCAGGTTCGATGCATGAGACAGGGTGCTCAGGACTGGTGCACTGGGATGACCCTGGGGTTGGGATGGAGAGGGAGGTGGGAGGGGGGTTCTGGATGGGGAACACATGTGTGGCCGAGGCTGATTCATGTTGATGTACACCAAAAAACACTATAATATTGTAAAGTAATTAGCCTCCAATTAAAATAAATAACTTTAAAAAAAGAGATATATATTGAATGGTTATTCTGTCTAGAGTAATATTATAACACTAGTTCAGATACATATATTATATAATAGAGGTTTTTGATTGTAAATGATGTTGTCTATAGTACACTGAAGTTGATATTAATCTGTGTGGTTCACTTAATAGAACTGGTGTATATTATTTTAAAATCAGTATCTAAGTTCATTGACTGAATTTAGATTCCTTATTTGCATGCTAAATCACTTCAGGCATGTCCAACTCTTTGATACCCTATGGACTGTAGCCTGCCAAGCTCCACTGTCCAAGGGATTTTCTAGGCAAGAATACTGGAGTGGTTTGACATTTCCTACTCCAGCAGATCTTCCCAACCCAGGGATCAAACCCACATCTGCATTGCAGGTTGATTTTTTACTGTCTGAGCTGCCTTAGTCTGAAATATTTATAACCATATTCATCTTCAAGAAAAGTCTCCTTTTTTCATGGCAGTTCATATAATGACTTAGTTTCCAGGAAGGTTTTTGGTAAAAAGTGATGCTGCCTATATAAAAAATGTCCTATCAGAAATATATCCCCCTCAACTAATTTGAATAAAAATACTGCTATAAATATTTCACAGTTATTAGTGAAAGGTGTACTGAGAAAATCAAAACAAAAACAGAGTCTCTGCCTCAAAGGATTGCAATATTTTCTAGTGTTTTTGAGTTGGCACTAATATCGGGACAGAAGGAAATACCCAAAATAGCAACAACAGGCTCTTTGGGCTCCCTGTATTAATTTTCTCCCAAATACCAAACAAGTCTATGTATGTGTGTGTGTGTGTGTATGTGTATGTAATATTGTCATGAGAACACAGGATAATATAACTTTATGGGAATATCTGTGTGAGCCCATTAAAATATATATGAATCAACTTCATGTAATGGAATCAGAGGAAGCTAATTTTAATTTTGGTGAACTGTTTAAAAAAGACACTTATATAAGGAACTTTTCCCAATGTACTGGGAAAATTTACTTTCTTTTCTTATTACTCTATATTTTTAAAGCAATAAATCTCACCAATATAGATTATCAAAACTTAGAAATCAGAGTGAGGTTATAGCTCCTTTTATTTTGTTTAGGATTCTGGAAAGATCAGTAATGAAAAGAATAGATATTTGAATCTTTTTTAAATGCATATACTTAGAAAAGACTTATTCTTCAATCTCTCCCCTTCTTTACCTCCACCCCCATGCCCTCCATATCACACACAAGTGTCCACAGGGTTACTGTGGATTGTTATCTCCTGAATTGTGGGCAATATAAATACGATGGCTTAACAGTTCAATGATTGCTGATAATCTAAATGTGTTCTCCTTGTTTTTCAGGTGTCCCTATGATACTGGGAGTGGAGTCAGTCATGAAGACTAAATGAGATATAAGTGAAAGTGAATCCTTTTAGAAAAAATGTGTACTAAGAAACTGTGAAGCAATAATATCAACCAGTGCCTTGCATTTTGTCATTAATTTATACAAATGTATTGATTTAACACTTAAGAGTTTTATTTTTGCCTGTCTACACTACTTAAATCCCTGACCAAAAGAAGATAATTCTTTTCAAGGGAAACAAAGGATTCTGTTGCAGTTCTGGATCAGATCTAGATGAGAATTGGACCAAAAAAAAAAAAAAAAGTAGAAAATCTTCTATACCAGTAATAGGATTGAAAGTCTCTTTCAAGATTAGTTCACTTTACAGGAGACCAATTTCTGACTAGTTTAACCTCCTAATAATAAATGGGATTCCTGAAGAAGAGCCTCCTGGATGATTAGATCTCATCAGTTAAAGTAGATCAATTCTTATGAGAAATATTTTCTAAGGCAGTTCTGCTCTGAGACCCTGCAGTAATGTTGAGCCCTTTCTATCTTAAGAAGCTTGTGATTGCTGTATTTATTCAAAGAATATCACTGCATCTTATGTAATTCTATCTGGAAACATTGCAATAAAAAGCAAAAAGAATAATAGAAAATAATGGAAAAATATTAATTCAGACTGAGAGCTAATAATGTGAAATGCCATTCACTTTTCCCATGTGGAGAGAAATAAAAGGCTATCAAGTATTATGAAAAGTACCATCAAAGTAATAGAATTTTAAGTGTGTACTTTAAGGAAAAAGACCATATTGATACTGCTTCCTGGCTGATGTTTTAATTTTCTTCATGTCAATACATTTCCTGGGGTTGTACTTTAGTTCTTAACTGTATCTTACCAGCATAACTAAGTCCAAGCTTCTACTGCTCCCTCCAAGACAAGCCAACAAGTTGAGAGACAAGGTGCTAGGACAAGGAATAGTGACTTTACCAAGAAAACCATCAAACCAAGAAGGTGGTGGACTAACATCCTAAAGAACAACCTTTAATATATCTATTATGTATGTTTCAACTATAAGCCACAATCCTTTTTGTAATTAATGTACCTACAAGCATTGTTACCAAGATTGGGCAGAAAGCAATTAGCTGTAGAGGACAAAGGCTAGAGCTTAAAGAAATAGATCCACCATGAAGTCTGGTTAGTTCTTCCTATTAATACTAGTATTTTTATCTCTCTTCTATGTAGAGGTAAATATATGCATTTCTTTTATTAACATAAAATTACTTTCTTTCATTTAAGATTATGCATGTGAAAAATGTACAAAACTAAGCATTTATGTGCCTAACCTAAATCTGAAATTAATTTTATGATTTTTGTGTTATGGTTTTCTTTTGACCTTTATTTCAAGTCTATTCAACATCTTTGCTCTACTTATGTTTCCAATAATGCTAAAGCTGGAACAAATGTATTAAGTATCTTCTGTCTGACAGGTACTCAACTGTTATTGAGGCAAATGCAAATTTATTAAAATCTAAATTCCTTCTTAGCACTTATTTTAGTTTTCTAGCTTGAAGAATTTTACAATAGCTATATCAGTTATTGAAAATGCACATGATTAGATGCCCTGTAGGAAGGACATGAGTCTTAAAAAACAAATACAGATTTTTGACACACTTTCTGGTAATTCAGAAACTACAAGCAGGCAGAGGTGGGGTACTACTCTCTAAACACCAAGAACTCCTCTTGGAATTTAAGAAGCTTGAGCATTGGGTAAGGACAGAATAAAGAAATGTGACACTGTGTATTTCAAACTGAGTCACTGATAAATCTTGAAAACTCTTTGAGCAGTATTGTAGCTGATACAAGAAGATCACATAGGAACGAAACTGAAAAATAGCAAATGGTGCTTCCCTTGAAAGAATAAGAGGGTACTATCTATTGACCTAAGCTTTTGAGAACTCTTAATTAATGTATTAGCATTGGTGGTTCTTAAAAAACAAACAAAAATGCTAATGTAGTGACTACTTTGTCCTACCCCAGGAACTTAAGCTACCAAAGTTATCATTACAAAGACCACAGTTGGAAGAACTTACTTGTGATGAGACCTAATTACCAACATTCCAAACAGTCAACAAGAATAAGAATTTCCTGTTGAAAGGACTGATAAAAGTGAACTTTTTACCTAATGACCACATCACCTGACCAATCAATGAAATACAAATCTAGCTTTCTTTCCTCTTTAACCAATCAACACTTCACCTCATCTTGCACCAATGAACTCTTCTTAAAAACAACTTACCTCATCTTCCTCTCTTTTACACATCAAAACCCTGAGTTCCTCTCCTGTAATCAGGGGACACTATTCCTGTAGTCAGGGGACCCAAATCTGCATACTCCAAGTTGCAATTCTTTGGTCCCAACTAAATGCTCTGCCTTTAGAACTGGCTTCTTATTCTTAGATCAACAGGCTAGAGGATGAAACTTTTGGTTCTATAAAAGAACCCCCCCACACACAAATAGTATTCTATTTGTCAATCTGAGTTTTGTACCCACTGCATAAGATAAAATCAAATAAGAGATCAAAATATAGTCTTTGTTACAGTTAAAAACTAGATGTTAAAGAGCATTAAAGGTTAATTAAATTTACCCACCAATCCAGTCCTAAGTAATACTGGGTAAAGATGTGCCTGTCAAGGTGGGACCCTGCCCCAAGAGTTGTAGAGAAGATGGCTGTGTCCTGTAAGCAGCTCGAACCCCAGAGAGGATGAAATTTTGGCCTATGCATGATGAGTTTCTAGCCGATCAGAAAAAGCCATTTCTTTTCTCCAAGGAAAGAGTCATAAAAATAATAGTTACTATTAGACACTTGTCCCATTTTTAAGGAAATATTTGAGGAATGGAACAAGCATTATCTCTTAGAAAAAATGATAATATCCATACCTATGCACACAAATATATGTGCACACACAGACATACAGCTAACAATATATTGCAATGAAGATTCTAACAGTGAAGTATATGTCTATCATTTCACCAGTGCCATAAATGTTCTATTGTAGCTTTATAGGAACTTCTGAAATTAGGTTAATGAAAGTTCATTAACTTTTTATTTCATTTTAAAATGTTTTGACTATTCTAGTTCTTTTGCCTTTCTCTAGATAATAGATAGAAGATAGCTAGATAAGCAGATAGATAGAGATATATCTAGATGATAGAATGGTCTATATATATTTATCTATGAATAATCAACTTGTTATGCAAAAACTGCTAGAATATAAATTTATAATTGTATTGAGATATCATTGATATAATTGAGTAAATTTCCCACATGTATACAATTTGATATTTTCATAACTGCAATGGAATTAACCATTGTATACAATTGCATATAATTAACCATTGCATGTAATGGAATTAACCATCACTACTAAAAGTTTACACACAACCCTTGTTAATTACAACAACCCTTACCTCTCAGAACTACTATATATTCCAAATATAAGGAAAAGTCTTTGAGCTGTAAAAACCTTGTCTTTGAGCTGTAAAAACCCAGCCTTCATTTCATCTGTATAAATGACATTTTTAAACATCTGAAGGCAAAGACATAGAGACTTTTATATGGAATTTGGAAAGACTGAGAAAAGTCAGCAAAGGTGTATTTCTAACAGACTGGGCAGTTTCCTCAGCATGCATACCAATGGGTAGTCATTATAGAGCTACAAAATAAAAAGACTGAACCAAGATGTCTAATTCCACAGTGTTGAATTGGGTATATTTGTTTGGTTATTATTATTAAAACCATATTATAATTAATTTTGAATTGGAAGGGCTTTCTCAGGATACCTGCCACAATTTAGGTTCTCAAAATTCAACTAAGTACTTCTAACTACTGAATTCCACTGTCATAACACAAAACATTTTATGGCTAAAATCAAATAGGACTTATAAATATGATGATAATATTCACTGTAAGTTTTATATTTCTGAATCTGATTTTTCTACTGATTTTCAGTATTAGAATAAGATAGAAAAAGGTAAGCATAAAATGACTAAAATTAATCACCTACATAATACAGAATCTCTCATAAATCGAGTTTCCACCTATGTCCCAAGGGGATTTTGAATAAAATATTGAATAACTTAGACAAAATAATATGACAGTGAGATTTGGCTAAGTCAGCTTATAATTAAAAAAAAAAACACATAGAAATAATAGTTAAATCACAAGGCAAACACAAATAAATATAGTATAGACTGGGGACACAAATACATTATTTAAGTTAATGTGATTGCTATGAGTCAAAGCAAAAATTTAAATAACAGGGCACAGAAAACAAGATGGTGGAGTAGTAGGTGGATGTGGAGCATATCTCTCTCCACAGATACATCAGGAATACATCTTCAGACACAGAAGTGTATGTGGAAAACCAGCTGAGAGTGGGCAGAAGTACCTGACCAGCAGAAAAGAATATATAGAACCACGCAAAACTCGGTAGGACAAAGGAATGAGGTGGGAAAACAGGAGTGTTAATAGGACTGGACCTGCCCTCAGCGGGTGGGGGAACTGAAGTAGGGGTCCAATCCCAACATTGGGGCAATTGTCTGAGTCAGAGGAAAAACATTTAAGGCTGAGAGTGAAACAGCTGAGATGGGGCAGCCTAAATGGAATGAGAATCAGACAATCCTTGCCACAGCCATAATACCCCGGACAGGAACGCTGGTCCCCTGGAAGGCACAGTGGCTGGGAGGTGGAGTTTACGGACTGTGGAGCAATCCCAGGGTGAGGGCTGCTAGTGACTGTGGAGAGGCAGATTGAGGGGAAGTGAGGGAGGACATCATGGTGGGAAATGCCAGTGGTGGAAGCCAGGCAGCCATGGAAGCAAGGTGATACTGCTGAGTCATGTGCAAGATGTGGAGCAATCACCATAATCTCTCTCTTCCCACATGCCAGCAGAGGCAGCTGAACAATGGAGAGGCTGGCCCATCAAATGCCTGATGCACTGAACTACAGAGTAGGACCCCACCTAGGGTGCCCCTTTAAGTGCCTGACGTGCCAGTCTACAGAGTAGGACCCCAGCCAGGGGGTCCCCTCTATGTGCCTGACTCCCTAAATAACAGAGATGCACCCAGGCAAGGGAACACTCTAAGTGCCTAAATGTGGTGGAGCTGCAGAGAAAGACTGACCAAAGAGGCCTTCTGATCTCCAGCTACAAGAGGCTCGAAAAAAGACTCTGATAGGGCCATAACTCCTGCAGTGGAGGCAGTCCGTGTCCCTGCACACTTGGTGTCACAAGGGTCCCGACAAGCCAAGCAGCTGTGCCACCTCCACGCTCAACTCTCACTGGGGCAGAGCTGCCACAGGCAAAAAAAGTCTTGCATCTATGTGCTCAGGGTCGATACGGTCACGTCTGACTCCTTGCAGCCCTGTAGACTGTGGCCTGCCAGGCTTCTCTGTCAGGAAGGGGGGTTCTCCAGGCAAGAATACTGGAGCATATTGGCCAATACTGGTTGTCATACCCTTCTAGAGCACTATATTCCTGCTGCCCTAGATGCCAACTCCCCTGAGTACCTGGCGCTGCCAGAACCCCTGTGACCCAAACAGCTGCACCACTTCCACACTTGGCCCTCACAAGGACAAACCCAAGTACTCCATGGCAGCCTCAGAAGCAAACCCCAGTGGGTGACCCACATGTAGAGGTGGAAACAAAACCACAATTGAAACCCAGGGGCAGTGTGGCTAAGGAAGAAGACCCAAAACCTTCCCACCAGCTGTGCAAGCTGCAGATTAAATCCACACAATCAACTAGGCAGACTCTGTCTATGGAGTATATAAAAGGTAATTGAGAGCTCCCATAAAAGAAAATGCACTAGATCTGAAGCTGTGGACATTGGAGGCAAGAACACACAGGAGCAAGACCAGATTAGAATCTGAGCTGCCTACACAGCAGGTCCAGAGACCAGCACGGTGTTGGGGGGCATCCTAAGGAGGTAAGGAGGTCTGTGACTCCCAGCGAGGGAAAGGACTCTGACAGTATGACTCAAGAAAAACATTTATTATTCTTATGTTTTGACTTGTACTGTAGGTTCTTTTGGATTTTTAATTCTTTTTTTCCCTATTTGCCCCCTCTGTTATAGTTGTCAATTTTACCAGCACTATGAAATCTAATTAAGCTTAAAGCTTCTTTTTTTTCCTCAGTCACATTTTTTATTGTTAAAAACCTCTACCTCTACATTGGGCTTTTGCAGTTCTATGGAGTTATACTTTTTCTTTTTTTTTTTTTCCTCTTTTTAAAATTTTAATCTTTAAAATCTATTATACTTTTTCTACATTTATTCTGTTGCTTTTCCTACTGTTCTTTTTCCCTTGCAGTGAATCTTTAACCTATATAAATCTTCTTCATCTACCTCTATGTAACTTTGCATATCTATTCTTTCTCTCTTTTTTTTTCTTTCCTTTCCTCTCAACTTATTTTTAGTTTTGTTTTTTATTGTTTTACTCCCCATTTCACACCTTACTTTAGCTTTCAAGTTTGTGCTTTAGTTAGTTTTCTACTTAACTCATAAATATTATTTTTTATTTCCTTTGTTCGCCAGGTCAATCTACTATATTTTATTTTTGTTGGATAGTTTTGACTTTGTTCATGGGTGTATATGTGTATTTGCCAGATTTTTTAACTACCATTTGTATGGGGTTGATGTTTTGTTTCTCTCTTTTGGATATTTGCTTTAATCTCACTTAATGCCATAACAAACCACTCATGGAATCTTTTTTCATGACCAGAGATCAATCCCTAGCCTTTGGAGTGGGAGCACTAACTCCAAGACCCTAGACTACCAGAGAAGGAACACTACAGAGTATTAAATAGTGGGAACTCATACAAATGAAACCACTCGAATACAAGACCCAGCATCACCCAACCACCAGTAACACCCTGTGCAGGACACCTTATCTAAACAACAAACAAAACAAAAATACAAACGAAATCATCAACAGACAGGATTACCACCTCACTCAGTCTTGCCCATCAGAGGAAACACAAACAAATGAAAAATCAAACAAACAAAAATTCAGCACCAATGTCATCCTGTAGGAAGTTAGTACAAACCACTGGACCAACTTGAGGAGGGCAGAAACCAAAAGGAAGAAAGAACTCAACCTTCTCCAAGGAAAGAATTCAACTTTCCTTGAGCCTGGGAAAAGGAGACCTCAAACACAATAAGTTTAAAAAAACAATAATTAAAGGCAGAGAAATACTACACAAATGAAGGAACAAACTAGAAACACAGAAGTCCACATAAATGAAGAAGAAATAGGCAAACTACCTGAAAAAGAATTCAGAATGATGATGGTAAAGATGATTACAACTTTGAAAACAAAATGGAGACAAATGCAAGAATCAATTAACAAAGATATAGAAGAATTCAAGAATAAACATACAGAGACAAACAACACAATTACTGAAATTAAAATACTCTAGAAGGAATCAATAGAAGAATATCTGAAGCAGAAGAATGATTCAGTGAGCTGGAAGAAAAAATGGTGGAAAAAATTTCTAAACAGCAGAATAAAGTAAAAAGAATGAAAAGAAATGAGGATAGTCTCGGAGATCTTTGGGACAATATCAAACACACCACCCTTCAAATTATAGGGGTCCCAGAAGAAGAAGAGAAAACGAAAGGGTATGAGAACTTTTGTGAAGAGATTATAGTTGAAAATTTCCCCAATATGGAAAAGGAAATAGTCAAATCCAATAGGCAAAAAGAATCCCATGCAGGATAAACCCAAGGAGAAACATGCCAAGACACATACTAATCAAACTAACAGAGACAAAACACAAAGAAAGAACATTAAAATCAGCAAGGGAGAAGCAACAAGTAACATACAAAGCAAACTCCATACACATAAAAGCTAATCATTCAGGAAAAACTCTGCAGGCCAGAAGGGAATGGCAGGATGTCTATAAAGTACTGAAAGAGAAAAATCTACAACCAAGATTACTGTACCTGGCAAAGATCTCATTGAAAATTAATGGGGAAATAAAAAGCTTTTCAACAAGCAAAAGTGAAGAGAATTCAGTACCACCAAACCAGCTTTACAACAAATGTAAAAGGGACTTATATAGTCAAGAGATACAAGAGAAGAAAAAAGATCTACAAAATCAACCCCAAACAATTAAGAAAATGGCAATAGGAAAATATATATCAATAATTACTTTAAATGTAAATGGATCAAATGCTCCAACCAAAAGATACAGGCTGGCTGAATGTATACAAAAACAAGACCCATATATATGCTGTCTACAAAAAACCCACTTCAGACCAAAAGACATATATAGACTGAAAGTAAGAGGATGGGAAATATATTCCATGCAAATGGGAAGCAAAAGAAAGGTGCAGTGGCCATCCTCATATCAGACAAAATAGACCTAAAAAATAAAGAAGACTACAAGAGATAAGGAAGGATACTACATAATGATCAAGGGATCAAATCAAAAATAGACATAACATTGTAAATATCTATGTCCCAAACATAAGCGTGCCTCAATACATAAGACAAACACAACACTAACAAACATAAAGCTCAACATTCAGAAAACTAAGATCATGGCATCTGGTCACATCACTTCATGGCAAATAGATGGGAAAACAGTGGAAACAGTGGCAGACTTTTTTTGGGGGGGCTCCAAAATCACTTTAGGTGGTGACTGCAGCCATGAAATTAAAAGTCACTCCCTGGAAGGAAAGTTATGACCAACCTAGACAGCATATTAAAAAGCAGAGACATTACTTTTCCAACAAAGGTTTGTCTAGCTAATACTACGGTTTTTCCAGTAGTCATGTATGGATGTGAGAGTTGGACTATAAAGAAAGCTGAGTGCTGAAAAATTGATGCTTTTGAACTGTGGTGTTAGAGAAGACTCTTGGGAGTCCCTAGGACTGAAGGGAGACCCAACCAGTCTATCCTAAAGGAGATCAGTCCTGGGCGTTCATTGGAAGGACTGATGTTGAAGCTGAAACTCCAATACTGTGGCCACCTCATGCGAACAGCTGACATTTGAAAAGACCCTGATGCTGGGAAAGCTTGAGGGCAGGAGGAGAAGGGGACGACAGAGGATTAGATGGTTGGATGGCACCACCAACTCAATGGACATGAGTTTGGGTAAACTCCAGGAGTTGGTGATGGACAGGGAGACCTGGTGTGCTGCAGTCCATGGGGTTGCAAAGAGTCAGACACGACTGAATGACTGAACTGAACTGAACAGACATAAAAGGAGAAATTGACAGTAACATAATACTAGTAGGAGACTTTAACACCCACTCACACCAATGGACAGATCATCAAAACAAAAAATTAATAAGGAAACACAAGTCTTAAATGTATATTAGATAAGATGGATCTCATTGATACTATCAGGACATTCTATCCAAATGCAGAATAATACACCTTCTTCTTAAGTGCACATGGAACATTCTCCAGGATAGACCACATCTTGGGTCACAAATCAAATCTCTGTAAATTTAAGAAAATTTAAATCATATCACACGTCTTCTCCAACCACAATGCTATGAGATTAGACATCAATTACAAGAAAAAAGAGTGAAACACAAACACATGGAGATTAAACAACATGCTTCTAAATAACCAACAGGTTACTGAAGAAATCAAAAGGGAAATCAAAAAATTTCTGGAAACAAATGACAATGAAAACATGACAACTCAAAACCTATTGGATACAGCAAAAGCAGTTCTGAGAGAGAAGTTTATAATAATAGAGTCCTACCTCAAGAAACAAGAAAAACATCGAACGGACAATCTAACTGTACATCTAAAACAACTGGAAAAAGAACAAGACAACAACAACAAAAAAATTAGTAGAAGAAAAGAAACCATGAAGATCCAAGCAGAAATACATGAAAAAGAAATGAAAGAAACAATTGCAAAGAGTAATAAAACTAAAAGCTGATTCTTTGAGAAGATAAACAAAATTGTCAAACCTTTAGCCAGACTCTTCAAGAAAAAAAGGGAGAAGAATCAAATCAACAAAATTAGATATGATGAAAGAAGAGGTTACAACAGACAATGCAGAAATGCAGAGTTATAAGAGACTATTATGAACAACTACAGGCAATAAAACAGATAACCTGGAAGAAATGGACAAATGCTTAGAAAAGTTCAATCTTTCAAGACTGAAACAAGAAGAAATAGAAATTATGAACAACCCAATTGCAAGTACTAAAATTGAAGCTGTAATCAAAAATCTCTCAAAAAAAAGCCCATGGTGAGATGGCTTACAGGAGAATTCTATCAAACAGTTAGAGAACTAATGCCTATCCTTCTAAAACTCTTTCAAAAAATTGCAGAGGATGAACACTTCCAAACTCATTCTGTGAGGCCACCATCACCCTGATACCAAAACCAAAGACAACACAAAAAATGAAAACTATAGGCCAATATCACTGATGAACATAGATGCAAAAATCCTCAACAAAATTTTACCAAACAGAATTCTGCAACACATCAAAAACGTCATACACCATGATCAACTTGGGTTTATTCCAGGGATGTAAGGATTCTTCAATATATGCAAATCAATGAATATGATATACCATATTAACAAATTGAAAGATTAAAATGATAAGATCATCTCAATAGATGCAGAAAAAACCTTTGACAAAATTCAGCACCCATTTATGATGAAAACTCTTCAAAAAATGGGCATAGAAGGAACCTACCTCAACTTAGTAAAGGCCATATATGATAAGCCTATAGGAAACATTATTCTCAAGTGAAAAACTGAAAGTAGTTGCTCTAAGATCAGGAACAAGACAAGGGTGTCCACTTTCACCACTGTTATTCAACATAGTTCTGAAAGTCCTAGCTACAGAAATCACAGAAGAAAAAGAAATACAAGGAATCCAGATCAGAAAAGAGGTAAAGCTCTCACTGTTTGCAGATGACACGATATTGTACATAGAAAACTCTAAAGCTAGTATCAGAAAATCACAAGAGCTAATAAGTGTACTTAGCAAAGTTACAGGATACAAAATCAATACACAGAAACCACTTGCATTTTTATATACTAACAAGAAAAATCAGAAAAAGAAATTAAGGAGTCACATCCATTCACCACTGTAAGAAAAATAATTAAATATCTAGGAAAAAACTTACCTAAAGAGACTAAAGAACTGTACACAGAAAATTATAAGACACTAATGAAAGAAATCAAAGATGACATAAACAGATGAAGATATATTCCATGTTCCTAGGTAGGAAGAATCAATGTTGTGAAAATGACTATACTACCAAATGCAGTCTAGATTCAACACAATCCCTATCAAATTACCAAAGGCACTTTTCACAGAACTAGAATAAAAAATTGCACAACTCATATGGAAACTCAAAAGACCCTGAATAGCCAAAGCAGTCTTGAGAAAGAAGAATGGAGCTGGAGGAATCAACCTTTCTGATTTCAGATTATACTACAAAGCTACAGTCATCAAGACAGTGTAGTACTGGCACAAAACAGAAATATAGACTAATGGAACAAGATCAAAAGCCCAGAAGTAAACCCGTATAACCTATAAAGAAGTAAAACCTATAGGGTCTTATTTTTGACAAAGGAGGCAAGAATATACAGTGGGGCAAAGACAGTCTCTTAAATAAATGGTGCTGTGAAAACTAGACAGCCATACGTCAAAGAATGAAATTAGAACACTTCTTAACACCATACACAAAGATAAACTCAAAATGGATTAAAGACCTAAATGTAAGACAAGAAACTGTAAAACTCTTAGAGGAAAACATGGGCAGAACACTCGATGGCATAAATCAAAACAAGATTCTCTATGACCCACCTCCTAGAGTAATGGAAATAAAAACAAGAGTAAAGAAGTGGAACCTGATTAAACTTAAAAGCTTTTGCACAGGAAAAGAAAGTATAAGCAAGGTGAAAAGACATCCCTCAGAATGGAAGAAAATAAGAGCAAATGAAACAACCGGCAAAGGATTAATTTCCAAACTATACAAGTAGCTCATACAACTCAATACCAGAAAAACAAACAGCCCACTCAAAAAGCGGGAAAAAGACCTAATCAGACATTTCTCCAAAGAAGACATACAGATGCCTAACAAATACATGAAAAGATGCTCAACATCGCTCATTATTAGAGAAATGCAAATCAAAACTATAATGACATATCTCCTCATACTGGACAGAATGGCCATCATCAAAAAGTCTACAAACAATAAATGCTGGAGAGGGTGTGGAGAAAAGGGAAAACTCTTGCACTGTTAGTGGGAATGTAAACTGATACACCCATTATGGAAGACAATATGGAGATTCCTTAAAAACTAGGAATAAAACCACCGTATACCCAGCAATTCCACTCCTATGCATATGCTCTGAGGAAACTGAAATCGAAATAGACACATGTATCCCATTGTTCATTGCAGAACTATTTACAACATGGAAGCAACCCAGATGTCCATTGACAGATGAGTGGATAAAGATGTTGTGGCACATATACACAATGGAATATTACTTATCCATAAAAATGAACACATTTTAGTCAGTTGCAATGGTTGAATGAACCTAGAACCTACTATACAGAGTGAAGTAAGTCAGAAAGAGAATGATAAATATCATATTCTAATGCATACATGGTGTGATCACTCACACCCACCTAGAGCCAGACATCCTGGAATGTGAAGTCAAGTGGGCCTTAGGAAGCATCACTAGGAACAAAGATAGTGGAGGTGATGGAATTCCAGTTGAGCTCTTTCAAATCCTCAAAGATGATGCTGTGAAAGTGCTGCACTCAATATGCCAGCAAATTTGGAAAACTCAGCAGTGGCCACAGGACTGGAAAAGGTCAGTTTTCATTCCAATCCCAAAGAAAGGCAATGCCAAAGAATGCTCAAACTACTGCACAATTGCACTCATCTCTCACACTATTAAAGTAATGCTCAAAATTCTCCAAGCCAGGCTTCAGCAATACATGAACCATGAACTTGCATATGTTCAAGCTGGTTTTAGAAAAGGCAGAGGAACCAGAGATCAAATTGCCAATATCCGCTGGATCATTGGAAAGGCAAGAGAGTTTCAGAAAAACATCTGTTTCTGCTTTATTGACTATGCCAAAGCATTTGACTGTGTGGATCACAATAAACTGTGGAAAATTCTGAAAGAGATGGGAATACCAGACCACCTGACCTGCCTCTTGAGAAACCTGTATGCAGGTCAGGAAGCAACAGGTAAAACTGGACATGGAACAACAGACTGGTTCCAAATAGGAAAAGGAGTACGTCAAGGCTGTATATTGTCACCCTGCTTATTTAACTTATATGCAGAGTACACCAGGAGAAATGCTGGGCTGGAGGAAGCACAATCTGGAATCAAGATTGCCAGGAGAAATATTAACCTCAGATATTCTGATGACACCACCCTAAGGACAGAAAGTGAAGAAGAACTAAAGAGGCTCTTGACAAAAATGAAAGAGAAGGGTGAAAAAGTTGGCTTAAAGCTCAACATTCAAAAAACTAAGATTATGGCAACTGGTCCCATAACTTCATGGGAAATAGATGGGGAAACAGCGGAGACAGAGGCTGACTTTATTTTGGGGGCTCCAAAATCATTGCAGATGGTGACTGTAGTCATGAAATTAGAAGAGGCTTGCTGCTGGGAAGAAAACCATGACCAACATAGACAGCATATTACAAAGCAGAGACATTACTTTGTCTACAAAAGTCCATCCAGTCAAGGCTATGGATTTTCCAGTAGTCATGTACGGATGTGAGAGTTGGACTATAAGGAAAGCTGAGCTCTGAAGAATTTATGCTTTTGAACTGTGGTGTTGGAGAAGACTCTTGAGAGTCCCTTGGACTGCAAGGAGATCCAACCAGTCCATCCTAAAGGAGATCAGTCCTGGGTGTTCATTGGAAGGACTGATGTTGAAGCTGAAACTCCAATACTTTGGCCACCTGATGCAAAGAGCTGACTCATTTGAGAAGACCCTGATCCTTGGAAAGATTGAGAGCAGGAGGAGAAGGGGACAAAAGAGGATGAGATGGTTAGATGGCATCACCAATTCAATGGACATGGGTTTGGGTAGACCCTGGCAGTTGGTGATGGGCAGGGAGGCCTGGCGTGCTACGGTTGATGGGGATGCAAACAGTTTGACATTACTGAGTGACTGAACTGAACTGAACTGAATGCATATATATGGAATCTAGAAAAATGGTACTGAAGAATTTATTTACAAGGCAGCAATGGAGAAACAGACACAGAGAGTAGACTTATGGAGATGGGGAGAGGGGAGGAGTGGTTGAAATATATGGAAAGAGTAACATGGAATCTTATATTACCATATGTAAAATAGATAGCCAATGGGAATTTGCTGTATGGCTCAGTAAAGTCAAACAGGGCCTCTGTATCAATCTAGAGGTGTGGGATGGGGAGGAAGATGGGAGGAAGGTTCAAAAGGGTTATGATATATGTATACCTATGGCTGATTCATGTTGAGGTTTGATAGAAATCAAGAAAATTCTGTAAAGCAATTATATGTCAATTAAAAAAACAGCAGGGCACAAAACACATGCTAACAAAAAGAAATATCTCAGCTTTGTTAAAAGATATTTTCCTGAAATATGTGTTTAAAAAGTTCAATTGTACAATATCTGCACAAAAGCTTGAGTAAAATCAGAAATATGCTTTGAGTAATAATTGGATGCTGCTAAAGCATGTCCTTCAGCATTGTAACAGAGCAATTTTACTAACCCTGAGGCCTGTTAAGAACTGATACTAGCATTATGAATGCAATAACTGAAGATCCATCTATTATTTTCACATATTCTTTTTCCACTAATACATTTATTCAATACTTATTTACTATGTTCCTATTCTAAGACTGATATTATGCTAAGAATGTAAAATCACCCTAGTTTCATAGTATAGGCTAGGAAACCTTCACTGATCTTGACAAGGGGAGGTAAATTCTTACCTAAGATATTTATTTGATACTCTTTTGAACTACTGTCATCAGTTTTAAGCTCAAACTATTGAAAGTATATTTACCTTCTAATTTATCCAAAATAGCATTCAGAAACAGTTGGAAAACCCCAGAAACTTGGATGGTTTTCCATTTTTCCTTACACAAATTCAAATAATTGGCTCGAGTACAAATGTTTACTGCTGAGTAAGTGTGTCACTGAGCAAATTACTGAGCCATGGCTACATATTACAGCTTCCCAAAAATGAAATCAGATTATTATTTCCTTGAGAAATCAATAGCATTTATGATGATCATAATTCTTTTTAGTAGTATGACCACATACATACACACTAATGGCTACACACATAGACAGAAAAAAGATAGTGCTTTAGATGAGTTGAAGTTTTCATTGTGTCAAAGACAATTGGCAGCCACAAAAAGCTAGGCTATAATAGGATATGTACCCTTTAGAAATAAATCAATGCAATGTGTATTAGCGGTGCTTTCCCCATGCTGGTTTTAGGGCACTAAAGCAAAATTAGAGCTCTTAAATTATTGCAGATAGAGAGCAACAACAACAATAAAAGCATCTCTTCCCTATGAAAGCTTAGTTTCTCAAAGGCAGAGTTTTTCAGTTTAGCCTTAAAATAAAAATAAATAATTTTGATTCTTCAGGCAATGACCTCTGAAAAGCAATACTCGAGTCACAGAAGGCAACTCTATTAAAAATACCAATTGGGCTAATAGCCTGCTCTGTGTCATGTGAAGTAGCGCTTTGTGAATTGAATTTCTCTGCTGATATTTTTAGCTCAGTCCATCACTTAAGGATCATTCATCTCTTAAACCAATGCAGTTTCCATTTTCTATCTGAGCCTAGAAATCAATTGAAAGTGACTGAAGGAACTGGAAATGCTGTTTGTGCCTATAGAAGCCTCTCAGCAGTTTTGCCAAACAGTAAAGAAGGCCTTCAATAGCCTGATCTTGTCCTACCTAGCCAGTAGTTCCCAACAAGTCCCCACTTTAATGATTTATTACAGTCAGACTGATCTCTTTGCTCTCCTCCAAATGGCAGATGAATTCCTATTCCTCTACTTTTCTGTGCCCCAATGTCCCTTTGTCTAACTTTCGGTTAGTGTAGAGACAGTGTATTGATGTACTAACAGCATTCACCCCTAATCCAGACAGTCTTTATTTGAACTGTAAGGCTGCCACTCGCTATATTTTGGCAGTCACCTGTTTTGAAACTTTTTCCATATCTGCAATCCAGAGTTAGTAATATTACTTTCTTTTAAATTTGCTATGGAAACTAAATCATATAATCTATGAGAACGTTTACAAATAAGACGCAGCACACTGTAAATGCTATATGAGTGTTTATTCAATTATTAGTGCAAATTTTCTATCTTTCAAATGCTATTAAATATTTTTGTCTAAATACTGTAGCCCATTCAGATTTTCACTTCTGAATTTCTAAAGCACTTTGACAATACCACACACATGTACTTAGTGGTTTGCTAATTGTTTCATATATTTCATCACTATTTATGCAAAGAAATTATTAGCACTTTGTTGGGGTCCTTTAATGGACCGGAACCTTGTGGTGCGGAGTCGACGATAAGAAAATGAAAGAGAGAAAGAGAGAGAGAGAAAGAGAGAGAGAGAGAGACAAAAAAGACCCGGGGACCTAAGCTCTGATGGAGCAAAGGTGCTTTAATGATTTTTCTATGAGTATATATAGGCTGCAGTACAAGAAACTTCTTTCGGGAATGATAGAGATCAGAAAACCAAACGTACAGCAACCGTTACCAAGGGACCAAGGGGTAACGTTAGTCACAAGGTCAGGACACATCCATATCTCAAGTAAGGGGAAGGAGATTAAGCTGTTTTGTCCTAAGGAGAATGTTTACTAAAGGAGACTCATGCTTGCCTCACATAATGACCTCAGTCCCTGGGAGCAGCGTGCTGTTCCACTTGAAGAGGGACAAAGGACTCATGAGAGACAGCACGTAGGAATCCTCCCGTCAAACATTCCCTGACAGCACTTTAAGTAAATTTTCTTTCATTTCTACATCTACTAAAATTATCCCTGTGCTATAAAAATAATAGACTTAATTTATTAGTTGATTGATTTATAAAATCCAATTTATAAATTGAAAACTATATTCCATTGCTAAAGACCAGAAAATGCCAGCTCTATGACTTCTGACACCCCAATATGCTGTTAACTCCATTGGAACTTTTATGGCGAAAAAAATCTATTTTGAATTAAATAATTCCATTTTTTAATATTTATATTTTTGAACTTGTATTCTCCATGTATTCACACATTATATACATTATTTTCTTTAAATAATGTTAACAACAGCTGTTTCAACATTTTTTATGCTAATTTTGAGACTGTATCATTTTCTAATATATTTTGATTAATATACCTCCTTATAAGTTATATCATTATACTTCCTGAACTAGTAGTAAGAAATTGTGGTTTTTATGTTGTTAATGTGTATTGTTACTGTATATATGTTTCAGTTAATAAACTGATATCTGTTATCCTCATTAGAGTGTTGTTACTTTTAGTTTCTTCTTAGACTCCAAGAAGCTGGTTCTATTAATAAAACATTGCTTGCATTCTTCATCAAACCAACCAACAAACTGGGACAATCTGCACTCTCATGAGTTTTCTACAATTAATCATAAATTGGAAGTCACAGGAAAAACAACTAACCTGAAATCCAAGGACAGACGAGTGTCTGCAGTGAAAGACAAGACATGAGCATTTACACACCTGGGGCAAATAAGGCCAGACAGTAGTAAGAATTCAGGTAAAATGTAGTGTGTAGGTCAACAAAAGAATATAGAAACCACAGAGGCCATGGATATAAGGGAAATACACACAGATTCTATTCCACAAAACTCACAGGAGCTCACAAGAGAACTGGTGACAGGAGTGACATAGAACCGTTTGTGCTTCACGTCTTGGGAGAGGAGTACCTGTAGCTATGGAAAAGCAATACCACTCCCCACATTCTCTCTCAGTTTTCTCCCCTAAAGACAAATATGTAGAGAGGAAAGGGGGAAGGAAACACTTTTTCCTACAGGTTCTGGTAAAAATCATTTGCATATGGGAAAAAGTAACAGAAAACCATTCTCTATATCTGGTAAATATGAAGAAATGTATGCTAACTCCAGAACTACAGCTGAGCAATGGGTAAAAATGCTGTCTTATGAGGAGGTACACTCAGAAACAGGATGCTTGATTAAGACTGAAACTTTGCCACTGTAGAGACTACTTCTCTTCACCACTAGGGTAAAGTGAGTAACAAGCAACAATGTAATACTGCAGGGATACTTACGAGAGTATGTAAATTTTCTGAAAGTGTACCACAAAGAAAAAGCATAATGCTTAGTAGAAAGCAGATGTTAAGCAAAATCCTTTGTCAACTAATACACATGACAAACGCAAGGTATCACAAAAATAATTCAAGACTTGAAATACACTATAGGAACCATACCAACAACAAACCCTAAATACAGCTAAACCCTTGGATAGACACAAATTTAACACCAAAAGTCTAATAGAAGGAAAAGCTAATCCATTTCATGAAATAAAATATAGTTGTCAAACAAAACAAAGTCCTATGCCTTTTTATTGTCTTGCAACAGATGCCTTACATAAGGTACCCAATTCTTAGCAAAATGTTGAATAATAGAAAAAGTGGGGGAAAATGAACCACAATACTAAGAGATAAAGCAATTAGCACAACTAAACTCCAATATGTTGGAACTATCAAGATGGGTAAATCTTGAAATAACTGTAACAATGTGTTAGATTCTAATGTTTAAAATGTGTAACATGAAAAGCCATATGTATTTATTTGAGAGAGATAGGAACTATAAGAAAGAATCAGAGAAAAATTCTACAAATAAAACAGAGAAATGGAGATGTAAAATGCATTCAGTGGGCTTATCAGTAGGCCAATACAGCCAAAAGAAAATAGTGAAATAGTGAAACAGATAATATAAATTTCCCAAACTGAAACACAAAGAAAAAAATGAAGCATTGATTAGAGTACTCACTCATGATCTCTAGAGCCATTGATGACAAAGAGATCAGTTCTCCAAGAAGATAAAACAATCCTGAATATACCTGAATTTTAAAAACAGCCCACATACCTATGAAATAAAAAACTAAGTGAACCAATAAGTTAATAATAACAGGTATTTTCTGATGGGCAACATAAAGTATTAACAAAATAAACTTTATTCTTGAATCAATAATGTTGTTAATGGTTTTTTAGTATAACCATGAGTCACTTATTAATTTCCTTGTAATTTCTCTAATATCTCTACTGCTTAATTTATAGACATCCTATAATGCAAGAAAATAGAGAAACTTTTAAATTCCTATTATTTATATCTATTACTACATTGGTGTGGAGAGGGGTTGATGAAAAGGAAGGAGTAGAACTCAGTTTTCTACTTAGTTTTGATAAAGCACAATTCAACAAAACCATTAGGTAATTTTAACATAAATGTTTAATCAATGTTATTAACACTAATGTATTTCATTTCTTTCCTGTTAAGAAAAATTTGAACCAAGAAAACATTTTCTTTGGTGCTTTTAACTCTCATTAAATCTCTGTTTTAAAGTACCTTGTGTCACTGAACTGCCATTGGCCTGGCCAAGAACACTCACTCTTCCTGGCAGACTTTCCTGACACCATTATTCTCCTGCAATTTTCCAACATTCATGTATATAGGGATACATAGCAGACTGAGCTGACAGGTGTACATGAAAATTATATAATGTGTGATCAGTATTTCCTAAGAACTCACAATCTAACTCAAAATTAATGGTTATTCAATAAAGGAATCAGTAAAACCACAACAAAGAAGATGGGAATTAAGATATGTCTTTTATCTAAGTAGAGAAAAGAATATTTAGGAAGCATGATTAAAACAAGCAGGATGCAGAGTGGCAGAGGGAGTATAGCATTGAAAAGCCAACAGAAATAATGGAGATTTGTTACATTAATTACAGGATAAGAAGCATGAGATTTTTCTGAAGCATTATTCAGTATCAAATGGAGAAAAAATTAAGATCTTAGCAATCTTATTATCAAAGGATCTTCATTTTTGTAGCTATTAGTATTATTTATAAGGTTTGTCAGTGGGTACTAACTGCTATTCTATGATGTGTTGGTCTTTATAGACAGTGATTACAATAGGTAGACATAAAGAATAGAATTGTATATGTGAGAAAATAATCTATATTTTGTTATATCCATAAACACAAAATTTAAAGAATAGTCATTGTACAAAAGACCTAAACAGACTTTTCTCCAAAGAAGACAATACAGATGGCTAATAAACACATGAAAATATGCCCAACATCGCTCATTATTAGACAAATGCAAATCAAAACTACAATGAGATATCATTTCACACAGGTCAGAATGGTCATTACCAAAACATCTACAAACAGTAAATGCTGGAGAGGGTGTGGAGAAAAGGGAACCCTCTTGCACTGTTGGTGGGAATGCAACTTGATACAGCCACTGAGAACAGTATGGAGATTCCTTAAAAAAACTAGGAATAAAACCGACATATGACCCAACAACCCCACTGCTAGGTATATACTCTGAGAAAACCAAAATTGAAAAAGATACATGTAACCCAGCATTCATTTCAGGTCTATTTACAATAGCTAGGACATGGAAGCAACCTGGATGTCTATCGACAGATGACTGGATAAAGCAGCTGTGGTACATATATACAATGGAATATTATTCAGTCAAAAAAGGAATGCATTTGAGTTAGTCCTAATGAGATGGATGAACCCAGAGCCTATTATACAGAGCGAAGTAAGTCAGAAAGAGAAAAATAAGTATTGTATACTAACACATATACATGGAATCTAGAAAGTTGGTACTTTCTATTTTCATATGAACCTATTTGCAGGGCAGCAGCGGAGACACAGGCACTGAGAACAGACTCATGGACACAGCTGGGGCGGGAAGAAGGATAAGGTGGGAGGCATGGAGAGCGTGACATGGAAACATATACTACATGGAAAATAGATAGTCAATGGGAATTTGCTGTATGACCCAAGGGACACAAACAAGGACTCGGCAGCAACCTAAAGGGGTGAGGTGGGGAAGGGGGTGGGAGGGAACTTGGGTAAACCTATGGCTGACTCATGTTGATATTTAGTAGAAACCAATGAAATACCTGTATGCAGGTCAGGAAGCAACAGGTAGAACTGGACATGGAACAACAGACTGGTTCCTAATAGGAAAAGGAGTACATCAAGGCTGTATATTGTCCCCCTGCTTTTTAACTCATATGCAGAGTACATCATGAGAAACGCTGGGCTGGAGGAAGCACAAGCTGGAATCAAGATTGCCAGGAGAAATATCAATAACATCAGACATGCAGATGACACCACTCTTATGGCAGAAAGTGAAGAAGAACTAAAGAGCCTCTTGATGAAAGTGAAAGAGGAGAGTGAAAAAGTTGGCTTAAGCTCAACAGTCAGAAAACTAAGATCATGGCATCTGGTCCCATCACTTCATGGCAAATAGATGGGGAAACAGCGGCTGACTTTATTTTGGGGGGCTCCAAAATCACTGCAGATGGTGATTGCAGCCATGAAATTAAAAGACGCTTACTCTTCAGAAGGAAAGTTATGACCAACCTAGACAGCATATTAAAAAGCAGAGACATTACTTTGTCCACAAAGATCTGTCTAGTCAAGGCTGTGGTTTTTCCAATAGTCATGTATGAATGTGAGAGTTGGGCTATATAGAAAGCTGAGTGCCAAAGAATTGATGCTTTTGGACTGTGGTGTTGGAGAAGACTCTTGAGAGTCCCTTGGACTGCAAGGAGATCCAACCAGTCCATCCTAAAGGAGATCAGTCCTGGGTGTTCATTGGAAGGAATGATGCTGAAGCTGAAACCCCAATACTTTGGCCACCTGATGTGAAGAGCTGACTCATTTGAAAAAAACCCTGATGCTGGGAAAGATTCAAGGCAGAAGAAGGAGATGACAGAGGATGATGGTTGGATGGCATCACTGACTCAATGGACATGGGTTTAGGTAGATTCTGGGAGTTGGTGATGGATAGGGAGGCCTGGGGTGCTGTGGTTCATGGGGTCGCAAAGAGTCGGACACGCCTAAGCAACTTCACTTTCTCTTTTCACTTTCATGCATTGGAGAAGGAAATGGCAACCCACTCCATTTTCTTGCCTGGAGAATCCCAGGGGCAGTGGAGCCTGGTGGGCTGCCGTCTATGGGGTCACACAGAGTCGGACACGACTGAAGTGACTTAGCAGCAGCAAAACCTAAAAATCTAAGACACTGATCATATATGTCTAAGATTTTATCTTACTACATATTAATAGCTTTTAATCCAACACAGAATTGAAAATATTCTTACTGGAAACTTTTCAAATATTAATTAAAAATGAAAAAGATATTTCAGTGTGAGGTACACAATTATAATCTCATTAAAATTGAAAATTCTTATCTTTTGTCCCAACATTCAATTAATTAAATTATTTTAACAGCTCTCTTTCTTTTGCAGTCATGAGCTGAATCACCAAACTGCCTGATAATAAATGTGCTAGGCATAAAAGTTTTATGCTCAAAGTACAAAGTGAACATGTTACACAGTTACCAATTAATATATAATTTTCTGATTGGCAGTATTTCCTCCTATGATGTCTACTACTCTGTTCACATTATTCTCTAAAAGTCTAGTTAAAATATTTCTAGATGATGTACTTAAATTATCTCTATAAAACTAACTTAGACTGTGAGATCTAGCAATTTTGATGTAAAAATCTTCCAAGGGCCATAGAAAAATTTATTTGTAGAGCATCTTCATAATGCTATAAAAATGTTTTTGATAAAAATTATTTAGTCGTTGAATCATTGCATTTAACTTTTCACATAGTGGATTTAGATAGTTATTTTCAGTTTCCTTATAATTACTTTATTCTAAACACCTGGGTTAAGATTTTACCAATTTATTAGTTCATTCATTCATTCATTCTGTGTCTATGTTTGAAGCTGAGTATAGAGAAGCCCACATGACAGGTCTAGTCAACTAAATAAATGATAAGAAAAAAAGTCCCAAATCATAGAATTGCACAAATAAATAAAATGTTACCAGAGAAGCAACATATAGGGTCTGTTGAGAACAATTTAAGGCCATTAGTTTAGTTTGGGAGGAGCTAACAAAGGAAGTTAAGATGGAAGTTAAATGGTCTAGCATTATTATTATTATCATTTTTTGGTGAGACTAACCTTTATAAAGGTTGCAAAGCAGGATGGTTGTTATATATACTTTCTAAAATTTTGCTTTTTTCTTAATGTTCAATCTTAACAAGACTTGCTTTTAAATAACTTCTCATAATCCACAAGCATAGAAACATTCTATATGAGATTTCAGAATTGTAAATATAATTCTTCTTTACATGGAATCCAATATGTTACTTTACCTAAAAGACTATACAGTTTAAACATTTACAAAATATTTTGCTTTCAAATTCAAATTAAGACTTAATATTCTTCATAGTAGGAAATGTCCTATTTTATAAAATAAAAAACTAAGGCTGATACTGTTTAAATGTTTTATCAAAGATTAGATGCCTGTAAAAGTCAGACATAGAAATCAAAACCAGGTCAGTTAAATGGAAGTAGTAGGAAATGGGAGTTTTCCTTTGGAGCTAGAGTTTTCCTGGATACCCTGGAATAATTGTTTGATCCCAGTGTAGGACTCTATTAAATGGTTTATCAGTGGGATCTTGCATTGACTTCTGGTGATGTGCTGAGCCTGATAAGGGAGGAAAGACCCCAAATGTGTAACAAGAATTAGCACAAACCCCAGCCAGAGGAATATTCCAAGTTTGAAGGTTACTTCATTAAAGAAACTAGATGTATTACTGGATAAATAGAATCCACTGACTGGAAATATTTTATCAGGATATAAGTTTTACCATTCTAGCAAGGGTCCTGGAGGATGGGGCAAATGTTGCTATTGGATGGCACTTAGAAGCTTGGAAAATGTGATAGCAAACATTCAGCAAAATGAAAGTGTCTGAATTGCTTTGGCAGACAGCAGAGGAAGAAATAGAAGATAAAGAAAGTAGACATGTTGAAGTGGCTATCTTATGTAAATCTACAACATAAATCAGAGGATTATGCTTCATGGAAGGCCCATGGAAGGGCCAAAGTGACAAATTCACCACTATGATCAATAATGTGATGAAGTGTAAAGCACCAATATCACTAAACATTTAGAGTTTGCTCTTTTCCATTAGGAAGGGCTGATGGCAATCACAGATATGTGTTTATTAATACACATTGGGATGACAAAGGCCCAAATAGAGGATGAGAGGTATCACTTAGCCAGAGCCACAAATAACAATTACCTTCATATCCAGAAAATTTAGAGAAGTACCCAAGGGAATTTGACCTACAGACAGTTATGGGATATGGTTAATAGAACCCCATAGCCTTAGGATCAAAGCCAGTGGGCAGCTAAATAAATAAGAGGGACAGTTTAGCATATAAAATTATATGGAAGAAAAATGGAGAAACTGGAGATTGATTGTGGCCACTTTTATAAAATCATGAGTTTTTGCTCAATTTCTGGATATGAGTCAGTCTTCAGAACAAGAGCAATTGTTTAAAGAGGTAGCCAGAACTCTAGGAGGAAGAACACTATAACAACATGCCAACTATTTATCATAATTTCTGTTTTCTTTTCCCAGTGGGAGTATGGTCATTTACTTCAATGACCTAATGTTGAAGAAAGAAGAATAACCAGATAATTTCAAATCTAGGAAAAACACTCCAGCTCATATATTAGATGACATAAGAAACTATACAGTTTTGCTGGGTATAAAATTATAGGGCAAGATAGTTTTCTTTCTGTAAGTTTTAACATGTAAATAAGTGGACAAGGATATGAAGAAAAAGGACCTCTTGTGTACTGTTGAAGAGAATGTAAATTGGCGTAGCCATTATGGAAAACAACATGGAGGTTCCTTAATAAATTAAAAATGGAGCTACCATAAGATCTAGCATTTTCACTTCTGAATATTTATCTGAATAAAATGAAAATCCTAGATGGAAAAGATATATGCATCCCCATGTTCATGATAGCATTGCATGCAATTATTACACAATAGCCAAGATATGCAATCCTGTCCATCAGTGGATAAATGGATAAAAAAACTGTAGTATATGCACCTAATGGAATGTTATTCACCCATAAAAAGAATGAAATCTTGCCATATGCCCAATATAGATAGACTATGAGGGCATTATATTAGGTGAAATAAGTCAGATAAAGACAAATACTTGGGGGAGGGAAAAACTGGGACACTTGAATTGACATATACACACTACTATATACAGAATAGATGACTAATGTATAACACAGGGAATTCTACTCAATATGCTGTAATGACCCATATGAGAAAAGACACTAAAAAACAGTGGATATATGTACATCTGTAACTGATATACTTTGTATACAGCTGAAACTAATATAACATTATAAATCAACTATAATCTAATAAAATTATTAAAAAGAAAAAAATATTGAATGATCTCTCTTACATGTGGAATCAAAAACAAACAAACCTCATAGACAGGTTGATAGCGGCCAAAGGTTAGGGGTGGAAGAAACAAGGGAACAGCTTGCTTTGTTTGTTTTAGTTTAAATAAATTGAATAATTTGTAATAAAAATTATTTCTTTAGTTTCTGATAAACTTCGGTCATTTCATGAAACCAAATACCTGTACAGTGAACATGTAACTAGTATCTTTCATGGAGTGTGAATTTACTGTGAAATGCATAAGATCAAAAAAGGGCAGGGAAAGAAGGAAGGTGGTTGGAATAAAATCCATCAATTAGTACTTTTTTTTCCTTTTATTTTTTTTATGTCTGTGTTGTCTCCTTTAGAAACCCAGTATGAGATAACTCCTCAAACACATTCCTACTTATTGGCTGGCTTTTGGTGGGTTTATTTGTTTATAAGGAATTAGCTGGAATGCTGTGGGATTATTGAGGGATGTCAGAACTATCAGTCAGAACAGTCAAGTGGGAGGTCTTTTTTTTAATTTATTTTTTTTATTGAAGGATAATTGCTTTACAGAATTTTGTTGTTTTCTGTCAAACCTCAACATGAATCAGCCGTAGGTATACATATATGCCCTCAAGTGGGAGGTCTTAAAAGGACCATTGCAATGTGGTGGAGACTTTTTTCTTTTTATACAAGGGAGTTTTTTTTAATTAATTTAATTGGAGGATAATTACTTTACAATATCATGGCGGTTTTTGCCATACATCAACATTAATCAACTGTATGTATTCCTCCATCCTGAACCCCCCTCCCACCTCCTTTCCAACCCCATCCGTCTGGGTTGTCCCAGAGCACTGGCTTTGAGTGCCCTATTTCATGTATCGAACATGTACTGGTCATCTATTTTACCTATGGTAGTATATACATGTTTCAATGCTATTCTCTCAAAGAATCCCACCCTCGCCTTCTCCCACATAGTCCAAAAGTCTGTTCTTTACATCTGTGTCTCTTTTGTTGCCTTGCATATAGGATCATTGTTACTGCCTTTCTAAATTCCATATATATGTGTTAATATCCTATACTGGTGTTTCTCTTAAAAATCAGTCAGTAAGGTGCAGTCAAACTGCACAGTCTCTGATCCTTCCTGGAATGGCCATACCGGGAGAGGAATTTCACCCTGTGAAACACCTTGATGTTTGTAAGGTTTTATAATAAGAGGCACACATAGGTCAAACATCTCATTTGAACACACACACAAACACAAACACATGCATACATACTTAGAAGTGTCACTGTCAGTATCAATCATTTTGTACCTTTATGTTTTAAAATGTTTATAATATTTTCCAAAACTACACAAGAAGTAGGGGTTACATGATGGCTACCTGTCCAGTGAACAACTTTTCAGTGAAATGAAAGGTGAAGTGAAAGTGTTAGTCACTCAATGGTGTCTGACTCTTTACAACCCCATGGACTGTAGTCTGCCAGGCTCCTGTGTTCGTGGGATTTTCCAGGTAAGAATACTGGAGTGGGTTTCCATTTCCTTCTTCAGGGGGTCTTCCAGTCCCAGGAATAGAAACCAGGTCTCCCGCATTGCAGGCAGATTCTTTACTGTCTGAGCCACCAGGGAAACTAATTGATCTTGAGGAGACATTTCAGACATAAATTTTTTTAACTCATTATCTTCAGTCTTATATTCTCGACATTCAGTAGGAAAACTAGGAGTCTCAGCATCGGATAAAGATTTTAAATCACATAACAATTCATTGACACTTGCAGAATACTTAGTTTCATTTGCCATATTTCTTTGACCAAATAATACATACATGCCTTGCATCTTTTTCCTTTTGGGGCCTCCTAGAGAAAAGAGGCTAATAAGAAGCTAACATTCTTTTTTCTCATTATTTCCAATTCACTACAGAAAAGTGAAAAATAACATTTGTGCTAGAGACCTGAGTTTTGAATAACAGCAGAAACAAAAACATGATTAAGTGATTTTTGAGAAATGAAAGAAGGTAGAATGTATTGGGGAAAGCCTAGCAAACCGACTGGGACATGGAGGGGCAACAAGAATCTAGCTATATTTCAGGCTATAGAATACCAAGAGAGCAGACGAGACTAAATAAAGAGAACTCATCTAGAGAGTAAAGAGTTACTGTGGACATCAGTGGATTAGACTAACATTAGACAAACTGATTAGACTAATTAGACTATATAACACAGCGCTGGTAAAACACCGTGGAGTATCACACTGTAAAGCCGTCTACACTATTGATTTAACCCTTTTCTGTGGTTCGTTTCCCTCTCCTATTTGCTAATTTCCACACTCCATAGTCACAGGTTCCCTGAATTTTTTCCTAGGACTCACTCATCACATGCACATATACCAGAAGCATATTTTCCTTTATACAGTGTGATCAGGAAAGAGAAACTCTCCAGCACATGTTACCACTGTTCTCTAACACTGGATCTTCTGTAAGCATTGCCTATATGGCAGGCCAATACTAGCACAACAGCAGGCTCTGCTTTGACAATATCCTAGACCTGTTTAATGACCAGTGCCCACAGCTGCAGCCGCTGTTTCTGCTCTTATCCAACTTGAGCAATTTCTAGGGTTTGGAAGATTTGTAGACAGATCTTTTTTAACTAAATTCATAAAATAATATGTTTCTCTTACTTGGAAAATTTAAGGAGTGTCACTAGGGCTGTTCCCAAAAGTCTTTAAGTTGCCTTATTGTGTTTTGCTCTCTTAGTAACCTTCAATGGCCTTAAAACTTGTATCTGACTATCATACCAGAGTTGGGTAGTTGTTCTGCTTTCCTCTATGATTTATCAAGATTTGGGAAAAGCTTTTATCTATATTTTTGAGATTGTATTTTAAGAGTTTTGTTTTTATTCTCCTTTTCAATCTTAATATTGCTGTACTGTAGTTCTGATCAATATTGCCAAAATCCTTCATTCCCCAAGTGAATAAACAGTTCAGTTCAGGTCTGACTCTGCAACCCCATGGACTGCAGTACGCCAAGGCTTCCCTGTCCATCACCAATTCCTGAAGCTTGCTCAAACATAAAATAGTAGCATTAGGTAAAAATTAAGTTTCAGATAGCCATAAATAGACACTAGTGGTTAGATAATATGGAAATCAATTTTAGTTCATTAGTCAGTACAGTGGCATTATGGAAATCAAAATAAAAAGTTAAAAATCAATTTATAAGAAAAAAGTAATATATTGGAAATTTTAAGCTATATATAGTTTATTAGAAAAAATAATTTAAAGACTTAAAATCACAATTTTCACTGCAACCTTTTATTCTTTCTCTCTCTACCAATGTAGTTTCATGACAAATCTGAAAAATTCTTGTTTAAAGCAAGAAATTGGACAGGAACACTTTGTGAACCCAGGTATGAAAGCCATCAAAGAAAACTCTAGTGGAAAAGCATAAAATACAGGTATTTCAAGCTCTGTGAAATCCAAAGAATTTTCATAGGTTTTATGACCTATGATAAACAACGACAGAGTTAATTTTTTTAATTTTGAAAGAAGAAACTTTGAGTCTTGTGGTCTTTATTCTATTTGACCTACTTTAATCAATGTTATTAGACATAACCAATATTAATATACCAAAAATCTGTAGGATTTTAATCTACAGATGCAGCCATTTACATAAGTGTGTTCACATTTTAGTAAGAAAGTGGGTTAAAAAAAAAAGAAGAAATCCATAATTATGCATTATTTGAATCAAGATAAACAGAACATGGTTATTCAGGGACACAAATACATGGTTGTTTTCCTCTTACTAATTTCCTGTCAAGAATTTAGAGTTTAATCCTCTCCATGGGCCCACAATTAACTGACTTTTTCTATTCCTCTGATGCTTCATTTTCCCTTCCACCAGAATGATGCATTGATGAGTACTGTTCTTGGTCCCCAGGAGATTTACATGATAAGCATTCCATGCTCACATCATGGATCAAAATGTCAGGAGTCAGAAATTGATCAACTTACCAACTGTTGTTAGTTTCTCTAAAGCAAAATCATGCCAGCTTTATTCAAATAGTCACTTATAAAATATCACTAAAGATATGAGTCTGTTATTATTAAATGTACCTTAAACATAACTATACTATTATTTGGGATATACATGCAGATTAGAAGGGTACATAATTTAGGATATTCACAGTTGTAAATTGGAATTAAAAATGGAAATGTGTATAATTATATTATCCATATGGCACAGCTGCAGTATGATTTTATAAGATTGACTCTTGTATGGGGATAAAAAATGATAAGCCAGTGTTGTTGTTATTATGAGCAACACAATAACATATGGGATGTAGGCCAATAGCATCATTCTAAATCAGCCTTAGAATTTCATAAGCCACTGAATGTCACAGATGGAAGCTGTTATTCATTCCACCTGCTAGACATGATGAAAGATAATGATAAAAGTTCAGAAGTAAAATTAAAATGAAGACAGCTAAGCCTGCCTCAACACTACTGGCTACAATTACTAGTGATATGTTGTTTACAGAGGTCAGAGGTTCCCACTGATCATAAAACTATGACAAGATGACAGTGCATTAATTTTAATAAGAATTTCATAGGAATCTGCTTTGATAATTTACATGAATAAGCCCAATGCTCACATAATCCTCCTTGAAATGAAGATCATCAAAAGAAGAAAATATATCTGGTTATCTAATCTCTATCTAACTATATTTAAGTTTAAAACAACTAGAGGAAAGTACAAAATTTCTTGCTAGTTGTTTCATTTAGGATATTATTTTTTGGTTTTTTTTTACGATTTATACTATGAATTCATGCTTATTATAAAATGTGGCAATAATGAAAAAATTTACAGAAAGGAAAAAGTAAATATTTACCTTTTCTCCCTTTCACATAACATAAATCCAAGCCTTACCCCTCTCCTTAAGTAATCTACATTTACATAAAAATACATTCTATACATATACTTTGGCTTAAGTACATGCAGCATTCCCCCCACATAAATAGAATTGAATTATATTTGTGCATTAATAGATACAAACATAATTTTGCATTTCTATAAATAATGTTGTATTATAGATACTTGTTTTTGACTTGCTGTTTTTACTGACCAATATAAGCACATAAAAATTCATGATATTTGTTAAAGTTCTGTGTAGTATTTCTCATGAAAGAGATAAGAGCATTAATTTCACTATTGCTTTACTGAATAATTTTGTTTTATTTTTAATTATTCACTGTCATGAAAAAGTTTTGGAAGAAAATTACATACACATGTAGACATAGATACACATAGAGATATATTTAGATAGAGATATATAATGAATACACATGAGTGTGTATATACAAAGCATGCACACACAGTCAAAAGATATGCTTCTCCTCTTAAAACAAAATTCCCATTGATACATAAGCCTTTTTCTCATTTTCTCATCTGGTTCAGTGTTACATATGTATATCAATACACCGGTAAGATATACCTTAAATTTTTACATATTTATATCTTTTAACACATAGATGAGAAAATCTGTTGTTTTTTTATTTTCAAAGTTGTAGGGCTATTATTGCATTGTTATTTCTCAAGATGAATTTTGGAGTTTGGTGGGATTACATCTTTATGTTACATTAAAGGTATAAGTGTTCTACTACATTGATACTAGTCATTCACATATATTATGTTTTCAATATTTTAATTTTTTCACAAAATTGTTATATATATTCATCATTCTTATATATTTACATTTTCATGAATTTATGAAAGTGATTATTTTTCCTGTTGTAAATTTTTACTTGAGTTTTGCTGGTGAAAAAGATGACTATGTTTATTGATCTTAAAACTAACCAATTCCCCAAATTCTTGTTATCTGCTTTAAAGGTAGCTTAAAAATCTTAAAAGCAACTAGAATAAGTTAAGCAAAATTGCACATATATTTACTTACGATGACAATGAAAACATTTTAAATGTATCAAATGATTCAGCATTTTAAAGCCATCAATTCTCTCCAAACTGAAGATCACAATTATGATCAATTCTCTCCTAGCAGGATTTTGACAGATGTAGATAGATGCACTTTAAAATTTATATGGGAAGACAAATTGACTAGAGTAAGATGCCAATTGGCCAAAACAATTTTAACAAAGGACGATCAGTTTGGCGGCACCAGGCTACCTGAACTTAGGACTTACTGCAAATCTACAATAAATGTGCAAGTATGGTATTGGAAAAGAACTAGATGAATAGAGCAGATGAGAGTCCAGAAACAGACCTCAACAAATATGCCCATTATTTTTTAACTACAAAGGCAAATAAATAGAAAAGATCATCTTTTCAAGAACTGTTGGAATGCCTGAATAATTGAATAAATGCCAAATAATAGAATCTCAACCTAAAACTTTGTACCTTATCTAAAAATTAACACGAAATAAATCATAAACTTTAAATTAAAATGTAAAACTAAAGACAAATATGTAGAAAAAGAAAATGTATGCCCTGGTATTGGCAAGAACTTCTTAGACAAGACAAAGTGTAAAAACAACAAAAAAAAGAAAATTGCTTTGCTAAATATGGTGGTAATAGAATAAAATTAATAAGTCACAGACTGAGACAAAATATTTGCAAATTACATACTGAACAAAGAATGTGTACTTAGTATATACAAAAGGCACTCAAAACTCCACAGGAAGAATATAAACAATTTAATTTAAAAATGGACAAAATTTTTGAAAATACACTTGACCAAAGTGCATAAAAGAATGTAAAATAGCACTTACAATTATATTCATCACCATTAGATATTCAGTAAGTGCAAATCCAAACCAAGTTTATTAAAAATATATGTTACTGACAACAACAAGTGCTAGTGAGGATGCAGAACATTGATGTATCACAACTGAGAATGATACAGCGGCCCTGGACAGGAGGTTGGCAGTGTCTTAGGAATTTAAACATATATCTCACTTCTAAGAATTTACTCAAAATGAATGAACAATTATACTCATACCCAAACCTATATATTTGGGTTCATGACAGTTCTATTCACAATTGTTAAGAACTGAACATGTACAAATGTCCTATATAAGCAAGTGGATAAGCTTTGGTACATTTATGATAGACTATGATTCTGTAATAAAAAATAATGAACTATGGATCCAGCAACAACTTGGATAGATCTTAAGTCAAGGGAGAAAATGACTACAAAAGGGTAGTGAGAGTTTTTGCAGAAGCTGTAGAAATGCTCTGAATTCCAATTGTGATAGTCATGACCACACAGACCTATACACAAGTTAGAATTTATGACACTCTACACACAAAAAATGTTAACTTAAAAATAAATTATAAAAACTCCAAGGGGAAAGGAAAATAAAAATGTCTTCTCTTCCATTCCAAAAGATTTCTTTCCATGTAATATCTCAAGGGATATTTGTTTCAAATATTGTGAACAGTTTGACTTTCATCCTTCGATATGCTCCTAAGGTTGGTAGCTAAGTGAAGTCGATCAGTCGTGTCCAACTCTTTGTGACCCCGTGGACTGTAGCCTACCAGGCTTCTCCATCCATGGGATTTTCCGGGCAAGAATACTGGAGTGGGTTGCCATTTCCTTCTCCAGGAGATCTTCTGACCCAGGGATTGAACCCGGGTTTCCCACTTTGTAGGCAGATTCTACCATCTGAGCCAGCAGGGAAGTCACTGATAGCTAAGGAGATAAGCAAATCACTTTAGCACTGTGAAAGGAATAGAGGGAAGTAGGGAAGGTGGAAGGCTTCCCAAGTGGCACACTAGTAAAGAATTTGCCTGCCATTGCAGGAGACACAAGAGACTCGATTCGATTCCTGGGTCCAGAAGACCCTTTGGAGAAGGAAATGGCAATCCACTCCAGTACTCTTGCCTGGGAAATCCCATGAACAGAGGAGTCTGGAAGGCTATAGTCCATGGAGTCACAAAGAGTTAGAAATGACTGAGAATTGAACACACTCATGGAAGGTGGGTAAGAACAGATAATATCCTCTGAATGCCTACATATCAGGAACTTAAAATGAAAATGTTTCTCAGTTTCAAATAATGCTTCAACTATATAGGCAGCAAGGGCTCTGTGAAAGATTGTATTTTCCAAACAAAAATGGCTGCAAAGATATCTCCCATGTCATATGTGGTTATCAAGGTCACCTTGCCACTCTTCCATCAAAAGATGGTGTTCATCTCTACTACTTTAACCAAGTCTTGAACAGGCCCTGTTACTGCTATAAACAACGCAACTTCTCTCAAGATTTGGTACCAGTTCCAGATATGGTCCTTAGCAGCCCCGGAAGCTCCTGCTTCCTGTCCAGTGGAGCCTTCAGACAACTCTGGCCTGAGCTGCAACTTGACACAACCCTGTAAGAGACTGCAAACAAGAATCCCGTAGCTAAGTCATAAACTACAGAATCCTGAGAGGTAATAATAAATTGTTGCTGTCACTACGTTTTATTAAACAGTCTCAGGGAACTAGAACATACTTCCTTCCCCCAAACTGAGACCAGATTATCTCTTCAAATATGTATAGTTGTGTGACCTGCAGCTAATTACCCAGCTCCAGCCTATAAAACAACTTGGAAAGATCTTGGAAAGAAGTAGCAAACAAGGGAGGGAATTTCAGCAGAGAGAGTTGTCGAGGTGTTTCCACCTCAGCTCAGGCCTAATCAAAGAGATTCTAAAGAGGCCATGAAGAGGACTTTGTAAGTATTCTTGGGAGTTTGCAGGGAGGAGTAAGAAGGTCACAGTAGATCAGTGTCTACCTCAATCCTGAGGAAAAATTCTAAAGGGCAAGAAGTTTGAAGATGGCCTGTAGAAAGAATGAAGAACTGTTAAAAGGAAGTATTTCTCTCCAATTAACAGAATGTGAAAAGACATCCTTCCCTATTTCCATGTTTCCAAGTTCCTGCCTTAAGCAAGCCTGAGCTAACAGAGGAGGAAGATTTTAAATTAAAATAAATTTTGAAAGCTTGACTATTATGTGGACATACATTTTATGTGGAAATGAGAGCAGTTTTTCATCTTGAAATTATGAAGGGGAATTTTTTTTCATTATTTGAGAATGTCCAGAAAAGACAAGGGTCTTTCCTAGATTTCACCCATAAATCAAGATACATTGTGTTGGAATTGATAGAGAATAAAGATATTTTTGTTCATCTTATGAATCTCACCTGTTTATTAGTTTGGTTATAGCTAGGATGTTCTAGGTATAGTGATAAGTTATTTCTTTGATTCTCAGAAACACCCAGTAATGTAGTCATTAACATGTTCATGAGAAAAACTGATGATTGGTGAATTTATGGTCAAAGCATTCCAGTTAAAGATCTCAAAGACAAAGTCCAAGAGCACCCTTCTGAGTCATGTTATAGGACTGTTCAGTAGCTGGAGCTCCTTGCACATCCTCTGTGAACTTTACAGCAGGAGAGGAAAGACCACAGCAATGGCTTCTTGTTTAAATTAAGCCTATTTGGATTGAAGATCCTTAGTAAACTAAATACTATTGCTCTCAACTGTAAAGTCCCTTTCTTTCAGCCTTGTATGTATAAGAATGGTGACAATATTTTGAAATCTATTTCTTAAAATTTTTAAAAATAATAAATTTAAAAATAAAATTTAAAATATATTGCTTATGATTTCTATCCTTAACTATGGTTATTACATCTGAGATATTTTGCTTTCTCTTTGCCTATTTAAATTTAATTAATGTTGCCCCTTTTTAAAAATTCAATTTATTTAAACTAAAAAAAAGTTATCTTTTTTAACTATACTTGTTTTGCTTTTAGAAATACCTTTCCCTTTTGTTTAGTATATATAATAACTTTATATTTTTTAAAAAATCTTCTCATTATTAATATAATTTCCCATGAAACACTTTTTATTGAAGATCTTGCACATCTAAGAGATATGATTCCCACATGATATTCAGTCTAAATACATAATTTGTATTCAGTGTGGCATTCATGGTGCAATTTCTTGTCACTAGATAAAGTTTCCAGGTTTCTCTGGTTCTCCTCCCCAAAGCGTAAAGGCTATTTTAATGGAAGTCTTTCATTCAAAACGAGTAACAAAAGACAAAATACATATGTTCCTAGAGCATACCCATCTGCTCTCATCCACACAAGGGTGCACTTGACTTCTTTTTTTTTTTTTTTTTTTTTTTGCACTTGACTTCTATAAAAGGTTTTCCTGGAAACAAAGATTTGGAAATGTGCACATAGGTGAAAGACAAAGTTCTGGGTACTGAAAAGTAAGGTTTTTCCTAGGGACCAATGTAACTTAGGCAGCTGGATTTTGAAAAACTGACATCAATCCAAAATAATGCTAACATTTTTGAAACTTTTGGTGGCTAATATTAAGTTTCTTTTAAAAATCTTTTTTTTCTACTTTTAGCTCTATTTCTCTTATGCTTTTCCCTTTTCTTAGTATTATTTCTGCTTTTCTATGCCTCAGGTCTGTCATTATTATTAAGCAGCCCGCACAGTCACTGAATTTCAGTAATTCTACATTAAATGCATTATTAAAGTTACTCTACAGTGGCTGACTTTGTTTTTCTGGGCTCCAAAATCACTGCAGATGGTGATTGCAGCCATGAGTTAAAAGATGCTTACTCCTCGGAAGGAAACTTATGACCAACCTAAACAGCACATTAAAAAGCAGAGACATTACTTTGCCAACAAAGGTCCGTCTAGTCAAGGCTATGGTTTTTCCAGTGGTCATGTATGGATGTGAGAATTGGACTATAAAGAAAGCTGAGCGCCAAAGAATTAATGCTTTTAATGCTGTGGTTTTGGAGAAGACTCTTGAGAGTCCCTTGGACTGCAAGGAGATCCAACCAGTCCATCCTAAAGGAGATCAGTCCTGGGTGTTCATTCAAAGGACTGATGTTGAAGGTGAAACTCCAGTACTTTGGCCACCTGATGCAAAGAACTGACTCCTTGGAAAAGACCCTGATGCTGGGAAAGACTCAAGGCAGGAGGAGAAGGGGACGACAGAGGATGAGATGGTTGGATGGCATCACCGACTCAATGGACATGGGTTTGGGTGAATTCCAGGAGTTGGTGATAGACAGGGAGGCCTGGCATGCTGCGGCTCATGTGGTTGCAAAGAGTCTGACACAACTGAGCGACTGAACTGAACTATAGATTCTAATTCTTTTCATCAAAAATGATCGTTTAAACTGATTTTGAAACATTTCTAAAGTAGCTCTGCAGAGTAACCATCTTGGTTTATCAATGAACTTAATATTATATACATGCTTACTTTACCCAGTAATTTTAGGTAGGATATTTTTAATAATAGGGGAGAAGAAAAAAAGATCACCTTTATGACATCTTTGTTCTGTCAACTAATTCTGACATGTACTTGAAAAGGCTTCTCTGTGGTATAAGTTTTGCAAAATCACCTTCTTCATTGACTTAATTCTATTTCCTTTTAAAATGTCACACAGGCTTTCCTCTAAACAGCCTAAATACACCTTGTCTCCAAAGTGCATAAATCTAAAAAAATTTCTGAATTTGTTTTACATAAACTAATATTTGTGACTAATTTAATTGTTAAACATGAAAGATGAAAATAAAGAGTATTTTTACAATTAAAAGTTTTTAAGAAAAAATGTCAAAATGCTCTTAATAACCACCGTCTAAAAATGAATAAATTCTCTTTAACCATCTTACACATTCCTAATCTATTTACATGCTCAGTCGTTCAGTCCTGTCTGACCCTTTGCAACCCCATGGACTGTAGCCTCCCAGGCTCTTCAGCCCATGGAATTTCCCAGGTAAGAATACCGAGTGGGACAATAGATGATGTGATTTAAAATTGCTTTGTGTTTTTCTGCTTTAATTCTCTGTTGCTGCTGTTTGTTGTTTTTTAGTCACGAAGTTGTGTCTGACTCTTTTGCTACCCATGGACTGTAGTCCACCTGGCTCCTCAGTCCATGGAATTTCCCAGGCAAGAATACTGGAGTGGGTTGCCATTTCCTTTGAAAAGATGTTAAATGTCATTCTGCAAACAATTATATATAAAAGCTAGAATAACAAATGCTCTATTTAACTTTTGATGATAAGTATTAGGAAAAAAAAAAGGAAAAATACTTTTACAAGAGAAAATTAAGTCTAAAACCATGCTAATCTTACACGGCGAAAATGAATAAACAAGAGTAATGATACTGGCTCAGTTGTCAGTTACCAGGCATCAACAACAACAGCAAAAACAAATTTAGCCAACAGGGAAGATGAAAACCCTTTTCACAGCAGCAAAACATTTGAAAAAAAAACAGTAGCTGAGATAAATCAAAGGCTTAAAAACTCCCTACTGAGAGTATAGTCTAGGAGAACTGGTTGGAAACCACCCAATGAAAAAATTGACAGAAGTTATAAATAGACATTTCTATAAAGAAGACATACAGATAGACAAAAAGTACATGAAATATGCTCACCATCACTGATTATTAGGTAAATGCAAATCAAAATTACAGTGAGGAAACACCAGTCAGAGTGGCCATAATCAAAAAGTCTACAAACCATAAATGCTGGAGTGCTTTTGCAGGAAAGGGAACCTTCTTAAACTGATGTTGGGAATGTAAACTGGTACAGACACTATGAGCCATGCCGTGTAGGGCCACCCAAGGACAGGTCATGGTGGAAAGCTCTGACAAAACGTGGCCTACCGGGGAAGGGAATGCCAAACCACTTGTCTTGTCTTCTTGTCTTCTAGTCTTGAGAACCCCCAAGAACAGTAAGAAAAGGCAAAAAGATAGGACAATGAAAGATGAACTCCCCAGGTCAGTAGCTACCCAACATGCTACTGGAGATTGATGGAGAAATAACTCCAAAAAGAATGAAGAAACAGAGCCAAAGCAAAAACAATATCCAGTTGTGGGTGTGACTGGTGATGGAAATAAAGTCTGATGCTGTAAACAGCAATATTTCATAGGAACCTGGAAGGTTAGGTCCATGATTCAATGTAAATTGGAAGTGGTCAAACAGGAGATGGCAAGAGTGAACATCAACATTTCAGGAATCAGCAAACTAAAATGGACTGGAATGGGTGAATTTAAGTCAGAGGACCATTATATCTACTGTGGGCAAGAATCCCTTAGAAGAAATGGAAGCAGCCATCATTGTCAACAAGAGTCCGAAATGCAGTACTTGGATATAATCTCAAAAATGGCAGAATGATCTCTGTTTGTTTCCAAGGCAAACAATTCAATATCACAGTAATTCAAGTCTATGCCCCAACCAGTAATGCTGAAGAAGCTGAAGCTGAACAGTTCTATGAAGACCCATAAGACCTTCTAGAATCAACACTCCAAAAAAGATGTCCTTTTCATTATAGGGGACTGGAATGCAAAAGCAGGAAGTCAAGAGATACCTAGAGTAACAGGCAAATTTGGCCTTGATGGACAAAATGAAGCAGGGCAAAGGCTAACAGAGTTTTGCCAAGAGAACACACTGATCCTAGGAAACACTCTCTTCCAACAACACAAGAGAAGCCTCTACGCATGACCACCACCAGATGGTCAATACTGAAATCAGATTGATTATATTCATCGCAGCCAAAAATGGAGAAGCTCTATACAGTTAGCAAAAATAAGACCAGGAGCCTACTGTGGCTCAGATCATGATCTCCTTATTGCCAAATTCAGACCTAAATTGCAGAAAGTAAGGAAAACCACCAGAGCATTCATATGACCTAAATAAAATCCCATACGATTATACAGTGGAAGTGACAAACAGATTCAAGGGATTATATCTGATAGACAAAGTGCCTGAAGAACTATGGATGGAAGTTCGTGACATTGTACAGGAGGCAGTGATCAAGACCATCTCCAAGAAAAAGAAATACAAAAAGGCAAAAGATTGTTTGAAGAGGCCTTACAAATAGCTGAGAAAATAAAACAAGCTAAAGGCAAAGGAGAAAAGGAAAGATATACTCATTTGAATGCAGAGTTCCAAAGAAAACAAGGAGAGATAAGAAAGCCTTCCTCAGTTATCAGTGGAAAGGCAAAGAGGAAAACAATAAATGGGAAAGACTAGAGATCTCTTCAAGTAAATTACAGATACCAACAGAAGATTTAATGCAAAGGTGGGCACAATAAAGGACAGAAACGGTATGTATCTAAACAAGTGGAAGATATTAAGAAGAGGTGGCAAGAATACACAAAAGAACTGTACAAAAAAGATCTTCATGACCTAGAACCATGATGGTGTGATCCCACACCTAGAGCTAGATATCCTGCAATGTTAAGTCAAGTGGGACTTAGGCAGCATCACAATAAACAAGGCTAGTGGAGGTGATGGAATTCCAGTTGAGCTATTTCAAATCCTAAAAGATGATGTTGTGAAAGTGCTGCACTCAATATGCCAGCAAATTTGTAAAACTCAGCAGTGGCCACAGGACTGGAAAATGTCAGTTTTCATTCCAATCCCAAAGAAAGGCATTGCCAAAGAAAGTTCAAACTACTGCACAATTGCACTCATCTCACATTGCTAGCAAACTAATGCTCACAATTCTCCAAGCCAGACTTCAACAGTATGTGAACTATGAACATCCATACGCTCAAGCTGGTTTTAGAAAAGGCAGAGGAGCCAGAGATCAAATTGACAAGATCTGTTGGATCATCAAAAAAGCAAGAGAGTTCCAGGAAAAAATCTACTTCTGATTTATTAACTACACCAAAGCCTTTGACTGTGTGGATCACAATAAACTGTGGAAAATTCTTAAAGAGATGGGAATACCAGACCACCTGACCTGCCTCCTGAGAAATCTGTATCCAGGTTAAGAAGCAACAGTTAGAATTGGACATGGAATAACAGACTGGCTCCAAATTGGGAAAGGAGTGTGTCAAGGCTGCATATTGTCACCCTGATTTTTTAACTTCTATGCAGAGTACATCATGTGAAATGCTGGGCTGGATAAAGCACAAGCTGGAATCAAGATTGCCAGGAGAAATATCAATAACCTCAGATATGCAGATGACACCACCCTTATGGCAGAAAGTGAAGAACTAAAGAGCCTCTTGATGAAAGTGAAAGAGGAGAGTGAAAAAGCTGGCTTAAAACTCAGCAGTCAGAAAACTAAGATCACGGCATCTGGTCCCATCATTTCATGGCAAATAGACGGGGAAACAGTGGAAACAGTGACAGACTTTATTCTTTGGGGCTCCAAAATCACTGTAGATGGTGACTGCAGCCAAGAAATTAGAAGAGGCTTGCTCCTGGGAAGAAAAGCTATGACCAACCTTGACACCATATTAAAAAGCAGAGACATTACTTTGCCAACAAATGTTTTCTAGTCAAGGCTGTGGTTTTTCCAGTAGTCACGTATGGATGTGGAATTTGGACTATAAAGAGCTGAGCGCCAAAAAATTGATGCTTTTGAACTGTGGTGTTGGAGAAGACTCTTGAGAGTCCCTTGGACTGCAAGGAGAGCCAACTAGTCTATCCTAAAGGAATTCAGTACTGAATATTCATTGGAAGGGCTGATGCTGAAGCTGAAACTCTGATACTTTGGCTACCTGATGGGAAGAGCTCACTCATTTGAAAAAACCCTTATGCTGGGAAAGATTGAAGGCAGGAGAAGAAAGGAATGACAAAGGAGGAGATAGTTGGATGACATGACTTGATGGACCTGAGTTAGAGGAAGCTCTGGGAGGTGGTGATAGACAGCGAAGCCTGGCATGCTGCAGTCGATGGGGTCGCAGAGTCAGACAGGACTGAGCGACTGAGGTGAACCGAACAGTCACTATGGTGAGTATGAAGTTTCCTGAAAAAACTGAAAATAGAACTAACATATGATTCATCAATCCCACTCCTGCAAATATAGTTGGAGAAAACCATAATTTAAAAAGATATATGAACCTCTATGTTCATTACAACACTATTTGCAAAGCCAGGACATTGAAGCAACCTAAATGTCCATCAATGGAAGAATGAATAAAGAAGTGGTACATATATACAATGGAATATTACTCAGTCACAAAAGGGAGCAAAATAGTGTGATTTGCAGAGACATGCATAGAGCTAGAGACTATTTTTGGTTTCCCATGTGACACTAGTAGTCAAGTCTCACCTGGCAATGCAGGAGACCTAAGAGAAGTGGGTTTAATCCCTGAGTTGGAAAGATTCCCTGGAGTAGGAAATGGTAACCCACTCCAGTATTCTTGTCTGGAGAATTCCATAGACAGAGGAGCTTGGCGGGCTGCAGTCCATAGGGTTGCAAAGTGTTGGACATAACTGAAGCAACTTAGCACACACAGACAGAGACTGTTACATAGAGTGAAGTCAGAAAGAGAAAAACAAACATTGTACAACATTGCTTATATGTGGAATCTAGAAAAATGGTATAAATGAACATATTTCAATGCAGAAATAGAGACACAGAGAACAAACTTAGGGGTATCAAGGCGGGGAAGAGAGTAGTGGGGTGAATTGGGAGATTGAGGCTGACACACATATCCTAGTATATATAAAAGTAGGTAACTAATGAAAACCTACTGTATAGTTCAGGGAACTCTACTCAATCCTCTGTGGTGACCTAAATGGGAAGGAAATTATAAAAAGAGGACATATATGTATACATGTAACTGACTCACTTTGCTGTATAGCAGAAACTAAAACATTATAAAGCAACTACACGCCAATAAAATTTTTTTTTAATAAAATAAATTTTTAAAAAGTCAACCTTTTGGGGAGCATTGGCTTCTCTTTGCTGCTTTTAGCAAGGCATTTCAGAAAGCCATAAGGTAAGGGAATAAACTAGCTGGTCTGCAAACAGATTGAAGAAAACATAGAGGATCCAGACAGTAAGCTCTTCCCAGTCTCAGAAAAGTCAATTGTTCTTACAACCCAAACGGCAGAAAATGAGACAGAAAAAGGCATCAAATAACAAAGGGTCTTATGGACAGTCAAACGAGACTAAAGAAAGGCCCTCAGCTCTGAGATAAGAAAAAATAAAGAAATAAAAAATTTTGCAGCCTTTCCAGTAAGTAGTCTTTCCAGTCAATCCCATGTTTTCAGATGGTTTCAAAGTAGGTGTCATTAAGCAGACAGAGAGAGGCAATGACACAAAGTAAGCAAGGAAATAAAGTAGGCTTAGAAACTACCTCAAGAAAATAACTTGAGGTTGGGCTAAAATCACATAGAAATATGTAGAAGCAGAGAAGTAGAACATTATTAAGATTTTTAAAAATAAACTATTAAAATATATCTACATTTAGACAAATACAGAAATTATAATCATAAGCTCGATGAATTTTATCAGGGTTAAAAAAAGTTCTTATAAAACCAGCACAGAAGGAAGAAACAGAATGGTTCACAGCAATCTGCATACCCACATTTATATAAATAAAATAGTCAATATTATAAAGTATATCTTGGGGTATATTTTTAATTGAATAGTTTAATATAAAATTACTTAAATCTATGTTTCTATATTTTCTAACAGGTGTCATTTTTTCTTTTTTTATTGAAATATAGTTGACTTACACTATTATGTTAGTTTCAGGTAATTCACATAGAGATCTGACATTTGCATACTTTACGAAATGGATCACCACAGTAAGGTTTATTAATCATCTATCTGCACAAAGGTCATTACAATGTTGTTGACCATATACCTTATTTATATATTACATTTCTGTGACTTATTTTATAACTGGATGTTTGTACCACTTATTGCCTTCACCTATTCCTCACCTCTCTCCCCTTTGACAACTGCCCATTTGCTGCCTGTATCTATGAGTCTGTTTTCCTTTTTTATACTTCACTTGTTTGTTTTCTTTTTTAGATCGCACATATAATTGAGATCACATTGTATTTGTCCTTTTCTGTCTGACTTAGTTCCCTCTATATCTATCCATGTTGAAGCAAATGGCAAGATTTCATTTTTTATGGCTGAGGAATATTCCCTTGTATTTGTGTATATTTATATATATACATATACACACACACATACCATATCTTTATCTATTCTTCCATTGATGAACACTTAGTTTGCTTTTATATCTTGACTATTTAAATAAGACTAACAAATGGAGGCATATATCATTTTGAATTAGTGTTTTTATTTCCTTTGGGTGAAGATCCAGAAGTGGGATTGCTAGATCTTATGGTAGTTCTACTTTCATTTTTTGCGCTGCACCAGTTAACATTCCCAATGAACATGCATGTGCATGAGGGTTCCCTTTTCTCGATATCCTTACCAACACTTGTTACTTGTCTTTTTGCACTCAGCCTGTCTCGTCCGACATCTTGGCCACCTCCGTCTAATAAGTATGCTAAAGTCGTCTCTGGTTTGCTTTTTTGTATTTAAAAACAATGACATTTTGCTTAAAATATATATATTTCTTTTACTAGGATAAGATCAGTTAGAATTTATAAGTATGTATCTTTTCCAGTAGAGCATGAGTTAATTTTGTTTAACAAGGAAGAACATTCTTTCCTCTTATGAGTTATATTAATTTTTATAAGAAAATATTACAAAGTATGTCTTCTGTATAATTAAGCTTAAGTTAATAAATCTTAGAAAGACCAAATCAAGAAATTTGATTTTAAAATCAAAATTAAATTCATCTTATTTCAAGAGTTTTGCTTAGTTGACTCAGTGAATATTAAAACACACTAGATAATCAGCCATCTGCTTAATAAAAACTAACACACAGCTCTTAATTTTTTTTAGACTAGGGCCACCAACCTCCAGGATCTAATGCCTGATGATCTGAGGTGGAGTTCATGTAATAACAATAGAAATAAAGTGCAGAAGATATGAAATATACTTGAATCTCCTCTCTTCCCTGGTTCATGGAAAAATCATCTTTCACAAAATTGGTTCCTGGCGCCAAAAACACTGGGAACCTCTGTTTTAGATCACCAGGTAGCCATTTTTCTTTCATAGTTTAGATAATCTCTTTGTTGAAACCAGAGAATTGGATCATATGATAACTAGTCATAACTAGTCACAAATCATTTAATGTCTACTACAAGGACAGAAAACTTTTGGTGTGATATAAAAATTAGGGAGTAGAGGTTTTGACTGTAGCACTGAGCTGCTACTCATATCCTATCCATTTTTCTAATTTTCTAAACATGAAAGACATGAAGGTGTAAACCTTTTATCAATGCAAACCTGAACATTTTAAAACAGATACCACATTCTAAAATGATAACAACTAGCAGTTGTCACATTCAAAGCATTAGAGAAATATTAAGAATTTAGTGTATCCCTTTAGCACACTTTGATGAAATGCATATCAAATACTATTTTCACTCCTTCAAACTACAAAGAAAATTTGCCACCAGACAATTTTCACAGCTCTAATTACAGTGTTATTTATGCAACTATATAATTAAGAGTGAACTACAATTTTGTTTCTTACTCTCAGCTGTAAAAAAATAAAATAAAAATTTAAAAGTTAAAAAAAACTGGCTCTGATTTTAATGGAACATTTCATTTCTTCAATTTTTGACCTATTTGCACTAAAATATTGTTGAAATCAATTTAAATCAGTCATGTATGGATCTAATTAGCAATAGATGTCAGTCTTAAAAAATGTATGTCTATTCCAAAATGTCAACTTCTAGAAATGCATGCTTTGTTTTTTCTTAATTTTTATGTAATTATTTTCAGTAGTTTATCTTCATGAATCAATGTGCCTAAAAATAAGCTATTCGATTTTCTGTTTTCATTCACTTGTTGAAGGTTTGTGAATGTTCCTCTGTTTTACAGTGTTGTATATCTATAATTCAGATTAAGTGCAATTATTTAAAATTATGATGCCTCAGACATTTCTCCAGCTAATATATTTATTCATTTTGCAAGTAGTTCTTAGAACTATGGCTCCAGTTATTCTGGGGCACAATCTCTGATGCACTATTTTTCCCTATATACTTAAATGATTTTGAAATTTTTACATAATTCCAGTGAATAATACTCATTTTTATGACAATTTGGAAAATGTTTAACCAGGCAGTTTGATCTGTTGGTGTGTGCATGTATTTGTGTGTATACATGCACATATATACATATATGAGAAGGAAATGGCAATCCACCCCAGTATTCTTGCCTGGGAAATCTTATGGACCGAGGAGCCTGGCAGGCTACAGTCCATGGTGGTTGCAGAGTAGAACATGATTAAGCACACAAGCATACACACACACACACACACACACACACACACACACACACACACACACACACACACACACGTATTCCAGCCTCATGCTCCAGGCTGACACTCGTACAAGACTTGCAGCCTCATTTTGCAGTCCTGGGAAGAGAGAGTTTGGCACCACTTCCTCCGGGGATGAAAAACTGGATGACTTTGCAGCCCTCATTTACAGATAGAATTGTGGGGCCTCCTGGATCATCTGCATGCTAAAACAGATAACCTCTTTTGAATTTCCATCAACTGGGACTTCAAAGAGTCCAACTTTTCTTGTACATTAGATATACAAGGCTACTCACCAACACCTTTCCTATGTTTTTCACCATTCTGCCTTTTCAAGCCATATCTGCATCTCCTTTCTTCCAAATTCCTGCCTAGATTCTTATTCTTCCAATTATTCTTCCCTCTTTCTCTCTCTGTCTTCTCTTTATACCCCTTAATATATTCTCTCTCTTTTGTAGTTCCCTTTCTTTGTTGTGATAGAGAATCAAGATTTAGAAGTAAGCTATAATGGAGTGACAAAACTTTTGAGTAAAAGTCTCAACATTCCCCAGCAAAATATTCCCCAGTGCTGTGAATTTCTGAAACAAGAATTGCAACAATGATAAGATAAATCAAGAAGTTGGAGCAGATTTTCTCTTTTTGGGGGTGGGGAAGTGTTTGATTTTTTGAAGTTGGAAGCAAGGGTTCAAAGAGGGAGAAAGTAGCCAAAAAAAAAAAGGGTATATGGAGGCAAAGACAAACTCGTCCTACAGCTTGGTCTTGTCTTCCTAAGGCACACTCTGGCTTCTGCCTGTGCTCTTTCTGCCCCCACTTTTTTGGTTTCTATATCTCCCCCATTTCCTGTAAGTTGATCCAGAAAGAGAATCAGGAGAGAGAGAGAGTTATAAAATTTTAATTTTTAGGAATTTAGGAATTAATAGCCTTGTTTGAGGGTGAAAAGTGCTAGTCACTCAGTCATGCCTGACTCTTTGCAATCCCGTGGACTGTAGCCCACCAGGTTCCTCTGTCCACGAAATTCTCCAACCAAGAATACTGGAGTGGGTTTCCATTTCCTTCCAGACCCAGGGATTGAACCCGGGTCTCCCATAGTGCAGGAAGACAGCTTTGTTTAACAGTCAAAAGATTGAAAGGTAATGATTTTTCTTGGCTCCAGAGAAAACTCATTGAGAGAGGATGGCTCAGGCTGGCTTCACTGAGAAACAGACTTGGTATCAAAGATGAGCAGTCAGGAGGTTTCTGAAGAGCTTTCTGGGCATCACTGCCTGTGCTTTAGGGAGAGCGAGGGAAGGGGGATGGGTTCTCAACAAAAGCCTTTGCCCTTTGGAAAACTCTGAAGAGGTTTTTTCATTTATCATGTGCCAGTCATGACCTAAGTACTTTACATATATTAAATCAGTTAATCCTCACAACTCTGTGAGGTAGATGTTATCATTATACCCATTTACCATTGAGAAAACTGATTTACGGAGAAGTTAAATAACTTGTCTGAGGTCAAACAGCTCAACATGAAGAAACAGGGATTTGTTGTTCTATACCAACCTCTTAAATAAGAGATGATTTGCCCTGAAGAAACATCTAGACACAATTTTCTGCTAGAATCAATATAAATATTCAATGTAAATCACTCAAGGAAATAATTATTTGCCCTTCTGTTAAAAGATCTTTTGAAAAATAGACCTCACATTCTTGTATTCATAGTTTTACCTCCAACTAAACTGGAGGCATTTCCATAAATGTGAATTCCAGCAGAAATATTTACATCAGTTACTACAGACAAATTTGACACATAGCATAAAAATAGGACTGTGATGGCCAGGATGTCTTTGAGAAACTTGTGAAGCATTAGACAAACAAAACAACAAAATAAAAGCCAAAGCTTTTTAGCAAATAAGCCTATCAAATAGGAAGAAAGTTTTGGACCACCTAAAAACTTAAAATTCAGTACCTCTTAATGTCACATGTTTAAGATTAACAAATACTTGGCCTAACAAGAACATCTTTGGTCCTTCTAAACAACTGAATTTATTACCATTCTTTCTAGCAGCTCTTATTATTGTTTATTGTGATTTAGTGTGTTTATCTGTTTATTGCTAGATACAAACTGCATTGTCCTTGCCCTTACATATCTATCACTTGCAAAATATATTTTGATTGATTTTGCATTCTATTCTGCTTTATGATGAAGAAGGTACAGTGGTGAAGCTGGAATTGATGACCAGGAGCAAGAAAGGCTTGGCTCCTCCTTTCCTCATCCAAGGGTCTTTCTTCTCTCTTCTAGGTGTCAGTCACTTCTCTTGATAAGGAGGGAGTTTCAGACAGCATTTCAGGTTTTTTTTTTTTTACTGATCTAATAGTCTATGAACTTTTCCCCCTGTTGGGGAGTTAAAAGATAAATGAAAGTGTGTACATCTCTGAAAACAGGCTGCTTTTCCTACTGCATTCATTATCATTTGCCTCTCCTGTTACAAGAGATGAATGATGTTTAAATAAAGATCTCTACCTTGCCAATTGAGTGTTTCATTTTTGCTCTAGGCTGGTATCTTCTGTTTATTCTATATCATTTGAAATATTATCCATCAAGTCCACTTTTCCTTCTATTTAACTTGAATAAACTCATTTTTTTCCTTCATGGATTAGAGAGGCTGAGTCGTCTTCATCTTTAGAAAACACTAAGTGAATTTCCAAGACTCAATACCATTAGCTGATATTACCCAAAAGAAAAACCATAGGTAAAATCTTTTTTACTTGTTTGCTTCTTCACTGTAAATGCTGATTTTATCACTGGTCCTCAAGGAGAAAAAGGTAGCATAGTTTTACTTCTACATAGAAAACCTATTTATGTAAAGAAGTATCAATAATGATAATAAAAACTTATCAAAACTTCTCTTTACAACACATTGTTTTCATATCTCATTCTTTTAATCATTCAACAAGTATTTATTGAGGACCGACTTTCCCCTAGACTAGGATTGGAGCATGAAACGAAATGGACAAAGACATTGCCTGGGGAGGTTATATTATAAGAAAGAGGAACACATTTGTCAGATGGTGATAAGCATTATGAAGAATAGCAAAACTGAAGAAGATGATAATACTGAGAGAGTTGTGTTCCATTTTCAGAATGCTGAAGAAAGAGATCTCTGATAAGATATTTGATCAGATTCCTAACGGAAAGAGAAAGCCAGGCAGAGACAACAAAATGTATAAAGACTGAGGCATGAACATTTTTGTGTATCCCATGAACAGCATGCCAGTGTGACTATAAGTAGAATGTGCAGACAGGAAGTGACAAGATATGAAATAAGGGAACAAAATATGTGGCTTCCAGTCCCTAAAATACTCTGGATTTTACTCTGAGTGAGATGGGCTGCCAAGGCAGTATTTTGAGTTTGTAATTACATATTATACAAACAACTGAAATTAACCAGTCATACTCAGCATTTCTACACATATGTACACAGGTGTTCTTTAAATTCATTTTATATATGTGTGTGTGTGTGTGTGTTCAGTATGTTTTAAAAGCAATACTATAGTTGCTGAATGGAGAAAAGACAGTAAAGACTCAAGAGTATAAAACGGACATTAAGACGACATAAAAAGAATATGCAGAATATGAGGGATAGTATCATGCATGCTTCTGTATTTGAACATAGAACACACAAAATGCTCACAAATACTTTAAAAATTTAACTATATGAATAAATTACCTTAGATAAATGTGCAGCCTGGTGATTTTGAAATTTAATGCTGCAATTTTTACAGAAGTTTTAGGTTTACAAAAATTAGGAAGGCATAGAGATTTTCCACACATGCATAGTTTCCCTCACCAGCATGGTACATTATTTACCAAGGATAAAACTACACTGACACATATAATCACCCAATATCCAAGGTTTACCGTAGGGTTCACTCTTGGTGTTGCACGTTCTATGGGTATGGACAAATAGGTGATGACATATCTATCATTATAATATTATACAGAGTACTTTCACTGCCCTAAAACCCAGTATGCTCTATTCATCTCTTCACCATCTGCCCTGGCAACCACAGATCTGTTTATTATTACTATAGTTTTTCCTTTTCCAGGTTGTCATATAGTTATAATCATGGAGCCTTCCGTATCCTTTTCAGATTGACTTCTTTCACTTAATAATATACACTTAAAGTTCCTCCATGTCTTTGCAAGTCTTAGCAGCACATTTCTTTTTAACACTAAATAATATTCCATTGCCTGTATATATCATAGTCTATTTGTCTGTTCAATTATTGAAGGACTTAACAGTTGCTTTCAAGTTTGGATATAATCAATACAAATGCTGCAACTCCATGTACAGGTTTATTGTTGTCATAAGTTTTCAACTAATCTCAATAAATATCAAAGAGCCAGTTAGCACACAGGCATTTCAATTGCTCCAACATATTCAGTTCAGTTCAGTAGCTCAGTCGTATGTGACTCTTGGTGACCCCATGGACTGCACCACGCCAGGCCCCCTTGTCCATCACAAACTCCTGGAGTTTACTCAAACTCATGTCCATTGAGTCGGTCATGCCTTCCAACTATCTCATCCTCTGTCATCCCCTTCTTCTCCTGCCTTCAATCTTTCCCAGCATCAGGGTCTTTTGAAATGAGTCAGTTCTTCCCATTAGGTGGCCAAAGTATTGGAGTTTCAGCTTCAACATCAGTCCTTCCAATGAATATTAGGGACTGATTTGCTTAAGAATGGACTGGTTGGATTTTCTTGCAGTCCAAGGGAATCTCTAGAGTTTTCACCAAAACCACAGATCAAAAGCATCAATTCTTTGGCACTCAGCCTTCTTTATAGTCTAACTCTCACATCCATACATGACTACTGGGAAAACCATAGCCTTGACTAGATGAACCTTTGTTGAAAAAGTAATGTCTCTGCTTTTTAATATGCTCTCTAGGTTGGTCACAGCTTTTCTTCCCAGCAGCAAGCCTCTTCTAATTTCATGGCTATAGTCACCATCTGCAGTGATTTTGGAGCCCAAAAAAATAAAGTCAGCCACTGTTTCCACTGTTTCCCATCTATTTCCCATGAAGTGATGGGACCGGATGCCATGATCTCAGTTCTCTGAATGTTGAGCTTTAAGCCAACTTTTTCACTCTCCTCTTTCACTTTCATCAAGAGGCTCTTTGGTTCCTCTTCACTTTCTGCCATAAGGGTGGTGTCATCTGCATATCTGAGGTTATTGATATTTCTCCTGGCAATCTTGATCCCAGCTTGTGCTTCACCCAGTCCATCATTTCCCATGATGTACTCTGCATATAAGTTAAATAAGCAGGGTGACAATATACAGCCTTGAGGTATTCCTTGTCCTATTTGCTGTTGTTCCATGTTCCATGTCCAGTTCTAACTGTTGCTTCCTGATCTGCATACAGATTTCTCAAGAGGCAGGTCAGGTGGTCTGGTATTCCCATCTCTTGAAGAATTTTCCACAGTTTGTTGTGATCCACACAGTCAAAGGCTTGGGCATAATCAATAAAACAGAAAATACATGTTTTTCTGGAACTTTCTTGCTTTTTCAATGATCCAGCGGATGTTGGCAATTTGATCTCTGCTTACTCTGCCTTTTCTAAAACAAGCTTGAACATCTGGAAGTTCAAGGTTCACATACTGTGAAGTCTGGCTTGGAGAATTCTGAGCATTACTTTACTAGCGTGTGAGATGAGTGCAACTGTGCAGTAGTTTGAGCATTCTTTGGCATTGCCTTTCTTTGGAACTGGAATGAAAACTGACCTTTTCCAGTCCTGTGGCCACTGCTCAGTTTTACAAATTTTCTGGCCGCACAGCATCATCTTTTAGGATTTGAAATAGCTCAACTGGAATTCCATCACCTCCACTAACTTTATTCATAGTGATGCTTCCTAAGGCCCACTTGACTTCACACTCCAGGATGTCTGGCTCTAGGTGAGTGATCATGACATTGTGGTTATCTGGGTCATGAACATCTTTTTTGTACAATTCTTCTGTGTATTCTTGCCACCTCTTAATATCTTCTGCTTCTATTAGGTCAATACCATTTCTGCCCTTTATTGAGCCCATCTTTCCACGCAATGTTCCTTTGGTATCCCTAATTTTCTTAAGAGATCTCTAGTCTTTCCAATTCTATTGGTTACCTCTATTTCTTTGCACTGATCACCAAGGAAGGCGTTCTTATCTCTCCTTGCTATTCTTTGGAACTCTGCATTCAAATGGATATATCTTTCCTTTTCTCCTTTGCTTTTGTCTTCTCTTCTTTTCACAGCTATTTGTAAGGCCTCCTCAGACTGCCATTTTGCTTTTTTGCATTTCTTTTTCTTGGGGATGGTCCTGACCCTGTCTCCTGTACAATGTCATGAACCTCTGTCCATAGTTCATCAGGCACTATATCAGATCTAGTCCCTTAAACTTATTTGTGACTTCCAATGTATAATCATAAGGGATTTGATTTATAACACAACTGAATGGCCCACTGGTTTTTCCCTACTTTCTTCAATTTAACTCTGAATTTGGCAATGAGGAGTTCATGATCTGAGCCACAGTCAGCTCCTGGTTTTGTTTTTGCTGACTATATTGAGCTTCTCCATCTTTGACTTCAAAGAATATAATCAATCTGATTTCAGTGTTGACCATCTGGTGGTGTCCATTTGTAGTCTTCTCTTGTGTTGTTGGAAGAGGGTGTTTGCTATGACCATGCGTTCTCTTGCCAAAACTCTGTTAGCCTTTGTCCTGCTTCATTTTGTCCTCCAAGGAAATTTGCCTGTTACTCTGGGTGTTTCTTGACTTACTGCTTTTGCATTCCAGTCCCCTATAATGAAAAGGACATCTTTTTTGGTGTTAGTTCTAAGAGGTCTTGTAGGTCTTCATAGTACTGTTCAACTGCAGCTTCTTCAGCATTAGTGGTCAGGACATAGACTTGGATTACCATGATATGGAATGGTTTGCTTTGGAAATGGAGAGAGATCCTTCTGTCGTTTTTGAGATTGCATCCAAGTACTGCATTTCACTCTTTTGTTGACTATGATGGCTACTCCATTTCTTCAAAGGGATTCTTGTCCACAGTAGTAGATATAATGGTCATCTGAGTTAAATTCACCCATTCCAGTCTATTTTAGTTCGCTGATTCCTAAAATGTTGATGTTCACTCTTGCTATCTCCTGTTTGATCACTTTCAACTTGCCATGATTCATGGACCTAACATTCCAGATTCCTATGCAATATTTCTCTTTACAGCATTGGACCTTGCTTCCATCACCAGTCACATCCACAACTGGGATGTGATCCAACAAATTAATGTATTTATAGTGGTGTTTTTGATGAGGGTAAAAGAGGAGAGTGAAAACCTGGCTTGAAATTCAACTAAGATCATGGCATCTGGTCTCATCATTTTATGGCAAATAGAAGGGGTAAAAGTGGAAGCAAGATCAGGTTTTATTTTCTTGGTCTCCAAAATCACTGCAGACAGTGACTGCAGCCATGAAATTAAAAGATGCCTGCTCTTTGGAAGAATAGCTATGACCAACGTAGTGAGTGTATTAAAAAGCAGAGACAATACTTTGCTAACAGAGATGCATATAGTCAAAGCTCTGGTTTTTCCAGTAGTCATGAATGGATGTAAGAGTTGGACCATCAAACTGCTGAGCACCAAAAATTGATGCTTTCAAGTTGGGATGCTTGAGAAGACTCTTAAGAGACCTTGGACAGCATGGAGATCAAATCAGTTGTTCCCAAAAGAAATCAACCCTAAATATTCACTGGAAGGACTGATGATGAAGCTGAACCTCAATATTTTGGCCTAAGTCAGAGATAATTTACTGGAAAAGACCCTGATGCTGCAAAAGATTGAGGGAAAAGGAGAAGGGGTGGCAGAGGATGAGATGGTTAGTTAGCATCACTGACTCAATGGATGTAAATCTGAGCAAACTCCAAGAGACAGTGAAGTACAGGGGAGCCTGGTGTGCTATAGTCCATGGAGTCGCAAAGAGTCAGACATGACTTACCGACTGAACAATAACAAAGTTTTTTTTAAATCATAGTTTCAACTAAGATCTGTTCATTTAATTAGCAACACTTTCAGTAAGCTAAGATGTATTGTCATTTTTAATCAGAAAATAATTTGATGCATACTATATGAACTAAAATATATTATGGCTAATTATACATAAATATATATATATATATGTATGTATTATCTCTATTACATATATATGTTGTTGTTGTTTAGTCACTAAGTCTTGCCTGACTCTTTTGTGACCCCATGGACTATAGCCCACCAGGCTCCTCTGTCCATTGGATTTTCCAGGTATATATACATATTGGTACACAGAGACACAATACTTACAAATATTTAAATATTACCAAGATTTTTAGAATGTTTTAAAACTTCACCTATTTCTCCATACAGTCATTTTTTCTTCTTAAAATACCTCACACAAATCTCTAAACACAGTGCAGGCTCAATTAAGGTAAATGATTAGCATTTAATCACGTGCTTCTGAATATCTTGATGACACATTCACTCTCATCATTGTTCAAAAGGGAAATATCTTATTGAATATTTTGCCCACATAAAATTCATATGCCACTCAGAATGCCTTTAACTTAATCTCAGATTTTTTCTTTCCCAATTAGTAATAAAATTTAAGTCAAAAGGAGGATGGCAAAATTTCTACCTAGCAAACATTTCCTAAGTTTCCTACCTCATAGTGTGCTTATTAAATGAGTATATACCCAAAAGCACTATGAAAAAGAGCTAAACAAATGTTAATTATCATTTTCAGAAATTTCTGTTAAATTTCAACTCTGCTACCTAACTAGATGCATGCCTTTGAAACATCCTTAAAGTGACTGCCTATATCTAGAAACTGTTCCCCAAACTTTTCATATGTTTGGGTCCTTCTTGTTCTTTTTGTTTCATCTTTATTAGCTCCTCCTCAAGGAGAGGTTCCATGGTTCTTCAAAATCAATTAATTCCCTCCTATTATTCTTTCTTCTGGAATCCTTTTCTTTTCTTTTCATACCTGTTGTAGTTCAAAAGTATATAATTTTTTTAGCTTTCTTATAGGACTATAATGTTGATGAGTCTGAGAACCATGTCATATTTTTTTTAAACCACTGTATCTCCAACACTAATCACAAGGCCTGGCTCAGAATATCTGCCATTAAATACTGTCATCATGACCAAATGAGGTTGTTTATGTTAGAATCATTCACAAACATAAAAATAGGCAACTTTAAGGTGCGATGATTATTTTGAGGAATTAAGCTTAAAACATTAGTTATCTCCACTCTGTTCTCCACCAACTACCCTCATTTTGAAGTACAAAGTGTGTATGGACCCAGATCAATAAAAGGATGTGTTTTATCATTCTGGTCTTTGGCTTAAAATTCCAGTGTGCAATCCTGGGAGAATACCAAGATCATGTATAGAATAGCTTTCCTAAGATGGGAGGCAGGGAGATGAAAGAGAAATGAGACCTAGTTTCAAAGCAAGACCACTGACCACCATTACTTGTCCTTCTTTAGCTCTAATGATTTACGGGGGGGGGGGGGGGCTGGTTAGTCTACAAATACCAGTCAATCTGAGCTTTCATGAACAAATGAAATTCATTCTGGTTTCTATTAATCTCTTCTACTTTGGAAATGGCTTATTATACTCCTATTTATATATGAATACCATACATATTTCCATTCCAATCTTGTCCAGATCATCCTTTTTGGTTACTGCTTTAAACACTTTTGTGTATATCACAGTAGTGTAAAAATATAAAAGATTGAAAATCTTAAATATCTTTCTACAATTGTCAAGTGCATGGCTTTATTACTGAATCTCCATCAAAGATACATAGACATAGTCTTCTTTCTCCTGTCAACTATCATACTGTTTGATACCAGGGCTGGAAGTTCAGGAATCTCAACCCTCCTTTACTTCTGCAAATTACTTCTATCTGCTAGCAACAGAAATGTTTTACATTATGTAGTAGAAAGAGGGAAAATAAAAGAAATTACCTAAACTACTATGATTTTGGGAAGTCAGGGAACAATTTATGGGAACAGGAGTACAATATTAGTGAAGGCTGTCCCCTTTTAGGATAACTTCCTCTGTTAAAATCACATGCAACATTCACTATCCCTAACTAAACAAACAGGAAGTTGTGTTTACATTTATATTCCTATTTATATGTTGGCAGATATAGATATTTTAGACAAAATTAAATGCATAATTTAAGGCAATGAAGCATAATTGAATTCTAGAAAAGAAGATATCACTTGTAGTTTGAAAGAATAGGCAATGCTTGTTCAAAATGATAGATGGTGATATTTAATTTGGAATGTCAAGACTCGTGAGATCATAAGTGTACATCAAGATGAGGAATTCTCTAAACACATGAAATAAATGTCTAGTGCTTTCTTTAGGGAAGTACAAGCATTCAATTTAAAATATAAGCAAGAACAGGAATAAAGAAGGACATAAAGGTAATTTTAGTCTGAATACCAAAGTTATTTAACACAAAGAGGAAATGTGACATTTAAAATAAAAAAGAAAACATCAATTGATCCCGCTGTTTGAAGCAATAAATTGGAACAATTAACGCTTTAGCAAAATCAATCCCACAGCTATGAATTAAAGTGAGAAGCAACCAGAAACAGAAAATTGAAATTTTCAACAATCAAGAACAGGGTCAGATAAGACTGGCTAAGAATCGTGGTTGTCCAAATACTATAAGACAGAACTCCTAAAAGATTTCTCATTAAGAATGTGAAGTTCAAGTTCAAACACAAGTAAAGATCAAATTTCATAAATTTGTTGAAATTTCTATAGTCCCATGAATTGCAGCATTTAAATTTCCTATCAGTTGACAAACGACAGTAATTCAACAATTTTTATTAATTAAGACACAATCAATGCCAAAGCATACTACTGTGTTCTCAGAGAAATTGAATGCACAAAAGAATGATACACAAGTTAATTGAGACAAGATGAGAAAAATGGAAACAGCTGTGGATGAAGAGTCAAGAGAGATTTTCTCACAATTCAATATGCTTTAATGAACTTCAATTCATTATCTATGTTATAATAAGTATGGACATGCTGTCCCACATAACTTCTTCCATCTTTCTTAAATTTTGTAAACAATGATTCAAGAATCGTGGATTTCAAACTAGGTACTTAGATAGTTCCCAGCTATAAAATTATATTTCTATACATCTAGATTTTTACATGTTTTCAAATTTTAAAAATCTGCAGTTTTCTTAATTTTGTTAAATTTACTAACAGTTCTATTAAATTTAATTGAAGTTTCATTGGTAGTATACACATATTGGGAAAATACTCTGAATTGATTGTGATTGTTTCTAATATTAACTTCAATCACCCCTTCTTAACTTTATTGTATTACAGTTGAAATATAATGAACTGCACAGATTTAAACTATACAGTTTGATACATATTTACAAATCAATGTATCTGTGAAATGATTATCAAATACAAGATAATGAAATATTGATCATTTTAAAAATATTCCGAGTTCCTTTTAATGACTTTCTCCTGTCTACCCCTCACTTTATCCTGAGGAAATCACTAAATGCCCTTCTGTCACTGTAGGTGTGCTTATACTTTCTAGAAATTATATAAATGAAAATACGAAGCTCTGAAGGGCTTCCCTCATAGCTCAGTTGGTAAATCATCTGCCTGCAATGCAGGAGACCTGGGTTCAATTCCTAGGTTGAGAAGATCCCCTGGAGAAGGAAATGGCAACCCACTCCAGTATTCTTGCCTGGGGAATCCCATAGAGGAGCCTGGCGGGCTACAGTCCACAGGATCACAAGGGTTGGACACGACTTAGCAACTAAACCACCACCAGACATGAAGAACATAATTGTGGTCTAATTTCTTCACTCAGGATACTTATTTTGAGATTAATCTATGTTGTATCATGTTTCAAGAAGCCATTCATTTTCATTGCTGAGTAGTATTCCACTGCATGGCTATACCACAGCTTGGTATATATTCACTTTTTTATGGACATTTGGTTGCCTCCAGTTTGGTGATATTATAAACCTGCTATGAATATGTCTAAAAGTATCTGTAGTGATATATACTTGTAGTTGCACTCACCAGATCTGTCAACCTTAGTTTTGTTCCTTTGTATGTAACTTATTTACATATGATTGCTTTTAAGATCTTCTCTTTATTACTGAGTATGTGCAACTTTATGATGATGTACTTTAGTTACTATCATATTTCTTGTGCTTAGCATTCATTGAGAGTTTTGAATCTGTGGGTTTATAGTTGTCATCAAATTTGGGGAAATTTCAGTTACTACTTCAAATATTTTGTTTCCTGACCCTCCTCTCTCTCTTCTCTTTTCTATTCTTCTGAAGACTGTAATTACACCTATGTCAGGCACCTTAAAGTTGTCCCACATTGGCACTATTCATTTTGTTTGTTTTATTATCTTTGTCTCTATTCTCTCCCAGTTTGGATCATTTATTCTCACATCATCAATTTCACTAACCTTTCCTACAGTATTTAATCTACTATTAATGCAGTCTATTTTCCACCTCACACTGTATAGTTTTCAACTGCCGAAGTCAATTTTTTTTCAGTATCTTTTCTACAGATTCTTAAATTTTAGAAGAAATGAAATGCAGTAATAATGTTGTTTTAATGCCATTGTCTACTAATTCTAACATTTCTGTCAGTTATGTGTCAGTTTTCATTATGGTTTGTATATTCCTGTTTCTTTTTACTTTTGGTAATTTTTTTTTTTTTTTTTACTTTTGGTAATTTTAAAGTGGATAACAGAAGTTATTAATCTTACCTTGTTGGATTTTGAATATTTTTGTATTCCTATAAATATTATTGATATTTTTGAGAGAAAGTTAAGTTTGTTGGAAAGAGGTTAAACCTTTTGTGTTTTGCTTTAAAGGTTTATTGGTCAGAATCAGAGCAGTGCTGTCTTTGAACCATGTTCCATTTACTTACTGTGTGCGGATATCCTTGTCACATGAAAAAATGGGGTGCATCATTTAGGAAAAGCATGCCTAGTGACTAAAAACTTATATGTAGAAAATCATAAAATCAGTGCTTTGGAAATGCACTTACCATGATAATGTCCACTGTTAACAATATATGTCCAACTAGAATTAGTGCAGAATATGCATTTGCATTTATAAAGATAGATTCAAATGTTTGCCTTGAGTTGTTAAACTTTCCACTATGTCTTAAACAAGATTCAGTTTGAAAACTACCTTTTTTCCTACATTAGACAGAGTCAAATTTGCTTTTGTAAGATGAAATCATTGCATCTACCATGGGCTTAGAAATAATATTACATTCCAGCTACCAAACTGACATCTTCAACACATTTATAAATGTTTTACAAACCATTTAAGCAATCTCAGACATTTTTGTTTGGTTGAGTCATTACTGTGCACTTAATGATTTTTGTGACACAAACAGAACTTTGAATTTGGATGACAGATATTATTATTGGATTTTAGTTCAATGTTATAATTTGTAAAAACCCATTCATGCTTTTCTATATTTGATTCTACAACATTCGGAAATGCCATAATTTTCTTAAAGAGGTTGCAGACATCTGCATTCCACAGTCTTTTCATGACTGTGAAAAGTCTTTTCATGACTAGATTGTCTTTCTTGTGTTTAGAGATAATGTTACTGGATACTAATGAGACTTCAAAGAATTTTGTGTCCAGAAGTTCCCTTTATACCATTAAGAACTCTCTAGTGTTTTGGTAATAACAATGCAACTGTAACTAAGTTGACTGTTTTTCTTGGGGAATCTACCACTATGTTTCTTGGGAAAAGTTACTCTTATCCTATTTGGTGGGTTTTTTTGTCTGTTTGTTTTATTTTTAATCTAATGGCCATTCAAATTGTTATATTATAAAAAGTTACCTGTGTGCTCTGAAACTGATTTCTTAAAATTTAAACAGTTACTTGATGAGGGGAGAAAAAGAAAATGCATAACTTTTGGGAGAATTGAGGTTACAAACGTTTCATATAGTTTGCTGAGTGTTGGAATTTTTATGACTGATTATTTGCCCCTATTGTTGTTTGTGATTTTTTTGTGCAATCATTATTAGATAATATTCCTCTGTACACTATTTATATATTTTTGAAAGAAAATACTTTTCCATACTTACATAACAATAACAGCACAGTAATTCATATTAATGTTATTACACTATCATTTGTTCTTTTTAAGTTGAAATTCTTATAAGGACTACTTATAAATTTATGAGCCCACATAAAATATACACTTTGTGTTTGATTTGCCTATGTTTTTTCATCTATAACTTAATTTTTATACTGTTATTTTAAAAACTTGAGTTTTAAAATTTAACACATTTTAATCATTTATTTAAGGTAACAGAATCCATAAAGTTCTTTACAGGTGCCAGCAAGTTAGTTCCTAGAGACTGTGCTCTTTGCATTAGGTTGAATTGGTATGAATAGAATTAGATGACTTATTATCAATGAAGACACAATAGATCCTTTTTTAAATGTTGTGCTTCTGCCAGGAGCAGAAGGACATTTCTCTGAGGCTTTTTAGATTGCTTAATTCCACTGTGAGAACTCCTCAAGCTATCCAGGGCACCATTTTTTTTTTCTTTAAACATAGTTATAAAGTAACGGATGATATTGACAAAATTGAAAAAATAATACAGGCATAGAGACAAGCTTTGAGCTTTGCCCTGTGGGCTGGACCTGCGGAAATATTAACAGTATATGGAGGCAACTCAGAGTATAAGATGAACAGCAATATCAATGGAAAGCTCACTGTATTTGTTTCAGCATTAGAAAAGCACTGGTATTGGAGCCAAGAGGGAAGTAGCATCTTGCAAGAATCTACGATGAAGCATTATCACAACTACTCCCGAAAAACCTATAAGGTAAAAGGAAAAAGAATACCCACTGAAATTTAGAAATGATACTAAGTAAAAGAAGTTTTTCCCACTAACTACAAAAATATCAGATTCAGTTGAAGAAAACAAGTTATCCACTGAATATGAAAATGGAGAGCTATTCTTTGATGCTATGAATTGTAACTCTTAGGTGGTCCAAGCGCTGATTTCCAGATCCAAGTCAGGACTTCTGTTTGTAAAGAAAGCTATTCCCTTGGGGGCAGGGGTGGTAGAGGAGGTGATGACAGGGCACATATGTTTGTAGGTACATGTAGGTGTTTACTGGGAGATAGCCCTCTGATATTTTCAAGTGCCCCAGCATTTCCAAGTGGTGGAGTATCAAACTGCAAGTCCAAGAAAAGCACTTCAGAGGAACAGAGGGAAGTTGGATGAATGCCTACTGAGACCTGGAAATTTTGCTAGGAGATCTGCACATAAACCTTCCCTCTACCACCCCCAGTTACAATTCTAGGAAGAGAATTTAACTAGCACATGGGTGAATAATGAGTGAGTCCACAAACAGGCAATCAATAAGAAACGCTGGAGGACAATGAAGAAATATCAGCTGAAATATTTGTTCCATGTTCATACAATTTTATATCCTTCCAAGTTGTTTTTCTTGTGTAAAAGCAATACTTGGACATTTCCAGAAATCCAAGGACTCAGGGAATATACATTCTCTAAGAGAATAATATATATCTCTTAGGGTAATAGGAGAGGAAACTCAGGATTTTCACTTCATCAAAGCAAAAGAATTTCCAAACTTAAGTTAAAAAAATGCAAACAGTGGACATTAAAAACCATCTCTTTTTCAGTATCTCTTTTTCAGTAAATTTGAAAATGTGATTAACATGGAAAACAAAAGTAAACAATTATATTTGAAGAGAAGAAAAATCATAGAACAAGTTGTGATCTGGTCACAATTATTTGGATACCAACTTTCAAAGTAGGTTTACAAATACTCAGTAGAAAGATAAAACAAAACCAAACTTAATAAATTTTACACACACTCAAAATCATATGTGAAGGTAAAAGGCAGGTAGAATAAGTGATGGTGAAGGAAGATAGAGAAGGAATATATCAGAAAGGAAGAAAAAGTTCCAGTAACTTATCCTCCCTCCTCAAATTCATGGGAAAGTACACAATAAATACACTTTTTAAAGTAAAATTAGGAGAAGTACATAATATAATATCATGGTAAGAGTGTGAGGATATTCTAGATGGAATACAGCAGATGATTGTAGGCTGAGAGCAAAATTTATTCAAAAGAACACAACATACTACCCTAAATAGAAACCAAAGGCCAGAGGCATTTAAATAAAAGAAGCAAGAAAACATGAACAATAACAAAACACATTTGTCTCCCAACAGAATCCTCCAGAGACCTAGGAACAGAGGAAATGAAGGCTGGCAAATGTGGATGTAGTCAAAATGAAATTAATTGAATAAAACTCTCCCTTACTTGCAGAGCAGCAGACTGGAGAGCAGGGACACAGCTAAAGGAGCCAGCACTGCTCTGAGGCTGGAGTCTGACAGGACACCCCCAGAGTAAGCAGAGAGCTGGAGCCCAAGAATCACAGCAGTGCCCGGGGCAAGCCATCCAGTATATTCTCTCTCATATCCATATTCTCTCTCAAATTATCACCTCAGAGCTTTAATATAATCAAAAGCTACTGTGGGTAAGGAACATGACTCCTTAGAGCTCAAGAAATAGAAACCATTTTTCAAGTCTATGATTTACTTTCCTCTCCACAAGTACAAACGCAATCATTCCTCCTTTGAGAGATGTTGGAAACAAATCAAAGAGACTCATCAATATCAACAAATTGGAAATTGAAATCAACAGGAACAATTTATATAAGACTGTTAAAATCAGTATGATGGATATTTCTGGAGTGATTCGAGAAAAAAAAAAAATCACATTCTGAAGTTAAAGCCAGATCCTGAAATCCAAGAAGAGCAAAACAAAATAGAACAATCTTCAGTACATACAGTTGAACCACTTGTAGTTGTTGTTTTCAGGATGTTGCTCCTTATCTCATACCTCACACAACAGTTACCACAACAGATTGAATGCTGCATTGATTTTTTTTTTAAGTAAACTATACAAGCAGTAGACAATTTTCAGTTAAAGGTTTTGGTTTTATGATTATATTGCAGGAGATGTTATGTTTTATGAAATGTCTGGACCATCCAAAATCCAATTCCAAGAGTTACGCTGTGCCCACCATCAGCCCTCACTGCACTAAGGTGGTGACTCTCTAGAGGAGATGTCTATTCAGTTTCTGCTGTTTAATCCATAGCCATCTTTATTTTGGGGGGTACTCCTTCCCCCAATTTTCTGAGGTTTCGCATAATCAGTTACTATAAGGGAAGTGAGGTGGGTGGAAGATGGCTATTCCCAATGTACCATTTTACAAATGAGGTATCTCCTTGATTAAGTCCACAAAATGTCCTTTTAATGATCTCCGGGGGAAAAATTCAGTTTTGCTAAATTCTCTGAAATCATTTTTCTGCAAATCTGAATAAGAATTTGGGAATTGACAGTCACAGGGGGAAAATAACTTGGCGCCTAGGAATGTTCTAAAATTCCTCTATCAAACAAATTATACTAGGTCTCCTGGGCATACATTTTAAAGATGAAAATAACTACTCAAACAATCCTAACATCAGCTTCAAAGAAGGCCAAATAAGGACACTTTGTGTTTGGACTGAACCAGTCCTGTCCCTCCTACTCACCATGTGCATTGTCTTTCCTGAACACCTGATTTTTTGATGGGGGAAAAAGGATTTAAGGAGGAATAGCTAGAGAAGAATAAAATATTTTCACTGATAGTTAATATACTCTGAATAAATATACATTTATGTATTTTTAAAACATGCACATGACATGAGTTTGCAATGAAAAATATTGAGGAACTAAAAAGTGAATAAAAGTATCCATCTGTTTAATGACTGCTTATTTTATTTTTGGTCTATATATATATATATATACTTATCCATATTCATGTTTCTTTGATGATGCTTTCAGAAAAAAATTAGACTCTTCTATGTCTAGATGCTTAATCAATCAGTACAGCTAGGTTGATATATTTCTTGAATGTAGGTATAAAAGAATATACATGTAATATTTTTGTTTACTTACAGAGGTTTTAATTATGTCCTCCTTTAAAAATCTACCAATTAGAATGTCTCTTTTATTTTTTAGTTTTATAATTCTTAGTTTAAAAATATAATAATAATTTTGCATTTTTCACAGACAGCTTTCAGCAATCTGAGATCATTTTACTGAACCAGGGAAAAGGACAATTCTATGAACGATTTTGTAGGTAGGTATATGGAGCTATTGATAAGGCCCTTAATGAGGCTTCAAAGGAGTTATTATTCAGAATTTAACTTTGTTAGCTATTACTCTTATGATTGGCATGCAGCCCCGCAGGGATAACTAAGTACTTTTTTTTCTTTTAAGGAAAGAAGCCTGGACTATATGGTGAGGAGTGGGGAATAGATTTAGAATGGAAAAAAATCCCATGTGATAGAATGTTACAGAACACATAGAGAAGAAAGCAGAATATGTTTAGCCACTAGGCTTGCTGCAAAAAAAGAAAAGAAATGCAAAACAAAGCATCAGGAGAGAAAACTAATCTAACAGTGGATAACCTCCTGGAATATCCCCATAGGTCACCGGTAAAAAGCAGGGAGTAAGGAAACCAATTTGGATATCTGAATAACTTTTAGCATACTTTCCCTCATTTCTAGGTGCAAAAGCAGAGAGGCAAACAGAGCAATTGTGTTTCAATGCTGCCTGTTAATAAGAGTATGGTGATGGTAAGCAGGCCCACGAAAGATGACAATAGTAATCACCCATTTTGCTGTTATCTTTCAGGTTCACTCATACCAACATTTCCTTCCAACAGCTGAAGGAAAAGCTAATCTCCTCCCTCAAAAACAAATGGAAAAAAAAAACATTTTAAGCCTCATCAAGAATATGAGCTGTAATGTGAAGGAGTTTATCCAGTTCCTTCTTGAAGGAAGCTTTTGGCAGACTGAGGGCGGAGAACATAAGAAAGGAGTATAACACAGTGTCTGGAGGGGTGGAGTGGGAGGGCAGCCAGTGTGACTGGGCAGAAAGGCAGGGAAAAGGCAAATTTGGATGCCAAATATAAACTTGGCTTAGATCTAATTTTGCCTAAAGTGACACACAAAAACCTCACCCCCAGCACATGCAACATCTCATCACCTTGAGAGGAGAATCTGCCTTCAAAAGGCATGTGGATTCACGCATTAACAGAATGTAAGAAGGGCAATTCTGTCCTTCTTCATTTATTTCTCTTTATCCTAGAAAACCATGAGATCCTCAATTCAATCGTCTCTAGGTTCAAAAATGCATATTGCATGGCATGCTTCCAGGGTCACAATTTCATTACAAAAATTCTCTGATCTTGACTATCTGTAGAGATGTGGAGATTATAATACTATTGTAAATTCATAAAATGTACTCACCTACTCAGACAGACATAATGTACTGGCATTAACTCATTCTGATTCCAGAAGGAAGGAAGAGCTATGGAAAACATCATGTAAGCCAACTGGACTCAGTGAATAAGCTATCTATGTTTCTGTGGTTTTATCAATCTCTGTTTGAGCCTTTGAGTTTTGCAGTTTAAAATTTAGTTAGTACTTCTGTCCCCTATAGTGAAATAGATTTTGGAAGCCTGTAGAGGGTCTCTGGGCTTCCCATGTGGCTTAGCTGGTAAAGAATCCGCCTGCAATGCGGGAGACCTGGGTTCAATCCCTGGGTTGGGAAGATCCCCTGGAGAAGGTAAAGGCTACCCACTCCAGTATTCTGGCCTGGAGAATTCCATGGACTATATCGTCCAAAGGATCGCAAATAGTAAGATATGACTGAGCGACTGCTTTTCACTTTCAAAGGGTCTCTAGGACGAATTACTACCACATTCATTGTCCAATCATTCTTCCATGATTCTGTCAAATCACCTGTTGGATTCTAACTTTTTATTATTCATATTTTGTCTCACTACTTGTTCAGTGAAAACTGCTTCACAATTCCAACAAAAAGAGCTTGAACTTGCAATAACTATGGGAGGATAGCAGAGGAAGAAAGTACCTGCAGTCTTGAACTGAGACTCCTTTAGACATAGAGTCAGCACTACCATAGAATAATACATAAGGATAAAAGGAATAGATTGCTCCTAGAACTTCTTAAGAAGTTTTTAGTTCTAGGATCCTTTTTGAATTCTTATGAGTGCACACCTCGGTTTCCTCATGCACTAGACACCAAATATAATAAAAATTACAGCAGCCACCCCACATCTTGAACTTGCCTCTATTCGTATATACTAGGATTTTTGTTTGAGGATTGAACATCCATCCAATTGCCCAATCTTCAAACAATTGCCCAATCTTCAAATATAGGAATTATAGTTTAATTTCTTGGCTTATTTCAATTTCCATATCCATGCAGAAATCATTTTGTCATTTCTGACTCTGACATATCTCTATAATCCAGCTCTTTTCTATTTTCACTTCCACTACTTTAGTTTTTATCCACCCCATCCCTTACTTAGATTATTACTGATATGATTGCTTTCTAGCTAGACCCCCCCCCCTCCAAGTCTCATTCTATGTCTACAGAACTTTCAAGCAGAGTATTTTTTCAATGAAAGAAATTAATTGTAACAATCTCCTATTTTAAATGAGCCACAAAGAAGCGATTTTAAATATAGCAAGCAAATCTAGTCTTTTCAGGATCTGGTTTGCACCTATTTCCTATAAACAGTCTTATATATTCCCATATATTCCTTAGCATCCCATGTTTCACTAAATGAGTCATATTCTCTTTTGCAGGCTCTTCTGCCTGGAATATTTTTCTTCCTCTTGTCAACTTAGCAAACATTTACTCATCCCTCCAGATTCATCCAGGTATTGCTTCTTCAGTCAAGTCTACTCCAGAACCCTTCTCCTCAGAGAAAAATGACCCAGCCACGATTCTATTAAATAGTTCTATGTATTACAGTACGCTGTACCCTCATCGCTGCTTTGATTTTTTCAGTTTCAGTTATCCACAGTCAACATAGATCTGAAAATATTAAAAGGAAAATACCAGGAAAAAAATTGTAAGTTTTAAATCGAGTAGTGTGATGAAATCTTTCACCCATCCCACCTACTTCGTCCACTTAGGATCCTCACCCATCAACACTGTCTGCCCCTGACATCCAACCATTGCTGTCATTGTGGCTTATTGGTCCCATCCTCATGATACATTGACTGGAGGTCAAAACAGCTTAACACTATATCACAATGCTTATGTCATTCATCTCCCTTCATCTTAACATACAGGTATTTAATTGTCTTACATTATCACAAGAAATGTGAGTATAGTACAATAAGATCTTTTGAAAAAAGAGAGACCACATTTACATAACTTATATCAACAGTATATTGTTATAGGTGTTCTGTTCTATTATTAGCCATTGCTGTTAATCTCTTAGTGTGCCTACATTATAAATTAAACTTCATCATAAGTATGTATCATAGGGGGAAAAAAAACATGGTAAATACAGGCTTTGTTACTATCTAAGGTTTTAGGCGTCTACTGGAGTTCTTGCAAAGTAACCCCTGTGAATTGGTTGGGGGGGGAGAAACTACTGTACTAAAATTATTCCTGTGTGATTGCTTTCCACCATATCAAGCCCTATGAATTTAGAAACTAGATTTTACTCTTCTTGGATTTTAACACAGTGCTTCATGGGTAGTAAGAATGACACAGCTATTTGTTATGAGTATTTTCTGCACTCATTACAAACAAGGTTTTTTGCAGATACAGTCACTCTCAGATACTGATCAAATATATTTGAAAAATAAAATTTCAGAAAGTTTCAAAAAGTTAAGCTTGAATTTGCCACATGATTACAACTATTTACATAGCATTTATGTTGTATCTGCAACTATTTATATGTTATATTATATTTATATTTTATTGTACTATAAATGATATGGAGATAATTTAAAGTATATGAAAGGATGTGCATAAGCTATATGCAACTACTATGCTATTTTATATAAAAGATTTAGTCATCTATGGTTTTTCATGTCTATGGGAGTCCTGGGACAAACGCCCTACAGATATCAAGAAACAACTGTACAATGATTTTTAAATCCAGGTTTTATTAATCATGTATGTTGCATCTCAAACACTTTTTGTATAGCTCTTAAGAATCCCTACATTTTAATTTCTTATTTTTATAAGCTTCGTAAGGATAATAGTCCCTTAAAGTAAACTGTTTCATCTATACAAACCCCACCACAGCATCACAGTTTTGTTGACTCTCAGAAGATGCCTGCTGAGGTATCTGAATGGGGCAATGTTAATAATCAACACTTTCAACCACCCTAAATTAAAACTAGCCCAAGAGAGATAAAGTGAACTTTAAAAGATTTTGTACCAGAGAATCATCTGCTAAGAAGCCATTTCTGGAAAATAATCTGTGATAATGAGAAAAAATAAGTGAAGAAAAAGTGGGATGTGTGCTTTGCTATTTTCAATTCTTTGTTTTGCTTTCAACAAGGTGTCTCTAATCCTTGCTGTGAATATTGTACATGCTGTCTGGGCCTCATACTCTGAGAATTGCAAGCAAAATCATGTCAAGCCATGGCATGTCACACATGTGGGAAGAATAACCTACATCATTAGCTTCAAGGCAATTACCTCTGGAGATCGTTCTGCTGAAAACAAAAGACACACTGATTTGTTTCACTATTTTGGACATGCGAAGCTCCAAAAGAAACAATGCAGACTGAATAAACAAGCAAAAATAAGGTAAGCCATGACACATAATTTCAATTATTAGCCATCTGTGTATTCAGACCCTAGAAAGAATGGGTTAGAGAATGCAAACTCCTAAACTGTCTCTCAAAAAAAAATCAAAAATATTAGGCTGTACTGATTCATACAATAATGATTTTTGAAAGCCAAAAATGCCAAGAATTTCAGTAGACTTGAGTATAACAAAACTTGCCATTTACAGCTTTAGATTCAAAAATTTTCCTCCAAATCAAAGTAAGAAAACCCAAGCCTCCTTGTATCTCTCCACTTATTTTTTCCTTTACAGTTCACAAATAAACTAGTAGCTATTAAACCTGTTTCAGTAGTTAATTTTGTACAATTTTTGCTTCACTATACATGTTTCCTATAAATAAATTAATAAAATACATTAGAATCCACTCTCCTTACATGAAATGTCTGAATAAAATATAAGTATCCTTTTATCCCCTTGTCATTTCGTGACACAAATTATGCTATAAATCATACAATCCCAGAACACAATGAAGCATAGCTAATACTTTTGTGTTCAGAAACAGCCTCATCTTTTAAATTAAAAAAAAAGGAAATAATCTCAGATATGTCTTTCATAATGCCAATACCTTTCCATACTCATTATAAAGGTCTGAAGTGGCGAGGTGAACTTCTTTTAGTGAGTGTTATGTGGCCAAAATATAAGACATTTCAGATATTTTTCTTTTCCTGGTGAGGTGATCTGTAAAGATATGACTCTTCCAATTTGTAGATCTAGGATGTTGATGGATAACTAAGCTGCCCAATAACTCACTGGAATCGGGCTGTTTTTAGCTGTCCTTATCTGCCTTCATGAACCAAAGCACAGATTGATGGCACATTGTTATGCAGCAGATACTGTTGTTCTGCCATCTATACACCATTTCTGTGAGAATAAAAGGAACTTCATGACAAAAAGCCAAAATTATAATTCCACCATTAGGCTCATAAACTTTATCTCTGTACCCTGCAAAGAATATTTCTATGCCCTTAACTTCCTGGATAATTTTAACATAAACTTATCTTTTTATTAAACTTGATGATGGAAATTTCCTTTTTTTAGCCATTCCTGATACTGGCACACCAGCATATACATGTATAGAAATAACTGGTTCCTTGTGTTTATAGATCAACTGACATGGACATCTTATAAGATATACATTATGTATTATTCCTAATTTAATTTGTTCAAATGAGAAAACTACCACTCTAAAAGTTATGTGATGTGACAGACATCACCAGGAATAGAAGTGGTAATCACAAGATTTGAATAAAACTTTTTTCCTTCTATTAGAACTGCACAGTCTGATATGACAGTCATTAGACACATGTAACTATGAACACTTGATATACAGCTAGGTTGAAATGAGATGTGTTAAAAGTGCAAGAATACATATCAGACTTTGAAAACTTGACATTAAATAGATGAAACTATCTCATTAATAATTTTCATATTGATTGCATGTAGAAATTAAAATTTTTGTAACTAGTTAAATATAGAATTAAAATGCATCCTCCTCCCTGTGAAGGCCCTGATGGCCTCCCTGTCAATCACCAACTCCCAGAGTTTACTCAAACTCATGTCCATTGAGTCGGTGATGCCATCCAAATATCTCATCCTTTATCATCCCCTTCTCCTCCACCTTCAATATTTCCCAGCATCAGGGTCTTCTCAAATGAGTCAGCTCTTCCTATCAGGTGGTCAAAGTTTAGACTTTTGCTTCATATCAGTCATTCCAATAAATATTCAGGACAGATTTCCTTTAGGATGGACTGGTAGGATTTCCTTGCAGTCCAAGGGACTCTCAAGAGTTTTCTCCAAGACCACAGATCAAAAGCATCAATTCTTCCATGCTCAGCTTTCTTTATAATCCAACACTCACATTCATATATGACTACTGGAAAAACCATAGCCTTGACTAGATGGACCTTTGTTGGCAAAGTAATGTCTCTGCTTTTTAATATGCTATCTAGGTTGGTCATAAATTTCATTCCAAGGAGTAAATGTCTTTTAATTTCATGGCTGCAGTCACCATCTGCAGTGATATTGGAGCCCCCAAAAATACAGTCTGTCACTGTTTCCACTCTTTCCCCATCTATTTGCCATGATATGATGGGATCAGATGCCATTATCTTAGTTTTCTGAATGTTGAGCTTTAAGCCAACTTTTTCACTCTCCTCTTTCACTTTCATCAAGAGGCTCTTTAGTTTTCTTCACTTTCTGCCATAAGGGTGGTGTCATCTGCATATCTGAGGTTATTGATATTTCTCCTGGCAATCTTGACCCCAGCTTGTGCTTCATCCAGTCCAGCGTTTCTCATGATGTACTCTGCATATAAGTTAAATAAGCAGGGTGACAATATACAGCCTTGACGTACTCCTTTTCCTATTTGGAACCAGTCTGTTGTTCCATGTCCAGTTCTAACTGTTGCTTCCTGATCTGCATACAGATTTCTCAAGAGGCAGGACAGGTGGTCTGGTATTCCCATCTCTTGAAGAATTTTCCACAGATTATTGTCATCCACAGTTAAAGACTTTGGCATAGTCAAAAAGCAGAAATAGATTTTTTCCTGATACTCTCTTGCTTTTTGGATGATCCAACGGATGTTGGCAATTTGATCTCTGGTTCCTCTGCCTTTTCTAAAACCAGCTTAAATATCTCAAATTTCATGGCTTATGTATGGCTGAAGCCTGGTTTAGAGAATTTTGAGCATTACTTTACTAGCATGTGAGATGAGTGCCATTGTGTGGTAGTTTGAGCATTCTTTGGCATTGCCTTTCTTTGAGATTGGAATGAAAACTGACCTTTTCCAGTCCTGTGGCCACTGCTGTTTTCCAAATTTGCTGGCATACTGAGCGCAGCACTTTCATAGCATCATCTTTCAGGATTTGAAACAGCTCGACTGGAATTCCATCACCTCCACTAGCTTTGTTTGTAGTGATTTTTCCTAATGTCCACTTGACTTCACATTCCAGGATGTCTGGCTCTAGGTGAGTGATCACACCATCATGATTATCTTGGTCATGAACATCTTTTTTGTACAGTTCTTCTGTGTATTCTTGCCACCTCTTCTTAATATCTTTTGCTTCTCTTAGGTCCATATCATTTCTGTCCTTTATTGAGCCCATCTTTGCATGAACTGTTCCCTTGGTATCTCCAATTTTCTTGAAGAGATCTCGTCTTTCCCATTATATTGTTTCTTCTATCTCTTTGCAATTATCACTGAGGAAGGCTTTCTTATTTCTCCTTGCTTTTCTTTGGAACTCTGCATTCAAATGGGTATATCTTTCCTTTTTTCCTTTGCTTTTCTCTTCTCTTCTTTTCACAGTTATTTGTAAGCCCTCCTCAGACAGCCACCTTGCTTTTTTGCATTTCTTTTTCTCGGGGATGGTCTTGATCCTTGTCGCCTGTACAATGTCACAAACCTCCGTCAATAGTTCATCAGGCACTCTGTCAGATCTAGTCCCTTAAATCTATTTCTTACTTCCACTATATAATCATAAGGGATTTAATTTAGGTCATATCTGAATGGTCTAGTGGTTTTCCCTACTTTCTTCAGTTTAAATCTGAATTTAGCAATAAGGAGTTCATGATCTGAGCCACAGTCAGCTCCTGGTCTTGCTTTTGCTGACTGTATAGAGCTTCTCCATCTTTGGCTGCAAAGAATATAATCAATCTGATTTTGGTGTTGACCATCTGGTGATGTTCATGTATAGAGTCTTCTCTTGTGTTGTTGCAAGAGGGTGTTTGCTATGACCAGTGCATTCTCTTTGCAAAACTCTATTAGCCTTTGCCCTGTTTTCATTCTGTACTCCAAGGCCAAAGTTGCCTGTTATTCCAGGTGTTTCTTGACTTCCTACTTTTGCATTCCAGTCCCCCATAATGAAAAGGACATCTTTTTTGGGTGTTAGTTCTAAAAGGTCTTGTTGGTCTTCATAGAACCGTTCAACTTCAGCTTCTTCAGCATTACTGGTCAGGGCATAGACTTGGATTACCATGATATTGAATGGTTTGCCTTGGAAATGAAGAGAGATCATTCTGTCATTTTTGAGATTGTATCCAAGTACTGCATTTTGGACTCTTTTTGTGACTATGATGGCTACTCCATTTCTTCAAAGGGATTCTTGCCCACAGTAGTAGATATAATGTTCCTCTGAGTTAAACTCACCCATTCCAGTCCATTTTAGTTTGCTGAATCCTAAAATGTTGATGTTCACTCTTGCTATCTCCTGTTTGTCCACTTCCAATTTGCCTTGATTCATGAACCTAACATGTTTATTTTTTTCCTTTTTTTATTATGTGGCTCTCAGAAAAATTTTAAATTCCATATGTCACCCACATTTTATTTGTATATTTGATATATTTGTATTAGACAACTTTTTATTCAATCGACCATATAGACAATTTCTTAGTTGATTCTTTACTGCATTTTTCAGAAAAGTAAAATATATATTTAAAAAGCAGATTGGTATTTCAGACTCAAACTTACAAATATATTCCTTTGTATATATAATAAGGCTGATCACACTTGAAAGAAATTCACTTTTCCCAGGAATGTGCTTCCCAGTTTCATAGACACCTGAAACTGAAACTTCCCAGTTTGCAGAGACAATACATTCCGTGCTCTGTGTAGGTTTCTTTTTCCTCTGAAAGGATTTTACTGTGCTATACTATTGAGTATCATCTATTCTTGTGAGGATTATTTGAGCTGCTAAGCTCTTAATGGCTGGATGCTCTGCATGCCTGGACAACTTCTCCAGACAATCAAAAGTGTTGGGAAATATATTCTCATCTTGTGGGAATGGCACAATCACAATCACTTAGCGGCTGATCTCACATTTTAGTGTACATAACAATGATGAGAGAATCTTGTTAAAACGATAAGTTCCCAGGTTCCTACTCCCATTGAATTTTATCCAGGTAGTTTAAATGGCAGGTAAATATTCGTTTGTCAGACTTCCCATGTGATTCTGATGGGTAGAACCTCTAAATTATCCTTTGGAAAGCATTTGTGTGGAGAAAAGGCTGTGTGTACATTTGAAAGCAAGAATATGCATGTCTCAACAAATGGTGTTGATTTGGTCAGCAAAATCCAGGTCTTATTTTTATGTGTTGTTTGTAAGACTATCGATACATTTATATAGCCCCAACAAAAATCAGTCATGTTAGGAAATAGAAATTAATCACAGATGGAGTGATAGTGGATACACAGGTTTAGAAGTTGTGGGTTGGAAATGGACAAGTCTTTCATAGTCTCTTAAATTCTAATTTCATCATGTATAAAATGAAATCAAATTACTTTTATTGCACTAAACTGTGTAAAATGTGTTATTAATTATTTAAACTTTACACACTAAGGATAATTTAATAGATAAGTATCTAGTAAGATCCAGTATATAACTTTCACTGTAGCTTGAAGAAAATGCAATCTAAGGTAGAAATCTATCAGGGGAATTCCCTTGCAGTCCAGTGGTTAGGACTCTGTACTACCACTGCTAGGGAGGCCAGGTTCAAACTCTGGTCCTAAATCTAAGATCCCATAGCCAAAAGCATGGCCAAAAAAACCCCCCAAAACAGCATTCTGATATTTACTCACTGACTGTATTCAGACTATACATACTGACAACTTTCAAAAAATGAAGAGGAATTGGTATTTTGAAGATGATCACTTAACAGTGAAAACGTTCTTTCTCAATAGAGAGAGAAGAGAAAGAGAGTCATTATATTAAATTATTTTGGCCTTATGATGGTAATTTATTGTTCTTTTGTCCTTTGGCATTTACTGATATCATCTGTAAAATTCATTTGAGGGTATTTCCAGATATTTCAGGGTATTCCGGGTATTTCCCAAAACAATCCAACTTTTGCATTATTCTATAGTCAGTTACCAAATTTTGCTGTTTATTTTGCTGTTTATAAAAAATGTCAGTCAAACACTGAATTGACAAAGATGTGGCATGAGTATGATGCAACACAACTGACCAGTTTCCAGTAATAAAAGATCAATACATACAACATATAAAAATGTTATGTTATTGCCTTTATATTAATAATATCCACTAACCCATCTCCTTTCCTGTTTTATCCATCAAATCATAGGAGACCAGAAAATGGTAAAGTAAATGTATTAAAGTAATTCTTTCCCAAGCATTATTTTCAGGAGAATTGAGTGATCATAATGTGTAAGACAGTTTACTAAGTACGTTATTATGGGAAAGTGAAAGTCAGAGTCTATGCTTTGCAACATAAAGACTGGCAAGTAGAAGACCATGTGGAATATAATCAGCATTCATTAAACAATTGATGAATAAGTAAGCAATTTATGAGTTAATGAAAAAACAAATGAACAAATAGAAATGTAGTGAAACAACTCTTTCAAAACTGAAGAGGACAAATCCCTAACTACCAGTGCAGTCTTATCAATATATATGAAACATTACTTCTCAGATGTCAAGGCTATGGAGCAGGAGGTAGACTTCTGAAGGCCAAGTTTAATTGTCATAGATACCGCTATATGTGAATATTATTTTAAAAAGGCTGCAGACTTTTGTAAATTAAAAAAAAAAATCTCCACTTGCCAGTTATGCAGGTGGGACCTGAGAAATAAGGAGAATGCATTTGGAATGTCAGGTTCACAATAAGAAAAACATTACTAGATAACACAAAATTTAAAGGGATGAAAATCTTTCAGCAGGTCGCTTTTCACTAGAGCAGAGGTATGAACAACAACAAATCTCTGACATACCACTAACATTGTTATACCACTGACAGTATTCAGTGCTTAAATTGACAAATTAGCATTAATAGATATCCCACCAATATCCCATTCAGGAATAAGACTGATTGGACCAGAATAAAGCAAATGGGGAAACTAAAGAAAGAGGTTCCAGCATTTGTTGAGCTCTTATGTGCTAGATCCCTTTGTTTTGCTGATCTCAGTTAAGCCTGATACTAGCTCTGAGACTTACATATAACTCTCATTTTTCAGCAAAGGAAATTGACCTCCAAGATCCCTAACTATCTAACAAAGCCATATGGTAAGTAAATGATGAAGTCAAAACCAGAGCCATCTTAAATCTTCAATTTCCTGTGCTTTTTCCTTTCAAGGAAGAATACCACTTCAGGGATAAATGAACAACTCCTGATGTCACTGATCATAGTTTAATTTCATAGTATAACTGAATTTCCAAATCAAGGAGCTTCTGGTGTTTTCTAATGCCACATACCATATAGAAAGAAAATATCACTAGGAAGAGGACAATGTCCTAAAGTTCGAACCAAATGGATTCTGCATTACTAAATAAGGTGGAAGTTCAAGGAAGATGAGTCTACAATATAAATAGAGACTTTAATAAAGTGGGCAACTTGGAACATTCTATCAGAGGAATCATCTACCTGCAATAAATCCCCATGCTGATCACATGCATTTCACCACAATGAATTATAGAGGTAAAAGGTAAATAAATAATTAGCACTTTGGCCAGTTCCAGTGGGTTTTTCTAGATATATGCTTGTTTTCATTTCATAGTAAGTTTTAAACAGTGAAAACAGTCATAGAGTGACAAAGAACATTTAATTGAGTACCCTTAAACTGTTCACATTCTGTTACATTTGTGCAGTCTTTAAAGAAAGAAGCTACTTTACTGAAATGAAAAAGAGTTTTGGAAGAACATATAGGCATTTATATTCAAGAGGGAGAAAGGACAACTGCTCTGAGAGAGCAAGATTTAGAGGAGTCTTGATTTGGATAGATGAGAAAAGTTACATAATTGATAGAAACTGATAGGGCTCTAGGAATTGTGGGAAGTCATATCTTTGGAAAGTAGATACCACTGTGCAGTGGATATTGAACCTCTGCGCAGAGATACCTGGAAATTCCTTTCCAGCAAGCTGAACTGAACTATTCTGGAACCAATAGAAAGTGCCATCTATGTAAGCAAAACATATTCTGACTACACCTCCCTCTGCAGTGTTATTCCCCCCACTCCTTTTTATTTTGCAATATACCTTGGGACTATCTCTGTTCTTGAGCTTTCTGTATTCCATAGGAATCACTCATTTACATGTTCATCTTCTATTTAATTATGAATTCTTGAGAGCAGTAATCATAGTTCCTTTACTCCCTTGATCTTCAAAACCTGGAGCACAATGCCTGGCATGACTGCAACATGGTACTTTCAGCCACCGATTTGGCCCACCGCCACATCCACACAGACAGTCCTCGCTAAAAATCAACTACTTGGTCCGAGATCTGGGTCCTCAACCATATCCCTCACTACACTTTACACTCTCTTCATGTTTCCATAAACACTTTGGCTCCTGTTCTGCTGTCTGTCTCTTTTGCCTGTGATCTCATATGATCTCCCCTTAACATTTCATGCCCCATCTATAATGATCTTTTTCATTTATATTCCACTCAGGTTGGTACTTTGGGCTTGAATTAGTTTTAGTTTGCCCACTTGGGAGGGCATTCCAGACTCATCCACCCTGAAACTATACATGAATTGACCCATAGATTTAGCATCAGTGACCAGGCTTGACTTATTCATGAGACATAACCAGACATATAGTGAAGTCGCTCAGTCATGTCTGACTCTTTGCGACCCCATGGACTGTAGCCTACCAGGCTCCTCTGTCTGTGGGATTCTCTAGGCAAGAGTACTAGAGCGGGTTGTCATTTCCTTCTCCAGGGGATCTTCCTGATCCAGGGATCAAACCAAGGCCTCCTGCATTGCAGGCAGACACTTTACCCTCTGAGTCACCAGGGAAGCCCTAGACATATAGTTGGCACTCAAAAAAATATTGCTAGCTAAGTAAATATTTTAAATGCAGGAGGACTTAGAAAGGCCAATGATAATATCATACAAAGAAACAGAAATTAAGATACATCCAGTTCCATAATGTTCACCTGCCATCTATGAAGAAAAAAAATCTTAACAATCTCTAAATAATTTAAAATATACTGGTCTTTCTTAATATAGCAATTTAAGGGAGAAATTTAAAACACACACATACACACAAGGCAAGAAAACAAAATCTGTCATCATTTTTGAAGATTCCTATGCCCAAACACAGGGAATTATGATATGAATTAAAACCTAAATTAGTTGTAATTTGCATGGGATCACAAAGCCTCATACACAATTCTCAGAGCTGTTTACAGCAGCATTTCCAATAAGGGTGCATGAAGCTGATTTGGTTTCTAGGCTGCCCCAGTGCTTGTTTTGGATTTGTTCACACACAGATTCAGATGCATTTTAATCTCCATCTCAGCCCATATGGTCATCCCTTGAGCATTGAGAATAATTCTCAGGTACACAGTCACTCAGCTCTAAAACAAAAGTAAGAGCATGTCAGGCATGTAACTTATTCATCATTTCCAATATAGTAATTCATGAACCTCAAAGAAAATGGTACAAACTCTAGTGAAGCCTAATAATTTCCAATTCCATCTAACAGCAGGATCAAAAGGTGCTTCTTCTCCCAATGTGAGGGGCATGTACGGTGAGAGAATGGATACTAAGAAATGTTTTCACCACCGGGCTGGGGTAGGAAGCTTCCATCTGAGTAGGAGTTCAGGATCTGTTCTGTGATTTCTGTTGCTAGGCAACTGCTTCCTTTGTCTGCTTTGTTCAGAACAGTTGCTTTATTTATACTTGGTTTAAATGATGCAGATCATAATGTGAAATTATAAAATAGGAAAAATTTATATTAAAATTGTTCCAGGGAATTGGTAATTCTGTATGAAAACTAACGAATGTTGATGCAAATAAAGTTCCCACAAAAAAACCAAAGAACTCTAACCCAGTAGGTTCAATCTACCTGAAACACTTTTGGAATAGACTATATAATAACCTAAAGTTAACTTTTGGTATCACCTATGATTGACCAAAATAAAATCTAGGCAACACTTAAATAATATAAAATATATCCTGAGGGCACTCTTTAGGAAAGAATAACATTTTAGTGTGAAATATTGAAATAATTTGGAGATTAAAGTGTGTTCAAAATCCAAAATAACCTGAGAAACAAAGAAGAGAAGATATGTAACAAGGCTAATGGATACAGAAGAGGAGAGGTGTATTCATAAACTTTCCAAAATTTGAGAATCCTTGAAATATGCTTGTAATAAATTTTCCTATAACTCTAATCTGCACATACTATAAGAATTGAACTAATCTTCTTGATTGGAAAATATCACCTTTAATCTATTATAGATACATTTTAAAAATTGTTCTGAATATACTATTGTAAATGTGATTTTTAGATGAAGCAAAAACAATGAATATGTTCTGACCATGTTGTTGCTTAAAATTTGCCAATACTTTAACTATTCATCCCTGTTCTCATTAGCTAGTTTTTTTCATTTTTTCTTCACCCATTAATAACAATAAACCATTGAATACCTACAAGGATCAGATGTTTTAACACTTCACAGATCTTAATTCATTTGATCTTCAAACGATCCTATGAGAAAGTACTGCTACTATTATCATCACCATTGTTAGCACAAGAGGTGTGAAATGACATTCCCAGAACTATCCAACTAACAGGTGGGAGATCAAAGATTCAGACACACATATTCTGATCTAGATTTCAGCTGCTGAGACACTAATTTATAAACTGCGATTTTATTTTCCCCCTGTGACATGATTTTGTGATTGACTATATTCTCTCTGGACAACTTCCTTGACTTGGGTTTTAGTAAAATAACCAGCTAAAGGAATACTGTCTATCTCCATTTACTTTTGTTCTCAAGCCAGGTTATAAACATTATAAACTGTTGCATTCTATCTATAATAAGCCCTTTCTAAAATGTGTCCCATTGAGACTTCCCTGGTGGTCCAGTGGTTAAGATTCCATGCTTCCAATGCAGGATGCGCAAGTTTGATCCTTGGTCAGGGGAACTAAGATCCCACATGCCACATGGCCAAAAACAAAAGAAATTTTCTTCAACTGAATAAAAATGAAAATGCAACATATCAACTTGAAATATTTTAAAAATTAAATAAATAAAACGTGTCCCATTCATGATATTAATTTTATTGTTTATTCCACTGTTCCCTATGGTCTTGAGTTTTGCAGTTCTTACTGTAAACTAACATGCTTGCATACTTATGAAAGCCTTCAGGCCCTTGGTTTCTCCATTATGCAGGAAAGTGTTAAATAAGTACTAAGAATTTAAAACACAATATATAGGTGCAGACTATGTGTGAAGTCTGTTAATACTGTAGCTAATGAAATTAGGGTTTTTTTTCTAACTTACACCGAGTTCTCAGTATGATTTTTTAATGCCTTCATATTACAAATTCTTTTTTTTAAAAAAATTATATCTCATTATTATTCTCTAAAAAAATAGTTTGTCAGATTTTTGAAGCAATAATACTCTGATCTCATATGTTATCTGTTACTCTGATAACTAAATAAACCTTGAATGTGAAGAAAGGATCACTTTGATTTTACCCTAAGCAGAGGGAAAATAAGAATGGAAGAGCAAAGAGATTCTGATGCTTATTGGATTTGTTGTTTTGAGACTAAATTTCAATAGAGGTCAATCTTGCTTTATTCCACATGCAACTGTAACCTGATAAGATTTTCATCTCTTAAGTCAATAGTTCTCAAACCATGAGTCCCAGGCAAATAAAGAACTGTCTAAAGTTCATTGTGATCACTTGCTTCTTCATTGAACAGAAACAGAAAAGACGAAACGAACCAAGAGGTACTGGCCAAGATGAAAGGACATTAAATTTCCTTAAGGCTTGTAATTTTCGTGAGATTCCATCCAATGTTATTTTAAACCACACAAAGGATATTTCAATCCATTTACAAAATTATAGTTTTTAGGGTACATTTTTTCCCTATCAATAATATATTAAAATTATCATTTTTATATATACTGTAAGAAAATTATTACTGTTCCTTAAGACTGTTCTTTGGAATAATTTGTTGTTTAGTTGCTAAGTCATGTCTGACTTTTTTATGACCCACGGACTGAGCCCACATATCCATGGGATTTCCCAGGCAAGAACCCTGGAGCAGGAAAATAGACTGTATTTTTATATAAAGTAATCATTTTAATAGCTTTCATAGTTCCTAAATAACAATACTTTTAAAAAGTACTAACTTTTAAAAATAATTTAAGTATAGTTGCTGTACAATATAAGTTATTGGTGTACTATATAGTGATTCACAATTTTTAAATGTTATACTACATTTATAGTTGTTATAAAATATTAGCTGTATTCCCCATGTTTTAAACACATCCTTGTAGCTTATTTTATACCAATTGGTTTGTACCTCTTACTCCTCTACTCCTGTATTACCCCTCTCCCCCTTCCCACTCATAACCACTAGTTTGTTCTCTGTATCTATTAGTATGCTTTTTTTGGTTATATTCACTAGTTTGCTGTATTTTTTAGATTCCACATTTAAGTGATATCATATAGTATTTTTCCTCCTCTGTCCAAATTATTCCACTAAGCATAATGCTCTCCAAGTCCATCCATGTTGCAGCAAATGGCAAAATTTTATTCTTTTTTATGGCTGAGTAGTATTCCATTATATATATATATATATGTAAAATATCTGTATATATACACATCTTTACTGATTTGTCTATTGATGGACACTTAGGTTGCTTCTGTATCTCAGCAAACAATGCTGCTATTGAGGTGCATGTATCTTTTGAATTATGCTGAAGTACTCTGAGCACAGGTTTGAAAATAATTTCCAAACATAGAGCATTTCAGAAGTGAGTTAATTAAAAACAAAGAGCAAAGATAAAGTGGGCACTGTGAGCCCAGCAGGCCAACTTTCTGACAGACCAAGGAGAGTGGACAGTTTTCTTGGGTTAATAGCCAATTTTTATAGCCTCAAGACAAAGGAAATTCCTGCAGGAAAGTTGGTGTTAGGTGATTAGTTGGGGCACTAGAGGATGTTTACTGGAGTGGGTATCCTTACTTAATTGCGAGTCAGGAAGCATGTTAGTGATTATCAGGGGAGTTTTGCCAAGGTTACAAAGCGGCTCAATCAGCTTCAGAGATAACTTGATTCTGGGCTCTGCTTCAGAGGCCTTGGTGTAAGGCCTCATATGTATGACCCGGGGCAAGACTCAACCAATTAATGGGCTTTTCTTGTTTTTCATTTTTGTTCTTTCAAATATATACCCTAGAGTGGAACGACTGGGTCACATGGTATTTTCATTATTAGTATCTTAAGAAACTTGACACTGTTTTCCACAATGGCTGGAAAGCACAACTTAGATTACCACCAACAGTCTAGGAGGATTCCATTTTCTCCACGTCCTCACCAGACTTCGTATTTGTTATTTTGTATGGGGGCCATTCAAACAAGTAGGGAACGGCCAGTAGAGCCTACCTTCAGGAGCCCCACAGCGCTGGGGGAAGCGGAGACTTCTTTTCTCTTGTGTGTGCCGCTGCTAAGTTGCTTCAGTCGTGTCTGACTCTGTGCGACCCCACAGACGGCAGCCCACGAGGCTCCCCGGCTCCCCCGTCCCTGAGATTCTCCAGGCAAGAACACTGGAGTGGGTTGCCGTTTGCTTCTCCAGTGCATGAAAGTGAAAAGTGAAAGTGAAGATGCTCAATCGTGTACAACTCTTAGCGACCCCATGGACTGCAGCCTACCAGGCTCCTCCGTCCATGGGATGTAAATGCACACAAAATCTCATGTACATGGAGACTTAGGGCAAAAGTGGTAATCTGATAGCAGCAGGGGTCAGACCTACCTGTTGCAGCTTGTTCCAGAGACAAACACACAGGCAGCGGCCTCATTTCGGATCTCCTTGGAATGAAGACGGTGGGGCAGCCGCCATCTTGGGATCCTTCCTCTTGCTCATCAATGGTCAACACCTGGTCCTTCCCACCAATAATAGGCACCAGGGCTGGGAGCCTCAAGCCAAATAGCCAGCCTGGTGAAACAGAGCCTGGCTCAGCCAGCAGGAAGTTAAATTGAAAGTATTAGCTGCTCAGTTCAGTTCAGTCGCTCAGTTGTGTTCGACTCTCTGCGACCCCATGAACTGCAGCACGCCAGGCCTTCATGTTCATCACCAACTCCCGGAGTTTACTCAAACTCATGTCCATTGAGTTGACGATGCCATCGAACCATCTCATCCTCTGTCCTCCCCTTCTCCTCCCGCCTTCAATCTTTCCTAGCATCAGGGTCTTTTCAAATCTCTGTTCAACTCTTTGCGACCCGTGTTCTGTAGCCCGCCAGGTTCCTCTGTCCATGATATTCTCTAGGCAAGAATACTGAAGTGGGTTGCCATTCCCTTCTCTGCCTTCTCCGGGGATCTTCCCAACCCAGGGAACAAACCAGGGTCTCCTGCATTTCAGGCAGATTCTTTACCAGCTGAGCCACCAGGGAAGCCCCATCAGCAGAAGGGATGCCTAAATTCTACCAGAGCCCAAGTCTCCTACAGAAGGCCACTTCTCCAGGATTGAGAAAGGTAGCTAACTTACCAAGTACATAAACACACAATAAGAACTTAGGCCAAAATGAGGAGCAGAAGAACATGTCCCAGATGATGTGACAAGATAAAACCTCAGAAGAGCTAGGTGAAGAGATAAGCAATGGACTCAAGAAAGATACTAACTTCTAATATATTAAAACATATCTTTTTGAAATAAAATGTGTAATATATGTTATAAAATAATAGTTCCAACAATAAATGTATTTTTTAGTTCATAATGGCACAGAAAACACACAGGGTTTAATCAAAGAACAGGGAGATGTAGTACAAAAGCCTGTTATCAGGAGTAACAGTGTCTTAGTATTCACAGACAAGGGGTGAAAGTCACTCAGTCATGTCCGACCCTTTGTGACCACCATGGACTATACAGTCCATGGAATTCTCCAGGCCAGAATACTGGAGTGGGTAGCCTTTCCCTTCTCCAGCAGATCTTCCTGACCCAGGAATTGAACCGGGGTCTCCTCAATTGCAGGTAAATTCTTAAACAATCTGAGCTATCAGATACATTACTTATTTATATTTGGATTCATCAGAGGGCACAGAATTACATGAGATCACCATCATTTCAAAACATTTTTTATTATATGAGTTTCAGATTTACAGCGTTAAAATTCAATATCTATATGCACTACAAAGTGATGACCACCACAAGTCCAGTTACTGAATCAATGTATTAGATAATCAAAAATATTTTATCATACTGAAATGCAATATGTAATTCTAAATAGGGGCAGTCATATACATGTAAATGTTTAAGCTGATACTATTTACGGGTTCATAATGAGGCTGTGCAAAAGGAAAAGGTGTCACTTGTGATGGATAGTAAATTCATATTAGTGAAATACAAGAAAAAAAATCTTATCCTGGTGAGACTGATTATATTTGAAATATTGGGGTGACTATGAAATATGAGTTCTATAGCTGCTTTTGCAAGCTATATTATCCCTAATTTTGACTTTTTGTCTAACTGGGAAAATTAGAGCTTCTATTGTTTTTTAAAAAATTTTCTAGCAGTTTTCTATCAGACAAATAGGAGAATTTCATGCTAAATTTAAGTGCATACGATGACTGTTTATAAAAACAAGAAATTAAAACTCAATTCAGGAAAAAATATGTTTTTTTACCCGCTCTTTGACAGATTCCAGGATTTTGTTTTTGTCCACAAGCAAACTGCTTAGAAATAATTATATGATGATCTTAGAGATAACTGGATTCCTCCTTGGAACATTGTTTTATTCTTTTTTCCTATTGTTTAGTTATAAGCTCTGTGCCTGCAGGATTTTTAAAACTTGGTATTTTAATGATTGTGGATTAAAACCACAGCTATTTGGCACACACAGAAGGTTTAATGCATTGCAGGAGGTACCATCAGCAAGAACAGCAGGGGTGAGCTTTATTAAAGCAGTTGCGCCACCCTTTGTCTATAAAATTCAAGCTGTTCTTAAACATTAGGCATAGTGTAGGTTGCTTTCTAGAAGTGGAATTCTTTGCAGACTTTCACATTGCGAGTTCTTGCCCTGGGCATGTCAATGGATTTAAAACAAACAAAAGAAACAGGAGCAACAGCAACAATGAAAAAAGACCCTCTTATTGATTCTAACATTCTAATATTCTTTCTGTCTATGTTTTCCATTTCTAATAAACATATGTTGTTGCATTTAAATGCAAACAGTAAAATTATATTTTAAAATACATACTAACACATTGTGTGCTTTTGTTCTATATCACATTTTTTGATCCAAGTTTCATACAATTTTTTAGTTTTAGCTTACATCTGGTACTTTACATCCAATAACCCCATTTTGTCATAATTAAGCCTGCTTTTAGGAGATGTTTAAGATGTTGGATGATAGCATCAATAATAAATGGGTGGGACCCAGTGATTTTTGATAAGCTTTTAGACTGACCAGTTCTCAAAGACTGGTTGGGTCTTGAGTGTTCATTAGACTGAAATTATCCTGAATTTCTAGCTTTAGCTTTCTATATCTTAAAGATTCATGGCTTTAAAGAAGCAAGGTATTCTTGAACATTGTAAATTTTCTGGTGATGCTTTTGGGTGGGTATCTGGGGGGGAAAAAAAACAAGAAAATAGAAAATCAGAGAAAGAGGATTGATTGTGCCAAATCCACCTTTTTTTTTTTTTCTACCGTTATATACAGTTCATGGAGCACAAAAGAAAGAAGTGTCTGATTTGTCGTTGTGGATACCCCTTAGAAAGCATTGTGTATTCAAGGGTTGATTTTTGAATTTGCGTTAAAGCAGTTAAAAAAGAACTGGAGTCAAATGGTAGCACGAAGCACTTAAATAAAATTTAAAGAAGAATTTTACAATTCTTTAACTCACATTTAAGTTTTTGACTTCATAAAGCTGAAAGGTAAATTACCAATCCACATCTCTCCCAGCCTAACCAAAAGTAGATGAGACTGCAGCGTATTAGAAAATCCTTTGCCAAGAATAACTGGGGTTTGGAAACAGTCTCTCATCCTATTGCTAGAACAAAACAGCTACAACCTAACAGAACTGAGATGCAATGGGAGAGCTCAGCCTCAGGTTAGCAGATTCTGCCTAAAGTTTCCCCACTTCCTTGGTTCAAATATCTTAATCTGTACACTGGTCAAAGAGCAAGAGCTCTTCCGCTTCTTTTCTCTTGTCATTTACCTTATTTTCCTAGTTCTGATTTTTTTCCCCACCATTATTGGGACATCCCTGTAATCAACATAAACTTAAATTTGGTTCCAAGTAATGCTGCCTGAATGTTGAAAGATACATCATTTTACTTGCCAAGCCCTGAATTCTCATCTATCAAAGTGCTTCCTCTAAATGCCTGAAGTCAGCTTGCTTGAAATTAATTTACTTTTATTTTAGTTTCTCTTATCCTTTTGTTTGTTTTTTGTTTGTTTGTTTTGTTTTGTTTCCCTTTATTTTTATTAGTTAGAGGCTAATTACCTTACAATATTGTAGTGGTTTTTGCCATACATTGACATGAATCAGCCATGGATTTACATGTGTTCCCCATCCTGATCCCCCCTCCTGCTTCCCTCTCCATCCCATCCCTTTTGAATCTTAGTTTCCTTCCAGGACAGAAGAGGTCACCTGCCCTGCTGAGGTGTTTCTCTCTTCCTTTTGCTTACTTTTTCCTTGAGCCACCATCCCCCTGTGGATTTCAGTACCCTGTGTGGCTGACACCATGCCTACCAACAGGGAGCAACAGCAACTGTGGAATCTGGTTGTGATTATTTTCTTCTCCTGGAAGGATAGTGATCTTATGTTTGTGTCTTGTTATCAGTTAAAAAAAAAAAAAAAAAGTCTCTGCTGCTTAGTTGTATCTGAAGAACAAAACTGTATATGTATTTTATTCTTAGTCTCCCTAAGCAAAATCGAGTAATATGCTAACAACAATTGGATACTCAACATGACTCTTAGCTATAAAATGGTAGAGAATTAAGCCCCCTCCCTACAGTGAGCAGATAAGAAGGAATAGGGGAAAATATTACTGTTTGATTATTGATTTGCCATCCCAGGAAGGCTTATCACAGTATATCTTACCTTTTTACATGACACCTTGAGGACTGACAACAACTTCTGTATTTTCCTAGAAGAGCGGTTTTGGAAATTTTCCAGTGTTATCTGGACATAATTGAAAAAGAGTCCAGGTATTGAATCCAGCACTACCATATTCATTTAAAAGAATCTGGGAAGGGAGACAGGTGAGCAAAGTTACAATTTTCATGAATTCCTTTTGACATTAGCAGACTGTTCAAATGTACTGCCTTCTTTTCAGTCACAAAACTTTCCTCAAAGTATACAGAAGGAATAAATTCTTAACAGCAAAGAGAGTGGAAAGAAGTGATTACTATAGGATAAAACTTTTAAAAACTCTAGAAGATACAAATCAGAGGTTGCTGCATGAATGCTAATGAGGTGGGACCATGCAACTGTTGGTGACAACCCAGGAGAGGATTGAGTTTCTAAAATTAGCAGGTATATAAAGTGAAAGTTTGTCTGTGAATTAATTGCATTGCTCAGGGACAGTGACATTAGAATGAAATTGAACAGGAGCATACTAGTGATGGACAGTATTTACCTAATCAAAATATTAACATTATCCTCAAATCCAGAGCCAAAATATAGACACAGATTTAACTGTGTGATCAAGGATATAATATAATGTTAATTCCCTTGACAATGTAAACTTGAAAAAGGATAACGATGGTATATGAAAAGGGGGAAGAAAAGAGAAAGAATTTTAGAGACACTATTATTATCATATTCAAAATGAGGATGTCAATAAATACTTCAAAGTGATTAAAACAGTACATAGAAATGCAATTATACTTTTTAAAGTACCTGGCAAGCTCCAGGAGATGGTGAGGGCTAGGGAGGCCTGGTGTGCTGCCGTCGGTGGGGTCACAAAGAGTTGGACATGACTGGGCAGCTGAACAACAACAAAGCAAGAAATACCAATAAAATGATAATATAACTATCAAACACTGGGAAGATGAGAGAACAAGAAGAGAGGGGATAAAATGAGGTAAATTGTTAACTTTATAAGATGTAGTCAAGAAGTACTGCCTGAAGTTGATGAAATAAAAACTGACATAAAACAATGCTATCTACAAAGATGGGAGAAATCACGAAAAGAAACTAAAACACAGACTGTTAGAATGTTGCCTCAGGATAGGAACATTGGAGTTGGAAAGTGAAAGTTGCTCAGTCCTGTCCGACTCTTTGCGACCCCAAGGACTGTATAGTTCATAGAATTCTCTAGGCCAGAATACTGGAATGGGTAGCCTTTCCCTTCTCCAGGGGATCTTCCCAACCCAGGGATCGAATCCAGCTCTCCCGCATTGCAGGCAGATTCTTTACCAGCTGAGCCACAAGGGAAGCATCTTAAAGGCATGATCTTAACCACAAACTCTTTTAGAATATTTGGTTGATAGTTATTATATTTTTTATGACAAACTAAAAATGTCAGACTTAACTCCTAATTTAGGTATAACCCTAACATGTCTTCTTCCTAAGCCGCAGTTTTCTCAGGTCAAAATGAGATAATGAAATAAACTGGTTAGCATGAGGCCTCTTACCTAAACATAAAACATTTGTCATTAATATGATTCTTCTCTTTTTTAACATGTTCCTTTTGGGAATGGCAGGGTGGTTGGTAGAGAGGAAGAAATAAGTAATAAATGATGTGGTCATACATTCACATGGTAGTAACTAGTAAATTGGAACTCACTACTAGAAAGTAAATCCCAGATATTGGAAACCTGAGATCAGGAAAGTCTCATTCCTGATTTCTTGTGAAGACTTGTATAAAAATCTAAGCAGTCTGTTCTTAGACTTCTCTGCCTGCCATTAACACCATTGCAGAGTTTTGGTTGCCCCAGGCAGAGATATGAGCTGGAAGTAAACATTAACACAGTAGTCATAAAGGGTTATTGCACCTCCTTTTAATATCTAACCTGTGAAGCATTGAGAGGATTCAAGCCATTCTGATTCATTTCATATAATTTTTACACAGCCTACTAACAGGAAATGATATTCTCCATACTGCTTCAAATTTTAACTCAAAGTATTTTCTATTTATTAAAAAATAAACTTCCGTTTTTTTAATGCATTGTCCTATTTAAGTGTAGCAGGTTTTGATTGGAGATGACATTAATTATAAGTAAGGCTAATTTAGCAGATGGATAGTAATGAGATACACTGAATCATCAATCGAGAGAAAAATACACACTTACAGAAAAATGTGCTGACTATTCACTGGACATTTGTAGGTTGTATATCCAGTAGTTTAAATAATCAGATTTAGAATACTATTATCTTCATTAGGTAGTATCTCTTTATTAGGTAGTTATATATATATTAATATATAATGTGAGTTACGCTTATACATACGTCCCCCCTTATTTGCTGTTTTGCTTTCATGGCTTCAGTTACCCATGGTTAATTATGGTCTGAAAATATTAATTGAAAAGTTCCAGAAATAAACAGTTCATAAGTTTTAGATTGCAGGCCAGGCCATTTTGAATAGCATAATAGAATCTCATGCTACGCTGCTCCTCCCGCCTGCAGAATCATCCCTCTGTCCTATGTATCCTGCCCATTAGCCACTTAGCAGTCATTTCGGTTATCAGATCAGCTATTGTGCTTTATCAGTGCTTGTGTTCAAATAGCCCTTATTTTACTTAATAATGACCCCAAAGCACAAGAGTAGCAATGCTGGCAATTTAGACACACCAACAAAGCAGTAAAGTACTTCCTTTAAATGAAAAGCAGAAAGTTCTCTACTTAAAAAGGAAAACAAAATCATACTGAGGTAGCTAAGATCTGTGATAAGAACAAATCTATCTGTGAATTTGTGAAGAAGAAAAAAGAAATTCATGCTAGAAGATGGTGGAGCAGGAAAATCCTAGGCTTGCCTCCTCCCACAGACACACCAAAATTACAACTGCATGTAAGCAACTATCTCTGAGAATAACCTGAAGACTAGAAGAAAAGATATTTTGAAACTAAGGATAAAAATAAAAAGCCACACTGAGATGTTTAGGAGCAGTGGAAACGTGGTCTCGCTGGGACTCACACTCCTGGTACTGTGAACCACAGGCAGGAGGGATGCACAACCTCAGACGTCCTCCCTGAGGAATGAGGGCTCTGAATTCCACATCAGGCTCCCCAGCTCGGGGACCTGCACTGGGAAGATGAATCCCCATATGTCTGACTTTGAAAACCAGTAAGACTGGGAGAGCTGGCGGACTGTAGCAAATGCAGAATTTTTTCTGGAAGTTCACATGCAAAAACTCACTTGCTCCAATGACCAGTACAGAAGCAGTGGTAACAAAGTGCCTGGGTCATGCATGAATGGAAATTTTTCCACCTGAAAAAGAAGGAAATTTTGACACATACTACAACGTGAATGACATTAAGTACTAAGACATTATACTAAGTGATATAAATCATTCACAAAAGGATAGATACCACATGATTCTACATAATAAAGTGCCTGAAATAATCAAATTCGTAGAGATGATTCAAGAAGAGTGGTGGTCAGGGGCTGGTGAAGGGAGAGTGACATTTTATTGTTTAATGATTATGAAGTTTCAGTTTGGGAAGTTCAGGAGCTGGATGGTGATGATGGTTGCACAATAATATAAATGTGCTTAATGTCACTGAATTAGACACTCAAGTTTTGAAAATAGTACATTATATGTTATGTGCATGGATGTGTGTTAGTTGCTCAGTTGTGTCCAACTCTTTGAAACCCCATGGACTCTAACCCACCAGGCTCCTCTGTCCTTGGAATTTTCCAGGCAAGAATACTGGAGTGGGTATAGCCTTTCCCTTCTCCAGGGGAATCGTCCCAACTCAGAAATCAAACCCTGGTCTCCTGCATTACAGGCAGATTCTTTACTGTCTGAGCCACCAGGCAAGCCCCATGTTATATATAGTTATGTATAAGTATTTTATCATAATTTTAAAAATTAAATTAAATTGAAAATAAAGTATTTAGAGCATATCTAACCATTATAAGTGTGAAATCAAAGGAATTTTTCTAAAAAGATTATTTCTTTAAAACACAATATTTTAATTATTGAGGGGGGAGGATTTACTATGGGTCATGATAGTCATCAATATTATAGTTAGCACAAAATGGAAAATATGTTGCAGAACATACGAAAAGGAGCTAAAATGGACTTTTCAGAGGTGATTTTTATTTTTTAATGTTTTGCAATTATTGGTATATAAATCATTAAAACTGAGGGCGAGATATTAAAAATGCACAATCCAAAAAATAAATTTTAGATAGAAAGGCATAGCAAAAGCTCAATCTAGTACATACATTTATAACTCTCAGATCTCCAAATTTTTAGAATGAACATTTATATATTTTCTCTCTGCTGGGACTCAGCCTGAGATGCTCTAGGACATTAAAACTTCCTTTCTTTCCTGAACACTCCTCTGTTTTATAATCAAAAAATTTGTTCTGCTATATAGCATGTAAAATTTTCTAACATACATCAGGATAAAACAAAGTTAGAACATAGTAATCTGCCACCTTTCTTTTCTAGTACATTACAACATCTCCTGAAACAAATGATCAAACTTAATCTCGCACATCTAAGCATGGGTGAGCCACAGTTCTGTGTAATCAACTTTGTTGAGGTATAAGTTGCACTATACAAATTGAACACATCTTGAGGGGATAGTTCAAGAGTTTTGTCAAATGTACACACCTTATAACCACCAACATAATCAAGATACAGGAGATTTCTATTCTTCCCAAATGTTCCCCCTACCCTGCCTGGTTAATTCTAACCTTCTCTGTGGGCTCAGTTCAGTTCAGTCGCTCGGTCGTGTCCGACTCTTTGCGACCGCATGAATCGCAGCACCCTAGGCCTCCCTGTCCATCACCAACTCCCAGAGTTTACTCAAACTCATGTCCGTTAATGGTGATGCCGTCACCTCTCATCCTCTGCCGTCCCCTTCTCCTCCTGCCCCCAATCCCTCCCAGCATCAGGGTCTTTTCCAATGAGTCAACTCTTCGCATGAGGTGGCCAAAGTACTGGAGTTTCAGCTTCAGCATCAGTCCTTCCAATGAACACCCAGGACTGATCTCCTTTAGGATGGACTGGTTGGATCTCATGGCGGTCCAAGGGACTCTCAAGAATCTTCTCCAGCACCATAGTTCAAAAGCATCAATTTTTTGGCACTCAGCTTTCTTCACAGTCCAACTCTCACATCCATACATGAGCACTGGAAAAACTATAGCCTTGACTAGATGGACCAAAGTTTGTTGGCAAAGTAATGTCTCTGCTTTTTAATATGCTATCTAGGTTGGTCATAACTTTCCTTCCAAGGAGTAAGTGTCTTTTAGTTTCATGGCTGCAATCACCATCTGCAGTGATTTTGGAGTCCCCCAAAATAAAGTCTGACACTGTTTCCACTGTTTCCCCATCTATGTGCATGAAGTGATGGGACCAGATGCCATGATCTTAGTTTTCTGAATGTTGAGCTTTAAGCCAACTTTTTCACTCTCCTCTTTCACTTTCATCAAGAGGCTTTTTAGTTTCTCTTCGCTTTCTGCCATAAGGGTGGTGTCATCTGCATATCTGAGGTTATTGCTATTTCTCCGAGAAATCTTGATTCCAGCTTGTGCTTCTTCCAGCCCAGCGTTTCTCATGATGTACTCTGCATATAAGTTAAATAAGCAGGGTGACAATATACAGCCTTGACGTACTCCTTTTTCTGTTAGGAACCAGTCTGTTGTTCCATGTCCAGTTCTAACTGTTGCTTCCTGGCTGCATACAGGTTTCTCAAGAGGCAGGTCAGGTGGTCTGGTATTCCCATCTCCTTCAGAATTTTCCACAGTTTTTTGTGATCCACACAAAAACTATGTCAAAGGCTTTGGCATAGTCAATAGAGCAGAAATAGATGTTTTTCTGGAACTCTCTTGCTTTTTCAATGATCCAGCGGATGTTGCCTGACAACCACCAAATCTCCTTTTTATTACCATAGATTTAGTTTTTCAAATACTTCAGGTGTGAGAGTGTACAATATGTTCTGTTTAGTGTCTGAGCTCCTAAGAGTAAAGAATTTTCAGGAAGAAGAGATGTGGCAGGAGGAAGTCAGGGATACTTGGACCAGAAGGACTTGACTTGCTAGTCTGAAGATGGATGGGCTCCACATGACATCAGAGCAGATGGCTTTAAAGAGCTGAGAGACTCCAGTGCCGTCATACGACAAGGAAATGAGGGTGTCAGCCCAACAGCCTCAAGAGCTGAATGGTGTCAATGATACAAATGAGCTCAGAAGCAGACTCTCCATCAGGCAACAGCCCAAGGAGCCAACGCCTTGATTTTTTCCTTGTGTGGCCAAGAGTAGAGGAATCAGTAACATTCCCCTGAGCTTCTGACCTGCACACCTCTAAGCTAACCTGTTTATAAACCCAAAAGCTTGTGGTAATTTGTTATAGCAACAGTAGAAAACAAGTGTGATATGTAAAGCAAAAAGAAGAGAAATAATAATTGTAAGAGTATTTAAAATAGGAGAGGATAAAAAAAGATACTAAAAAGTAGAAAAGCAAGCCTCTTTGAAAACACTCACAAAAGAGAAACAAAGTGAGACTGATTTAGAAAACAAGAAGCCCACATAATTTTAGAAACATGAGAATAACAATGCTAAAGATTTAGACTAATAAATATTAATATCTAAAGTTACTCAATATTATTATATTCAAGACAGGGCGATTTGGGCATAAGTTTAGAAAAAACAATCATTGGAACAAAATAGAGTCTGTAAATAGACACAAACATTTACACTGACATGTTTAATGACCCAAAAAAGTACCGCAAGTTGGTGAAGAAACAATAGTCCTTACCAAAAAATGGTGCTCAGTCAGTTAAATATCTATTTAGAAAAAGAAAAAAGAAAGTATAGCAAAACTTTGAGCATTACCTCCAACCACGCATAAAAATTAATTAGAGATGGATCTTAGGTCTAAATGTTAAAGATTTTAAGAAGTAGCCACAAGAAGAAAATCCATGACCTTGGGCTAATAATTATTTTTCTTAAACAAGAAACAGGAAGTATTAACCATAAAAGGAAAAATTTTTAATAATTTTTGTTCATCAAATGTTAAAATAAGAGAATAAGAAGGAAAATTACAGACTTGAATAAAATATATCCAGACAATTGTCCAACATGCATGGGAAAGTACGCATAACATCATTAGTCATCAAGGAAACGCAAAGTAAAACCAGGAGATAATTATACCCATCACAAAAGCTATAATTAAAAGGGCTAATGATACAAGGTGTATGCCAAGGAAAAACATCTAGAACTCTCATATGTTTCTGGAAGGAGTTTAAATTGATTTAACCACTTAGAAAATTGGGTGTATCTGTATGTAAAAATTTAACAAGTCATACAGTTACGACTAGTGTATATGTTAGTCTTCAACAGAAAGTTAAAAAGTAATGCTAGAAATAAAAAAAAAGACAGTTAAAAGAAAATAATTATAAGCAAGTATTATAAACTATGTTACAAAAATAAATTTGAAAAATAAAGAATTACTTCCTTAATCTAAATTGTGCATTTTTAAAACTGAATCAAGAGGATATTTTTGTCAATTCAATTAATTAGTGAAAGAAATGAGATTTAAGGGTTGAAAGAAAAAAACAAATCTAATGTTCATAGATGTTAGATTTTTAAACACAGAAAATCCAAAACCGAAACTAATCATGAAAACTCATGAGAAATTTCAGCAATATCATCAGCTATAAAATGATATAAAATAAATATATTTAATATGCCAGGAACAATTTTACAATAATTTTTAAAGATCTATTCTAACTATAACATATCTATAAATAAGGAAATCAAATGTTGTCCAACATCTAAAAGTATAATTAAATGAAGTATTATTAGAGGACAAGAAAGAAAGAATGAGAAATGTAACATTTTATGGAAAAATTCAACATTTTGGAGTTGTTTCTCCCCAAGTTACTCATAAATTTAATATAGCTGCAAAAACATTCCAGCAGAGTTTTTCATAAAACTTACCAAGCTATCTAAAAGGTATGTAAAGAAAGGCAAGGGTAGGCAAGACAATTTTTAAAAGTTATACATAACACAAACCTGTCCAGATTTCAAATTTTATTGGCTAATTAAAACAATGCGGTTTCAGAGAACTGTTAGCCAAGTATATAGTTATGCTACAAGATAGCCTAGTAAAAGACATACATACACAAATTCACGGCAATGTGGCATAAACACACCTCTGAATATTTTGAAGGTGGTTTTGGCAGAAGTGCTATGCATCAGCAAGAAAAGGACACACTTTTCCCGTAAATGACGTTAAGACAACCGGTTCTCCATATGGAGAAGGATAAATTAGATACTACCTCACACCATACTCAAAAATAAGTTCCAGATGGGTTAAATACCTGTATATAAAAAGCAAAACATTGTAACATTTATAAGAATATATGTGAAAGCATCTTTGTGACATCAATGCAGAAAGATTACCAAAAAAAAAAAAAAAAAAGGACAAAATTAGCCCATAAAATTAAAAGGAAATCAACGGTCTGAGAAAAATATTTGCAATGCATATAACCAATGCAATTTTGGTAATCATTCTGCTTTTAGAAATACAACATGTACACAAGGAGAGCTGTGAAGAATATTAGATGCAGCATTGTTTGAAATAGTGAAAAGAAATGAAACTTGGAAATAATACACACACATCCCTATACATACATGTGTATACACACATATGTACACATAAGTACATATTTTATGATGCCAAATTTAAATACAGTTTTATTTAAGACACTGCATTTTCCACTTAGAATAGAGTGCTTAAGATGTGAACATTGTTCAGTCATGTCTGACTTTGTGACCCCATGGACTGTAGCCTGCCAGTCTCCTCTGTCCAAGGAATTCTCCAGGCCAGAATACTGGGGTGGGTAGCCATTCCCTTCTCCAGGGAATCTTCCCAACCCAGGGATTGAACCCAGGTCACCCATATTGCAGGCATCTTTACCATCTGGGCCTCCAGGGAAGATGTAATGTTATGTTATAAATTTGGATCCTTCAGTGTTTCACTGTATGGGAAAATGTTAAATCTATGCTAAGGTTGACTTAACTCTTCAGTGGTGGGCCCAGAGGAGGCCTCCGCAGATAGAAGAGCTCCACCACCAGGATGTCCTCCGGCATGCCTCCGGTACTCCGGAGTCTGGTAACAATGGAATTGCAGACTTTTTAGCTCTTTCTACAAGTGTTCAGATTCTTTCTCTGAAGTCTGATTCTCTTCAAACCAGTTGATGATTTCATTACACTTACTAAGAATTTTTGTTTGCCCTCATTGTTGATCTTGCCTTGAAGTTTGTCATCATCAACAGCTTCTATCATGCATAAGATTCAAGCAAATACTTGGAAAACACCTTTTTTCCTGCTCTTTCTAATCTTTAGCTTTGTACTTCTCAGCTTTCTGGACCTTATGCTCCATAGCTTTCTTGCTCTTATATGTATACATATATGTACATATGTGTATGTATGTCACTTCTTGGAGTACATATAGGATAGGCACACATATATCTATTTTTATGCACATGTATACTCATTTGTACATATTTATGACAAAACCATAAATTGTAATATTATATGAATTAACTAATCTGATTTCTATAATACTCACAATCTAAAAAGATACTTATTAAATAGCAAAAGGGCAACAGACTTGTGGAGAGGAAAAAAATAGATTTAAAATTTATGCATAACGTTCTACTTTCATGAGAAAATTAAAGGAAATTGCATATTAACATTTGACAAATATTAGTAGGGCATACTTGGATTCAGTTACACCTTACTCTGTATTTTATTATCATTGCTATTACTTTAAAAGTATCAAAATAAAAATGCTTTATTTTTATATATGGTTTTCATCTCATAATTAATGTCCCTTATGTATTAGATTTGGTAGTTTCTACTTCAATCAACAACTACATATAAAAGATCTATTCTGAGCAACTTTATTTGCAAGGAGTAAACATTACATATAAAATATTATCTTCATTCTCAAGCGATACTACATCATTATAAGCAGAAAATGTCATGATCTGTGAAATACGTATGACATGAAATGCAATGAAATGTGAATATGAAATATAGATAGGGGAGAAGAAACTGACACAAATGAAGACAATTAAACATGCAAGAATTTGTAATCTCAAATAAGCCTCAAAAATCAAAGAATTTGATAAAAGCAAGCGAAGTCATTAACAAGATAAGGAAACAAGATAAGCTAGCGAAGTGAACATTACTAAGGTTTATTTAATGAGGACTTGCTGGAAGGAGCAGATTTTGTATTCTGGAACAAAGCGAGAGATAACCAGGCATTTAGAAGATAGTATTAGAGACTAAATGGGCCTTGAAACTTGTCAGAGACATTAGTAGCTGATGTGTATATATTTCCTAATTTGAACAAATTGAGTTTTTCTTTATTAGTCGTTAAGTGTGTTAGTTGCTCAGTCATGTCGGCTCTTGGTGACCACATGGACTGTAGTCCACCAGGCTCCTCTGTCCTTGGGAATTCCCAGGCAAGAATACTGGAGTGGGTAACCACTGCCTTCTACAGGACATATTCCTGACCTTGGGATTGAACCCAGGTCTCCTGCATTGCAGACAGATTCTTTACCATCTGAGCCATCAGGAAAGACCAGTCTTTATAATTGTACTGTATTTGATTGGTCCCACAATGGATGTGGCTCCAGACAGGGTATATTCTGGTATCAATTACTGTTGTCCAGTAGCTTCATCACTAGATATAGGATAGTGCAGAACGAGAACAAGGACGATATCATTAGAGCTACTTGCTAATGATATAAATCCTGCCTAACTTTCTACTCCCCAAATCTCTTTCCCACTAGAAATACAGATCTGCATCACAATGGAAGTTTTACACTTTCTTGATTGAGGAATCGACATTATTCCAGACCACTACAATGTGTTTGAGTTGGTCACAGAATACGTTTTTAGCCCCTCTGAGGCACGTGGGAACCTTCATTCCGTGACCAGGGATCAAACCTGCACACCGTGCATTGAAGGAACAGAGACTTAGCCATTGGGCCACCAGGGAAGTCCCTTCACAGAGTATGTTTTATTTACTGATCTCTCCTTTTTCCAGGGCATTTATGGGTTTATATCTGATTTAGATATTCCCCAGGTCTTCAGAAGATCTCCTATATGGTCTTCCCTAATTTCTTTACTTCCCACTGCCTGGTTTATACTTGAAATGAATATTTTTTTTTATATACCTATGACTCTTTATTTCCCAAAGAAGGTTACAGATGCTTTTACCTGGAAACCAGACTGCCTGGATTAGAATATAAATTCTGTTAGTATCCATACAGGCTGTGGCAAGTTGTTACATTCTGAGATTCTTGGTTTCCTCCCCTTACAATAAAAGATCTATCTCATAGCATTTTTCTGACTATTAAAAAATGAATATTTGTTAAGCACATATAATAGAGCCTAGCATAGAGAATAATTAACCGTTTGCTGCTTTTCTATCTGATAGTACTTTTACATCTCTTCCCGTGACCTCCTACTGATTCTCTAGGAAGAACAGTCTATGCGTTTCTAGAGGGAAGACTCCACTTCTTTCTATAGAAGTGGGCAATGGACTGAGGCCTTACCAGTTAGAGTAATTCAGTATTCTAGCCATAAGATAGGTTTGGGGCTTGGAATATGGTCCAATAAGGGGCAATGAGAGGAAAGGGGATTTGTGAGGGAGATGTGGGGTGAAATGCTGCAAACTGGCCAGGTGCCCCTTTTCTTTTTATATTCATGAAGTTGCGAAAGTGTAAAATGAAACTTACTGGTAGTTGTTTTACTATAACAGAAATAAAACTAGGAACACATTTGATTACAATGTGTATATTTTTATAGTTTGAGCTATATTTCTTATAACTTGTAAGAAACACTCTAATTTAAATACTTGGCCTAAAAGGCTGAAAAAGATAGCTGCCTTCCTACACTTAGTTAAATCACAAAATCCTTTCTCCTTAACATTTAGAGGAAGTGTTTGGAGAAGAAATTGAGTAAATATCTTATTCTTAATCCTTTATATATATATATATATATCTTATTCATCTAAAAAGCACTAATGAAAATAAATATTCTTAGAAATATATATGTTCTCTCTCAATCCTTGCTAGTGATAACACCAAGTAGGGTTTTTTACTAAAGAGCAAGGAATTTATCACAAAGAATAAATCTAATTATGAACAAGAAGTAGGTCATCTTCTCACCATTTGGTAATAGTTGATATGTTAGGCATTATATTTATTTAAAACTATAAGTAAGGTTTTATATCTCATTGCAGTTAATGAGACAAAAGCAATAATTTCATGAGGTATTCCATTACCATAGTCATAAATAACAAAGCACTGAGACTAATTGGTAAATTTCATATTAGAAATAAAGATAAAAGCAAAAGGGCGGAAAAGTTTGTAGTAAGTCTATCTAAATTACAGAGCATCCATAGATTGCAAAGTCTGATTCAGCATGAACAAAAAGGTGATTTTAAATATGTACTTGGCTGCTCCTCTGTAAATAAACTGCTTTTGTTAGTGCTTAACTTTAGAAACACTTTTAACTCCTAAGAGCCATTAAGTGTTTAATTTTGATTAAATGTATTTCAGTTTTTCAAAATAATTGAAAATCTTTTGACTAGAGAATGTAACATTTTCTTGGCTTTAGCATCACCTTGGTAATATTCAAATATGATTGTAGAAAGAAAATTTTTTACTTTGTTTTAAATTTTGGTATTTGTAGTGGAGTTAAATGTTAAGAGTTCAAAGAAGAGGCACATTCCACATTCCCCTTATAATAAAAACAGTTTACTCTCGTTTGTTTGCTCAGTTTGATCTAAATAGTAATGTGTAGTATGTTTTTCGCAGATTAATCAAAGTGGAAAAGTAATTTTAATTGAGTTCGGTTTCAGAATATCTATTTCTTAGATAAGCATTTTGTTCCTTAAATTTTAGAGTGAGTTATTGGAAAGCTCTCTACCTCTTTTGTTGCATAAATTGAAAAGAGATCCTAAAATTAGAAAACATTGCATACTTAACTGTAAGAATTCTAATAATGAAACGCATATACTGACTTAAAAATGTAAATAACAAAAATATGTATAGTGTTATCACCCCCAAAACATTTATTGTACCACTGATTGTTCATGATATTATTTTAAGCCTTGACAATAATCAAGCATCTTCAGTTACAATGATCTCTGTCATAAGTTCCCAGAAGATAGAAAATACACTAATTTTAGAATTCTATGCCCTTTGAAATACTACTGGTGATTGGCCATAGTTATAAGTAATAAGGAAGACTATACCAATCTAGTAATTAAAAATGCTTTTCCAAATTTTATGAAATCTATGTTTATTTTAATTTAATGCATTTTAAGGTCAGTAGTATAATTTACATTAATATCATCTTTTTTAAAGCATGCGGTTCATTGAGTTTTTCCAAATGAATATAGTATTGAAACTGAATCAAGATGTATTTCCATCACCTCAAACTTCCATCATATATTTTGTACTCATTTACATCCCAAATCCCTGAAAATGACTGATCTAATTTGTCTTTATAGTTCAGTCTTTTCCACAAGGCCTTATAAATGCCATCATAAAATATGTAACCTTATATATGATTTGTTTCACTCAGTATAATGTTGTAGTGATTCATCTATACTGTTGCATATATAAGTAGTTCATTCCTTTTGATTACTGAGAAGCATTCCATTGTATGGGCCACCAGGTGGCTCAATGGTGAGAATCCTCCTGCCAGTACAGGAGACACAGAAGATATGTGTTGGATCCCTGCGTAGGGAAAATCTCCCAGAGGAGGAAATGACAACTCAGTATTCTTGCCTAGAGAAATCCAGGACAGAGGAGCCTCGCAGCTACAGTCCATGGAATTATATAGAGTCTGAAATGACTTAGCGACCAAATGAACATACACACACACATATTCCATTGTATAGAAAACCACTGTTTTTAATCCATTTGCATATTGATAGTCATTTAGATTGTTGCCAATTTTGGCAATTATGAATAAAACCACCATAACTATTTGTGTACAGGTCTTTATGTAGATATATGTTTTCATTTCTCTTGCATACCTAGAAGTGAAATTGTTGGTTCATATATACTTAAATTTATAAGAAAGTGCCAAACAGTGTTTCAAAGTTCTGTACCATACTGTTTTTCCAAAATAATGTAGGAGGGTCCAGTTGCTCTGCATCTTCACTGGGATTTGGAATTACCAAATCACCAGTTTTTATAAATTTAAGCATTACAGCAGATATGTAGAAGTATCTCATAATGAGTTTAATTTGCATTTCCTTCATGACTAATGATGCTGAGCATCTTTTCATGAGTTTATTTGCTATTCATATGTGCTCTTTTGTTCACATCTTGAGCCCTATAATTTTGGGGGGTGTTTTATTTTTATTATTGAGTTACGAGAGCTCTTCATATAGCTCTTCATACAAGTTCTTCATCAAATAGGTTTTTTGCAACTGTTTTCTGCCATTCACTGCTTATGTTTTAATTTTTACAATGTTTTCTGAAGAGCATACATTTAAAATTTTCATAATCTAATGTATTCGTTTTTCTTCTTTATGGTTCATGTTCTTTTGTTCTAGGAAATATTTGCCTATGATACAAAAACTTTTTATATTTTGACTAAAGCTGTTGTTTTATCTTTATATCTATTTATTCTAGTTAATTTGTATATAATGTGAAGTAAAGGTAAAAATTTACTTACTTTTGTATATGAAAGTCCATTTATTACAACACCCTTTGTTCAAAAGACTATTATCCTTCCCTATGAAGTAATTTGACCCTATTGTCAAAAATCAATACATTTATATATGTGGGTATATTTCTCAACTCTGTTATGTTTCATTGGTATATATGTCTTTTCTAAAACAATACTATCTTGAATTCTCTTAGCTTTTTTTTTCTTACTATCTGATAGTCTGAGTTATCTAACTTATTTGTTAGTTTTTAAATTTGTTTGGTTGCTCTTGTGCTTTTCCATATGAATTTCATAATTGAATGGTCAGTTTCTACAAAAACAATTTCAGGTAATAGGCTGATATTGCACTGATACTATAGATCGTTTTGGAAGAAATTCAATATCTAAACATAATATTTTTTTCCAATCCCTGATCATGGTACATATTTGAATTTACTTGTTGTTCATTTGCTAAGTCATGTCTGACTCTTTGTGACCCCATGAACTGCAGCACACCAGGCTCCTCTGTCCTTTACTATCTCTCAGAGTTTGCTCAAACTCATATCCGTTGAGTCAGTGATTCCATCCAACCATCTCATCCTCTGTCATCCCCTATTCCTCTTGCCCTCAATCTTTCCCAGCATCAAGGTCTTTTCCAAAGAATTGGCTCTTCGCATCAGGTGGCCAAAATATTATCTTCACATATTTTGTAGATTTTAATGGGTAGAACGCTCTAAATATTTCATCTTTTTGTTATTATTATAAAAAGCTTTAATTTAAATTCCCAATGTCACATTATAGTTTTCAAATAAAAAGTCTCCTGTCTTCCTCTCCAACTGTGATGTCTGTAAGTAGGTTGGGGAAGGAGGTTAATGCACAATAGGAGGGACTGTAGCTAAATGCATAGAGAATTTATTTATAAATGCAGAATTTATGTACAAATGTTCTCCATTTATAATATATGAAGTTTAATAGTATGTATAATGTATAAGCTTAATAGTATGTATGTAGAAGTATAATATATGAGCTTAATAGCATATGAAGCGCATTATTTTCTATGATCTTTTATAGTCTACTTTAAAAATGAACTCAAGAAAATATAACCATTTACATACAGATCATAGTTATAATTCTGTGCCAAGAAATCAAAATGATCAGCAGTGATAGGTTAGTATATCAAAAAATAATTTAAAGTCTACATTATATCTCATTCAAATACAAGACTTTTAACATGTGAATAATATCACATTTATATTCTGCATTTTAGCGAGTAATAACATGTTTTGGAAGAATTAGCTTTCATATTTAGAAATTGATAATGAAACACCCTAAAAATAAAATTAATGTAAAAATTATGCAATAGTCTACCAGTACTTCGAGATAAAATTCTCATCAATGTAGGTGTGAAATAAAGTTAAGTGGAATAAATGTCATCTAACAGTTATAAGCTATTAATAATATATCATAAAAAAAGATTGAATTCAGTGGAAATATCCCACAGAATAGTAGTGTCAATAATTATATATTTGATCTCTTGCAATGTACATTTTAGTTCATCTAAGTATTTTTGGCTAATCTGAATTTCTTAGGTCTGGGTGTATTATAATTTTATTTTCTAGCCCATATGACTCCACACTATTTTTGACTAAATGGGAAAGTTACCTAAACTATTCCAAAAACTAAGATTTGATTATGTCTGTATGAATATTATTATTTTGACTTAGGATGCTAGAGTTGTAAATCTAAATGTCATAAAGAAAATAGAACAAAATTATGAAAAAAAATGAATAGATGTTTCACTGAAGGGAATACAAGATGAATCAAGGAACATCAAAAGAAGTTTGACACCATTAGCCATCAAGAAATGAAATTATCAGTGAGCTATCACCACACACCTATCAGGATGACTGAAATTAAAATAAACAACAAATGCTGGCAAAGATAAATAGTGACAAAAACAAATGCCACTGGGAAATTCCAGATAACTTATACTTTACTGGTAGTAACATAAAAGAATACAAATAGTCTGGAACATAGTTTAACAGTTTTTTTAAAAAGTAAACTTGCAACTTTAAAATGTAAACTTGCAACTTTAAAATGTAAACTTGTGTTTACATTCACATAGGGAAAATTATTTAACAATTTAAAAAAAAACACTTTTGAATTCATGCAACGACTTGAATGCATTTTCAAACAATTCTGGATGAAAAAACCAATCCCTAAAGATTACATAATGGCATCCCACTCCAGTACTCTTGCCTGGAAAATCCCATGGACGGAGGAGCCTGGTAGGCTGTGGTCCATGGGGTTGCTAAGAGTCGGACACGACTGAGCGAATTCACTTTCACTTTTCACTTTCACACATTGGAGAAGGAAATGGCAACCCACTCCAGTGTTCTTGCCTGGAGAATCCCAGGGACGGGGGAGCCTGGTGGGCTGCCATCTATGGGATCACACAGAGTCAGACACGACTGAAGTGACTTAGCAGCAGCAGCAGCAAAGTTTACATATTCCATATTTCTATTTATATAACATTTTAATGATAGCAAAATTATACAACTGGACAACAGATTAGTAGTCACCAAGAGTCAGAGATGGAGTAGACAAATAAGGAGGTGGTGTAGTTAAAGATCAGCATGAGGGATTCTTGTTGTGATGAATATATTCTGCATCTTGACTATATGAATGAAATCTATCTTATGCACTTAAAAATACACTTGTCACATCCATTTATCGATGAAATATATGTATATTTCAAGTATAAATTGAACTATGTAAATTTTATTGATCTGGAGAGAATTTGCCATATGGATTCTTTACAATATTTTTGTAACACTGATGTTATGTTATACTTAAAGTGGTAATTTGTATGTGCATTGTTATTTTTGTTAATAGTATCATTCATATTAACAATAACCATTCAGCTTTTAGTAAATATTTATTTTTCCCAACTATTACAAATATCAATATTTCTTTGATGAATATCCATTCAATATTTATTCATGCTTTCTTCTGTATTTTTGTGAGATGCATTCCCATAGGAAAATTGCTTAGGAGATAAGTGTGTCCTAATTTTTGAAATATATTGTGAAATTGCCATTCAGTATAATCTGTCCTAAGACTCTTCCCATCAAAAATGTGTGAATGTTTCCATTTATCCAATACTAGTTGACTTTGAGGAATGTCCACTAGCCAGGAAACTCACTTTGACACAGTGCTAACCATTATTGAGATAGAGACTAGGAGTATTCAAGTGGTGAAAACTTTTTTCAAGTTTGAATAACACAGACTGAAGTAGAGAGATGGAAAGTGGGAATTTGCACTGTTTAAATACCTAAAAAGAAATTCAAGCCAAAACGGTGTAAAGTCAATGTAGTTTATAGAAGGGTTGCTTTCTTCAAACAACACATGCTTACATTGCTTCAGATAAGTTCATATAACAAAAAATTATCTGTGTGTTATTGTTTCAAATTAGCAATGTGTTATATATTTTCAGCCTATATTTTTGGGAGCATAATTCTGATGAATTTAATTTTAGTGCCAAATGATTCAGCTGCCAGCTTACATTGGCCATGTCCCAATTCATCCCTCCTAGAGCTGTCTACATGTACTTGTAGGGCTTATGTCCTGCTTTGCTCCACATTAGACAGCAGGTATTTTCTGAAAGCCAAGAGATTTTGAAAGGGACAGACTTATTGTAGCTCAGCAAATCCCAGTGAAGACAGAAAGACACCAAACAAAACTCACTGGCTTCAAAATATATCATCAAGATGTCTTTAATTCTTCAAATGCAGTAGACAATTTATTTATTGATAAGAAGCTAGAGTTTGTCATTCTTTGTTTTGGACAGATATAGCAGTTTTGGCAGTTCGATCACATACAAATTACTTCGATAATCCAAGAAAATAAATTTTACACATATAAGTTGCCTTTATATCATTATGCTCTAAAAAATAGTTTCATGGAATAGAGAGCGACACATAACTCATGAAGTTGTAAACACGGGCAGCTGGCTCTGGAATGTAATCTTGACTCAAACCATCCTTTTTGCAGCAATGACATTAGTAAGCTATCACCTCTTTAATCTTCCTTGTTGTTATCTATAAAAGTCACAAGAAAATCGGCCTTACAGGGTTTTTGTGGTAATTAGAGATAATGTCATATATAGTGCCTGACCCAAAAGAAGTAAGGAAACACTATTATTTACGGTGTTTATCATAAAGTTGGCCTTGCAGATAACACCACCTAACAAGCTGAATTATAGTTAAACACTGCATTATCTATGTCTGCCTGCTAAACTGTAAGTTTCTGAGAGCAGAAACCATGTCTTATCTCTGAGCACCATTATCTAATGCACGGTTGTTACTCTGCAAATGTTTCCTGGGATCAAGGGGAAAATTCCTCAAGTTACTAAAAACACCTTATATCAAGTGCATGTGAGCATGCCAAGTTACTTCAGCCGTGTCTGATTGCGACCCTATGGACTGTAGCCTGCCAGGCTCCTCTGTCCGTGGGATTTTCCAGGCAAGAGTACTGGAGTGGGTTGCCATGCCCTCCTCCAGGGGATCTTCCCGACCCAGGGATCGAACCAGCATCTCTCACTACTCCAGCCTTGGCAGGAGTGTTCTTTACCCCTAGAGCCACCTGGGAAGTCCATATCAAGTTCAGGGCGTACAATAATCAATTTAAGGATATGAATACAATATTTATATGAGTAAGACCACAGATTTTATGTAATTCAATTTACTTCTAGTTTAATATTTTTGTAAAGCCAATCACTGTATCAAAATAAAAGTTAAGTTTTATCACTCACTCTTATATGCAATTATTAATATCTTGGAGTCTTACAAGTCAGAGCTTGAGAAATGTTTCTGAATTTAGTTGCATATGGGTAGCCAAATTTATTCCAACATTTTAATAATTTTGTGAACTACTTTTCATATATCATGAAGAAGCTAAACTATATGTTTAAAAATCATAAAAGAAAAATATTTAAACTCTAATATTAAACTCTACAAGAGAATGGAGAAAAATGAGTATTGAGATTCACAGGTGAGAAATCAACCTTGACCTCCTTGTATTAATATTTCTCTTTAATGATGACCTAATGTAGAGGCAATACTTTTGGCTAACAAACTGATACGAGTTGTAGTTAGTCCATATGAATATGTCTAAATACTATGTCTTTTTGTTTACTATTATGTTATACTAATATATAATATTTAACTATTTTACATAATGTCTATTGATTATATACATTTTTCTTACTATTATATACTGTCTCCTATTCACTTGCCTAAATAATCAGCACAGACCCACCAAATGAAAGTGTGAGATACTATTGACCCTCATTTGCTTTTTTATGAGTTTTAATTTACTCATCACTTCCTCTATCACTTTATTCCTAACTGTTCATAGTATATGTGTGTGTCTGTTGGTATTGTCTCTAGTTTATCTGCCTCCACTTTCCACCCTCAGTATCTGCTGCTTTTCCTGAAGCAGGGCTCTCACAGTGCTGTCTTCTGTACCTAAATCCTAAATGTGTCTTATGGTTTATATTTCCAAGGTTCTGCCATTAAGCTATATTTCAATGTGATGATTAATGTGATGAATTGTATTAATGTATTTTACATAGAAATGGCAGGTGACAATCATCCACATGAAGGTCATTCCTATTTTTAAGTGACCTTGTAAAGATCATCCACATTGCTGAGTGTTTCAGGCTAGAGAAGAGAAGTTAGAACTTCATGTCAGTTTCACCATCTATTAAACATCATTTAGCTAGAAACACAGAAGTCATTCTTTCCTCACGTTTCTACAGTCACACCATGTAGGCAATCATGTAGGCTGTGACTTTCCTCCCACTTACATATTTCTTAAACTGCTTGTCTTCTCTCCCACTAGCTTCCCTTAATCAACAAACACATCACCATACTTTGCCTGAACACCCAATAGCTGCCTCCTTGGTTCCTGGCACCTGAGTCCTTCTGTCGTCACATCTTACAGAGAGACCCAAAATGTAAACCACATCACTGTAATGTCCTTGTTCAAAACTCTTAAATGGTTCTCACCACCTGGAAGAGAAATGTTAATGTTTACTACATGGCCTGCAGAGCCTTTATAATTCCCCCCGCCTTGTCCACCACCAGCATCCCCAAACTTTAAGCTACAGGAATTTATAATTATTTGAAGTTTCCAAAGCACAATTCACATTAGCAGCAAAATCTTTGCATTGTATGTTTTTTCTCAGAAATACTCAAGCTGACTAGTCAGAAAAATCTAACTCTTCTTTCAAATCTTAGATTAATGTTGCCTGTTCTGTGATGCTCTATGCTGTGCTTACAAATCAGCCTAATAGTTTCTTCGATTATTTTCCCACCTCTTCTCATATATTAGACTCATTATTATTAGTGTTTTTATAATTAGCTTGCCTATCTAATAAACTGCATACTTTTTTGTGGATGCGCTAAGTCGCTTCAGTTGTGTCTGACTCTTTGCGACCCTATTTATTGTGGCCCACCAGGATCCTTTGTCCATGGGATAATCCAGGCAAGAATACTGGAGTGGGTTGCCGTGCTCTCCTCCAGGGGACCTTTCTGACTCAGGGATCAAAACTGCATCTCATACATCTCTTGTATTAGTAGGAGGGTTCTTTATCACCTGAGGATTAAGTATTCTCATCACTGTGTTCCTAGACACTAGCACAGTCATAGTACATATGGGATGGACATGCTCAGCATGTCTGACTTTGCAACCCCATAGACTGTAGCCTGCCAGGCTTCTCTATCCATAGAATATTCCAGGCAAGAATACTGGAGTGGGTTGCCATTTCCTCCTCCAGGGGATCTTCCTGACCCAGGGATTGAACCCACATTTCCTGCATCAGCAGGCAGATTTACCACCTGAGCCACCTAGGAAGCTATTTAGTACATATTAGGAGCTTAATAAATATTTATTGAGTGTATGAATGCACTTTGCTGGTGACTCAGATGGTGAAGAATCCTTCTGCAATACAGGAGACCTGGGTTTAATCCCTGGGTCAGGAAGAGCCCCCTGGAGAAGGGAATGGCTACTATTCAAGTATTCTTGCCTGGAGAATTAGTGACTAAATTTTATTGCTATCTAGGGAAGCAATAGTATCTAGTATTTGTCATTCAACATTATCTAATATATAATGTTTCTAATATTTAATATTATCTAATGCTTTCTATACTGGGAAATTTTCTAAAACCAAACAAGATAAAAATACATTCACATATTCTCAGATGGCACTAGAGGTAAAGAACCCACCTGCCAATGCAGGAGACAGAAGAGATGCGGGTTTGATCCCTGGGTCAGGAAAATCCCCTGATTTCCCAGGAGGAGGAAATGGAAACACTCTCCAGTATCCTTGCCTGAAACATCCCATGGACAGAGAGGAGCCTGGCAGGCTGCAGTCCATGGGGTCGCACAGAGTCGGACACGACTAAAGCAAGTTATCACTCACACACGCAGGTTAACTCAGTTAATATATAGGTGCTACAATTAGCTCCATTTTATAGATGAGGATATTGAGGGAACATTTTGTGGTTTGCCTAAGATCCTACAGAAAGTAAATGAAAAAGAAAGGATTCAAACCCAGGCAATGTAGCTTTAGAGACCTCTCTCCCAACCACACCACTGTATCACTTTATAATTGAATATAATGTTACAAGATTTTGATCCAGCTAGTTTCTAGGCTTGTTTGATAAACATTTTGAGAGTCCACCAGGAGTTATTTGCAAGATGGATATTTTTAAAACCTAAAAATAAAATTAGGGAAAAAATTTCTGTGTTTCAGATAGCATGGTGCCTGCCTTAGATAATAATTCACTGGCAGGGGCAATGAACTTGTGCTTGAGGGCCTAAGGAGAGAGAAACTCTAGGCTAAAAAATAAAAAGTTGTTTTTACACCAGGCACAAGGCACAAATAGCTCTCAGATGTCCAGATGAGAAATCATGGATTAGCATTTATCTCACTTCTGCTTTGGGCACAGCGTGGATTTGGCCTGTCAGTAATGCAGGGTCGGGCTTCTAAAACTTTAACCCATTTGGTTACACCTGTGGCATTGTTAAGGTACAGGGAGCTTGTTCACAAAGTAACAAACAAACCCCAAATCATCTGCTTGAGTCTTTGAGTTGATTTCAATTTCCAGTGTTATCCAGAAACAGTGGGAAGTTTTCCTTGAAAGGTTAGCAAGATTTTGACAGTTAATATTTTCATGGCAGTTATAAAAGTTACCAATTCTGGACTCTGATAAATTAATTCTTTCCACGAGCACTTACTTTCTACCTTACATCTCTAACCTAGATAGACAACTGAATCACTTTTGCTCATTTTTTCCTAAACTTTTGCGTCCAAAGTTAGTAATGCATGGCAAATTTTAGCAAAGATTTTTCATGGTGAAAAACCTTTATATGTCAGAAATGCTTGCATGTCCTTTTATCCTTGAAAGTTCTCTGGCCTCCTCATAGATGATTTTTGTCTGGCCACCCTTCCCCAGAGAGCCCAGACTTATGTGCCTCGTTGCCTGCCTACTTCCCTTCCCCAACTCCAATTTCTCCCTTCTTACAGCAAATTACAAATTCCTTATCAGTGTTTTATGATAACAGTGTGGCTGTATTTCTTTGTTTTATACAGAACAAATCACAAAGGCCCAGATTTGCCCTCCCAGCACAGTTGACCAAAGTATATCTCTCAAAATAGAAACAATAAGTAAATTAGTAAAAATTCCTTCTTCATAGATTCTCTTGTGGCAATAGTCCAAATAAATTTTTTACCAAATCATCCATCTTGTCAAATGAATGCATAGTACAAACCCATATGTGTCACTTTGCAAAGAAGAATTCCACTCTCTCACTCATTATTTACAAAGAAATTTTCTTACATCAAGGCTTTAAAATTAATTTGTGTTTTTAATTGATTGATATTGGCTTTTAAATAAAATATAAGTATTGTATTTTTATGTATATTATCATATATATTGAAATGTACCTGAATGAAAAACTGTAAATAACCACATACCAAATTGCCTTTATTTATGGACAGTATTTTTTTTCTTCCTTTTTCCTTTAATCTTCCTTATTCTTCTCTTTCTTCATGAAATTTTTGAACCTTTATTTTCATTCTACTTGTCTAAATACAAGTGACTGTCTTCCCATATTATTCATTGGAATGGAATGGAAACATAAATAGAACCATATGTTTATGTACATACGCAGAAGAGGAGAGACCAGTCATCTTTTCATTCAGATACATTCAGAACAGGACTCTACAATCTCATACAGTTATAATTAAATAATTTTAGTGATGTCTATATTTGATATTAAAATTTATAGATGAGCAGAAAAGTAAAGATCTATCAAATGACCCTTTTTCAAAAGCAATGAATTCATCCCCAAGTAATCGTTGAGAGCAATCAAGAGAACCATACCAATTTCATAAAATCTAGCATCCAAATGACTAAGATAACTACAGGTTTACATCTTAAAGCAGCAGTCCCCACCCTTTTTGGTACCAGGGACTGATTTTATGGAAGAAAATTTTTCCACAGAGGAAGAAGGGGACGTTTCCATCAGTAATATGAGCAATGGGGAGTGACGGGGAGCTACAGATGAAGATGAAGCTTTACTCATTCACTGGCCACTCCCCTCCTGCTATACAACCCTGTTCTGAACAGGGGGTTGGGGACCCCTGTCTTAAAAGATTTCACTATACTTTGTGTTTTAACAACCAAAAATTAAAATTATTGGTTATTATTAACTTTACTAGTAGAAGGCAATTATGTTTACTCTTGGAAAAAAGTGCTGTTTTCAAGTTGTTTACAACTATGTTGTGAAAAATGCATTTGGAAGACACATTATGCTTTTCTTGTTCTTTTGTATTGACATTGCAAGGCGATGCAAAGACTTTTTCATTTCTTAATCAAAAATCATAAATAACTTTCTTAAAGTTAGAACATTATTATAAAGTCATAATGAGCCACAAGTATCATGAATTGAATGCAGTATGGTTTATTTAAAGTCCTCTGCAAAAAAAAAAAAAGTCCTCTGCAAGCTAGCTATCAATAATAACTCAGTAGGTACAGTGCCAACTAATCTCCGTGACCTAAATGGAAAAGGTATACAGGTTACATTGGGCTGTTAGAACAATGCAAAAGACTATGCTATTGTGTCCAGCCATAGGAAGATTATAATAGTAATAATAGTGTTAGTCACTCAATCATGTCCAATGCTTTGCGACCCCTTAGATTATAGCCTGCCAGGCTCCTCTGTCCATGGAATTCCCAAGCAAGAATCCTGGAGTGAGTAGCCATTCCCTTCTCCAGGGGATCTTCCTGACCCAGGGATTGAACTGGAACCTTCTGCACTGTGGGCAGATTCTCTACCGTCTGAGCCACCAGGGAAGCCCAAAAATGATTATAGGAGGGATAAAGGAAGATATTTTTTTTAAAAAAACACACCAAAATTGCCAGAGTCAAATTACAACTAATACAGCATGTGTTTGTATGAAACTGTTTAAATAACGGCCACCTCAGGAATGGAAAATAAATGTTTCTGTTCCTCCTTTCACAACAGTAATTCATTTTTAAGAGAATAATACAGATGATCACCTGGGTTAGTAAAGCATGTCTGACTTTATACCTCAATGCCTATTTTCTAAAATCTCCTGATATTGAATTTTTGCACAGAGCATGTCCGTGCTCTGTGTGTTGGGATGCTGGAAAGTAAACTGAACTGCTACAGATGTCTTTATAGGAATCTCTTGTTCCAGGTCTCAGCTTGGCCCTTGGTCTTTCTTTTCACAGTAGGAAAAATATTAATACTAACTGTGCTATCTTTGCCTCAGGGGCCACAAGGAGACACCCATTCATTTGCTATTTATTCCTTGGGCTTATTGCCAATAAATGCTCTGTAGTGCTGAGATCCTAACTTATGGTAACATCTTTAATTTTAAAGAAGGAGTCAACAACAATAATCTGGAGATAATTAAAGAGATGGGGACAGAAAAAATGGTGAATATTTGTAATGAAAGTGAGATATAAATGAGAGTAAACTGGGAGGCAAAGAAATTAAGTGACACAAAGTGTAAGAAATGGAAGATTGAAAAATAATGAAAGCATTAAAAATGTAAGGGTCACTGTTGAGAAAATATTCTCTAGGACCTTAAGGCTGTCAATTTGTCTCCCTCACTCACCAAATCTAACCTGTCACTGGAAATCCATACTCCTTTCTCAACTTTTTCTCTGAAAATGCTGAGGTCAGTGAGTCTGTTCTCCAATAAGATAAGGACGTACACTCTTTGTTGTTTCCATTCTTCACATATTATTGTTAGTCATGACGCATGTGCACATGCACACACACACAAACACACACACATACTCACAGAAAAGGAGCATTTTTTGAAGTTATGTTAGTATTTTACAATATGCATTTGTGTATAATTTTGACCTTAGGCAATTATGCAGAAGAAATACATTCAATGTAAGATAAATTTACAAGACAAACAAAAGGTTAATGAAGCTATTTCAGTTCAGTTCAGTCGCTGAGCTGTGTTCGACTCTTTGTGACCCCATGGACTGCAGCACGCCAGGGTTCCCTGTCCATCACCAACTCCCAGAGCTTACTCAAACTCATGTCCATTGAGTCGGTGATGCCATCCAACCATCTCATCCTCTGTCGTTCCCTTCTCCTACTGCCTTCAATCTTTCCCAGCATTAGGGTCTTTTCAAAAGAGTCAGTTATTTGCATCAGGTGGCCAAAATATTGGAGTTTCAGCTTTAGCATCAGTCCTTCCAATGAATATTCAAGACTGAGTTCCTTATGATTGGCTGGTTGGATCTCCTTGCAGTCCGAGGGACTCTCAAGAGTCTTCTCCAGCATCACAGTTTAAAAACATCAATTCTTCGGTGCTCAGCTTTCTTTATAATCCAACTTTCACATCCATATATGACTATTGGAAAAACCATATCTTTGACTAGATGGACATTTGTTGGCAAAGTAATGTCTCTGCTTTTTAATATGCTATCTAGGTTGGTCATAGCTTTTCTTCCAAGGAGCAAGCCTCTTCTAATTTCATGGCTGCAGTCACCATCTACAGTGATTTTAGAGTCCAAGAAAATAAAGTTTGTCACTGTTTCCATTGTTTCCCCATCTATTTGCCATGAAGTGATGGGAACAGATGCCATGATCTTAGTTTTCTGATTGTTGAGTTTTAAGCCAACTTTTTCATTCTCCTGTTTCACTTTCATCAAGAGGCTCTTAGGTCTTTGCTTTCTGCTGTAAGGGTGGTATCATCTGCATATCTGTGGTGATTGATATGTCTCCAGGCAATCTTGATTCCAGCTTGTGCATCATCCAGCCCAGCATTTTGCATGATATACTCTGCAGATAAGTTATTTAATCACACCAAATTACATCTGACCTTTATCATTTATCTGAAGCAATGAAGTAAAATGCTCTTGTCACTATTTCTGTTTTATTTTCAGTTCTGTTCATGCAACTTAATACATTTCTTATACTGTATTTTCATGTCTGACAGAGGGCACATTCTTCTGTTTATTGACATTATCGTTTTAAATATGGCTTCTCCTCGCTTTCTTGGTTTCTTGGGAGAGTATTTTTTTTTCTTACTTTTATACAGTGTATTGTAAAGTGTTCCTTGCTAAAAGATTTTTAAAAGCTTTTTTTTCTTCATATATATTTCCAGGGTGTAGACTCAAACATAAATTCACAGTCTAAGTTGATATTTGGTTTTATAACTTGTTAATTCATTGTTCTAGTTTAATAAGAATTTATTTGAATCTTAACATTATTTTAATTTGCATTTCTTCCCGTAGTAGAACAAATCATCTTGTGGTGATTTACCTAACTGTACACCTGTGTTAAGTTATTCATCCACTTTGAAAACTTGCTCAATCTAAAACTATAGTAACATAGACCATCTGGTAATATCATGAGAATACACAAGTAGATCAATAGAACAGGTTTGATAATCCAAAAATAAATTCTTACATTTGTGGTACATTGATTTTTCACAAAGGCATCAAGGCAGTTTGATAGGAAAAAGCAGGACTTTTCACCACAACATCCTGGGACAGTATGATATAATCACACAGATATTTATCCTTATCTCACATCATACAAACATCAGCTTAAAATGGATAACAGATTTAAATGCAAGAGCTAAACTGTAAATATTTTATAAGAAAACAGAAGAAATTTTCATGACTTTGAATTAGTCAAAGATTTCTAAAATGTGATTAAAAGCATGACCCATAAAATAAATATGAAAAATTGAACTTCATAAAAATTAAAAGCTTTCTTTCTAAGGACACCATTAAGAAAATGAAAAGCAATAGGGAAAATTATAATTCAGATATGATAAAATTACTTGTATCTTACATGTTTTTTGCTATTTGGTCACTAAGTTGTGTCTGACTCTTCTTGCAACTCCACGAACTGTAGCCTGCCAGGCTCCTCTCTCCATGGGATTTCCTAGGCAAGGGAAAATATATGCTTTGCCAGTAAGCACTATGCAATTTTATTCATTATTAGGGAAGTGTAAGTTAAACCACAATAAGATATCATTCACTAGGATAATATATATTTAGACAATAGTAAGTGTGGTAGGAACATGGAGAAATGGGAACCCTCATATCTTGCTAGTGGACTTGTCGAATGGTGGACACAATTTGAAATACTGGTAATTCTCAAAATATTGAGCATAAATTTACATACAAGAAATGGAAACACAGGACCACAAAAAGATATGTATGAGAATGTTTATTATAGTGTTATTTGTAATAGCCAGAAACTGGAAGCAGCCTAAATGTTCATCAACAGAATAATAGGGAAACACAAGGTGATATAACTGTACAATGGAATATTAATCAGCAACATAATGGAAGGAACTACAGATGTATCAATCTACAATATGGATGACACTCAAACATATTATGCTAGGTGAATATATTCAGACACAAAAGAGTACATTTTTTACTATTCTACATCTATGAGATGTCCAGATAAAGGCAGACCTAGACAGAAAGGAGATTAGTGATCACCTGCAGCAACCCCAGTTGGGAAAAAAGTACTGACTACAAAGCGGAGATCTTTTGAGGAAAATAGAAATATTCTGAAACTGGATTAAGTGACTCTTGAACTTTTATGTACATACTAAAAGCTATTGATATAAAACTGAGTGAATTTAATGTGTGTAAAATGCACTTAAATGAAAATGGTTAAAAATCAAATTTCATGTGAACCCCAAAGAGTTATCATTGAAATCAGTACAGAAACACAGTGTTTTTGTGTGACATGAGTTTGTGATTGTTGCATAATCATGACTGTGTGTGACTTAAATGAATCATGCCTGTCTCTGTACTTTTTAGAGGTTAATACCTGAATATGTCTTTGCTCTCCAAAAATTCTGTACCTATTAAAACTTTTGTTTTCTCTTTATGTTTACTACTACTCAAATGAGATGTATTTCAAGGAATACATTTTGGTTGCCTGCCAAGTTGGATTCAGAAGTGGGGGGAGAAATTGAAAATTGCGAGATAGGCCAGAGTCAGTTTACTGAGGAGTGTGTTACCATGGAAAGGAATTTAAATGAATATATTGTCTATAAAGGATCTTAACAGCTAAACTTTTTCATTGAACATCAATTTTATGTATCCTTTTCCCCCCTATACTGTATCTCTAAGTTAATAATATAAAAGGACATAGAAAAGAAATTACAATTTTCTTATAATTGGTAAATTCTTGGAAGTTACCAAGAAAGATCTGCTTATACTATGTATATCTGGGAAATACTACATAAAATACATTTGTATTTCTGTATGACATTGGACTTTCTTATAACATTCATTAATGCATTTAGACTAATGCACTTTCTCAATAGATGTATTGTTATATATTTGGTGATTTAGACTTTGGCTTAGAAAAATCAGATAAAGGTCTAATGAAATACACTAGGATATGAAATCTATGTGTACTAAATTAAGATATCAATATATGTAGAAAACTGTCCATTATGGGTAGGATTATTTATAGCCCTTTTTTTATTTTCTGTACTTTATTTAAAAGTGGATGGTTCTTGGATGTTTTATCTTCCAGGTATCATCATTACAACTTGATATATTACACATAAATGGTAGTTATCTATAAACCCCATAAATACAAGGATCATATTTTTTTTAAATATCAAATATTTCAGACTTGGTGGAGTTGCTTATTGAGAGGTTTTTGCTACCAGTAAATTCTCTGACAGTGTAAAAGATACTCCTTAGTTCATTTGGCCACTAGGAAATTTTATCCTTTGTTAAGGAGGCTGAAAAAGACATGGCCGTCTTGTGATCTTATGCACAGATATTAGTATGTTCTCTGGGAGTAAAAAAGATTTGGAATGACAGACTAATTACAGCTCAAGCAGGCAGATCTCTTGGCTTCTGTCTCATCCGAGCAAGGATTCAAACCAACAGACTGGTTACAGCTCAAGCAGATAGAACTGTACCTGCCACCAATCAGGAAAGGAAATGTAAATTGGGTGCATGATCAAGGCCAATCATGAAAGGGGGCATGTCTGGGTACACGCAAAATAAGGCTTCTACATATTCATCTAGGCATGGACTGAGAGTTTTGATTGACAGTTGCAAATTATATAACAGACTCTATTGCACATCTTTCCCATAATTCAGTCTGCTATAATCAGATGTATGTATATATAGAATATTTATGAACCCTTAATGGGGCTCCTGGGTGCCTAAGGTTACTTAAGGCCACAGCTGTGCATCCAGGGTGCATGTACTTGAATTGGAGAAGCGCCTGTGGTTACATTGTACCCACTGCATGCCTAGGGCACATGCTTAGAAGTTGGAAAAGTCATTGTGGTTATTTTTCTAGCATATCTGTGAGCTCTCCAGGGCATGTCTAAGTGGTGTTTAGAGATTCAGGTTGCATCCTTCTCAGCTAGGCCACTCCTTGTGCTTGGGCGTAACTTCCTACCTAATAGAACCATGGAAAATTTGAAGTGCCTTCTTAATTTTCAAACATATAAAAACTTCTAGTTACCTTTGTTGTATTGATTAATAGCTAAACTTTGCTATGATCAGAGAGCAGATCCTTTTATTTTAGTAATTTGAAATTTGTTGACTTGTTTCATGACTCAGTATCTGATCAAATCTTGTCAATGATCCAGGTAACAGCGTGAAAGTTGCTCAGTCATGTCCAACTCTTTGCGACCCCATGGACTGTACAGTCCGTTGAATTTTCCAGACCAGAATACTTGAGTGGATAGCCTTCCCTTCTCCAGGGGATTTTCCCAACCCAGGGATCGAACCCAGGTCTCCTGCATTGCAGGCGGGTTCTTTACAAACTGAGCTATCAAATTATCTTTTGTTCCTTTTTTTTTTTTTCCCTGCAGTGCAAGGCCCTATATGGACTTCCCTGGTGGCTCAGATGGTAAAGCATCTGCCTACAATATGGGAGACCCGGGTTCGATCCCTGGGTCGGAAAGATCCCCTGGAGAAGGAAATGGCAACCCACTCCAGTATTCTTTCCTGGAAAATCCCATGGACTGAGGACCCTGGTGGGCTACAGTCTATGGGGTCGCAAAGAGTCAGACACGACTAAGCGACTTCACTCACTTCACTCACTCAGGCCCTATGTAAAGTCAGTGAATTTATTATAAATCTTACTTTTCTAATATCCTTAATAATTTGTCTCTGTTTTTCAATTGATTACTGAAAGAGGTGCATCAAATTTTTCCATAATAATTGTGAATGTGCCTATATCTTCTTTAAATTTATTAACTTTTCTTTATATAACTTAGTTTATATTTTTAGGTCATTGTGGCTGAAAAGTGTCATATTTTCTCATGAGTAATGCCTTTCATCATCTTTGGAAGAGTGATTTTCCTTAAAGTCTATTTGCCTGTTATGAATACAGCTACCCCTGGTTTATTTGGGGAAGCATTACTATCAGTATATCTACTTTTATCCTTGACTTGCATGTCTTAGAAAATGCCTAGAGTTAAATTTTGTCCACTGTACAAGCATGTAATAGCATTAATTGAGAAATCCATTATTTTAGGGCTTGTAATTTTAATGACAATGAAGTTAGGAGACCTGCCAAATGATTCCTGAGCTATGGAAGTATTAATTATGCCAATGTGTGTTTAAATGTTCCTTTGTAACAAAATATAATACATTATTCACCAAAGCTATTTTTAAGACCTACCTGCAGAATTTAATCAGTTTTACAATCTTACTCCCTCTTAGCTATGACATTCTATTGCATTTTTATTTGCACTGTATGAAGTATTGATGGATAAGAATAATTATTTTTTATTTAATTAATTAAAGGAAAAATTAGAGTAAAAAACTGGTGCATATAGAAGTACTTTTGAAATCAAGTTCTACTTTTTAATACTTTCTAACCAACCGTATATCTTTTTCAAAATTATTCTTGTTCTCATTTTGTATCCTAAACACTAACCCCTTTCACTGATACATATTGTGTTAATTCTTGAAATTGCTAGGCCTTTCCTTTTATTTAATTGGTTCATACTCCCATCCAATTTACAGGCAATTTTTGCTAAACTCCATTTGAATATATTTTACTACAATACAGATACAAATAAATGTATCCAACAGGGTTTGCCTCAGTTCCTAAGTGTCAAAGTAATTTTCTTTCACAGGTGACTACATCCAGCATTTGAACATTGAAGATACACACAGGCCTGGCATCTCGGGTCATTTTAGCCGCAGAGCTCTTTATAGAGTCAGCAGAACTGTCTTGGAACCTACATCACCGCTTGGCTTTGCTGTTTCCATAAACTTTGACGCCTGAAGCACTTCTTAGTAAATATCTCACACTAAATACCTTCCAAAGAATCTAATCTGTGACAGCAGACAAACTTGTAACTGTGCTTGTGCAAAACAGAATAAGCTCAAATTGAAGTTTCACAGAACTCGAAGTGGGAGACTTTACCATCCACACAATCAGATCTGTTTCCATAGGAGGATGTAAAAGTTGAGAGATAAAGGAAAAAAACTCCACAGAAAAAGCCAAAGGTTATAAACTGGACATGCACAGAAAAACAAAAAATTGACTTTAAAATGTGAAAATATGCCTAATTCCTCTTGTAATGAAAGAAATGATACCTAAGACTGAGCATGCACACATAAAATGAACTGGCAATAGTCTTTGCCTCAGGAGATGGGAACAAAACTGTTCAGTGAGAAAAGTATAGGAGTCACACTTTTTACTACACGTGCATGTGTGCGAAGTTGCTTCAGTCGCGTCTGAATCTTTGTGACCCTATGGACCGTAGCCCACCAGGCTGCTCTGTCACGGGATTCTCCAGGCAGAATACTAGGTGGGTTGCCATGCCCTCCTCCAGGGGATCATCCCAACCCAGGTCTCTTATGTCTCCTACATTGGCAGGTGGCTTCTTTGCCCCTAGGACCACTGGGGAAGCCCTTAAATCAAAGCGTTAGTCACTTAGTCTTGTATGACTCTGCCACTCCATGGACTACATCTCGCCAGACTCTCTGTCCATGGAATTCTCCAGGCAAGAAGACTGGAGCCGGTAGCCATCCCCTTCTCCAGGGGATTTTCCCTACTTAGTAATCAAATCCGGGACTCCTGCTTTGCAGGTAGATTCTTTCCCATCTGAGTCACTAGGGAAGCCCCTTTAATTACACAGCCTATTGTAAATTCTGGATTTTGTGCAGTGTAACTGTATTAACTATTTGAAAAATAACATTAAGAACCAAAAATATTGAGACTCAAAGTCATATCCATTATGTCATATTGGAGAACCCTTTAAGATGTCACTGGAAATGGATATTTGATTTCTTTTTAAATTCAATATGAAATTTTTGAGTGGTCAGATTTTCTGGAGTTCTTTGAACAGTTCTAGGTGTCCTGACCGCTGATAACATGTGTCTCTCCTAACAGCTAAGGCATTGTTTCTCATTTTCTTTATTCTTTTCATCACTTTCTCTCTTCTGAACAGCAGTTCAGTAACAAACATGGACATTTATTTTATTGAAAAAAAAAACAAAACATTTGTCTCTACTTCAGATAAAGACTTTAGTCAACATTTCCTAAATTTTTTCTTTAACCACAAGTCTCTATCTACATGAGATTAATGAATAGGAATATTTGAGCAGATGATATGATGTGGTATCTAAGTTTGCCATCCAGGAATCCTCTGATTATTCATTACCTGTTTTGGGTTAAATTAATAAACTGCATAATTCTGTTAATATGAACTAAAATATATTAGGAAAGCTGATATATTTGCTTCTTTTATTTATCTTTTAGAGTATCACAAGTAGAGCACTTGAACCTGACAATAAGGATTCTGTCCTCTGATCTAGGATTAGTCGTACTGGTATGATACTATTCAATACTTTCAAAAGCTAAGTAAATCAGCTCTTCTGTGAAAATTTGAAAAAGGAACTCTCTGTCCAAAGACATATTGGATAAAAAATTCCTCTCTGAACTGAGCAATTAGGTAAAAAGTTTTCCCATCTGGTGAGGAGCTCAGGGTACAACTTAGTGAGTGTGCAGAGGTGGATGTCAGCCCCTTGACCAGAGTCCAAGCCACCCAACTCTGAGCAACGGGGCTGCCTTGGCCAGCCCAGGGATGGAGATGAAGTTCAGGTGCAGCTCAGAGCTATTATTCCACTTAATATAAGCTAACACCAGTTATGCCAAAGAAGACTGACACCTTGCCTGCCTTCACTTCAAGTGAGCAGAGCAACAGGACCTATGTCAGAGAAAAAGAAAAAAAGAATTTTGGTTTCTCTGATAAATCAGTATATTTAAATAAATATAAATAAATAACCTTCTCCTTGAAACAGAGTAGTAACCCTATCTCTACTTAGTTCCTGTCTGCTAAATAAAGTCATCTTGAGCTTTACTTGAAACTTCCCTCAAGAAGCCCCATTTTCCCTCAATTTTGGAGGGCTGATTTCTGAAAATCTCTGACAAGGAGAATAGCAGCTTCTATCAACAACTGGTTCTCATCAATAATCTTGTTATTGTTGTGGATTATTTCTTCCTTTAAACACCTGAGATATTTTTATTTGGTGAGCCAGCACCTGTCTTGTAGACTTCTTTGAAAGCAAACTTTTTTCTTTTATATCTGAGTCTTGATAATTTTCACTTAAAAAATGGTGGGAAAGCAAGAGTTATGAAATAGGTATAAAGCTTAATTTGTCAATTGGGTTTCTCAGGTGGTGCTAGTGGGAAAGAACCCACTTGCCAATTCCTGAGACATAAGAGATAACGGGTTTTATCCCTGGGTCAGGAAGATATCCTGGAGGAGGGCAGGACAACCCACACAAGTATAGAATCCCATGGACAGAGGAGCCTGGTGGGCTACAGTCCATGGGGTCACAAAGAGTCAGGCAAGACTGAAGAGACTTAGCATGCATCTTATAACTACAAAGGCAATTGCATGCTACCATGCCAGCACATTTTGTCAGCTATCTTCAAAAATACAGAGTACAACTACTTCTCACTAAATCCACAGCTGAATCCCTGCTTCTTGTGTCAATATCTCCTGTATGGATTATGACAAACATCTAAATGACCTCCCTGAGTTGTCTGTGCTCCTTATTGATCTACTTTCAACACAGCAGGTGGTGTGATAATATTAAAGTGTAAATGAAATCAAATGTCACTTCTTTGCAGAAAGTTCTCTCAATAACTTCTCATTTCATGTCAGTAAAATTCATATGTGTGTAAATATATATTAATCTTCTTTATCCTTTCATCTGTTAATAGATACTTAGATTGCTTCCATATCTTGGCAATTCTAAATAACGCTGCTATGAATATTTGGGCATATTATCTTTTTGAATTTGTATTTTTTTGTATTTTTGGATGCCCAGGAGTGAAATTTTTGGGTCATATGATAGTTCTGTTTTTAGCTTTTTGAGAAACCTTCAGAAACCTGCCGCAATTTACATTCCCACAGAAAGTGTCCCAGGTTTTCCTTTTCTCCACACCACCACCATTTGCTATTTGTGTTCTTTTTGAAGATAGCCATCATCAAAGGGTGATATCTCATTGTGATTTCAATTTGCATTTCTCTGATATTAATAATGTTGAGCATCTTTTCATGTGCCTGTTGATCATCTGTATGTCTTCTTTGGAAAAATGTCTATTCAGGTCCTCTCCTTATTTTTGAATTGGGACTTTTTTTTTAAATTGAATTGTATGAGCTATTTACACATTTTGGATATCAACCCTTTATCAGTCACATCATTCGGAAATATTTTCTCCCACTCAATAGATGTTTTCATTTTGTTGGTTTTCTTTGCTCTGCAAAAACCTTCAAGTTTAACTAGGTCCCATCTGTTTATTTTTGCTTTTGCTTTCTAGTTAAATTGTTCTTGCTGTTTCTTGAAATCAAATTACTAACCATGTTCATGTCTGGAGAATATGCCTACTTTCTGGATGCCTTCTTCTCACAGAGCTTCTGGGACCTCCATCAGGTCTTTATTCCAATGTCACTATCTTAGTAAGCACTTCCTGTGTATACCCCCTCTAGTACTTCCTACCATCCTTCCTACATTTTTCTGTCTAGCAATAATCAGTCTATACAGGTGTTGCATTTAGTTGCTCAGTTGTGTCCGACTCTGTGATCCCAGGAACTGTAGTCCACCAGGCTCCTCTGTCCATGGGATTTCCCAGGAAAGAATACTGGAGTGGGTTGCCAGTTCCTCCTCCAGAGGCTATTCCCGACCCAGGGATTGAACCCACTTCTCCTGTGTCTCCTGCATTGGCAGGCGTATTCTTTACTTTACCTATTTTAAGTTATTGTTTATATTTACAACAAAATAATACATGACTCCATAAAACATTTCTGTTTTGGGTATTCAGTCTTCTGAAATGTATATTTGTTTAGGAAAGATATTTATTTCATTCATTGAACATATACTTTCCTGCCTTAAAAGAGCTACTTAATGCTTCTGTGTGTCAATATTATCATTTTTAATATGAAGATAACAATTCTTTTAACGTATTGAATGTTTGTGAAGGTTAAAAAGAATAAAATCCCATAAAAATTGTCACTATCAGGAACACAGTAAGGACTCCATAAATACGACTTTATAAGTACCATAATAATGATGAATGATAGTTTGCTACCTGATTCAGGGAATACTTAGCTGGATTTGGTCTCTTGAAATACAAAAAACAAAATAAAAAGCTCATTGCCTATCCCTGAAAAAGAGCTTGAACAACTAGAAGCTGATGAGCTAAAGACTCACAATCAGGGTTTGTTAGTATTGGCTGGTTATCCTACATTCACCAGGGAGGTCCATTTCAAATGTATAATTTGTCTCCTTCTCTGCTTTGCTGCTTCATTTTATCATAATTCTCCGTCCTACATACACTGTCAAATCAAACAAATCATCTTTTGAAACAAAAGATTCTCCTTTCACATGTTTCATTATTCAAGCCATGCAGTCTAAAACATAGAGGCAAACATTTGATTTTCTCAAGGTTTTGATTCTCAGAGGCAATTACAGGCTCTGGCCCCTGTTACCAAATCATATCACTAAATATAACTTCTTTTTATAAGTTTTCCATTTCAGGTGAATAAAAAACTACTTTCCCTTCCACATTATTGGGCTGTTACTTATATATCCACACTCATCCTTACTGTTATCTTCAATTATATGTGTTTATTCTTTGCTTCACTGCTTAAAACTTCATTCTCTAGATAATTGGACACAATTGTTTTAGCAATTTAGTGATACTTTTATTACTTTATCAAATAGGTATATAGATACACATGTCAAAATTATTACTACCATTCTGCAATCAGCTTTATCTAAAGATCTTACTAATTTTGAGGTACATTATCAGTCTGTCTTAAATATATTCCATATGAACTTTTATCGAACTTTGCAAATTAACTTTTCAACATTTGATTTTAAAAAACTGATCTTAGAAGCTGAAATATGGATATGGCCTATTTTTTCAGTAATTTTAGTCAACACAGTTTTAATATGCAAAGTAACAACAAAAAAGTTACCTTGTTAACCCAGAAAAAGGAAGATTTTCAAAGTTATAATCAAAGATTGTTTTGTTTTTTAAAAAAAATATTCTAGTGAAATAAACATTGCCAATAGTTGTACTGTTAAAATTTAGTTGTACTTGAACCTTAACACAAAGAAATGTATTTGTAGTTAAGTCAGTTTTTAAAATGCTTGCTGTTTGAAAATAGATGGTGAATTCAGTGACTGAGTGCACTTGTATGCTTTCACTTACACTCATACTAGAGTTACTTTTGTAGGAAAAGATTTTAAGGAGAAACAGAAAGTCCAAATTATCAAAGGAATAACTCTTTGATAAGTTGCTCCCTTTTAACAAAAGCAACATAATCTAAAGACTCAAAAACACCAAAAAAAAAATTTAAAACATAGACAATAAGTCACATTTTTTGAAAACCGGATAATATTTATAGTCTATGGATGTGCACAAAAATGACTATTTTCTTGTTGACCATTTTCATGAGAAATGCAATATCACATTTCTTTCTGAGTTTTATAAGTGGTTATCCAAACAACTGTATTGAAATTTTCAAATTTTAGCTTGAGAGGTTTTGTTGTAATGATGGTGGCAGCTGCTATGTTTTGCTACCTACAGACAGAAGCTACGGGATAAAGCTACACAAGCCTGGTTATTACAAAACATGGTTGCTGATACAGTTTGACTGGTGACATCATATAAGGTATCTGTTTGGTTTTCGTTTGCAAAAACTTAATATGAAGTTAATTTCTATTTTTTATTTTTCCTATATTAATATTATGCTTGCAAGATTAATCCACACTGTTATCTGTAGTCTTGTTTTTTAATTTTCATTATTTTATAGGATTTGATTGTATATATTTACCACAATTTATTTTTTCTTTCTACTACTGAAGGGCATTTGGGTCTTTTTATTTTTCAACATTATGGAAAATAACATTGTAAATATTCTTTTACATGTACCCTGGTGTAAAAATATTCCTGAGTTTCTCTAGTGCTTATACGTAGAAGAGGAAATACTGACTCTAGATATAGATAGTTCCAACTTTAACACATACAGCCATATTTTTCAACGAGGTTTTCTATATAAAAATGAAATAAATGTTCTTCATATTACTTTGCCACCAAACTCAATCCAAATTCTCAGCCCAATTAAAATACAATGGTCTTTTAAGTCACATGTTTCTGTTTATTTTTTGTTCTTTTCAGTATTGGCATACCTCTATGTTTGGATTTTTAAAAAATAATTTTAAAGTTTTACTGTATTTTAAAAACTACCTTAGATTCTCTGTGGTTAAGGATTCTAAACACAGGGAAAATAATAAAATTATAAATGAGTAAATAAGCAAGTAAAAAGAAAGTTTCCCTATTTATAACTAATATTAGGAAGGAAAATATTAATATAAGGATAAACAGAAAATTACCTTTTCTAGTTACTGTTACACAACTTTTCTTTCCCTATAAAATTCTCACTTAACATCATGGGTAAGATCTGACTCAGAGGTAGACACATTTTCTTCAGGTCATTTTGGAAATCTTGATACTTCTGTAGGACTAAATAAAAGTGAGCTACTTAGCAGTCTGCGTGTAGTCCTATACATTTGATATTTTTTAAGATGGAAAGAGCAGCAGAGGATGCATTCTGGAAATTTCCTGATGACCTATAATTTTGGGAATTTATCTCTTCAGATTGTTAAACTATTCAAAATTATCATCGTCTTCAAGATAGACCGAATGAAGAAAGAAGTCTCTGAAACTTATCTCCTGATATAAATGCTTTTATGTAATCTCTACCCTTGAATGTGGGCAGCACCTGTGGCTTGCTTACATAGAGAAAATGTAGGCAAGACAAAGGAATTTAGATAGTTACATCGATGTGACAGCACCTGTCTCTCTTTCTATTGCTGGCTTTAAAGAAGCAAGCTCCTTTCCATTGCTGTATGGCAGAAACCAACACAGCATTGTAAAAATTAAAAAATAATAATAATAAAAAGAAGCAAGTTTCTATGAATCCTACAGCCACAAGAAAACGAATATTTCTCACTTACCTTGCTCATATTACTTTTGAATAGCAGGGTTATTATAATACATAACTTAATTATTATTCAAAGATAAGACAGACCCATATACTTCTCATTCAAGGGCCAGAGATCAAAAGAGTCAATTTAATTAGACTTTATCAGGAAAATAGCATTCATCAATTATATTACATATTTTATGTTAGAAGTTACCATTTTATTGGATGTGAAAGGAATGCAGATTAAGTAAGAGTTCAGTGAGCATATATCTAAAATCTTCCATAGGATGATTGAAACAGTAGTTGCACATTCAATTCCATAGCTCTGGAAGAGAGTGGGATATAATTCACTATCAAATATGTCCTCACTGGCATGGGAGTAACATATCAGGAAGATTTGTTGTTGTTCAGTCACTCAGTTGTGTCTGACTCTTTGAGACCCCACCGACTGCAGCATGCCAAGGCGTCCCTGTCCTTCACTATCTCCCAGAATTTGCTCAAACTGATGTTCATTGAGTTGATGATGCTGCCATCCAACCATCTCATCTTCTGTCACCCCCTTCTCCTCCTGCCCTCAATCTTTCCTGGCATCAGGGTCTTTTACACTGAGTCGACTCTTCACATCAGGGGGCTAAAGTGTTGGAGTTTCAGCTTCAGCATCAGTCCTTCCAATGAATATTCAGGACTGATTTCCTTTAGGATGGACTGGTTGAATCTCCTTGCAGTCCAAGGGACTGCCAAGAGTCTTCTCCAGCACTACAGTTTGAAAGCATCAATTCTTCAGCATTCAGCCTTTATTATGGTCCAGCTCTTATATCTTACATGATTACTGGAAAATGATTATCTGGAAGATGAGTATGGAGAAAAAAAATGGTTCTACACTTTGGCAAATAAGGGGTCACCTGTTTCCTGAGAACAATGAATGGCAATCAAGTCACAGAATGAAGCAATCTGTTTACATCATTCAGTTTGTTTACATGGATGCCTAGTACAAACTAGAGTCACCAAATTCTTTGCATTGTGATTAGTTTCCTCTTCTAAACTGAGCTAAAATTATTCTCTGACCTGACTCTCTCATTTATAGGTAAATACAAAAACAGTTTTCCTAATATCTTAAAAATTATCTGACTATTCTATTTTACATATTCTCTTAAAACTTGCATACTGATTTTGAAATCATTTATATACATGAATGCAAACATCTAAAATAATTATTGTAGTCTCTTCCATCTCAAAGAATATAATTTATAAGGTCTGTATAGTCAAAGCTATGGTTTTTCCAGTAGTCACGGATATGAGTTGGACCATTAAAAAGGCTGAGTGCTGAAGAGTTGATGTTTCCAAGTTGTGGTGCTGGAAAAGACTCTTGAGAGTCCCTTGGACAGTAAAATCATCAAACCATCAATCCTAAAGGAACCATGAATATTCATTGGAAGGACTGTTGCTGAAACTCCAATACTTTGGCCATCTAATGAGAAGAGCTGACTCATTGGGAAAGACTCTGATGCTGGGAAGGATCGAAGGCCAAAAGAAAAGGGAGCAGCAGAGGGTAAGATAGTTAGATAGCATCACTGACACAATGGGTGTGAATATGAGCAAACTCTGGGAGAAGTGGAGGACAGAAGATCCTGACCTGCTGCAGCCCATGGGGTCTCAAAGAGTCAGAGAGTCTGACAGTGACTGAATAACAACAAAGACAAGCAAATATCTAAAATAATGATTGTAGTCTCTTTCTTCCATCTCAAAGAATATCATTTTCACATTTCAAACTTTATGTGAATACATATACAGATATATATGTATATATATATCAGAATTATCAGGTCATTTTATTATTTTGAAACGATGATTTAGTTATTTTTAATGAACTGAATAGGTGTGAATTCTAACATTAATTAAAGCAAGTACTTGGAATAGTGATCTGGAAATTTAGATTTTTTAAAAATTACTTTGAGATGAGAGTTTTGTTGACTTCCTTTCTTGTCATCAGGCCTCAGATTTCCCTTTTAGGTTTTGCCAAGTCAGCTGCCATTAAGCACACTAAATACTCAGATAGTTCAGGAATGAGTTTCTTTCAAGAGAGCACATTAAGTTGAGGACTTAACCTGAAAGAAAGTTAAACCTTTAATTAAAATTAAAATTATCTTAGTATGGCAAAAAAATGTCTGCCATGTTTATTTAACTTTTCACTGGATATAAATTAGACCAATTTACATGGTGAAACTGGGTGGAGATTGGCATCTGTCAAATGGCATTGGTCTAACCCAACCAGGATACTCAGAGAATACATTGTATCTGTGCCCATCATCCCAGATATTGCAGAGTGGTGTAGAGTGGTCTATTCAATTCAATTTCTATTGAAATTTCAAATGATCTATATGACCTGGGGGAGACCAAGATATATACCACTGATTCTCTTTCCCCAGATGTGGGAAATTAGCTATATTATAGCAAGTTAGCTATAAATTAAAATTGTAAAGAAGAAATTCTGATTTGTACCTCATCAAAGCTCACACAGTTGCAGGGATTTAACTATATGTGGTTTGTGTATGAATATCAGTCTATATGTGGTCTACATTGGTGCATCACTATGCTGAATCCTAAGGTTGAATGAAAGGGTCAATATATGAACATTTATTTCCTTGAGTGATGTTGAATAACAATCAAGTTTTTATTTTCCTACAAATAATTATTGGAAAAATACATTTTGTTGCATAAATTTTAAATTCAAGTGATTTAACCAATGAATAATTAATTATTAAATTTTAAGTAGTGGAAAATCTAAAATAATATTCCAGATGATTCTAACTTATATGCTAACACCCGATATTGTTTTTTCTTAAATTCCATGTTGGATTAGAAATCAATAGGAATTATCCCTCTGAAACACATACCTGATGCAAAAATCACCTCTTGATTAGCAAACGGCCAATATCAAAACTGTTTTATTGTTTCATTTGCTTCTTCATAGCCTGAATTTTACAATCTTTCTTTAAATCAAGTTAATGCTCTTAAACACACAAGAAAAGTAAAGAGAGGAAATAAACTTTCAAATAACATTTTCCTTTGGGGAGCAGTTCAGGTAATTTGGAGTGCTTGATTACAATGTTTGAAGAAGGAGACAGTGTTGTGAAAATATAATGAGAGTTAAAAAGATCTGAAATTGCTGGCTGTTCTTTGGGGAAATGTTAGTGTTTTCCTTTTCAGGTAAAGGGAACCACATAAAGTGGTTCTCTTTTTCCTCCCTACTTTTCAGGAGTGAAATGTTACATCAATTACTGTATCTATATTAATCATTGCAATAAGAATATGTTTTTTGTTTTTCTCACCTCTTATGCATTCAAACTTATTTGTATTTTATATCATTTTGTAAGCCCCATAAGTTCTGATGGATTTAAAGCTGTAAATAAAGTTTAATGAGAAACATACTGGTTCCATTGAAATAAAAATTGTGAAGTCCATTAATCCCATGTATATACTGGAAGAGTAAACTTCCTAAAATACGTATCTGATTCCACCATCCTTTTAAAATCTCTAAAAGTTGGTTTTCAACATAAAAACTCAACTCTTTTTGAGGATTATAATATTCATGAATGGGTCCCTATTTACCTCTCTAATTATCACCTATATTAATGTACTTCTCATAACCCAACATCTAGTCTTTCTGAACTATTTATATTTGCAACACATAATATGTTTTCCAAACTGTATTAATCTTTTCACCTTACTTAGTTTCCTTTGTAGTGCAAAAGCTTTTAAGTTTCATTAGGTCCCATTTGTTTAGTTTTGCTTTTATTTCCATTACTCTGGGAGGTGGGTCATAGAGGATCTTGCTGTGATTTATGTCGGAGAGTGTTTTGCCTATGTTCTCCTCTAGGAGTTTTATAGTTTCTGGTCTTACATTTAGATCTTTAATCCATTTTGAGTTTATTTTTGTGTATGGTGTTAGAAAGTGTTCTAGTTTCATTCTTTTACAAGTATTAATCTATAACAGAGCTTCTTTTACTCTTCTTTTCATTATGTAATTTCTCCAAATCTCTGAAAATACAGTCCCAGTATTCCTTGCTACAAAATGCTTTTCAAGATCCTCCCACAATGTTTAAACCCACCCCAATCCCAAACCTGATATGAGTTGAATCACTGTCTTCCTCATTGTGCCCATAGTATCATGTATAGTTACGCTTCAAAACATTCAGAACACTGAATGTTTGAGATGCTTTTATAATAACACCCACAACATAATAGGCACACAAACTTGATCAAACAAGTGTTTATTGATTTGACTTTTAAGTTGATGGGTCTTTGGATATAACAACCCTGCAGAAAATTTCAAACTGGATGAGTACCCAGAAAATTGCTGTCAATGGACAAAAGGTGGCATAGATTTTACATATGGTAAAACTGATTACATCATCTTCAAATAAGAGCTCCCACATATGAAAGGCATGCTTGAAAATTTGGAAAGTTTTAATAATTAAAAGGGGGCATTGAGAAAAGAAACAAAGTAAAATATATAACCAATGACTAAAAATAATTTATGGATTCAGAATAGATTATTGGTATAAATACTGGTCATTCACAGTAGTGCTCCATTCCAACCTTACCAACATTAGATTCTCAGTGGAGAAGGAAACTACCCTCTTCAAGACCAACTGTAATGTATACTTCCCCAAGGGCTTCCCGGATGGTGCTAGTGGTAAAGAATCTGCCTGCCAATGCAGGAGACCTGAGAGATGCAGGTTTAATCCCTGGGTTGGGAAGATCCCCTGGAGGAGGAAATGGCAACCAACTCCAGCATTCTTGCCTGGGCAATTCCACAGATAGATGTGCCTGGTGGGCTACATCCAGTCTGTGGGGTCACAAAGAGTCAGACATGACTAATCATCTGCACATAAGTACACACTTTCCCATGCAAACTTTTTGCCCTCCAACTTGATCATCAATAATTATTTTATCCTCTAATAAGCCTAAAATTTGTGATTAATCCTTACTTTCTTTAAGAAACTATATATCTTATCACAGCATAGATCTCAATTTACCAAATATCTGCCACAATGTCTTCTTTACTGTTAAATATCAACTCAGTAAATCACCCAGAATGGAAAGTGTCTAGTGATAAACATGAGTCATCTTAGTCAAAACACCACAGTTGGATGAGAGGATTCATCCACATGTGCAAATCTAAATATTTTATTAATAAGTGAAGTTCTGAATAGTGTGGAATATAAATCTCAGAATATAGTGTAATACAGTTTCACACTATAAATTGTACACATGGGGAAGTGAGAGCCAGTGAAGTCAAACCTTTACAGGGTTACAAAAAAACTAGTCTATGATATCATTAATTGTCTTATTCTGTGCACAACTTTCCTTTTAATACAAATAGCTTATGAAACCAAGAAGCTATATCATCAGTGAATAGGGGGAAGAGATAAAAGTTGATAATAAAAAGTAGTCATTTATTTAGGAAGCTTTAATGAAAAAGGAAGCCATATATCTCACACTTAAAAAATTTATATTACTGTAAGTCCATATCATTATAATAACAGACTACTGGTAAAAGACACGCTGCTACCTTTCATTTACAAAAATAAACCTTCATGTAAGTGATATTTTCTGATTTTCCCTTCTCATTTAGTCAGCCACTGAAATATTAACCTTGATCAGAATACAAGTCTCATGGGCCCATCCACTGTTTCTGCATACTGTTCATTGATCATTTGGTTAAGATATGACAGGATTTACTTCTAAAATTAACTTCTAGGTCACAAGCTTTCATACATTTTAAGTGTCTATATGGCAGATAGTTTTCTGCCAATAAATACTGACACCAGCTTGTAGGTTATGTACTGAAATGTAAATCCATCTTTGATATTTTTTTAAGTCCAAAGGATAGGGTTCTTATCAAGAAAAGTGAACTTGATATACAAGCTCAGATTCAGGATACTGAAGTTTTGGATGTTATTTTCAATCTATTTAATGAAACACTGCTTTGTTTTGTTTTTCTCCCCTCTAAAGAAGTGGAAAAATAAAACCTCATAGACTATGAGGCTTGCTCATAGACTACGACAAAAATAAATTCCTAAGAGAATAATTAAATAATGTCTAGTTAAACATGTTTCTTTATAAGGAAGGATGTTATTAATGAAAATAAATACTGCCCCTATTTTTACATATACTGAGACACTGGAAAAAATATTTTGTTGAGACAATATTTCACTTGATATAAAAGGAGGAAAGAAGAAAAATTAGTGAAATACAATGATCCTCAAAGAAATCCACATCATAATCTATGGAACCTGTGAATATGCTACCTTACTTGGGCAAAAGTGACTGGCATATGTGACTATATTAAGGACAGATATGAGAAGATTATTTCAGATTACCTAGGTGAGGCCAGTGTAATCACAACAGTCCTTAAAATTGGAGGGAGAAAGTAGAAGAGTCAGAAGATGTGACTATGAACAAAAGCACAGAGAGATGCAAATTTTTTGGCTTTGATGATGGAAGGAGAGGGCAATGAGCCAGAGAATAGGGATGGTCTCTAGAAACTGAAAACATCAAGGAAATTAATTCTCTTCTAGAGCTCCCAGACAGAACTTAAGCCCTGGGAACGTACTGATTTTAGCCCAATGAGGCCTATGTCAAACTTCTGCGTACAGACTGCAGTATTACACGTTTGTGCTACTGAGGCTTCAAGTCTGTAGTGTATGTGTAGTGCCGAGTCGCTTCAGCTCTCTCAGACTCTGCGACACAGTGGATTGTAGCCCCCCAGGCTCCTTTGTCCATAGAATTCTCCAGGCAAGCATGCTGGAGTGGGTTGCCATTATCTAATTCAGGGGATCTTCCCGACGCAGGGATCGAACCTGAGTCTCTTACATCTCCCTCATTGTCAGCTGAGTTCTTTACCAATAGCACCACCTGGGAATTATAACTGTGATAGAAAACTAATACAGGAAAGCTGGCCTTTCTTCTCAAAATGGAAGGTTAACTGTAAGCATTTATTACTGCTACTTTTTGAAACTACTGAAACAACAGTAGAGGAATTTTCAAAGCATAGGAGAGTAAAAAGATCAGGAAAGCAGAGTGTAAAAAGAACTCCTTGAGGGCCTGTTTAAAAAGCACACTTACCTTTGTTTTCATCAACTCAACTTGTTTTCAGAACAATGACAGCAAGGCACCTCTCTGTAGGAAGGTGATTAAGTGTCTTACCTGGACAATGTCATTGACTTTAAAGAAGACGTCTAAAGACACTAACTTCTGGTGAAGAGTCGAACCACATCACTGAAAATGTAAGTCGACAGACTTACTGCATACAATTGTGCAGAGTCTCAACAATCTTAAATTCAAAATCATATATATTAATAGATATTAGAAATAGAATGTGCACAGAAGAAACAGTTAAAACACACTGTCAAAAGTTTGACAGCACTAAAATCCTTCCCTTATGATACAAGAAAAAGACTCTTAAAAAAAAAAGGAAACTTTTAGAAAACAACAACAACAAATCATTCTTAAAAATTAAGACTACTATAGAACATCTTGGAAGATAAATGAAATCAAATAGATGCATATAGATGTAAGTTATAGATGATAAAATTAAGAAAATCTCCAAGAAAGTGGAGAAAAAATACAAAGAGTTACATAGAAGAGAAAATATGAGAATATTAGAAAATCATTCCAGGAGTTCTGACATCCAAATAATGAAGATTCCAGAAAGAGGGCTAGAGGAAGATGGAAAGGAGTAAATAAAGGAAAAAGAACTTAAGAACATTTTCCTGATGGTCATGAATTTCCAGATTGAAAGTGCACAGCAAAATAGATTAAAATTAGTGCACACTTAGGCAGAAACTTTGACATTTTAGAACACCAGGGAGGATTAGAATATCCTATTAGCTTTAAGCAGAGAAATCAGGTTTACACACTGGACTAAAACTTAATGGTGTTAGACATCTCTAGCAATCTAGATATAGCAATATTAGAGTATAGTAGTAAAAGGAACAATGTTGCTGAAATTCAGAAGGATCATAATTTCTATACTAGACCAAACTGTTAATTATTAGGGACAAGTTATCTTATTTAAAGAACTCAAGCTTTCAAAAAGTTTACTTCTAGCTGTTTTTTTTTTTTTTTCTCCTGAGAAACCCCTGGAAAATGTGATTCATCAAAACTGAAAGAGTAAGGACTTCCCGCAGTCCAAAGATTAAGACTCTGCCCTTCTGCTGAAGAGGCATGGTTCCAACCTTGGTAGGGAACTAAGAAAGATCCCATGTGCCATGCAGCACGCCAGAAAAACAAATACAAGTAGACCAAGTAAGCTATGTATGGTCCATGAAACTGGGTTTCTATACCTAGAAAGACATGACTGAAATTCCCATGATTATAAAGGGAGATCCCAAGACAACAGCTGTGCAGTAAATGGAGAGAAATTTACACAACTGAGCAGATCAGGATGTTTTGATAGAGATTTCATCACAAAGATAACACTGTTCCAATATTTTATGTGTTTGAGGAATTGATAGGAAAATATTTATAATTGGGAAAGACACTATGGCTAAATTTGTGATCTATGCCGGTGTATGTTCAGTTGGGTCTGACTCTTTGGGGCCTATGGCCCATAGCCTGCCACGCTTCTCTACCCATGGAATTTTCCAGGCAAGAATACTGGAGTGGGTTGCCATGTCCTCCTCTAGGGGATCGTTTCAAACCAGGGATCAAACACGCATCTCTTGTGTCTCCTTCACTGGCAGATGGATTCCTTTACCACTAGTTCCACAAGTATATGTATGAATAAGCAAAGGAAAAATGACTCTACCAACTCTAGGGGGGAAAGCTGTGAAGGATGAGAAAAATGATAAAAATACATGAATTCAAATGTTCAGTTCAGTTCAGTTCAGTCGCTCAGTCGTGTCCAACTCTTTGCGGCCCCATGAATCACAGCACGCCAGGCCTCCCTGTCCATCACCAACTCCCGGAGTTTACTCAAACTCATGTCCATCGAGTTAGTGATGCCATCCAGCCATCTCATCCTCTGTCGTCCCCTTCTCCTCCTGTCCCCAATCCCTCCCAGCATCAGGGTCTTTTCCAATGAGTCAACTCTTCACATGAGGTGGCCAAAGTATTGGAGTTTCAGCTTCAGCTTCAGTCATTCCAGTGAACACCCAGGACTGATCTCCTTTAGGATGGACTGGTTGGATCTCCTTGCAGTCCAAGGGACTCTCAAGAGTCTTCTCCAACACCACAGTTCAAAAGCATCAATTTTTCGGCACTCAGCTTTCTTCACAGTCCAACTCTCACATCCATACAGTAGAACTTAAAACACTGCTAATTAATCTAGTTAAAAATATGAAAATATATAACAATATTGGAAATCTAGGGTAGGGTGTACACAGTAGGGGCTTCCCAGGTGGCTCAGTGGTAAAGCGTCCACCTGTCAATGCAGGAGCCATAAGACATGGGTTTGATTCCTGGGTTGGGAAGATCCCCTGCAGGAGGAAATGGCAACCCACTCCAGTATTCTTGCCTGGATAACCCCATGGACACAGGAGCCTGGTGGGCTATAGTCGTCCATGGGGATGCAAAGAGTTGGACATGACTGAGCAACTGAACATGCACATGTGTACACAGTAGAGGTGTGGTGAACAGCAAGTGTAGAAGTAGAAATATATGTCCATCTGCCACAATGTAAACAGATAATGCCCCAAATGGAAAATCCAGAAGCAATAGCATAGCAATAGAACCACCCAAGAAGGTAAGGACCACTCAGCTTTGTGGATTTCATTTAATTAAAAACCCTCTAAACAACCTCACTTAGAATCAGTTTTTTCAAGTGCAAAAGGGATAATCTCCACCACGTAAAGTTGATGTAAAGTTGATGCAAGTGATTGACTAGCGAAGCTGGAAAAGGATAAAGAGTAGTTAAATTGACTGTTGAATTTAATAAGTAATGAGGAAAGATAATGGGCCCTACTAATATCTTTTGTCCATTGGTCACATGCAGCCTGAATATTCAAAACCAGCCATGATTTTGAGAAAATTTTCAGGTACAAAAAACCATAATTTGGAAAAAAATTCTACTGGATGATGCAGATCATCCATTTTGAACTCCACTATGGCAGAATCTGTAGGAACATAACTTTGTGGATTAATTCTGTGAGGCACCAGAGACTTGAACATATGACATATCATCAAACTCATCTGATCTAAAATTAGGAAAACACTTTTTCCTTGAAACCCTATCAGAAAAAGTAAATGACAACTTTTCCAAAAGGTGATTTGATACTTAAAAAAAATTAGGAAAACTGTGTATTTGTCTGCTTTACTTACTGTGGCTTTTGCTACTCAGATTCAGCAAAGGGTAGGATGGTCATGAAGCTTCTTCCAAGAAATGCAGGTCTCAAATGATCTGTATTAGTAAGTTCAGGTTCTGTATTGCTGAAGCATCTCATCAGTAAGGAGCCAAAATAAAAGTAACCTTTGAGGAAAGACTTGTAATGGACTGAATTATTGATTTTCAGGAGTTAAAGAGTTTTATGATAGACCAAATAAAGTAATGTGAGTCATCAACTTTTGGGAAGTAGAAAAAGGATGAGCACACTACAAAAATTTAACCCAATCATATTTTCAAAGTTTAAAAACAGTTTTTATAAAACTGAACTTGCAGTATTGAATACATAAGTTACTACTTATGTAACCTAAATGACCTTGCACATTTAAATAATAATAAACAGCTTACCAGACAATGAAATTAGCTTGATGCTAATTTAAATATGTACAACATAACTCAAGCACAAATTCTGAAGTAGAGCTCATGGATGTGCTGTGTGGTCAAGCTGAACTCTCTTCAAGGTATGAAATAGCAGAAACCTTCACTAAAATGGAATGTAAGCCACCTTCCCCATAATCTCACTTTTCCTCCAAAAGAAATCACAACTTTATGTTTCCATCCTATTTCTACAAAGTGTCTCTTGAGAACTGACACAACTAAATACTTTCCAAAGTATTTAATCCCATATATGGATGAATTTAAAACAGCATAAGAATTTTTTCATAAATAATTAATGATAAAATATTCTAACTTTTAATTGAATATATATTTACAAAAATGTATCCACATATTGCTGAGAAGGATATTTAAATTGAAGATAGGCATTATCAAAATAATTGTATTTTCATTTACATTTAAATAAATAGAATGAAATATTTTACCATGACAGAACTACCCATGAAAATCCCATTAAAAGGGACTAGCTTCTAATTAAGTTGAATTATTCAGTTTAATGAATACTATATTTTGCTTTACAACAGTTGCCACATTGGTGGGCTGAAAATTATTTTGACTTAAGTTGACTTTTACTCTGTTTGATTTGAGCTCTTACAAATTCCTGAAATGGAAATATCAAAGGTTTACCTTTTATTTAGTCAATAAAATGCATAACTTTTCACTGCTAGGAAAACATGTCATGTACAGATTAAACAAATGTTACAGGAAATAACTTTGTTAAGAAGTCCTCCAGGAAGAAATATATGAAACTGAGATGACTTTGCTTGGAATGCCAGTGTCAAAAAAATCAGCAAAATGAGAAGAAAAATCAATTCTTTATTTTTATCCAAATATATCAGACTTCATAATATAGTCTCAACAAAAATGTAGAGTCACCATATATCATCCAAACCAAGACATTATAAGAGTGAAAGGGAGTACTATTAATAATTACACAGGTACAACAGGTAAAAACTGGAACTCTCCTGGGTAAACCGGGACCAATGATCAACTTAGTAACAGGAGTTAAACTGCAATTACATGCAGAAATCATACTTTTCCCATATATATGTGGGAAAGAGAAAGGAATAGCATTCACTAAGAAAAATTAATTTGGCAACAGTGGTTCTTTCTCATCATCCAGGTCTCTGTTTAAAGATCACCACCTCCCCCTTCCAAAATAATCAATTATTTCACCCAATCATTTTCCATTGTGTTACTCTGCTTTCCTTCCATTAACTGATATTTTGACTCTGAAATTATGTTATTTTTATCTCCCCTCCCCCCTCTCCAACTGATACATGGTGTTTGAATGAGCAAGGACCACCTCTGATTTAGTCATATCCAAATCTACAGGAGCTAAAAATGCCTAGAACTTAAAAGACATGCAGAAATTTCACTGAATGAATGATTGAATGTATTTGGAGAGTTTATTTTTGGTCCCATTTTCCCCTTGGCACCAAAACCAAACTCAAATGACTCTCCAAATTAAATTATGGCTCTTTAGTTTTAAGTGGTTGGACTAAATGATCTGTGCAGTTTCTTCCACTGATAACAAATATACTGTGCCCCTCGGGCCCCTTCTCGCTCTGCTACTATTTCATTTCCTGTATCCAGCAAATAAGAAAGTTTGGGGGTAAAGGGTTAGGTCAACCAGGTCTATTCACAGTGGATGGATGCCCAAAGTTGATCATTTTGCCAGTAACAATTCCCTGGTATATGTTTGCACCTGCAGAATTTGATTGATACAGAGGTAGCCAGAAGGTATTAATATTATTGTAGTCAATGACAGAATTGTTGATATAATAATTTTCCAATATGAAAATCATCACAGGATTGCTAAAAAAGGGGAAAATAGTGGGACTCCAAACCAGCTATTAAGGATTTACATATTTATAAGGAGAAATAGATTAATTCTGGACAGACTTTAGAGTACAACACCCAAAGAAGTTTTATAGGAAAGTCCATGATATTTTGATAAGGAGCACTTATAAATTTTCATTAAAATCTCTACATTCCAAATCTTTATTTCGCCTGTGTTCTTTTGAGGAATAGTTTTAATTCCCATTAATGAGTCATAAATATCAGACCTTTGGGTTAAAAAAATAGTACTGCTACACTTATTTTGGTAGGCCAGAGATCCAACACACCAATAAATTGATTGTTTACTGAAACAAAACAAAGCAAAAAAGTCACATGGGTAAAATATCTTCAAGTTATCTGATTTTAAATTCTCTCAGGTATGTACAAAACATTCTGTCTGAATTGAGTGACAGGTATGGGATAAAGTAGGTTGCCCAGGTGAGGAAAAAATCTTTCCTGTTATAACAAATGCCACAAACAAGAAAATGGCATAAAATGAGAGACACGATTAGACATACATATTTTATGCATAAATATCTATCATCTATTTCATTGTGTTGTTTTGTCTACTCAAGGATTAATTATTGGTTTTTAAAATGACAAAAGTTCGAGAAAAAGAGTGAAAAATATTACCAATTCACTCAGCTCGAAACAGGGACCATTCATTATGCAATTTCACACAGATTCCAATATATTCAATATTACTTGGCTACTGACTATTACAATGACTCAGCATTTGTTCAGAGCTCATATTTAAATTAGATCATATACAAAAGAGATTTCCAGACTTTAGTCCAGGAAAGGACCAACTCTCAAAATAAGCAATGTTTATTTTTTCCCCAGTACTAGCAACTTTTAAAAATCATTAGAAATTGTCAGTGTATTAGTATGCTTCAAAATTTACATGTCAAATATATAATGGTTACATTTTTGCAGGGCCATAAGTAGCACATACTTGTGTGACTCCCTCATAAAAAGTACAATGGAAAACCTTCCAGGTCCTTAAACAGCAGAAAACATTAAATCAGATTTTAAAATGACAAATAATTTAAGGCTAAAATATTTGGTATTAATAATTAATGCCAGAAGCTTTCCTAGCCTAATAAAGTAAACATGCACAAGAACTACAACTTTGAACAAAACATCACAATTTTATCAGATATATGTATGTATGTGTGAATATATATATATATATGTACATATATATGTGTGTGTATATATAAAACTATGTGTACACACACATATATATAGTTTTATCACCCTGAAAGCTATCAACTCATGTTTGGCTTAATACATATGTTAGAAATATTGTGGATAGTACCACCCCTTTAAATATATATATACATTTTCCATAATATACAATATAAATATACCATATATAAATCATGCCATAAAACTAAATGCAAAATTTGCACATTATTGCATGCTTGATGTGATAATACATGCCCATTATTAAGAACTTCCTTCTGATGTCCTCCCTTTATAATATTTTCTTTCTGCACAGTAGCAATACTTGAAAAGGTAGGGTTCTCAAATATGCATATATGACTGGGAGAAAAAAATGTACCTTTCAAATTCCTTAGAGAGGATTACCTCATCAGCCAAATATTGGACTATTACTAAATCAAACAATAAATAATGCCTGAAGGGGTGTTTTGTTATGTGAATCTATCAGAGTTCATTTTTCTTAATTTTGCTGGAAGATTCCCTTCCATCCTGGTTGCTCCTCCTGCCATCTTTTGAAGCTTTGGTGGCAAATCAGCCACTGATTGGCTCATGGGATCAGACAACATTTTGGTGGTTTTAGATACCAGTTTTTCTTCTGAGTTGCCAGGTACTGAACTTATTCGTTGAAGTTTCATGGGCAAATCGCCCAAGCTGTAGGCTTTTTCAGAAGTTGTAGAACTCATTCTTAAGAGTTTTTTGGGAAAGTCTTCTCTTCCAGTAATTTTCTGCAGCTTAGATGGAAGTTTGGTACTAATGTCATCAAGTCCATCTAAGCATTCCACAGAGTTATGTCTTTCTTTGCTGTTAGTTATGGCTGGTGCTATTAAAGGAGATGACATAAGGAGCATTTCCTCCTGTTCTTTCACACTGTAAGGTGGGGTGGGGACTTCAAATGTTGCATGGAACTGGGAGTAATCAACTTTAAAGAATCCTTCTTCTAAGGAAATTACAGGGAAAAAACGATGACCCCAGAGAACTTCATCTTCAGTGTACGATGTTCGAGCTTGACAAGTCATTCCTGAAAGCAAAAAGAAAGTCCTTGATAAATTAGGCATAGTAGAAGCACATGTTCAGGCACTTTTCATTAAGGAATTCATTTTGCTTTCTTATTTAAGCTCTGGACTGTTTATCTGAGTAGACCGAATATAGGACATGTTCAAAGTTGTGGTGTTAATAACTTTGATACATATACTTTCTTCCCATAAAAATGAAGGGTACATTTAGTGTATATATTTGAAGGATAGTACATCAAAGCATTACTAATTGTTTATTATCATAAACCAAAAGTAAAAATGGCATAGAACAGTGTCATAATGTATGTCTCTTCTATAAGGAGATAAGTGGAAAAAAAAATCACATAGTCATTTGCCATCATTGAAGAAGCAATATTATATATGAAACAAACAAACCTGACTTTGAATCCAAACTTTACATCTGTGGAAACGTAAGGATATTTAGCTGAGTACAGCTTCCTCTTCTGAAGAGTAAAGCATAAAAAGCAATACCTATCTCCCAGGAATGCTGTGAGTACAAAATAAAATCACTCATGTTGTTGTTGTTTAGTTGCCAAGTTGTGTCCAACTCTCTGTGACCTCATGGAATGCAGCATGCCGGGCTTCCTTGTCCTTCTCTATCTCCTGAGGTTTGCTCAAACTCATGTCCATTGAGTTGGTAATGCCATCTAACCATTTCATCCTCTGTCACTGCCTTCTCCTCCTGCCTTCAATCTTTCCCAGCATCAGTGTCTTTTCCAGTAATTTGGCTGTTCCCATCAGGTGGCCAAAATATTGGACCTTTAGCTTCAGTATCAGTCAGTCTTTCCAATGAATATTCAGAGTTGATTTCCTCTAGGATTGCTGGTTTGATCTCCTTGAAGTCCAAGGGACTCTCAAGAGTCTTCTCGAGCACAATTTGAAAGCATTAATTCTTCAGTGCTCAGCTTTCTTTATGGTCCAAATCTCACATATGTTCACGACTACTGGAAAAACCATAGCTTTGATTATATGTAACTTTGCTGGCAAAGTGAGGTCTCTGCTTTTTAATATGCTATCTAGGTTTATCATAGCTTTCCTTCCATGGAGGAAGCATCTTTTAATTTCATGGCTGCAGTCATCATCCACTGTGATTTTGGAACCCAAGAAAATAAAATCTGTCACTGTTTCTATTTTTCCCCACCCATTTGCCATGGAGTGATGCAACCAGATGCCATGATCTTAATTTTTTGAATGTTGAATTTAAGTCAGCTTTTACTCACATTTTTTCACCAGGTAAGCTCCCAAAGTATTCATACAGAAATGTAAAACATATCTTATAATGTCTAAAAATGGTTGCCTTTTATAAATGAGAGCATAATAACCATCTCAAGTATTTGCTAAATGAATAAAAGTTGAAAACATTTCTGTTGCATAATGTAAAGTTACTGTAGTGATTCCCTTCTTCTGGACTTTTAAGGTCAGAACAAACTTTTGCTCAAGTTTTAGAAACCTATAAAATCAGTACTCTGGGCCACTGTGATGTTACAAGTTCTATTCTTGCTATAAAAGCTTTGGAAACTGTATGTTGCATTTAAGATGTGAAATGTTGCTATTTGTATATGAATATTATGTTGCTTGGATATCATTTACCTTATGCTACTCTGATTTACTCAGCTCTGTTCTCATAAATCATATGTTAAAACTGAGTTACTGTTAAATCAGTCAACTTCAATATTCCTTTGTGAAGGTTGGAAATATATGAATAAATTAAAGCCATATATTATATTTTAGTTTTATATTCATCAAAAGGTACGATTTTCTGTATCGTTTGCAAAAGTCATTACTGTCCTCTACCTTTACTATCAGACTTCTCATAAAGGCTATTAAAGTGTAAAATAAAAGATGAATTTTAAAAATGCATCTCTTCAATAGTTAAGTATAATTTAAACAAGTAATGACAGTCTTTCTTCTTTCATTTCTATTCTCTCTTTGCCACTTTATAAATAATTTCTATTGTGTTTAAGCCTGGAATAGTTTGGATAAAGAGATATTCCTTTTTTCCCCTTACTAGTAATCACACATATAATAGTAAGAATGAAGATAAAAGGCATAATTCAAAAACCATATTGAAGAGAAATTAAATCCTTCACTGAAATCCTTCCAAAATCTTACCTTATAATTATTATCAGTTCTATATGACCAGGAAATCAGTTATTATGACATATATATTGGTTTTCTCCAGACAGTTTTAAAGAAACTTATGTAGAAAATAAATGCCCATCTCAGGCACTATGTGAGGTGCTCTCTCTATATATTATCTCTAATCATCAATATTATCTTGCTAAGAAAATCTTCTTATGTCCATTTTAAAGATAAGGAATATAGTTCTCAGAGAGATTAAATCTCTTGCCCTCCTAGTACACAGATCTAGGAAGCTGAAAAGAAAAGATGTCAGCCTTATTCTAACTTACGTTTTTTGTTGCTATTTTTACCTTGCCACGATGTCTCTGTTATTTCAGTTAGGAACCTGATTCTAAACAACTTATCAATCTCACTGTTATGGTGGATATCTAATAGTGATCCAATATTAGTCTTCATAATCTTTATCATATCAAGAATAGCCCCCAGAAATATTTACTTATTTAAGCTGTGCTGGGTCTTTGTTAATATGCAGGTATTCCTCTAGCCGCCATGGGTGGGGGCCACTCTCTAGCTGTGGTGCATGAGTTTCTCATTGCAGAGGCTTCTCTTGTGGAGCACAGACGTGCTGTCTTCAGGGGCTGTGGTGTGTGGGCTCAGCAGTTGTGGTTCCCAGGCTCTAGAGCACAGGCTCAATGGTTGAGTTGCACAGGCTGAGTTGCTCCATGCCATGTGGGATCCTCCCAGACTAGGGATCGAACCCGTGTCTCCTGCACTGGTGGGTGGATTCTGAACCACTGAGCCACCAGGGAAGCACTCCCACCTCCAGAAATATGTACAGTGAAAATAACAAAATAGTTTAAAAATGATTTGTACATTTTATAGATATGCACACAGTAAGTAGCATTCTGTATTTTCAAACACTTCTAGCCTCTGATTAAATATTTCATGACAAAAAATTATAGATCATCACTTATTTAAAAATGATAAAAAATGTATTTCCTGATATATCTACTTGGTTTAATTTCAAGATGTTTAAATATTGAGCAAACTACTTAGAAAAACAAATACTGATGTTCTTATCCATTAGTATCAAAATAGGAATATTAAAGTGAGTAAATACCTTTTATTTGTTTAGTTTAAAAGTATCCTTTAATTTCTCTCCAAGATCAATCATTCTCATGAATTCTTTATGAATAGTTTCCAGTATGGGATATTAATACAAATTAAAGAAAAATGATTATAAATATATACTTACTGTTAAGTGACAGTACTTCGCTTACAACTTCATTTTAATTTTAAAACCACACCACTGAAAATTGATAGTGGGTGGGATTACCTGACAGGAGGGCATATATAACTAACTCGGTATTTACTTTTGTAACAGAGACCTGTGTGCTTGTCCTTTGATCACTTTAAATGCATGTATATATTAACAGCTGAAGTAAATTCATATCATGAACTTTGTTCAATTATTTCTAAGAATAGAGTACATACTGAAACAAAATTTGATTCCTATCACCATCTAAGCCCATATTTAGTGACCCTTTTTTAACATTAGGAAAGGTCTATGAAATTAAAAAATCAAAATTCTGTCTCCATTACTTATTATAATATACAGCATTGCTGATCTTCAATGCCTACCTTGAGTTGTTTATTATGAAGTTATGAGAAATCAGAAAGAGAAACTTAAATGGAAGGAAAAAAATGGGGAAATAAAATCTTGTAAAGTTTTCACTTTGAGGAAACAGGACTGATAACTGAGGTGATGTGACATCTACAATGGAAACAGGTATTTCAAATTCAGATATTTGTTTGCATAAAAATACCTGTAAGCTTTGTTACTAAAATGCCAGTGGTTAATTCTGACTGAAAAAGAAGGTGGTAATTTTATTCTACTATATGAAATTGACTTTACTTCCTTCCATAGTGACCTAATACTTGTGAGGCAACATCTTTATATAATTGAAAAATATATAAATTTGGCTTCCTAACACACTACTAAACAGCTTGTGGAAATCACTTAAAGCTCTCTGGGCTTCAGTTTACTCTTCTATGTAATAAGGATAACAGTATCCTCTGACAAAGCTATTGAGAGTTTGAGATAAGTGAAGTATCCAAAACAGTGCTTGGTATTAGACAATGCTCAAACATAACTACTTTTTTTTTTAATCATTCTGTGGGTGATCATTTGCATTTCCTGTTTTTCCTAGACATTAGTGACAAAGCATTATTCTAACTGGACAATTTTGTCATTTTAGTAATTTGTCCCATAGGGGAAATTCACTTAAAAATTGCCAGGTATCACACAGCAATTTTCTTTTGAAATGGTCAATTAAATATCTGAAATATTTAAAAATGCAGAAAAAGATATGTTACTCATCTTCCCAATTTTTAGGGTTGATTCTCAGCATTTTCCACCTAATTATCTAGAATAGCAGGGGAGACAGAGTGGAAACTTGGTGTGTACTAAAAAGGCCAAGACAAGGTAAGTGACTACAATCCACTATAAACTTTGGTAATGAACGACATTTGCCAGCACTTTAACCTTTGTTTGTTCTTCTTCTGTTCCTTTTACCCTGTCATTAAAAGTAGGTACACAAATATCAGAAATTTCCAATTCAACAACATCATTTTTAAAAAATCTGGTTTCACCTTAGAATATTAATGTACAATCAACATATGGATAATGACGTTATAAACTGAATAACAGGAAAATGTCTATGATGGTCAGTCTGCAAGATACAACTGATAAACTACTTCTTTTTACAATTATACTAAAAAAGTAACACCAAAAACGGTGTTGAAAAAAAATAGAATACAGAATCCAAGAGATGATTTAATGTAAACATAACTATGTTTTCTAAGAACATGTATATATCATAGTATTCTTCCTTCTTGAATGCTTTAACTTATGAAATTCCTGCTCCCAACCAAATTATTTAAAAATAATCCATGCTTGGAATCGTAATTACAAATGCCATTTGAATCAAAATAAATGCAGGTGAAAAGATACTATCTGATTGCGCCTCTTAACTTGCAATGCAACTGTTTGCATGTTTTAACCAGATTCCAGACTTGAACAAATGTGATGAAAATCAACACGAGCTCATCTCTGTGGAAACTGGCAAAGCAACAGATGCTGCTTTAACTGGAAATAGCTGGGACTTTTGAATCCTGAGATGAAAAACATTTTGTGAAAAAATGACTTATCTGTTCATTGATTCACGGACAAAGAAACTATATATTACTGTTTAATTTATTCCAAAGTCAGTGTTTTAACTTAAAATGATAGAAGCAATGTAGTCTAATCTTTTTATTTTTGACTTTTCTTTTTCCTGATTCTGCCTTTATAGCATTACATTCATTTCCTTAACGAAATTGAATGTTCATTCAGATAAGAAGTGTGAAAGCTTTTAAAGTAAAAATGGTAAAGTAAGTTGTTACTTGATAAGTCTTTAATTAAGCTATCAGAATATCTCTACGTTAGCTGCTCTCTGTTGCTTCTTCTGGCCAGAGGTGATGAATATGTCACCTACATGCAGTGAGTATGTGATAGTTAAATACAGTATTACCACAGTCTAAGGTGAGTGGGTGCTGTGATGCAAAAATATCAAATAATCAATAACTTCTGCACAGTGGAAGCTTTATCTAAACCTTACTCAGTATAGAAGTTGATGAGAGAGAAAGACAGGTGGAGGGTTAGAAATTCTTCAGTAATGGTGGTTGTGACTGTGCTTTATTATGTGTGTAATAAAAAGAAAGACAAAAGCAGAACTCCTTTAAATAAGCCATGACATAATAATAATAATAAATAACATTGCTATAAGGCTAACTGTGTGTCAAATATCATTCTAAGCACTTTTCAGAATCCTCACAATTCCTTAAAGAAAGTATGTGAATCCCAGCTCTACCACTAATTAATGTATGATCTTTAAAAAAATCTACTAAATCTCTTAATCTTCAATTTCATCGTCTGTAAAATTAAAGACACTTGCTCCTTGGAAGAAAAGCTCTGACCAGCCTAGACAGTGTAATAAAACCAGAGACATTACTTTGCTGACAAAGGTCCATCTAGTCAAAGCTATGGTTTTTCCAGTAGTCATGTATGGATATGAGAGTTGGACCAAGGAAGGCTGAGCACCAAAGAATTGATGCTTTTGAACTGTAGTGCTGGAGAAGACTCTTGAGAGTCCCTTGGACTGCAAGGAGATCAAATCAGTCAATCCTAAAGGAAATCAACCATGAATATTCATTGGAAGGACTGATACTGAAGCTCCAACACTTTGGCCACCTGATGTGAAGAGCAGACTCATTAGAAAAGACCATGATGCTGGAAAAGACTGAAGGCAGGAGGAGAAGGGGATGATAGAGGACGAGATGGTTGGATGGCATCACCGACTCAATGGACATGAGTTTGAGTAAGCTCTGGGAGATGATGAAGGACAGGGAAGCCTGGCGTTCTGCAGTCCATGGGGTTGCAACGACTGAGTGACTGAACAAATGATTTCACCTGAATATTCTGAGAATTAAATGAAATTAATTAATAGATATATGTACTTAAGTTATATTTATGTAACTTACATGTATAATTAAATTGAATTATATATATGTGTGTATATATATATATATATATATATATATATAGCTTATACAATAAAAATTGGTCACTTTCATCCAGAAGTCCCTACTTATAGGCTATACAACTCTACAAATTTCATTATGCATTTATACACACACAGCTGAAATATTTAGCCAAGTTACATCTTTTTGTTTCTTAATTCTATCCTCTTTGTCTATTTTTTCTTTAAATTGGCATTGGTTTTTATAAGTGAGTTGACAAATAGCTTAGCATGCATGTCATGTGCTATGAAAGTGAAGTGAAAGTTGCTCAGTCATGTCCGACTCTTCGTGATCCCATGGATTACATAGTCCATGGAATTCTCCAGGCCAGAATACTGGAGTGGGGAGTCTTTCCCTTCTCCAGAGGATCTTCCCAACCCAGGGATCCAACCCAGGTCTCCCACATTAAAGGCGGATTCTTTACCAGCTGAGCCACCAGGGAAGCCCAAGAATACTGGAGTGGGTAGCCTATCCCTTCTCCAGCGGATCTGCCTGACCCAGGGATTGAACCGGGGTCTCCTGCACTGCAGGTGGATTCTTTACCAACTGAGCTATCAGGGAAGCCCATGTGCTATATCACAAAGTAATTTCCTAGTCTGCCCTATGCACTGCTCTGAGGATTATTGAATAAGTTCTATAGCTGTGCCTTTCCTAAAGTACTTCCAAAATTTCACCCATCACCCAAGATGAAACAACTGTAAAGCTCACTTGGCATTCTCTGCATGCTCCCTATTGCGTTGCACTGAGCTGAACTCTAAAGGATACAGGTTCTGAGGAAGCATATGATGTTTGGGGCTTTATCTTGTTTACAAAACATAAAGACCCTGTGTTCACTGCTGCTCAGTAATACTAAGGTCATGGCATCAGGCTCTTCTGGGATATATGTTGCAAAGTTCCTAAAAATACATCATTGGCTTCCAGAAACTGCAGTTTTCAAAAAGATGGATGTCTTTAAAGCTCAGCATATTTTGATCAGACAGACTTTGGTAAGATGTTTCTGGCATACATTCAACCAAATATTATCCTCTATTATTTACAAGCACTTGGTCTTACAGTGTGCTCACAGACATCAACTTGCTATCATTGCCTAAGTTAGGTCAAAGTCCAATAATTAAATAAAAAAATAAAAACAAGAAGAAAAAAGCAATTACATTTGTTAGAGAATAAAGTGTAAATAGGGCATTTAGCAATAAATGTCTCAAATGAACTACTTTAGATTTCTGAGTTCCCAGAAGAACAAAAGAAAATAGATTTTTATCCAATTCCAACAGAACAAAATGTTAGCTTCCCAGAAAGGAATATAAGTGCAGGTCCTAAGGGTCAATGGCAGATGGAATATATGATGTGGAATTCATCATCATACTGATGAAAATATAGTAAAGAGAATCAGGGTAATATTAAGTAAAAGGACATGGACCTTGAATATAAATGAGACTGTTGCTGTTTTAACCACTCATTAGTAAGGCCTTGGGCATATTACTTTAATGATCTGAATTTTGATTACTAAAAAAAACAACAGTAATAAGGGATAATAATATATCAAGGATAATATACCATTTATAAGGCTATTATTATTATAAGATATTATCTAGCTGATGGGTTTACCATATATCTGATAAATAATAAAGGTTCAATAATTGGTAGCTATTATCAATTATTATTATTATTAGTGTTTCAACTAGACAAGAGATCATTTCAATTCTTTAGTGAACACTTCCTTAGAATCAACTCAAGGTAAATAATTTTCATCTTGTTTCTATTAATCTGATACATTCCAGGTTGTTTATCTAGAGTATGAGGGAATATCTATTAATGCATACATAATAAAGTGAGTCAGGTCTAGCATAGTCAACCTGGATTGCCCTGCACAAATGTGACTAACTTTACAGCAGCAACTATTTCCCTCAAAATACAATTAAATTCTCTACTTTGTTGACAAGGCACTATCTTCAGCTCTCCATACTCACTTCATACAGAAGCACTGCAGATATTAAAGGATATATTTTCAAATGATTATCGTTTCCTTAACTAACTGGAAATGCTCAATTCTTGCATATCTTTTTCTTTTTCTCCTTCACGGCATCTATTAAACATTCTTTCTAGCATTGACAACTATAGAATCAAAGCTACCTAAATCCATTCATGCTATTGTTTTCTCCTGTTAAGATACGATTTTTAGCTTCTGAAATATCTTAATGGTATAGGTATAATGTAACCTAATTGCTGTTAGGAATATACCAATATATAGGAAAATATTCTATATTATTAGACTGAAATCATAAAAGATACTTTTCAAAAAGAAAAATGTAATAGATTTTTAGCTTAAAAGAAAACAGAATATCTTTCAGATAATGCTGGAAGAAATAGAGGGAGACAATAGAATGGGAAAGACTAGAGATCTCTTCAAGGAAATTAGAGATACCAAGGTAACATTTCATGCAAAAATGGGCATAATAAAGGACAGAAATGGTATGGACCTAACAGAAGCATAATATATTAATTAAATGTGGTAAGAATACACAGAAGAATTATACAAAAAAAGATCTTAGTGACCCAGATAACAACAATGGTGTGGCCATTCACCTAGAGCCAGAAATCCTGGAATGTGAAGTCAAGTGGGCCTTAAGAAGCATCACTACAAACAAAGCTAATGGAGGTGATGGAATTCCAGTGGAACTATTTCAAATCCTAAAAGATGATGCTGTGAAAGTGCTGCACTCAATATGCCAGCAAATTTTGAAAACTCAGCAGTGGCCACAGGACTGGAAAAGGTCAGTTTTCATTCCAATCCCAAAGAAAGACAATGCCAAAGAATGTTCAAACTACCACAAATTGCACTCATCTCACAAGCTAGAAAAGTAACGCTCAAAATTCTCCAAGCTAGGCTTCACCAGTAGGTGAACTGTGAACTTCCATATTTTCAAACTGAATTTAGAAAAGGCGGAGGAACCAGAGACCAAACTGCCAACATCCACTGGATCATAGAAAAAGAAAGATAATTCTAGAAAAACATCTACTTCTGCTTTATTGACTATGCTCAAGACTTTGACTGTGTGGATCATAAAAAACTGCAAAATTCTGAAAGAGATGGGAATACCAGACCACCTGACCTGCCTCCTGAGCAATCTGCATGCAAGTCAAGAAGCAACAGTTAGAATGGACATGGAATAAGGAACTGGTTCAAAATTAGGAAAGGAGTACGTCAAGGCTGTATATTGTCACCCTGCTTATTTAACTTATATGCAGAGTACATCATGAGAAATACCAGGCTGGATGAAGCACAAGATGGAATGAAGACTACCGGGAGAAATATCAATAACCTCAGATATGCAGATGACACCACCTTTATGGGAGAAAGTGAAGAGGAACTAAAGAGTCTCTTGATAAAAGTGAAAGAGGAGAGTGAAAAAGTTGGCTTAAAACTCAACATTCAAAAAACAAAGATCATGGCATCCAGTCCTATTTGTTCAGTTCAGTTCAGTCGCTCAGTCATGTCCAACTCTTTGCTACTCCATGGACTGCAGCATGCCAGGCCTCCTTGTCCATGGCCAACTCCCAGAGTTTACTCAAACTCACGCCCATTGAGTCACTGATGCCATCCAACAATCTCATCCTCTGTCATCCCCTTCTCCTCCTGCCTTCAATCTTTCCCAGCATCCTTGGCATGCTGCAGTCCATGGGGTCACAAAGAGTCGGACATGACTGAGCGACTGAACTGAAAGTTCAGATCAAATGTCATTAATTCTATGGAGTCTTTCCTAATAGGATTTTTCTACTTTAATTTACTATGCTTTAAATGTGTCTTATTTTTATGCTCACATGCACAGATACACACATTCACATTCTTTGACAAGTAAGTGTATTAAATATCTCAATGATACACACACACACATATATATATATACATATTGATCAATGACAATGTTAAACATTTATTAATATGTTAAACATCTCCTTTCTGCCAGGCACTCTTCTAGGTGCTGAATTACAAGGTGTTATGGCAATGGTATGAAAGATCAACACTCTCAACCTCCATGTTTAAACCAAGCTTTGGGGTACTTCCCTGGCAGTCCAATGGTTATGACTCTGCTCATCCACTGCAGAGGGCACAGGTTTGATTCCTGGATGGGGAACAGGGAGACCATATGCCACAGAGAACAGCCAGAAATATTTTAAAAATAAATAAAAATAAAAGCAACTGTCTCTTAGGATGCAGTGGAACATTACATTTACATTTTTAATTAAAAATAAAATAAAAAATACACCTAGCCTGAAAAATGACTAGTAGTCTACCACACAGTTCACACCCACCACGTGAAAAAACACATTCTGGGATGAGGACAGACTTGTGCACACATTCAGCTATGTAAGGGCACAACCAATTGTACCTGAATTTAGGATACAGCTCCTTTTTATGCAATGATGAGTAATGGACAAATCACATATTTGATCCATATTTACTATGTACCTTATACTGTATACGCTCCCCTGGTGGCTCAGAGGGTAAAGTGTCTGCCTGCAGTGCAGGAGACCTGGGTTCAATCCCTGGGTCAGGAAGATCCCCTAGAGAAGGAAATGGCAACCCTCTCCAGTATTCTTGCCTGGAGAATTCTGTGGACAGAGGAGCCTGGTAGGCTACAGTCCACGGGGTCACAAAAGAGTCGGAGATGACTGAGCAGCTTCACTTCTTCCTTTTTGTTCATTCATTATGGTTACAGATAAATATTAGAGTAAGCTTCTTAAGAGAACTCTTTATCAACATAACATTGCTGGTATCCAACACTGTGCCTATATTGGATGCTTAATGCTTTCTTGGGAAGAGACAGTAAAAGGAATAGGGGAAAGGGAAGAATGGGAAGCTTAAAACAGCAGTGAAAGAAAAGTGAACTTTTTGAATGAATCAGAGTTCCCATACACATGGATAATTTATTCACCACCAGGAGAGACTGTAGTCAACAAAATGGAAGTGATATAACTACAATATACATACATGTAATATGACAATATTGATTACTTTCTATGCTTTTAAGGTGATGATCTATTAATTAGTTCATCACATGAACTCAAAAATTCACTTTGAAACAACTATATTAAGAGCTTCTTATTTTGATTAGTAAAGTAGGAAGGGGAAAATCTTAGAATATATTATATATAATCACTATGTAGAATATGAATGATTCTTACACAAAGAAGCAAAACATACTTGCTAATAAATCATATTCAATGATAACCAGTCAGTTTTTTCCTCACATTTTTGTGAAATTATACACTGAGAGATGTACAACTAGATACATCTACTAGAGGTTAGATTTATCTGCATTTAACCATGAAGTATTAAGATAATTAAATTATTAGGTAACCTCTAGCTATAGCTAAAATTTTGAGGAAACTACCCCTTATGCAACTATAATCGATCACCTTAGAAAATGAAGACAATCCATTTTTATCGGATATTTGAAACCTTATTTTCCCTTTAATTCATAAGATTGACTTTTTATATAGGCTGCTATATCTCTATGCATCACAAACTATGGCTATTTTTTTAACATCTTCTTTGGCAGAAATTCAAATACATTTTGTTTGCTTGCAGGCTTAAAACAGAGCCTGAATAAATATTTGCAATTCAGCGGTTGTTCTGGTTCTACGCTTTGCAGTAAAAGGTCAGAGAATTTTGCTTCTAATTTTGTTGTTGTTATTTACAAAGCCTAAATGAAAAATAAAGTCCCTAAAATTTTATGAGAACTATTACAGAGGAGCTTTTAAGAGTGAAAAACACCACATCACAGTAATAATCACAAATATATGGTATTTTATAGGAAAATGATTGTTTTGAACACATATACACAAGTCTTTCGAAATATTCTATTTATCTTCCATGACATAAACAGGTATTTAAAAGTCAAACTATTAAAGGTTTCCTTAAACTACATTGTTCCTCATCTCCATGAATAACACTTAAAATTATCTGAATTTAAAAAAATAAAATCACTTCAAGTAAAAAGTCAGATATAAAAATGCTAAGGCAAATAACATATGAGATGAGAATAGTAACTTCCTTAAACTGACATTTTCAGAAGAAGCCAAATTCTATAGCTTTCTGCTAAAATACAGCTCAACTCCTAAGGCACCCTAAATTTTTTCCCATGTTTTAAGTAAAAAATGATCTCTACAGCATTTTGTTAATGAAGGGAACCAAGACATAGAGGAAAAATTCTCAACTGGTGACCCCGCACAGTGGTCCCCACTGGTTTGGTGACCTTGTGGGGAAATTTTATCATATATATCTTTGCAGAAAGTTTTGACATTTATAAAAAGAATTATTTATATTATATAAATGATGCTCGGTATACAATATATAACTGTCTAATATTCAAAGACTTCTTAATATTACAAAGGTCTAAATAATGACCTCTTAACCAAGGTCTAACTAAAGAAGAGAAAGAGAAAGGAGAAAAGGCAAGTAAATTAATCCACTTAGAATGTTAGGACTCAAGCTCTCTGGATAGTTGTCCACTTAATGAAACATAAGATAGAATTAATAATTGGTAAAGAAGAGGCTCATTTTGTGACCAATACCTACATGTATCAATTTTTATATGAATCATCATCAGAAATTACATTCTCAAATATTCTACCAATTTTAATAGGCTTGCAGCTATTGATGTTTATACTTGGATACATGACTGTGAACAAGATTAAAACAAGGGTTAGAAAATAACGTCTTGCAGTTATTTTATTTCAAGAAATATTTTACTCTTCCTAATAAACATTCCTGAAGTTAAACAAGGTTATATTTCATTTGACTGACCTTAAAAATACATGAAATGTGTATTATTAAATCTTCTGAAATACACTGACACGAAAGTATCCAAAGTTATCCTGAGACTGTTTCATTCAGTAATTTATACCTTCATTTATCAAGAATTCAAAAAAAAGTGAAATAAATTTGTCTGCATTTTGGGACTACATAAAGAACAATAGAAATCTTTTAAACTAAATCAAAAGGAAGAATATTGGCAGTATTGATTTTTAAAAGAGGAAACGGAAGTTGGTTGATGGGATGAGGTGTGGGGAGTAAGCTTTGCTGCAGACATGTTATTATGATGTAATATACACAGTTTATAGCAATATCACCTAAAATTTATTGTACATACACATTTTAGTCTATGCTAAGATTTGAAATGAATTATTTTATTTTCAAAATTTGTGTAAAGTTGCTATCTCATTTTTAGCTAATAAACTTGCATCTAAAAAAAGGGCAGAAGATCTGAACAAACAATTCATTAAAGAAGATATACAGATGGCAATCAATCATATGAAAATATGCTCTACATTGTATGTCATTAAAGAATTGAAGAGTAAAATAACAAAGAGATACCACTATCCCCTTATTAGAACGGCCAAAATCGGGAGCACTGACAATAGCAAATGCTGATGGGGTTGCGAAGCAACTGGAACTCCCAGGCACTGCTATGGGAATGCAAAATGGTACAGCCACCTTGAAAGACAGTTTGACAATTTCTTCCAAAACAAAATGTAGTCTTACTTATGATCCAGCAATAAGTTTGTTATTTATTCAAATGAATTGAAAATTTATGTCCACACAAAAATCTGCACACAAATATTTACAGCAACTTTATTCATAATTGCCCAAACTTGGAAGCAACCAAAATGTTCTTCAATAGATAAATAGATAAACAAACTGGTGTATATCTACATAAAAGAACACTATTCAGTGATAAAAATAAATGAGCTATCATGCCAAAAAGAGAAATGGAGTAATTTCAAATGGATATTACTAAGTGAAATAAGTATATCTGAAAAGCCTACATACTGTATGATTCCAATTATATGGCATTCTGGTCTGGAAAAGGCAATGATGGAGAAAGTGAAAAGATTAATCAGTACAGAGTTTGGGGATGAAGAGCTGGCACACCAGGATTTTTAGGGCAGTAAAACTATTCTGTGTGATGTCATTATGTATTTGTCAAAATTTAGAATGCACAACACAAAAGGTGAACCCTAATGTAAACTATGGATGTAGACTGACGAGGACTTGTCAGTGTTGGTACACTGATTGTAAGTGATGAAAACAGATTGCTTCTATTTTGGAATTAACTCTTCTACACCTCAGGAGCCCTTATCAGTGCTTACATGCTATATTTCAACCATTTTAGTCTGCCTTAAAGGTGAAACTAGGTGCCATGATGCACATGGTGGGAAAAACAAAACAAAAAAACTATTGACAGAGATATACTATCAAATCTGTTTTCTTTAACAGCTTCTAAATTTTGAATATTATAATTCACAAAGGGGTCTGAAACACTTAAATTAAAAAAAAAAAAACATTACTTTTAAGGGTGGAATGAAAAGTTGCATAATTAAATACCCTATTTTGCTATTCTTACATTTGTACACTCTAACTATCCTGCTCACCACAACAGACCTAGCCTATTCACGTAAGTGTCAATGGGCACATCTCTCTTACTGTGCCTATATTTTATCTGCACAAAATGAATGGAAGTAAGAAATAGGTATATTTTCTATGTAGTCTAAGTTAATTTTCAAAACCTAAGTTTAAAGTCAAAGTTTCCACAAACAAAGATATAAGTATGCAGCCATTCTTTAAAAATATAAACAAAAGTTTCCATCTGTAATTTTAAGCTATCATTACTGTTTGTACCATCTACAGGAGCTCCATTCCTTCTGATACTGACAGTTCTTAGTTATTTATAGGCTGTTCTCAAGCTCTTTTTAATCTACTTCTTCCCTTAAGCAATACATACTCTTTTTTTAATCTTTCTTCAGACATGAATTCTTTAAGTGCATATGATATCTAATAAACAGTGGAAGAAGTAGAGCTTACTGCAAAGTATTTAACAAATAAGATCTAAGTCTAGGACTGTTATGAGAACATTCTAGGATCTTAATGAAGAAATGTTCCTATCATCAGAAGAGAAAGGGAAATGTACATAGACTATTCATCAAGAGAAGCGGAAAGTAAACATTCAAAACCTCAATCTGCCAGAGGTGATTTAAGATGATACTTATGAAGCTTATGCTTCAGGGACTTCCACTAGCACATGTCCTTTTCATTTTCACATACTTGATTTCATCATTTTGTATTCCTTTTTCCTTAAAAAGACCTCCTCCTCAAATTATGAGAGCATCCATTCCTGCCTAGATTTGCACCCACAAAGTGCTATAACATACAATCAAAGTGACATGCTCAGTGACACAGACTGCATGCACAATTAAAAAGATTTTCCATTATCTTGGTGCAATTATTTTATAATTTATCTGTTCTTAGTATTTTTTAACTTTGGAAGGAGATTACACATTCTGCATACCTTTTACCGGCATTCCCTATTTCACCTCAACTACATAACTTATCTGTACAAACTGCTCAAACATGACATCATGTTTCCCCACCTCAGATCTAATTCAGAAAACAGCCTTCCACAGCACCTGGCAATTAGCCTAAGGACTCTTCCTCACCATTTCCATCCTTTGATTTCATAGAAAATTCAATAAATATTGTCTGTTATTAGTACTACTACAATTATCAAGATTTCAATGTTTACTTTCAGGGACCAAGATCATATTATACAAAACTATTTTTACAGTAAAAGGTTAAACTCTTATTTCCTTGGAATGGTGAAAAGCCTCTATCTGACAAGGAGTATCTGTTGTTTTATATTGAAGGAAATTTGTACTTATCACCTGGAAAAAAATGTGCTGCTCCACTCAGTGGGGGGTAATTGATGTGTTTAATCAAAGGTTGTGACACTGTCTGATAGGCTTTGCAGAAATCACCTTGACTGTTTCCTGGAGAAAATATCTGATCAGGTCTAGACTAAAGCAAGTAGACCAGTTGTGAGGCTGTGTTAAAAGACAATGACTGTGGAGATAGATTGAAAAGATATTTAAGAGGCAAATTTAACAAGACTTGAAAACTGATTATATTTAGAAGGTGAGAAAGACGGGAGACCAACAATTTCATATTGTTAGAGAGATGAAGATGGATGGACATGCCGTGAAATTTTACTAGTACTTCTCATAAGAAAGAGAAGATAATAATAGCAAATTAAATCATACCCTTTTATTTTCTGAACTTTTTGATTAAATGTTTGACAGTTTTGTACCATCCTGCATGCCAACTGAGTCCTAACAGCCAGTAGCATGAGAAAAATAACCATCCTCATCTAATCATGTGCCATTAAACCAAGAACAATTACTTTCAACTAAGCTGTCTGTCCATTCTGCTAAGCTCAAAGGAAATGTTATGACCAAAATGTCACCTCAAATCTCAAGTTTCTATATCTAGCCTTTATTTAATTAATTATAGCTTCTTTGTTTTACTCCTGATATGCTGACAAAGCACTGACTAGGTCTCAGCCAAGTAAGTCAGATTAAATACATTGAGTTTGAAGTACATGATGCACATCAATGCAATTGTTTTTCCAAGGCTCCTTTCTGGACAAATAGCTATCAATAATATTATAGTGATTTGGTGATATTAAAACATAGTTTTTATGGAAGCCATTAGCTTTTCCTAAAATCAATAGAAATCTGTTGGAAAACAGCCACAATTCACTACTGTGAATTTTTTCTAGGAATACAAGAGCAAAATAGGCCAAAAAAATAAAAAGTACTTTATTAAGAACTGTGACAAAGAAATAATATCTAAGGTAAGCTGAGTAATCTTAGCCTGAGTAGCAAATGAAAGAAACTCAGAATAACTTGAATTAGGAAACAATCTAAAACATTAACTTGCTTTAAAGAGGGAAACTGAGACACAAGAACAACTTCCTATAAAGGTGCCAGTCTCATCTGTTTTTCACTTATAACACGATTTACGTAGAAGATGATTTCAACACTAGGTAAGTGAACTGGGAATGTGAGTTCAATGACCAACTAAAGTGAACACAACCTAAAGCCTTGCTTTAAAGTGAAGAAAGCTATGGTCTTGTCTAAGTAATTTCACTCTCAGTATAGGTTTAGTTATATTTTGAGCTGTGTCTTATTTTAATTGACAGTACTGGTTGTTATTACAATATGTAAAGGGAACAGCCATCTGTCTCTCTCTTTACTGCCATTTAAAAATAATGTCTGTGTTTCAAATCTTTATACCTATTCTAAGGTCCTTTCAGATACTTTCAACCTTTGCTTACCTAGGCGAGGAAGCAAGTAACAGAACCTGGATGGTATAGCGGGTGATATGGTACCATTAAGCAGAGGGTTTTTAAAGTTTACTACTTTAGATCTAAACATTATAAAAAATCTATTATATATAAGGCAGCATAGCTGGCATAACGCATTTTTGATACAGTGCATTGGTTAAGTATGAGACAGTGATCAAGACCATCCCCAAGAAAAAGAAATGCAAAAAGGCAAAATGGTTGACTGAGGAGGCCTTATAGATATCTGAGAAAAGAAAAGAAGGGAAAGGAAGAAAAAAAGAAAAAGGAGGAGGAACAGAAAAAAAGAAAAAGGAGAAAAAAAAGAAAAGAAGAAGCAAAGGAGAAAAGGAAAGATATATGCATTTGAATGCAGAGTTCCAAAGAACAGCAAGGAGAGATAAGAAAGCCTTCCTCAGTGATCAATGCAAAGGAATAGAGAAAAACAACAGAATGGAAAAGACTAAAGATCTCTTCAAGAAAATTAGAGATACCAAGGGAACATTTCATGCAAAAATGGGCTCAATAAAGGACAGAAATGGTATGGACCTAACAGAAGCAGAAGATCTTAAAAAGAGGTGGCAAGAATACACAGAAGAATTGTACAAAAAAGATGTTCATGACCCAGATAACCACGATAGTATGATCACCAAGAGCCAGACATCCTAAAATGTGAAGTCATCTGGGCCTTAGGAAGCATCAGTACTAACAAAGCTAGTGGAGGTGATGGAATTCCAGTTGAGCTATTTCAAATCCTAAAAGATGATGCTGTGAAAGTGCTGCACTCAATATGCCAGCAAATTTGGAAAACTCATCAGTGGCCTCAGGACTGGAAAAGGTCAGTTTTCATTCCAATCCCAAAGAAAGACAATGCCAAAGAACGTTCAAACTACCACACAATTGCATTCATCTCACACATTAGTAAGGTAATGCTCAAAATTATGCAAGTTGGGCTTCATCAGTATGTGAACCATGACTTCCAGATGTTCAAGTTGGTTTTAAAAAAGGCAGAGGAACCAGAGATCAAACTGCCAACATTCACTGCATCATCAAAAAAGCAAGAGTTCCAGAAAAAAAATCTACTTCTGCTTTATTGACTATGCTCAAGACTTTGACTGTGTGGATCACAACAAACTATGGAAAATTCTTCAAGAGATGGGAATACAAGACCACCTTACCTGCCTCCTGAGAAATCTGTATGCAAGTCAAGAAGCAACAATTAGAACTGGACATGGAACAACAGAATGGTTCCAAATTGAGAAAGGAGTACGTTAAGGCTCTATATTGTCACCTTATTTATTTAACTTATATGCAGAGTACATCATGAGAAATACCAGGCTGGATGAAGCAAAAGCTGGAATCAAGACTGGTGGGAGAAATATCAATAGCCTGAGATATGCAGATGACACTACCCTTATGGCAGAAAGTGAAGAAGAACTAAACAGCCTCTTGCTGAAAGTGAAGGAGGAGAGTGAAAAAGTTGGCTTAAAGTTCAACATTCAGAAAACTAATCATGGATTCTGGTCCCATCACTTCATGGCAAATAGATAGGGAAACAATTGAAACAGTGACAGACTATATTTTGGACTCCAAAATCACTACAGATGGTGACTGCAGCCATGAAATTAAAAGATGCTTGCTCCTTGGAAGAAAAGCTATACAGCATATTTAAAAACATGTATAGGACCAACCTATACAGCATATTTAAAAACAAAGACATTACTTTGCCGACAAAGGTTCAGCCATTCAAAGCTATGGTTTTTCCAGTAGTCATGTATGGATGTGAGAGTTGGACTATAAAGAAAACTGAGCACCAAAGAATTGATGTTTTTCTACTGTGGTGTTAGAGAAGAATCTTGAGAGTCCCTTGGAGTGCAAGGAGATGCAACCAGTCCATCCTAAAGGAAATCAGCCCTGAATATTCATTGGAAGGACTGATTGTGAAGCTGAAGCTCTAATACTGTGGCCACCTGATGTGAAGAACTGACTCACTGGAAAAGATCCTGATGCTAGCAAAGACTGAAGGCAGGAGGAGAAGGGGACAACAGAGGATGAGATGGTTGGATGACATCACCGACTCAATGGACATGAGTTTGGTAAGCTCCAGGAGAAGGTGATGGACAGGGAAGCCTGGCACGCTAAAGTCCATGGGGTCACAAAGAGTCAGACACAACTGAGTGACTGAACTGAACTGATTGGTTAAGTAAATCCTACTTTCCACTGTTTTTGTTTCAAAAACTCTATACATATATCTCTCTAGCAATACAGAGTGAAAGTTCTTAATTGTGAAAGGATATGTAAGATTTTACGCATCCAAAGACATGGGAAAAAAATGAGAGTAGTGAAATTTCCCACCCTGCCAGAAGCAGCACCATGCAAGGGAGCAGCTCGTGTATGAAGCCTATGTCCTAAACTTACGCTTCATGTTAGAACAGAATAGCTCTGTTTTAACTGGACCAATAGTCCATCTGCACTGTGTTCTCCTTGCCATTCCATGTTGACATCTCTCGACCCTGATGGTACTAAAGCCAATAATTACTTCAAATTCCCCAACCAGTCTTCCCAAATCAATACCCTGAAATGCCAACACTCCTTCCCCATCTAGCAAACTGGAAATTTTTTTTTAATTTTATTTATTTAATAGGAGGATAATTACTTTACAGCATTGTGATGGTTTTTTGCCATACATCAATATGAATCGGCTACAGGTATACATGGGTCCCCTCCATCCTGAAATCCCCTTTCACTTCCCTCCCCACCCCATCCCTCCAGGTTGTCACAGAGCACTGGCTTTGTATGCATCATATATCAAACTAGTCCTGGTTATTTATTTTATGTGTGGTAACAACTCTCTTTCTTTGAGTATTTGAGAATCTACCCTTTGCTTTGTTTGTTCTTACACGTGGGAGGGGGGCAGGGCTGAGGTCACTGGGATCTCTATGAAGCTACCTAAAGATTTTGATGTCTATTAAAACATTTGGGTAGGTTTTCCAAGTTTTGGGTAGGTTCAGGTATATGAGGTTTTCAGAAGATGGCTCTTGTCAGTGAAACCTAACATCTAGTGACCAAATGAAAAGTATGCTTTAAACATTTTTAATGTATATGTTAATAGGGGAGTAGTAGTGATTTTGAAAATGGAGTCATTGTGTTCTGGCCATTTACTTAATCTTCTAGGACTTAATTTTAGCACAACTAGAATTCAAATGTCAAACTCATGTCATCAATTTAATATGAAGGTTAGCAGAGTATAGAAATACACTCAAAAATGTGTTCTTGAATCTAATATATTGTTAGATTGTACTAACATATTGCATATTAGTATGCCTATATATGCTTTCTTACATATATTATATATAACATGAATGTTATGCATAACATACTAACATACTATTAGTCTTCTGATAGTCTGCTTGCATTTTCTAAAATGTGAATTACAGGAAAAGTAGTTTTCTCCAGAATCTGATTATTAGAATCATTACTAATGATATCAGAAAATACAATTCCTTATCATAATTATGTTGAACTATATAGCTTATAAAATGTTTATACACTATTAAACATATTAGATTGGAATATATTACACTTGAGATAGCATCTATCTTAAAAACCTATTTGGGCATGAAGTCTCTTAAATGCATTTGTTTCAATAAAATTGGCAATTTTCTGAACATTCATAGGAAGCACCTATACACTTCTGTCTTCAACTTGTTTACTATCTCCATTGCCTTGTGTCATCCAACAATCACTAGTTTGTGAGATTCCTAGAAGTTTAGAGTTGTGATGAATTGTATTTCAAGTAGGGGTCATCACAGGAAAGAGGCAATGGTCTCTTCATACTTGACATGCAGAGAGAGTCATCAACATGAATGAGGCAGTTAATTTAGTAGAACACCTGTTAAACTGACTTAAGAAAATATCACCTTTCAAAAGTCTTAAAGGAATTTTCTGAGTTACTGAAATTTCTAAGTACTAAGCCACAGAAAAGTGATAGATTTTATCAACACATAAGTCAAAAGAAAGGAGAGATCATTTTGAGAACTTCTTTAATTGAAGTATAAAAGAAATATATACTGTTAACCAAAAAACTAAGAAGCCAAAAAGAAGCTTATGTCTAGAACACTTTGCTTGCAGGAGTTAGGTTTTCTTAGCAAATCAAGGAGGGTATAAATTAATTAAAAGATATGTTTATGATCAGAATGGGAAATAAAGGAAGATTTATTCAGTTGAAAAGGAGTGAAGGATTTGATTTGGTGAAAGGTTGTCACCTTAGAGAATAGAATGTATCAATAATAAAGGGAAATGGGGATCCTGGAGGCTCAGATACACAGATACATAAAAGGAATGGAGAGTTACACATTCTAACCTGTTCTTGAAAATGAAACCGTGCAAGATGACCAGACGCCCCAATTCATGTATGCTGTTTTTGAACAGTTACTACTAATATAAACAAATTTAGTAAGTTATTCTGTTACATCAAGTATGTCTCCTTTACATTAAAATGTAATTGCAGAAAATATCCCCCCAAACAAACACACACTTACACATATAGAAATACAGGTACAGGTAGGTTTATCTGAGAAATAAAATGTCCAGTCAAAATGCACATAACAGAATTGGTACTCTCTGGATTCACTGTAAAGCATTTTAGAACAGGCTGTGTTGCTGGAACCCATACTATCTAACCTAAATACCCTAATTATTGGCAAGCTCTCATCAAAGAGAAACAACTGTTCAAAAGTATTCACATGTATTTATTTCTAGTTAAATACAAAATTAGCTTTAACATTATCTCTGAAAAGCAAATGTGACAATTCTCAAATTATATGTGTGGAAACAGTTTTTTATCTGTGTGGGAAAGTTGGCCCCACATTAAGTTAAATCAGTAAAACTCCATGAACTTATATTGTAAATTAATATCTTAACCAAATTTCCTTTTATATAAATAAAAAGAAAATAATGTGGAGCTAAAAACTCTAAATATTTTATAAGTTTTGGAAAAATTTCCAGATTTCCAATAACATTTTAGAAAAAAAATCTGTTGTTAGTCAAATGCTATGCTTTCTGAACTTTTCTTTATGGATATTTTCACATATCAAATTGGGCAAAGACTATTCCGTAATTTTCTGTGCCATTTCTAATGATTAGTTGTGCTCAGCTGTATATTTGACCCTCACTAAACAAATCATGGATCCTGAGTACCAAGTGACCAAGGATGTCATGGGGAAGTGAATCAGAGCCTCAATCAACCTCTCTCTCTCCCCTCTAAGTGAAATAGAGGGGAGAATGCCTCCTCTACAAGGTCAAAAACTAGAAAGAAGTATTACCTAGGAAGTCTTCAACAAAACAAATGGTGAGTGAGTTCATGTTAGGTAATTCTACCACTGATCTTTAACTCTTAAAATTTCTATCCCAGTATTCTTGGTTGAGTATGAATGTACAATTAAGTTCATTTGTAACACTGATGTCTAATGAAAAATATTGCATGGGTCCTTGGGTCCTGAGTCTTCATTCCCACGACTAACTCCTCAAAATTACTACTTGTTTCTTAACATTTTCTAAATATTTCAGTTATGTCATTAATATACTCATTTAGGTATTGAGCATTATATTAAACACTAGGCACTAAATGTAAATAGAACAATAAAAGCAGTTTGATCCCCACCTAGTTGACACAAAAGTGTAGGAAAGAATAGATTTCTAATCACATTTCAATAAAATCTGATAACTTCCCTCTAGGCACTTCTGGAACACAAGGCTGATGTACCCACCCAGGTCAGGAAAAGTAAGGTCTCCCACAGTAGATAGTACACAGAGAAATGATAATGAAAAAGCAAATTGGGAGGGCGATTGTTCCAGGCCAAGAGATAGGAAAACTTAAATGCTGAAAGTGGAAGCCAGAAAAAACACTGAATATATTGAATAAAATGAGTTATGGACAAACAGACTATTAAAAATAAGGTAGCAATAATAACATAACAAATAAGTAGGTAGTGACCAGGCCACAGGCTTCCCTGGTGGCTCAGATGGTAAAGAATCTGCCTGCAAAGAAGGAGACCCAGGTTGATCCCTGGGTTGGGAAGATCTCCTGGAGAAGGAAATGGCTACCCACTCCAGTATTCTTGCCTGGAGAATTTCATGGACAGAGAAGCCTGGTGGGCTACAGTCCATGCGGTTGCAAAGAGTTAGACATGACTGAGTCATAGAGAGGCATGTCTTGGACAGCCAGGTCATAGAGAGCCATGAGGTCATACTAAGCAGAGTGAACTTGAGAGAAACACAGAAGCATTGAAGAATATTAAATGTGTCACATACCTAGCAAGTGATAACTTCCCTTACAGATTTGTTTGATTTCCCTTTCAAAGGTCTCCCTTAAATAAATTGCACAGGATGGCTAGCACCAAATAATCTACATGACTATTTTCCCTTAAAGGAGCATCACATGTGGTTTACTAAAGCCCTTTCAAGAAGACTTTATTACAGTCATTAGTTTCCGGTAGTTACTTTGACCTGCATCCCCTGGAAGGTTACCTATAAATCTGTTTTTGATATAACGCAGTTTCTAATTCACAATTCCTCATCTGGGTTTCTTGTGACTAGATTCTGCTTTCTGGCTTCTATACATGAAAATGTATATTTATGATTTGTGTCATATGATTTAAATAGTTTCCCCATTTTGTAAATGGATTTACATATTTCTAAGTTAAAGGAATATCACTGCAGGCCAGAGGTATACATTGAGTTTTTTTAATAGACTGTCCACTGATTTTATTTCAGTGATAGACCCACAGTGAACTCTTGACTTTTAAATAACGTTGAAAGGACTGAAAACTGGTATAATGTGACTTTGATGTCTATTACGTTAGGTACTCAAATCTTTGTTAAAAATGAAAGCCTGGTATTTAATATTTAAGGAGATGAAGATGAGTATACCAAGAAATAAATATTAATAAAATTAATAACACAATGATGTATTCTCAAGTATGAAATAATTTAGGGCCAAATAAACGCTTCTCAAATTCTCACTCCTTTAAAACCTAAGTAAAGAAATCAAAACTGCACACCAAAAGTATTCAAGTATGTGAATACTTGCTTTGTGCACAATACCAAAAGGTCATCAGACCAGAGATGAATAAATAAGACAAGACCTTCGATTTAGGAGATCACAGCCTTATATAGAAGCAAAATTATAAACAAATACCCCACTAAAAAGCAATAGGAACAGAGCAAGAAATATATGTATATATAGAGAGATAACAAAAAAAGGAAATAACTGATACTGGTCATTGTGGGTGAGATCAGAAATATCATTCAAAAAAGGAGACATATGAACTGAGCTTAAAATGCATGGAAAACATATATGATTAAAAGGGGAAATATAAGAAAAGGAATGGATATAATATATTCAAAGTATAATGAAGGCAGTAAAATTAGAGACAGATTACATGAGACAGACAGAGGCATTAGGATCATGAGATTATCATGTTAGGTGCTGGAAAAATATTTGTTGATTGAGGGAAAAAAAGACTGAATAAATAAAACTATGAATTATCACTGGACTTTGTTCACTGAGTAGATAAGAGAAATCTCTATGGTATCTCAGAGAAGGAAATGGAAACCCACTCCAGTACTCTTGCCTGGAGAATCCCGTGGACAGAGGAGCCTGGTGGGCTGCTGTCCATGGGGTCACACAGAGTCAGATATGACTGAAGTGACTTAGCAGCAGCAGCTATGCTATCTCAGTCCTCTACTTTACCCTGGCCTCTTTTTTATTTTCTTTTTTTCACTCCTTCAATGTTCCTTTCTATATCAACATTGACTATCCCTTGTTGTATCACTGTCTGTTTCTTTTTCAATTATGATTCATAAAGTTACATTAGTGTATAGTAGTAAAAATGGATAAAAGTCAACTCAAGGTTGCATATGCATGATTAAATGTCATACTTTCTATTAGTGCTGTATCAATATTATTATGCAATATAAATTATTAAGAATCATCTGCTAAAGTTCTAAGCTGTCAAAAAATAAATATATATGTATCATCTACTTCATTAAAATAATATCCTTCATGTTAGAAAAGAATCCCAAGCTTTAATATTTTCACAAAATATTCAATGCCAAATTTAAAGACAACTATTGCTTAGTCAAGCTAAAAGTATTTATAATAAAATACTACAAACTGTATTTCTATTGAACCAGATTTTTTTATCCTATTCTTTATTGGTATGCTGTACACACAAATGCTGATACTTTTAGAAAGGATATTTTTACTATAATAACTTGAGAAATTAAAATATAGCTTTAATAATATCTAATTAGCATGTTAATTAAAATAATGATTCATTTACTTTTATAATCTGACAGGTATATTCTGTTTCCACGGAAACATAGTATCCATTATTACAGCAAAATATTTGGAATCTGAGCTACATAAAGTTTCAACTGCACTGGTTACAGTTCACCCTTGTCAATGAAGCAAAGGCAAATGGAAAGAGACTGGGTTTCTGGTTTATAATGAATGGACAGATTGTCTTGGATCCAATTCTTCTACTATATGTCACACTTACTGTTTCATTTTGTCAATAACAGCAATTGAATAAAACATATTTAAATGTTATCCTAGGTCAGTTAGAGTTGCTGAAATGTCCCAGTGGTTCAAGAAAATTATGAGACATAGAGACTGGAGATGAAAGCAAGATGGATACCTTCTTTAGTGTTGTAGTTTTAAATTCACATATTGAAAAAAAATAAAATAACCACTCATATATGACTTATTTCATCTCAGATATTTGAAAACCTGCTCAGTTTCACTTATAAACATCTGTGGAGATCATCTCCAAACCTCATACTAGAGTCAGAAAAATATTACACTGCACCTGGTTTTGAAGGTTTTTCTAAGAACAACATCATTAAGTTTGACAAGTGGACTGTACGGTATGTAGTGAGCAGTAGCGGCAGCATGCTAAGGTGGTCTAAGCCCAAAAATAAAAAAGTAGCATGGCTGCAGTCTTTGGTGTGCTTCTGCTGCCATACAGATGCACACTTATTTTAAAAAATTAGTGCCTTCTCTTTTCCTTTCTTGGAAAGGTTTTGGTGCGAACATTTCCATCCAGTGACCATAAGCTTCTGTGGGTGGTTTTGCTTTCTTGAAATCAGAAAGCCATCTCTACAAGGGTACAAGATATAACTAATGGGATTCTGTTTAAAGTACTCTGTAGAAAAATGATTTTTAGATAATCTGATTTTGAAAAGTTACAGGAAAATATTTTTTTCAAAATACGTTCAACCTTTTAATTTTTACAGGAGATTATTTTGCAATAGTCAAATTGCTCAGTAATCTGCCCATGAAATAAGGTCCTTCAAGGAAATAGTGTCTATGTTTTTGAATCATGCTTTCAGCTTATGAGTCTCAATCTCATTTTAACACAGAAAGAGCTTGGGCACTTTGAAGAAATAACTCATTCCAGGTCTTAAACAAGAAATGCACAAGGTGAAACTTGGACTTTTTACACTGAAAAACAAGAAACCTGTCAAAATCTAAAAGTCGTGTAAAAAGGACACAGGAAACAAGTCAATTCGGTCAGTACTGATAAGAGATGGAGGATTTCAGCATGAAAAAGAATAACAAGTACTATTAATAGAAACACTGAATGTACAAAAATCCATGAGCTCATAACGACACTTCAAAACATGTCTCTCTATAGAAACAGATATAGACAGACACAGCTACAAAGAGAGACAAAGTCCTCAAACAGAATAAAAGAGAAAAAATAAAATTTCTGGTTGTTATTGGAGGTAGCTGGAACACCAACCCTTTAGATAAGAACTGGCAATTAAATAGAAAATTAATATTCAGAGTGTTATGGAATGAATTTGTGTCCCTTCAAAATTCATAAACTGAAACTCTAAGCCCCCATATCTTAGAATGTGACTATATTTAGAGACAAGGCTTTTAAAGAGGTAATAACGATCAAATGAGGTCACTAGTGTGGGGTTTAAGCCAAAATGACTAGTGTTAAAATACGATGAGAAAGGGAAACCAGCAATGCCGGAGCACAGAGAAAAAGCCAGGCTAAGGGCACAGTGAGAAGACTGCCATGTGCAAACCAAGGAGACAGAGCTCAAGAGAAACCAAACCTGCTGACATCTAAGTTTTAGACTTGCAACATCCAGAACGGTGACAAATAAATTTTTAAAAGTGTTTTTAACCACTCTGTAGTTGGCAATTTGTTATGGTCATCCCAGCTAACCCAACTGATACATTAGGTAACTAAAAACCTCTAGTCATTAAGGGCAAGTTTGCCTTTACAGTATCATTCCCGATAACAAATTATAAAAGAAACTACAAAATAAGAAAATCACCACCATTTTTCAATTCCAGATGAAATAATGATTCGTGCAATGATCATCAATGGATACTAAAATCATGAAAAAAGTTGATGGAGAAATTAACAACAAAACAACCTGTCTGGGACCACCTTCATCCCTCAACCTGTCTCCATCACTAAAGTGGAACAAGCAGATATTACATGTACCCTGATGTGCTATGACATTAATTACACAGTATCAGCTTTGAAATATTTTTGTCAAAAAGATAAACCTAAATTGAATTATGTATTTGGCTTTCACTTCCAGTTCTCAGAAAATACACCTATAGATGCAGGTACATATTTAGTAAGACCATGAGGAAGCAGACAAGGTTAGAATGTAAGACATTCTGCCCACTAATTGTTTTGCTTTTTTAATTAGGTGACTGGAGATAAGAAAGTGGGAGACTGGACTGTATATACAAGAGACACTTTGGATTCTGGGGGTAAAAAAATCAGTGAGAAACTGATGAAATTCAAATAAAGTGTATAGTTTAGTTAACAATATTGCACCAATACTAACTTCTTCCCTTGGATCATTGTACTATGGTTATACAGTGGTATATATGTATGGTTGTACGATGGTAACATTAAAGGAAGGAGGGTAAATGCTATTCTGCAATTTACTGTAATCTGCAATGTTCAAATAACTAAAATTATTTCAAATTTGAAAGTTAAAAAGAAAGAGTGACATACAACAAATGCAAAGTGCACAGTGTTTTTGCTTCCCAATTTGAACATTTAAATTACAAAGAGACATTTTTTTAAGACAACTTTTGTGTGTGTGTGTGTGTGTGTGTGTGCATTCACTCAGTCGTGTTGGACTCTTTGCAACACCATGGACTGTAGCCCTCCAGACTCCTCTGTCCATGGGATTTCCCAGGCAAGAATATTGGAGTGGGTTGCTATTTCCTACTCCAGATCTTCCTGACAAATTGGGAAATTCAAAGATTAATTCAATCTAGATATACTTAATTTTGTAGGTATGATAATAGCATTATGAATGTAGGAGAGCAAATTATTTTGAAAGAAACAAATACAGATGTAATTAGACATGAATGTCATGGTGCCAAGGATTTGACTTTAAAATTCTATAGGAAGGGAAAAAAGGAAAATTCACACTGATGCTTTTTCATTGATATGGGTTGAATCTGGGGATAAGTATATAGGAGTTCATTATAACATCCTTTCCACATCTGTGTTAGTTTTTAAAAAGTTTGTATTCTGTAACCTCTCCTTGGTCATGCAATAAGAACAGAGTTCTGGGCTCACTCAGCCCTGACCCCCATCATTCATGGCTATATATATGCTTTTGAATCCCACAACTGCCTTATGACCAGTGAGGGCTGCCTGGCAATCTCTGTGCCTACTATGAGTCTGCAGGAGAATCTCACGAGTATATAATAAAGAAAAGTTTTAGTAACTAAAGCGCAAGTGCTATGGGGTTTTTATTACACCAGCATGCTACCAATTTCCAAAAAACAAAATGTCAGATGCATCAGTCACGCTTGTTGGGTTGCTACAACAAAATACTTCAGATGGGGTGACTTAAACAACAGAAATTTATTTTCTAAAAATTCTTGAGGCTGGAAGTCCTAGATCAAGATACTGGCCAATTCAAATCCTGGGGAGAGCTCTCTTCCTGGCTTGCACACAGTCACCGTCTTGATAAGACCTCACATAGCCTTTTCTCTGTACATGGGTGGGTGGGGAGGGGGAGAAAGAGAGACAGAGAGAGAGAGAGAGAAATGTCTCTTTTCCTCTTCTTATGAAGCCACCAATCCTATTGGACCAGGGTCCAACCCTTCATGACCTCATTTAACCTTAATTACCTCATAAAGATCCTATCTCCAAACGTAGTCACCTTGGGGTTTAGGGCTTCAACAAATGAACTTAGAGGATTAAAATTCAGTCCGTGGGGCTTCCCAGGTGGCTAAGTGGTACAGAATCTGCCTGCCAATGCAGGAGATACAGGAGACATGGGTTCAATCCTTGGGATGGGAACATCCCCTGGAAGAGGAAATGGCACCCCGCTCCGGTATTCTTGCCTGAAAAATCCCATGGACAGAGGAGCCTGGTGGGCTACAGTCAAAAGGGTCACAAAGAGTCGGATATGACTGAGCAACTGAGCAATCCAGCCCACAGCACATATCAATGGAATATTTGTTCTGACTCTCCCACCACCACCAAGGGTAAGGGGACAAACATCTCTGAATGACCAAGTGTGGCTCAGTGTTTTAATATAGGAACATGAAGGGAGAAACAATTATATAAAAATGATTAGTTCAGTCTCCAACAGACATATTAAATAACAGAGTTTCTTAGTTTATGAATAAATATGACTGGTTAACTAAGTTTTACTTTTTGCAAGTTTTCTTATTGCCCATTTTCTGAATCCCAATAGGATAAATGTAAAACTTACTTGAGATGTGGATTGTATATAAAATACAGAAACAACCAGACAGTAAAACAAAGGCTAAAAAAAATAAGACAATAGCATGAAATTAAAGAGGGGAGATTTAGCAATTAAAAAGCACTTCCCAATAAGGAAATCTATTAGAGCAGGGAAAGTTCTCCTGGGGTAAGTATTGAAGTCTTATGAACCAAGTCATTTCAAATAGATTAGACAAAATCATCAAAAATGGCATTAAGAGAACAGTCCCTCAGGAGGAAGATGGGGTGGGAGGTTGATTAGGTAATGTAATAGAACTGTCTCATCTTTAAATGTCCATGATTCTAAAATTCTGTAAGATTTTTAGACAGCTTGTTCACCCTGTAGAGACTTTAATTTCATTTTTTATGACACATTTAATAGGTGAACAGCAGCGATCATGCAAGCTTGGCCTGGCTTGCTCTCTGGGGCTTGGGTTACTGGCACCGCACTAACTATAGCTCCAATGTAAACCTCAATGAAACCAATAATTACTAAGTAATCCCTGTGCAGAATTTCCATCATACATCTAAGGCTCATATCAGCACTGCTAATGTAGAATTATTGAAATTTAAATCAGAAGTGTTTATCCAACACTGTGATGGGATAAAGTGATTTGAGACTGCTTATCATGATTAAGGCTGCAGATTGCAGGTTATTATTAGAATGAAAAAGGAATATGCAGTAAATGGGAAGAAAACCAAACATGAGTTCTTATTATCTGGTGGAAGAAAAAGATTGTATCTTGAATGCAATTAATGAACTAAAATGAATGTACTAGGTGTTTTGTTATTTTGTCACATTAGTCACTTTTATAACTGAGGACATGCATAGATACGACATAATGCCTCAGGGCCAAATGACTTGGGAGAACAAAAATAAAGTCCTGAGTTGTTTACAACCTCTCACAAGGCTTTATCTTTAAAATATGAAACTATTATTACTGACTAAAGTAAAGGTCAATGAGAAATTGCAATATGGATAAAAGAACTAACTCTGAACTACACTTTAAAACAATATATCAAAAAAAAAATAAAAAAAAATAAAACAATATATCAGAATACATCTACAGAATAATTATCCACATATATGAAAATGTCACTCCATGGAAGTTTTTTCAAAACTTCCATAAACTGAAAGCTTAATGGTAGGTTATTTACAAAAACATTTGCTGATTTATTCATAATTTCCTATCATCTTATAACCCAAAGTTATGAAGAATACTGTCAATCAATACATACCCATTTATATTTATTAAATAACACAGATATAATTTTTTATAGTCAATTTTTAGTGCTTTTATATTTGCAACAGTTCACACATACTGAATGATATCTGTGGGTGAGCTTTTCTTCCCCAACTCTAGTCTGATCTCCCTCGGTTTAAGAATCTCATGTATCCAAACACCACACTGTGTAAGATAGATAGATGATAGGTAAGTAGACAGAGGTATAGACATATGCATATACTTGCATATATCTATATTCATAACTATATACACATAAAGATAGCAAAGCTCCAAAGTGCAACACAGATGAAGGGAAAAGCAAAAAAACAAGTCAAAGCCAAAAACAACTATTATTTTTTCTTCTGAGTCAGTGATAATCATACCGTACTGTGAAAACTGTTTTCTAAAAATGTACAACTTTTAAAAAATTCTGATCAAGTCCCAACAATCAATATTCTATTTTGCATAGTATGATGTACAGCAATTTTTACTCAGTGTAGCTTTTATGCAGAATGTTTTTGTTTGATTACATTAACTAATTTATTCCTTTTCATCAAAATACTCTGAATTTATCATAAAAAATGTTTATTAATTATTTAATATTAATTCTTAATTATTTCAATTATAAATAATCGAGAAAGTACTATATACCAGGCAAAGGAACACCCTCACAAAATATATATTCTAATGGAAAGAGATACAAAAGATAGACAACTGAATAATATCATGCTAGAAAATGATAAGGTCTTTGAGGAGTAACAGTGAAAGTGAAAGTCACTTAGTAGTGTCCAACTCTTTGCAACCCCATGGACTATACAGTGCATGGAATTCTTCAGGGCAGAATACTGGAGTGGGTAGCCTTTCCCTTCTCTAGGGGATCTTCCCAACCCAGGGATCAAACCCAAGTCTCCTGCATTGCAGGCAGATTCTTTACCAGCTGAGCCATAAGGACAGGAATAATAAAGCAGTGTGATTGATGGCACAGGCATCCATATGTTAGGTGTCAAGAAATAACTCCCTGATGGGCAGATGTGTAAATAAAGTAAGCAAAGGAAACCATGAAAACATCTGGCAGAACCGGGGTTCATCCAAAGGACCATGAATGCAAAGGTCCCGGGGAGGGTGTAAAGATGCAAGTATGAACAACAGTAGTTACGGGGGGCAGTGGGGGAGGCAGCATCCACCATGACTGCAGTGCAAAATATGTGAGGCAATGAATACTAAGAGTGGAGTCAGGGAGACCGCTCATGTGAACCTCATAGATTGGAGGAAGGATATAAGGAAGACAGGAAGGGCATCTACACCCAGTCAAATCCCAGGAGGGCTTCATAGACACCTACTATATATAAGGTCAAAACTGGGTTGACTCACACATTTTTCATCTATTCAACATTGATTCTTTCTGGTGAACAAGGGCATGTGTAATAAACCTATAATTAAATTACAGAGAAGGACACTGTTGAAAGCCAACTCTACAATCAATATTAATGTCTAAGGCAGTTTTAGTAAATAAAAAGAGGTAAAGAATTGAATAAAATCCACAGAATCTATTTGCTATTACTGATTATTAATATACTCCTTTGGAACAGAATTAGCTGTTGATACTTGTTAAATTCCTGGGAATTCTCTACAACAGAAATAATAACCATGCATGTTCACCTCCTTAGGACTGAGTTAAATTCAAAACATATATTTAAGAAGCTAAGGAGGACCCTTTCCTTAAGCAGAAAGAAAACAAGGATATAGAAGAATAATTATATAGAAACATGGCTTCCCAGGTGGCACAGTGGTAAAATCTGCCGGCCAATGCAGAAGATGCAAGAGATGAGGGTTCAATCTCTGGCTTGGGAAGATCTCCTGGGATAGCATATGGCAACCCACTCCAGTATTCTTGCCTGGAAAATTTCTTGGACAGAGGAGACTAGTGGCTAAAAGACCACGGGGCTGCAAAGAGTTGAATGCGATGGAGTAACTGAGCACACACACAGACGTGACTCTAAAGGAAACGTTTATATTGAATAAAAGTCAAACAAATGAGGCAACTCTACTCTCCTGTCTGTCTAATTACTGGGGCTACGGCAGCTACTCCTGCACATTCAACATGCCATAAATACACCAGCCTTGTCTCTGTGGAAGTCACAGTGCCTGCTTTTAACTGTCTTACCTATTTATGGCTGTGATCTTTTCCAGAATTGCTATCTGGCTCTAAAAGTATTTTGTTAAATTGCCTGGTTTACAATAAATCCCTTTGTTACCACTGTATTCCTAGGATTTAACAAAGATCTTAAAATGTTCCTGGGTGGTCACCTTTCACAATAATGCACATAACATTATTGATTGTATATTTTTTCACTCAAAGGCCCTGTAAGGCATTTCTACTGAGATTAAATTATAAAAGAAAAAGACCAAAGAGTGAGCAAAAATCATTTTATTAGTTTACTATATTGTGATCTCCTCCTTTAAAATACTTCATTTTTATATACAATTTCACCATGACTTATACTATTATTGTGTGTGTGTGTGTGTGTGTGTATGTTAAGTCACTTGTCATGTCCAACTCTTTGCAACCCTATGGATTTTAGCTTGCCAGGCTCTTCTGTCCATGGTATTCTCCAGGCAAGAATACTGGACTGGATTACCATTCCCTCCTCCAGGCAGTCTTCCTGAGCCAGGAATCGAACCTGCACCTCTGGTGTCTCTTGCATTGGCATGCATGGTCTTTACCATTAGCAAAACCTGGGAAGCCATACTATTGCTATACCTACATATTATATTAAGAATGATATATTTGAAAACTTTGCTAATAATTCATAAAATGATATTTGTCCCCTTAGGAATGGAGATATGTAATCAATGCCAAAAGTTACTTAAGTACTGAAAACCAAGAGAAATCACCAAAGTTAGTTTAAAAAGAAAAGTTATCTCTTTTAAAAAGAAAAGTTACCTCTTTTTAAAAAAATGTATGTATCAGGTAATAATCTTGGCAGAAATTTTGAGGAAGAAACAAGATAGGAGAGAATGTGTTCAGATTGGAATTGGTGACATCATTTAGAGAGAAAAATAGTAAGTGTGCAGTGAGTGACAACTCTGTAGACACCACAACAAGTTGATTAATGTATACATTTTTATAGCTGTGAGTTTTGAAAATTTACCTGGGACAAGTAAACCCAATTTTGAAACACATTATTACATGGATAATGCATTTATCTCTAATGAAGTAGGGTATAATGTATAGTTCTTCATAGGTGAGGAAGGTGCCAGTTGGCCCCATTAGAGTCTGTAACTCAAAATCTCACCCATTCCTAACATTTTGTTCTTAGGGCAAAAAGGTTGAATTGATAAGATCAATAACAATTTTTTCATATTTTAGTTTCTATAGTGAAATCTGTTTCAACTTACTGAATGATGCCAACATTTAACATATTTTATTTCATGTTTTGCCAAGATAGTCATAAAACTGACCCCCAAATAATAAATTAACCTTGAACAGTGGCATATCATCATATCTGTCTAAGGCTATGCTCTCATCAGCAGTCACTGAAGTAGGCAAAACTAGGTAAGGAGAAGGGAAAACTGGAGTTAAATCTGGATCCTAACAGAAGAAAACTGTCAAATAGAATGTGGAGTCAGACAATGGAAATGCAACTCTAATTCATGATTCAGAAAAAAAAGTAGAGTAGATCTCAGAAGACATGGATACCCTGCTCTCCAAGAAGAGACTTCATGGATGGTAGGTTCCTATCTAGTAATCTTCAAGTAGAGGCTGGAGGTTTGCACTTGGAAAAGACTACTGTGCCAGGCAGAAAGAAAGTGGGGCATGGCTGCAAGCTGGTTACTAGTGAAGGCACATAGACTAGGATAAAACAAAAAACACGGGACAGCAGCCCCTGCTGACACTAAATATATGAAAAAAACTCTTTAGCCATTCAAAATAATGCTTAGGGGTATATTCCAAATACTTACTCTCTATATATCCTGGGTTAATAAGTTAACTTCAATTCCTTACTAACATCAATTCCCGCATCTGAAAAAACAGAAATGACAATAATAATACCTAGCTTGTCTGTATTGCTGGGATTAACAGAGACACTGAATGAAAAGCATACAGGAGACATATAGAAAGTGCTCAATAAATTTTAGTTTTGATTATTATTAATATCCATAGTATCTGTAAAATGAAGCTTTTATTGCCCTTTTTCCAGCTTCACTCACTGACTATGTCATATGTCGAGCAATCTGATTGCATATGACATAGCAAAATAATCTGCAGACAAACTATTTTAATGTCTCTTGACCTGGTTATGGGAGAACCAAATTAATCAAAACAAACTTTTGTAGAGCCCAAATCAACTGCCAGTATTGTACTGTGCCTCTAAGAATGAGAAAGCAGATCTGTCAATGCTTAAAAACAAAAGATTCTTTAGTCTGAAAAAAAGGGGGTACCATGGAGACAGAATCACTGACTACCCATGAAATCAATATCCTATAGAAAATGTGAAACAACTTTAGAAAGTTTCTAATTTCTAACAAAATTCAAAAGAGTCTGTGGCGTTCACAACAGAATGGTTATAATATACCAGGAAAACTTAGACTGAATTTTTTAAACACTTATTTAAAATTTTTAAAAAATATATATAGCTGATTCACTCTGTCATATAGCAGAAACTAGTACAACATTGTAAAGCAATTATACCTCAATAATAAAATTTAAAAAATTTTAAAAACCATACATATACACATATATATACACATATGTGTATATATATATGTATATTAACTTTTGTCCTTACACTTCTTTCTCAATTAACAAATAGAACAAGTTTAGTATGCCCCACACTATGACAAGGCAGTTTGTCAAAATTTTCTTGATTATATAAGTGTCTATTTGGTTGTACTGAGCTTTTGATCACCACTGCGGTAAGAGATCAATTTGAGTAAAGTTTCACCCTTCTAATACTGATTCCTCTCATTGAAGGGTGATGACATTCAAATTTTCTTTTGTATAATAGTCAACAGGCATTTATCTAAGGAATAAATAAATTCCACTCAGTGATTTTTGTCATGCTCTTAGAATAGGTCCTAAAATTTCAAGTTGATTCAAGATATTTTTGGTAAATTAAATCTTTTTCCTCTTACAGAATTTTCTATTTAATTGTCACTAGTAAGAAAGGCTGCTGAGTGAGACTTCCTTTGCCCAACAATTGACACCTAGGGAACAACCTAAAACCCAAGAAAGTTTTTGGTAGTTTTAAAATTTTTATTTTAAAGAGAACTTCAAGCAACAGGGACCACACCTTCCTTCCAGGCTTGTTAAGTGTGGCAGCCACTATGCATGCTCTATCAGTTGTGTTCGACTCTTTGTGACCCGCATGGACTGTAGACTACCAGGTTCCTCTGTCCATGGGATTTTCCAGGCAAGAACACTGGAGTGGGTTGCCATTTCCTCCTTGAGGGGATCTTCCCAACCAAGGGATTGAACCCATGTCTCTTACATCTCCTGCATTGGCTGGTGGATTCTTTACCACTGCGCCACCTGGGAATTGGATGAAATTCCACCAGTCTTTGTGGCACACCTGAAATTCTCCTTCTCATGTCCTTTTTCACTAACAGCTCAAAGTACACTGAAAATTGCTTCTTTCCTGGACATGCTGAAACGGGAGCATGGAGCAACTCATGGCAGTGGGACAGGAATGGACAAGAAGGGATGGGATGGAGAGGGATGTGGGACGGGGGATCGGGATGGGGAACACATGTAAATCCATGGCTGATTCATGTCAGTGTATGGCAAAAACCACTACAATATTGTAAAGTAATTAGCCTCCAACTAATAAAAATAAATGGAAAAAAAATAGACAAGACATGGTGGAGCAAGGGCTCATGGTTAGTTGATGGATGCCAAAGGGAGACAAAGCTGCCGCTCTCCAAGGAAGTGATGGAGGGGCTTGAAACAAACTTGAAAACTGTTCCCAAACATTCTTGTCTTTCTTGAGGAACTTCATTAGCAGAGGCTCCCAAAGAATAAAAGCATAGGAAATCACTTGAGAGGCATCACCCTCTACTCCCTATAACTTCATACAACCTGTCTTATTTTTCAGATTCATTTATATATATATTTTTAAATTTATTTTTAAATAGAATTATAGTCATTTTATAATGTTATATTAGGGATCTAATTAAAAGCTTTTGTGCAGCAAAGGAAACTGTTAGCAAAATAAAAAGACAGCTTACAGAATGGGAGAAAATATTTGCAAATGATGCAACTGGCAAGGGATTAAACTCCCAAATATAGTAATATTTGGGAGCTTATATAGCCCCATAAAAGTAAAAAAATGGACAAAAGACCTAATAGACATTTCTCCAAAGACATACAGATGACCAAAAGGCACATGGAAAGATGCTAAATATCACTAATTATGAGAGAAATGCAAATCAAAATAACAGTGAAGTATCACCTCATGCTGGCCAAAAGGCCATCATTAAAAAGATCTACAAACAATAAATGCTGGAGGGCTGTGAAGCAAAGGGAATCCTCTTACACTGTTGGTAGGTATGTAATTTGATACAATCACTATGGAGAACAGTATGGAGGTTCCTTAAAAAACTAAATAGAACTACCATATGACCCGGCAGCCCATTCCTAAGCACATACCCAGAGAAAACCACAATTCGAAAAGGTACATGTGCCCAGTGTTCACTGGAGCACTATTTACAACAGCCAAGACTATGAAGCAACTGAAATGTTAATCAACAGATGAATGGATAAAGATGTAGTACACAATGGAATAATACTCAGTCATAAAAAAGAATGAAATAGTGCCATTTGCAGAGATATGGATGGAACTAGAGACTGCCACATAGAGAAAAGTAAGTCAGAAAAGAGAAAAACAAGTATGTAATATCACTTTTATGTGGAATCTAGAAAAATGATACAGATGAAGTTATTTGCAAAGCAGAAACAGAGACACAGAGGTAGAGAACAAATGTAGGGACACCAAGGTGGGAAAGAAAGCAGGGGGAAGGGGCTGAATGAACAGGGAAATTGGGATGGACATATATACACAACTATGTATAAAATAGATAACTAATAGCAACCCAGGCTTCCCTGGTAGCTCAGCTGGTAAAGAATCCACCTGCAATGTGGGAGACCTGGGTTTAATCCCTGGGTTGGGAAGATCCCTGGAGAACGGAGCAGCTCTCCACTCTAGTACTCTGGCCTGTAGGATTCACAGAGTCAAATAAGACTGAGCGACTTTCACTTTCACTTTCACTGACAACCTACCATATAGTACAGGGAACTCTACTAACTGCTCTGTGATGACCTAAATGGGAAGGAAATCCATAAAAAAGGGGACATATGTATAACTGATTCACACTGCTATACAGCAGAAACTAGTATAACACTGTAAAGCAACTATATTCCAATAAAAATTATTTTTACAAAATAAATAAAAAGGAAAAAAAGTCCACAGCTTGTCATTTAACACCTCCCCAATCTACCTCTCTTTTGACCATGCCTTTCAGAAGATCTGGGTATCCCCAAAAGACTCTTCCCTGGTAGCTCAGTGGCAAAGAAACCTCCTGCCAATACAAAAGATGTGGGTACCATAGATAATATACATGTTTCGATGCTGATCACCAGCCCAGGTTGGATGCATGAGACAAGTGCTCGGGCCTGGTGCACTGGGAAGACCCAGAGGGATCGGGTGGAGAAGGAGGTGGGAGGGGGGGATCAGGATGGGGAATACATGTAACTCCATGGCTGATTCATGTCAATGTATGACAAAACCCACTACAATATTGTAAAGTAATTAGCCTCCAACTAATAAAAATAAATGAAAAATAAAATAAAATGAAAAAGATGTGGGTACAATCCTTGGGTTGAAAAATCCCCTAGAAAAGGAAATGGCATCCCAGTTACTGGGATGTATTCTTGCCTGGAAAATCCCGTGGACAAAGAGCCTGGTAAGCTTCAGTCTGTGTGGTCACAAAGGGTCGGACACGACTTAGGGACAAAATAACAACAAAAAGGCACTTAATTCTTCCAGCATGGCCTTTCCCACTCACGTCCCTCACCTGAACCCAATCAGACTACAGCTGGGTTTAAGTAAGTCTTTAACACTTAACTTAGAGTACTGCCTGGAACATAGTAAGTATACAGCCAATGTAATAAATACATAAAGATGGAAAAAATGTTACCAAGGCTTTATCCCACACTGAAAAACACCTAATCATTCTATTTCCACCCTGGGCAAGAAAATGCAAGAGACATACACTATAAATTTTTTGAATAGTGAAAGAACCACCTATAAGCAGTGGGAAATAAAATATTTTTATTCTGATAAAATTTTATTAAAGGGTGAGACCAAAGCCCTTTCCAGGAAAGTAAGTTTAATATATTTATCTATTATAGATTCTTTTTACTGATCTAATAATAGCTTAGTCACAAATGAGTTCAAATAAATATTTAAATTACATTTTTATCTAGTTAATTTTGGCTTGATTTTATTTTTTAATTCATGGGAACTTTATATATTTTTGAATTTTTTCAAATAGTAAACCTACTGTTATAGTATCATTTAATAATTTTTAAAAAATAAAGTGATTTGAAATGCAAAGTTTAAGATATGCTGAATCTATTTCTGGGTCCTTTGTTCTGATTAACTTTTCTGTATATTCTTATGCTCAGTTCAGTTCAGTCGCTCAGTCGTATCCGACTCTTTGCAACCCCATGGACTGCAGCATGCCAGGCTTCCCTGAATTCTTATGCTAGTATTATTTTAAGTACATAATCTCGTAATTTCACAAACTGCTTTTACTGGCCCATATTTTAGCCTATCTAGTAGGCTCCCCTGGTGATCCTATGGTAAAGAATCTGCCTTCGGTGCAGGAGACCTGGGTTCGATCTCTGGGTTGGGAAGATATCCTGGAGGACGGCATGGCAACCCCCTCCAGTATTCTGGCCTGGAGAATCCCCATGGACAGAGAAGCCTGGTGGGCTACAGTCCATGGGGTCACAAAGAGTCAGACATGACTGAGCGACTAAGCACACAGTAGGACATGTTTTTAAATATGCCCTTGTCTTATCTGTTTCTCTTATTCTTTGACCCTTAACGTAGAGAGTCTCAATGACCTTTAAATTCATATTTATACACTACTACGTATAAAGTAAATAACTAATGAGAACCTACTGTATAGCACAGGGAACTCTACTCAATGCTGTAGGTGACCTAAATGGGAAGGAAATCTAAAAAAGACAAGATATATGCATACATATAACTGATTCACATTATATACAGCAGAAACTAATACAACATTGTAAAGTGACTATCCTCCAATAAAGATTTAAAAAAAAATTAGTGCTCTGCACATATAAATGTGGCACTAAATTTTGAAAAAATTATAATACAGAAAAGTAAAACAAATTTTACACATTATATAGAGGTGCATGTACATATATACAGATATATTTTTCAATGATGTGGAATTTCATATTCATTATGTGAAATAGCTAATGTTATCTCTTTATAAAAATTCATACAAAGGTGTAAGAACTTGTAAAAACTAGGTATGTAATGCCAGTTCCTTGAGTACTAGGTAAAAATAAAGTAGCATTTTATTCTAGGAAATATGTTTAATATTGCTCTATATTAGTACATAGTCAAGAAGGTTTTGGGTTTCAGTTTAAAATTTTATTAAAAAAAAAAAAAGACACCACTAACCCCACTGCTTCTGATGGAAACATGGTGAATAAAGAAAAATCCCAAGTCAAGACATTCTGTGGTAGATGTTACTGGAACAAAAGCCTGACAATTCTGCCCATCCAGTGCTACTTATTTTCAGCCTTGTATGAGTGTTTCTGATAATTGCTTGTGTAGACAATTCAATTTGCCTCTCAATTTGTTAATTAACTAGATTTTCCGATGTAATTAGCTTACTCTCTAGCACTGTTTAGGTGATATCATCCCCTCTTCTTCCCAGTTTTCTGACAATTAAAACAAGATTCTCATCTCTCAGAGATAATAGGGAAACCCCTCTAACCCAATCTTTCTTATTTGACTGTGGAGACCAGGAAAAAGAATGGGGTGATTTTTCAGGAGTTGCAGGTTTTCTTCCTACTGCCTCTTTCTGCTATGTGGTCAGATGACCACCCTGAATAGAGTTACCAGCAATGCTTGGAGGTGCTCATAAATAGTGAAATAAGCTGATGGGACACCATGAAACAACTGCTATTCCAATCTGCTCAGGCCAACAACAGTCACATCACTGTGACCTAGGAAACTTAATACTGTTGTGTTTTCAGCTTTCCATACCATTTACCCATTTCAGTCACTTCAGTTCAGTTCAGTCACTCAGTGGTGTCCGACTCTTTGCAACACCATGGACTGCAGCACTCCAGGCCTCCCTGTCCATCACCAACTCCCGGAGTTTACCCAAACACATCTCCATTGAGTCAGAGATGCCATCCAACCATCTCATCCTCTGTCATCACCTTCTCCCACCTTCAATCTTTCCCAGCATCAGGGTCTTTTCAAATTAGTCAGATTTTCGCATCAGGTGGCCAAAGTATTGCAGTTTCAGTTTCAACATCAGTCCTTTCAATGATCACCCAGGACTGATTTCCTTTAGGATGGACTGGCTGGATCTCCTCACAGTACAAGGGACTCTCAAGAGTCTTCTCCAACATCACAGTTCAAAAGCATCAATTCTTCAGCACTCGGCTTTCTTTATAGTCCAACTCTCACATTAATACATGACTAGTGGAAAAACCATAGCCTTGACTAGATGGACCTCTGTAGTCAAAGTAATGTCTCTGCTTTTTAATATGCTGTCTAGGTTGGTCATAACTTTCCTGCCAAGGAGTAAGCGTCTTTTAATTTCATGGATGCAGTCATCATCTGCAGTGATTTTGGAGCCCAGAAAAATAAAGTCAGCCACAGTTTCCACTGTTTCCCCACCTAATTGCCATGAAGTGATGGGACCAGATGCCATGATCTTAGATTTCTGAATGTTGAGCTTTAAGCCAACTTTCTCACTCTCCTTCACTCTCATCAAGAGGCTCTTTAGTTCTTCTTCACTTTCTGCCATAAGGGTGGTGTCATTTGCATATCTGAGGGTATTGATATTTCTCCCGGCAATCTTGATTCCACCTTGTGCTTCATCCAGCCCAGCATTTCTCATGATTTACTCTGCATATAAGTTAAATGAGCAGGGTGACAATATACAGCCTTGGCATACTCCTTTTCCTATTTGGAACCAGTCTGTTGCTCCATGTCCAGTTCTAACTGTTGCTTCTTGACCTGCACAGAGATTTCTCAAGAGGCAGGTCACGTGATCTAGTATTCCTATTTCTTTCAGAATTTTCCACAGTTTACTGCGATCCACATAGTCAAAAGCTTTAGCACAGTTAATAAAGCAGAAATAAATTTTTTCCTGGAACTCTCTTGCTTTTTCAATGATCCAACGAATGTTGGCAATTTGATCTCTGGTTCCCCTGACTTTTCTAAAAGCAGCTTGAACATCTGGAAGTTCATGGTTCATGTAAGCCTGAAGCCTGGCTTGGACAATTTTGAGCATTGCTTTGCTAGCATGTGAGATGAGTGCAATTGTGTGGTACTTTGAGCATTCTTTGGCATTGCCTTTCTTTGGGACTGGAATTAAACTGACCTTTTCTAGTCCTGTGGCTACTGCTGAGTTTTCCAAATTTGCTGGTATATTGAGTGTGGCACTTTCACAGCATCATCTTTTAGGATTTGAAATAGCTCAACTGGAATTCCATCACCTCCACTAGCTTGTTTGTAGTGATTCTTCCTAAGGCCCACCTGACTTCACATTCTGGGATGCCTGGCTCTAGTGGAGTGATCACACCATTGTGATTATCTGGGTCATGAAGATCTTTTTGTACAGTTCTTCTGTGTACTCTTTCCATCTCTTCTTAATATCTTCTGCTTCCTTTAGGTCCATACCTTTTCTGTCCTTTGTCGAACCCATCTTTGCATGGAATGTCCCCTTGGTATCTCTAATTTTCTTGAAGAGATCTCCTCTTTCCCATTATATTGTTTTCCTCTATTTCTTTGCATTGATCACTGAGGAAGCTTTTCTTATTTCTCCTTGATATTCCTTGGAACTCTGCATTCAAATGGGTATATCTTTCCTTTTTTCCTTTGCTTTTCTCTTTTCTTCTTTTCACAGTTATTTGTAAGGCCTCCTCAGACAGCCATTTTGCTTTTTTGCATTTCTTTTTCTTAGGGATGGTCTTGATCCTTGTCTCCTGTACAAAGTCACACACCTCCATCCATAGTTCATCAAGCACTCTGTCTATCATATCTAGTCCCTTAAATCAATTTCTCACTTTCACTGTATAGTCATAAGGGATTTGATTTAGGTCATACCTGAATAGTCTAGTGGTTTTCCCTACTTTCTTCAATTTAAGTCTGAATTTGGCAATAAGGAGTTCATGATCTGAGCCACAGTCAGCTCCTGGTCTTATTTTTGCTGACTGTATAGAGCTTCTCCATCTTTGTCTGCAAAGAATATAATCAGTCTGATTTCAGTGTTGACCATCTGGTGATGTCCATGTGTAGAGTGTTCTCTTGTGTTGTTGGAAGAGTGTGTTTGCTATGACCAGTGCGTTCTCTTAGCAAAGCTCTATTAGCCTTTGCCCTGCTTCATTCTGAACTCCAAGGCCAAATTTGCCTGTTGCTCCAGGTGTTTCCTGACTTCCTACTTTTGCATTCCAGTCCCCTATAATGAAAAGGACAATTTTTGGGGGTGTTAGTTCTTGTAGTTTTTCATAGAACCATTCAACTTCAGCTTCTTTAGCATTACTCGTTGGGGCATAGACTTGGCTTACTGTGATATTGAATGGTTTGCCTTGGAAATGAACAGAGATCATTCTGTCGTTTTTGAGATTGCATCGAAGTACTGCATTTCGGACTCTTTTGTTCACTATGATGGCTACTCCAATTCTTCAAAGAGATTCTTGCCCACAGTAGTAGATAGAATGGTCATCTGCATTAAATTCACCCATTCCAGTACATTTTAGTTCACTGATTCCTAAAATGTCGACATTCACTCTTGCTATCTCCTGTTTGACCACTTTCAACTTGCCTTGATTCATGGACCTAACATTTCAGGTTCCTATGCAATATTGCTCTTTACAGCATCGACCCTGCTTCCATCACCAGTCACATCCACAACCGGGTGTTGTTTTTGATTTGGCTCTGTCTCTTCATTCTTTCTAGAGTTATTTCTCCACTGATCCAGTAACATTTTGGGCACCTAATGACCTGGGGAGTTCATCTTTCAGTGTCCTATCTTTTTGCCTTTTCATACTGTTTGTGGGGTTCTCAAGGCAAGAATACTGAAATTGTTTGTCATTCCCTTCTCCAGTGGACCACATTTTGTCAGAACTCTCCACCATGACCCGTCTGTCTTGGGTGGCCCTACACAGCATGGCTCATAGTTTCATTGAGTTAGACAAGGCTATGGTCCATGTGGTTAGTTTTCTATGATTGTGGTTTTCAGTCTGTCTTCCCTCTGCTGGAGAAGGTGAAGAGGCTTATGATGGGAGAGACTGACTGAGGGGGAAACTGGGTCTTGTTCTGATGGGTGGGTCCATGTTCAGGAAGCAGACTTTATATTTTGGCTCCAAAATCACTGCAGATGATGACTGCAACCTTGAAATTAAAAGACGCTTACTCCTTGGAAGAAAAGTTATGACCAACCTAGACAGCATATTAAAAAGCAGAGACATTACTTTGACAACAAAGGTCCACCTAGTCAAGGCTATGGTTTTTCCACTAGTCATGTATTGATGTGAGAGTTGGACTATAAAGAAAACCGAGTGCCAAAGAGTTGATGCTTTTACCTGTGGTGTTGGAGAAGACTCTCGAGAGTCCCTTGGACTGCAAGGAGATCTAACCAGTCCATCCTAAAGGAAATCAGTCCTGAATATTCACTGGAAGAACTGATGAAGCTGAAACTCCAATACTTTGGCCACCTGATGTGAACAGCTGACTCATTTGAAAAGACCCTGATGCTGGGAAAGATTAAAGGTGGGAGGAGAAGGGGACGACAGAGGATGAAATGGTTGGATGACATCACCGGTTCAATAGGCATGAGGTTGAGTAAACTCCGGGAGTTGGTGATGGATTGGGAGGTCTGGCATGCTGCAGTCCATGGGGTGGCAAAGAGTTGGCTGGACTGAGAGACTGAACTGAACTGATACTCAGTAAATCTTTAATCCAATTTTCTGTTGATGGGTGGAGCTGTGTTCCCATCCCTGCTATTTAAAGTGAAGTGAAAGTGAAGTCACTCGGTAGTGTCTGACTCTCTGTGACCCCATGGACTGTAGCCTACTACGCTTCTCCGTCCATGGGATTTTCCAGGCAAGAATACTCGAGTGGGTTGCCATTTCCTTCTCCAGGAGATCTTCTCAACCCAGGGATTGAACCCAGGTCTTCCGCATTGCAGGCAGACGCTTTATTGCCTGAGCTACCGTCTTTTTTTTTTTTTTTTTATCTATTTACCTGGGGCCAAAGCATGGTGGAGGTAATGAAGGTAATGGTGACCTCCTTCTAAAGGTCCCATGCATGACCTGCTACACTCAGTGGCCCCAACCCTGCAGCAGGCCACCACCGACCCACACCTCCACTGGAGACTCCTGGACACTCACAGGCAAGTCTGGGTCAGTCTCTTTTGGGGCCACTGCTCCTTTCTCCTGGGTCCTGGTGCACAAGGTTCTGTTTGTGTCCTCCAAGAGTCTATTTCCCAGTCCTGTGTAAGTTCTGGCAGCCTCTATGGTGGGGTTAATGGTGATCCCCAAGATGGATCCCCCCAATGGAAGCCCCAAGAGGGCTTATGCCATACCCAGGTCTGCTGCACCCAGAGCCCCTGTCCTTGTAGCAGTCCACTGCTGACCTGTACCTCCACAGGAGATGTTCAAACACTGTTCTGTCTGTCTCTGTGGGGTCCCTTGATTCTGGTGCATACAAGGTTTGTTTAAGCCCTCTTAGCGTCTCTGGCAGGGATGGGGTTTGATTGTAAACGTAAATTCACCCTCCTACCATCTTGCTGGGGCTTCTCCTTTACCCATGAACGTGGGGTATCTCCTCACAGCCGCTCCAGTGCCTACCATTTCACTGGGGTTTCTCTGACCTTGGACGTGGGGTATCTCCTCACTGCCAGTCCAGTGAAGCAGTCTTTATATTAAGTGTAAGCTTCCTATTTGAATTATGATCTTTGGTTCAGCTCTAAGAAGTACTAGTTTAAGCACTGCTGTTTCTGCTTCCTGATAAGAGCTGCGGTTTAGGGCCAGCTCTGCTAGGACTGCTCGGCCATTTGCAATGCAGCTGTAGGTGATCGTCATAGTGGGCGAGCTAATGAAAGAAAAGTTCCTGGCACATCTAACTGCCTGCAACAGTCTCGGGGTGGTGACTGGGGTGGGTTTTACCCTCTGACAATGGTGTAACTTTTATCACAAAGGTCACCCAGAATTAAACCAACAGTCAGGGCAATTCATGCCTCTTCTCATCCTTAAATGTTGGTCTCATTAAGAAGTAGAATGGTTTGAATAAATACTCTGAAAAAAGATTTATCTTTTCGATTGCACCTCCCTCACCTTTTTTCCAATCCGAATACCTTTGTAAAGGCAGTCTGATTACTAAATAAGGAAGTTTCCCCCAATAATTCTTTTCTTGGCCACCTCCTGGGTAGTGATTAGGACCACAGGGTTGAGGAGTTATACAGACCTCTTTGAAATTTTAGCATTCCATCCTATCATTCCTGCCCATGATGCTGCTTCCTTTTTTCCCCCTAACAACAGCCTCAAGCCAGACTGGCAGGTAATTTCCAGGCAAGTGCAGGTGGGACATCCTGGTCAAAAGGTAGCTGATGAGATCCACATGAAGCAAGGAAGGTATTAATGCATCTCAATAAATTTTATCAAAATGCCCTTATTCCTCTTGCATGAGACACTCTGGATGGCAGGTCTGGGTACATGGAGACGGTGATTAGAGCGTTACAGTTAGTGGAACAGAATACACTGACTTTGTCCGTGTACAGGGGGAGGAATAATGCCAGCACTGGGGCAGGAATCACCTTAGAATTCAGGAGGTAAGAGCAGGGAGAGACATTAACGATCTCTCATCTTTTCAAAGCCACTCTGGAATCTTCTTTACAAAAAAAAGAAAAGAAAACCTCTTGATACACTCTCTCAAAAGGTAGTAAGCTGCTTATATTTAAAAGACTTCTAGATCTGCCATTCCTCATTAAATGGTGATAAACCATTAACTTGATCTCCAGTCCCTACAACTTTATAGAAGTCAATAAGAAGCAAGAAGTGTGGCCTCAGCTCCTGCAGCTCTCATGCAAAATGCCTTTCAGCACCTCTAAGTGTATCCATTCCCATCTCTCTTGCTTGGTTTTTACATGTGATGGATGAGTGCCACCTGGCCAGTGGTGTAGTCAAGTATGATAGATCTGACTGACTTCCTTTAAGCAATCCTTCTAAACACATGGGTTGAACTGGACTTGGGGAACCTAAGATTTACTAGCTAGCCAGGAAGCCACGTTGAAAGTATCTCTACCCTGTGTCCCCTGATTGATGTATATTACCCTTAGACAGAAGAACCATCTCAGTTAACACCTTCTTTCTAGGGGCACCATGTATGTCTCTGGGACTGCACTATCTCTGTGGAAGCCAGTCATTAATTTATCTATACATTGCTTTGATTTGATTTGTACCTCAGAGTGGTCAAAAGAGCCCTTCAAGTGTTTAAGGAAACACTACCAGTGAATCATGTAGTTCTCAGATAAATGTGGAGGTATTTGGGGATTGGACAACCTTAGTTACTAATAAATGACTGACTCGTGGTATATACAGTCATTGGGTGATCATCCTTAAAATTGGAGCCAACCAATTAGAAAAGATGCTAACAAATGTGTCCCTGACTTAGCTGAAGTTATCAGTGATACCACTTTGAACATAGAAGGTATTTAGGTCAGTTTCAACTCACTGGCCAGGACTGTTATGGAAGACTGTCCTAAGTATCCATCTTTCAGATCAAGATAGAACAGATGACATCCCTAATATATCTCTCCACCTACAGTAATTCCTCTGAAAAAAAGAAAGGTTAATGAAGAGACTTAAAGAGAAAGTCACGTGTTTTTCTAACGTATATACCCTGTTTTTTCAGGAATTTGTTCAGTAGGCTGAGTCTGGAGCCCTGAGGGTCATGGCTGAGGTCAATACTACAGGTTGGCTCTAAGCTGCTGCTTGGAGTCCTGTTGATAGTGCCTTTAATTCAATATACTATAAGATAAGTTGAACTGATATAGGTTTACTCTCTTGGTAAGGATAATCAGAGTGACCCACAGAGTAGGACAGTCATGTGACCACACAGCTGAGAATATGTGGGGTTAAGGTGTGGTTTGAGGGAGAGGCTGTCTGCCAGGACTCTAAGCCTCCTGACATATTCTTGCTGAGTGTTTCAGATGCAGAGTTTATCCATCTCCTGATACTGAGCAGTTTTTCTAGGTAATCACATAAGCAGCTAAGTAGGCCACGTCCACCAGAGTGGGACAACCAGGTAGCTGCCTGCTCTCTAGCGGAAGAAGATCTGCTTTTCTGCCATGTGCTGTGATATTTACTGCTTGCTCCTAAAGTACTTAGGACTTGGTTCCTCAGCAGTGAAACAAACCCACCGCAGCATCTCTCTGGATCCATTACATAGCCCCACTGGGACACAGGAGGTAAAGGGGACAGACAAATGTGCTGATGCTCATGCTGCTTTCTGTGCCATGTGTAATAAGGTCCTCTGTCTCCAACTGATGAGTCTGGTGCAAATACAGCTGATGTAGCTTGCAAATACAGTGAAATCAAATTTAAGAATCTTCACAGTTCTTGAGAGAAACACTATTTTGAATGAGATATTCTACTTGAGCATCTCTTAATTATCTTCCAAAATATCTGAATATATCCTTACAATGCATTAAAGGCACACTAGCTAGGAAGTAGCCGGACTAGAATTTGAATCAAAACTACAAATGCAGAACATGCTGTTAACTACTTTTCTATATTTCCTTGTACTTTGATGCAGTTTAAAAACATTGGAACATTTCGCATTTTATTTACTAATTTTCCCATGTCTATATTATGTAATTCTGTTTATAACTCACTAAACATCAACTTTTTCAGTCTTATTTTCTAAATTGGTAATCACTTTAAATTTGACAGATATCATCATCATTTGCTTTAATTTGAATATGATATATAAACTTTTTAAAAAACAAACTATATAACTGCAACATGTTCATGTTCTGTATCACATTCTAGCATTTGAATAAAACAGTTAAAAAAGGAGTTTGATTCAAAATCAAAAATAATATGAGTTATACTATAGTCCTTTCATTGAAAAGTTCCAGAAATCTAGATGTCAAGAATTTATGAAGTAAAAATACAATATTTTAGTTACTTTGTTACAATTTGCAATTCATAGGATGTGGCCACTTTGAAATTATCCCTGTACTACCATTAACTAATTAATCCAAAGGGAAAAGGACAAATTTAAAATCATTTCAAAGTGCTATTAATATGTTTTCTGAAGCAGAAAAAGAAAAAAAAATATTCACAGATACCCTATTTTGAGTACAAGTCAACTTCACAAGACTTCTATTTCATCTTCAATGTTCTTCACATCCTTCTATGTTTTCACTCCTATCCAGCTACTGACACCATTTCAACAATAAAGCCCAGACTACAGGTGCCACCTCCAGAACACAGGAGGAAATTATTTTGCCCCAGAGGTCCATTACTTCCTCTTGTCCCCTCGAGTCTGTTAGGACAGGGTTTGTACAAAATACTGCACAATAGTACCTATTTTTAAAAGTCTTTTATCAGTTATCAAATCCACCTCTTTGGTACACATAACTATAGATTATGCTTTTCACATGCATGCATATTCCAACTGCTGAAGGGACTTCTTAGAAAATCATTCATTTTTTCTCAGGATTCCATTTGTTAGTCCTTCAAAGTATACAAAACCCCCCTTTGGAATTTTATATACCTCAATCTACCTATTTACTCTCTTTGTCTATATTTGCTTTTTGTCAACTTTAAAAAAAGTCATTTCTTATCTTCATGTTTTGAAATCTGATTTGGAAATGAATTTCAGGGAGAAAATCCACTGGCAACTTGGGAACTGCCTAGAAAATTATATTCAAATATAGGAAAACTCAAATGATGTAATAATAGAAAATTGATCATGTGTAATTATTTTACATTATAACATATTTATGTTTTAATACTAAATAGGTGAGGAACATGTCAAATATTGGCAAGCATTCCTCCAGCTGGGAGCACAGATTTGAGTGAATCTGATCAGGATCTGAACCTCAGCACCACTGTTGGTTAGTATGTTCACACAGATAAACTCCTCAATGCCCTCTACTTAGAATTATTCATCAATAGGGTGTAAATAACATCTGCTCCACAGAGTTGGATGCTACCATACTTGCATGGTACCTGGATTTACTCATCACAATGGAATTTATCTATTATTATCTCATGAGAAATTCAGCATAAAATTGATCATGAGAAGATGGTGCAATATGATTTCTCCTTCACTCTTATTTACTTGACCTGTTCTCTACATTTCAATATTGTGAAACATCCACTACACAATCTAGAAAGGCAAAATTCTTTCAAATAAGGACAATGGAGGAAAATAAAGAAAATTCTGTGTGACTAGCAAGCAATGCACAAGACATCATATCAGAAATAGCTCTGCAGGAAATCTACTGATTAGACTTTAGTGAAAACTGGCACTTTTCAGTTAAGTTGAAACCCTTAAGACTATTTCCTTAGAGATATTATATATTTTTGAAGTAGGTATTATTTTCACTATTTTATAAATAAAGTGAATTTGCTCAGTCGTGCCTGACTCTTTGCGATCTCATGGACTGTAGCCTACCAAGCTCCTCTGTCCATGGAATTTTCCAGGCCAGAGTACTGGAGTGGGTTGCCATTTCCTTGCTCAAAAAATAAAATGTCTTGAGGACAATTATGCCCAATAAAGTTCTAGCCCTCTATATTTTTAAATAGCCTTCATAACCCTAAAATAAATCTTTCTTAGAAATGCAAAAACTTTAAAAGATACCTTAATATAGAATGTACTAAGACACTATGATAACTCTTAGATTTTGTAACCTTTCTTGTGTTTTTATTTCTTTCGTGCAATTCAAAAATTATACTTAGAACAATTTTCTATAGCAACAGCAGCATTATTTATTCATCTAAAAGGTAATCAGCATTATTAACTCATTTTGTATTACACTTCAGTTCAAATTTCACTATTAATCTTGAATACACTGTCTTTCCATGCCACAAAATAGCTTTATTTCTACAGGCATCTTGTTAACAAGATGCTCTAATTAACTGTTTTCACTCTAATTTCAAATACATGACAGAAGAAGAAAAGTCAGCATACCTTCATATAAAAGAATACAGTTAGTAGCCAGAATTTAAATCATAGGTTTTTTTAAGTTAAGATTAAAGAGATACAATAATTTAGTTAAAGAATGAAGGATAAACTCATGATAAAGAACCTGAGATACAGATTTTCTTAGTTTTTCTCTGAAGCTTGCTGCTCAGAAACACTACAGAGATATGCAACTGCAGAACTGGCAAGAGGAACTGAAAGGATATATGAGGATAACAGAACCAAGTCTCAGCAGGGACCAGAGCACCAGCAGCAACACTCAGCTCCCTCCCCCAGCCACTCTGAATCACACCTCCCCACGTGGCACTCCTCTTCTGCCCCCACCAGCACTTTCTATAGACAAGAATCCTAGAGGCACAGTGCAGCTGAAGAGTTGTTGTCAAAAACAAGAACTCTTTTAAAACCCTGATAACATCACATTGTGAGTAGCAGATTCTTTCATCAAAGACACATATGAACAGGCAACACACTAACCCTGACTTAACTAGAGTCAGAACCAAATAGCCAGAGCAGGAGAAAATCCCAAAGCGGCAGTATACAGATGCAAACTACATTCATATATGCTGAGAGAATGGGGCTAAGGCTAATTTTGAGGTTCTGTTTTGAGTAAACATAAACAAATCTATGGGATCTACAAATAATCATAAAAATTAAGAATGAACTTGCTAACGCTTAGAGTTAGTTACTCTTAGCGCTACTCTTGCTAGGTTCTTACTATTTGCCAATTATGCTTTTAAATATTTAACACATATCCACTTACTTAACCCTAATGACAATCCTCTATAGTCAATGAGATTTTATTTCTATCTTAGAAATAGGAAAAATGAAGTCAAGTAACTTACCAAGTTAAGGCAAGTGATTTATGCTGGGTCATGCAGTGAACACAAGTAGGCAAAAGGGGGATTTAAAACTCAGGCATCTGACTCCAGAGTACACAGACTTCACATTCACTTTATTTGATACATCTGAGGATTTCGAGGAAGTGAGAGCATCTACCACAGATTCTTAAAACACTACTAGGTGCCTACTTCAAATCAAGTGGAGTCAAATAGGCAGGGCAGGAGGCTCTTAAGGACAGGAAGTCAATGGAGCACACTCCTCAGATGGGGATGATACCAAAGGTCCTGATTTGCACAGCCATTTTTCAATTTGGCTTTTGTATATAATTTTCACTTAAAACATAATCTATACAACAACCCAAAGCTTCTTCTAAAGTCACCAGGGAAAAGCACAACAGTAAAAATAAAATAGCTTTTCAATAGGACTCAAATATATTTTTTAAAAATAATTGGTTAGCTTAATAAAAGAGCATCAAGAAAAAAAAAATGCCACAAGGAGAAAATAAGTGAGAATGAACAAGATATTATAAAAGAAGTTGGCAGAAATAGGAAGAAGATGCAAAATATTCTAAATACTGAAGCTCAATTAAAATCCATATTGAAGGCAATAGGCAATAAAAAGCAGAATTAAAAACTGAAAATAAGTGATGTAGAGGAAAAACATAAGTACTTTGAACATAAAGAAAAAATCACTGAAAAAAAAGCTGTTCAATATAATAAACATGATAGACTTGGGGGAAACAGAATGGCGGGGTCGGGGGTAGGGGGAGGCAAACCTACACATTCATTTCTGTCCCTTCATTCAACAGATATTTCCTCCCCATGACTACTCAAAACCTAAAATTCCTTGCCTCTAAAATCATACCCATATTTTTATAGAACTCATAAATTGAAAGAAGCTGATCTTTTACCTTCACTTTGCTTGAATTTTAGTGACGTTCCAAGGACTATTATAGAAAAAGCTAGAACAAACTAAGATATGTTCAAAGTTTTGGACAGTAAACTTCCCAGAGCTGGGGGTGGGAAGCTCCTGTACCTATAGATCAAAATAAGTCACTGAAGACTAGACAAGTATAACACAAATGAAACAATATGTGCACATTTTCTTGACCTTTTTGGGTTTCAGGGGCAACGAAAATAAGCCTTTTACTGTAGAGACCAGATATTTGCACTGCTAATCCCTTGTCACTTTCAAGACTAGGTGACAAAAATGTCACCTTTCTGTTGACTCTGTCCTGACCATCCATTTAAAATTACAGTCTACTCTCTGCTCAATCCCACTCCGCTCTGTTTTTATCTATGTTAAGTGCTTAGCACATAATAATCTATGATATAAATTCTTATATATTATTACTAGAATATAGGATTCATGAGGGATTGGAATGTTTTACGCTACTCAGTGATGAGTTCCAAGAACAGAGAACAGTGCCGGACACATATTACGTATCACTTAAGTGTCAGTTTTATTAAGGAGTGGAACATTCAGGAAAGGGACAGAGGGCAGGATACATACATAGAAAGAAATATCAGGTCCCAAGAACTACATTTGGAGAACAGAAAAGTGGTTGGAATGGCAAAATGCGTGCTCAGTTTTTAGTCAAGTCTGACTCTTTGGGACCCTATGAACTGTAGCCCACCAAGCTCCTCTGTCCATGAAATTTCCAGGCAAAAATAGAACCAGGGATCGAACCCTTGCCTCCTGTGTCTCCTGCATTGGCAGGCAGATTTTTTTACCACTGTGCCACCTGGGAAGCCCTGGAATGGTAGATGGAAGTCAAATAACGAAGAAGAGGATTTTAAGAATTCTGGAGACAGTTCTAGAGACAATAGGATTTACATGTTGAGTTACCCAAGTTAAAAGAAGAGTGGGTGTTTGAATCCAACAAGAAGAGCCTTGGAAACATCTAGGACCTGATTACACTACTGGCTTCTCTATGCATCCCCTTCTTCACCACCCTCCTACAAATCTGTAAAATCATACATACAATCCTCAAAGACTCCAGTCTTATATGTTGAGCCCTGCTTCTTTCCCACCCCAGCATACACCATGGCATGCACGCACACCCACACACCACACACAGTCTGTTCCTCAGCCACATTGCACACCAAATGTAAGACACATGGTTAATCTTCGAAGACTCCTAGACAAAGATTCAGCAATTTAATTATGTGAACCCTTCCCCAAAACATCTATAATTCAAGGCAATCTCAATCAAAATTTCAACAAAGTTGTGTTTGTGTATGTGTGTAGACTTTTTCAGGTTGATTCTGATGTCCATCTGAAAGAAAAACTGAAAGAACAGCCAAGTGGAATAATAAGGAAGGCTAGACTTTCTTGATATAAAAAAGTACAAATGTACAAAAGGTTGTAGTCATTAATATAGTGTTTTCAGTGCAGGAATTAGCAAAAACAAAAAAAGAAAGAAAGAATAAAGCCCATGAATGTTGGGACTTAAGCATCATGATAAATAAACTATGACATTTGTTGCAACTTCATTTATTGTTAAAATATAATAGAGACAACCTAAATGTTCAACCTAGGGAAGATTATTAAATAAGTTGTCATACATACTACAAAATACAGTGTGTAAGGAAGACTGCCTATAATATTTTCTTTACAGGAGAAAAGCAAATTATACTATGTGTATGTACATACATATATGTACATATGCATATATACACACATATATGCATACATATACATACATATAAAATATGCTCCCATTTTTATAAAATATTAACACTCAAACAGAAACAATAGCAAGATTAAATGCATTTGCATTGTATACATTCACATGGCTAAAAATATCAGAGAATACACTAAATTGAAGAGTGAGGTTTGGAAAAGCAGGACTTTACTTTTTATTTTAGGGTTCTGTGTTATTGGAAATTTTAAACAAGGAACATATTTCATGCTTTGCATTTGTAATTAAACATATATCTATACACGTATCATGGTATCAAATTTCAGGCTCTTTGAAGAATATCCATTATCTAACTGAAGTCTTACATCAACTTCATGAAACACAATCATACATGTTAGTATTCAATTTCACAAAATTAGAAAAGAAATAAAAAATGCTCCATAGAAGACAATGGGAATGCTTAGGCACTGGAAAGGTGACAGCTGCCTTTATATGCAAAGCAATTAGAACACCGGGTGATACATCGTATATCTCAGTAGGTACTCAATGACACAAATAAAAGACAGATTTCTAGAGACCAGGAATCTAAACATCTAATTTGAGGCTTTTTCTTCACCTATACCCAGGCAGGTGAACCCTTTCTAGACATTCCTGAACAGGTTATATGACTTTTGATCAGCAATGTTATAATAAAATAGGCTTGAAAATGGGTCTATAGAAAAGACTCAACGAGCTATCACCACAGATCCTAAAGCAAGTATTCTGAAAAGAATTCTTGATCTTTAAAGGAATAGTTTACAAGGTTGAATTTATTGTTCCCCCTAATAAATATATTAGATGACTCTTAAGTACTCTTACATACTAAATTTTAAGTAATAACAGCAAAAACACTAATAAGGTATTCAGTTGTTTACCCAGGTAACCTACTTTAAATGATGTCTGCATAAAGCCATTATACTGTTATATATTAATAGTATCTTTTTCATAATTAAAATCACAAAGGAAACTTTAATGCATGATTTGAACTCAGTGACTCAAAAGTTAGAGGGCAACATAGACTACCATATTAGCTTTTCAAATATTAAATTATTTGCCTCCACTTGATAGAAAAACATGACCCAGGAGTATCAAGTGAGTAAGGACAAAAAGATGTCACTTCATTGAGCAAGGTGGTTAGTATTTAAAAGACACAAAACAAGTAATTATGTCAACATTTCAGTGAAATCACTGAGACAAAATAACCAAGGCAGCTAACTGTGACACTTGACTTCAGCGGTTCAGTCGTGTCTGACTCATTACGACCCCATGGACTGCAGTGCGCCAGGCCTCCCTGTCCGTCACCAACTACCGCAGTTTACTCAAATTCATGTCCATTGAGTCGGTGATGCCATCCAACCATCTCATCCTTTGTCATCCCAATCTCCTCCTGCTTTCAATCTTTCCCAGCATCAGGATCTTTTCCAATGAGTCAATTCTTCACATCAGGTGGCCAAAGTGTTGGGGTTTCAGCTTCAGCATCAGTCCTTCCAATGAATATTCAGGACTGATTTCCTTTAGGATGGACTGGTTAAATCTCCTTGCAGTCCAAGGGACTCTCAAGAGTCTTCTCCAACACCATAGTTCAAAAGCATCAGTTCTTCAGCGCTCAGCTTTCTTTACAGTCCAACTCTCACATCCACACATGACTACTGGAAAAACCATAGCCTTGACTAGATGGACCTTTGTTGGCAAAGTAATGTCTCTGCTTTTTAATATGCTGTCTAGGTTGGTCATAACTTCTCTTCCAAGAAGTAAGCATCTTTTAATTTCATGGTTGCAGTTACCATCTGTAGTGATTTTGGAGCTCCACCCCAAAATAAAATCTGTCACTGTTTCCATTGTTTCCCCATCTATTTGCCATGAAGTGATGAGACCAGATCCCATGATCTTAGTTTTCTGAATGTTGAGTTTTAAGCCAACTTTTCCACTCTCCTTTTTCACTTTCATCAAGAGGCTCTTTAGTTCTTCTTCGCTTTCTGCCATAAGGGTGGTGTCAACTGCATATCTGAGGTTATTGATATTTCTTCTGGCAATTTTGATTTCAGCTTGTGCTTCATCCAGTCCAGCATTTTTCATGATGTACTCTGCATATAAATTAAATAAGCAGGGTGACAGTATACAGCCATGATATACTCCTTTCCTGATTTTGAACCAGTCTGTTATTCCATGTCCAGTTCTAACTGTTGCTTCTTGACCTGCATACAGATTTCACAGGAAGCAGGTCAGGTGGTCTGATAGTCCCATCTCTTTAAGAATTTTCCACAGTTTGTTGCGATACACACAGTCAAAGGCTTTGGCATAGTCAATAATATGTAATACATTAATATTGTCTAAACAACATAACTAGAAAAACTTCAGTTTTTCCCTTTTGCATGAAAACACTCTGCAGGATTTTTTATATCCATGGAAATCCACAGTTCTATTGATTATCTACCTGATTTGGCATCTTTTCTTCTCGTATTGTATATCCTGAGTGCCATTCCTAAAATGAGTCTCTTTTTGTAAATCTTCTACCTTACAGATAGATTCAAGTCCTTCAGATAACCTGACATGATTATGTAATTCAGCACTATGTCACAATCTTCATTCAGACACTCAACATAATTTGCTGTTTAATCCATAATCCATGTTATGCAAGTGATAGTAAGAGAAATGGCAATGAAAAAAATCTGCAGTTTAGTAGCAAATAACATCAGGACAGGGTTTGTGAATTAGTCTGCAAGGATATTCCAAAAGATGCCCTTCCTTTAGAATTTGTGTTACTGTCATTCACATTCCAATGGGGAAATCCAATTCCTCAAAATCCAATTTCCCAGGTAGAAATCCAATTACTTAAGTCATTCCTTACTCCGTAATGATGCTTTGGGCTCCACACTGATTTAGCAGGGAGGATGAAAAGAAAAGCACCTCACAAAGAAATGCAAAAGTAAAACACCAGGGTTTCTTTTATGACTCCAAAAGGGTCTGCTTTTCAAGAGTCTATAGGACAAAAAATATCAATCATAATCTATTTCATCTAGACAGGTAGTAAATCAGTACTATAAAGCATTTAAAAGACTATTAGATCGCCTCTGGAATACTAAATAAAAATATCCTTAAGAAGCTGAAAGACTTGAAAAATTTGAAATAAAAAAAATATTATACATGGAGACAGTAAAAGAAAAAAAAACAAAACCTGAGTCTTAGCATTTAAAGTTTCTGAAACATTTATAAAAATAAAAAGTATTATTACATTAAAATAGTGATAGCCATAGGAAATTAATTTTAAGTGTTGGCTCTCCACCAAATGTGTATAAAAATACTCACTATACACATATATATACACACATACATATAAATATATTAACAAGTAGTATATAATATTCACATATATTGATAAAATAGGCAGCAAAATATAATTTCAGCCTCAAAGACACGGTTTGACTTGACTTTTGTTTTCTAGGTGAAGATTATAGATTCATGATCTCCAATTTTTCTCTAAAAAAGCACTAATTTTCTTCTAAAACTGTAGAAAACATAATTGTACACACAAAGTCATTTAAAGGAGAAATGAGAAAGTCAACATAATAGGCCTTCTTAGGCACAGAACTTACAAAGAAAAAATGAACAAAATTGAAACAAGTTACACATAGATGAAACAAACATATGTTTAATTAAGTCTGAATATAATCTAGTATAGATATACGGTGTAAACCAAAGTTATCTACTGAAAAGCCCTGATTTGTGAGAAGGTACATGCATGTTACTGTTCAACAAAGCAAATTCATTTGCTGAGCTTAAAATATAGGCTTCATAGAGAAAAGAAAACAATGACTGTTTAAGAGCAGATTCTTCAAAAATGGTAGTTTCAATCAGATTATATCAAAATATTTACAAATGTTACTAAAATGATGGCTTCCTTAATGAAGCATCCTCTGCAACATTTTCTCCCTTCGTATTACAAATCTATACACCAAGCAAATTTGGAAAACTCAGCAGTGGCCACAGGACTGGAAAAGATCAGTTTTCATTCCAGTCCCAAAGGGTTCAAACTACTGCACAAGTGCATTCATCTCACATGCCAGCAAAGTAATGCTCAAAATTCTTCAAGCTAGGCCTCAAAGGTACATGGACCATGAACTTCCAAGTGTTCAAGCTGGATTTAGAAAAGGCACAGGAACCAGAGATCAAATTACCAACATCCACTGGACACAGAAAAAGCAAGAGAATTCTAGGAAAACATCTATTACTGCTTTATTGATTGTGCCAAATCCTTTGACTGTGTAGATCACAACAAACTATAGAAAATTCTGAAAGAGATGGGAATACCAGACCACCTGACCTGCTTCTTGAGAAATCTGTATGCCTGTCAAGAAGTGACAGTTAGAACCAGACATGGAACACTGGACTGGTTCCAAACTGGGAAAGGAGTATGTCATGGCTGTATATTGTCACCCTGCTTATTTAACTTATATACACAGTACATCATGTGAAATGCCAGGCTGGATGAAGCACAAGCTGGAATAAAGATTGCCACTCAGATACACAGATTATACCATTCATATGGCAGAAAGTGAAGAGGAACTAAAGAGCCTCTTAATGAAAGTGAAAGAGAAGAGTGAAAAAGCTGGCTTAAAACTCAACATTCAAAAAACTAAGATCACGGCATCCAGTCCCATCACTTCATGGCATCCAGTCCCATCACTTCATGGGAAATAGGTGGGGAAACAACGGAAATAGTGACAGACTTTATTTTGGGGGGCTACAAAAATCACTGCAGATGGTGACTGAAGCCATGAAATTAAAAGATGCTTGCTCCTTGGAAGAAAAGTTATGACCAACCTAGACAGCATATTAAAAAGCAGAGACATTACTTTGCCAACAAAGGTCCATCTAGTCAAAGTTATGGTATTTCCACTAGTCATGCACGGATGTGAGAGTTGGACTATAAAGAAAGCTGAGTGCTGAAGAATTGATGCTTTTGAACTATGGTGTTGGAGAAGACTCTTGAGAGTCCCTTGGATTGCAATAAGATCAAACCAGTCAATCCTAAAGGAAATCAGTCCTGAATATTCATTGGAAGGACTGATGTTGAAGCTGAAACTCCAACACTTTGGCCACCTGATGTGAAGAGTTGACTCATTTGAAAAGATCCTGATGCTGGGAAAGATTGAAAGCAGGAGGAGACTGGGATGACAGAAGATGAGATGGTTGGATGGCATCACTGATGCGATGGACATGGGTTTGAGTGAGCTCCGATAGCTGGTGACAGACAGGGAAGCCTGCAGTCCATGGGGTCACAGAGTCGGACACAATTGAGCAACTGAACTGAACTGACTGATTTTAGACCTGTGTCCCTGGCTTACTGCGATTGCAAGTGTTGTGATGGCTAAAATTGTTTCATACTCATTTTTATATCCCATTACACAGTGGCTGGCATAAAGTTTGGATATTAGGGAAAAAACAATATATTTCAAGTATTCTTTGATAGGAAAAGAACTAGGCTTTTTTTTATAGATATCAATATTTCATCATCCATTTATATTTACAGAATACCTACTACATTTTGAGTATTATGCAATTATTTATTTCACTATAACTGGGCACAAAACTACCTCTGATTGAAAACAATGAGAATTCAGATGATTTTCTTATTATTCAACAAGATTGAGTGCTTCATACCAGTGAAAATTTTCATCAAAAATCATCACAACATTATGGCAATTATCCTCTAATTTAAAAAAAAATTAAATGTTTTAAAAAGTAATGATCACATTCATTCATGAATGAGATCCAGTATGACTTTGAGGGCAAGCTGCCATTTGGCAGGTTAATCCCCTTTGCTTAGGAAACGAAAAGAGAGAATGTAGCTGTGAGTGCTCTTCTCTTAGTTATATTTATTCCTGGATCTCTTTCTCTCCTCCACTCAGTCATACTGCAACATATTGCACACTGCTTTAACTTGGAACAAGTACCAACTTCAAAATATAATTTGGAGAACCTTAAAAATAGACTGAACATATCATGACAAATCAAACGCTTTGAAATAACACTGTTGGCAAGGTGGCTTTAACTTAAAATGGAAAATGTTAACATTTTGCAAGAAGGTGAATTATTTTTCTTGGCAGATATGTTTTTAAGAACATTGAAAGGAAATACTGAATAAGAACAAAAGTTTCTAAAGTCAGTTCCCTTAAAGGAAATAAAAACATCAATGAGAAATGACAACAAAACATATATTCTCTCCTATTTGACAAAAACAATTCAATGTGAACAACAGCTTCCTATCAATGAGGCAACAGAAATTCTTACTCAAGGGCCCAGGATGTGAAATTATGTATTAATCTGATTTTTCCATTTAGATGTGAACTGTCAGCTCCCAATTCAGCAAAACCAAACTTTCCTCATAGATTAGTTGGAGGCATTTCCAGATACCTCCACGTTACATTGCTGGAAGTGAACATATACCAGTTCCTGAAAATAGCAAGGCATTTGCTTCAGGAAAAAAATAAAAAGAATTAACATAAAGTCTGGGCTCAGAATCTACAGTATGAATGCCTAGAGGCATTAAATCCAATTACCTATATTCAATTCATGACCATCTCTTGTGCTGCTATTCACTCACATTTATTCATTCAATCAACAAATAATTGTTAGATGCCAGGCTCCTTGCACTAGTTGGTGAGCTTACAGGCATATGTATTAAAGGCGAGTCACCGGTCTCTGGAATCTTGAATTCCAATGTAGCTGCTGTGGTGTGTGTATCTGTGTGTGTGTGTGTGTCTGTGTCTGTGTGTCTGTGTGTTTTTAAAGGAGCTATCCAGTAGCCAATACTTGGCAAACCCAAAATTTGAAAAGTTTGAGATGATAAATACTATATGTTGTAATGCTCTCATTCAGAAGATTTCTGTTTATAGGTTTTAAACCACAGATATTGCATTCTGAAATCACTTTAGAAAACTTCATGCGGGTAAAAACGTCAAAAGATTGAGGACTCTGTGATTATGGTAAAGTCACACAATCACATTTTTCTGAATTTTTATGGTAGAGTATAGTCTTAGAAATCATGATTTAAGAAAGACATGAAAAGGCAGAGCACTAGAGCAACATTTTCATCTCCTCGTTTTCATCTGCTCAGATATATGCATGCAGTTTCCAGCTTTCACCATAAATTGATGAGCATGTGCCTGGAAGGCGTTATCCTGATGGAGTTTATGCAGTTGCCTCTGATTACTTAAAACGACTCAATGTCATCAGTGGATGTTTTCCACCGAGCAAAATGAGGTGGTGGAAAGCAGAGTGCAGGTACTGAATTGCCGCAAAGAGAGGGGAAAACAGTGGAAACTCACCAATATAATTCTTATGATGTGACTTTCACTTTTCATTAGCTCATTTATTTCCCCAAGTACTTGCAGTCTTTTACTTTCAAGGGCCATGGAATGAATCCTTAGAAACTATACTATTTTCTGAGGAAAGAAAAAATTAAGTCAGCCCGGTGCCTAAGTTTAAACTGACAATTTTAAGAAGTATTTCCTAAAGTTCTACTTAGCACAACTCTGGGTTTTCATTTTCAACAAAATTTTATTTTAGTTTTAATGCCCCAGTGGTTCAATTGGTAAAGAATCTGCCTGCAATGCAGGAGACCTGGGTTTGATCCCTGGGCTGGGAAGATCCCCTGAAGAAGGAAATGACAACCCACTCCAGTACTCTTGCCTGGAGAATTCCATGGACAAAGGAGCTGGGCAGGCTACAATCCATGGTATTATAAAGAGTCAGACATGACTGAACGATTAACTTTCACTTTTCTGAAAATTTGTGCTAGGAGTTTGTAGTAGAGATTCCCTTTCTCTTTCCCCTACCTCTATGATTTTGTTTATAATCATAAATGGCAACTTTGTTCAGAAGATGTTTTTCTATTCAAGTGGGTTGAAGTGTGTTTGACAGCACAATACAGTTAATATTTTTCATGTGGGTAGACATGGTTAAAAACATGTGGATAACTGAAAGAGAAATAAATAAACAAGGTCAGACATTCTGTGAGGCCACAAAGCTTCTGCCTTTGCCTTTGGCTATGATCAAAGTACAGAATGATTCTCCTGGTCAATACAATCACCCATCAGTGATGAACTAATTTACAAAATCTTCATTGCTCCAAATAGATTTTTTTTTTTGAATTTTCACTACTAAAATAAGTGTGATTAGATGCTTGAAGCAGGAGAATTCTCATTAAAATAACTATATGGGCTCATAAGTTAGTCTGTCACAGCCCCATGGATTTTCACAGAAGAGAAGGAATCCTTGATCAAGGAAAATTAACTTTATTACTCACAGTAAAATCAGAGGTAAAAGTTTCTGAGCCCCAGATCCCACAAGATAACCCAAAAGTCTATGTGGAGCTTGGACATGCAGTGGGACATGTCAGCAGAGAGGAACTCCAAGCTCAGGGAATCTGCTGATCTTACATGCAGTCTGCCCACAGGGAGACCAAGTCTAGTTTAGGACTAAACGGTGCTCCCCTGGGATGTGTTTCCCTACTTTTCAGAATCAGCAGCTGCATATACAATCCTCAGAAGGAGCGCAGGTAAAGGATGGTTTGGCACAATGTGCAAGACATGGAAGATGTCAAGGGGACCAGGATGGACCGCCAGGCAACAGATCTGACAAGTGATTTGCCTGCACCTACAGCTGGGAAGTCCTATAAAATAAAAATTAAAAACAAACTCATAGAAAAAGAGATCAGATTTGTGGTTATATGAGGTGGATGATGGAGGGAGGGGAAGTGGAGGAAGGTAACCAAAAAGTACCAACTTCTAGTTATAAGATAAAAAAGTAGCACAGATGTAATTTACACCATGGTAAATATTATCAGCATACTATAAGTTATATATACCCCACTCGAGTACTCTTGCCTGGAAAATCCCATGGATGGAGGAACCTGGTAGGCTGCAGTCCATGGGGTCACTGAGTCGGACATGACTGAGCAACTTCACTTTCACTTTTCACTTTCATGCATTGGAGAAGGAAATGGCAACCCACTCCAGTGTTCTTGCCTGGAGAATCCCAGGGACGGTGGAGCCTGGTGGGCTGCCGTCTATGGGGTCGCACAGAGTCAGACATGACTGACGCGACACAGCAGCAGCAGCAGCATAAGTTATATATGAAAGTTGTTAAGAAGTTAAATCCTAAGAGTTTTCATCACAAGGAAAAATTTTTTTCTATTTCTTTAATTTTGTATGTATACAAGTTGATGGATGTTCTCTAAACTCACTACCATATGTAAAATAGATAGCCAGTGGGAATTTGCTCTATGACTCGGGGACCTCAACTGGGACTCTGCAATAAACTAGAGGGGTGGGATGAGGTGGGAGGTGGGAGGTAGGGTCAAGAGGTAGGGGATGTATGTATAACTATGGCTGATGTATGGCAGAAACCAACACAACAATGCAAAGAAATTATCATTCAATTAAAAACAAATGAATTAAGAAATAAAAACCATTTCATGACTTACGTTAGCCAAATCATGATGCTGCACACCTTAAATTTATACACTGCTATATGTCAATTTACATGTCAGTAAAATGGCTGTCTGAGGAGGCTTTACAAATAGCCGAAAAAAGAAGAGAAGCTAAAGGCAAAGAAAAAAAGGAAAGAATATACCCATTTGAATGCAGAGTTACAAAGAACAGCAAAGAGAGATAAGAAAGCCTTCTTAAGTGAACAATGCAAAGAAACAGAGGAAACAATAGAAAGGGTAAGACTAGAGATATCTTCAAGAAAATTAGAGACATCAAGGGAACACTTCATGCAAAGATGGGCACAATAAAGGAGAGAAATGGTATGGACTGAACACAAGCAGAAGATATTAAGAAGAGGTGGCAATAATACACAGAAGAACTATACAGAAAAGATCTTCATGACCCAGATAACCACGATGGTGTGATCACTCACCTAGAGCCAAACATCTTGGAATGTGAAGTCAAGTGGGCCTTAGGAAGCATCACTAGGAACAAAGCTCATGGAGGTGATGGAATTCCAGCTGAGCTATGTCAAATCCTAAAAGACGATGTTGTGAAAGCGCTGCCCTCAATATGCCAGAATTTGGAAAAACTAGGCAGTGGCCACAGGACTGAAAAAGGTCAGTTTTCATTCAATCACAAAGAAGGGCACTGCCAAAGAATGTTCCAACTACTGCACAATTACACTCATTTCACATATAAGCAAAGTAATGCTCAAAATTTTCCAAGTTATGCTTCAACAGTACTTGAATGGAGAACTTCCTGATGTTGAAGCTGGATTTAGAAAAGGCAGAGGAACAAGAAATCAAATTGCCAACATCTGCTGGATCATAGAAAAAGCATGATAATTCCAGAAGAACATCTCCTTCTGCTTCATTGATTATGCTAAAGCCTTTGACTGTGTGGATCACAACAAACTGTGGAAAATTCTTTAAAACATGGAAATACCAGACCACCTGACCTGCCTCCTGAGAAACATGCATGCAGGACAGGAAGAAATAGTTAGAACAGAACATAGGAACATTGGACTGGTTCAAAATTGTGAAAGGTGTATGTCAAGACTGTATATTGTCACCCTGCTTATTTAACTTTTATCCAGAATACATCATGTGAAATGCAGGCTGGATGAAGCACAAGCTGTAATCAAGATTGCTGGGAGAAATATCAACAACCTCAGATATGCTGATGACACCACCCTTTTGGCAGAAAGTGAAGAGGAACTAAAGAGCCTTTTGATGGAGGTGAAAGAGGAGAGTGCAAAGGCTGGCTTAAAACTCAACATTCAAAAAATGAAGATCATGACATATGGTCCCATAACTTTGTGACAAATAGATGGAGAAACAATGGAAACAGTGACACACTTTATTTTCCTGGGCTCCAAAATCACTGCTGATGGTGTCTGCAGCCATGAAATTAAAAGACACTTGCTCCTTGGAAGAACAGCTATGATAAACCTAGAAAGTGTATTAAAAAGAAGAGACATTCCCTTGCCAACAAAGGTCTGTATAGTCAAAGCTATGGTTTTTCCAATAGTTATGTATGGATGTGAGAGTTGAACCATTAAAAAGTCTGAGCACCGAAGAAACGATGCTTTTGAACTATGGTGTTGGAGAAGACTCTTGAGAGTCCCTTGGACTGCAGTAAGATCAAACCAATCAATCCTAAAGGAAATCAGTCTTGAATATTCATTCATTGGAAGGACTGATGCTGAAGCTGAAGGTCCAATAATTTGGCCACTTCTTGGGAAGAGTCGACTCATTAAAAAGACCCTGATGCTGGGAAAGATTGACAGCAGGAGGAGAAGGGGATGGCAGAGGATGAGATGGTTTGATGGCATCATTGACTCACCGGACATGAGTTTGAGCAAACTCTGGGAGAAGGTTAAGGACAGGGAATCCTGGCATGCTGTAGTCCATGGGATTGCAAAGAGTCAGCCATGACGGAGTGACTGAACAGCAACAGTAGAATAAAAAATATTTTGGATCTAGAAATCTAAAATACGTAACAATGCAATACCAAAAAAAATTGTTCAAGGAAAAATTTTCCAATTCTATTATAGTTCCACTTTGCCTTCTGAAGAAGCTGCATAAGGACAGAAGATTTTATTTGTTCCTTAGGTTAATTTAATCTTAGGGCAAAACATAGAACCTGGACTCTAACTGAGGGTTAAGATTTTTTTTACCTATTTATTTATTTATTGGTTGCCCTGGGTCTTTGTTGCTGCTCAGGAGCTTTCCTCTGGTTGTGGCAAGCAGGAGCTACTCTCCGTTGCGGTGCTCAGACTTACTGTGCTGGTCTTGTTGCAGAGCCCATGCTCTACGATGCACGTTGCTGCCTGTGGGCTCTAGATGGTGGGCTTAGTAGTTGTTGTTCATGGGCTTAACTGCTCAGCGGCATGTGGAATCTTCCTGGACCAGGGATCAACCCATGTCCCCCTGCATTGACTGGCAGATTCCTGTCCACTGTGCTACCAGGAAGTCTAATGTGGTTAAGAAAAGTTCAATTTATTTTTTTGTTGAATGATTAAATAAATTCTGTCTGCCATTTGTCCCATTCTATTAGGCACCTTGCTGATTTAACCAGTTGAATCTGGGGTACTTTCTGCTTGAATCACCATCCTTGGCTGTGATAAAATGTGAACTAATGTCACTAATGTCAAAATGTCAACTAATACTGAAGGCTTTCTGGTCTCTCTGGATCATCTCTGGTCATCTCTGGATGCCCTTGTTCCCAGACCCTTGCTTTAACTATCACTTTTATCTCCCTCAGAGTTTTTAGATCGCTACTTCATTTCTGTTCTCCACAGTTCTGGATCCTTACTTACTTTTCTAACCAGCTCTGAACACTTGCCCATACTGGTTAAAAGAGTGAATTTCTTGGTCAAAGTCCACTTTCAAAATGTGATTTAGTTAGCTACTAGCTGTATGAACTCAGACAGGTGTTGTAGTCTCGCTTTGACTTACATTTGTTAAAATGATAATAATAATAAAATCCACCTCATGAAAATTAAATGAGGTAAACCATGTGTAAACAGTTCACAGAACAGGCTAGATCCAGAAAGTTCAATGAGCAATAAGAAACTTTATTTTTTTTTCACATGCTAGCTTCCAAAATTAACTTAGCTGCACCCTTTCCCCTCTTTCCTGGACAAAATGGGGGGTACATCCTTTAGATTTTTAACCACTTTCAGAAGTTAATGATCTAGCAGTTCTTATGTATTTTAAGCTACTAAAATTTTAATATTTATTTTTAAATTATGAAAGCATGATAACACACAGGAGACTTGGAAAAAACAGAACAAAGTTATATATAGTTCTACTATATATTACAATTATTTTTAAATAGATAAATTAAGATATTTAGAATTTCAATATCAAACTCTCAAAAGTTAGTAGAATGAATAGACAGAAAAGTAGAAGGATATAGTAGACCTGAAAAGCACTATGAACCAATTCAACATAATGAAGATTTATATAACTTTCACACAACAGCAGGGTACAAATTCTATTCAAGTTCCCACAGACTATAAACCAGATGACACTGGAATATTCCCAGGGGCATAAAACAAGGTACAAACCTTTAGACCATGAAATCTTTGCACCCTCTTTTATGTCCCTGGATATGTTCCAATGTCTCCTATAACTTCAATCTTAACCAATTAAAACTGCAATACTTCCCTAAATCAGGCACAACTAATGATTTCCAAATGCTGACAGTGCAGGTAGGACTTATCTTTTTTTGGTATTCTACCCTGTGTTTTCTCCTCCTCCTCAAAGTTTCACCTTCTCCTCTTAACCTCTTATCACTGGACAACTTCTGACTATCTAGACTGAAGAAGAGGAGAAATAAGGATAAAATCAAGGTCTCACTTAACCATTGCTGTTGAGATCCAAGTACTAGTTATCTTTATTGAAGTATTTTTCTGACTTATTCAAAGATCACCCTCTAACCTTGCTGGAATCCTCCCCCAACCCATCCCTAGGCAACACGAGCAAAAACTCCCTGGCAGAACCCTCGGATTCTTATCCAACTCCTGATGTACGTTCCATAGAGCTCTTCCCTGATAGCACCACCACCTTTGGAAGGATATAGACTTGAAAACATATGCCTCCTATCTGGAAATTCATCCCACCAAACCCCAGAATCTTAGTCATCAAAAATAAGGAAATACTCTTACATCTTATGGGGCTTCCCTGGTGGCTGAGAGGGTAAAGCGTCTGCCTGCAATGCGGGAGAGTGGGGTTCCATCCCTGAAGGCCCCTGGAGAAGGAAATAGCAACTTGTTCCAATACTCTTGCCTGGAAAATCCCATGGACAGAGAAGCCTGGTAGGCTACAGTCCATGGAGTCGCAAAGAGACGTGACTGAGAGATTTCACTTTCACTTTTTTAACTTACATCTTATGATAACCCTTATAAAGCTGTTTGGTTTTTCTGAAGGGAGAGGCAACTTTCTACAAAGCACATAACCTCACAACAAAATGATGGTGAAAAATGAAGACAAATGAAATAGCTAAATGTTAGTGTATCTATCATCTTACCTCACTAATCTTTCGTTTGGGAAGCCTCAGAGTCATTTAAGAGTGACAGATTCAGGACAAGCATTAAGAAGAATAATGAAAGCAAGTGGAGGAGATAATTGAAGTTCATGCAACAATATAATTAGGGAAGCATCCACAGTGTCAGAAGAAGGTACAACTTATGTCTGGTGTCTCTTGCTCTATTCCCTAGTAATTTGGTTGTCAGAGTAAGATTCACCACTATTAAGGTTTGTTCCACACATGACTATATTACCTGTGATGACAAAATAGACATTCTAGGGTATCTTTTTAGTTCTCTGTATTACCTTGAATAATTTGGTCAACCTGTCTTGAAAGCTGTGCTATTTGCAGACTTTTATCAAAGTACTATCAGATATATGTCTGTTCAAGAAAAGGAGACAAGGTCATGCCTCATGATGACAGTCATATTTATGATGCCTTCCCCTTTTCTACATGAAATAAAACAGCTGCTTGTTACTGAACATACTGAACAGAATCTGATTCCTATGAATTTCTAAAATATTAGAATGTATTGCTAATAATATTCTTATTAGAGAACTCTGATCACAATAGTATTCATTTGTTCACTTCAGTTTTGCTTCAAATGCTCCCTGTTGTAAATCCTTATTCTCTCCATCACATTGTCTTTAAATTTTCTTCTTCTATCTACCCATTTATTTTTGAGTATCCAAAGCCTTTTCTATTTGGGCTCCTCAGTGTCAATACTATACATTTCTCCACAGAATGTCAACGAAGATTTCATATTCAACAGGACAATGTGGAACACCTGGGTAAACATACACATCTATAATATTGAGAACAAAGGATAAATAAAATTGTTTTCCCTATATCTGTGTGACTGTGTTTTGTCGGGAAGAGTTTACATTTTAATAAAATAATGATATCTATCATTTTAAGGGTGTTTTGTATATTTCAAGGCAGTTTTGAGTGCATTATCTCAGTAAGCAGAGCAGACTTCTATTGTGTTCTGCTAAGTCTATTAAGATCATAATATTTAGAGTTAGTATTTTCCAAAGAAAGTAACTCTAGTTTTCAAGATCCCTTTGCTTCTCTAGTTTCTAATAAAGCCTTGTATAAAACAAACTAGCACAATTCGGATTCCTAGAAAAAGTAAAAATGTATCCTTAGTGTTCTCTTCATATATAAGCCTCATGATATTCCAACAAACAAATTCAAAGCAAGAGTGGGTTTAATTTCCCCTAGGGCCACTGTCTTCTTCATTTTAGGCTTAAGCTGATTATTATTAGGCCCTAGGTACATGATAACTTCTGGACTTGCTGGTTAGGAAAAAAAAATCTAATATTCAGAAATTCTTGTACTTTATCTTATTGCAATATTATACAGCTAAGAAAAATATCAGCCACCAACTCCCTGAGTTTTCAGCAAATTAAGGGTTATAAAAATAATATAACACAGAACTGCCAAAAATAGCAAAAGTTAACATTCATATCAACACATTCTTGACTATATGGCAAAGGTTTCTCAAACTCTAAAACTGAACTTCAGAGTGAGAATCACAAATAACTCTGAATCAATAAAAGATAAGGTTTTTAAAAAACCCTCACAGCCATATCAAGGCAAATTTTGGATAACATTTTTTTTTCTCCATGATATTCACATTTTTCAAGGAAGGAGCATGCTACCTTACTTTCTGAAAATTATCCCTTCAAATATATTTGACTAGTAGTCCTCATATTTGAGTTGAAAAATACCTCAAACTCAGCCAGTGATATCTTTTCCTCCCATTTTAAAAATGATAGCAATACTAATTTCAGAAAACATAAATATATTTTAAGTTAATATTTTTAAAATAAGAAGAGCACGGGGCCATGCAAAATGCGTGTCTATTATAAATGTCACTAGCCATCTCAAATTTTTCCATCAATATTTATATAAAAGACCACATTTGCTAGCAGACAAGCTGTGGTATCAAAGGAATAAGAGAAAATGACAAAATATCCATTTAGGTGCAAGAAAATGCTATACAGTAAATTGCTTCTTCTGTAAAATGAGGAAAGACTGCCACTTTCTCAGTTGTAGTGGTATAACACCACAATTCAAGTTCTAAAATACCAGCAGTCTGTGGTACACGCCAAGACCACTCATGAATTCATATTCAATCGCTGGGTCTCGAAGATGTCATGGAGAAGGGAACAGCTAACCACTCCAGTATTCTTGCCTGGAGAATTCCGTGGACAGAGGAGTCTGGCAGGCTACAGTCCATGGGATTGCAAAGAGTTGGACATGACTGAGTGACTAACACTACTCGACTAACACCAAAAAGCAACTGAATACAATAATTTGGGATAGTTTTGTAGTTTTTATTATATCTTCTCATGATTTCTACTTTGCCAAGTATATATTATGAATGAAATATATGTAACTTTATTGATCTTACTTATCAATACAGCATATAGATATGTGATATGTATGTGTTTCTTCTTGATCATTCTGACTGACCTTCTTTGTTCTATCTTAAATATTGGTTATCTTGAAAGCTCTTCTCATCTCATTTTTCAAGCATAGTTTCACAATAATATTAGCTACTCTATTTCTTAAAATTCCAAACTGAAGAAATGGCTGTGGATGAATGCCTGAGTCTTTCCCTGAAAATCTTCCCTCCACTGAAGGAGGTTTTTTGTTTTGTTTTATTTTGTTTTTTTGTCAACAACAAAGTGTATTTTGTATTATATTACATGGAAGGGTAAGATTACCATCATAATTTTCTAGTATCATTTAGTTGGAAAGCATCAGGGAATGAGAGTTAAGAGTACTTGAGATAACTGCCAAAGGATGTATGGCTTTTCAAAAGGCAGAGATGGAAGAAGCTATGTTCCACTTAAAGGGAAAATCGTGGAGAAATGAACGCAGAAGGACACAGGGTAAATTCAAGGAACTTGAGAAGTGCAGGCTGAATAGTGGGGGAAGTGTGCCACATTTATCTACATCTAAATCAACCCAGATATGGCTTTTGTGTTTATTAAACTCCTTTCATGAGAACTGGACTTAGAGAAGTTCATCAAAACAGAAAGAATAACAAGAGGTAAACGAATATCTCTGTAATGCTTGCAACAGTCATATTCATATCTTCTTCCTGGTTCCCTAGGGTTTCCAAGAGGAAACCAATGGTTACTGTGATGTGTTGGGGGGAGAGAGGGAGGCAAAAGGAGAGAAGAACAAATAAGGCTGATACAGTCCCTGGTGTGGGGCAGCTCCATAAAGATATGTTAATATTCTACTGACGTTTAACAGAAAAAAAAAAAAAAACAGTGAAAACAGCAAATAAGAGAAAAATACATTATGAAAATCAATTTTTTTCAGAAAGAATGCTGGGAAATAGAGCCATTAGTGACTGCTGGAGCTGAAAAAATGAGAGGAATACAATACAGTGTCAGCAATATTTTATGTCATAGAAAATGCAAGGACAATAAGATGGAATCTTAATTTGAAAACAGAATATAAAAAAATGTTTTCCTCCATCTTCCAAGTGTGGAAATATTTTTCATCTCAATATATGTTTTACTGTCTTTAAATTGACATACATTCTTTAGAGTGGCAGAAAAAAATTTATTGGAAGACTTGTAAAAAGCCAAGTAATATCATTCACTGTTACCACTTGATATCTCAAGAGTCCTGTATGTTGTACAGTAAATGAAATTTGAAATTAACAAATTGATATTCTCTGGTTTATATTTGAAATATAACTATTAAATCTTCTGCTTCCCTTATAATGGGCATTATACTGATATATTATGGTTAATTCATTCTTGGTTTGTTCTTCATCAAAAACAATACATTTTATAATTCAGCTTTTAGAATACTAAGCAAAAGAATATATGTATTTTTCTTGATCAAAATGAAACTCTTTTATGATAACACAGTTTTATTAATGATGCACAGCAATTTGGCCAGGGTAATAAATAACAGAGGAATCTTGACTATATATCTGCATCTCAATGGTATATAATAAAATAGCACAGAGTACTAAGAAACAATTTGACTGACTTAAAATAACATGAAGAATGACATTTCATTCCTCATATAAAATGGTGCCCAATAACCAATGGGTAGTTTTATAGTTTTGGTGGATGACATCATTGATCCTGAAAAACATTTATCATGTCTATTGTCTCTGGCCCCATAAATGAGTGAAATATTTATGTTTGAAAAACTTTTTTTGGAGAAGGAAATGGCAATCCACTCCAGTACTCTTGCCTGGAAAATTCCATGGACCGAGGAGTCTGGTAGGCTACATATAGTTCATGGGGTCACAAAGAGTCGGACACGACTTCACTTCACTTCACTTCAACTTTTTTTGGAAAGGACCTTTAGTATCCTTAAGTTCCCAAGGGTCTATGAAGGAAAATTTAATAACTTTCTCACTTCAGTTCTTAAAATGAAGGAGTAAAAAGAAAACACTGAATATTCTAATAGTAATCATTTCAGTTCTAAATATAGAGAGTCAAAACTGTATTTCAAAAGTTTCCACCCGATTTCTAAAATAGGTTCAGTCTGAATGAGAACAGTGATTCGAATGCAGTCAATCTATTTCCTTAGAAGATAACATTCATATCACAACAGGGGATCCTAAAAGAATCCTAAAAGAATTGATAGCCATCAATTTCAAGATTGAGACCTTGAAAGGAGACCTTGAAAGCATTTCCAGGTTGGTCCAAAAAACTGTGGAAAATTTTTAAAGAGATGGGAATGTAAGACCCACCTTACCTGCCTCCTGAGAAACCTGTATGCAGGTCAAGAAGCAACAGTTAGAATTGGACATGGAAAAAAGGACTGGTTCAAAAAAGGGAAGAGAGTACATCAAGGCTCTATATTGTCACCCTGTTATTTAACTTATATGCAGAATACATCATGTGAAATGCTGGGCTGAGTGGTGCACAAGCTGAAATCAAGATTACTGCAAGAAATTTCAATAACTTCAAATACGCAGATGACACCACCCTTATGGCAGAAAATGAAAAGTAACTAGAGAGCATCTTAGGAAAGTGAAAGAGGAGCGTGAAAAAGCTGGCTTAAAACTCAACATTCAAAAAACTAAGATCATAGCATCTGGTCCCATCGCTTCATGGCAAATAGATGGGCAAACAATGGAAACAGTGACACACTTTATTTTCTTGGGCTGCAAAATCACTGTGGACGGTGACTGCAGTCATGGAATTAAAAGACACTTGCTCCTTGGAAGAAAAGCTACCACAAACCTAGACAACATATTAGAAGGCATAACAGTTAATCTTTCAATAGAAACTCTTCAGGCCAGAAAGGAACAGCAGGACATACTTAAAATCATGAAAGAGAAGAACCTACAACCCAGATTACTATACCCAGCAAGGATCTCATTCAAATATGAAGGAGAAATCAAAAGATTTATAGACAAGCAAAAGCAGAGACCAAACCAGCTCTTCAACAAATGCTAAAGGATCTTCTCAAGATAGGAAACACAGAAAAGGTTTATAAACTTGATCCCAAAACAACAAAGTAAATGGCAATGTGATCATACTTATCAATAATTACCTTAAATGTATGGGTTGCATGCCCCAACCAAAAGACAAAGACTGGCTGAACGGATACAAAAACAAGACACCTATATATGCTGTCTACAAGAGACCCACCTCAAAACAAGGGACACATACAAACTGAAAGTGAAGGGCTGGAAAAAGATACTTCATGCAAATGGAGACCAAAAGAAAGCAGGAGTAGCAATACTCATATCAGATAAAATAGACTTTGAAATAAAGGCCATGAAAAGAGAGAAAGAAGGACACTACATAATGACCAAAGGATCAATCCAAGAAGAAGATATGACAATTATAAATATATATGCACCCAACATAGGAGCACCGCAATATGTAAGGCAAATGCTAACAAATATGAAAGCAGAAATTAACAGTAACACAATAATAGTGGGAGACTTTAACACCCCACTCAGACCTATGGATGGATCAACTAAACAGAAAATGAGCAAAGAAACACAAACTTTAAATGATACAATGGACCAGATAGACCTAATTGATATCTATAGGACATTTCACCCCAAAACAATGAATTTCACCTTTTTCTCAAGTGCACACGAAATATTCTCCAGGATAGATCACATCCTGGGCCATAAATCTAGCCTCAGTAAATTCAAAAAAACTGAAATCATTGTAAGCATATTTTCTGATCACAATGCAGTAAGATTAGATGTCAACTACAGGAAAAAAACTAATAAAAATACAAACATATGGAGGCTAACCAACACACTTCTGAATAACCAACAAATCACAGAAGAAATCACAATATGCATAGAAATGAATGAAAATGAAAACACGACAACCCAAAACCTATGGGATTCAGTAAAAACAGTGTTAATGGGAAGGTTCATAGCAATACAAGCTTACCTCAAGAAGCAAGAGAAAAATCAAATAAATAACCTAATTTTACACCTAAAGCAACTAGAAAAAGAAGAAATGAAGAACCCCAGGGTTAGTAGAAGGAAAGAAGTCATAAAAATTAGGGCAGAAATAAGTGAAAAAGAAACAAAGGAGACTATAGCAAAAATCAACAAAACTAAACTGGTTCTTTGAGAAGATAAATAAAATAGACAAACCATTAGCCAGACTCATCAAGAAAAAAGGGGAGAAGAATCAAATAAACAAAATTAGAAATGAAAATGGAGAAATCACAACAGACAACACAGAAATACAAAGGGTCATAAGAGACTACTATCAGCAACTATATGCCAATAAAATGGACAACTTGGAAGAAATTGACAAATTCTTAGAAAACTATAACCTTTCAAAACTGAACCAGGAAGAAATAGAAAATCTTAACAGACCTATCACAAGCACAGAAAATGAAACTGGAATAAAAAATCTTCCGATAAACAAAAGCCTAGGACAAGATGACTTACCAGGTGAACTCTACCAAAAATTTAGAGAAGAGCTAACACCTATCCTACTCAAACTCTTCCAGAAAATTGCAGAGGAAGATAAACTGCCAAACTCACTCTATGAGGCCACCAACACCTTAATACCAAAACCAGACAAAAATGCCACACACAAAAAAGAAAACTACAGACCAATATCACTGATGAACATAGATGCAAAAATCCCCAACAAAATTCTAGCAAACAGAATCCAACAACATATTAAAAAGATCATAAATCACGACCAAGTGGGCTTTATCCCAGGGATGGAAGGATTCTTTAAAATTTGCAAATCAATCAATGTGATACACCACATTAACAAATTGAAAGATAAAAACCATATGATTATCTCAATAGATGCAGAGAAAGCCTTTGACAAAATTCAACTTCCATTTATGATAAAAACCCTGCAGAAAGCAGGAATACAAGGAACATACCTCAAGATAATAAAAGCCATATATGATAAACCCACAGCAAACATTATCCTCAATGGTGACAAATTGAAAGCATTTCCCCTAAAGTCAGGAACAAGACAAGGGTGCCCACTCTCACCACTACTATACAACATAGTTTTGGAAGTTTTACCCACAGCAATCAGAGAAGAAAAAGAAATAAAAGGAATCCAGGTATGAAAAGAAGTAAAACTCTCACTGTTTGCAGATGACATGATCCTCTACATAGAAAACCCTAAAGATACCACCAGAAAATTAGTAGAGCTAACCAATGAATATAGTAAAGTTGCAAGATATAAAATTAACACACAGAAATCCCTTGCATTCCTATACACTAACAATGAAAAAACAGAAAGAGAAATTAAGGAAACAATTCCATTCACCACTGCAGTGAAAAGAATAAAACACTTAGGAATAAATCTACCTAAAGAAACAAAAGATCTATATATACAAAACTATAAAACACTGATGAAAGAAATCAAAGATAACACAAATAGATGGAGAAATATACCACGTTCATGGATTGGAAGAATCAATATAGTGAAATGACTATACTACCCAAACAAAGCTAGTGGAAGTGATGGAATTCCAGTTGAGCTATTTCAAATCCTAAAACATGATGCTGTAAAAGTGCTGCACTCAATATGTCAGCAAATTTGAAAAACTCAACAGTGGCCACAGGACTGGAAAAGGTCAGTTTTCATTCCAATCCCAAAGAAAGGCAAGGCCAAAGAATGCTCAAACTACCACACAATTGCACTCATCTCACATGCTAGTAAAGTAATGCTCAAAATTCTCCAAGCCAGGCTTTACAATATGTGAACCATGAACTTCCAGATGTTCAAGCTGGTTTTAGAAAAGGCAGAGGAACCAAAGATCAAATTGCCAACATCTGATGGATCATCAAAAAAGCAAGAGAGTTCCAGAGAAACATCTATTTCTGCTTTATTGACTATGCCAAAGCATTTGACTGTGTGGATCACAATAAACTGTGGAAAATCCTGAAAGAGATGGGAATACCAGACTACCTGACCTGCCTCTTGAGAAACCTGTATGCAGGTCAGGAAGCAACAGGTAGAACTGGACATGGAACAACAGACTGGTCACAAATTGGGAAAGGAGTATGGCAAAGCTGTATATTGTCAGTCTTATTTAACTTATAAGCAGAGTACATCATGAGAAACGCTGGGCTGGATGAAGCACAAGCTGGAATCATGATTGCTGGGATAAATATCAATAACTTCAGATATGCAGATGACACCACCCTTATGGCAGAAAGTGAAGAACTAAAGACCCTCTAGATGAAAGTGAAAGAGGAGAGTGAAAAAGTTGGCTTAGAGCTCAACATTCAGAAAACTACGATCATGGCATCCAGTCCCATCAGTTAATGGCAAATAGATGGGGAAACAGTGAAAACAGTGGCTGACTTTATTTTTGGGGGCTCTAATATCACTGCAGATGGTGGCTGCAGCCATGAAATTAAAAGATGCTTACTCCTTGACAGGAAAGTTATGACCAACCTAGACAGCATATTAAAAAGCAGAGACATTACTTTGCTGACAGAGGTCCGTCTAGTCAAGGCTATGGTTTTTCTAGTAGTCATGTATGGATGTGAGAGTTGGCTATAAAGAAAGCTGAGCACTGAAGAATTGATGCTTTTGAACTGTGGTGTTGGAGAAGACTCTTGAGAGTCTCTTGGACTGCAAGGAAATCCAACCAGTCCATCCTAAGGGGGATCAGTCCTGGGTGTTATTGGAAGGACTGGATGTTGAAGTTGAAACTCCAATACTTTGGCCACCTGATGTGAAGAGCTGACTCATTGGAAAAGCCCCTGATGCTGGGAAAGATTGAGGGCAGGAGGAGTAGGGGATGACAGAGGATGAGATGGTTGGATGGCATCACCGATTCAATGGATATGCTGCTGCTACTGCTAAGTCACTTTAGTCATGTCCGACTCTAGTTTGGGTAAACTTTGGGAGTTGGGGATGGACAGAGATGCTTGGAGCATTGCAGCTCATGAAGTCACAAAGACTTGGACATGACTGAGAGGATGAACTGAACTGAACCCAAAGCTATCTACAGAGTCAATGCAATCCCTATCAAGCTACCAAAGGTATTTTTCACAGAACTAGAACAAATAATTTCACAATTTATATGGAAATACAAAAAACTTCGAATAGAGAAAGCAATATTGAGAAAGAAGAATGGATCTGGAGGAATCAACCTGCCTGACTTCAGACTATACTACAAAGCTACAGTTATTAAGACAGTATGGTACTGGCACAAAGACAGAAATATAGATCAATGGAACAAAATAGGAAGCCCAGAGATAAATCCACACACCTATGGACATCTTCTCTTTGAGAAAGGAAGCAAGAATATACAACAGAGAAAAGACAATCTCTTTAACAAGTGGTGCTGGGACAACTGGTCAACCACTTGCAAAAGAATGAATCTAGAACACTTTCCAACACCATACACAAAAATAAACAAAATGGATTAAAGATCTAAATGTAAGACCAGAAACTATAAAACTCCTAGAGGAAAACATAGGCAAAACACTCTCCGACATGAATCACAGCGGGATCCTCTATGACCCACTTCCCGAAGTAATGGAAATAAAAGCAAAAATAAACAAATGGGACCTAATGAAACTTAAAAGCTTCTGCACAATGAAGGAAAAGTGAAAATCAAGGTGAAAAGACAGCCTTCAGAATGGGAAAAAATAATAGAAAATGAAGCAACTGAAAAAGAATTAATCTCAAAAATATACAAGCAACTCCTGCAGCTCAATTCAAGAAAAATAAATGACCCAATCAAAAAGTGGGCCAAAGAACTAAATAGACATTTCTCCAAAGAAGACATACAGATGGCTAACAAACACATGAAAAGATGCTCAATATCACTCATTATCAGAGAAATGCAAATCAAAACCATAATGAGGTACCATCTCATGCCAGTCAGAATGGCTGCTATCCAAAAGTCTACAAGCAATAAATGCTGGAGAGGGCATGGAGAAAAGGGAACCCTCTTACACTGTTGGTGGAATGCAAACCAGTACAGCCACTATGGAGAACAGTGTGGAGATTCCTTAAAAAACTGGAAATGGAACTGCCGTATGACCCAGCATTCCCACTCCTGGGCATACACACTGAGGAAACCAGAATTGAAAGAGACACATGTACCCCAATGTTCATCACAACACTATTTACAATGGCTAGGACATGGAAGCAGCTTAGGTATCCATCAGCAGATGAATGGATAAGAAAGCTGTGGTACATATACACAATGGACTATTACTCAGCTATTAAAAAGAATGCATTTGAATCAATTCTAATGAGGTGGATGAAACTGGAGCCTATTATACAGAGTGAAGTAAGTCAGAGAAAATCACCAATACAGTATATTAATGCAAATATATGGAATTTAGAAAAATGGTAACGATGACCCTACATGCTAGACAACAAAAGAGACACAGATGTATAGAACAGACTTTTAAACTCTGTGGGAGAAAGCGAGGGTGGGATAATTTGAGAGAATAGCATTGAAACATGTATATTACCATATGTGAAATAGATCGCCAATCCAGCTTCAATGTATGAGACAAGGCACTCAGGGTCGGTGCACTGGGATGACCCTGAGGGATGAGATAGGGAGGGAGGTGGGAGGGGGGTTCAGGATGGGGGACACATGTACTCTCATGGCTGATTCATGTCAACATATGGCAAAAACCACTACAATATTGTAGTAAAGTAATTAGCCTCCAATTAAAATAAATTAATTTTTTTTTAAAGCAGAGATATTACTTTGCCAACAAAGGTTCGCATAGTCAAAGCTGTGGTTTTTCCAGAAGTCGTGTATGGATATGAGACCTGGACAATAAAAAAGTCTGAGTGCCGAAGAACTGATGCCTTCAAACTGTGGTGCTGGAGAAGACTCTTAAGAGTCCCTTGGACTGCAAGGAGATCCAACCAGTCAATCCTAAAGGAAATCACCCTGAGTATTCATTGGAAGGACTGATGCTGAAGCTGAAGCTCCAATACTTTGGTCACCTGATGCAAAGAGCTGACTCATTGGAAAAGACTCTGATGCTGGGAAGATGGAAGGCAGGAGGAGAAGGGGACAACAGAGGATGAGATGGTTGGATGGCATCACTGACTCAATGGATATGAGTTTGAGCAAACTCCAGGAGATGGTGAAGGACAGGGAAACTTGGCATGCTGCAGCCCATGGGGTCACAAAGATTCGGGCAGAACTGATCAACTAAACAACAACAAGGTTGGTCCAGATACTTAGCAATTGGTCTTAAGTTCATCTACCCTAAATATGACTCTTATGGGCTGAAATGCATTCTTTATAATTCATTTTTTTTAATCAATCCCTAACCCCTAGTCCTTAGAATGTGACTACATATGGAGATAGGAACTTTAAAGGTAGTATGAAGTAAAACTGGACCACTGGGAAGGCTTTAATTCAATTTGACTGATGTCCTTATATGAAGAGGACATTTGCACAGAGACCAGGGACGACTGCAGACAGATGAAACACTATGTGAGGACACAGTGAGAATGGTCATTTGCAAACCAAGGACAAAGACCTCAGAAGAAACTAAACTTGCCACCTGGCTCTTGGACATCTCATCTGTAATACTGTTAAAAAATAAATTCCTGTTGTTTATTCTACCCAGTTTGGACTATTTTGTTATGGCATCCATAGTAAACTAATGCTAATAATTTTACCATACATCTTTACCATTTACACGAAATTTACCATTACACAGTTTATTTAATCGTCATATATTCTCTCTGAGAGAACAGTTGACAGCAACATTTGGAGGAATGTTTCACTTATACTGTGCTGCCTTGTACTACCTGCACATTAGATCACAATCCAGTAAAGCTCTCCCCTCCTAGTCCTTCTCTCCTTCCTCCTATCCACCACCATTAATCACTCCAACAACAGCAAAATGTAACTAGTATGTTATAGGCACTCTTCTAAATGCTTGACCTACTGAATCACTCAATTCTCATGATTCCATAGTTACATTTATTTTTATGATCATTTTATTAACTGGGAAATAGACATAGGGAGGTAGGTAAAAGTACAAACTTGGGCCAAAAGTACAAACTTTGGCAGTCAACTGGGACTATATTTTACATTACAAGATTTAAATAGTATTCTGCATTTTAGAAAGTACAGTTGTCTTCCATTTTGGTTCAATTATTCTCCTTACACAACCTGAATATTTATTACAGAAGTCATACCTGTTTTCCACTCAAAAGTTTTTTTTTTCTTTTATATAATACCAATAGCTTTTTGGTTCAGATAGACAAGCTAAATAGAATATTTTTCAGTTTAGAAATGGTCATAAATAATATTTCTGTGATAAATGAGAACTTGTAAATATTAAAAATTGTTTGAAAATCCTTGGTAACAGTAGCAGTTGGAAAACCAAATTACCCTTGCCACAATTATTGATATATCATTAAAGTAATACCCTAAAATTTAATGAAGTATATTATAAACTTCCAACTTTATCTCCCATAAAGAAAAAATAAAACATATTTTAAAGTTTATAAATTGGAGAGAGTACCAAACTCTTCCATCATTTGTTCATAAATCCAAGTTGAATTTCATTATGATATGTTTGAGAAATAGCTTTCTCCACTGAATTCAATAAAAGCATAGTAATCCAAATATATCCTAAGTCTGTAGCATACACAGAATTTAAACTAGGCATTAAAAAAATAGAATAATGGAAATAATTACTAATATAAAAACAAAACACTGTCTCCTGTAGTTGAGAAAAGTAGAGTAGAAGGTTACGGAGTTCAGATATGACTCCATCACTTTATAGCTGTGAGACATCGGGCAAGTTATTTAACCTCTCTGTGCCTCATGTGGAAAGTATCCTTATTTATTTTGTTTACTTTCTTAGTTGACCAGGGTGTGTGAAGATACAAAAAGAGAATAAAGCTTAAAATTACTTCAGCCAAAATTTCATTCATCTTTTGAATGAAAAGTGTGGAAATGAATGTGGAAAATCATAGTGTCTACTTGATAGATTTATGAGGATTTAACAAGTTTACATTTATATGGCACTTAAAACTGTGATTTAGTCATGCTATCTACTATGTATTTTTTAAAGACATGGAAATATTATAATTTTGTGGTTAATCTAGCAAGTTAGTGGTGGCAGAAATACATGTGCTAAGGAGTCATTCTCTTACTATGTCATGAAAAAACAACCTGTTTCCTCGTCTCTGTCTGATTCCAAACGAAACAAAAAGACCAAAAAACAAGATATAGACCTGTGAACATTATTTAAGCTCATTTTTTATAAACTCACTGGACTCATGCAAAATGCACTGGGAGATAAGATAAAAATGTTAACATCCATGACTATTCCAATGCTACTGAAATCCAAGCCCATTGCTTTAAAGTCACCTGTGAGTGTTTCTTCACCAAAACATGCTAAAATCACTCTTCCCTGATTTAAATGTGGAGCTCTTCATTCAAAAGATGAATGAAATTTTGGCTGAAGTAATTTTAAGCTTTATTTTCTTTTTGTATCTTCACACACCCTGGTCAACTAAGAAAGTAAACAAAATAAATAAGGATACTTCGTAGATGATTGATCTGAGTAGAATACTGTAAAGAAACTATCTCTCTTCCCAATCTTTCACTGAGGCAGAATGCAAAGGAACATTTTATTAGTTCCCATGCATGGCACCAGACAGGCAGCTGGGGACACAGTTTTATTAGCAGATATTTTATCATGTCATTTTGCCTCCAATTTTCTAATATATGCTGGAAGTGAAAGAATCTGTGTGTGTATGTGTGTGTGTCTGCACAAGCTTTGTAGGAATATGCATATGCTATGTTTCATAACAGTTTAAAATGGATTTTTCACCCATTTGCAATCATGTGTAGAGTAAATAATTATGGCTAATGCTTACTCCTTGGAAGGAAAGTTATGACCAACCTAGACAGCATATTAAAAAGCAGAGACATTATTTTGCCAACAAAGGTCCATCTAGTCAAGGCTATGGTTTTTCCAGTAGTCATGTATGGATGTGAGAGTTGGACTATAAGGAAAGCTGAGCACTGATGAGTTAATGCTTTTGAACTGTGGTGTTGGAGAAGACTCTTGAGAGTCTCTTGGACTGCAAGGAGATCCAACCAGTCCACCCTAAAGGAGATCAGTCCTGAATACTCATTGGAAGGACTGATGCTGAAGCTGAAACTCCAACACTTTGGCCACTGATGGGAAGAACTGACTCATTTGAAAAGACCTTGATGCTGGGAAATATTGAAGGCGGGAAGAGAAGGGGCCGACAGAGGATGAGATGGTTGGATGGCATCACCGACTCAGTGGACAATGAGTTTGAGTAAACCCCAGGAGTTGGTGATGGACAGGGAGGCCTGGAGTGCTGCAGTCCATGGGGTTGCAAGGAGTCAGACACGACTGAGTGACTGTACTGAACTGAACTGAACTGACTGAACATTTGTCTAGTACTTATCTTGTCCTGAGTATCTTAAGTACACTAACTCATTTGATTCTTCCAACATCCTTCTCAGATAGGCACTATTATTATCATCATTTCACACATAAGGAAAGTGAGGGATATAAAGGATAAAGAATTTGACCAGAATTATATGGTAAGCAGATACCAGAACCACATTTAACCTGGTATTCTGGCTCCATAATTATTCTTCTCAAGCACTACAGTGCTTCCTTAAACTACCTCAACAAGTAATACTTCCCAATAATCACAATGCACATAAGCAAGAAGAAGCTCCTAAAATATCACAAATAAAACAGCAATATACTTAATTCAATTTCACTAACAGGGCAAATAATCACAAGAACATCTTTAAAGGCACAAAGAATTATATACTCACTTGAGAAAACTTTGCAGAACTCAAAACCACTGAACGTTCTGCCCAGCAGTACACACCAGTTCACCGTTGTTAGTCTGACCCAATAAAACACTAAATAAAAATAATTGAATTTATTAAGTCTTTACTGAGTTCCCACTAAGTATAAGGTAGGCAAAGTGGGAGAAATAAAAAATCACAGATGTGCTCCACACTTAGATCATTAACCTCTACCTATAGATACAGAAACAGTAAATATATTACTAGATAGTTCAGACGAATAAGAGGTATCCAAATATTTTTTTTTCCCTTTAAGATCTATTTTTGTCTTACTATATCATCAGTAGCCAAGAAACAAGTCAATAAAAAGCCAAGACCTTGCATGCTATTGAATTCTATCATTTCAGTAATTAAAATGCACATTACTTAAGTATAAATTTCCAAACAGTCCTCATGGCTAATTCATGCATCTGTATTTCTGTTTTATTGTTGTCTTACTTCTTTTTTTCTCTCTAGACTGCTTTTACCATCAGCAAAAGACTAAAATTCAAGGGTAAGACTTCTTTGGAAAACTGTGAGTGATGTTTTAGTACTAATGTAACACTTGTAATCTTCATGTAAATAACTGAACACAAGATTGTAGGGCAAAAGTTACAGTCATAAGCCTCAGTGTTGTACCAGGGTGAAATGATTTTTTAGTGCTGCTGTAACTACCACAAATTCAGTAGTCTAAAATAAATCTTACAGTTACGTAAATCAGAAATCTGAAATGACTGTCTCCAGGCTAAAAATCAAGGTATCATCTAGGTTGCATTCCTTTCTGGAAGCTGTAGGGGAAAATTCATTTCCCTGATTTTTTTCATTTTATAAAAATGATTATACCTTAGTTCCTTGGCTCATGGCCCCTTTCCATCTTCAAAGCCAGCAAGGGTTGCTTGAGTTTCACAAATCAACAACTGAGACTGATTCTTCTGCTTTTCTCCTCCACATTTAGGACCCCAGTGATTATACTGGGCCCATCCAGATAACTCAAGATACTCTCCCTAATTTATTGATTTGGGGTGGTAGGTAAAGGGAGAGATAACTTTATTAAGGAAGTTGGAAATCATGGAGACTCACCCAAATTTAAAATCAGCTTGTTAACAGATTTCATTCCACCTTCCACTTTAATTCCCCCTTGCCTTGTAGTGTAATATTTAATTAGAGGCTCTGAGAGTCATATGTGAACATGTTCAGGGGGAAGGCCTATGATTCTGTCTACCAAAAAAAGCCAGTTTTTCTTTGATATTGAGAAATTATTCATGCTAATCTTTCTGTTCAAAAAAGAGGAAATCCGAAAGGAGAGCTTCTGATTAGATGTGCATCACATGTAATACATATGGATAAAACAAGAACATCATCTTACAAACCTCCTGTAGCCCACACCTGAGAGACTGTGCAAACCAAAATTCAGGTTCTCTCACTGGACCCATCCCCTCTCAGTCCAGCTAACTCATTTCAGCAATAATCAGGTTCCTCTCCACCATCTTCAATTCTGTTGCCTGGGACTAAAGCCCGTCCACTTTTGGCAGATTGCAAAGAATCAGGTGAGTCAGTGGTAAAGAGTCTGCCTGCCAATGCAGGAGATACTCCAGTATTGTACTCCAGTATTACATGGAAAATTCCATGGACAGAGGAGTCTGGCCGGCTAGTCCCTGAGGTCACAATGAGTCGGACATGACTGAGCAACTAGGCGTGAAAGAGTTAGACAAGACTGAGCAAGCACACATTTATTATTACCAGGTTTTTCCTCTTTCAACATCTTTCCCACTGATGACAGTTTCTGTGATGTTAATCCTATTATGTCCCCTTTGATTAAAATAGTTCTGCATCACTTTGGGATAAAACTAAGTCATTTGTGAAAGTAATCTGTCTCAGTAACCAGCAGTCAAATCACTTGACACATAATCCTCTCTATCACAACATATACATACATACATGTGCACAAACACATACATACCTCTCCCCATACGGAACTACTTATTATGCCCAGAATGTGCCAGGCTGTCTCCTACTTTTGTACCTTGTTTTCCCTTTTATAAAAATCCCTTCTTTGTGTGCCTCAAAAAGTCCTTTTAGTAATTCAGTTCAAATAAGTCCTCATGAGTAAATTCCTCCCTGGCCTTCCCAAAGTAGGATATTTCCTTCTCTGTATTCCCTTATATAATAGGATATACTACTCTATTAGTGACATTATCATGTTGCTCTGAAATGTGTTCCCACATCTCTCTCTCTCTCCCTCTCTGTCTCTCTCACATAATCACACACATATTTCTCTCCTCTCTTTCTGTCTCTTTTCCTCTCTTCCTGTCTCTGTCATTTCTCTTGCTCTCTGACTAGAATCTAATCCCTTCAAGAGCAAGAATGGTACAACCATCATTTTTAATCTATTCAACATGTAAATGGAGCTTCTGATTTTTCTAAATAAATATTGCTGAAATAAAAGTTACTCTTTGATTACTGTACTATATATATAATATCAGGTCAGTCGCTCAGTCGTGTCCAATTCTTTGTGACCCCATTAACTGCAGCATGCCAGGCCTCCCTGTCCATCATCAACTCACAGAGTTTACTCAAACTCATGTCCATCGAGTCGGTGATGCCATCCAACCATCTCATCCTCTGTTGTCCCCTTCTCCTCCCACGGTCAATCTTTCCCAGCATCAGGGTCTTTTCAAATGAGTCAGCTCTTCACATCAGGAGGCCAAAGTATTGGAGTTCCAGCTTCAACATCAGTCCTTCCAATGAAAACTTAGAACTGATCTTCTTAAGGATGGACTGATTGGATCTCCTTGCAGTCCAAGGGACTCTCAAGAGTCTTCTCCAACACCACAGTTCAAAAGCATGAATTCTTCAGCGCTCAGCGTTCTTTACAGCCTACCTCTCACATCCATACATGACTACTAGAAAAACCATAGCCTTGACTAGACAGACGTTTGTTAGCAAAGTAATGTCTCTGCTTTCTAATATGCTGTCTAGGTTGGTCATAACTTTCCTGCTAAAGAGTAAGCATCTTTTAATTTCATGGCTGCAATCACCATCTGCAGTGATTTTGGAGCTCCCCCCCCCAAAAAAAGTCAGCCACTGTTTCCACTGTTTCCCCATCTATTTGCCATGAAGTGATGGAACTGGATGCCATGATCGTAGTTTTCTGAATGTTGAGCTCTAAGCCAACTTTTTCACTCTCCTCTTTCACTTTCATCAAGAGGGTCTTTAGTTCTTCTTCAATTTCTGCCATAAGGGTGGTGTCATCTGCATATCTAAGGTTATTGATATTTATCCCAGCAATCTTGATTCCAGCTTGTGCTTCACCCAGCCCAGAGTTTCTCATGATGTACTCTGCATATAAGTTAAATAAGCAGGGTGACAACATACAGCCTTGACGTACTCCTTTTCCTATTTGGAACCAGCCTGTTGTTCCATGTCTAGTTCTACCTGTGGCTTCCTGACCTGCATACAGATTTCTCAAGAGGCAGGTCAGGTGATCTGGTATTCCCATCTCTTTCAGAATTTTCCACAGTTTATTGTGATCCACACTGTCAAAGGTTTTGGCATAGTCAATAAAGCAGAAGTAGATGTTTTTCTGGAATTCTCTTGCTTTCTCCATGGTCCAGCAGATGTTGGCAATTTGATCTCTGGTTCCTCTGCCTTTTTTAAAACCAACTTGAATATCTGGAAGTTCATGGTTCACGTACTGCTGAAGCTTGGCTTGGAGAATTTTGAGCATTACTTTACTAGCGTGTGAGATGAGTGCAATTGTGGGGTAGTTTCAGCATTCTTTGGCATTGCCTTATATATGTAATACATAATTCATTATTTTAGTATATTAACATATTAGTATTTAGTTACCAGGTCACAAGTGCTGAGACACATTTCGAACAATAGAAAAAAACTCCAATATTCTGGGAGGTGGGTCATATAGGATCCTGCTGTGATTCATGTCGGAGAGTGTTTTGCCTACTCTCCTCTAGGAGTTTTATAGTTTCTGTTCTTACATTTAGATCTTTAATCCATTTTGAGTTTATTTTTGTGTGTGGTGTTAGAAAGTGTTCTAGTTTCATTTTTTCACAAGTGGTTGACCAGCTTTCCCAGCACCACTTGTTAAAGAGGTTGTCTTTTTTCCATTGTATATCCTTGCCTCCTTTGTTGAAGATAAGGTGTCCATAGGTTCATGGATTTATCTCTGGGCTTTCTATTCTGTTCCATTGATCTATATTTCTGTCTTTGTGCCAGTACCATACTGTCTTGATGACCGTGGCTTTGTAGTAGAGTCCAAAGTCAGGCAGGTTGATTCCTCCAGTTCCATTCTTCTTTCTCAAGATTACTTTGGCTATTCGAGGTTTTTTGTAGTTCCATACAAATTGTGAAATTATTTGTTCTAGTTCTGTGAAAAATACATCGCAGCACTGTTTATAATAGCCAGGACACAGAAGCAACCTAGATGCCCATCAGCAGACAAATGGATAAGGAAGCTGTGGTACATATACACCATGGAATATTACTCAGCCGTTAAAAAGAATTCATTTGAATCAGTTCTAATGAGATGGATGAAACTGGAACCCATTATACAGAGTGAAGTAAGCCAGAAAAATAAAGAACATTACAGCATACTAACACATATATATGGAATTTAGAAAGATGGTAATGATAACCCTATATGCAAAACAGAAAAAGAGACACAGATGTACAGAACAGACTTTTGGACTCTGTGGGAGAAGGCGAGGGTGGGATGTTTTGAAAGAACAGCATCAAAACATGTATATTATCTATAGTGAAACAGATCACCAGCCCAGGTTGGATGCATGAGACAAGTGCTCGGGGCTGGTGCACTGGGAAGACCCAGAGGAATCAGGTGGAGAGGGAGGTGGGAGCGGGTATCGGGATCGGGAATACATGAACTCCATGGCTGATTCATGTCAATGTATGACAAAACCCACTTCAATATTGTAAAGTAATTAGCCTCCAACTAATAAAAATAAATGAAAAAAAAAGATTCATCCTATGTTGAGACAAATGAAAAAAAAATAAAAAAAAATTTTAAAAAAAGAAAGAAATAAAGAATCTCAGTTGCTACCCCTCCCCCCCCAAAAAAAAGAAAAAAGAAAAAAACTCAAACGCCTCATCATAACCCTAAACTAGAAGAATATATGGAAGTGTCCAACTCCTTTGGGAGTCAGACTTTGGAAGCAATTTGGGAAATATGCTAATCAGAGCATTATTGTAACACTGACTCTGAGAACCAGCCTGATAAGTCATCAAGTGTTTAAATTCATTGAGTTGTTAGTGGGAGCTGACATGTTAGAGAAGCAAAAACCTTGAGCAGCTTCAGGTACCAAAGCATCATCAGGATGGTCTCCTTTTATCATGAATTCCTTTGCACAAAGTCTACAGAAACTACTTCCAGGCTAGAGGTAAGTAATCAATCTCCAACTACACAATGCAATGAATTATCAACATATTGTGATGTTCCTTGTACTTCATAAGAAAAAGTAAACCATCAGTGAATTAATGTTGTTTTTCTTTTCATTTCAGAAGATAAGTAATACTACATTTTACTAGGCACCTACTTTTTGCCAAGCAAGTATTGGATTTACATATATTTAATCCTTATGGGGCTTCCAGGGTGGCTCAGTGGTAAAGAATCTGCTTGCCAATGCAGAAGACGTAAGTATGATCTCTGGGTCAGGAAGATTGCCTGAAGGAGGGCATGGCAACCCACTCCAGTATTCTTGCTTGGAAATCCCATGGACAGAGGAGCCTGGCAGGCTATGGTCCATGAGGTCGTGAAGAGTCGTACATGACTGAAGCCACCGAGCAAACACATATAACAGGACGGATCCAATCCTTATGACATCTCACTGAGAAGAATATTATCATTTTGATTTCACATAGGAAGAAAGTAAAGATTAGGGCATTATACTAGCTCCTGTTGCTAAAGTCACAAAGCTTTGGTCCCCTCCAAAGACAAGCCCATGCCCTTAAACTATAGGCTTTCCTACATTCCCTGAAACAAAGGAGAAAAAAATGATAAACCTCTCTTAGACCACAGAGAAGAAGGGAGAATATCTCCAGTCTCAAATACGTAAGAAATTACTGCTCACCAAAAAAGACCTATGCATGCATACATGTTATAATGATTAAACCCATAATAAAAATTAAATAAAATTAATCTCAGTTACTAAAGCTGTTATATCATTTATATTCACATAGTACTTAGTTGTCTTAAGGGAAAACTAACCATGTTTAACTCTTAAATATTTATAATGTAATAGGCTAAAAGTTTGAAATAGGCTTAGTATTTTAAATCATCAAAAACATCACTCTCAAACTTCCCTGGTAGTCCAGTAGTTAAAAATCTGCCTGCCAATGCAGGAGACACAGGTTCAATCCCTGGTCTAAGAAGATCCCACATACTGTGGAGCAACTGAGCCCGTGCAGGAGAGGTACAACTACTGAAGCCTGCATGCCTACAGTCCATGCTCTGCAACAAGGGAAACCGTCACAACTAGAGAAAACCCACACACAGCAACATAGACCCAGAGCAGCCAAAAATAAATAAATAAAATAAAAACCAATACCCTCTGAGTGATACTGCAGAAAGCACTTCCTACACTAGAGCTTTAGTCTCCCAGATAAAAATTACAGAACAGAAATCTGTCATTTGTTCTTGAAAGCAATATTTGTTGCTTTGCTTTGGCCTTTAAGTATCTCAGTTCTACATAGTAATCTTGGTAACAGCATAGTAATATGGAAGCTGTAACTGATCATTAACTATATTTTAACAAAAAATGAATTATGACTTTTTTTTTGAAATTTATTTTTTTCAAAATGTGATCTCTATACTGAGACTATAAAATATAGTTGTAAAAATTTTTCAGAAACCTTTAGCTTTTAGTTAATCATCTTGTATAAGCGGACATAGAGTTATTTAGTAAAGATTTAGAAAATAACACACTTTACAGATTATCACATTAGGTATCTTTCTTTTAAAATTTGTGATTATTCCTTTTCTTTATAATTAAAAACAAACCAATGAACAAAGTAAACTATATCCATGAGTTGGCATGCAGGAAACAGAGTTTGTGAAAGAAACGGTCCACTGAGTTAGTTTTTGGTCCTCTACCATTAAAGCTCCATATTCACACTGATTTGTATTGCCTAATGGTTAACAGAAAGGCAATCTCCTTTCTCTCTTTAGTTTCCTTTTGTCAACTTAGTCTGTTCATTAAATGTAACAACTGACTCAGAGCAGCTATGACTGAAATATTCAGCACGTTTATACAAAAAACTTTTAATTCTTTGAAAAAGCATCACTAAAAGATATACTTCAAAAGAAAAATATATTTAAGAAATGAAACACTCCTAAAGTCCAATATATTTAAACAGAATACACCAAACAATGGAGGTGGGGGTTGAGTAGTTACTTATTCAATTAATAAGGTTATCACTTTTCAACATCCTTCATCATGCAGAAGAATAAAAAGTATCAGGTCACTGGCCAGAATGGGAGTGGAGGGAAAAGTGAAATAGAGACAAAGGATAAAGAGGATTTGTCAGAGTGACAGCAAAGAGGAAGGTAAGTAATGACTTTCATAGGATTGTTGATAGTTGTCTGGCTTGTAATGGGTCAATAATTTTTGACAGCAGACAAAATCAATCTGGCTAAACTAAGAAATGCACATGATATTGAATAAAAAGGAAAAGAAAGAATATTTGCTTAAGTTTGACACATACATGGACACACTCAAACTCACACAAAGTCCAGGAATACATAGTCAAATGTAAATAACAAGGCCTATTGTGACTCAACTGACATATTCTCAGTCAAAACTTTGAAAAGATCCTACTTGCACAAAAAATTTTTATTTATGTACATTATGTATGAAGAGGTGTTTTCAAGCTGGATTTACCATTCTGATCATTCAGACAAATTTAGCTCATGCCCGAACTGCATCTTTCCAATTTGATGATGATGTGTGTGTGTGTGTGTGTGTGTGTGTGTGTGAGAGAGAGAGAGAGAGAGAGAGAGAAAGAGAGAGAGAGAGAAAATTGGTTGAAGAGACTTCTGAAAATCTTTCTTCGGAATATTTAGAAACCGAGTGATTGGTATGTGTGATGTTATTTAAAAATAGAACACCAGAACATAATTCTGCTTTTCTGAAAACCTAATTTTTCTAAACGTGGAAGTTGTTGTTCGGTCACTCAGTCGTGTCTGACTGTCTGACAGCAAGGACTGCAGCATTTATTACCAGTGGATTGCTACAAACATGAATATACAGGACAAAAAATAATAAATGTTTAATAATCTGCAGCACATTGCTAAACATTTAGTATTGCCATCTTTTTCTGGTATTATCAGCATTTAACTATAGTAATTTTTTAAAACTAATATTGTACATATATCTATTTCTATCTCTCTCTATATTTTTTTTCCTTCAGTTAGACTAAAATATTTATTAAATATAATCAAGAATAATTTTGTAAAGTACTTATCTGTCCTTTCTGAACTATACTGTAGAGATATGATCACATAATTGAAAGAACATTTCCTATATTAGGTATGGAAAAAACATGTTTTACCAAATATTAGGGCTACAAATTACTGAAAAATGTCTGAAATCTTTAGCTTCAAATGCAATAAATTTAATTCAAAAGTTTACAAATTAATTCATTAATTATGTGCATATCAGTATGTTACATATGCTTCTTTATCATGACCGATAGTGAACAACTGCTTTTATTCAAGCTCCTTCCAAATCTACTCTCCAAACTTCCAGGCAAAGGGAGGATGAGAAAGGAAATCACGAGACAGTGAAACAGCAGAAACCCTAAGAATTCCTTTCTCCCAAATTCCAATTAAAAGTGCTCATAAAGTTTTTTTTCAGTTTGCAATTTCTAATGGACTAATAAGAAAATAGACCCTGATGCTGGAAGGGATTGGGGGCAGGAGGAGAAGGGGACAAGAGAGGATGAGATGGCTCGATGGCATCACCGACTCGATAGACATGAGTTTGAGTAAGCTCCGGGAGTTGGTGATGGACAGGGAGGCCTGGCGTGCTGTGATTCATGGGGTCGCAAACAGTCTGACACGACTGAGTGACTGAACTGAACTGAATAAGAAAAAAAGAAGCTCAGAATTTTGAAGACAATACTCTGCCTCATAGACAAGGCAAGTGTACCAAAATTCTATTATCTCCATACTTCCTTGTACTTTTTCCATTTCCTAAGATTGCCAGGATCTACAGTCTGTCCCCTCTATATTCTGTGTAATTACTTATGCACAGTCATTAACTGAAAAACTTCTATACAATTCCAAAAAGAAACATACTGAATTCCTTTGACTCTAAAATGAATATTGTGCCACACTGTTGTTGTTGAGTTGCTCAGTCATGTCTGATTCTTTGTGACCCCATGGACTACTACCATCAGGTTCCTCTGTCCATCGTATTTCCCAAGCAAGAATACCGGAGTTGCCAGTACTGGCAAGAATACTGGATTGCCATTTCCTTCACCAGGGGATCTTCCAAACTGTGAGATTCAACCTGCATATACAGCCTTGCAGGTGGATTATTTACCACTGAGCCACCAGGCAGACAGACAGACGGATAGACTGGTGCCTGAAGATAGATAGATAGACACCAGACAGATAGACAGAGTCCCTGAAGAACTATAGACAGAAGTTTGTAATAGTGTACAGGAGGCAGTGATCAAGACCATCCCCAAGAAAAAGAAATGCAAAAAGGGAAAATGGTTGTCTAAGGAGGGCTTACAAATAGCTGAGAAAAGAAGAGAAGCTAAAGGCAAAGCAAAAAAGGAAAGATATACCCATCTGAAAGCAGAGTTCAAAGAACAGCAAGGAGAGATACGAATGCCTTCTTCAGTGATCAACGCAAAGAAATAGAGGAAAACATTAGAATGGGAAAGACTAGAGATCTCTTCAAGAAAATTAGAGATATCAAGGGAACATTTCATGCAAGGATGGATACAATAAAGGACAGAAATGGTATGGACTGAAAAGAAGCAGAAGATACTAAGAGGTGACAAGAAAACACAGAACTACACAAAAAAGATCTCAATGACCCAAATAGCCATGATGGTGTGATTACTGGCCTAGAGCCAGACATCCTGGAATGTGAAGTCAAGTAGGCCTTAGGAAGCATCATTATGAACAAAGCTAGTGGAGGTGATGGAATTCCAAATTCCAAAAGATAATGCTGTGAAAGTGATGCACTCAATAAGCCAGCAAATTTGGAGAACTCATCAGTGGCCACAGGACTGGAAAAGGTCAGTTGTTATTCCAATCTCAAAGAAAGCCAATGCCAAAGAATGTTCAATGTACCACACAATTGCACTCATCTCATATGCCAGCAGGGTAACCTCAAAATTGTCCAAGCCAGGCTTCAACAGTACATTAACCAAGAACTTTCAGACGTTCAAGCTTGATTTAGAAAAGGCAGAGGAACCAGATATCAAACTGCCAACATCCACTGGATCACTGAAAAAGCACAAGAGTTCCAGAGAAACATCTATTCCTGCTTTATTGACTATGCCAGAGCCTTTGATTGTGTAGATCACAAAAAACTGTTGATGGGAATACCAGACCACCTGACCTGCCTCCTGAGAAATCTGTTTGCAGCAAGAAGCAACAGTTAGAACTGGACATGGAACAACAGACTGGCTCCACATTGGGAAAGGAGTATGTCAAGGCAATATTGTCACCCTGCTTATTTAGCTTATATGCAGAGTGCATCATGCAAAATGCAGGCTGGATGAAGCACAAACAAATCAAGATTGCCAGGAAAAATATCAATAACCTCAGATATGTAGATGACACCACTATTATGGCAGAAAGTGAAGAAGAACTAAAAAGCCTCTTGATGAAAGTGAAAGAGGAGAGGGAAAAAGTTGGCTTAAAACTCAATATTCAGAAAACTAAGATCATGGCATCCAGTCCCATCACTTCATGGGAAATAGGTGGGGAAACAATGGAAACAGTAACAGACTTTATTTTCTTGGGCTCCAAAATCACTGCAGATGGTGACTGCAGTCATGAAATTAAAAGGCACTTGCTCCCTTGGAAGAAAAATTATAACCAACCTAGATAGCCTATTAAAAAGCAGAGACATTACTTTGCCAACAAAGGTCCATCTAGTCAAAGCTAAAATTTTTCCAGTAGGCATGTATGGATGTGAAAGTTGGACTTAAAGAAAGCTGAGTGCTGAAGAATTGATGCTTTTGAACTGTGGTGTTGAAGCCTCTTGAGAGTCCCTTGGACTGCAAGGAGATCCAACCAGTCCATCCTTAAGCAAATCAGTCCTGAATATTCATTGGAAGGACTGATGTGGAAGCTGAAACTCCAACACTTTGGCCACCTGATGTGAAGGTGTCACTCACTGGAAAATACCCTGATGCTGGTAAAGACTGAAGGCAAAAGGAGAAGGAGACGACAGAGGATGAGATGGTTGGATGGCACGACCGAATCGATGGACATGAGTTTGAGCAAGCTTCAAGAGCTGGTGATGGACAGGGAAGCCTGGCATGCTTCAGTCCATGGGGTCACATGAGTTGGACATTCCTGAGCAACAGAACTGAATACCAGGAAAGGCCTATTGTGTTACATAATGACATTAGTAAAAATGTATTTTAATTCAATTAGTATATTTTATAAAATCTATTTGATTATTTTTAATGTTTACTTATAAAATATGCTGTAAACTCAATCTTTTATTTTTTAGCAGTAGTAACTATTAGAAAGGAAAAAAAATAAAGAATTTATGTATTTAAGAAACTTTCATCTAGAAGAAGATAGATACCCAAATCTGTGAAGCAAACAGCCTTCGAAAAAAGGAATGTGATACAAATAACATAGATGAGTGGTTTAGCAAAAAACTTTTCTGCAAAATACTGGCTCTTGAATACCAAGATAAACTGACCAAGCTCCTTTGAATTTTTTTTTAATTCTATCCAACAGGAAGGACACTTTTCTGTGATATACAAAAGTATCATGGAGAAGACAATTCTTTTATCTAAAAAGAAATAAAAGTAGCAAAAATAAATTTAGTGTGAGAGGTTAAAAAAAGAGGAATAGCCTCATGGGCTGTTCATCTGAATTTAATAATTAAAAAGTGCCCAGTTATTACATTGTCATTATAAATGCTAAAAATAAGCAACATCCTTAAAAGCTAACCGTGGTTTAGAAAACTTACTCTGCAGTTGCTTTTGCTAATATGTTCAGAATTCTAAGTCTTTCCCATGTATTTCAGAATTGCTTCCACACATTATGTATAAAATTGGTAATTTTAAATGAAGTATGTTTTCCATCACCTGTTTATTATAGTGTCCCCACCTGATTTCACCATTTCATCAAAATATATGCCCCATTATTACTACAGTTAGTTTTTGAAACACTGAAAGCATCTGATGCTTCAAAAATAAATATTTCTCATTGCCATATTTAAAACGTATTACCAACAAGGACCTACTAGCACAGGGAACTCTGCTCAATGTTAAATGGAAGCCTGGATGGGGAGGAGTTTGGGGAAGGATGGAAACATGCATGTATATGTGGCTGAGTCACCCTGCTGTTCACCTGAAATGATCACAGAGTTGTTTGTTAACCAGCTATCCTCCAATACAAGACAGAAAGTAAAAAAAATAAATACTTCTCCAATAAGAATCAATCTAAATAACTAAATCCTAAAATAAATCAAAGACATTGCAGGGAATTATAATACTAATTTCTCAACGCAAAACTGTGTGTGAGCTCAGTAGTGTCTGACTCTTTGCATCCCCACAGACTGCAGCCCACCAGGATCCTCTCCCCATGGGACTTTCCTGGCAAGATACTTGGCAACCCAAAGAGTGGTTGCCATTTCCTACTCCAGAGTATCTTCCCAACCCAGGTACTGAGCCCCTGGTCTCCTGCATCTCCTGCACTGGCAGGCAGATTCTTTGCCACCAGTGCCACCCAAGAAGCCTCAAATATAAAACTAAGCTGATCAAATTCTCTTACATTGGATATTTGTATTGTTGGGGTATAATAAAGATTGGAGACTCTTGAGAGTCCCTTGGACTGCAAGGAGATCCAACCAGTCCATCCTAAAGGAGATCAGTCCAGGGTGTTCATTGGAAGGACTGATGTTGAAGCTGAAACTCCAATACTTTGGCCACCTCACGTGAAGAGTTGACTCATTGGAAAAGACCCTGATGGGGGGACAGATTGAGGGCAGGAGGAGAAGGGGACGACAGAGGATGAAATGGTTGGATGGCATCAGCAAGTCGATGGACATGAGTTTGAGTAGACTCCGGTAGTTGATGATGGACAGGGAGGCCAGGCGTGCTGTGATTCATGGGGTCGCAAAGAGTCGGACACGACTGAGCAACTGAACTGAACTGAACTGAATAAAGATTGGAATATATATAAATATTTGATAAAAATGTTAAATTTACCTATCTGATCATAAATGACTTTCTTAAAACACTGAATCAATGCAAGTGGAAAAGTCTAACCTTATTTATTCAAGTGCTGTTCATCCAGTGTTGGTGAGAAAATGAAGCAGAGTTTATACGCATGGAAATTAGTTTCTATCTGAGAGAACTAGTTCTACTCTATAAGATTTCCTTTGAAGCATTTTCCCTGGACCAGAATTTTTTTTTTTTTCATTTTGAGGAAATGTGTCATTTCAGACATGCTTGAAAGCAAATTATGCTTGGGAAATGTTGATCAATATACTTGTAAGTGATTAAAATACTAGAGTTTACTAATTTTAAAAAATTTAATAAAATAGAGGAAACCAATACCCATCCTTGGCCAACTTAATATGACAAAATTACATTTGATGACCTTTTTTGCAGCTCATTTTGATGCTATAAATGAAAATATGAACTTATAGGAAAAAACAGTTAAAGAAAACCCTCTAGTAATTATGCACTGGTGGTGTTAACAATCGCATAGTAAGTATAAAAACAGCTGACGATTAATGAATTTGTATCTAAAAAAATCATTCTATGACAAAGTATTAAATTAAAAAATGTAACATAATGACTACAAAAATGTTTTTAGCAGGTATATTAAGATATGCTCTCAAGTATGAATATTAGACATTCAATCACTTTAATAACCCTTTAAAACTTTTGAAAGTGCATAAAAGAAAAATGTGCACCCAAAAAGGTAAAAGTCTGGGTTATTAAAATGATATTAAAATACTAGAGATATCCACATCAGAAATAAAAGGTGTTTTGAAACATGATTTCAAATAACTCAACTCAATGGTTCTTAACATGTGGGAGAGAAATGAATCTGACAGCACCATGGATCTGCTCAAAACTGAGAAGTATTCCAAAAAAACACTGTATCATAAAATCTCTACCAAACTGTACATATATACTCTCCAAATGCATCCCTTAAACTACTCCAAATTCTTATTTTCAGAATCACATGTAAGTTAACTACCTAGTAAAGTAGCCCACACTCCAAAAAGCTGCCAGATTTAACAGCCATCCCTCAGACACACTCCTAAAATTCATCTTTTGGTGCTATCTAATTATCAAAGAAGAAAGAAATCCCATGGTGTTATGCTTAAAAGAAATACAGTGAGTTATTTAAGGAGGTGATTATATTTTAAAATCAAAGACTACATTAAAATAAGCATAAATAAATTAATATAAATTAAAAGTTAATTTCAATTGTTGAAATACACCACTTACCTCATAAAAAAATGTAGTAACTTTTAATCCAGAGCCTCTTAGATCCCATGCTAACTTCATTGTCTCAATCTATTCATGGGAATTTGCCACATGACTTCCTAAAGGCTGATGAATCAGTTCAGTTCAGTTCAGTCGCTCAGTCATATCCGACTCTTTGTGATCCCAGGGACTGCAGCACGCCAGGCGTCCCTGTCCACCACCCTGGAACTAACTCCCAGAGCTTACTAAAACTTAAGTCCATCAAGTTGGTGATGCCATCCAACCATCTCATCCTCTGTTGTCCCCTTCTCCTCCCGCCTTCAGTTTCCCCAGAATCAGGGTCTTTTCAAATGAGTCAGTTCTTCCCATCAGCTAGCCAAAGTACTGGAGTTCAACTTCAGCATCATTTCTTCCAATGAACACCCAGGACTGATCTCCTTTAGGATGGACTGGTTGGATCTCCTTGCAGTCCAAGGGACTCTCAAGAGTCTTCTCCAACACCACAGTTCAAAAGCATCAATTCTTCGGCGCTCAGCTTTCTTTATAGTCCAACTCTCACATCCATACATGACTACTGGAAAAACCATGGCTTTGACTAGATGGGCCTTTGTTGGCTGTTTAATATGCTGTCTAGGTTGGTCATAACTTTCTTTCCAAGGAGCAAGTGTCTTTTAATTTCATGGCTGCAGTCACCATCTGCAGTGATTTTGGAGCCCCACCAAAATAAAGTCTGTCACTGTTTCTGCTGTTCCCCCATCTTTTTGCCAAGAAGTGATGGGACCAGATACCATGAATTTGTTTTCTGAATGTTGAGTTTTAAGCCAATTTTTTCCCTCCCCTCTTTCACTTTCATCAAGAGGCTTTTTAGTTCTTCTTCACTTTCTGCCATAATAGTGGTGTCATCTGCATATCTGAGGTTATTGATATTTTTCCTGGCAATCTTGATTTGTTTGTGCTTCATCCAGCCTGCATTTTGCATGATGCACTCTGCATATAAGCTAAATAAGCAGGGTGACAATATTGCCTTGACTTACTCCTTTCCCAATGTGGAGCCAGTCTGTTGTTCCATGTCCAGTTCTAACTGTTGCTTCTTGCTGCAAACAGATTTCTCAGGAGGCAGGTCAGGTGGTCTGGTATTCCCATCTCTTGAAGAATTTTCAACAGTTTTTTGTGATCCATACAATCAAAGACTTTGGCATAGTCAATAAAGCAGAAGTATATGTTTCTCTGGAACTCTTGTGCTTTTCCAATGATCCAACGGATGTTGGCCATTTGATCTCTGGTTCCTCTACCTTTTCTAAATTCAGCTTGAACATCTGGAGGTTCACGGTTCATGTATTGTTGAAGCCTGGCTTGGAGAATTTTGAGCATTACTCTGCTGGCGTGTGAGATGAGTGCAATTGTGTGGTAGTTTAAATACTCTTTGGCATTGGCTTTCTTTGAGATTGGAATAACAACTGACCTTTTCCAGTCCTGTGGCCACTACTGATTTTCCATTTTGCTGGCATTTGAGTGCATCACTTTCATGGCATCATCTTTTAGTATTTGAAATAGTTCAACTGGGATTCCATCACCTTCACTAGTTTTGTTTATAATGATGCTTCCTAAGGCCCACTTGACTTCACATTCCAGGATGTCTGGCTCTAGGCCAGTAATCACACCATCATGGATATTTGGGTCATTGAGATCTTTTTTGTATAGTTCTTCTGTGTATTCTTGTCACCTCTTAGTATCTTCTGCTTCTTTTCAGTCCATACCATTTCTGCCCTTTATTGTGACCATCTTTGCATGAAATGTTCCCTTGGTATCTCTAATTTTCTTGAAGAGATCTCTAGTCTTTCCCATTCTATTCTTTTCCTCTATTTCTTTGCCTTGATCACTGAGGAAGGCTTTCTTATCTCTCCTTGCTATTCTTTGGAACTTTGCATTCAAATGGGTATATCTTTCCTCTTCTCCTTTGCCTTTAGCTTCTCTTCTTTTCTCAGCTATCTGTAAGACTTCCTCAGACAACCATTTTCCCTTTTTGCATTTCTTTTTCTTGGGGATGGTCTTGATCACTGCCTCCTGTACAGTACAGGAGGCTGATGAATGGTACATGAAAAACCACTAAATACTCCAATGCTTTTCACAGGAATTATAATAAAGTAAATTTAAATTTAGAAATATCATTTAATATAATACTGAGTTAATAAAACTATTTTTGAGAAAAAAAATTTCAACACATTTGTTTAACAGTACAGTTCGAATAATTATAAACTTTCTGAGCTTTTTAAGACACTGAGATTGGTAAAGGCAAGAAGGCTTTGAAAGATGCCACTAGCATTTCTGATCTAGCTTATAAGAACTGGCCTCTGAAAACAGAATTTAAGGATAATAATTCAGAATGATTCTCAGCTTTCACATTGCTCCGATTTTCTGAGGTAAAGCTTAAAACCAATCAAGTACTTTATATGTGTTTTTTCTTGCTAAAGTACATTTTCTTTTCCACAAATTAAGGGAAAGTAACAAGGAAAGTGAGGGTGTTCCCAGGTAGTGCTATTTGTAAAGAACCCGCCTGCCAGTGCAGGAGACGTAAGAGACACGGGTTCAAGCTCCGAGTCAGGAAGATCCTCTGGAGGAGGGCATGGCAACCCACTCCAGTATTCTTGCCTGGTGAATCCCATGGACAGAGGAGCCTTGTGGGCTACAGTCCATGGGGTCACAGAGAGTCAGACACAACTGAAACGACACAGCATGGCTTATCACAAGGACAGGAAAAAGTTAAGTTTACAATTCATCATCATACTGTCAAAAACCATACTTCAAGAACAAAAGCAACTGTTAGTGTAGATTTTATATTTCTGTGTTCCAACCATTCCAAATTCCATGATGTGCTTTTAATACCCATGAATTGCACATTAGAGTTTTCTTTATTCCAGGAATATGCAACAAATTAAAAAACAACTGAGAAACTACTGCCTATTATTCTCAGCTTTTATTTCTTGTTCCCTCTCTTTACTCAATGTCCTATCCCAGGGAGAACATAAATATAAGGATAGGGGATAGGGAATTAGACTGATCTGCTGAATATATTATTTGGCATCTGAAATACAAAAACAACCCTGCATCTTTGCAAGCAATTTCAGAATCCTTTATTTCTGTTTAGATTTCTCCTTAAATCCAAATTTTCAACACAGATGATTATTTTATGTCAATTTTGGCTTATGACCTCACTCAAAACCAGTCATCTTTCTCAGTATCAATGTATGTATTTCCAGCATCTTGACAGATTTCCTTTCACTTCTATCTTGGCCTCTATTTCCCAGCACACATGGGACTAAATGTCTACAATCCCATGTAGTTTCTCCGCTTGTTTTCAAACATAAACAAGGGAAATTCAAACTAATATATTATACCTGATACTTCTTAAAAAGTCACCCTTTGCATGAAGCCACCACTAATTTTGTGCTCCAAGTTCTTTACATAGTAACTTGTATAGTCTACCTTGCTAGTACCAATTTCTCCTCTAAGGATTAGAGGAATCCAAATCCTGACCTCAGTCTAAGGCTATGGTCTTGCTATTGATCAATGACATTGTCTAGTATCTAGAGTCTACTATACTCTTTAAAAGTGTTTGTTTCTTTTCTACTGAACTCTCAGAATACTGTGACCATGTTGGATGCAGCTGACACCAACAGTAATGAGTAACAGTGGCTTGATAAATGGCCCAAGGTATGACAGGTTCTACTTTATGGAATACACCACCTCTTAATTCCCAGAGTTGGGTCTGTCCTATTCTGCCTCCCTATCACTATCTTTTCATCTATCTGACCCCACTGGCTTTAAACTTTCCTACAGAAAAGTTTTTACTGCCAGTAAGTTAGCTTTATACAGCACCATTCCAGATTCACAAAAATCCCTCAATATTATTATTATTATTGAGTACTTTTATTACTTCATTTCTTATATTTAATACATTTGTAATTTATCTCACATATGTGAGGTACCGATTCAAATTTATTTTTTTCCAGATGACAGTTCACTTGTTCTAGTGTTATTCATCAAAAGTACTGTATCATTTATCAAAAAGGCCTGTTTTCTGTGTCTGTGTAGAAGAGATGACCTAGGTGGTTCTCCTTTTTCCATCTTCTGAACAAATTAATTTTAACAAACAACCTTTAAAATGTATCTTCTTGAGGCTTATTATCTATGAAAATAAATATAATATTTATTTTATCACAAATTTAACACATCAATCAAATTCTGCTAGCATCTTCAAAAGTTTGGCTTCAGTATTTTGCTCTGCAGAAGCTGTCATCCGAAGACTAGAATGGGGGAAAACAAAACTATTTCTAATAAGTTATTTAATGAAAATTACAGGATCTTTATGGATCCTTATGATTCCTGACCTCCCCCAATTCACTGCCTCCTCAGTACTTCAAAGCAATAACAAGAACAATATTGTAAGATTAATCAGTCATGGAATGAATAAAATCATAAAACACAACCCCTTTAATTCAGAAAATCATCTAATTAGCAATGGTATAAAATAATCACTCTTAATAATAATCCTTAAAAATAATAAATAATCCTTAAAACACTGCAGGCAAGAAAGACAAGGAAAAAAATTTAAAAACAGAGGCAAAAATTCCTCTTTCTCAGTTCCTTCAATCTGTCAAATATGCTGCTTCCAGTTTCCAAGAGCTGTGCTGGGGCAGAATTTAGGACTAGGAAGATTTCCACCAACATGAATTCTACCCATCCTTCCAAGAAGTCTCAGTGACACTATTTTTTAACAAATTAGTTTGGTGCACAATATCTGGAATTTCAAAGGGAACTGTTGAAACAGCAATGAATTTCAAAGATATGAACTAATGGAGAAAGCATAAGAAAGCAAAAAATGCGATATCCTTTAGAGAAAGATAAAATATTGTGTTCTAATGCACATATATGGAATCTAGAAAAATGGCCCTGAAGAATTTATTTACAGGGCAGCAGTGAAGAAACAGACATAGAGAATAGACTTATGAACATGGGGAGAGGGGAGAAGAGGGTGAGATGTATGGAAACAGTAACATGGAAACTTATATTACCATATGTAAAGCAGACAGCCAAGGAGAATTTGCTGTATGTCTCAGGAAACTCAGACAGGGGCTCTGTACCAACCTAGAGGGGTGGGGTGGGGAGGGAGATGGGAGGGAGGTTCAGAAGGGAGGGGATATATGTATACCTGTGGCTGATTCATGTTGAGGTTTGACAGAAAACAACAAAATTCTGTAAAGCAATTATCCTTCAATAATAAAATAATTTTTTAAAAAGTTGTATCTTTTGTAAATATGTTTAACACTGAGAATTGTAAACTATTGAATTTCCCCCAAAGTGTGGAACTCAGTTTAAAATTTCACCCCTTACTGTAGTACTTTTCCAGAGCCAGCGATAGTAATGTCTGTAGATACAATCACAATTATAAATATCTTTTAAAAGACCTGAATTTATTACTGAAAATTTCTGCATTAAAACTACCAATAGAAGAATAATATGAGTATGCAAAATTTATTAATAGTTTCAGGATTCATAAAGCTTCCCTTCTACCCATGTCTGCAGTAATTCATATAACCACAGAATGTTGGCATCAGTGTATAGAGTCTATTACAAATGTAAAGAATATCAAAGCAATTAAACAGGATTTAGATTTTCAGCTAAAATAATTTTGCTTTAATTATAATGGCATTTATGCAATCTATGGCACAATTTACTGAAAGTTATTGAAAAGGCAAAAGCAAAGAGATCTGGAGTTTAATTAAAAATGACAGTTAAGGCCTATTCCAAATAACTTCTTATAGGAACCTTATCTAGTACTGCCAAGAATATTAATAACCTATTAGTAGCTTAGTAACCCTAGTAGATACAATGATAAGGTCAAACATATATTAAGCTCAGTTTCAACATTAACAGACACTCCCTATAAAAATGAGAACATAAAAAAATAGATTATTTTAACTAAATATTTTTCTTTCTAATTTGAGTAACAGAAAACTCTCTAAAACTAATCTCATTTTCCTTGAGGACTGAATTTCCACATAATGGCAAAAGAAAATTTGTAACTCATATCCATCTTAAGTTTCTTATCACATATTCTTTCATAAGAAATAATGATTCATCAGGTGAGAAATATAGTCAGACCTTTTAAAATATGTCACTGCTTATTTAAGAAACTAGAAACTAGGGTCAGTTAAAAATAATGTTTAGAATGAAAATGGTTAAATTGGTGAATGCAGAGATTTCCACACTTCCTCTCTTCATTGCTCCCTTCCTGCTTCAGTAATTTTTTTTTCTTTACCTTTTTATACAAAAGAAATATCTGCTTGTTCTGTTCATTAAGCAATTAAATTCAAACAATTTACTAATTATTTATGCCCTTAACAACTTAGCAGTCATTTTAAAAACTAAATCAAAGGAAAAATAATATTTTATTTCATTCTTAAATAACTGGCATGTGTACACCTGTTTGGCACCATATCATATCATATCTCAAATCCTGGAATCACTTTGACTATCATTACCCCCATTTTCTATTACACACTAATTTTCCTTCTCGTAATAGCTTTGTATCACAGCACTGTCAAAAACCTGTATTTCACAAATATATGACAACATCAAAAGTAATGTAATGCAGTCTGATGTTGAAACTGAACTAACTTGAGCATGTAGCTTGTAGGGTGTATGGGAAATGTTATTGTATTTTCCTTGAAATTGTAAAATATTCCATAGCCTCTGTGAGTTCAATGGGAGTGCCTTGGCACATGGTTTAGAAACCACAGGGCTAAGGATGCTTTAGGATCACAATAGCAAAACTTAATGCTGGGGCTCCAAGGATCACATTCATTTCGAGAATTCCCTGTCAGTCCAGTGGTTAAGACTCAGGGTTTTCACTGCCCTGGGCCAGGGTTTGATCCCTGGTCCGGGAACTAAGATTCCACAGCTATGTGGCCAAAAACAATCATTCATTTCAAAAAACTATTAATTTTATGCAGTAGGATATCAACTGAACCCAAGTCAAAGATCACAAAGGTGGCCGATGCATACTGCGTGCCTACACAGAGGCTGCAGCTCATGAGACACAAGGGATACAGCGAGGAACCAGGCAGAAAAAGCCACTTCCCTCCTGCACTTTACATTCTAGCAAAAACAACTAACGCAAAATATCTAAAGAAATGCTCATTATGTCATTTTATGTGTGGTAAGGGCTACAAAGGAAACTGACAAAGAGCATAGGCTGACTTGAGAATAAATACGGGTGGAGGGAATCAAGTTATTTTAAGGGAGATGAGAAGTCCCCCTTAAAAAAAAGATAACATGTGCAGTAAACTCTGAAGCAGTGATTTTCAATGGAAGGTGAGTCTGCTTCCCATGGGACATCTGGAAAAGCTTGAAGACATTCTGGCTGTTGTGACTGGGAGGGATGCTGCAGGCAATCCAGTAGGTAAATGCCACAGATGCTGCCAACAGCCTAGAATACACAGACAGCCCACATGTGCTAACCCCTGACAGAGAATTGTCTGACCCCAAATGTTCATGATGCTGAGAAGCTTTTACATAGGTGTGTGGGGAGGTGTGTGTGTTTGGGGTTGGTGGGGATCAGTGGGCATTCCAGAAAAAAGGAACAGAACTTACAAACTCTTAAATAGTAAGACTATAGTACATCCAATGGCTTCCCTGGTGGCTCAGATGGTAAAGTGTCTGCCTGCAGTGCAGGAAACCCAAGTTCAATCCCTGGGTTGGGAAGATCCCCTGGAGAAGGAAATGGCAACCCAGTCCAGCTCCCTTGCCTGGAAAATCCCATGGACAGAGGAGACTAGTAGGCTATAGTCCATGGGGTCGCAAAGAGTCAGACACGACTGAGCGACTTCACTATCACTTTCATAGTACATCCAATGAACAAAGAGAGGGTTTGTACAGATGGAGGCCAGTTTAGACAACTGCAACAATTCTTAAAATTCACTGAAGAAAGTTAGAGGAAAATGTAATCAAAAAGGCTGTTCTGCCTAAATAATCCTTAGGGTAAAAAGAAGAGGAGCACAGTAGCTGTCATTTTAATTATTCAAGGAAATATCGGGCAGTATATTATGATAGCATTCAACTTTACCTTCTGCTGTAAAATGTGACACAGTGAAGAAAATACTGATCTACACAAAGGCCTACACAGGGACTAAATGGCTGCGTCATGGCTTGTATTGGCCTCTGAGCAACTGTGAGATTCTACAGTTGATCAAGCATAACTCTGGTTTTTGGTCAAACCAAAAAACCTGAAGGGACAAAGAGAGGAGGGCATTTTATAATCAGAGACACTTTCACCCTTTAGCTTCCATTTAAAATAATTACTTTCATTACTTTGACACTGATATTTCTTTTACCCCAGAATGTAATTGATATAGTAGCTGCTGACATTTAAGTGCTAAGTTGTGCCCAACTCTTTGTGACTCCATGGACTATAGCCTGCCAGGGTCCTCTGTCCATTGGATTTCCCAGGTAAAAAAACTGGAGTGGGTTGCCATTTCCTTCTCCAGAGGATCTTCCCTCCCCAGGGACTAAACCCAAGTCTCCTATGTCTCCTGCATTGCAGGCGGATTTTCATACTCAATGACTTAGTAAACTGACAACAGAAACTGATGTCGCAACAAACTAATTTGTTTAAACAACATCTTTGAAGAATTCAGGTAGGATCCCCACCAGCTATAAGCCATCAGATGTAGGCTATGATAAGAAGCATACACTCTTAAAAAAGCCCTCCTAATATTAGCAGCTGCACAATAGATAAAACAAAGAGAAAGGATGTTTATATATATACATGTATATACACATGTTATATATATAAACATCTAGTTTATATGTAATAGGTTTATTTATATATATACACACAGACACATATACAGAGAAGGCAATGGCAACCCACTCCAGTACTCTTGCCTGGTAAATCCCATGGACAGAGGAGTCTGGTAGGCTGCAGTCCATGAGGTCAAGAAGAGTCAGACATGACTGAGCAACTTCACTTTCACTTTTCACCTTCATGCATTGGAGAAGGAAATGGCAACCCACTCTAGTGTTCTTGCCTGGAGAATCCCAGGGACGGGGGAGCCTGGTGGGCTGCCGTCTATGGGGTCACACAGAGTCAGACACGACTGAAATGACTTAGTAGCAGCAGCAGATACATATACAAAACATCTAGTTTGTATATGATAGGTTTAGAGCTAAAACTTCTCACTTGTTTATATTCAGCTCCTCAAATATCCTCATGTTAAGGCAGAGAAAACAGGTCATACAAAAAGAAGTCACCTGTCCAAATCAGATTTGATTTACTGAAAAGAAATTAAAAAGGCACTCAATAACATATTTAAACTTTTAATAACTAAGTTAAAAAATCTAACAAAAGAAATTGGCAGAAATATGAATCCCAAAGCTACTATTATAAATATTCTGGACAAGGCATTTTCATTATTTTATTTTATCATCACAACAGTTCTGGAAAGCTTTGGAATCATTATGTTACAGATGAAGAAACCAGGGCTTGGAGAAATTAAATAATCTGCCTCAGCAGGTAAGTTCAAAGTAGAGCTGAGACGGGCTGGGACCTGGGACCCTTTGCTGCAGTGCATGCACCTGGATAAACTTCTCCTCCAGTAACAAAATATAGAGAAACTACATGGGACTGAAGGAGCAACGGAGATAAATTCTGGACAAAAGATACAAAAAGCCCCTCCTGCCACTTCTGAAGAGCCAGAAGCAAAAACAGGGTGTTGGGAGCAAAAGCAGGGTACTGTGCATGCCCCCTGAAATCAATACCACCAGACAGGGGTGGACAAACCACATAAGTCACACTTCCAGCCTGACCCCTGGAAACAGCCCTACCCTTACTCCATATAAGGAACAAGCTTCCACCCCATCTTCAGCAAACTTTCAAGCAAGGGAACCTGTTATTTATTCTTGCTCCCCTCTGCTGCAGCATAGCCCCAATAAAGCCTTGGCGAATTTGTCTGGACTCAGGTCAATTTCTTCTGATTAGTGAGGGACAAGAACCCTGGTTGGTACCAGAACAAGGAATTCTCTGTATTTTCAGCAGACCACCTGCTAGGAACTCTTTCCCAACCACCCCCCAGCCCATTTCCTTCAAAGCTTCCCAGCCTTCTCAATAACCAGTGGAGGTTACCTACACTATTTTTCAAGTCAACACCCAATTTAATGTGACAGCCACAGTTAGAAGGGACCATCATCCATTTTGATTTTCAGTTTGTTTTCTCTTTTTGATACTATTTCTCTAGGTGCAGGCCTCCAGGATTAGAGTCCCTCTAACCATAGCCCTCTGTGGTATCTCTTGACAGTTTATATAAAATCCTATTTGTTTCTGCAAACAACTCTTGGATATTGGAAATAGTACACACCCTGCTGCACAAAAAATAAAAACCAAGTTCCCAGGAGGCAAACTGGTTTTACCGGGGTACTTATGTAAACAAGTAACCATCATATCTTCAAACATCTAGTCCAAGTCTCACTTATTACAAGTAACTGCCTCCTTCACCTTCAACCAGGCTTAAAATTCTGGACCATTCTCTGAGACACATGTGGAAACATCACCTATACACACTGGGTAACACTGAGTGAACCTCTTCTAGATGTTTATTGCTAGATTATTCTCACCAAAATAACAACCTTTTAAAAACAGACACAGTATTTGATATTTGATACATAATATTAAAGGTATTTTCTTTCTCACACTAAATCAGATCACAGCCTTGCAAAGCAATTTCTTCAGAAGGCCCATTTGTTTCCCATTTCTTCAGTAAAAATCACCACTTAGTGGTTTAAGCACAAATTTGTTATCTTAGATGTCTGGAGGTCAGAAATACAAAACCAAGACATGGTAGGACTGAGTTTCTAGTAGAGGCTCTAGGAGAGAATCCATTCTTTGCCTTTTGTAGCCTCTAGAGGCTGCCTACATTCCTTGGCTTGTGGCCCCATCAACCTAGTCTCTACTTACATCAGTTACAAGTCCTTTTTCTACCTCCTACCTGCCTCTTTAGCCTATAAGAACACTTGTAGTGACACCGGATTCATCTGGCTAATCCAGGATCATCTCACCATCTCAAAATACTCATTACACATCTGCAAAGCCCCTTTCAATTGTAAGGTAATATTAATAATTCACAAGTTCTGTAATGCTGAGTATCCTAAGAAAGCATAATAAAACAATAAAAAAATATTGAAAATATAAAAGGATGGGAATATTATGGAGATTATGAGTTTCTCCAAATAAATATTATGATTATTTAAATATTATGAAAATTGCAAATTTCCCCACTTACGTCTAAAATTAAGATTCTGATCAGCATTCCAGAGAGGTTTTTTTTAGGGACTGATAAGCTAATCTAAGTTTTCAAACCACACAGTGAAGTCAACAATAAAAAAAAAAAACAAACAAGTCACAAGTGATATAATTTACTTACAGTTTAAATATGGGCAGAATAATCAATATTTATTTTAGAGATGCATACAAATATGATGAAAAGAAAAACTGTGCATGGTATTGATACACATCATTTCAGAAGAGTAATCTCCTTGGGGGAATAAGGAAGTAGAAAGAAGTGCAGTTAGATCTTAGCAATTTGTGTTTTTAAAACAAAATTTCAAACAAACATTTCAACTTTCAAACAAATGTTAAGACTGAGTAGTGGACACACAAATGTTTCTTCTTACCCATATGTTTGAAACATTTTATAAATAAAATTCAACTGAAATAGAACCAATATGAAGAAGGTCCTTGAAGTATATTGCAAAAAGAAGTGGCTCAAATGGCAAATCGCTTGGAACCACGTTAACATCAAAAGTACAACATCTCTCGGGTACATCTGAAATTCATCTTAGGCTAAACACTAGGCTGGAGGGCAGTTCAACTGTACGACGGACTAAGAATTGACATTAGTGTCCCAGAACTCTGAGTTTGTTCCGAAGTTCATCCCAATTTCACACAAACCTAGACTTTATAGCCATGAGACTCATTCTCGGTTGGCTACAGACAGCAATGTTATAAAAGAGCATTTAATGGAAGGATTGGGAGCACCATCTGTTCATGAGTCAGCAAAACCAGGGAATTTCTGTCATCTATTTTAATTCTTTGCTTTTGAGCCTTGTTTTCTGTTGTCAGAGGCCTCCAGGGCCAATTCAAGAGTCCAATCATCAGTGTAAGCTGCAAACTTACAATCACTAAGCATAATGCCCTGAAGAAAAACCTAAAAAAAGAGCTCTCAAGACAATTTAGAAGTACCCTTTTCCTTAAACCTGGGCTCTCAAGTAGTTAAATTGTCTCTTACATATTGAGTTTATTATTTAATCCAATTAAAGAATTGGCATTTGTTTCATGTGAAAAAAAAAGATTCTTTTTCCTTTGTCACATTTCGCCTGTTGTCCAAGATTACAGTCCCTCCAGGGACACCCAATAGTACTAAGCAAAGTTCTAAACTTGGCTAGAAGCAGCTTGGACATCACTAGCTTTTGGTCGTTGCCTTTAATTTGTAATCAGTTGCATTTCAAATACTATGACTTCTCTGGAAGTCAAACATGATATAAATTCTGAACACTGTTGCTGACCCAGTGCCATCCTCCCCATACTAAAATAATCCTTGTTCTGAAATTCTGAGGGATCCCCTGCCAACATCTCTGCAAAACCACTCAACTTAAATGTAGGGACTAATTGTCAAAAGATTCTCTATTGTCAAGAGATTTACAAAAATGCCTGAAATTAAGGAAATTTACTTAGTCAAGATTATGTTCAATAAGCTTGAAATGCTGAGCATTTCTCCAACTTTAAGCAGAGAATTTTTAAGGAGGCCATCAAAATCAGAGATTAAAACTAAGCTTGCAAAATATACTGAAGTATCCAAATCTTTCTTCTATTTGATACTACATAATAAGATCTCATGTGCAGGGGGAAAAAGCCAAAATGTGCACAGTTGTAAGTTGGGAGATACAGAGATGAATGTAAGAAGGGGAAAAGGGCAAAGTTTACTTGATGGAGTGAAAATTATATTTTAAGTTCCTATTCCTATTTTTGATAGTCTAGAGGCACTATTTCTGATAAAGGAACAGCCTGAACCAGCTGTCGCAATACTAAACCTTCTTCCCCCAAAATATTCACTTCACTTATTATACCGCTCTGCTGCTCACAAATACAAAATCAGCAGCTTTCTTTAGTTGCTCATCCAGAAAGAGCCAAAAAAAAAATGAGGAATGGGAAGAACATTCCGTTGCATTCAAATATGTTGATTTATATTCTTCATTTGTAATACTGTATCTATTAATATATTGTATTTCACTCTAAAAAACCCACACTTGTGAAAATATTTATATAATGCCCACTTAAAAGTATATTTTAAATTCATTATTAATGTATTTGTAATGGCCTGTCAAGTTATCATATTTTTTTTTACTTATTTAATTTGGAAGGATAGAGAAGCCTAGATTTGTTAAGTTTTATAACTTCCCAAGATTACATAGTTTCCCACTAAAACTCACACAAAATCCTCTCACACATGTTTTGGTCTCTTTCTACTATAAATTTCTTACAATTTACAAATCTGAACCAATTCTTTTATCCTAAATATTAAATTAGACTTAAAAGAAAGGTATCTGCTCTCTTATGCCACATAGCACATTTGATAAAAATGGCACTGTGAACATACAACCATCTATAGAAGCAATTTTATAGAAATCTAGTATAAGGATTTCCAATATATAAAATATGAATCTATTTATTATTCAATGAATTATCAAACATGAGTCACAATTATACTAGAGGATAACAGCCCTTGAATACATAGTATAGTGTTAGTTTGAAAAATTAAATTACATACATATAAAGTGCTTAAGATAGAACTTTATATATAGGAGGTGATTAATATATACAATAATTGTTACAATCATTATCATTATTATTATTTACATTCATAGATAATAATTAATTCCCTTCTTATTGAATTAAGTTCCATTGTTTGTACACTAAATGAAGAATATAAGAAAGTATAGAATAGAGGCACTATCTATATATAAACATGAAATTTCTATCAACTTGAAGTAAGGAAGACAGATTCTAGTCTATGATTGATCAAATGGTGATAATAAGAAGGCATGTACCATATATGCTATTTACACAAGACATAAACTGTCTGGAAATCCAGGAACCATAACAGAAAAATACTGAAGACCATTGGAATAAAGGTAAACAGTGAAGGTCCTCAAAGTGACATCTTTAAGGGGAGATGATGTGGAAAAACAGTAATACACTTAAAATAGAATTGGTGACAGAGTCTTCCAGATACCTATAGCTATACTGAAAAGAGTCAGTCGTGTCTGACTCTTTGCAACCCCATGGACTGCAGCCCACCAGGCTCCTCCATCCATGGGATTCTCCAGACAAGAATACTGGAGTGGGTTGCCATTTCCTTCTCCAGGGGATCTTCCCGACCCCGGGATCGAACCCAGGTCTCCGGCATTGCAGGCAGACGCTTTAACCTCTGAGCCACCAGGGAAGCCCATAGCTATATTAACTATCCCCAATTCACAGATGAAGATACTCTAGGAAGGTTTAATTAATTTATCTGATATAAAAAAGCTAGTAGAAACTAGAGGTAAACTCCAAACCCAAACTATTCAATCTATCTCACTAACCTTTAGATGAAATCATGTTACATTCTTTATATTCCTTTTGTGTAACTTCATTTCTATGTAAACTTAAAAGCAACAGAGAATATACTAATCTTGATTCAATATCAAACTAAAAGGAAAAGCAGGTTTGTGAGAAAAAAACATGAGTGAGAACCTTAAAATGAAATGTCTATCATTGCGCTCAGGTTTTATGAACATAAAATGCTGACCATAGAGAGAAACAACCTATAAATGCTAACAAAAATTAAAATTATTTGAATTTGAGTAATTTTTCTGGCCACAAATATTCACAGGGAGTCTTAATATTGCTTAGCATCAATCTTAGGCAGAATAATGTTTGTAAATGCCTGAAATATCAGATTAAATAAAATATTCAATAATTTAATGTTTAGCATCAAAATTCTAAAAATATCCTATGTGACAAATTTTGTCACAATGAAAATTCGGTAATATTTTGAATTAAATGAAAAATCAAGAGTCAATGATCTAAGCTTTCATCTCAAGAAGCTAGGAAAATACTGTAGCTCAACCTCAAGGAGAAATAGGAAAAAAAGAAAAAATAGTGTTAAGAAGAAATCAGTAACAAAAGTGGCAGATACAAAATAGGGAACCTCAACAAAGTCACCAGTCTGTTTTTTGAAAAACTTTTTTAAGTGTTGAAAAACCTCATGCAAGACTGATGAATAAAATACAGAGAAAATACATATTTCCAGTTATAGGAAAGAAAAGGCAGCTATCATTACAGATTAGAAATATTACAAAGATGAAACAAAGATATTATAAACAACTATGCATCAACAAATTTGACAAGTTAGAATAACTAAACAAATCTCTTAGAAATACACCTGACAAAACTGATACAAGAAAAAGTAGAAAATCTGAATAGTGCTATTACTGATAAAGAAATTAGATTTGCAATTAAAACCTACTACAACCTAAAGTTTTCTTTAACAGATAAATGGATTAAGAAACTGCAGAAGATAGATGAAAATGATGTGACTGACAAGGGCTTAATTTCCAAAATATACCAGCAGCTCATACAACTCAACAACAGGAAAACAAATGAAAAATGGGCAGCAGAGTTAAACAGACATTTCTACAAAGACGACATACCAATGGCTAAAAAGCACAAGCAGAAATGCCCATCACTAATTATTAGAAAAATGCAAATCAAAACTACAATGAGGTATCACCTCACACCAATCAGAATGGTCATCATTAAAAAGTCAGTAAGTAACAAATGCTGGAGAAGGTGTGGAGAAAAGGGAACCTTCCTAAACTGTTGGTGGAAATGTTAAGTTGGTGCAGGTTCCTCAGAAAACTAAAAAGAGAATTTCTTGATAATCTAGCACTCCCACTCCTGGGCATATACCCAGACAAAACTGTAATTCCAAAAGTTACCTTCATTCCTGTGCTCACAGTGACACTATTCACAATAGCCAAGACATGAAAGCAGATGAATGATAAAGATGTAGTACATATATACAATGGAATACTACTCAGTCATAAAAAGAAAAAAAAATGCCATTTGTGGCAACATGGATGCAACTAGAGAGATTATCATACTAGGTGAAGTAAGTCAGAAAGAGAAAGACAAATAGCATATGATATTCTTACATGTAGAATCTAAAATATAGCTCAAATGAACTTATCTATGAAACAGAAAAGTCATACAGACACAGAGAAACAGATTTGTGGTTGCCCAGAAGGAAGAGGATAGAGGAAGGATGGACTGGGAGTTTGGGGTTAGTAGATGCAAACTATTACATATACAATGGTTCTCACAATTATATTACAGTTATGAAAGATATTAACATCAAGAGAAGTTAGGTGATATGTAAGTGGGAACTCCCTATATTATTTATCTAAGTTTTCTGTAAATATAAAATGATCTCAAAATAATGCCTCTTAAAAGAAAGGATATGACAAATTTCATGGAAAAAGAAGAAACTATGTATCATACTATTGAAGTAAATGTATTAAAAATTCTTGGAAATAACATCTGAATAATGTTTAAAATCTGTCATATATTAATATTAATGCCAAATTTTTTTTCCTGTCCCTATCCCATCCTTTCAGTAGTCTCTGGAAGCCAAGCCTTTTCCACCTCTATTTTTTCCTTTTTCAGATACAATTTTCAAAATGCCATTTTAAATTTGCGAGTCAAAGCCATTCACATGGTTAAAACAAATCAAAGAGGAAAAAAAACTACTCACTGGAAATTAAAATTTGGGTGAAGGACAAGGCATTTATGCTACAGTGCTGAGTCCAGAACTAAGACTACAATGAACATGATTTCTTATCATCCTAAATTCAAGAAAGAACAACAATATATAAAGAAACGACATGTGAAATAAAGGAGATATTTTCTCAAATGTTAGTGTCAACAAAAACTTAGTAAGCCAATTTTGTCATGCTATTTCTAAGTGGTTTCACATCAATCAGAAAGGCTGCTCTTAATAAACATTATATAAATAAACATAAATAAACGGGGCAGTGTAATTGATATAACCTGTACTGAAAGCATGGGGAGCTGTCACATTATTGGCCTTTGACTTCATAATTACAGTTTTAACAATCCATTACAAGGAATATTTCAATAGCTCAAAAAGCCTTGCTACAAAAACAATAGTCATTATATTATAATCACTAGACAAAATTTGTGTGCAATAAGAGAGGATTAAGGTCTTCATTGAGGTGAATAATAACACTAATCAAAATAGGATTGCTGTTTTAGGACAATATGTGGTACATAAAAACTGTTCAATGTTACTTACATTAAACTGTCTCATATACTGATTGGTTATATCTATTAAATATTTGGGCTTCCCAGGTGGCACAGTGGTAAAGAATCCACCTGCCAATGCAGGAGACGTGAGTTCATTCCCTGGGTTGGGAAGACCCCCTGAAGCAGGAAACAGCAACCTGCTCCAGTATTCTTCCCGGAAATTTCACGAACAAAGGAGTCTAGTGGGCTCCACGGGGTCGCAGGAGTCAGATACGACTGAGCACACACACACACACACATTAGATGTTTTAGACACAATTTGTCATATTTCATGTATGTTTTATTTCTGACTGCCATTCATCTCTATTAATGATGCTTTTGTTACAAAAATGTTAATCTTCATATAGTCATATTAACAATAGCTTTCTTATAGAGTTCTAACAGTTTCAATAGAATCCCAAACTTTCTAACACTTCATGTCTTACTAGAACAATTAGTATTTCTATTTTACAGTTAAGGAAACCAATGTATTTAGTGATATGAAGGTTTACATAGGATCTTATAAAGAGTAACTATTTGAGAAATATTTGAACCTAACAAGTAATACGTATTTGAGGAACTTGAGGAACTTACAAATGGTAAATATTCAGAAAAGGCTTCTGATTAGCCATTACTATGATTATTATTATTATCATCAAATGAAATTTCATATTTCCTCTTCCTCTAGTTAAGGATATACCAAATAAATAAATTTTAGTAAACTAATATTTTAAATCATAAAGTATAAAAGCATCTCCATTTCTTCAAGTTTCTCATATCCTCCTATTAAGCTTCATACTTTTTGTGTAACTTCCATCCTTCTGAAATTTATTCACACATATTTTGTAGTTTGTGTGGCAGTTTATATTATTATTATGAATGGGTTTAATTTTCTCATCACATTTCTTAATTGGTTATTGGTGTTGCAAAGGAAAACTATTGATCTTTATTGGTATTACTCTTTTAATGACAATAGTCTATTTTAAAAGAAAAGTGATCTCAATTTCAGTACACTGATCCATTGTTTCTGTATTCAAGATTTTTAAAACAGAACCATTTTGCTTGCACAGTTGGTTTAAGAAGGAATTAATTGAAAATAAAATTAAAAAGCTGTATTTCCCTAAATGTATTAAAAACAATTTTAGTAGATGTTACAGGATGAATTGTGTCCCCTTCAAATTCATACACTGAAGTTCTAATTAAACCCCAACACTTCAGAATGTGTCTGTATTTGCAGATAGGGCTTTTAAATGAGTAATTACACTGAAAAGAGATCATAGCTGGGTCCTGCTCCAATATGACTGATGTCATAGAAAGAAGAGATACAAGAGGCAGACACAGAAGGAAACCATGTGAAATCACAGGGAAAAGATGCCCATCTACCAGCCAAGGAGAGAGAAGCCAGAAGAAACAAACTTGAGTTGAGACCTTGATCTTGGTCTTCTAGCCACTAAAACTGTAAGAAAATAAATTTCTGCTGTTTCAACCAGCCAGTCTGTGATACCTTCTAAGGCAGCTCTAGAAAACTAATATAATAGAAGCAAGTAATTCAGAAGTAACCTGTTTTCATTTTAGAAGAGAGAAATCAGTATCAGAGAAGTCAGGTTACTCTGCCAAGGTCATAACACTAAGCAAAGGAAAAAAAAAAAAAAAAACCAACAGTATTCAAGCACAGTTTAAAATACAGAAAAGCAACTGATAAAATATCTTGGGTTACAACCCTCTGAGATGAGGGTTATAACTATATCCTTGTAGAGTTTAACAATTTGGGGTTATGCCTATGCAACATATGACAATCAGATGCAACCAAAGATTATTTGGCTTGAGGGGTTGGCAAGTTAACTACCTTTATGAACTATGATAAAGCAGATCTCCTAAAACTTTTGAACAAATTCAATTTTCCATGGACATACAGATGAGCTGGCTACAAATGTAGACATCTGAGAAAACTTTAATATTGGGTGGAGGTCATTTGGTGTCAACTAAGTGTATTTGAAAGGTCTTTTACTTGTCAGCGAATCTGTTATTTAGTGGTCAGTGGCAAAATTCCTAATCAATAATTTATACAAAATTAATAGCTTCCAAAAGAACAGACTGACATCTATGTTGACAAGAATTTACCCTACCATTGCCCATTCCAACCAAAAATAAGAGCAGTGATTCTCATTATGCAGTGCATCTGGTAACTTTGAAAAATGGAATGAGAACAATTCCTGCTAATGTTGAATAGTGAAAATATTAACAGTTTCTTTTTCAATGAGTCTGGTCAGTTGAAACCTGTACAGTGCTTTGCAAGCCAGTTCATTTTTACCACCAAGTGAGGGAAAAGTCAAGCAGCTGACAGAGAATTGTCAATTTTTTCATTCCTATAGTATATTTACCATGTGAAATCACATGAAACAACTTGTGTTTCCCAGAATATCAGTCTTCTCACTGAAAGTAATATTTAAAAGAAAAATTTGAATTTTATCACTGCTTCCTGAGCATGTAAATCATTATTTATGAATAAAGGAGTATAGGTGTCTAATAAATTTGTCAATCAATGTATGACTGATAGTTTTTAATTCACTCATATTTCTTCTAAATTAGATCTTACTTACTTACTAAATTAGATCTTACTAAATTCTGGATGAATTTAGTTCCAAGATATAAGACACAGGGTCCCAGGCATCCTAGAGATGTAACAAAGAATTGCTTCCTTACTTGTTCTCGCTGGATAATATCATACACCTCAACAACTGGAAAAGAAAAACTAGCCTCTGCCAGAGAACCCACCTGTACCTTTCAACTTTTCAGTTCTAAAAGGTGATAATCAAGGTAAGCGATCACACCTCTAAGATGCCAATGCATTGGCTTCCCTGGTGGCTCAGATGGTAGACAGTCTTCCTGCAATGCAGGAAACAAGGCTTTAATCCCAGGGTTGGGAAGATCTCCTGGAGAAGGGAATGGCTACTCACTCCAGTATTATTGCCTAGAGAATTCCATGGACAGAGGAGCTTGGTGGGCTACAGTCAAGGGGTTGCAAAGAGTTGGACACAACTGAGTGACTAATACTTTTATATTTTACAGAAGTTTTATTTGAAAGGCCACTGTACCTTTAGTGCATGAAATAGAATAAAGAAAAAAAAAAGGACAAGTGATCTATCAATTTAAACTAATTTTAAACTAGGAGTCACATTATCTTTTTAAGTATTGTTTAATAGGCATATATGCGATAGTTATGAATTTGGTTATGAATTCAAGTGGAAGAAAAGTCAAGATGTAAATTTAAAACAATCAAAATAACATAATAGGGTTTATTTTTTCTTGTCACAAAAGGGTCACAGAAAATTCTAACTTATTCATGTATTATATTTTGAGGTGGTAGGTGGTAGAGTCAAGGAAGCTTAATGATCTCTAGGGATTTATTAGAGTTCCAGGGAGGCATATTTTGTCTAGAAAACTTGAAGAAGAACTGAGTTTAGTGAGAATTGGACACTGAGAAAATGCTCCCTGACCAAGCCCACGTGTTCATTGAAGATTAACTGTTTTCCTGCCTTGGGCACTGGAATCTTTTACTTTATTTCCCAAAGTCATGGTCCTTGGTATTTGGCTCCATCAAACATCTGGTCTTCCTCTAGGACTCTATAGTGTTTTGGGCTCAATCAAAGTCTTGCCATTTCAAAAATCTACAGCTCTAAACCCATTTCTCTTGAGAAATTACATTCACAGAGGGCTATTTGTCCTTTTCGAATTCAAGAAATAACTCTTCTTTCACTTGTCTGGAAAGGGCATAAGATGGCAAAGCTGTTTACCTGTAGTGATGGGGGTAATGTAAGCAGAGTTCAGACTTTTAGAAATATTAATGTGGTGCCTTACCACCCCAATTTACCCCTCCACTACACCCCCATTTTCCCACAATAGGGATAAAAAACATATTATATTCATTTGTCCCTAATGAAACCACAGCAACAACAATAAAAAAAAAATCCTAGACTCTAGTTTTCTTCTTAAAAATATACCTTGTTTTATTAATTTTATAAGAAAAAACAAAAAAAATAAAAAAGTAAAGTAGAATACTAATTGAAGTTTCTCAATGTCCCTTTCAGTAATTCTTTAGCCTTATGTTTGTAACTCTTCTAGTTTGCAAACCATTCTAAAAGAACTAGGGAATATAGCTCTAATCACTCTGATAAATGAGTACAAGGAATAACTGTTAACAGCTCAAAAGGTACACATTTTATGACAAATGTAATACTGACCTCTCAAGAGAAGCATTATTTTCAATTCACTTCTTACTTAATAGACTATAAAGTACAACTCTAAAGTGGGTTTATGCAGTGAAAAAGTACTATAAGCTTGGTATGTATCCCCTGCTGCACAAAAATAATGTTCTGGAGCTTCTCTCATCTTCCAACGGCAACAGCAGGAAGTAGTTTGCTTGCTAGAAGTTCTTACTGCCATTGTACAATGGGCAGACTCGATTATATTGATATGATCTGAGCAGCAAGCAATTATTGCTTATTTAGATAAAAACACCGTCCATATAATTATGATGTCATAAGACAGGAGATGCATTTCACAAATGATTTTCCAGGAAGTTATAGCAAGAAGCATCTGAGAGAAGAATTTGGTGCTTATTAATTTTCTATGTAGCTTTAGCCATTTTTATGAACATTTTTGTGCTCACTGTCATTTCCTTTCAAAATACATACATTTCAAATACATATATATGTGTGTATGTACACCCTTACCACCAGTAATGATAATATAATAATATCATTATATGTCTTTATAATTTTAGTACATGTCTATCTATGAATCAAAAATGTTTATAAATTTCTCTAGTAGAAAACCAGTTAATAGATTTTATGGTATATATTTTATAAATAAAATAAAGTTCAGAGGGACTTCCAACCCTGGGAAGACGGAGTAAATATACTTATCCCTGTGTCTCCAGTTAAGCACAACTAAACTCCATAGATGTTATATTTGAAGCAAACATAAGAAAACTGAAAGAGAATGAGGCAAAATAGCGGTGGCTCTCAGGGCCCAAGAAAAGACACAGTAACTAGTTCACTGGATTTCCTTTTTACTTCATATATATCCCAGACTTGGAACAAAAGAACTCACAACTAAGAAACACCAAAGGACACAGACATAAAAAGCCTCAACAAAAGCGTGGTCCCTCTAACCAAAAGAAAAAGAGAAAGGACAGCCCAACAAGATGGAAAGCTGTTAGGCAAAAATCCTACTCCAGTCAAACACCACACAATAACCTTCAGCCCTTACTTCCCCGACACCAGCAAGTGTCAAGTGGGGAATACAGATTTCCACCCTCACCTGCGGTAACAAAGGAGCCCACTTCTACTGGTCTCAGAGCAGGCTGAGTAGGGAACTCCTACCTTCTCCTCTCTGGTGTTGGTGGAGACCACATGAGGAATCTGGATTTGTATAACCAACAGGCAGTAACAAGGTATCCCCCCAACACTGTTATGGTAGTGTCAGAGGAGGCCTGGTAGAGAGACAGAACTTTCGCCATAACCATGTGACACCCCTCCACCTCTACAGTCAGCGGAGGCCACGCGTGGAGACGTACGGTGGCTTTGCTACACCTCCCCAACAGAGAGATACCAGCAGAAGCCGAGTAGAGGGCCAGAATTCCCATTCCTGCTCAGCAGTAAAGAGGAGACAATGCAGGCTGAGTGAGAACCTAAATTTCTACTGCCCTCTTACCTTCTCCCATCCAAACAGAGTCAGAGGAAACCAGCCAAACCAGAAAGGTTAAATAAATTTCAGAGACCCATAAAATGTCCACTAGTCATTCCAAGAACCAGGAAGGTCTCAAACTAAATGATAAAATGCAACCAACAGATGCCAAAACCAAGATGACAAAGATGCTGTTAATTATTTGAGAAAAAACTGAAAGCAGACTTCCTAAAAATGCTTTAATGAGCAAGTGTAAAGCCACCTGAAATAAATGGAAAAGACAATCTCATCAAACAAATAGAAGATATAAAGATAAACAAAATGGAAATTTTAGAAGTATAAAGCACAGTAACTGAAATAAAGATTACCAGGCATACAGAGGGACATTAAATAATGATAAAAAGCCAAATCACCAAGAAGATATAACCACCCTAAATGTGCTCATACCCAAACAGCAAAGATGAAAAACATGTGAAACAAAATCTGACAGAAATGAAAGGAAAAGTACCCAAATTGACAACTATAGTTGGAGACTCAAAACCCCCTTTTTGTCCTATTGATAGAACAGTTACACGGAAACTAGGAAGGATACAGAATAAGCTGACTCATCCGCCAACAGAATCTAATCAACATTTATAAAATATTCCACTAACAACCATCAGAATGTACATTAATTTCCAATACCCACAGAACCTAGAACAAGGTAAATAAATAAATAACAACAAATAAATCTCATCAGGTTTAAAAGAACTGAAATCATGTAGCATGAGTTCACTGACCACAATGGAACCAAATCAGGAATTAGTGACAGAAGATACAAGGGAAATCTCCAAATACTTGACAATCCAACAACATACTTCTAAATAATTCCAAGAGGAAATCTCAGAGGAAATCCAAAAAAGCACAATGAACTGCATGAAAATGAAAAAAATAATATACCTGGTGGTGGTTTAGACCCTAAGTCCTGTCCGACTCTTGTGACCCCATGGACCCACCAGGCTCCTCTGTACATGGGATTTCCCAGGCAAGAATACTGGAGTATGTTGTCGTTTCCTTCTCCAGGGGATTGTTTTACCTAGGGATCTGTGTCTTCTGCATGGCAGGCAGTCTCCTGCACTGCAGGCAGATTCTTTACCGCTGAGCCAGCAGGGAAGCCCCACACATATTGAAAAAAGCACACAACATAGATAAAGCAACACTAGAGGGAAATGTATGGCACTAAATGCATATGTTGGCACAGAGGAGAGGCCTCAAATGAATAATCTAAAATCCTACCCCAAGAACTTAGAAAAAGAAAAGTAAAATAAGCCCAAAGAAGCCAGAAGGAAGAAACAATAAAGTACATTAAAAAAAAAAAAAGAAATTAAAAACATGGACTTCCCTGGTGGTCCACTGGTTAAGAATCTGTCTGCCAATGCAGGGAACACAGGTGTGATCCCTGTTCCAGAATAATTCCACACGCCACAGTGCAAAAAGACTGTGCACCAAGCTACTGAATCTACTCTTTAGCGCCTATGAGCCACAACTAGGGAGTAGCCCCTGCTCACCACAACTAGATAAAACCTATGCACAGCAAGGAAGATGAGCACAAACAAAAGTAAAAAAAAATAAATAAAAAATGAAATTTAAAAACAGAAAAACACTCTAAAAAAATCAATGTTGCAAATAGTTGGTTTTTTGAAACAATTACCAAAATCAACAAAACTTAATCAAAGGTCTAACAGAAAAGAAGGAGGAGAATAAATGTAACCAATGTAAGGGTTACCACCACAGATCTTGTAGACATTAGAAAGGCTTTTAAGAGAATACGATGAACAATTCTACACAGAAATGTTTGACAACTCAGATACGATGAATTAATTCCTCAAAAAAAACCATGAACTAGCAAAATAGAATATGAGATAGAAAATATGAACAGCCTTACAGATACAAAGAATTTAATTCCTAACTAAAAATCCCCCAAATAGAAATTTTTAGGCTGGTTTCACTGGAAAATTCTACCAAACATTTAAGCAGTAACTAATACCCATTTTACACACTCTCTTCCAAAAAACAAAAAAAACCGAAGAGGAAGGAAGTACTCACAAATTCACTTTATGAAGCAAGGATTATCCTGATACCAAAACAAAAACAGTACAAAAAATATCAATATCCAAGCTTCTCTGGTTGCTCAGTGGTAAAGAATCCACCTGCCAGTGCAGGAGACATGGGTTTGATCCCTGATCTGGGAAGACGCCACATGCCTCAAGCAACTAAACCCATGTGCCACAACTACTGAACCTTTTCTCTAGAGCCCAAGAGCCACAACTGCTGACCCATGTGCTGCAATTACTGAAGCTCGCACGCCCTAGAGCTTACACTTGGCAACAGGAGAAGCTATTCCAATGAGAAGCCCTCGTATTGCAACTAGAGAGTAGCCCTTGCTCGCTGCAACTAAAGAAAAGCCCAGACAGCAATGAAGATCCAGCACAGCCAAGAAAAAAAAAAAATTTTTTAAATAAAGAAAATAAACTGTTAACTGTCACGTCAATTAAAAAAAAATATTGATATTCCTCATGAATATAGATGCCAAAATTTCTAATAAATATAAGCAAATAGAGTTCAGCAACATATAAAAAATAATTACAAACCATGACCAAGTGAGGTTTATTCCAGGGATGATAGCTTTTTCAATGTGAAAAAATCAATCAATATGATCTACCACACTAGCCCATTAAAAGAGAAAAATCACTTCATTATATTAATTGATGCAGAAAAATATTTGACAAAATTTAATATCCATTCATAAGTTTAAAGATACTCAGAAAATAGGAATAGGGACTTCCTTAGTGGTCCAATGGCTAAGACTCTGCACTCTCTGTGCAGAGTTTGATCAGGGTTTGACCAGGGTTTGATCCCTGGTCAGGGAACAAGATCCCACACATCTCAACTAAGGGTTCTCACACCACAACAAAAGATCCTGCGTGCCACAACTAAGACCCAGCACAGCCAAAATAAATAATACAAATAAATACTTAAAAATACAAAAATAGAAATAAGAGGGCAGATTCTTCAACTTTATAAAGAATATCTGCAAAATTATAGGTAACACTATATTTAATGTTAAATAATGAATGCTACTTTTTCAAATAGAGACTAAGGCAAGAATGTCCATACTAACAATGCATAATCAACATAGTACTGAAAGTTCAAGCCTATGCAATTATGCAAGAAAATAAAAATGCATTCACATCAGAAAGAAATTTATAAATAAAAGTTTATAAATGACATGATTTTCTATGTAGGAAATTTCACACACACAAAAGTATATATATATTTATAAAATGTCCTAGAATGAATAAATGAGTTCAGCAAGGTTACAGGTATCTCTTAGTCCATTCAGTCTGCTATAACAGAATTATCCTGGACTGCGTGGCTTATAAACAAACAGTTCTAGAAGCTGGGGAGTCCAAGAGTATGGCACCATCAAATTTGTTGTCTGTTGAGTTTCCGCTTTCTGGCTCAAAGATGGCCATCTTTCTGCTGTGTCCTCACAAGGCAGAAGGGGCAAGGGAGTGCTCTAAGGTCTCTTTTATACAAACACTTTTCCTGTTCATGAAGGTTCCACCTTAAAGGCCCCCCTTCCTAATACCATCACAGTGGGGATTTAACTTCAATATATGAATTGGGGGTGGGGGGAGGAAACATAAATATTCAGTCTATATCAAGGTAGAATATTTTAAAATCTATTTTTTTTTATTTTTTAAATCTATTTTATCCCTATATACTAGAAATGAACACAGACACTCAAATTAAAAAATAATAATAATAATACCATAACAATCAATAAAAAAGAAAATACTTAGGAGTAAATCTAACAAAACATACACAGGATTTGTGTCCTGAAAACTTATTAAGTGCTAAGTGTATATATCAAAGAATATCTCATAAATGGGGAGACATACATTGTTCCTGAATTGGAAGTAAAGAAGTCAATTCTCCCCAAATTGATCTATAGGTTCAAACTAGTATGTTTCAAAATCTCAGCAAGGTGTTTTATAGACATGATAAGATTACTCTAAAATTTTATGAAAAGGCAGAAGGACTAGAATTTCTAAACAACCTTGAAAAAGAAAAAGGCAGGAAGAATCTGTCTACCTGATTTGAGACTTACTATACAACGGAGAAGGCAATGGCACCCCACTCCAGTACTCTTGCCTGGAAAATCCCATGGATGGAGGGAGCCTGGTGGGCTGCAGTCCACGGGGTCACAAAGAGTCGGACACGACTGAGCGACTTACTTTCACTTTTCACTTTCATGCATTGGAGAAGGAAATGGCAACCCACTCCAGTGTTCTTGCCTGGAGAATCCCAGGGATGGGGGAGCCTGGTGGGCTGCCGTCTATGCGGTCGCACCGAGTCGGACATGACTGAAGCAACTTAGCAGCAGCATACGACTATAGAAATAAGACTATTTGGTTTTGTCAAAGCAACAGACACATAGATCAATGGCACAGAGCAGAGAATCCAAAAATAGATCCACACAAATACACCTAACCCACTTTCAACAAAGGTGCAAAAAGCAATTTGATGGAGAAAAGATGGCACTTTCAACAGCGCTAGATCAATTCAACATTCATTGGCATACATGGAAAAACGAAACTTGATTTAAATCTTACGCTACATACAAAAGATAACTCAGACTTACATGTTAAATGTAAAACTCAAAAACTATTAGAAAAAAATAGAAAACATTCTTTGGGATCTAGGGTCAGGGGAAGAGGTATTACACTTCACTTGGAAAACATAATTCATAAAGTAAAAAGTTGGTACCTTGGACCTCATATAAATTAAAAAATTTTACTCTCTAAAAGACCCTGTGAAGATGATAAAAAGATAGGCTACAGACTGGGTGAGAATATTTGCAAACCACATAACCAACAAAAGACTTGTGTCTAGAATATACAAAGAACTTTCAAAATTCAACATAAGCAATCTATAGAATAGTGATAGAAATATTCTGTATCCTGACTGTTCCAATGTCATTATCTTAATTGTGATGTCACGTTTATAATTTTGCAAGAGGTTACCATTAGGGGAAATGAGGTAAAGGGTACATGGGATCTGTACTACTTCTTAACAAGTACATGCAAATTTGCAATTATCTCTTAAAAAGTTTAAAAAATTAAGACTCAAAAATGCTAACTGATTCTGAAATTAGTTAGAAAGATGCCCTAGCTCTTTCTTATGAGTCACTCTGCCTGAGTTAATCAAACTTAGAATATGGTCGTTCCTCAGTATCCACAGGGAATAGATTCCAGGACCTCTGAAGATACCAAAATCTGAGAGGTTGCTTAAGTCTCTTATACAAAATGGGTAGTATTTGTATATAACCTACCTATATCCTCCCCTATACTTTAAATCACCTCTGGATTACCTGTAATATATAATACAGTATAAACATTATATAACTAATTATAAATACAATGTACATGTTATGGAAATAGTTGCCAGTGAGTGGCAACATTTTGCTTTTTGGAACTGTCTGGAATTTTTAAAAAATATTTTCAATCCCTGGTTGTTTGAATCTGTAGATGTGGAACCCGTGGATATAGAGGGCCAACTGTATAGCACAGAATCTAAACAAAAGCTTGAAATGAGAGAAGTAAGCAGAAAGCAGGGATGACTGGATCTAAAACAGGCGGATCAATCAGCAGAAAAAGTCAAGTCAGAAGCAAAATCAAGAATAGGAGATCTAAGTCAAAAAGTAAAAGCAAAATGTTAAGTTTTCTGCCTAGACTATGGGAAAGACAGAAAGCAGAACATTTAGATACAGAAAATTGTCTGGAAGTTTCAAATATTAATACTTGGCTACATTGCACTTGATGGCACATACTTCACTTTCACTGGTTCAAAGGTTGATACCTACATAACAAAACTAACTTTCCTCCTCCAGCACCAGTCTGGATCAGAAATCAATTAATAAATATTTATGCAGAGCTTACAAGAAATATTTAGTACTTGGGAAAGGTATTGCATAAAATCTGTCCTGAAGGATTTAAAAATGTAATAAGAAAAGAGTGCAAAATTGTTTATTATAAGTAAAACCATTATGAACATTAAGTTCAAGAGTAAATGGGTCTGCAGGCTAGCACACTGACTGTTTCACCACTTACGAGTTATGTTGTTATTTTTAAGGCACTAAGTCATGTCTGACTCTTTGGTGACCTCATGGACTATAGACCGCAAGGCTCCTCTGTCCATGTTATATTCCAGGCAACAATACTGGAGCGCATTGCCATTTCCTTCTCCAGAGGATCTTTCCAACCCAGGAATCGAACCTTGTCTCCGGCAATCAACCTGAATCCGGCAGGCAGATTCAGATTCTCTGAATCAGTAGAGAAGCATTAGTTATTTACCTTTGCACAGATTTCTGAACTCCTCTGAGGTTATTGGCTTCTCCATTAACAAAATTAGAATATTTTGAATATACAATGGTTTTATAAGGATCAAATGAGATATCAGACGTTGATTACTTATAAAAATTAAATAAAAATCAAGTCTAAATGTAAATCTTGTGTCTCAAGTCGATAATATAGAAGAAAAAAATCATCAGGTTAGAAGATATTTGACTAAAGCTCATCTTTTGTATTCTGTAATTTAAATTGCCTTACAATCTTAAAAAATAAATAATTACATCCCTTACATTTTCATCTTAATATATAATGGTGTGCTATTTGAAAACAAATATGCTTTCTTTTCTGTGCTTATAAAAGTTGTGACTTTGCCCAGATCCACATATTCCAGATTCATCCTAACTGAATTGGAAATATATACTGGAATTCCTAATGGAGATAGCAAATAGAGTTCCATTATAAATTTGAATAAGAAATTTATAGAGAAAATGGTCCTTATGAGGCACAGTCATGATCGCAGGACAATTGACTTAGTCCTTAACTTTTCCTAACACTTTACGCAGTACTATAAAGAACCAAAGAGGTATTCACATTAATTTCTAAGCCCTTTTATTGGCATACTTACTCTATTACATATTTATTTATGGAATTTAGATTCATTGTTAAAAAGTCAAGACACTTTTATTGTCATATGCAAAAGCCCATATTTGTAGATACATGCTTTTTTTATAGATCATTTTAGCAAAAGTGAAACTATTCACTTAGTAAAAGTGAAACTCTCTCTCTCTCTATGTGTGTGTGTGTGTGTGTGTGTGTAAGGTATGCATTCATGCAAAGTCACTTCAGTTGTATCCAACTCCTGTGATGCTATGGACTATGGCCCACCAGGCTTCTCTGTCCATGGGATTCTGCAGGCAAGAATACTGGAATGGATAACCACAAATAATTTAGTGCATACAGAAATTTTGTTTCATAACAAAACAATACAAATGAAATATTCCAATCTATAAAGTGAATATAATCATATACTTTTCAGAAAAGCATTATTTGCCAAATTTATTTTAGAAAACATAAGGTTATTTTAGAAAACATAAGGCATCTGAAGACACTATCTTGCAATACAATCTTGTAATATATAGATGGCTTTATTTCTTCCTTAGGAATGTACTTAACTTGAAATCAGTAATTCAAAGTCAGCCCTTTGTGACTTTAATTTCAAAAGACTGCAAAGTGAGTTAAATAGAATCCACACACGACATATATGCTTCATGTCTTATAAGAAGCAAATCTCAATTCTACAATAATATTATACATTCTTCAACTTTATTTATTGTTGATACCAAGACTATTGTTCACATTTACTCTCAAAGAATCATTTGCATTACATCTTCTCTCCGTGCATCTCGCTCTGATTTGCCAATTATTTGTCTTTTTTTTTTTTTTTTTTACCAGTTAAACAAATCAGGTTTAGGGTTCTGTGTTCTCTTCTACTTTGGGACTGGAGAGGTTTATTTAACAAATTTCGGTCTTACTCTCTGTTTCATTTACCTCTGTAGCTTTATTTCATTGTTCTTTTCTAGGTTAAGTCAGTTTGTGATGTCCTTTTATTTGCTAATAGATACCATTAAGACTACAAATTTACACACCAAACAGGATTTAATTTGTGGAATTCTTGGTCACTTTGAATCAAACAGTCTGTAAATTTAGTATGAATTATTTAAACTCAGAATGTCATAAAATAAATTGCTGCTTGTTTGATTTTTGCATTTTCTAAACTTTTTAAATTTCCGGCGCTATAAATTGGGTTAGAGATGTAAAAAATATATCTTTTGCTTTGAATTTCTATTTTTATGTCATGGTAGCAAGAAATGTGGTCAAATGAGTATCAATTTTGGAAATACTGTAGATTTGTCAAATTGTCCTTGTATTTTGTAATTCTTTCCTAATATTTCAACGTTTTTAAGTTTCTTCTACTTATTACCCAATAGGTTTAAGCTCTATCTTCCGGTAGACTGGAACTTTTTACTATTGTTTTTCTATCTGATGCATTAGACTCTAAATTACACATTACTTGATTTTTTAAAAAATCATTGAGTTCATTTTGCTTGGTATATCTTTGCCTATTCATTTGCTATAATAGCTTCATCTCCCTAAGTGAGCTTTCTTTGTCATTTTAAGTATCACAGAGCTAGGATATACAAACTAATCTAAGAGCTCCTTGCAAACAGAAAATGCACCTCTTGAGTCTTGAGGCTTCGATGAGGTTTGTCTGTCTCTTCCCTCAGTCCATGCCAACATTATCTTTCTCCCCATCTCAGAGGAGAAAATTCTCACTTAACCTAAACAACTGTTCTCCCAGATGTATCCAGGTTACAAGCACTGAAATTAAGCAGAAGGCCAGAGGGACCCACATGGACCAACCTTTAAGCAGACTGTCTTTAAGAATTCCTGTTTATCACTGTTTATTCCCTAAGGGGAAGACAATTTTTGTGAGGTCCATTGGGAGCAAGGTCTCTTTGCTCTGAAGCAAATTTCAGTTTCAACTTTTGTGGTTTGAATTTCTCTCCTCTGATTTCTCCCTTATTCTATTTCGTTTGTTTTACACACTTTAGAAATTGATCAAAGTAGCTTATTTACTGATTGTATCCTTTCTGGCTTCCTAGGATTCTTAAATGGAATCATTTTTTGCACTTACTCTGTCTGCTATTTCAATGAAATTTGGGCTAAACTCACATGTTAAACTTGCCATCTGAAACCATAAGTCAATACTCTGTTTCCAGCTATAGTTTTCAACACAAATAATTGGAAAAGTTTTTGCTCAAATTTTCATCCTATTCTACCTACTTCCATAGAAGATTTGAATGGAGAAATGAACAATTAGAATTTTTAACACAATCAATTCCTTGTCACCCATTTTCAAGAAGACAAGAAAAAACCGCCTAAGGTGATGGGGGTGGTGAGCAAAATGTTCATTACAATATTGGAAAATAATATTGCAAAGCTAAACCAATTATATTTTTATCTCTATACAGGATAGTTTGAATTAAACTTATCAAACAAATGTGACACAAGGGCTCATATCTCAAAGGCATCACTGATCAGCTGTGTGACTGTAAGGAAGTTACTTCACCTCTCTGACAATTAGTTTCATCACCTATGATAACAGTGTCCACCTAATTAAATAAGAGGTTTAAATAATATATGAATAAAATAAGAATTACTCTATAATAGTTACTCAATAAATATTTCTTAAGATTATTAAAAGGTAGAGACTTCCCTGGAGGTCTACTAATTAAGAATCCATGCTCTCAATGTAGGGGGCATGGGTTCAGTCCTAGTCGAAGAACTAAGATCCCACATGCCACACGGGATGGCAAAAAAAAAAAAAGCTGTGTTTCTCAGAAAGCATAGAGATGGCAATGCCTGGAAATCCAGACCATATATCCTTTCAACCTTAATTATTTCAGTTACAGGATTCCCTGGAAAGCTATGTCATAGTGAGTAAAATGTTGAGTTACTCTGTACTCAATCCAAAAGCTCAAGAAAAATGACCAAAGCGCTTTGTCTTGGGTTTATTTGCAATTTGTTTTCACTTTCTGTCTGGTAGAAAGTAAAGCCAGAACGGGTAGATTTGGCTAATTCAAAATATGTGGTTTTAATTTCACGTTCTATGCCATAGCAAAATTTTATATTGATTTTATATGAGAAACTTGTTTTTTTTTTATTATATAAAATTTTCACACACACACACACAAAAAAAAAAAAAACATAGGAAGGAGGTTAGAGTCACTGCTAAAGCAGACTCAAGCAAAAACTACCATCTGTAGCAGGAGGACTTCTTAAAACCCAGGGGTGTCTTCTTACCCAACTGTCAACACCAGGAATTATGCCAAGGGGACAGATGCTAAAACTGGAAAATCTCATCTAGGGCGTGACATTAGAGTTCTATGATTTCTCTCTAAAAAAGCATCAGTAACAATGGTAACAAAGTATTAAGAAGAAAACAAAAGCATGCTTCTTAATGAAAAATGGCTTCCATTAAATAGTTATACTACTAAAATTCTATTAACAAAAATGAACATACTGCTTTGTGGGATGGGAAGTAAAATCTGGATTGAACTGGTTTCCAAGAGACCAGGAGGTATTTTTTTTAATCATGGGTGACAACAGGGAACATATGATCAACCAGCAATATAATAACAGAAGCCATTACTAAAAATAGTTTCTAATGACAGTGCAGAGCTGAAGAAAAACAATAAGGAAATCTCTCCTGCTGTTTTAACAGTACAGAGATAGAGACCTGATAATGAAAATTGATAATTCAAAGACAGCTTTCAGCAAGAAAAATGAAAAACAATCTATAATTAATACCATTACAATGGGGAATTTATGATCCAGAAGCACAGATAGCCTTTAGTAAAACCTATTTCATGCTCAAATATTTTTGAACTTGATTTTTTACTCCCTTTAGATTTCCATTCTATCAGAGGAGAAACTTGGCTTTAAAGGTTTCATAGTCTTCAGCTGCTTGTCAATCAGACTGAATCTGAAAGTATACTTGACGACTAGGGCTTTATGTTCTAAAGTATAAGCTTGCAAACTTCAAGTGCCAAGCAGGTAACATGGATGAGTGAGGCCAACAATGTAAGAACTGTGGGGAAGAGAATGGCCCAAGGACAGAAGATGAGTGCTATTCAGCTTGGTGTGATAAAGCAAGCCTGGTGTAGTTAAATCTCACTTTTCAAGTAAAATTCTGAAAATTCATACTTCCAGGAGATAGTGAAGGACAGAGGAGCCCAGCTTGCTGCAGTCCATGGGGTCCCAAAAAGCTGGACATGACTTAGCAAAACACAATCTACATTATCACAAGTTACATAAGTGTTGTTGTTTTTTAAAAAAGAAATACCAAGAATTATTTTAAAACTATGGGCATCATATACATCAATGAACTAAATCTAACACAGATTGCCAGATGGTAATCTCTTGAAAGGTCTCAAATTTAAGTAAACTCGAAAAGATAAAGAAGGTTGTTTTGTTTGTTCTGCTTTGTTTGGGAAGTATGATACGGCCATGCAATCCAAATATCATGTGACTTTTTACATGAAGATAAAGCCTGTGATTTGCAAATTCTGTTCAGTTTCTATAAGTAAGAGATATAAACTGGCTAGGGAAAACTGGATTATAAAGCACCCCAATGTCAGAAGTAATTCTAGATTTCTCAAGAAATGAAAGGAAAAATGAGAGAAATCTAGCTGCTATTTCTTTATTTCTAAAAGGTAACAAAACAGCATACATTTCTACTTGTGTTTTAGGTGAGAAGAAGCACTAATAATAATAATAATAATAATAATAATAATCCAGTATGGTTATTAACTTATTCAGTGTTTCAAAGGAAAATAAAATCATTAATAAAGCCTATGTTGTAATGAGCTATGATGGGCTTCCCTGGTGGTTCAGACTGTAAAGGATCTGCCTGTAATGTGGGAGACCCAAGTTCAATCCCTGGGTTGAGAAGACTCCGCCAAGAAGGGAATGGAGACCCACTCCAGTATTCTTGCCTGGACAATTCCATGAACAGAGGAGCCTGATGGGCTACAATTCACGGGGTCTCAAAAGAGTTGGACATGAGTAAGCGATTTATTTAATGAGATATGAGCCATTAAAGACAACCCTATAAAAGAGAATCAAATAAATAAATTTTCCTTTCTCTTTTAATGTATGAGAAAAAACAAACACCAATAAAAAAAAAAAAAACCCAAAGAAAAGAATTAATAAAAGAAGTACCATAGGTGAATATTTTCATTAAAAAAGTACCATAGGTGAATATTTTGTCAACTTCAAATTTTACTTCACCCTAAGAAACCCTAATTATTCCCCTTGTATTTCATTTCATTCTAAGGCAAATTGATAAGGAGATTTTCTTCCCATCAGCCAGTCTTTTCCATTTCTACACCTCACTGCCTTTCATTTCTACTCACAGAGGAAAAAACTCATATACATGCCTATAAGACACAATACCACCTCAGTCAATTGCCAAATGCAAACGAAAATACTGAATTATTTCCCAAATATCAACATAAAGGCAGAAAGAACATATCTGTCAAAGCATACATTGCAGCTTATATCTTGAAGTATTAGCCTAAGTAGGCCGGTATATTTCTGTGTGCATTCTCCCCAAGACTGAATTCTGAGGCCCTGTAAATTATGAGGTTTTCCACTCTGGCTAGTGAAAACAAGAATGCTCCCTGTCCGGTCCCGCTAACCTTTTTCAGTGGTTCTTTCCCTCACCTGAGGTAGTTCCCAAGCACATGGGTCTGAAGACTGTAGACCTCAGCAGACCTCCCAAAGTGCGTCTCTGTGCAGCTCTCTCCTCTGGAACATCCCACCACTTTCCTCTCTCTGGGTTCCTGGCGCTTCCCTTTCAGTCGGGGGACCCCCAGGCTCCACCTGCTGCCCTCCCCCGCACCACAGCCTGGAACCTGCGCAGGGGGGAAGCAGGGCAGCCAGGCTCACTTCACTTGTTTCTCCTCTCTCAGGAATCAGGGCCTTTCCAGGTTTAATATCCAATGTCTTGAAACCTGTTGTCTAATACAGTGTGTTCTACAGATGTTTCAGGCAGGATAATATGCTTTGTCAATCTGTCTTTGCAGGATGATGATGATGATTTAGTAGCTAAGTCAGAAATCTGGTTTTTTTTTCTTTCAAATGTATAGTTTTCAGAGCGAGTCTGTCCTTTCCTCCCCCACATTCATTATTCTTTACCATTTCTATTGCTTCAGTAAATACACGCTGTGAACCCTCAGACGTGGCAAGTTAAATCAGAGTGGCCACAAGCAGAATTCAATCTTTAGGTCTTTTCATTTTGTTTTGTTTCTCATACTTAGGACCAGTGACCCTGTCATTTTCTCCCACTTCTTATGGCTTTGAGGATCTCTTACTTTTGGGGTTTTTTGTTGTTGCTGCTGTTTTTCCTTTTTTGGCTGTGCAGTGAGCGTGCAAGATCTTAGTTCCCTGACTAGGAACTGAAGCCTGGCCTCCTGCAGTAGAAGCTCCGAGTCCTAACCACCAGACAACCAGGGAAGTCTCCAGGGCCTGTTAGTGTTGAAACAGCCTCAGGTTCTAGACATTAAAGTGGCCTGCATTGAGAGCTGCAATAACTAAGTTTATGATTTCTTATACCAACCAATGAAGTTCAGGAAAACCGTATATAGTTTATAGCAACAAGAGAGAAAGAAGCACAGGAAACAGAAACTCCAAGAATTATTCAGAAGACACTGCGAATTTCCAAAGAGTATTGCCACACATCTGGTACACACTGGCATAGGACATTCTTCTAATAGTCAAAAACTATAACTTAAAAATCAGAATTGAGCTTATTATTTATTACTTCATTGTATCAAATTAGAAGGATAGAGCTAAAATTCTTAAGCCAAACTAGAATATCTTTCTATGAAACAGTCCAGGACCTGTAACTTAAAATCAAAATTTCACAGTTTTCTTTTGCTTCTCCTAAAAGATAATATGGGGGAAAACCTGAGTGATACACAATGACTTTACATAGTCAAATGTAAAGTTTGACTATTCTGAAGGAAATAAATATAAAAATGTTAAATAAATGAAGCCATCTATAATAACATACAAAGAAAATCAATTCTCAGAGCAATTGGCACCATGTCTACATATGCCAAGTTTCACTTTTTAAACGAATTTCTTAATATTCAAAGACATTTTGTACTTACATTAATAATTCAAGCGAATTAAGTTAACTACATCCCAGATGAAAACAAAATAATGTAGGATTTTACTAAGCATATTTCCAGGGTCTCCCTTCATGCTTGGAGAAAAGCTGCCACAAAACTAGGCCTCTTCCTACCCTGGAAGGCTGATTGCCTTATAATCTCAGGTGGTTTGTGTCAACAAGAACACTGATTGAGATACTCACTCCTGTGACCTGGAGACAGACCACAGCTGGGTGTAAAGTCCAGGAAGCTAAAGCTGGAGCTATTACTTGACTGAACACAAACAGAACCGGCTTAATGAACAACCTGAATGCGAGGTGAACAGGAAAAAGAAAAAGCTTCCTTTTTCTCTACTTAATTCCTTTCAGTTCACTCTGTTGGCTCCTGATTCTTCAATGAATGACAACATCTCAGTTTCCATGGAAAGAATCGTATCTTTGCTGATCATGACAATTCACTTTCACTACTAAATGGCTCAGTCTTGTCTAAAATCAAACTTCAATGTCACTTTTTTTTTTTTACTCCAAATAAGTAGGGACATGTGGTCTGATCATTCCCTCTCTCCATCACCGCGCTTACCCTTTTTCCACCTGCTGGTACTGCAAAACTGGAAGGACAGTAGGAGGAGGGATAAGAGGCAGGGGAGCACAACACTGACAGCTCTTTAGTTTCACCTTGTTTAACACAAGTCGGTTGTCCAGGTAAGCTGGCTGGTTTAGTCTCCAAATCTGTATAAGGAAAGTAGATTTCAAGAAACAAACTGTCTACATATCAATAGGTTAAAGCAAAAATCAATACTAAAGCTTTTACTTGCTTGCTTTTTCCAATATCATGGTGGGGAAACTTAGCCTCTGTTTTCTAGAAATGCACTAAACATCTGATTTATTTTCCACTTTTAAAATGAATCACTCATAGAAGCTAAATGTGTTTTTGTACTTTCTATCCTTGATTAATCCCTGATACTTTCAAGTGATCTGTAAATAATACATGCTTTTGAATGATATCTTGCCAGATTGTTCTTAGCAGGCCTAGAGCTACACACTGAATTTTGATGGGCAGTTAGTGAAATAATGCAAAGAAGGCAGAAATGAACAGCTAATGAGCTACTTGGGATGCCAGCCTGGCACTGCATCCAAGAAAAACTTCAAACCAAGTGGTGATACAAAGGGAAAAAAACTGATGAAAGCCACAAATCTTTTTGAATCCTGTTCCAGAATATGACCCTGTGAGATGTTTTTATGTTTCTAAAGAGTCCATTGAAGTCTGCCATTGTCTTTCATTTATCTAAACACCAGTGGGTAAGAAAAGTATGGACTGATATGAAGAAAAGGAGGTAAGGGTTGAGAAAGAGAAAAGCCCCAAAATACTATGCTAATTAGGAAACAATGACAAATTCCATAGCAACAAAACTGTCCTGGGATACCTAGGATATTTTGAAATTTAAAATACAAACATAAGCAGAATTAGACACAGCAGAAAAACTCACTTTCTATCAAGCTTTATCTCTACAAACAGTTTCAGAATGGTAGGAAAAATAATAAAGTACACTGCCAGCACGTTTTAAACTATTAGGTAGGTATCTTGGCTTACCTTACAAGGTTTAAGTAGAAACTTTGACTTAGAAAGAGCAAGATTTTCATTCTAATTTTTTAATGTATTTTTAAATTTATTTTTAACTATAGGATAATTTCTTTACAATGTTGTGTTGGTTTCTGCCATACAACATGAATCAGCCATAAGTATACATATATCCCCTCCCTCACAACACCCCGCTCCAATCCCAGCCCTCTAGGTCATTACAGAACACTGGGCTGAGCTCCCTGTGTTACAACTTCCCACTAGCTACCTGTTTTACACACAGTAATGTAATATGTCAGTGCTACTCTCAGTTCGTCTCACCCTCCCCTTCCTCACTGTGTCCACAAGTCTGTTTTCTACATTTGTGTCTCTATTCTTGCCTTGCTAATAGAGTCATCTGTATCATTTTTCTATATTCCATATAAATGTGTTAATGTACAATATTTGTTTTTTTCTTTCTGACTTGCTTCTCTCTGTATAAGAGGCTCTAGGTTCATCTACCTCAGTTCAGCTGACTACATTCGCTCCTTTTTATGGCTGAGTACTACTGCTTTGTATTATTTAATCTAGGGACTTCCCTGGCAGTCCACTGAAGACTATGTACTTCCGGGCACAGGTTTGATCCCTGGTTGGGGAACTAAGATCCCACATGCCACCAGGCACGGCCAAAAAAACAAATAAATAAAAGCTTAATATTAAAAATTTGATTTAATCTAAGAAATTATGCACTGCTCAAAATATTCAATCTCTAAAACTCTTCCATGGGTGATAAGAGAGTTGGACTAGGTTTTGAAAAATGCAATGGAGAGAGAATCTGCTAGGAAATTTCCTCTCCTAAATATAATGTCTAAGTCTCACTAGGACAGAGCTCTGTTAGCCTTTCCTCTTTCCCCTTCTTTCTGCTTGTAACTTTAAATAATGTCTAAAAGTGAGGCAGCCATAATGGCCAGTGGCAGGAAAAACATATGTTAAAGATGGCACAGCAAGAAGAAAGAAGGTGTCTGAGTCTTTAAGCAGTCTTTGAGCAGCTGGACCAGCCTGTCTGCCAGCTTCTGCACAATTTGTTAGAAATGAAAAATAAAGCTCTAGCTGTTGAAATCACTGTTGACTGGATTTTCTACTATTTGCCATCAAATGCATGCCTAATTCATTCAGTATTATTTAGGACTGCAAATATAAATCAAGCTTTCTGAGTTAAGGTAATTCTGATTTTAAATTATTTTACTATAGTTTATTTTATAATAAAACTTATTCTTATTCATTTGTTTTTAAAATGGATTTACATAGTCTCTAGGATTCCCAGGTAGCACAATGAAGGAAATGGCAACCCACTCCAGTATTCTTGCCTAGGAAATCCCAAGGACAGAGGAGACTGTGAGCCACAGTCCACGGAGTCACAAAAGATTTGGACGTGACTAAACAACAACAACAAAATATAGTCTCTATTGCTCTCTACATGTAGTGTTTTGGTCCTAAGTCCATGATTTTCACTGATGAGAGGTCAGAATAATTAACCTTTTTCTATCAGTCACTTTATGCCAATATGATTTACTGGCAGAGGTTTATAAAATGATAACGCTTCTGAAAAACACTTTCAAAAATATAGCACCACAGAACAGAAAAAAAAAGCCTAAGTCAATTAGGAGTTAAACATAAAATATCTAAGAATGTTCTGAACACCGAATATTATATTCAGGTTCATGGACCAGTTCAAGAAGAACTTAATTAATGACCATGGCTGACTCAGTTAAAGGAAAGCGCCTTACTCTTGTTAGAACTTTATGACATTTTACAGCACTTGCAAATAAAAGATGAAATTCCTCCATGTATAGTTAGCAAAAACTATTAGTAAAACTAACTAAACTAAAAACTAACTAAAAACTATTAGTAATTTTAAAAACTATATATATATATATATGTATATGTATATATATATATATGTATATGTATATATATATGATGCTTGCTCCTTGGAAGGAAAGCTACGACAAACCTAGACAGTGTATTAAAAAGCAGAGACATCACTGTGCTGACAAAGGTCTGTACAGTCAAAGCTATGGTTTTTCCAGTATGGTTTTCCATCACATGTACAGATGTGAGAGTTACCATAAAGAAGGTTAAGCACCGAAGAATTGATGCTTTTGAACAGTAGTGCTGGAGAAGACTCTTGAGAGCCCCTTGGACTGCAGGGAGATCAAACCAGTCAATCCTAAAGGAAATCAACCCTGAATATTCATTGGAAGGACTGATGCTGAAGCTAAAGCTCCAATACTTTGGCTACCTGATGCCAAGAGCCGACTCATTGGAAAAGACCCTGATGCTGAGAATGATTGAGGGCAGGAGGAAAAAGGGGCAACAGAGGATGAAATGGTTAGATAGCATCACCAACTCAATATACATGAATTTGAGCAAACTCTGGGAGATAATGAAGGACAGGGAAGCTTGGCATGCTGAAGTCCATGGAATCACAGAGTCGAACATGACTGAACAACAACTGAACAATGACAGCAATAAATTTTGGATATAATTCTTCCAAACTGGCATAAATAAATATAATTTTCAACTCATTATAATCATGCTAAACCTGCACTTGTCAATTAAAAACCTGCTGAAACTGAAGAAGGCTTCATTTCTGCCATTCATTAATAAAATTTCATTGCAATTTCACATAAAGGCTTATCATTAGTCAATAGTTTTAGAGCATTAGTCTGAAGAAATTGGTATATATTATATCTGTTAATAAGTTATTGAAAAATGAGTTCAACTAAGACCTAAGGATTTTGATGATAGCAACAGCAAATGGTCATTTTACTGGGTGGCCCTTAAGTCCTAAATATACTAAGCACAATCACGACATTATCTTGTTTTAATATTGTTAGTTTAATACCCCCCATACACACACAAAGAAAAAGAGATGGGAAAATCTTTTACCTTCATTTTACTGATGAAGACATCAAGACAGAGGAAAATTAATCAACTTTCCTAGAATCAATGTGAATAACAGACAGCATATAGTCTTTAAAGTCAGGCAATCTAACTCTGAAAGTCTGTATCTATAATCAATAGATTATAACTTATAGGTGAGTTTACTCTCTCAAATTTAACAAACAACCCAATATCCTCTTACTAATGGACATATTTTAAAAATCATCAAGTTGAAATATCATGCAACACATTCTTTTACAATGAGTCAACTGTTCAAATACTGAATCTTTTCACTAAGGATGAATAATTTGTTCCAGTGGTTTCAGAAACCCACCACATAATTCCCAGAAAGTGAAATTCTATCCTTGGTAGATTAATAGGGAAGTGGTTTACTGTACCATGACAAAAGTTTTGAGAATGCATGATCTTTTAGATATTCCCCTTCCAAACTGACATCAATATAAGGTAGTTCTGGCATTTATATGGCTATCCAGCATCAGAGCACAGTATTTTAAAATACACAGAGACAAGCACAAACCATGGTGGATGAAAGCAAGCTACAAGGCTTTCTATAAAAAATAAACAAGCTCAAGAGTATCAGAGGTTTCACTAGCTATAACTGCATTGCCAAAAAAATAAAGATAAATTTTTACTAAACATCTATGCAAAATGACACAAAATACTATTGAAATTTTGATACAACCAAAAAAAGAAGAGTTAAAGGAGCCTACTTGAAAAACTGTGACATAAATAAAATACTAATACATATGAAAAAATATGAATAAATATGAAATATGAAAAATGATTTAGTATTTCCATTCATCAAAATCATTATATTTTATATATTATGGCACTTAATAATTTCAAAAAATATTAATTACCCTTTGCCTTAGCAAAAACCAGAACAAGGAGTGTTATTCATATATTGTCAATAATGAAAATTTTATTCAAGGATATTATTTGACTTGGCAGTGATAACATGGCCATTCAAGGGCCGAACTGGATTCTGACTCAACATTCTAGCACAGTAACTGGCCACGCTGGTAGAAGACTACTCTAAATGTCATTGGAAAAAGTTAATACCATACATAATGTCTGCACTCTAGTTTTCAATATAATCAAACTGTTAGTGTGAGATATCATGTAAAAGAATCTACAGTATTCTGTAAACACATAAACATTCAGCTACTGAGTAGATTTGATTTATAATCTTTCCATAAATTAAAATAATCTTCAGGTTATTGGCAGATCTGTGTAGATCACACCAAACAGCTAAAAATGGAAAGTTTAAGAGTATTGCCAAGGATTAATGAAACAAATAGACTGGAATATTGGGACAGACATAAACATATTACTATATATAAAACAGATAACTAAATAAGAGCTACTGGATAGCACAGGGAACTCTACTCAATACTCTGTAATGATCTATATGGGAATAGAATCTCAAAAAACATAGGTATATATATGACTGAATCACTTTGCTCTACACCTGAAACTAACATAATACTGTAAATCAACTATACTGCAATAAAATTTTTAAAAAGAGAAAAAAAAGAGTTAATGAAATAAAGTTTGACACAAGAAAATTAAGTCAAATATTACTAGGGAAAAATAAAGGAAGTAAAACCATGTAAGTTTATGTTTTCAAACAAGTGGCACAGGTGTGGGGAGAAGTGAAAAATGGAAGACACAGTGAGTTTGAGGATGTTTTATGATACAGAACTTCAATTTTGCAAAGCATGGTCTTAGCATCATCCCTTTGAATTCTTAGAATAGTAACAGAGAGGTAAGTGGAGAAGGTATTACTACCAATTTTAAAAACAGGAATTGTTCAATGATATCTTCCCAAAGTACACAGGTAGCTGGTGGAGGCTGCCAGATACAAAATGTAAAAAGTAGTAAAAGACAAGTTTCCAAAAGAGAATTTTGGAAGGAAAAAAAATAAAATAAACATCTATTGTCTGACCAGTGAGTGATGACAGGAATACGGTCAAAACCAGAAAAAAAATTCAAAGATTTCATTTAAAAAGAAAAAAGTCAAAAGGTTCTAGTTAATAATACTAATAGTGAAGTTTTATTTCTTGAAGGAGATTTTGAAAGTCTAAGAACATTATTTTTGAAATATGAATCATTAAACTGCAAAAGAATCTCTCAAATGAAACACTAAAAGTCCAGATAAGTCATAAAAACTCTTTCAGAGTTAAGTAATACTTCATGTCTCAGCTCTGCATTAAAGGTACATGTGTAGGTTAAAAGTAAAATGTAACATTTTACTTTATAAATAATGTAAAGTGAAACATTACTTTTATAATATAACACTGGAATAGAATTTACTTTAACCCATTACATCACGTTTTATTCGTCCGGCCAGTTAAGCTTCTCATCATCCAATTTAAAATGATACTCTATTGAGGCAAGGCAAAGTGTTCACGTAAAGGAAATAATCCATCCCTAGGACATGTGACTGCTAGTACAATTCCAAGAAATGAAAGATGTGAGGGAAGGCATTTTTCAACAGGTATGTTCTAATCTCACTTCTGCCTGCAGAGTAAAAACCACTGCATGAGCAGGAACTGTGAAAGTGAAAGTGAAGTCACTCAGTCGTGTCCGACTCTGCCACCCCATGGACTGTAACCTACCACACTCCTCCATCCATGGGATTTTGTATAACAACTTAAATTTCAATATGGCAACACACTGAAAGAAAATTCTTGACTCTAAGGAGCAATGAACTTTTCTACATCATTTTTCCCAAGATCATTTTGAATAGTATTTTATTCAAAGAAACATGGCAGAAATTTACCTATATTCAGCACTCACTGAACTCAATTATTCTTAATATAGCAAAGGTCAAAATAATAATAGCAGCTTTTGGTTAATTTTAAGTGTGTTCATCAGAAGACACATTTGTACAGACACACACATCAACATTTTGTAAGCTCAGACACTCACAGTATCATCTTAGATGTTGTCACTAATAGACTAATTTCCATAACTATAAAATTACAATATTTATCTTCACACAAAGCATTTATCTAATTTTAACACATTTCAAATTTCTGAGATTTTAGTTTTCATCACAGAGTCATAATTTTATTTCCTAAAGAATTCTGAAAGATAAATGGAACATAATTCAACAGGGCTCTCTAGGACTTAATTTTAAGTTATACAGTACAAATAAACATTTCAACGGTTCAGACAGCAAAGAATCTGTCTGCAATACAAGAGAGTCGGGTTTGATCCCTGGGTTGGGAAGAGTCCCTGGAGAAGTATTTTGCCTGGAGAACTCCACGGACAGAGGAGCCTGGTGAGCTACAGTCTATGGGATCACAAAAAATCGGACATGACTGAGCAACTAACACAGAGGATTTCTTTACACAGATCTAAAAAAGGTTTTTAAATTCCAAGTCTAATTTGACACTTTGGTTTATATACCACGCTACAGTAGGTCTTTAGAAAAAAGATCATGTTGAAGACAAACTCATTCTACATATCTAAATTAAAGAATAAGTTTTTGCAGTGAATATTGATGGAAAATAATAATTTAGGACCACTTATTTTAACTAAAGTATTTAGCATATCTCATTTGATTTCCAAAATTTACATATCATATTGATATAAAGCATTTTTCAAAAGGTAAAGGAATTCAAACCATATCCATTTTACTTATCTTTCCTCTCCCAGGAGGTTCAAAATGAACAAAGAAAACAATGAAATGAGAAAGACAACATTATTGATATATACACTACTATTATTTTATACATCATCATTCAGAGACCTTTAGGTACAAATCTGATCATAGCACTTTCCTGCTCTAAAAGCCTGTTATACCTTCTGTTTTCCCTAACAAATTGAAGTTTCAGCCCTGAGACCTATCCACGACTTCCCAATACCTTCCCAGCTTTAATTTCTGGGCTTATTCCACTTCATACATCTCTCTCTTTAGTCCAAATATGAATTTAGAAAATCTTGTACTATATAGTCCCTGTATTGTGCACCCCTAAGTCTGCAATTTCCTCATCTTAAGTGTCTTCATCTTCAGACATCAAATTTCATCAGGGGCAATACCTCAACAAGACTTTTCAACAAGGGTTTCCCCATATGCTGGCTAAAGTGAAAGTGAAAATTGCTCAATCATGTCCAACTCTTTGCAACCCCATGGAATTCTCTAGGCCAGAATACTGGAGTGGGTAGCCGTTCCCTTCTCCAGGGGATCTTCCCAATCCGGGGATCAAATCCAGGTCTTCCACACTGCAGGTGGATTCTTTACCAGCTGAGCCACCAAATGCATTTTCAAACTTCCCCTAGCAACAGATTATCACTTCTCATCCAAATTACTGCTCTAACACCCTAATTGATCAACCCATCTTTAGTTTTTTCTCCTGCTTAATACTTTTGATAAATTCAGCCAGAGTGATTTTTTTTCCTAAAATGTAATTATGATCACATCATTCTTCTACTTAAAAGCCATCTGTGGTTCCTCATTGCTCAAACAATTAAGTGCAAACACATAAATGTCTTAAAAGTGCTACATTTTCCAGCCTTTGTTTTTCCAATACCATCTTCTGAAACTTCTTTATTTCTCCATTACCCCATATATCATCTGCATATGATATTTTCCTAAAGGACATCAACCCTGAATATTCATTGGAAGGACTGATGCTGAAGTTGAAGCCCCAATACTTTGGCTACCTGATGAGAAGAGCCGATTCACTAGAAAAGACCCTGATTCTCAGAAAGATTGAAGACAAAAAGAAAAGTGGATGGCAGAGGATGAGATGCCTAGTTGGCATCACCTACTCAATGGACATGAAACTGAGCAAACTGGGAGATAGTGAAGGACAGGTAAGCCTGGTGTGCTGCAGTCCATGGGGTCACTAAGAGTCAGACATGACTTAGCAGCTGAACTACAATAACCCCATATATACTCTATCTCTAACCATGGGAATATCATTCAGTACCTTAAACAAAGCAAGTGTTCTCTTTCTGCTACACTTGAGGTCTTCCAAGTTTGTTCAGTCCTCCAGTAATGCTCTTACTACTCCTCCTTGGCCTGGCTAACTCCCTTACCATTTCTAACCATAGGTTGTAGCCTTGAAACGTCTCTAATTACACCACTAACAGTGTATTTCCCAATTTACATTACTCTCACTGCCTGGGTAAGTGTTAGTTCTCACTGGATCATGAATTTTGCCAACTGGCATCCTCAGACTTTCTTATTTATCACTATGTACCCAGTGCCTGGCACAGAGCTTGAAATACACAGTTACTTAATACATAGTTATTGAAAACATGAATGAGCTCAATAACTACCGGTCATATTGTATTAAAAAAAAAAAAAAAAAAAGGATTTTGCAGTCTTGTTCAAGACCAGGCCTATTTATAAGGCATATATCTCCTGACTGACCTTCCCCTCTCCTCAGCTGGGCAACTAGTTGACCTGATCAAAAACTAAAGCTCTAGTAACAGGGAGAAAATCCTTGACACGTCTTAAAAGATACACAATTGCCATCATTATCAATTATTTTGAAGATGGTAAACAAGAATTACATTTAAATAAGTGAATCATTGTTGGTAATGAGAAGAAAGCCTGAATAAGACTCAAAGTGCATACATATCAAGGAAACCAGATCTGAAAGAGACACGTGTACCCCAATGTTCATCACAGCACTGTTTATAATAGCCAGGATATGGAAGCAACCTAGATGCCCATCAGCAGACGAATGGATAAGGAAGCTGTGGTACATATACACAATGGAATATTACTCAGCTATTAAAAAGAATACATTTGAATCAGTTCTAATGAGATGGATAAAACTGGAGCCCATTATACAGAGTGAAGTAAGCCAGAAAGATAAACACTAATACAGTATACTAACGCATATATATGGAATTTAGAAAGATGGTAATGATAACCCTATATGCAAGACAGAAAAAGAGACACAGAAGTGTAGAACAGACTTTTGGACTCTATGGGAGAAGGCGAGGGTGGGATGATCTGAGAGAATAGCATCGAAACATGTATATTATCAAGTGTGAAACAGATCGCCAGTTCAGGTTGGATGCATGAGACAAGTGATTGGGGCTGGTGCACTGGGATAACCCAGAGGGATGGGATGGGAAGGGAGGTGGGAGGGGGGTTCAGGATGGGGAACACATGTAAATCCATGGCTGATTCATGTCAATGTATGGCAAAAACCACTATAATATTGTAAAGTAATTAGCCTCCAACTAATAAAAATAAATGGAAAAAAAAAAATAAACAGCTGATTTAATGTATTTGTTTAAAAAAAAAAAGACTCAAAGTGCAAAGATATATTCCAGACTCTTCCACCAACTGGTTCTCAAAAGACAGGCAAGTTATTTCACCTCATCGAATGAGAGTTTCCATTTCCATTTGAACTAAAATATCACTAAGGTGCACTTTATCTTTATAATATTATCATTTCAATTCTATTAGGTTTTAAAAATAATAAATGTGCCCTTTTTTTCCTTCCTCTCAACTTTCTCTGGTTTTGGTAATATTATGGCTTCTAGTGTAAAGAAAAGAAAGAAACACATTTCTTCAAAGCTGAAATAGCATATTAGACTTAACCAAGCATATCCAAGCCAAGGAACACATGATATTGGGCAGATATGATTAAATGACCAGTTCAACTAAGGTACAATATTTTACCTGATATCCACACAACTGGTCTAGGAGAACCTGGAATATAGAAGGGCACTCTATAAAGGTTATTTCCCTTCTTTATTAATGTTTTAGACATATTTAAAAATATAAGCAAAATTCAGTTTGTTAGACTGAATGTAAACACTAATAAATAACTGAACAAAAAACAACAAACCATTAATGCATTGTATAAGAGAGACATTAAAAGTTTAAGAGCAAAGTCTGTTCTCAATTTTGGCAAATGGGCCTTAAAAACTCAAGACTTCTAAACTTTTTCATAAGGGATTATGGTGAGTCACTACCATTCTATAATTTAAAGGCTATAAAATGTTAAAATCTTAACTAAATGAAGAAAATAAGCCATATAAGCCTAACAAACCTTTGCATTTAATGTATACAAATTAAAATGAAGGTAATGAAGCATATTTGAAAAAAAGCCACTGGGAGAAATGTAGAGCAAAGCAAAACTAGAAAGAAACAGATAACACATGTTAAAACATTTTTGGAACCGATAATGCTAATCTGAATAAATACACACAAAGAGGCTACATCATTTTCTCTCTACATTCTCTAAGCAGTGCTGCCAAATACGGAAGGATCGGAGCCATTTCTGGGGAACTGCTGAATCAGGAGCATGAGTCAGAAAGTAAACCCTTAGCTGAAAAAGTAATAAAAACAGTGCTTGGAGCTTATATATGTACATTCTGTTCCGAAGGTCCAAACCTTCCCTAATTATCAAAGCACCATGAGCTCTTCCCTTCCCAAAGTTACCGCTTCATATCGTACATTTGGGAGAAAGATTTCCTCTCACGGACTCAGATTTTGTCTGTATCTAAATGTTGAGATAAGCTACAGAGTTAATATTACATGTGCCTAAAAAGGGCCCTGAAAACTAATGTCATTAAGTTTCCAACTTAAATGACAATAAATCTAAAGTAAAAACAAAATCAAACAAAATAAAAGGTCTAAATTAAAATAAAAATTATTTAGAGGTGTACAAAAAGGTTGCTTGATAGTAATTTGGAAGACAAAGATGCACTTTTTTCAAAAGCCTTTAAGATCAAATCAGCCAGACATCACTCTTTGAACTATGCAGCAGGAATGATTGTAAAAGAGCTACTCTCATGCTCGCGAGTTATTTTTGGTGCAAGACATTCAGAAAATACACACCACTCATAATCAACAAAATGAAGTTTAGGCTCCAAGGGTAAGTCATCTTTGGACAACAAAGAAGGAATCATCCTCCTTTTTCTCCTGCCCCAGGATGATAGCTTCTCGGTTTTGTAATGGCACCCTGTTATCATCATTAATGAATTATAAAATGCACAGCTTATAAAATAACTTCATATATTTTTATTTTATTCAACATTCATTTTCAACTGCAACAGTAACAACGGCAGCCATGATTTCCCACTTGAACTGCAGTTCTGAGCTCTCCACTACGAGCTGAATGGGTTAATGATCTCAGCTCTTCCAAACAGAGCCTAGGACAAAGAAATAGCTAATCAAAATGAAGCAATCCAAATTGGGTCTAGAATCCTTATTTGTCAAGACAAACTCCATCCATCTGAATCTCAAATTTACTCGCTCATTATCCATTTCCTATTATAACTTTATTTCTCTTTAATCTCTGCAATATCCACAAAACTTATCCCAGAAAACAAAGCCCCCAAATCTTTAGTTTAAAGATCAACAGCCACGGTTAATCTTAATGTAAAATTACGGGGGGAAAAAAAAGTCCTATTGAACTTTGCAGTAAACATAATGATAATTCTTCTTGAAAGTAAAAGTGAAGTCACTCAGTCATGTCTGACTCTTTACCCCCATGGACTGTAACCTACCAGGCTTCTCTGTTCATGGGATTTTCCAGGCAAGAGTACTGGAGTGGGTTGACATTTCCTTCTCCAGGGGATCTTCCCGACCCAGGGATCGATCCCAGGTCTCCCACATTAGAGGCAGACACTTTACCCCTCTGAGCCACCAGGGAAGCCCAGATTAGCTTTACATAATTTCCATTGTACCCAATATTCTATTCCAGATTTTATAGAAATAATACAGTTAGGTAGATGAGGCGGAAACATAGTAGTATTTTCTTCTGTGATATTAAAGGCAAATAATTCTAATAAGAAAAAATGAGTTTTGTTCACTTGAGGTTCTTTATAGATAACCAACTTTGTAATCCTCTCTTAAGACAATGAGTCTCCCATACATATAGGTGTAAGACCTGTTCCCACAGTATAATTAACACTAACATTTGAAAGTTGTCGGCCCTCTTCTGGTTTTAAAGGAAGGCTCGGGTCCAAAGGTCTGGGTAACCAGGAAGAGTCATTTATGAAAACTGGAACAGAAGAATCCTCCCATGTAATTGGTCGTAATAGGGGAGGACCAGGTACATATGCCCAATAAGTATGATTGGCACCTACCGTGGTAGTTATCACGGGTAACATAGCCAAGAACAAGGTAGCCGAGGTCAAAGCTGTCTCTGTTCTTTGACCAATTTTTCCCCTTCAATGGTCAATTTCTTCAACTGACCCCAAGTGGATGGTTTGGCTTTGTTGGTCCTTGGAGCCTGTTCTGGGTGGTTGCTGATCGTCAGTCTTCTTATCCCCCTCCCAGGCGACTCTCCAGGAGGATCGATGTCAAATTATGTCCTCTTCTTTCCTTTCTTTGACATGCCTTCCTGGTATCCAATGGTGTTGTCCATCATCAGGTACTTTCTCTGTCCTCCAATCTCTCAGCCGGAATTCCCTGCGTCTTCTGGCACTGTCAAAGAAGCCTCAAAAGCTCAGGTCCCTGTTTGGGCGCCAAATGTTGGGATCAGCCCAACAATGAACCGACCTGAGGGAGCAGTGCCACAGAAGAATAAAGAAAAATAAGACTCAGAAATAAGGTGGGGACTGGGGGCTGATGCCATTCACAGGCATAATTCCTCTTATGAAATGGTAAATACTGCATGCATTAAATACTTGCATGCAGTGTTCTGGTCAAGCCCATATGTAGTGATTTCAGTGAACGGCATACTCTCCAGCAGTGAGTGGCACTAAAACTGCTGTTTGGCATTTACATTATATCTTCACACAATGTTCCACAATAGCTATCACATCTTGTTCTTCGTTATGATGATGAATAGCAATGCATTTTAATTCATACTCCTGATTTTCACTGTTTTCCACCCACATTCATTTGCATTTGGCTACATTGATCAGCACAGTCTGAGTCGACACAAAGCTTCATCTATGAAGACTTCAAAAATTTAAAGAGCTATGTTCTCTTTCATTAGTCCTTAGTATTTCAGTTGAGTAATTAATTCACTAAATATTTGTGGCTTTACTAGTTGCTGGATTGAGGAGTTCTCAAACTTTAATGTTCTTAATAAGAATCACATGAGTGCCTATTACAAATGCAAATTTCTTGGTTCACAAATACCAGATATTTGAACACTCTAAGACTAAGTGAGGGCCCCAAAGTCAGTATTTTAATAAGTATCCCATGGAACTCCAATGCAGTTAGTCCTAGGACTTTACCTTGAAAATCTCTGAAAATTACCTAGTTAAGGTATAAATCTTGTTCCTTGTCACTGGACTAAGCCACATCCTCACCAAAACTGTTTTTCCCAATTACAATCCCCCATGCTTACATTTTAACAATTAGCTACATTATCTATAAGGTTTGCAGACTTCTTTTATTGTGCTGGCTTCCCAGGTGGCCCAGTGGTAAAGAATCTGCCTGCCAATGCAGGAGACACAAGAGATGCAGGTTTGATCTCTAGGTCCAGAAGATCCCCTGGAGTAGGAACTGGCAACCCACTCTGGTATTCTTGCCTGGAAAAATCTTGTGGACAGAGGAGCCTGATGGGCTACAGTCCATGGGGTCACTAAGAGGCAGACACAACTGAGCATACACACACTACTACTTTATCATATCCCCCATAGGCAAATTGTGACAAATATAGTGTCAACCCTGCCCAACTCACTTTAGCCTCAGTAACTTACCCATACCACCCTCCTGCACAACAAACGATAAACTTCATTCTAAAACACTGAGGGCTGTATTAATTAAATATTCTATACAAGATAGGGAAATAACAGAGAAAACAACATGAAAATACTCTTTTTAGGTATTTTTGAGGATTCAGCATTGACAAAGGCAGAATATGGAAAACAGTGGAGTAACTCCAATAATGAGTTTGAGAAGACCTATTCCACTACCAATGAAGCAAACTTCCACTTCTATATTGAAGCAGGCCTCTAGGAGGGCTTAACTAACATTCCTGACTGTGAAGCTCGGTGACCATCCCAGTTTGCTCAGAGCTCCTATAGCACTGAAAGCTACATGCCCCAGAAAAACTTTCAGTTTCAGATTAGTGGAGATAGTCATCCTACTTCATGCCTCACTGTTTAGGCGTTAATAAACAGTCCCTGGGAAAATGTCTATAATAGCCTATCAAAAGAAAATAATAAACCAAGATTTTATTTAGGAATTATTCATAAAAATTCCCTTATATTTAAAAAAGAATCCATGGTTTTCAAAAACCTGAGTTCTATTTCGACTCAACAAATTATTCAAAAGCTATCTCTAAAAGAGAAAAAAATCACAATTAAGAAACAATAAATTTCAAACAAATATATAATCCTAAGAAGTTACTTGGAGGAGGGTACTTTGAGATTTCCAAAATGTACACATCCATGGGTCTTATGTGGCAAGGTAAGTCTTCTGAAATACCACTTACCTTAAGAGCAACTGCAACCTGGGCAGGAACAGGGAAACCAAAGAATAAACAAGACATCCCTGATTTAGGTCCTGACTACAAAAGGGACAAGGAGCTCACAGGCTAATGATTCAGTACTTTCAATGAGGAAGGATGAATAAAATTTCCAATAGTGAAGAGGGAGCTACATCATTTGCAGTAACACTAGGGGTTTGTTGAACACTATCTTTGAAAGGATCATTAAAGTGTAACTATTAATTACCACCAATAAAGCTAAATATTATAGACTCATTCACAGAGGAAAATTGTAGGCACATCTCAATTATTCACAAGTTGAGCTTCTGCTCTGTGATTTTTTTCATTAGAAAATTTCCAACTGTTTTTCACTAGTAAGGAGAAGTCAGTGGCTTGTTCATGCTGTTTGATTTATTTTTCTCAATTTATCTTATTGTTTCTCTGTCTCAGCTTCTTCTAAATAGCCAGAGGAACTTCAGTGGGAAAGATCCCAGAGCTGATTTTTCCCATTCCTGTTTAATCATAAGTAACAACTTTGGAACCAGAGGCCTTTTTCATTACTTTCAACAGTTATATAGTTGTCTGAGTCAGACAATCACACACGAACCAATTATCTCTGGTCTGGCCTATTGTAACAGCTAATGACTGGTCTGCCTCCGGCCTCAGCCCCACTCAATCCATCCTCCACCTGCAGCCAGAGAGAGCTTTCAATCCCGCAAATAGGACTGTGGCATTCTCCTGCTTCAAATCCTTGGAGGGCTTTACTGCTTGTAGAATTAGGTTCAAATCATGCCTCAGGGATAGGCTCATCTCCAGGCAATCCCCCTCCACCTGTCCTGTATCTGGACCACATAAAACGATTTGATTCTAACAAAATGAATTCTCATTTGCTGTTCCTTGGGCTGGAATGTCCAGCTCTCCTCACCCTCCTTATGATCTTCTCCTTCACCTTACTGTCTCAACCCATGCTGTGTCCTCTATGGGGCTTTCTCAGACTGCTTAAGAAGGAATCCATCAGGAACCACTACTCTTGGCCTATACTATAGCATGACATACATCTGTTTGAGCACATATTGCTAATAGTCAATTTCATTCAACTTCTTTCTCCCTTTGGACTGTGGGCTTCCTCCTTTATTACCTCTGTAATATCTTACACCTACGATAGGGGAGCCCCAGGTGGCTCAGTGGTAAAGAATCTGCCTGCCAATGCAGGAGGTACAGGAGATGCAGGTTTGATCTCGGGGTCAGGTAAATCCCCTGCGGAAGGAAATGGCAACCCGCTCCAGCGTTCTTGCCTGGAGAACTCCAAGGACGTAGGAGCCTGCTGGACTACAGTCCATGGGGTCACAAAGAGTAGGCACGAACGTACACCTACCATAACATGAATAATCAACGAGGATTTGTTGATTAATTTCCTATAAGAAAATAATGTGTGATTCAGAAAGCAAGCTTATAAACAGAGAGCAACTCTATTAAAATCAGTTAAAAATAACAATAAACAGATTAGAAGTGTTTACTGGTATCTACTACTTTCTGCAATCTATGATATACAATATGTGATATAAAAAATATAGCCTCAAAACAAAGTCCTTAGTCAATCTTGGCAGTTTACAGTTTATCTTGAGATATTAATAAAGCATGTGGGAGATGAATGTGAAAAATATATACATGTATACATAATAAAGAAACTATTTTGATAATAGTATACAGACTACTAGGGATAGAGTTTTTCAAAATAATGTTCTAATTATATAGGCAATTTATGCATACAATAAATTGCAAGCAAAATGAGCAACAGTGTCTGAGAATTCATGGAATAAAATTCATAGTCGAATAAATACCATAATTTCAACCTTGCTAGTAATCAATTAGAATAAAATGATGTCAAATTGGCAAAAATAAAGCTGATATAAAATCCATTATTGGCAAGGGTATGAAGAAATGGGAACCTTTATACCAGATGTAAATTGGTATCAACTTTTTATACAGAAACCCTGAAATAGATGTTAAGAACAAATATATATATATGTTCCTTTACCCAGGAATTTCTTCTCTAAGAATTAATATAAAATAGTAAAGTTAGTAGTAAATTAAAACTATGGCCTATAAGGGTATTTATCTCAATAAAAAGGAAATGACTAAAAATTCCAGACTAGGAGATAGATAATGAAAATTCAAATACACACAATTGGCATACAATAAAGTCATTAAGATGAAAGGTGTAGAACCCTAATTTGACATGCTGCTGCTGCTGGCGCTGTCCGACTCTGTGCGACCCCATAGACGGCAGCCCACCAGGCTCCGCCGTCCCTGGGATTCTCCAAGTAAGAACACTGGAGTGGGTTGCCATTTCCTTCTCCAATGCATGCAAGTGAAAAATGAAAGTGAAGTCGCTCAGTCGTGTATGACTTTTCGCGACCCCATGGACTGCAGCCCACCAGGCTCCTCCGTCCATGGGATTTTCCAGGCAAGAGTACTGGAGTGGGTTGCCATTGCATTCACCGTAATTTGACATGAGAGATGTTAAACACATATTATACAATAAAGAATGTTATAAGACAGCACATGTTTAATAACAATATATCTTAATACAGACACTTGAAAGGTTAATGACCCATACATTAACTGTACAGTAGCTGAAAATAAGAGTAAAGTGTTTATTTTGCATATTTGTATTTTTAAATTTTTTTCTATAATGAGAATGCATTTAATAGCCCTTTCATAGTAAAAAAAATAAAACAGCATTTTAAATGAGTTTATTAAAGGAAAGCACATGGACTATAGAGTCCAGGGAGAACTATAAACAAATATGGCAGTTCTCATACCATGTATGAGAAGACAGAAATGCTGTCCTAGGTAATGAAAATGGTATTATCGCAGACATAGGAGCAAAAGGGAGCATCAGTGTATGGACATTACAGGAAGCAGAGCAGCCTAATTTTCTCAGGAAGGAACACATGCATCTTGATTGGCAGTCATTAGGGCTTTTTGAGCACAGGTTTATTATGATAGTAGTGTTGAAGCAAATTCACCAAGCAACCATTCAATAGTGCACAGTCTCCATGTAAGCAAATACTAAATCCATTCCTGAGACAACTACTGTGATTTAGAAGTGAACTTAGACAGGAAGTGTTGAATTAAGAAACATAACGAAGAGAGAGCAGAAGCCAGTTACCAGCTCTCTTGGAGCTCTAACAACTGCTGAAGCTCTATCCAGAATCCCTTTCAAAGAAAAGAGATTTACTTTACTCAAGGTACTGTGTTTGGGCTTAAAAGTCTTCTTCTCATCGCAGCCTACTCTGACTTCCCTACAACTCTAATCCCTCTTGCCTTGTTTTCTTATTTTTTTTCCATAGCATTTATTTTCTAACATTCTAAATGAGGCACTTCATTTTATTGTCTGATTTCCACATGTGATTATAACAGGAATTGTGTTTTGTTAACTAACATGTCCCTAGAGTCTAGAATACTGTTTAGCCTGTAACAGGTACTCAATAGATATTTGTGAAATGATTTAATTGGATAATTTTTAAAAAGGAAGAAAGGGGAAGAGATCTTGGATAAAACAGCCATGATTAAAAGGGACAAACTTTCCAGATGAGGATGTAATTTGAGGGTAAGATGATTACTTGTTAATTTAGACAAGTTGACTCTGAATCAAAAAAGTGACATCTGAGTAGAAGAATGTCCTGGAAATTGATGGCATATATAAGGCCAGTGACAGACTTCATAGTAGCAGTTTAGTCGCTAAGTTGTGTCCAACTCTTGTGACCCTATGAACTGTAGCTTCCCAGGCTCCTCCGTCCATGGCATTCTCCAGGCAAGAATACTGGAGTGGGTCGCCATTTCCTTCTCATAGCTGGAGATAAGAGAAATAATGGACTTGAAAGTACTTTGTGGATTCATTAAAAAAAAAAATCAAGTAGTTTGATTCAAAAGGAAAGAAGGGAAGGGCAGCGATCCAGGAAAAAAGTACAGGGAGAGGCAGTCATACAGGTTATAAGGAACAACTGGAAAATAAAAATTAGAAGAAACAAAAAAGAAGGAGAGAGAGAATGTGGTGTCTCTAAATTCCAGAAAGTACCTTGAGTATAAAGGAATAAATAATTGGATTATATTTTTCATGAAGAAAACACTGGAATACATTTGAGAGAAATGAGAGTCAGTTATTTTAAGTATTAGGTATGCTAAGTATTGGCACTTGAGTCACAGGTAATAAATATAATGATAAAGGAGATGGTTTTGAAGAAGAATAAAGACATTTTACTCACAGACACTAGCAAAGAAAAAGAGAAGATAGCCATGAGAAATGGACAAAGAGGGCAAAAGAAATGTATCAATGAGACAAGTGCTCGGGCCTGGTGCACTGGGAAGACCCAGAGGAATCGGGTGGAGAGGGAGGTGGGAGGGGGGATCAGGATGGGGAATACGTGTAAATCTATGGCTGATTCATATCAATGTATGACCAAAAAAAAATAAATTAAAAAAAAATGTATCAAAATTGAAGTGTCACATTCTTTTTGATAGACTAGGTAGAAAGACTTGGTATGCTAAGGAAGGCATAGGACAGCTGGGACTGGGGGCATGGAAAGAGAGAAAAGGGCTAAAATAGATCCCATGGGGACAGAGCCTGGGAGTGCAGAAAAGACAATTAAGAAGACTGCCAAACAGCAGCGGAGAGCAGATTGAAGTTTGAAAGCATCGAGTTCTAATGAGCCAAATCTGCAATGCTGTTTGCCGCTAGCAGTGCTCTCCCTCCTGGGAGAAGCAGCAAAGAGAGCAAGAGCTGGAGGTAACCTATGTTTAGAAATTCGCTATGTGAGCCAAGAAGCAGAGGTTATTCATGAAGAGGTGGATGTTCTGTTCCTTAATGGAAGTGAAAGACCAGCTCATTAGAAGCAAGCAAAGCAGCATCCCTGAACTTGATCACTGAGGAGTATTTCCAAGGAGGTGGGGAAAGTAATTATTTGTGAGTCTTGAGCTGGAAGCTGAGACTCTCAAAGAAATGAGAAAGCTTCTAATTTTCCACCCCCCCTCTCATCACCAGCACCACTCCCACTGTGACTACAGGAAGGAAACAGGCAAAAACCAAATGACATCAGGAGATCCTCATCAGAGGATTGCAGCCAAGTGAGCAATGCTGTGCCTGTGCTGGGGGGTAAAGGCTGTGAGTTTAGTACTATTAATACAAAAGCTGTCAAAAGTTTAATACACTCCCTAGGCGTTGGGGTCACTTGTTTATAAGTAAACTGCACGCAATCCAGTTTATTTATGAAAAAATGTGTTTTGTTAGTTATGTAGAGTTTGAGATTACTAAATTACTACTCTAGCATTTCAATGCAGGCTTTGCTTTTGAATCACACCCCAGCACTTGCTGTAACAATGCAATATAATCGTCTGTCATGTAGAGGTGCTCCCCACCTCTCTTACTTCTCACCCCACACTCCACACTGCTCACTCCATCCTAACCACCACCTCCTTCTTTTAGTTCCTGGAATCGATCAGGTTGGTTCCCGACTCAGGATCCTTGTACCAGTCGCTTCTCAGCCTCTGTTGTGCTCTCCTCCACACAGGCCCAGAGGTCCTTCTTGACAGGCAAGTCTCCACTTTGGTATCACCTTCTCAGAGAGACCTTTCCTGAGTGTCAACCTAAGACTGGGAAGCATGCTTTATATTGCCAGAATTTCAAATATTTTCCAAGTATAGAGCATGCATTCATATATTTATCTAGTGAATGAATGAATGATTTTAAAAAATCTTAGTGGTTTAATGTTAAGTATCATGAAAAGTTACATTGAGTAAACAGTTAGTCACAAGCCTGTGAAACAAACAAAAAAAAAGACCACTGGAGTTAAAATGGTATTACTGATGTTCAAAACATCCCCAAAGATCATATTTGCCTTATTCTAAGCAAATAACTATTATGAGAAAGTATTATGAATGAAAGGATAAAGGAGGAAACATCCTGAAAAATGAATCTAAATAAATCTCAGTATAATTTTAAATGATCATATGGACATAAGAACGTTTATGATATTTTTACCAGACTCAGGAAGGTCTGAGAACATAGACAGATTTTACAGAGTTTGAACAGTACATGATTTAATTAGTTAGGGCATATATACAAACAAAATGTCAGATAAATTTTCCATGAAATAACATGTATAAATTATGAGTAATGTTTTGCTGTTTTTCTTGCTATACTGGATCTAGAAAACAGGCTTAAGTTAAGAGGTTAAGAGGAGGTAGACTTTATTCTTTTCTCCATGAAAGGCAATCTCTAAATAAGAAATTCAGTTTCCAGTCAAGTTTTCACATTTTCTGTGAAAAGTACTCTCTGCCAGTTCATTATTTTTAAAAAAGGAGAAGGAAGAAATTGTTAAAGTGAAATCTACAGTCCTAATGAATAATTTAACATTACAAAACTCCAAATTACTTTATGTAGAATATCATTTACTAACCATGATCCTCTGAAATCTGATGGAGACACATCAGTTCAGTCAAGAACACATATGAGTATTTTAAAAACAGTCTGCTTCAGTATTCCCTTAAGATGCCCATGTAGAAGTCAAAATTTGAAAGAACTAATGAATAAGGAAGGCTCAGACAAATCCAACTTGAGAGACGTTCTACTAAATACCTGGCCTTTATAATTCAAGTACATCAAGGTCAAGAACACAAAGTAAGAATGAGGAACTATTCCATCCTGAGACTGAGAAGACAAGTAAACAAATAAGGGCATAATCCTTAAATTGATGTTGAACCAGGAAAAAATAGTCATGATGGAAATTACTAGAACAACTGATAGTAGAACAACTGAAGGGAGCCTATGCGCTAAATAATAGTACTGTATCATTGTCTAATATTCTGATTTTTTTAATTACATTGTGACTTTGTAGAAGAATTTTCTCATTCTTAAGAGATATACACTAACTAGAGATAAGTAGGGAAAAATGGATGAATGGATAGATAGGTAGACAGAAAGAACTAGTGAAAGGTTTCTGAGACTGTCAAGTGAAACAGAAACTTCACTGTAGCAGTGATTAGAATAATAAGTAATTAATAAACAATAACCAGCTGTGTCAAAAGTAGAACCATATGCTATAAAAACAAATCAATAAAAACCATCTGCTGTTTAAGCACTAACAATATATTATTACTTCAATAAACGAGGCAAATAAAACTGAAATTTAAAGATTTCTTGAACTAGAAGCTTTTACATATTGGTTTCATCATTATCAATATATTGTAAAAAATATACTATAGCATGATTTCAATTTTAAGTTAAAAATCTAGAGAATTTAAACCATAAAATTGTCCACAGAAATCAAATTCCAGATAAAGATTGATGAATTAAGTCTTTACTCATTGTCCTCTAAACCTTAAATTTTAAAGTGAAGCACTAATGTTAACAAAATAATAGTAATACAACAAGTAGCTTCAAGGTGATTATTATGTCTTTCTCCTTTTAGAGAGAAGAAAAAGAAGTTTATAGAGATTGAGTATCTTGCCCACATTTCAAATATGAATTATGTAGCAGATGTATAATATTACAATGGCTTGCCTCCCCCTGCTCCTTGGACAAAGCTTTATGTCAAGGTGGGAGATTCTTTCCTTATGTAACACCTACCTTGACATAAGGCTTGAATGCATCTATGTTATTGCCAATATTATTAAAACTTTCAATGCTATAGTTTACACATAACTAGCACTTTAAGATGACTAGAATGATATTGGCAGAAAAAAATGGAAAGTGAAAATATTTCTGCTTTCTCACTATTTGTAGCAAGGATAAAACTCAAGATAGACAGACAGATAGATATAACTATGTAGATACTCCTTTGTTAGTCTCAAGCATCCAGCAGATTGTGAACCAACTGGCAATGCTTAGGTCCCAAATAATATACTCTGATTTACTGTTATTTTTCTTTTGCCATCCTTGTTCTCCCCAGAGAGTAGTAAATTGTGAGTATTCGCAGCACTACCAACATTGCATCTTAAAGAATAACATACAGCACACAGCTAGCTATAGCAAAGCAGAAAAGGAAGAAATTTTCTTTTTAAAAAATTTTTGGTCAAGGTTCAGCTGGGGAAATCTACTGACCTACTTTGAAATTAAAATGCTGCGTTAGCACACGCACACACACACACCCACACATACACATGTACACACAGGGAATTTTCCACTGAGGTTACACTTAGTAGCATATCAAAGCTCTATCAGTGACACCCGAATCACCATCCCTAAGGCAAGAATATGCCTGCTGAGTTCAGGCTGCTCACTAATTGCCCTGAATCTATTTTAACCTTAAACCTTTTAAAAAACATGATTATAGGAAATCCAACTCCACAATTAAACTAGAACATCATAATCATTTCTAGAAGTCATCTCAGTTCCCTTTTTTGTCTTGCAGTAAGTATTTCTGAGTTAACATTATACATGCAATCATCACAACAATAAATCTTCATTTTCAAAGCAGTATCAACTGAATGTTACAAAGAAATAACAGACAAATCATCACTTTCATTATTGCGAGCTGAGACATTTAGCCCAACCTATGAGAGGTACTATGCATGTAATACAAAGTTATCATGGAATAAAGAAATTCGATGGCATAGCTATGTTTTTACTCACCAGTTGTTTCCACAATGCCTTCTAGGATGACGACAATCTCGAACTGTTCAGTTTGCATGCTTCGCTGAGATAGGTCATAAAAGGGGCTTTTGGCATCGATCACGTGGCAAATCGTGAGGGGGGAAACAAGAAAAAGTTGATCTGCCCCTGTACTAAAACCTACATCCAGTTCAAGTTGATCAAGGGGAAGGAACTCACCCTCAGGTGTCTGCCGAGACTAGACAAGCACACAGAAAAAGAGAAGAAATCACCACTTGTACTGAAATTTGCAAGGCAGCCCAACAGTAATTTACATTATTGCCAACATTCTGCACTATCAATCATCTGCAACAAAATCCAAACAAATCATTATGCAGCTATGTTCTAGCAAATGGGCCGAAATCCCACATAACTCATGTGGAACATACATGCATTATTTATAATACACGACTTACTATAATTACCATTCCCTAACTCATGAGCTTTGGAGAAACGCCTGGTCCAACAATGGCTGATAACACAAACTGTGGAACTAACTGTACATGTGCTACGGCTTGACATAAATCACTAAATAATAACACACTGCATGCCAGATGTTTCTTCCTCTCAAAGCATATAAGTAGGCAATTCTTATGGAGTTAAAGATGAAAGGTTGATCATAATTTAAAAACAGATTTACTGCATTATTATAAAGCAAGCATAATAATTTATTTTTCTAGGACCTTTGTAAAGTAATAAATAGATATAAACTAGAATAGAATAGTGAAGATGTTATCATATTAAATAACATTATATACACAACAGCTCACATAATAAAAATAAAGGCAGATGCTGTTAACTAGTGGTTTTCATACTACTACTAAATAACTGCATTAAAGTTATTCATTTCTCTACCTATTTAACAAATTGTAAAAATAGTGAAAATTAATGCTCAAATGAATTTAAGTCAAAATGTAGTTTAAAATATCTGTATTAGACAAACTTGTAGCTTACTAAAATTTTTATAAGACAGTGGCATTCAATATAAATCACTGAAAAGGTTAATTCAACAAACTGCTTACATGGTGAAAAAAAAGTATACACATGATTATAAACAATTAGCAAGTCATGAAAGTAAACTTATTTCCTTTTTCTATTCATTTTCCATATCTGGTCTTTCCATATTTGTATTCCTTATCTTACTTACAAGGACCACAAAAAGCAAGTATTTAGGTTTATATGATGATGCTGGTAAAATAAAAGCTGGGTTAAGCAGTTACATACAGAAAAATCAGGGTGGAGGGAGGCTTGCTGCTGGTCAACTGGGGTTTGGAAAAACCCAGTATATTTTAAGAGACTCTTTGCAAAGCTAATTTAATAAACAAAACAGACTCCATAACACTGGTCTGTCCAGTGAATCAGTAGGTTGAACACAGAGTCTTTACTCAGAGTTCCAGAAAAGACAGAGGTTTTGTAAATGAGCCTGAAAACACTGAGAACTATGGTATATATATAGTAACCTGCCCTCCATAGCAAAATAGAACCAAGACTTTAAAGTTGGTGACAAATTGTTGTAGCAGCAATTGCAGATTCTTAAAAACAAAGCTAGTCAGTTAATGAAGCTACTTTGTAATTAGTGACACTCAGGAGTTTTGAGTAGGAAAAACATCCAATGAAAAGACAGAGACTATTTTTCTTCTCTGCCCTAGGAGTAGTTGATTAAATTTTTAAAAAGAAGAAGAAAATGATTACTGACAAGGAAAAAAAAAAACACACACACAGAAAAACCTGATGGTGCAAAAATAAAAACAGCAGCTCTAACAATTAATGTTGGAGAAAACTAATCATTTCTAAGCCAGCAGAACTCACTTATCTTTCACTATATATTCTCAAATTGGTAAAATACAGATGAGACCAGTATCTTTCCAAGTATACAGTTGTATAGCTATATTGATTATGTAGCAAAATAAAAGCTAAATACAAAGCAAAAATAAAAGCAAAAATCCTGGGTCACTGTTCTCCCACCTACTAAGAAACAGGTGCTATATAAACACAAGGTGGTATTCTGACATTTATAGTTAATATCAGAATTTGGGTCATTTTACCAACTATTCTAAGCTCTGCTTTTTCTGCATGAAATAAAAATATTCACAAGTATAATTTTAAACTCACTTTCCCATTCATTTTAAAATAATTTTCCCCAAAGAACAGATATGTTTCTACTTTTATATAATACACCAAGACTGAAATTCATCTCCCTCACTCATATATTTGTTATTTATACATGTGCCTCATTCTCAGAGTAAGCTATTAGCTTCATATTCTCTGCTTATTCTACAACCCATAGAAAGAAGTGGCCTAGAAACAGACTGGCTATCAGGAAAATGCCAACCTAGAACAAGAAATGTCTTATTTTTAGCCAAGCAGTTAATTCATATGTAGGTAATTTACACTTAAATATGTATGAATCTATTCCATTCAGACTCTACGTTATCTTCTGATTTTAAAAATGTGTTCCATATACTCAAAATTATGCCTATACCCTCCTCCAAATGCTTTATATCCTAAGTCTTGGCAGAAACAAAGCTAACAACTGCATTTATTTTGTGATACTATAGGGAAAGTAATACTTCATTTCACTGAAAAAAGATTCTCACAATTACATCTTTTTTAGATAAGTGAAATTCTCTGCACATTCATTGAAAATTATTTCCCAGTGGGTAACCCTAAACCTTTCTTTAAAGGACTCTGAGGTACTACATATATCCACAATTTTATCTTTCAAGTCTTCTTCCATTTTGTTTGGTTAAGAGCTATTTCAACTACCAATATGCTTACCTCACTAATTTCTGTTTGCTTCTCTGACTCTGCAGTAGACTGAGAAGCCTATTAATCACTGTGAATTAAAAAGAAAGCTCTTCTATTTAAAGGTTGGGAAAGGATTGGCAGGTGCTTGTAGAATTGGAATTGTTTGAAGTCAGAGCTCCTGGCAAAAGCAAGGTTATCTTATCAACGCTCAGACAAATACAATATTCCAGAAACTGATATATGCCTACCAAATATATCTTTAGAAGCAGGCACATTCTATTCTAAGCTTACAAGGAATTCTAATCTAGGATTTTCTAATTCTGGTGCAATTCTAGAGATTTTCTGGAGCAAGGGGGGAGAAAAGCCTATGATAGTTTTAAGTTTCTCAACTTGTATAACTGGAGTTTGAGAACTTTTCCTCAAGGAATTGTAATACATACACATACATGACAAACACAAAGAAAAAATAGGAGTTACGTATGTGCCTTTATAAACTTAAAACTATGATTGTACCTTGAGTATGTAATAAATCAGGAGCAATAATATTTCATCTATTTCTAGTAACCTTATTTATATAACAATTACTGTATTTCACTCAGAAATGTTGATAATAGAAAAAATTTAGAGAAAAACCTATTTAACCTTAATTTATTATGGTATCTTAAGAATTATGATAAAAGAAGAATCTTTCATTAGTAGAGCAGTTTGCACCTAGTCTACATCATATCTTTTAGCTGTATAAACCTCCTAATTCCAAAGGGAATACAGAATCATGATCATTTTTACATAAAAATATGTAAACAGATACAGTCAAAATAAAAAAAAATTAATTCAAAACACCTGCTAAAGGTTAAGATTAATGTGGTAAATTGTTAAAATTTCTGAGGTTGACTTTACTTGATGAAATAATCACTTAGAGTCTTGAAACTATTGGATGAATAAGTGGGGGAAAGGTGGAATGAAACACAGCCCATGGAAAATTAGTTAATTCTTTAAAATTTAGAACATAATTTGAAAACACTAGGACTTCAGAATGACTTCCATATTTTTATTTTCAGTTGTATAGAATAACTTTTCAAAAGGAAATAAATATCTCTTTGAAATTTTAAAGCTTTTCTGGTTGGTTGCATATAGAAAATTCTGGGAATTAAGAGAAAAATCAAGGAAATCTAAGGCATAAAGTTTGTTTAGATTTATTGTCCAAATAAATTATAAGTAGAATATCATAGATATTTGAAATGATTTTATACAATTTAGATCTTGGCAATAATTTCCAAGTTATTCTTTGTAATAAAATATTATTATTGAAATATACTATTTCTGTTATATACACTTCAGTTAGAAGTCACATGGATCTATGTCTAGAACTTAAGGCTTGTGACTCATTCTATAGTCACAAGTACTAATTTCAAAGAAGTAGCTAATGTCAAATGACTTTGAACTCCCTTAGAGTCCAAAAAGGCCTGCAAGATAATCAATAACAAATTCTGACTATAGGTGATAAAAGAACCAAAAGTCACAGATGCTTGGAAGGGATTATCATGGTCATGTACTTTACAGACAAATTACCTATAGTGAAAGACTGCTGAGTACATATCCAAAGACACAGACACTTACACACACACTCACTGCTCTGGGATACAGTTACAACTGCCCTTGGCATAACCAGATCCACATTTGTTCATTCTCCTTCTGGGAAATTTGTGGTCAGTTGCCCACATTCATTCAACATGGACAAACTTCACCAACACAATCAATCTCTTTGCTCTCTTTCTCCCATCTCTCTAACCCATAACTGTGTTATAATTATAACTATTGTGCCCTTTCCCAGCTCAGAGGTGAGCAAGGGGAATCTGGGGAAAAAAGAAAAAAACATTTAGTCACTAACATCTGACATGTGAGGTGCACCTTTATCATATTCTAAGACTTGATCTACCCCTCTACCACCTTTCACACGTCTCCATTGGAAAAGGCAATGAGCGCCAGTGGTTCAGAAAGGAAAAGAAAGCAAAGTAGGTGAAGATGGAGAGGGTGGCTCTTCTTGCCTACCATCTCTCCACTATTCTATCTGAAATTTCACTTCTCTTTAAATGGGCAATGTGTGTGTCTATGTTGAGTGTATGTTCATATGTTGAATATATGCTGAAGTTAGAAAATTACACGCAATGAGGTCAGGGTACCACGTGGAATCTGAAATTAGGAAATGAGTCAAAAGCAGGTACAAGGATAAAGAACAACAATGTCTTGTGACTCAAAGCTGCTCTGGCAATGGTTTTGGGATCAGACCAAAATTAGAGTCAGGCAGAGAAAAGTATGGACCTAGAATTTCATCTGGATAAACTACAATTGTACATTTTTTACTCCTTAAGTTTGAAATTCCATCAATTCTCAGGTGGAAAAAATATGACCAACATCAAGCCTAAAATAAAGATTCTTTTTAATGCTAAGCCAATTATCCCATAAAAATATGTTCATTTTTATGAAAAGAAAGTAACTTATAGAATGGAATGTAATTTATCTTGTAATAAATTTTTGTGAGGCTTTTATTCCATTCAAATGAAAGAACAGCTTTTTAATTCCTTGGGGACTTTTTATGGAATTTATAATAATAACTGTGGATGGGATTTGTAACCCTACTTGCACATTCTCCTCCTACTCACCAAACACCCTCAAAGCCATCAAGTGTTTTTCTCTGCTTCTCATTTGTTCTTACCTACTGCTGTGTATTTGTGGGTCTTTATGTTCTTATTTCTGTTCATGCTGTAGTCCCCTAAGCACAAGCCACCCTGTACTTTGCAGGAACCATATTAAAAATAAAAAACAAACAAAACAACATATTACTACTATTTAAAAGAAGAAGAATAATTATAGTCTTTAAAAGGAACCCAAGTTCTATACCTATTACAGAATTATTGTACTTGTCAGAGAAAGCAAAGCTAGGCTAAATAAGAACTGTACTTTTTTAATAAGACATAATAAACCCACCTAATAAAACCTCACTGACATTAAGATCTAGCCCAAGAGTTCTGGGGTACTCAGTCTTAGACTCCTTGAATCTTTTTACTAGTCACATGTATAATGTTAAGGAAAAGAGTGGCTTTTTAATAGATATTCATTTGTGAATTATTTTATTTAAAAGAGATGACTAATAATCTCAAGATTAAAACTAAAGTGCAAATTGGCCAAGATCAACTGGGGAAAAGAGTCAGTCATATAAAATAGCGTCATATAGAGTCAAAATCATAATTACATTTAAGTGCAAGCTATAGAATGAAGACAAACTAATAAATATATGAAAAATATCAGGAATTATATGGTCTAGGAATCACTGTGATTAAAAGATTAAGACATATGAAGAGAATGAAGAGCTTATTAGTTTTGCAGATTCAATTTTGTTTTTATAGCATCTGCACTGGATCACAATCATATGAAGAAACCAGATAACATCCAATTTTGAGTATCCATATAAATGGAGAATAGAAAACATGACCATAAAAATAATGTAAGTGATATATTAAAAGATAACTGGGAACCATTACTTCTCACTAAGTGAGAGCTTAAAGGTTACATAGCTGGCATCCTAGGAAAGAAAGATGATGACTATTTTCCATGAATAAAAATATGAAAAAATAAAATTATATTTCCATGAGAAAAATATCCTTACCACTTAATTTTAAATTATGTATCTAACAATAGTTGATTTTATGTTTATTGTATGTAAACAAGGTTTGACTGAGTATCTATACATATACACACATATACACATGTATACATGTAAGTACAGTGGCTTCCGGACGGTAAGTGTGCAAGCTCTTACATGATGCCTCAAGAAGTTGAAATCTTTCCCTACCAAGATGGAAGTCTAGGGCAGTCAACCATCAGTGTTAGATTTGTGGGAAGGAGTGAGATTTCCAAATCCTTTTGACCCAACACTAAATTACAAGCTCCAATGTACCAACCATTAGTCTCAACTCCCTAACTCAGGCATTTTTATTAAAATTTTAAACTGGATGTTATGCTAACTTAACACAACTGTGCCATTCATTAGTTCCTATATTTTAGATTTTTTTAAAAAGACAGCTAAAAAAAATAAATAAAAAAAATAAAAAGATAGCTAAAATAAACTGAAAATTCAAATAAAACATCAATATGGGGATGAAAAGAGGAAAAGAGAAAGACCATTCATCTTAAAAGAGCTTCCTATAGCTGTATTTATAATATTATTATACATTTTAAGGAATAATTTCCAGTTATATCCTAAAATTTTTATTTAATCTACTTTCATTTTTTCCTAAGTAGAAAAGGACTGATCACTCCAAGCATAAAGTTGGAAGATCTATATTTAAACATCAAAATAAAAATCAGTACTTGCAAGCTCAGAAGATAGGAATAGAGTTGAAATAAAATTTGCTTTCATGTATGTTAACAACAGTTAATAATTAAGCAGAAAAATTATAAAAAACTTCCATCAAGAAAGAGAACCCCAAAAAACAGATAAAAAACCTCATAGTGGCAAGGATTAGAAAGCCACGTGAATGTTCTTACTGTCTTTGCAAGAAGAGAACATGCTTTATAGTCATCAAATAGAATTCTTACATTAATATTTACAACAGGCTTTATTCAGCAAATAAGAATACAGTAATAGAAAAAAATACAAATGAAATTAATAGGTAATAGGAAGAACTCATACAGACTATAATACTATTGTTAAATATTAAGCTTTTGTTGCCTTAAAAGTCTATGTATTTCCTTGTATTAAAGATATATAAATTTTACATTTAAAATGTCAAACATGGGTTAAGAGAAGAAACTGAAATGTGTAATAATATTTAATAAGAATATATAAGACTAAAATCAAAATGTTACTGCTTTAAGCTTTTGGTATAGCTTCACTTTAAAAATATAGTTGGCTGCTTTGGGTCACTTCATCTCAGTTCCTAAGAGAAAATAAGAGTCATTTACTAAAGGCAAATCTTCCCTCTAATTTTGCTGTATGTTATCATTTTCCCAATAAAACATGGCCCCTTTTTAATGAAGTCTAAGGAAATGACAAGAACTCTTGAGAATTCATTTTAGTCACCATGGCTACTGGAGAAATCAACTTCAAGCAAACTACTTACTACAAGTAAGTGACTGGATGAAGAGTTGCCACTCATCAACCCTCTCCCTTCACAAAAAAATCAGGACAGAATTTCATCATAATTTTGTTTAGATATAAACTGACGCCACATGCCAATCAATTTTACTTTTAACCCTGATGTCTTCCCAACATATCAAAAGTAAAGAATTTTAATAGTATACATATTGTTTTAATTAGATGTTTTTAATCACCTTGTGTTAATATAGCACCTTGCTCCAAGTTTGCCAACACTAGAAATCTATTTTTTTAATAAAGACACTTCTTACAGTACATGCACTACATGGTCTCATGAAGAAAAATCACTATCAGCGTCCTGAACCACTAGAGACGGGGGGGCTTCAGATTCACTATAACTTTGTAAAAAACAAAAACAATAACCAAAACATGCTATGCATATTAATTCTATTTATTTCTGACTTCTGATCAACCTAAAAACATCCAAATATGTTTCCTTAAAAAGATATTTGTTTTAATAAATGTATTTATATCTTTGAAAAACTAGGGAATAGCAATAACTGACCTTTAAGGTCTAATTTTTAATTTCTAGTAGATCAATCAATATGGTAAACTATTCTTCAGTAAGAATCTCAAAGTGACACACAAACATGGCTTCCATAATAGAGACTTTTGCTATATATTTACAAAATGTTCCCAGTACACCTAACCTAAAAAAGAGGTTATGTATCTTGTTCTATACATAGAAACAGGCACATACAACAAACATGTCTACAGCATGTCTAGCCTGATCCAAATAACTCAGTTCAAACAGGGGTCCATAGCAGGATACACTAAGTTAAAATGTTTTAAAAATTACATGCAGCTCACTGGAGTTTTATAAAGAATATGATCCACTCAAATTACTTATTTACAATTATCTTAATTAACATATACATTGGAACTAGGTTAAAAATTTTTCCAGTAAGCTACACACAATTTGTTTATTTACTGTCTGTAGCATAGGAAATATGCATATGATGTGAAGTGACAGGACAACTGAGCTACTTTAATTCTAACACTATACTGAGCAAGATAGTCAAAATTGATTAGGGCAAGACCTTATAAATGAATGATAAAAATGACCCAAGAGACAAACTTTTAAAAAGCACACGGTACTACTTTAACTGCCGTGTAAACTGAAGCTGTATAAAACTATATAGACCTGGGATGTAGAATTGAAATCTCAAAGGTAAAATGTCAACCTAAATACTTTAGATTTTCATTTTATTAGTGCTAAATTGTGAATGGGGCTATGACTTTCTATGGAATCTCAGAGAAATCGTTGAGATTGTACTGCGGGTCATCTTTTTTGCTTTATGAACATTTGAAAACTAGGGAGAATCCCTCAAAAAGATGAACTATAAATAACACAGAGAGAACTGGGCCTGTACCCCTCATTCCCACACTCTAATTGGGTTAGTGAGCAGAGGGGGCTTCCCTCCTTGTTTGGAGTGGTGCCCTCTAACGACCAGATGGACCTTGCTTTAAAAATCACTCCAGAAGCGATTTCTCTTAGCATTTACAGGGCTGTTGGTAGGAAGCAATCTTCTTTAATACACACTAAGAAGTTTCAGGTGAAATCTGTAATTGACAAAGGCTTCACAGAAACAAGCAATTAAGAATAAAATGAATAAAAGAGACTGCAGGAAAAGCACTCAGCTTTCACAGAATACTTCTCTAGGATAATATTTAGGAAAAATAAAAATTGACAACAACCAGGTGTTACTTTTTCCACTTGATAAACTGCTTCTCCCATCTGTGTACTTGTTAAAAAGATGACCACAGAGTTATTGGGTCTGAAGCAATAATCCACTTGCTGATACTATTAGGGAGCGGGACGGGGTTGGTGGAGGGAGAGGGAAGAACTACAAATAAATAAATAAAGCCTTAGGTGAACATTGAGGCAAGTTCAGCACCTTTTGTCTAAAAGCCTGTTCAGTTTTAATACTTCAAGTTTACTGGAGTGGTGTACTGACAACAAACCCAAAGCTCTCTGAATAGGAAAAGAGCCAGGGTGGGAAGCAGAACAGGGTCCGCCTGTACCTCAGAGGTCCAGGAGCCAGCACCACTCCGTCAGTGTTACTAGTCCAGAAGCGATACAAGTACGTCCGATTAATATAAACAAGAATAAAGCAAACAAGTGCAAGAGAATGGGTGGGAAAAGAACAGAACTGTCGACTGCACTCTCTTTGCCCCATCCTCCACCCCGAAAAGGCAAGTTTGCCTGTAGCGTCAGACAGCCTAGGAGCCAGAGGGTAGCCCTCAGGTGGGTTAATTCCCCCGAGCGTGAGGAATGGCGGCCGCCAGGCGGGGAGGGGGCGGACAGCACTTACTTTGAGCAGCTTACAGCGGATCTGCGCGGAGACCATGTGGCTATTGCGCAGGTTGCCCACTCGGAACATGAGCGTGAGTTTCCCGTCCCTCATAGAGATCACCGCGTGCTCGCTAAACATCAGGGTCTCCGCGCGCTTCTTGGGCTGGGACATCTTGATGAACATGCAGCCGATGAGGAAGGCGTCCACGATGGAGCCGAGAATGGACTGGAAGAGGAAGAGGATGATGCCCTCGGGGCACTTGTCGGTGATGTAGCGGTAGCCATAGCCGATGGTGGCCTCGGTCTCGATGAAGAAGAGGAAGGCCGAAGGGAAGTTATAGACATTGGCCACGCAGGGCGTGTAGTTGCCGACGTGGGCTTTGTTCAGGTCGCCCCGAGTGTAGGCGATCACCCACCACATGGACGCCATGAAGAGCCAGGCCACTGTATAGGTGAGGATGAAGATGAAGAGGTTCCAGCGCCACTTGAGGTCCACCAGGGTGGTGAAAAGGTCCGAGAGGTAGCGGCTCGTCTCACTGCCCAGGTTGCCGTGTTGGACATTGCACCGGCCGTTCTTGTCCACGAACCGCTGTCGCTTCTTCTTGGGCACAAGCTGCTGCTGCTGCGGGCCCTGGCCCGGCCCCTGGGGCTGCAAGCCCGAGCCGCTGGACGAGGTGGTCACTACCTGGTAATCGTCCCCAAATTTCCTTCGGAGTGCAGACATAATACGGAGGGGCGAGCCAGATTCAAACGCGAAGCGAAGGCGCAGGAGCCGAGCGCTGCAAACCAGCACCAATAAGGAGGTGGGGGCGGGAGAGAAAGGGGGGACCAAAGCCGGCGCGCCTGGGGTGGGGGGCGCACCCGGCGGTGGCTGCGGTCTCTGCCCCCCGCAGACGTCTCTCCTCCCCTGGGACGGAGGCTTTCTCTCCACGCTGAGTCTTAAAACCGAAAAAAGTGTTCTCCCACACTCAAGGCAGGAGGGCTGCGAGGACCACGAACCCAAGCGCGAATTCGCCTCCAAGCTTTTCCAGGCTTCTCCTCTCTGCCCCCACCACCGGCATCCCGGGGGCCACCTCTCGCTTCTCACAGCCCCCCCTGACTATCCTGCCGCACTCCCAAACTGACTGCTTTCAAATGAACGAGTTGACCAGCGAGTTCCACCCCACCGGCCAACTCGCCGGGTTGCCCAAGCGGCACTACCTGCTCCGACCAGACCCTCCCCCCCACCCCGCCGCTCCCAGCTCGCCCGCCCCCCCCACCCCCCGGGACGGCTGCCGGCTCCCTCCGGCGCGCCCGCCTCCTATCTTTTGGCCCAAATCCCGCCCAAAGGCATGTCTGCCCGGGCACGGGTGCAGCAGCCCCTACCCACGTCCTCCCGGCTCAGAGTCCCCTCTCCGGACTCCAGAGACGCGTCCGCCTGCCGTCCGCCGGCCGCGGAGTTTCCACGGGCGCCCCCCGGGCCCCCCGGCCGCCCCCGCGCCCGGCAGAGACGTGGCGGTGCGCTACCGCCCGGCACTCACCCGAGGGGAGAGGGCAGGAGGCGGCGCCGCGGGCGGCAGCGGCCGCCGGGCCTCGCACTCTGCCCTCAAGGCTCTTCTCGCCTCCACTTTTCCCGGCGCACCACGATGGGCGCCAACGCCGGTCCCCCAAGCTCTGCGCCTTCCTGGGGGCACCGCGCGGCCCCCGGCGGGAGGATCCTGGTGCACCGGGCAACGGGAAGACTTGGGAGCGGGACTCGAGGGCTCCTGGGCACCGCCGCGCTCTCCTGGCTGGCGACAAAGGTGCTGCCGGAGGGGGTCTGAGCTTCGGGATTCGGGTCAGACTCTCAGGTGAAATACCAGCGCCGCTCCAGCTTTTCCTCGGCTTCACGGCGCCTGCCTTTTTCCTCTTCCCTCCCTGGCCCCCCACTGCCGGTCCGCGTCTCTGCGGCCCGGGTGGGAAGGAGCGAGGCGCGAGCGGGGGGCGGCGGGAGAGTGGTGTGTGTGCGGGTGCTTGTGATCCGCTGCAGAGCCGCGCTAGCCCCGCCTGTCCTGCTTCCCCCGCTGTTTCACCAGCCTGAATTGCACCTCCGCGCCTCAGTTGAGCCTGCAGTGTCTGGCAGCTCAGGAAAAAGCTAGCCCCTCCAATGAGAAGCGACTCTAAATCTGCTCCCCAAAGCCAGCCAACTCTTCTTCCTCGCCCCTCTGCATCAGACAGAAACCCCCCAACAAGCACGAAAGGCTTCTCTCTGAAAGGGGAGAAGTATAATGTGTCTGTATAACTAGGGCTCTCCTTTACACGGATGCCTGGGTTTAAGGATGCCCCATAGAGACCGGAACTGGCTTCGTGATAAGCATGTTCAGAACTCAGAGTTGCAAGTAGCAGAGGGGGTTCAAGATGGGAACAGAAGAGACGGGAGACGCTCCTAGGAGAGCTCACAGTCCTGCCTGAAAATGGCTCTATTAGAAAGGCATAGAATGTCCGGAGTTAATGTGTGGCTGTAATTGAGGGATGAAGGCTGGATTGTAATGGCCAGGGCTGGCAGTTAACTTAATGGAAGGGCAAAGTGCAGAAATAGCTAATATAGTGCCCATGTGGAAACATCAGTTTGTTTACCACGTTTCATGTTTGTTCTAAGATGCCATGGTCTCTTATGGCATATTGCATTCAGTCCAGATCCATAAAATTGAATTGTTGGAAAATCATCAAATCATGGGATTGTGAAAACAAGGGAGGGCTGTAAGACTCCCAGGCAAAAGAAAATGAATCTTTCTACTAATTCTCCTCCAATAGGTGCTCTCTTCTAATTCTCTGTCTCTCAACCTTAGTGCAGGTCAGCCATAAGTAGAGGACTCGTGTCCTGTGGTTTGGTTAAAACCCCTACCCCAGGTTACAGACTTCTCCTGCAGGCTCTCTGATAAGAGGTCAGTGACTGTGATCCTTTACGATTACATAAGGGAAAGTGACCCTGTGGGAAGTGGAAACTTCTCTGGGTCTGGGTCATAGACCTGATTTGAGTTTTGGCCTGCTATTTACAAACTGTGTGACCCTGAGCAAGTTGCACACAACATCTTTGACCCTGAGCTTTCTATTCTGGAAAATTGGGAGTTTGAACATTTTCCCAATGTTAATCCCGGAAAAGGAGAATGAATGTGGTTTTATTAACTCTTCTAGCTGCAAAGGATGTCATAGACTGGGCTGTAAAGTTGCAACGAGGCCAAGAGATGAGGAATGAGTGTTTGGAGTTGGTCTCAAGCTGTGAACTAGCACAGATTCTCCTCTCATCTCTGACTGCTCTCCTCCTAAGTGATGATGCCCTTGCCAGGCTGGCTTCTTTCAAATCCTGAAACCCACTGAGGCGTAATCCTCATCCTTGGACCTTTATTTATCTGTGTTCTCTTTCTGAAATGTTCTTGCCATGGCACTCCATGTTGCTGATTTCGTCAGTCATTCACCTCAGCTTGAATGTGTCCTCCTTAAGGAGCTCTTTCACTAGCCTCTCAGCTACACCCTATCACATCAACTTAGTTCATCTTCATGATACTTCTTTTTCCAGCTACTATTTTCTTCATTTGTTTCCTGTTTCTCTCTCATTCTGTCAGAGTCCTGGAATGGAAAACACAGATCTTGTCCCTAACACCTCGAACACTATCTGTCATGTACTAGGTCCACAATAAATATTTGTTGGATCAATAGCATATACCAATATACATATATCACTAGAAACTCCACATGCACTGAGTAATGCAAAATTAAAAGTTATCACTAAATCAGGTCGCTTAAATAATTTAATATAAAAGAGCATGTAAATTAAAGCAATCCTTCCTGTGCTTGTTAGTTTTCGAACTGGTATTCAGTCAGTTGCCAAATCCTTTTGACTGTCCCTCTGATCTCTCTTTTTAAAATGCTACTTTCTTCAAATTGTCATTTCGTTTTAGACCCAAAGTCAAATGATGTTCTTACCTTTAGTCTTTTACTCCTTCAGACTGTCCTAGGTAATATTACTAGGTCTGTCTCCTTAGAATCGTATCCATTTATCAGTGGCATGGAAACCAAAGAGTTATTTGATTATTTCGTTTAATTATGTCATTTCCAAGCTTTTAAACATTCCCACTTTAAAAAAAAAATGTTTTTCTGTGAAAAACCTTTGCCATTTTCCAACAACCAATCTTTTTTTTCCAAACTTTAAACTTTTATTTTGTATTGGGGTATAGCCAATTAACAATGTTGTGGTAGTTTCAGGTGAACAACGAAGGTACTCAACCATACATATACATATATCTATTCCCCCCAAACCCCTCTCTCATCCAGGCTGGCATATAACATTGATCAGAGTTCCATGTGCTATACAATAGGTCCTTATTGGTTATCTATTTTAAATATAGCAATGTGTACATGACCTTCCCAAAGTCCCTAACCAACAACCAAATTTATAAACAAGTTTATATGTTAAGAAGTATAGTCTAGTCTAGAGGCTAGAAGGGGGAAATCACTTGGGTCAATATCACAGACTTAATAGGTAGAAACTTTGAGGTTTGAACCCAAAGCAGTGCATCTTTAGAACCTGGTTGGTCTGCCATCTTTTCCCAGGTGCCTAGCAAGGAATCTGAGATTCCTGCTCCAGAGCCAGGGTCTCCCTCCGCTCCACCACACTGATCATACAGGTTGAGATCTAAGGTCCACCAGAATATAGCCTAACCTATCTTTCCAAAATTATCTCCTCCGTTCCCTTTAATGTGGTCTCTGATTCAGACAACTTTGGTTCTGCAGTTTCCCAAACATTAATTGCATTTGCTCAACGTCTGTCCTGTCACTTAAGTTTTCTTTTTCTATCCCTGAAAAGTCCAAATTACCATCTCTAGTGTATACATAAAGGAAAGGGGGAATTTCTTTAGTTTTTATTTCAAGTGATTTTACCAAAATTTACCAAGATTTCCCTTGTAAAACAGTAAACACCCTGAGCATCCACCTCTTGATATTTAGATACCATCTAGCGCTCCAGCTACCCAACCCTGCCTTGCAAAGGTAAATATTTAATACATTTTTAGAAAGAACATAAACTGCTGAGCCTACTTTTACTGTGCCAGGAAACTTTCTTGGAACTTTACAGTTAGTATTCCTGTTTCAGAGCTAGCAAGATGGTAGAGACGAGATCCCAAAGCATGTCTCCCCATTTTCAAGGTCTCTCTTGGAGAGAAACAGTACTGCCTGATAAGTTAAAGACTTTTCAGGATGCCATCATTGTCACACTTTACATGTGACTGAGCCTCTGATCTATTTGTGACATCCAGTCCCACTCCTTGAAAATGTTTAAAGATGAACCAAGCACATCTTCCCCTGTCAGGGCGGCTGCTTCCATGATGAGGTTCTGGAGAGCAGCCAGCCCCACGGTGCTAAGGTCAGGCAAGACGTGTAGGGAATGGATGACAGAAGGCCACCTAATCAGGTGCTGTCTGATGAACTGAAGTGAAACACTGTGGACAGAATGGGTCAAACACAGGAGAGGCACACAGTTTCAGCCAAGGCCACAAAGCCAGAACAATCTGGAAAATAGAACTGGAGAATACACAAGCTACCATTTAAAGATAAGGTGGTAGATTATCAACAAGACTACCATGCGGTTCTTGGCTGGAGGAGGGGAAGGAATCAAAGCTATATTTAACAACCAACTCAGTCCTAAACAAGCTACACATTTATTCTTCCCAGAAAGTGATTCTGGCAATGTCTTATTTTCTGTGTCCAAAATTAGTAATAACATGAATAACTGTAACTTTAAAAATGAAGGATATGATTCTGTGTTTTAATACTGAAAAAGCATGACTTTGCACTTGCACTCACCCTATTATATAACAGAACAGTGTGGAGAAAAGAGTATATTTAATGTAAAAGAAAAAACCTTCTGCCCCCGAGAAGTCCAAATTCTAAAAATGACTTAGTCTGCCAACTGTGAAAAAAGCAAGGCTTTGAACATTTCAGCATACCTGGAGTTCATCTCCTCGTCATTCACTGATTGTTACTGTGACTCCCACCATGGGACAGTCTGCATGGCCAGAAATATTAATTACTCCCAGGTGAAAATGGTATTGCATTTAATACTCCTTTACTCCTAATCCTACCATTCTCCAAAGTCTGGTGAAGGGATGGGCAGGCTTGGGATCTGAAGCTCTGATGCTTCAAAAGGTAACACATCCCATTACCACCATAAGCTCCGCTATATTTGGGAAGAGGTCACTCTTTGAAATTCTGTATGCAATTTTGGGCAATAGAATGGTGTGTTTTTTTTTTTCCAATCCTCCTAAAAAAAGAAATACTGAAGTTATTTTCTCTCTTGCCAAAAAAAGAAGGAAAAAAAAAATGAAAGGGAGAAATCAGTTTGAGATCTGATTGCACAGACTTGAGAACAGAGGCATTGCCATACCATAGCAGATGACTCATCCAGTCCTTCATCTTGGCTCCGTATCCTGGCCTCTGCCAGAGGATTCAGAGAAAGGCAAGATGCCATGTCACTCGGAGACCGTTTATTTAGTGAGACTTTTCCTGACATAAACCTGCTCTTTACTCCAGTTGTGTATGTGGGAATACTCTGGTTCATGAAAGAATAAAAACTTTTAAAAGTCTTTCAAAACTTAAGGTCTGTTAGAAAAGAAATAATTATCAGACTCAAGGGTTTGTTAAGGATATGAAGGAAAAAATAATTTCCTATTGGAATTATGTCCATTGAAGTTATTTGAGAATTTCTCCCCTGAGAATACTGATAAAGTCCCAGATGTCAAAATATGTACAAAAATGCTGCTTAGTTCAATACAACACACACATAATGTGCATAAATAATGTGCCCAGCACTATGCAAAGGGTTGTGCAGGTCAGAAATGATAACAACATAATGTAAATAAAATATGTTAACAACAACAATAATAATACAATGTGGTAAGCATGTAAAGGAAAAAGATTGCTTTAGTTAACGTTCAGAAGAATGAGTCTCTTTTGGAAATGCTTCTGAAGGTGAGTTCTCCAAACCTATCAAACTGGAACCACTTATATTTTTAGGCATTAAATTATCTCTATCCAAATGACTTTACTTTAAATATCTGAAGACAGAGTTTTAATGACCAGATTTCTAAGAGGCAACATTTCTACTTAATGGAATAAGAAATCACTTATGCTCATAAAAAGTTAAACATTAAAACACTGGAAGAAAAAATACAAAGAGTGGCATTTTGGAACGATAAAGTACATTTTTCATGCTGATTTTTGTGCTAGTATACGCAGAAAAGATTATAATTAGTTTCCACTATGGGAAAATAAAAATGCAACTTTTGCCATTTTCATTAAAATGTTAGAAGATTGACAGATTGTGTCAGTACAGTTTATCTGGAATGCAGATACAGAGACAAAGCTAGGAGGGCAAAAGTTTTCTTAGGGGTGACACTTAAAAGAGGAAGAGACAGGATGAAGCAGAAAGAGCCTTTAGGCTGTGATGTTGATCTGATGGTAATGAAAAGAAAGGTGAGAGGAAGTAGAATAGAGAGACACTCAGACTGTGATGCAAACTGGCCAACCCCATGGGGAGCAAAAGCTGACCCCATGGAATAGTGTCCATACAAAGTCAGGCACAGATAGCCCTGTCCCATGGGCTCACTGAGCTGTCACTGGCTAGGAGATGCCCTCAGAAGAAGGTGACTTTGGCTGAATGCTGCAGCAGACCAGGAAGATGCTGTCACCAAAAGCCAGACCATCCCTTGCGCTCCTTCCATCTGAAGACATTCTCCAAAGCAGATCAAATGGCAAACCTCCATGGCTGCCAATCAGAGAAGTGGAATCTATCAGAGTCTTTTCAGAAGTTTTGTTACAAATATCCAGAAATACTAGTATAGTCTAAACAACTGTTTATGACTGTGTTCATAAATCTTCAGTTTTGTCCTGGTACAATGACATGAATCTCTCTCTCTCTCTCTCTCTTTTTTTGGCAAGAGTGAGGGGTGTAATAGCCTATGGCCATGTTGATCTTGTCTTCAGTTATAGTATTCTAGAGAATAGGATTTTATATATATATATATATATATATATATATATATATATATAAAACTTCTTTTAGCATCTTCCTGGACTGAGGCAACTTGACAGAGGGAGAGACAAGAGTCATGAAACAGTTGGGCATAGGATAGGAGAAGAGAGTAAAAGAGAAATTATGAAAGAAAATATCCTAGATGATAAAGAGGTGGAGGATGGAAATCAAGCAACATTTCATAGCAGGAAACCCAGATTAGAAAAGAAAGTGCTCCTGTGTGTGCTCAATCGTGTCTGAGACACGTTATGAATATTTTATTTTATTCATATATTTATTTATTTATGAATAGTTTATTCATATTCTCAATCTTTGAGACCCTATGTACTGTAGCCCACCAGTCTCCTCTAGTTACGGAATTTTTCAGGCATGAGTGAGCTGCCATTTCCTTCTTCAGGGGATCTTCCCAACTCAGGAATTGAACCCGTGTCTCTCACATCTCTTGCATTGACAGGTGGATTCTTTACCATGGTGCCACCTGGGAAGCCCCAGAAAGGAAAGTGGAACAACATGTAGAATTTTCTGAAATCTAATTACCCTGTTATAGTTTCTATCAATAACTGTGCATTAGCATCGCCTTGTGACTTTACCCCAGGTCATCATATCAGATTTTCTCTGCATAAGGCCCAGGCATCAGTATTTTTCTAAAGCTCCCTTGGTGGTTCTGACAACACAGCTAGGATTGGGAAACACTGGTTGTAGGAACTGCTTGCCTATGGTGGAGGAGTTTCCCTGGGAAGTGTTACATGTAGAAGTATCATCACTCTTTCTTCCCCATTCCTCAAAGGCCCCATTCTCTGATTAACTGGAGAAAGACAGTTGGGATTAGTAACCCCTTGTTCCATGAACTGTCACAAATCACCAGAGTCCAACACCTGTAGATCTGAATGCAAAGTAACAGGAAGCTCTTTCCCTCCTTGCAAAAGCACCTGGGCAAAGCAGGATGCAGTGTAGGTTGCTTGCAGTTTCATCCAGTCCTACTACCCACACTCATAAATAATGACACTGAATAGAAGGATCTGGGGCCACTAAATTCTTAAGCCCATTAATGTTTTTAAGTTTTTTCATTAATAATGCTTCTACAACTTTCTCTGAATGCAGATGTAAATTTAAAAATTCTGCCTTTATAATCTCTCTTCACCACTATTTATCATACTTTCCTGAATTAGAATAACTGAAACTAGGAAAGGGAGGGAGAGTAGAAGGAAGAAAAGGAGGGAAGAAGAAAGAGCACAAAAATGAAAACTCTCACAAAGATCACTGATCAACCTGTGGCAGAGCAGGTTACCCCTGAAACTAGGTGGCCGCGTCGGCTGACAGCCAAGCTGAAATTAGCAGATCTCAGCTAATACATGCTTTGTGTTACATGATTAGTTGGAGAAAGGTGGGTAAAGAACAATTACAGAAATAAAGACAATTACCACTAGAAACTGGAATGTCCTTTTTATACACACTTACTTCTAAAATTCCTCCCAGTTTTTTACTCAGAGAAAACTCTCAATTTTTTTTTTCATTTAGCTTTGCTTTCATTTAGTAAAATGACATCATAAACTCACCCGTGTTAGTGATGATCCAGCCATCCAGGGATCATCTTCATGTTCCCTATGAGATAACAGAAGAGGTGCTGTGGGTTACTTCAGGGGTACAGTGGAGGAAGTGCATTAAAACTCTGCCTTTCCCTGTTACATGGTTCCTCCTCCAACTTTCAAAGTGGGTGCTTCAGCAATTCAAGTTTCTGGTTGACTAGACTAAGCAATTATTGTCAAAGCTGCTCTGAAAGTAAAGACCATATCTAGTTTATTCATAAAGAGCTTCTACCTATTTATTATGATACCATAGATTATACTGTGGCTCTGAAAGCATCTTGGCATTGAAGTAATAATTAAATGTAATGATTCTCCAAAGCTACTCTTTTTTCCTCTCTCTCATCTCTATCTACTAATTGAAAAGTCTCTCCTCCAAACAGAGCTTAGGTGATTGACACATTTTTTTTTTTTAATTAGTGAATTTCTCTAGAGAGAGCGGATAGGGATTAGCAATCTATTATGGAGGTAAGATAAAGAAGATGCCTGCTGTTCAATAGTTACCTTTCTATATTGTTTCTGTTTTGCATCAAGATGAACAACCAAAGAAATTAAACATACTGTGAAATGACCAAATAATGGATATATGACCAAATAATGTACCAAATAATTCCATGTATGTAGAAATAAAATTGTTTCAGCAAGTAGTTTTTAGCAAAATCAAAGAACAAGGATGCAGCAATTAGAGAAGGGGAGAAAGAGAGGATGGAATAGGGAGGTCACAGCCCAGGTCTAGCCATCAGTAAAGTGCATATCTTTTTGCATTCAGTGAGGCTAAAGTTGCTGCTGATGAAATGTCCTCACATATTCTGTCAATGTCAGAATGCAAACATCACTAAATAAACCCTTGTGTCAAAATGTCACATGGTGATTATTTATGCTTCTTGACAATACCAATGAATGACAAGGCTGCCTCTATAGCTGTGAAAGGTTGCATACCAATTGTTAGAGGTAACACAGATGAAGGACAACGTAGTCAGCAGAATTCATTTAAACTGTGCCATTAATTAGGTATGTTACCAGCAGCCAACACAGTACACACAACTGTTATTCTCCTGATTGAAAAAATATTGACTAAACAACTTAATGCAAAGCATTTAATGATTAAAATGCCTTTCTGAATCCCTGCTATCAAGTGGATAGTTGTACTGAAGAAGAAGTGTCATTTATTTTTCTCCTTTATTTGCATGTTGTTTCAGGTGTTCTTTCTTCTGGTATTGAATTTGAAGTCCATGTATTTACAGGAGATTGCTATCACCAATAAAGTTTGGATAACACAAAATAAACCCAAATGACACAGTGATAAAATCTTTGCAATATATACACAAAGGGACTAGATATCCAGCCCCTTTGTTCCTGAATCCCTTGTCTCCTTTGCCAACTGAGATAAAAGGTAGGTCAATGGGATAAAACTAAGTATTGTGAAAACATTTTATCAAATCAATCAGTAAAATCTGTAAGGTGATTATAAATCTGTCACCATACATTTCAAATATTAAAAATAATTTAAAAACATTGTTTTATTAGGGATAACATTCTACTAACATTTTCCTCTATTCATCATCCTGACAGGTACTAATACATTAGATGTTCAAAACACAATTCGATGTTAACTGAATCGCTAGGCTTTTGGGGGTCTTCACTGTGACCTCTGATACTGCCCCCAGCTGTTGGAATATGAATCCTTGCTTTGAAATTTCTGGCTTTGTGATCTTAGGCAAGTTACTAATCTCTCTGTTTCTGGCTTTTCTTACTGTTAAAATGAAATAAAAGTAACTTTCACCTTGTTGAGGTAGTATGATGTGAGAATTAACTGACAATCTACATAGATCATAGTGCCTAATATTCGGCACAAAATATTTTCAAATTCACTGAAAAGCAAATAAAAATTATCTTTAAATAAGTAAAATATCTACAGGGAGAACGTCTCACCTGCTATTAGCCTATAGATGATTTTATGGCCACAGAAATATCATGAAATTAAAGCAACAACTGAAGTCAAAAGATTTTAGTATATTCACCTTCTTTAGTAACATTGTAAGTCACAAGTTACAAACTCTGTTTTCTCAAGTCAACAGAAAGGAATGTGCCTGTTTTCATTCCCTGTTGTTGTTTAGTCATTAATTCAGGTCCGACTCTTTTGTGACCCCATGGACTGTAGCCCACCAGGCTTCTCTGTCCACAGAATTTCAGGATACTGGAGTGGGTTGCCACTTCCTTCTCCAGGGAATCTTCCCAGCCCAGGAACTGAATCTCAGCCTCCTTCATTGGCAGGTGGATTCTTGACTGCTGAGCCACCAGGAAAGCCCTCTCATTCCCTCCACTCTTCCATTTCCCTGTTTCTCTCTCAATGCTGGCTGTATCTGAAGTTTCGCCACCTGAGTCTACTATTTGTGGTCTAATACGCACTTGCATTCACTCATTCAGAATCCCTTTGCTTATTGATGGAAGAAGTCCCCAGGTCACCTCATTCCACCCCCACCCCTACCCAAGCCCTTGCATCAGTATAAGAGAAGAATGGGCTTCTTAGCAGTCCAACAAGAAGACAGCCCTCATCCATTCTCCACAACAACAAAATTCCTACTAGAAGCAAAGCAGAATAAAACTTTCCTTAACTTTCTCCTGTAATGAAACAGTGAAAGAAGTATTCCCCAGAACACTTTTTGTGATGTGGAAGTGTTTGAGCAGAGTCTGAGACATATGAAAGTGGATGGAACTATTTCAAAGTCAGACTTCAAGAGGTGCTTGTTAGTCTTGAGAGGGAGGAAGAAGGACAAAAGGAAGCGAGGAAGAATTGAGAGCAGTCTCAGCGCTGATGGGAGACCTCCCAATGACAGTCTTTGAAATTCACAAAATTCATTGGTCTGATTGTTTTTGAACCCAGTGAAGTGCTTGGGACACACATTCCTCTTGATATAACATAAAGGAAAGCCAAGATGGTCCTTGCAACTGCCAGATCTGAAAGATAAAAAGATGCAGGAAGAAATAAGCCCTGAAAACAAGAGACATCTCAGGAGGGCTTTGGATTGGGTAAGGCCATAAGGATCACATCAAGTTGGAAAAGTTCTGTGAAGAGTAAGGAGCCTCCAACATGATCCTTGGTTTACAATCCTGGTTTTGGTTTTTGGATTTATTTAAAAACATTTTCCTTATTAAGTCAAAGAGACCAGTGGCTGCACCAAATCAGCTTTATCACCGTTAACCTTTCATTGTGTTCTGTGTGGGTTACAAAGTGACACAAGTGAGAAAAGGGCATTTTGAAATTAAGAGAGAGCGGTGGGCTAAGTTATTAAAATAACCGTGCAAATAACAATCTGGAAATGCTATCAGAGTATTTCAAATAATGACTTCAGAAAGTAAACCTACCTAACATAATAGGGCACATTTAAATTGGTGCTATTTAAAGGCAAAATAGCTGTACTATCACAAAAGTGACACTGATACTTCAATTCTACGTGCCTTTCAAACAGTATGAAAGGCTATAACTTTAGGATTTACCTCAAATAAAAGCAAAAACTTGTAGCAGAATATATATTTATATATATACACACATGTGTATATATATAATTTTCTAAGAAACATCTTAATACAGACATTTCTAAAGCAAGAGTATTTTATTTTCAAAAGTCAGAACACCTATAAGTAATAAATTAGTTTCATGAAACTGTCACAATGAGTATGTGGAAAGAGGAAATATTTATATCGTTTTTCCAAATTTGATAGCATTCATCATCTGTTTGCCGTAAGTTTTAATTGGCTCCAGTAATACCAGGGTTACTTTGAAGAGTTTCCAGTGCTAAATAACTCATGACCCTATGTACCATCTAGAACTGTAATTGAAGGTAAGGAAGAATAATATTCTTAGAACTCCTTCTTAAAAGAGAACTTACAAGGAAGGAAAAATAAAACAGATAAAAGCAGAGCTATTCCTGTTGAGGCTGGGTCGTGGCAGAGAATCTCCTCAACACAAATAGAAACTATAGCACTCACAAGGGCACATCCTCCATGTCTCTGGAATTTAATTGATAGAATGGAATGGAGATAGGGTGAGGGAGAGATGCCAAATTCCTCCCAAACCGGGTCCACTTCCGGGATGCTCTGACATTTGAGGAATGAGGAGGCCGAACTGATAAAAGTGAATTCCCTGAAGGACTTAAAAGTCTCATGAAAGGAAGTTCATTCCTTCTGAGAGAAGAAGGAGTGAGGTTGAGAAGCTAGTAGCAAAGCCTTAGTCATAGAGGGATGAGCAATTCTGCCATAGGTTACCTAGCACACAAAATGTCTTTATCCAGGAATTAATGGTTTAATATAATGTATGAGTCTTATAGATGTGCAGGTGTGGGGAAGGATTGATGGGAGCCTAAATTCAAGAAGAATAGGCTGTTTCATTAAGAATTCTGTGAGGAAAAAAATGTTGAATATAAACAGCACACTTTGGTGCCCTTGTGGAGTGGTATTAACACTGCAAGAGAGAGCTATTTTGAAAAAGCTTGGTTTCTGAGAATTGGGATATCCAAAAGTTGCCTAGCCTACCTGCTATGAGATGGAGTAATCTTGATCCTAGCTTCAGAACAGGGGCTGTCACAGAGGGAGAGTAAAATGCCCAGAAGAGGCAGCTCCGTGTGTGATTCCTCAAGGGGAGAACAGAGTGTCAGAAGTGACAGAGCTGACAGTACACACAGGTTCCTCCCCTGAGTGGAAACTTCCATTCCCTGAGAGGCAGCAGAGCAGGAAAAAATAGGAAAAAAAAAAAAAAAAGCCTCTGTTACTTGACCAGACCTAGACTTATACCTCAACAACAGTGAATGACCACCAAAAGATTCCCCACAAAAATATGATGGATGGTGGAAGTTGCGTTAATTGGAAAAGAAAGTGCTAGGATCAAGTGGCAGCAACAGAAAAAGAGGTTAACTACAGAGAAGGAGGGGCTTTCCTGGTGGCTCAGTGGCAAAGAATCCGCCTGCAATGCAGGAGAACCTGGGTTTGGTCCCTGGGTCAGGAAGGTCCTCTGGAGAAGGAAATAGCATCTCATTCCAGTATTCCTGCCTGGAGAATCCCAGGGACAGAGGAGTCTGGTGAGCTACAGTCCATGGAGTCTCAAAGAGACTTAGTAACTCGACAGCAGCAACAACAGAGAAGCAGACTGCATAGGCTTTACTCTTTCAAGGATTAAGACAGCAATTGGTCAAATTATTTCTGTACTTACTTATACACTCTGTCTCTGCACTTCCGGAATATTCCAACCATACTTCTGTGTGCTGAGTAGAGCTCAGTGGCCCTCTGGAGCTCACATCTCATAGGTACTTTTCAGTTCACCTTACATGAAATTGGATGTGTGGAGTTCCCTTCTTTTTTCTTTAAAGGCCACATTATAAGACAGATAAGACAGAAAGTTACTGTGGAATCACTGAGGCTAGCATTGCTAAGAAAGATAATCCATCTTGGAATCACTGGAAATTGCCTTCCTTATGCACAGAGAAGGCCATAGCCTTAGGATGATAAAGACTGTGGCCCCATGTGGTTGAGAGATAATGCAATAGAAGCCATGTGTTCTGTGTCCATGTGATGGTAGGAAGCTGGCTTCTACCCTGATCCAGTGTTCATGGGACCAGATTTGCCTTTCTGAGAGGTAGCCTTATATATGATGAGAAAATCTTGTTCACCAGAACTGGAACCTTGGCTAGAGAAAGCGGTCTCCTAGTTGTGCTCCAAAGGCAACCATCAGGGGCTGGTTCAGACAGTGCTTCGACTTGAGCCACCCTAGTGCCCCTCAGCAGCTATAATGCTCCCTTCTACTAGCATCCACCTTTGTCCAAGCCTCACCGTCTCAAGTTCATGAAGTGACAGAGAATTAAAAGGACTCGAACCTCTAGGCATCTGCCTTATTGCTTAAATGTTTTTTTTTTTTAAACGTTTTTTGAGGGTTCTGTTTGAGATCCTTCAGAATTTCTCTGGTGCCCTCTGATTGCAGATGGACAGTGCTGGCTGCCTAAAGTTCCATCTTTAGCTTCCTGTCTTGGGATTGCATCTCTTTTCTCTTTTGCTTTCTAAGCAGGAACACCCTTGGGGGCTTTTCCAAAATGGTCCTCAGCCAGTTCCACTCCCCACAGATACTTTACAGCTTGTTCCCAGGAATACGCCTCTTATGTCACGGCTTCAGATGTTCTATCAAAGCAAAGTTTTGTTCCACTTTCCTGGTGCGACTCAGGTTCTTGTTCCAGGGTCCCCCAAGCTCCAGGGAATCTATGTCAAGCTTTCCAAAATATTTTCTTGAAAATCTTTCCATCTGGCATTATCTTTCATTTTTTTCCCTCTTGGGAGATTGTGAAAAGGACACACAATAAACTATCAACTCTTTAAAAAGCTGTGTCACTACAGCCTTTTTAAGCAGCAGGTGAAATAATGTTGACTGAACTAATTTTATGATCTCTGAGCATGTCTCTCAAAGATGTCTGGCACTTTATTTCAGACATGCAGGGACTTCGTAACTACTGTATTGTTCATAACTTTCCAGGCTCCTGTGAATGAAGTCCAGCTGTAACTCGATAACATTACCCATGGATCACATGGACCAGTGATCACATTATACATTGATAGCATTATGCATCAACAGAAAGAAATAAGAACATTGGAAAATAAATGATACTCTAAAGATAATTGGTAAATCTCATACTAAAATATCTTATAAAGCTATAATAAACAGGCTAAAGAGATACTAACTAAATAGATTATATACCCAGAACCCACATAAAAACCTAAAAGAATTCCAAACTAGTGATGCAGAGTGGATTCATAATAAATATCATTGTTACTGTTAAGGAATGTCTTTTATTAAAGTCTTTATTGAATTTGTTACAATATTGACTTCTGTTGTTTATGTTCTTATATTTTTGGCTACAAGGCATGTAGGATCCTAACTCCTTGACGAGGGATTGAACCCACACCTCTTGCACTGGAAGACAAAGTCCCAACCACTAGACTGCCAAGAACGTCCCAGGAATGTCTTAACAGGGGATCCCTGAAAAGCAGATTCTGAGGCAAAGATTCATGAGATACCCCTGTATCAGGGAATATAATCCTAGGTAGTGAGAGTGAAGAAAAGGAGAATAAGTTTAGGAAGGGGGAAAAGGCAATAGAAGATGCAAGGATTGAGTTGACTGACTGCTCCATCTCCAAAGACCATTTTCTAAGAGGCATTATGGACAACAGCTTCTCATAAGGCAAAAAAAAAGTGATCTCTAGTTGTCCCCTCACCTGTTATTGGTTAGTCAAGGATGTGCCCCCAAAAGATTAATTACTCCAGTTCCTACAACACTCATGTATACCCCCCATACACACATCCTCTGCTTATATATATTTTGACATCAGATACAAATACCTCTATGTCACTACTCTTCAATAAGAAGGCCTTAGGGCAGGAAGTCTGTGTTGCGAGGTTGGTCACAGTCTACCCCCATTTAGGTCTGGCTATAGTTATTGGGGTTGAAGCAGGTAAAACAGTGAGACGGAAGGGCTGAGGGAGAACCATTTTGAAGTAGTGTGTATCTGAAACCAAAAAAAAAAAAAATTAACTATTGTGTGGAAGTCAGGTATCAACTTAAATCTTTATGCCAATGCTTACCCCAAAATAAATGCCAGTAGACAGAAGAAAATAGAAAATTAAACCATTAAACAAAAGTTGATATTGATGCATATGCATCTCTAAAAAGCTTATAAAACGCTGGCGATGAAGGAGACTGCAAAGCAAAAGAAAATGATAAGGAAAGTCCAAATTCTGTCCAGCGCTGACGGATGCATTGATGCGTTTCTTGGAGCTGTTTCCTTCTGTGTAGTCGGAACCCTGGCCTCTCTTATTATCCTTCAGTGTCATTGAATTGCATTTCTTTGGTCTCCTCAAGGACTCTCACCCAGGTTTGTACTGTACATGTGAGGTTTGCCAGATCCTTGTCTTGTTTGTTTGTCCTCACTCCATGCCCTCTGAATGTTCTTGTTGACACTCTCAAATACAATTATCCATAGGCTGATGATTTTCAGATCTGTCAACCCTGTTTTCTTTCGAGCTCCATATCAATATTTCTCCCATGTTGCTGCTGTACACCCTTATCAAATTTTGTGGGCTCAAATCTGAAATCAGTACTTCTTTCCCAGGACACATCAGGACTCCTCCTTGTCCTGAGGCACTGCTGAAATCTGAGTCAGCAGTGGCTCCTTTCTTCCCCATATTCAACACATCAGCCTCTCTTGTCAATTCTTTCTCAGAATGTTCCTCAAGTCTGGCTTGTCTTGTCTAATTCCACTGCAACTGCCTTAATTCAGGAACTCGGGATCACTCATCTGAAATATTGCAATAGCTTCCCATCTGTTCCTTCTCTCACCAGGCTCTCTTACTATAGTCCTTCCATCAAATTCCTGCCAAGTGATCTTCCTGAAAGCATTTTTAATTGATCGTGTCCCTATCCTGTTTTAAAACCTCCCTTGTTCCCACTTCTCACAGAAGGATTTTTTTTTAAACAATATTTTTTAACCTCAAGTTTGCCTGGAAGACAAATATATAACCCTCAATTCCTGGTACTCCACTGTTCAAGTATCTATTAAACATCTCAATCCTAGTTTTGAAGTATGTGTCAACCATTTATGTTTCTGGAAATTCTAAATTGAGCCTTCCATCATAATAAGAACTCTATGTTATTCATATTTGTATGCCCCAGAGTATAATCTATTGACTAGGACAGAGTAGAATCTCAGAAATGCTTCTTATTGAATGAATATTTAGAGACAGGAATTGCTAAAGTAGGATCTTTCAAAAATATGTTTCAGAAGTATGTTAAAATACTGTCATATATAAATATGGTTTTGTAGATAAACCAATTGGGGACATATTAAAAAAATAAATGAAATAATTTTAACTGGACTACTCAGAATCTCTTTTTAATGCATATCATGAATCTTAAAAAAGCAATGTAGTATAAAAATATTCACTGAACATTTTTCTACCAAACCAATATTTGAAATGAGTTACACTTTAAGGAAATTATTTTGAAAATGTTTCTATGAGCAGGTTCACTAATTCACTATAAGACAATAATAAAGACAGTTTCCTCTCATATATATCTTTATTCACCAGAAGAATATATAATATAACCCAAAGATTATATAGTTTTCTTATAATTAAATTTAAGCTATTCTTCAAGGTAGATGAAAGGAACACAGGGCAAGGTTAACTTTTCAAGGCCATTCCAAGTAAATATTGTGGATGATTTCATATTCCTGACAATAACAATAATAAATAAAACATCATGTATTTTTTTCTGGATTGTATTCATATCCTTCACTAAATTGTTGGCTCGAGACCTTGAGAACTCAGGGCAAAGCTGACAATGGAAAATAAGCACATTGATCATTATTGTGTAAGTACCAAAACAAACAATCCAAGGAAATAATAAAAAACACTTTTTGATTAGGGTATTTCAGAGGAAACACAAATTATTCTCATATTTTACTAGGTAGAAAATGATTTGCCAAATTATTAAAAGAGGCAAGTTCTGACTATATCAACCTGTATTGGGACTCAAGAATCTGTACTTTAACAAGTTTTTCTTATAATTCTTATGCAAAAAGTCCAGAACTAACAGATAACACTTGTACATACCCTGCCTTCACTTATAACAGTCTATTGAAAGGCTACACAAAAGAAAGTGAATGAATAGGGTGTGAAGACTAATTTTATGTGTCAACCTGGCTTGGCCATGGTGCCCAGATAGATGGTCCAACATTATTTTAATGTTTCTGTGAAGATAGAAAACAAGAACTTCTGTGAAGTTTTTGATGAAATTCACACTTAAATCAGTGGACTTAGTAAAGCTGATTGCCTGCTATAATGTGGGTAACATTATCCAATCAGTTGATGACTTGCCTAGATCAAAAGGCTGACCTCCCCACTCCCAATTGAGAAAGGAAATTCTCCAGCACACTGCCTTCAGACTTCATCTGTAACAGCACCTCTTCCTGCTTCACCAGAAGACTGCCTTTGGATTTGAACTGCAAGTCTCCTGAGTCTCTCACCTGCTTACTTACTTACTTTGAAGTCGCTGAGTCGTGTCCGACTCTTTGCCACCCCATGGGTTAAAGCCTACTACTCTCCTCAGTCCATGGGATTTCCCAGGCAAGAGTACTGGAGTTGGTTGCCATTTCCTTCTCCAGAGGATCTTCCCGACCCAGGGATCAAACTCAGGTCTCCTGCATTGTAGGCAGAAGCTTTACCGTCTGAGCCACCAAGGAAGGTTCTCAACTGTTAGCCTATCCCCATCAAATTTTGGACTTAAGTCTTCCAAAATCACAAGAGATTACTCCGACAGATGGATAGACAGACAGCTCAATCTATCCTATTGGTTTTGTTTCTCATGAGAACTCTAACTAATACACAGGGAAAACAATTTCAGCAGTTGCCCAATTACTCAACTTCTAACGTTTCTCAAGCTGGGTTCTGGAATTCGTGTTGATTGATTTGCAGGATTCTATAATCTGCTGAGAATGCCCAATTCATTTATTCCTCTACCTCTCCATTCCACCCTGCATGTCTGGATAAACCAACCTGACCCTGTCCCTTAAACATCAGAAATAAAACTGAGATAGTAAAATCAATCTGCCTTGGGGTACTTGAAATACTGAAGCCAGGACTGAGAACCACTGATATCAGTCTTTATGTGCAATGTCAAGGCCAGTGGTTTTGTTTATTTTTAATTCTAGGAGTCAGGGAAACCTCTCAAAGCTTTTGAGTAAAAAGGTGTCCTTATCAGGCTTAAGTATTTTTTATATGCTCATGCTGACAGCTGGGATAGAATGAATTGGGTAGGGAGGGTAAAGTGTGAACACAGAAGATTAAGTGGCTGGGTGAGGGAAGTAGCAGTGAAGAATAAAAAGTTGATGGATCCAAGGTACATTAAGAGATAAAACTGATGAGAAATTGTCAATTGATTGTCTGGGTGTGGGCGAAGAGTGAGGGAGTGAGCCATGACTCCTGGGTCTCTACAAGCAATAGATCACAAGATTCTACCATTTTACTAAATAGGATCAATGCAAGACAATCAAATTTTTAATTCTACCTTGGGCTTTTAAGTTTTAAATACAAAAAGTTGAGTATGTATATCTAGAATACAGAAATAAATTTTGGACTAATTTTCACACTGACAAAATCAGTACTCTCTCTTCTTTGATAACACATTGGTTCTAGGGACTATGAATTATTACAGAAATGAGAAACAGGATGAATTAAAAAGTGTAAGATGGTTGCACTAAGAGTTTTTTTTAACTTATTTAAAGTATGGTCAAGATGTGCTTCTTTTATCTATGCTTAAGATACTGCATTGCTGTTCTGAAGAGAAGGGAAAAAAAGAGATCAATAGTTTCCAAATGATCCTTCAAAGCAGTTTTTTTTTTTCTTTTCTCTTTGGCTTAGAATGTAAAGGAAGATGCAATTAAGCAGTTTCTACTAGCAGTTACATTCAATGGAAATCCAGTTCTAATCATTTCAGTAAAAGTTTCTTTGATTTTTATTTTATCTATTAATAGACCCACATATGCCAATCTGAGTTATTCCTGATGTTACAGAACTATGTCTAAGTGTTGTCTAATCTACTAAGGGAATTGATTTTCTTGACTCTAGGGTTATACTTCCACAATGACTCTGAACAATGACTATGGCATCAAGAAACTATAGGTGACTAGTGAAAAGTAGCTACTAAAATTTTTCCAGAAGTTACCAGCATCCTCTCTGAGAAAAATTCAGTTTTCTAACAAAACGATCCTTCTTTATGGCTTGGCTGATCTCAAGAGTGGGCCCTGTAATCTCTAACATTGGCAGAGCTATGAATGCAGACAATTAGTGGACAGTAGTCAAAGACATGGTAGTTTTCTTTCAGCACACATATTCTCCCAGAAGATAATGTAAGAAATAATTGACAGATCACTGATGCAGGTGAAAAACAAGATAAAACAATAAATTGGTTATAACTATAGGAGACAAAATTTATAATTAGGAGGTGCATTTATTTGTTCTTCTTTATCATAAAGCTTAAGTGTGTTTGATAAATTATCTATTTAAAAAACAGCAACTTAAACCAACTCACTGTAGTAGAAAAGTGTAGGCTAACAGTGAAAGACCAAGAGTGAAAGAAATGGAAGAGACCTCATACCCACAAATATCAAGCCATTTGGCATCCATTGTTACCACTAGAGTTGCATTTTTTAAATAATAAATCTTTCTTAAATCTTAAAAATTTACTATTAATATAACCACACAAGGGTTCCTTGTGGAAGGATCTAATCAGGCTGTAATTTTACCTGGACTCATAAGTTAGGAACATTAGCTGACAACCCATCTTCTTGGCTGGGGGTGCTGCGATTGGCAGAAGCCCATAACATAGCAGTTGTTAAATATTTTGAATATCTCTCCTGGGTCTACCTGAAGCCATTGCTGTCTAAAACCCGGAGGAATAGTTACACCCGATCAGAGAGATATGGTTAATCCAAAATGATACATGGTGTGAAAAGCATTCATATTTGGCTTTGAAAGGTATTTTTGTACTAACATTTGAATGTGTGTCTGATGTTCTGAGAAATTACTTCAAAGAGATTAATGAAGCCATACTGTGAAGACCTGACTCAGGAGAGCTGGGAAATGGTCCAGTTTTCTTTGCATTCTGCTTCCCCGCCGAACTTCTCTTTGACTCCCACTCTCTAACACCACAAGGAATGGCTCAATGTCTTTTAGAATCATGTCAGTCCATACAGAAAAGCGAAATGAGCATGTGAGTACCACAGACTATTTTTGCAGTAGGCAATGTAGATTTAAAAAAAAAAAAAAAACTTATTTGTGGATTTTCTTTTCAGTATGCATTTTTCCTTTTATCCTATCCCTTTTTAACAGTCCCTGATTTTTATTTAGACATCCCAGTGTTTCCAGGAAAACTGGCTCCCCTCCCACCTTCCAGAACGGGTAATGGGAGCTGATCATCCTGCAAGCTTCAGGTGCAGGAATGTGATCTTGACTCAGTATATCCTATTCTCTTTGGCACTGTCATGGGGTTCAGGCCGGAATATTCATTCTAAACTGACCCAAGAATGGTAAACCTCAGGGTTGTTGATGTGCTGCGACTGGACTCTCTTCCCCAGATGATTTTTTGTATAGATATGAGGCCTAAGTCTGCTGCAGCCAGTTTAATAAAGTCATCAGGAGGAAAAATCAATAAATGAAGATGGACAGAGCTGAGAGACCCAGAGCTAGATCCCTCATGATATTATAAACCTCAGGATAAATCCCTGCCTGAGCCTGTCCTTCCCTTTCCACCAATAAATCTACTCAACCAGAATGTTCCTTTATTTTTTAAGCCAATTAAAGTGGAGCTTTCTGCTATTTGCAATTCAAGACCTTCTAATTAAAACAGTAAGTCAACAAACAGGTAATTAAGCTGATTAGGAACTGTCAATTATGTTAAAATATAAATGTTGCCAATGAATGTAAAGCACAATTTCACCACAGATAATCACAAGTTGATATACACATTCACTTCTCTCTTCACACACACACACACACACACACACACACACACACACACACACACCACCAATCTATGTTGCCTGCTATATTTTAATTCAGTTGGGCTGTATATTTTCACAGAATACATGACAAGAATGCAAAAATAATGTCTACGTTATGAGTTAAGATTCACTTGATCCTGGGAGAGCAACCTGCACAAAAACTAAAATATCCCAAGTATTAGTATGTTTGGCCTCAAAAGTTCTAGTAAATTAAGCTTTTGTGCTTTAATTGAAGATAAATTAAGTTTTTTTCTACAGAGACACCCACAGATTTTTTTGAGAAGATGCATAATCAGAAGTGGCATTATCAATGAATGAAAATAACAAATCAAATGCAGTAAATTAGGCTAATCTGTATATAATCATAACACTCATATTGGCACAATATCATTGTCAATACTTCAAAATATTCAGAAGTCTTATGTCTTTTATAGGTATTTTTTGTTATATTACTTAAGTAATACACATTTTCTAGTATATGTTAGAACCAAGGGCAAAAAGAACTCTGCAGTCAGCAAAGTTAATGAAGTAAAAAAAAAGCTTTGTCATTTTTGGGGAATATGATGATAAGTATAAATATATAGTGACTCTTTCCTCCCAAATTTTGCTACAACAGTTTCTTTGACCTATGATCCAGGGATTGCAGAAAAACAAAATTACCAGATAAAATGTGGCCAATATTACCGGGTATCTGCGTAGAAGTAATTAAAATATTAATAAAGAGAGTGTCATGATGGAAGGTCATGTTGCTGTTGTTCAAGCCCCATATCTGGGTAATTGCTTTCACTATGAAAAATTCTTGGAGTTGCTTCATTAGTCTCGCCCTGTAGTCAAAACAACTGCAGTGAGGCTGTTCCTAAAAGTGCTCACACATGCTCCCGGGGTATGGCTTGCGTCTGGCACTCTGCTTTCTGCTACAGAGATCTGTGGGTCCATTTGACACGCTCAGCATTGGCAACAACTGGGAAACAGGAATTATGACACGATAAAAAGATAAATCCATTGCAGCCACAGAAGCCAGAAAGAAAATGCTTGGTGATGGCTCAGGTGATTTGGGTGACTTCAGGAGTTAGTAACTGAATTTTGAAATTCAGCAGAATCTGAGAGATTTTAAAGAAAGTCACAAACAAATCCAAAACTGGTGTTGGGTCATAGTTGGCATTGGGTATGAAAGACTTCTAAAGAGAAAAGCTGTTCTTCCTATATAACTAAGCAAGGGAATAAATCACGAGAGACATGGGTTCAATCCCTGAGTCAGGACGATCCCCTGGAGAAGAAAATGGTAACCCACTGCAGTATTCTTGCTTGTAAAATTGTAAAATTGGAGCTGTAGTCCATGGGGTCGCAAAGAGTTGGACACAACTGAGTGCACACACACACACACACACACACACACACACAAAAGGGAATAAATGGTCTTACCTGTGTAGCCCTGACTTCCTATAATATAAAAGAAAGGCAATTTATTTCACCACTATTATATGCTATCAAATCAATCTTATATTGACAATCAAATAAATTGGATAATATTCATGGTGAATTTGTGTGTGTGTGTCCACACATGGGAATAAGGTATTTCCCTCTTCATCCTAGCCATGAAATTTATAAATAAAAAAAATGTTGTGTTTATTGAGTTAAACCATAGATATAATTTATAGAGGACTAAGCTGAAGCTGAAACTCCAATACTTTGGCCACCTCATGCGAAGAGTTGACTCATTGGAAAAGACCCTGATGCTGGGAGGGATTGGGGGCAGGAGGAGAAGGGGAAGACAGAGGATGAGATGGCTGGATGGCATCACCGACTCGATGGACATGAGTTTGAGTAAATTCCGGGAGTTGGTGATGGACAGGGAGGCCTGGCGTGCTGCAATTCTAGGGGTCGCAAAGAGTCGGACACGACTGAGCGACTGAACTGAACTGAACTGAACTTAAGGGCTTCCCGGGTGTCTCAGTGTCATGGAATCCACCTGCCAATGCAGGAGATGTGGGTTTGATCCTTGAGTTGGGAAGATCCTCTGGAGAAGGAAATGGCAGCCCATTCCAGTAATTCTTGCCTGGGAAATCCGATGGACAGAGGAGCCTGGTGGACTACAGTCCATGGGGTCACAAAAGAGTTGTACACAACTTAAAGACTAAGCAACAACAAACAACAATAACAAAGAGCTAAAGCAGAAAAGCATAAAGCAATTTTAGGCCCAATATCATCATCAGTATAATGACCCTCATTGTCTTCATCATTAGGCAAAATGACTGTAAGAGAGCTAAACTAGACTTTGTAAACTGTGAACATTAGCGCGCCTAATGTAAGACTGTTAATGAGAGGCCAATTTCTCTGCTGTGAAGGTAGAGTAAAAATAAGCCAAATGGGAAGTTGCTGACATGCCAAAGTGCTCCATAAATAAGATCACAGGTTCTGTATAACATACATCCAATAGGATTGAAGGCTATATTCTATTTCTGCCTTGACAACACCAGCCATAGATATATTGCAACTAGTTCTCCATTTTCTAACTTCATGGTCACCCAGTGATTTTTTAATAATAATTTGGTTTCTCATCTAAGATTTCTTGAGCAGTAAATATAATTATTATTCTCACTGATTATTAGTCATTTGACCTTCAGGTTTTTATGCATCAGCTCCCTTTAGTGTATTTAACAGAAAACTGTCTTCCACAATCCTGTGATCTCTAATTTAATTTCTAATCTTAAGAAAAGGAGGGACAGACCTTGAAATGAGACTCATCTAGCAGCAAGACATCCTTCCCGGGAAGCCCCCTATTCTCTTCTTCCATGCCTTTGGTTTCTCTGTCTTTCTTTGCTCTTCCATCCCATTTACCAAAGAAAATAAGATCATTAGGAATGGTTTTGTCATGTTTGCTAATTCTCAATACCTGTCCTAAGAAGACTTAGGATATAAGGAAATTATTAATCGTTTTCTAGCAAGATGTGAGTAAACAGCAAAGGAGACTAGGAAAGTACAAATAATAATTCAAAAGAAGGTATTTATTTGACAAGTAAAAATTTCCATAGTTGTAACAGCAATTTGAAATACTAGAAAAATTCACACAAAAAAATGTAAATATAAATCTTTTGGAAGCCAGTTTATGAGTAGATTTCAAGTGTCTTAATGGTGTCCACAAACTTTGAACTGGAAATTGAATTACTCACATGGCATTCCAAGGAATAATTCTATATACAGAAACAAGATTCATACAAAAAGATGTTCGTTGTTTACACTGTTTACAGCCTAACAAGATTGGTCAAACCCATGACCTAAAATAAAAAATATTTAAGTAAACAATGGTACATCTATTGGGTGGTTTATGTTTACAAAGATATTGGAATAACATAGAAAATATGTACATTCTTTTTTAAAGAGTAAAAGACAAAAATATATTAAAATGTTGACAACATTTATCTTTGGATGATTTTATTATGGATTTTTCATATTTATTTTTCCTGTTTGTATTTTCAAACATTTAAGTAATTATTTATTAATTTTATTAATAAACTTGTATTGGTTTCATAATGAAAAATTTCTTCCTAGTGATTCAATATTTAAAAACACTAGTTGGTAGAAGTAATGAAAATTGTCATTCTAGATGAACTGATTTATGTATAAGAACAACATCTCTCTCAAGTATTTATTTTAAACCTTTTTAATCTTTGAATCAAACACTGCTCTTCCACTGTTTTGTTCATTTATCCAATGAATATTTATAGAGCCCTTCTATATATCTGCTCCAGTGATATGCTCTGGGAATGCAATGAAAATAAGACCATATTCTTCTTTTCAAGATGCTCTAGTTATATCACAGATACCATTGTATTTGTTAATTAAAATAAAATGAAATATGGACTTGATAACATTGGAAAAACTTGGAGGGTAGCTACGGTTCCCCAGAGGAGGAAAGTTCCCCAGAGGAGGAGACCCTTATCCTAAATCTTAATATCTAAAGGAAATCAATCCTGAATATTCACTGGAAAGACTGATGTTGAAGCTGAAGCTCTAATATTTGGCCACCTGATGCAAAGAGCTGACCCATCAGAAAAGACCCTGATTCTGGGAAAGATTGAGAGCAAGAGGAGAAGAGGGTGACAGAGGATAAGATGGTTGGGTGTCATCACTGACTCAACAGACATGAGTTTGGGAAACTCCAGGAGACAGTGAAGGACAGGGGAGCCTGGCATGCTACAGTTCTTGGAGTGGCAAAGGGTTGGACACAACTTAGAGGCTGAACAACAACATTTGCTGAATGTTTATAATGAGTCAAATAATACTTTTTCTTCATGAATTAACTTATTAAGTGTAACAATCTTAAAATGTTCATTTTGATATGAATTTAATCTTGTAGATACATACAGATGAGAAAACTAAAGCAGAGACAGATCATACAGCTAATTAATGACAGGCTGGGATTTGAACCTATTAAGTCTAACATCAGAGTTCCTAATCTTAGCCACCACACTCATTTGTCAAGGATGGTGTGTTTGAGAAAGGCTAACCAAGCAAAGACAGAGGCAAGTGAAATGGCAAAAAGGAAAACCCAGGGACACAGTAGGTTGGGAAGCTGGACTCCAGAGCAGAGTAATGCCTGGGAGGGAAGTTGACAAGGCAGAAGTCATCAAGTTACCATAGACTTTTTGTACTATGCTCCAGAGACTGAGATTTATCTTGAATTAATGAGGGAACAATTCAAAAGTGTTTTCCCAAAAGTTCCATGGTCAAATGCATTTCAGAATGGTCACTCTTTTGAGTGAGAAGAATGGATTTAAAGAAATACAGAAGCAGAAAGAGAATAAGAGAAAATTTTCTGATCCAAACTATTTAGATTGACTCATTATCAGGTAATTGTTTTCTAATGTTTGATGATTTGACATGATTAGAATTTGGGATCTAATCAAATGTCACATCCTTTAGATAATCAGTAATTGAGTATAATGATTATGATGATTACCCTCTCTAAAACTGGACATGAAAATAACGATAAAATATTCATTGCATAGATTTAGGGCACTTAAAAATTGGCTATCTTTCCATAGTTCTTAAATATTTGTCTTGTAAGTCACTGCGTGAGCAAAAGATGAGAGGTAAGCTGCCAATTTATTCTGTCCAAATGAGTTTTGTTCTTCTATGTCCACACATATTTATACAACCAAGAAACTTCATAAGCCCTATATTCTTTCCTAGGGTTGCCATAATAAACTATTATAGATTGGGTGGCTTAAACAATTTTTTCTCAAAATTCTTGATGCTGGAAGTCCAAGATCAAAATGTCAGCAGGTTTGGTTTCTCTTGAGGGGTCTCTCCTTGGCTTGTAGGTGGCTGCCTTCTTCCTGTGTCTTATATAAACTTTCCTCTGTCCCAAAACACATCCATGGCATCTCCAAAACAGTCACATGATAAGATGCTAATGGTCATGGCTTCAACATATAAACTTTAGGGGTTTAGAATTCAATTTTTAACAGTTACCATTCTAATAAATTATATGAATAACAAGTTGTAAGAGATGTTGATTATTTATTTCAGTTTCCTGAAATCAAGACAAATAACTTCCAAAGAAGTACCACTTGGCCAAGAGAGCATACATAATTACAGAAACCAAACATAGTATTTTAATTTTTATTTTTTCTAGGCTGTACTGAGATAGAGTTGACATACAATATTATGTAATTTTAAGGTGTACAACACAGTCATTTGATACACATGTATAATGCAACCTGATTGCCACTATAATGTTAACGAATACATCCATCATATAATTACAGTTTTTTTCTGTAGCAAGAACATTTAAGAGCTATTCTCTTTTTTCTTCATCTGATTTATTTCACTTAGTTAATATCCTCAAAGTCTACCCCTGTTATTACATGGTAAGATTCCATCTGTTGTGTGACTGAGTAGTATTCTTTTGTATGTAAATACACATCTTCTGTATCCATTCATTCGTTGATAGATGCTTAGTTTGTTTCCATATCTTGGCTATTGTAAATAATGCTGAGATGAACATAGGGATGGATGTATCTTTTCAAACTAGTGTTTTCATATTCTTTGGATAAATACCCAGAAGTAGAATAGTTGGATCATACAATAGCTTTATTTTTTTTCCAATTATTTTTATTAGTTGGAGGTTAATTACTTCACAACATTGCAGTGGGTTTTGTCATACATTGACATGAATCAGCCATGGAGTTACATGTATTCCCCATCCCAATCCCCCCTCCCACCTCCCTCTCCACCCGATTCCTCTGGGTCTTCACGGTGCACCAGGCCCGAGCACTTGTCTCATGCATCCCACCTGGGCTGGTGATCTGTTTCACTATAGATAATACACATGCTGTTCTCTCGAAACATCCCACCCTCGCCTTCTCCCACAGAGTCCAAAAGTCTGTTCTGTACATCTGTGTCTCTTTTTCTGTTTTACATATAGGGTTATCATTACCATCTTTCTAAATTCCATATATATGTGTTAGTATGCTGTATGTTCTTTATCTTTCTGGCTTACTTCACTCTGTATAATGGGCTCCAGTTTCATCCATCTCATTAGAACTGATTCAAATGAATTCTTTTTAATGGCTGAGTAATATTCCATGGTGTATATGTACCACAGCTTCCTTATCCATTCGTCTGCTGATGGGCATCTAGGTTGCTTCCATGTCCTGGCTATTATAAACAGTGTTGCGATGAACATTGGGGTGCATGTGTCTCTTTCAGCTCTGGTTTCCTCAGTGTGTATGCCCAGGAGTGGTATTGCTGGGTCATATGGCAGTTCTATTTCCAGTTTTTTAAGAAATCTCCACACTGTTTTCCATAGCGGCTGTACTAGTTTGCATTCCCACCAACAGTATAAGAGGGTTCCCTTTTCTCCACACCCTCTCCAGCATTTATTGCTTGTAGACTTTTGGATAGCAGCCATCCTGACTGGCGTGTAATGGTACCTCATTATGGTTTTGATTTGCATTTCTCTGATAATGAGTGATGTTGAGCATCTTTTCATGTGTTTGTTAGCCATCTGTATGTCTTCTTTGGAGAAATGTCTGTTTAGTTCTTTGGCCCATTTTGATTGGGTCATTTATTTTTCTGGAATTGAGCTGCAGGAGTTGCTTGTATATTTTTGAGATTAATCCTTTGTCTGTTGCTTCATTCGCTATTACTTTCTCCCAATCTGAGAGCTGTCTTTTAACCTTACTTATAGTTTCCTTAGTTGTGCAAAAGCTTTTAAGTTTCATTAGGTCCCATTTGCTTATTTTTGCTTTTATTTCCAATATTCTGGGAGGTGGGTCATAGAGGATCCTGCTGTGATTCATGTCGGAGAGTGTTTTGCCTATGTTCTCCTCTAGGAGTTTTATAGTTTCTGGTCTTACATTTAGATCTTTAATCCATTTTGAGTTTATTTTTGTGTATGGTGTTAGAAAGTGTTCTAGTTTCATTCTTTTACAAGTGGTTGACCAGTTTTCCCAGCACCACTTGTTGAAGAGGTTGTCTTTTTTTCAATGTATATCCTTGCCTCCTTTGTCAAAGATAAGGTGTCCATAGGTTCGTGGATTTATCTCTGGGCTTTCTATTCTGTTCCATTGATCTATATTTCTGTCTTTGTGCCAGTACCATCCTGTCTTGATGACTGTGGCTTTGTAGTAGAGTCTGAAGTCAGGCAGGTTGATTCCTCCAGTTCCATTCTTCTTTCTCAAGATTACTTTGGCTATTCAAGATTTTTTGTATTTCCATACAAATTGTGAAATTCTTTGGTCTAGTTCTGTGAAAAATACCATTGGTAGCTTGATAGGGATTGCATTGAATCTATAGATTGCTTTGGGTAGAATAGCCATTTTGACAATATTGATTCTTCCAATCCATGAACACGGTATGTTTCTCCATCTGTTTGTGTCCTCTTTGATTTCTTTCATCAGTGTTTTATAGTTTTCTATGTATAGGTCTTTTGTTTCTTTAGGTAGATATACTCCTAAGTATTTTATTCTTTTTGTAAAGGATCAATCCAAGAAGAGGATATAACAATTATAAATATATATGCACCCAACATAGGAGCACCGCAATATGTACGGCAAATGCTAACGAGTATGAAAGAGGAAATTAATAATAACACAATAATAGTGGGAGACTTTAATACCCCACTCACAACTATGGATAGATCAACTAAACAGAAAATTAACAAGGAAACACAAACCTTAAATGACACAATGGACCAGCTAGACCTAATTGATATCTATAGGACATTTCACCCCAAGACAATCAACTTCACCTTTTTCTCAAGTGCACATGGAACCTTCTCCAGAATAGATCACATCCTGGGCCATAAATCTGGTCTTGGAAAATTCAAAAAAATTGAAATCATTCCAGTAATCTTTTCTGACCACAGTGCAGTAAGATTAGATCTCAACTACAGGAAAAAAATTGTTAAAAATTCAAACACATGGAGGCTAAATAACACGCTTCTGAATAACCAACAAATCATAGAAGAAATCAAAAAAGAAATCAAAATATGTATAGAAATGAATGAAAATGAAAACACAACAACCCAAAACCTATGGGACACTGTAAAAGCAGTGCTAAGGGGAAGGTTCATAGCATTACAGGCTTACATCAAGAAACAAGAAAAAAGCCAAATAAATAACCTAACTCTACACCTAAAGCAATTAGAGAAGGAAGAAATGAAGAACCCCAGGGTTAGTAGAAGGAAAGAAATCTTAAAAATTAGGGTAGAAATAAATGCAAAAGAAACTAAAGAGACCATAGCAAAAATCAACAAAGCTAAAAGCTGGTTTTTTGAAAAAATAAACAAAATTGACAAACCATTAGCAAGACTCATTAAGAAACAAAGAGAGAAGAACCAAATTAACAAAATTAGAAATGAAAATGGAGAAATCACAACAGACAACACTGAAATACAAACGATCATAAGAGACTACTACCAGCAGCTCTATGCCAATAAAATGGACAACTCGGATGAAACGGACAAATTCTTAGAAAAGTATAACTTTCCAAAACTGAACCAGGAAGAAATAGAAGATCTTAACAGACCCATCACAAGCAAGGAAATCGAAACTGTAATCAGAAATCTTCCAGCAAACAAAAGCCCAGGACCAGATGGCTTCACAGCTGAATTCTACCAAAAATTTAGAGAAGAGCTAACACCTATCTTACTCAAACTCTTCCAGAAAATTGCAGAAGAAGGTAAACTTCCAAACTCATTCTATGAGGCCACCATCACCCTAATTCCAAAACCAGACAAAGATGCCACAAAAAAAGAAAACTACAGGCCAATATCACTGATGAACATAGATGCAAAAATCGTTAACAAAATTCTAGCAAACAGAATCCAACAACACATTAAAAAAATCATACACTATGACCAAGTGGGCTTTATCCCAGGAATGCAAGGATTCTTTAATATCCACAAATCAATCAATGTAATACACCACATTAACAAATTGAAAGATAAAAACCATATGATTATCTCAATAGATGCAGAGAAAGCCTTTGACAAAATTCAACACTCATTTATGATTAAAACTCTCCAGAAAGCAGGAATAGAAGGAACATACCTTAACATAATAAAAGCTATATATGACAAACCCACATTACCCTCAATGGTGAAAAACTGAAAGCATTTCCCCTAAAATCAGGAATAAGACAAGGGTGCCCACTCTCACCACTACTATTCAACATAGTGTTGGAAGTTTTGGCCACAGCAATCAGAGCAGAAAAAAAAGTAAAACGAATCCAGATAGGAAAAGAAGAAATGAAACTCTCACTGTTTGCAGATGACATGATCCTCTATATAGAAAACCCTAAAGACTCTACCAGAAAATTACTAGAGCTAATCAAGGAACATAGTAAAGTTTCAGGATATAAAATTAACACACAGAAATCCCTTGCATTCCTATACACTAACAATGAAAACACAGAAAGAGAAATTAAGGAAACAATAGCTTTATTTTTAATTTTGTTTGAGGACTCTGTACTGTTTTCCACTGACTTACATCCCCAGCAACAGTGTACGAGGGTTGCCTTTTCTCCTACATTTCTTATTACCATATGATTTCACTCCTATGTGAAATATAAAAAAGAAAGTAAGTAAATGAACAAACCAAACTAAGCAAAAATAAACACACAGTTAACATATAGATATTAAGAACAGAGTAGTGGTTACCAGAGGGTAAGTTTTGGGGGAGAATAACATGGGTAAAGGAGATGAACTGTATGGTGATTGGGGTAAAAGGACATTTTTGGTGGTGAGCATGTTTCAGTGTTTACAGAAGGAGAAATATAAAGTGCACAGATGAATTTTGTATAATGTTATAAACCAATGTTATCTCAAAAGTTAATTCATTAAAAAAATGTATACTGTCTTAAGCAACTCACATGATTTTTTGACAACCAAGTACAAAATGTCAGATGAAAAATGTTAAAATGATTATTTGTCAGGTAGAAAAATCACTTTAAAATAGCATCTTAAATAAATGTATCAGATTTAGGACTAAAAATATCTGTTGTAAAGTACCAAATGATGTTATCTTATGAAAGCAAAGCAAAAAAAAATTCTTTCTAAAGAAATAGAGCCAATTATTTTTAAAAATTTAGTTTTAGTTGCAGGATAATTGTTTTGCAGTATTATGTTGGTTTTGAGCTGGTCATTTTTATTTCTCAGAAACTAGTTGAGAGATTAGAAAATAAATTAACAGTAATGCATACATTCAAATTCATAATAACCTAAGCATCTTCTATTACACCAAAATAAATAATGTAGAGTCTACTTTGGGGAAAAATAATCATTGACTCCTAAGTTGAAAACATTTTTCTTAATCATATTTTTATACCTACACTAGTAAAGTAATGCTTAAAATTCTCCAAGCCAGGCTTCAGCAATACATGAACTGTGAACTTCCAGATGTTCAAGCTGGTTTTAGAAAAGGCAGAGGAACCAGAGATCAAACTGCCAATATCCAATGGATCATTGAAAAAGCAAGAGAGTTCCAGAAAAACATCTATTTCTGCTTTATTGACTAAGCCAAAGCCTTTGACTGTGTGGATCACAATAAACTGTGGAAAATTCTGAAAGAGATGGGAATACCAGAACACCTGTCCTGCCTCCTGAGAGATCTGTATGGAGGTCAGGAAGCAACAGTTAGAACTGGACATGGAACAACAGACTGGTTCCAAATAGGTAAAGGAGTATGTCAAGGCTGTATATTGTCACCCTGTTTATTTAACTTATATGCAGAGTACATCATGAGAAATGCTGGGCTGGAGGAAGCACAAGGTGGAATCAAGATTGCCAGGAGAAATATCAATAACCTCAGATATGCAGACGACATCACCCTTATGGCAGAAAGTGAAGAAGAACTAAAGAGCCTCTTGATGGAAGTGAAAGAGGAGAGTGAAAAAGTTGGCTTAAAGATCAACATTCAGAAAACTAAGATCATGGCATCCGGTCCCATCACTTCACGGGAAATAGATGGGAAGACAGTGGAAACAGTGTCAGACTTTATTTTTTGGGGCTCCAAAATCACTGCAGATGGTGATTGCAGCCATGAAATTTAAAGACACTTACTCCTTGGAAGGAAAGTTATGACCAACCTAGACAGCATGTTAAAAAGCAGAGACATTACTTTGTCAATAAAGATCTATCTAGTCAAGGCTATGGTTCTTCCAGTGGTCATGTATGGATATAAAAGTAAAGTCACTCAGTCATGTCTGACTCTTTGTGACCCCATGGACTGTAGCGTACCAGGCTCTTCTGTCCATAGGATTTTTTAGACAAGAGTACTGGAATGGGTTGCCATTTCCTTCTCCAGGAGATCTTCCTGACTCAGGGATCAAACCCAGGTCTCCTGTATTGTAGGCAGACGCTTTACTCTGAGCCACCAGGGAAGCATATGGATGTGAGAGTTGGACTATAAAGAAAGCTGAGCACAGAAGAAAAGAACTGATGCTTTTGAACTGTGGTGTTGGGGAAGACTCTTGAGAGTCCTTTGGACTGCGAGGAGATCCAACCAGTCCATCCTAAAAGAGATCAGTCCTGGGTGTTCATTGGAAGGAATGATGTTGAAACTGAAACTCCAATACTTGGGCCACCTGATGTGAAGAGCTGATTCGTTTTAAAAGACCCTGATGCTGGGAAAGATTGAGGGCAGGAGAAGGGGATGACAGAGGATGAGATGGTTGGATGGCATCATCGACTCAGTGGACATGGGTTTGGGTAAACTCCAGGAGTTGGTGATGGACAGGGAGGCCTGGTGTGCTGCGGCTCATGGGGGTCACAAAGAGTCGGACACGACTGAGCAACTGAACTGACTGACTGACTGACTGAAGAGGTAATTAAGTTTTGAGTTTACTGAAATACACATTATTTATTCTTGCTTCTGTTCACATACCCAAGAAAAATATGAATTGAAGAGCAAATAGGACCAGTTTACTTACACAATGACACACTCTGAATTATCTTAAAGTATTACTTCCTTAAAGAGATAAAGAAAGAAAAGGAAGTGATTTTGGAACCAAGAATGATGTAGATCACAGATTTTTAAGGATCTCGTTGTCCAGGCCAAGTTTGTCTATTACATTGGAGTAAAAGTAGTACCTCTTCTAAACAAATTGTTTTAAAGATTAAATAAAGCAATGCTTAAATGCTTAGCTCAGTGCTTACAACTGAACAAGAGAAAGGGCTTTGCCTTCTTCTTTTTATTCACATTTACTATTTCCATCCAAAAACTAAGGAAGGGGTATAATTGGAATTTTGGAAAACAAAAAGTCATATCCAAATCCAAAATAATAATTTAATTCTTTTGGTTCATGTGTCTTTTCTTTAAATAAGATTAGCCCCAGTTTTTCCTGTAGGTTAAAAAGTTTGTCTTCAATGTAACATTTATAGATAAGTGCCAGGAAAGTTCTCCTTTAAAAAATATCTACTTGTCAAGCGTGTTGTGCTTTTTTCCTGAAATTTCGCATTGATTGTTTCACCTGTTGATGTCAAGTATTGACCTGGCTTTTTACAATAAAATATTTCAAACCTTGCTTTTTGGTAGCCCAGTGAATTACTAAAACAAGCATTAACGTCATTTGAAAGACGAAAATAAAACCAGATCTCCTCTTGTTGAAGCAGGCTCAGGAAGCCAGGAGCCCAGAACACTCAGTTAAATAACAAATTGAGAATACCATTATCTTATAGAATGTAATGTTTTTCAGTGAATAAGCTTAGCAATTCTTTTTTGTAAAGGCCACAAAAATGGTAAGTGTAACTGAATTAGAAAGGCAACAGAAAATGCAATGTCTTTGGAACTGAGGCTAGTACTAGTTGGCCCTCTGAATCTTTTTTCCTGAGAGTGTTTTTTTCCCCCTATGGCTCAGCTATAGTTATAGTAAATATATTAACAGGGCTTATTTATTTTCCCACTTGTCTGCATTTCCTAGAATCATTTTATCAATGTTACCAGTTGTTTAGCCAACTGTGTGGTGGTTTATGTCCAATAAGTACATTTTCATATACAGACTTATTTAAAAGTATATCATATTATAATTTGCATAAAGAAATGTTTAAAACGGGTCTGCATGAGTGCTAAGCCACCTCAGTCATGTCCTACTCTGTGTGACCCTATATGCTGTAGCCCGCCAGGCTCGTCTGTCCATGGGAGTCTCCAGGCAAGAATACTAGGGTGAGCTGCCATGTCCTCCTCCAGGGGATCTTCCCGACCAAAGGATTGAACCCACATCTCTACCATCTCCTGCATTGACAGGCGGGTTCTTTACCACTAGCACCATCTGGGAAGTCCTTTCAAATGGGTCTAGCTAGATGGCACTGAAGTATGTACTTATACTAAGAAATTAACAGCCACCACTTCATTGACTGATTTGGAAATTATCTATTCAATTACATGTCATGCAGCCATTCCCAGATGTTCATTAGTTATTGCTTATTCAGAGGATTGACTATATTGGTCCTGATATATTTTTAGGTTTATTAGAGTGTGAACATATACTGTAATTACACGATGCAGATGAACCACCATCTGCAGATATTTCTCCTCCTCTCAAGGACTTTCAGATCAAACTGAGTCATATTCCACTGATGAGCTCCCCTGGATTAAAGCCTTACAGCACTGCAAATGACAATAATTATGGAGCTGAAAATATAATGTTTCTTTGAACTAGAAACTTCCTTTTCTGTTCTTTCATGCTTTTAAAATGACTTCTAAAATAAACCATGTCTTGTGTGATATGTTAATAAGCCCTTTAGGGCAACATCATTAATTATGCTTTAAATGGACTATTATTGATAAATGAGCAACTTATTTTTAGGTCACAATTTAGAGACTCAAACAGCAACTTAAATATTCTATGATAACTATTAAAGATGTATCTTCATCCCATTAGTCACCTTGTATTCCTCAACCTTTCTCAATTGTGGTATGTACTTTTATGAATATTTTGAGAAAATACTTATTGGAAGTGTCTACAGTAGAGAGGTTTTCTGGAAGCTGCCTAGGTATCCCTTCCATAGTTTAACATCACAAATGGGACATTCAAACTCAATCAACAAATTTCGTTCACAAAAATGAGTTTGTAATATTATTGAAATAGGTATTTTTAAAAAGTATGTTTTCCTTTGTCTGATTACCCACTCATAAATATATTATTTTACTGCTATAGAGCAAAAGATTATGACTTTGTATGCTCTCTTGGAGGACACTAGCTTTGATTTTAAAATATAACAGATGAATAGGCTTTGGGAAGCTCATTCTCAGACCTGTAAAACTAATATATCCAGCTTAAGATGTTTCTTCTCAATCTCAATGTTACATTATTCAACACACATTAGCTGCATTTCTAAAATGGCTCTATTGCCTATTTGGTAGATCCAGATAAAAACAACAACATGGCTTTTGATATCTTGCTTATTAACTAATGGAAGCAGTAGGACATAAAACTGTCCAACTCTAGTAACAAGAATTAAATGGATGCCAGAATATAGGCTCAAGTCATGTTCTGGAAGAGAAAAGATGAATAGAAAGGATTAGTTCTGCTTGGAATTTCTCAGCTCTCTGTCTGCCAAGCATTTCCCTTCTTATTGTCTAGCTCAGCAATTTAAGTATTTATATTCTTTTTTTATAATTTTTATGGATTAGATGTAAGTTATAGAAGATCCCCACTTAGATTCAGTCTTGAAATCAGAAGGCCAACAAACAAATGGCAAGTTACTCAGCATAAACATGGAGATGCAAATTAAAACAAAATTAATATGCCAAAAAGAAAACAGAATGGTTGATAAGTGTTGATGAAGATATGGAGACTACACTCCAAACATTGATGGTACGATAAATGAGTCAAAATTTATATTTTTCCATGTCCATATCCAATGACTGAGCACATCAAGAACACTGCATTTTCATAAATCAAGTAATTGAACATGAAGGTGTCTTTCTAGATTCTAGTTTGTTCTATTGGCCATTTGCCCCCACCGCCCCCCCCCCCCCCACACACACACTTGCTCCAAAACTACATTTACTTTTAATTACTGTAACTATATATCTTCCATCCTGAAGTGGGAGTCATCCAGGTTTGTTTTACTGCATAATTGCTTTACCTATTTTTGACCTTTGAATTTCCATATGAATTCTAGAATTTCCATCCAACTCTAGACGAAGCCAGCATTGAGTTTCTAATGGTCCTGAGTGGAATTTTGTACAAAGTCCCTGCAAGGAGTTTGGAAATAAGAAAATGTTTTGATGGAGAAAATGGACAAGGTAGATCATGGACTGAATGAGTGCCTCTCCAAGAGAGCAGAAATGCAAATGAAATGGCTGAAGGCCCGTGGGGCTCATCAGCAAGGAGGGCTGCTCTTAGGGGAATTTCTAAGCTTTCTAAAGAAATGTGTCCAAGAAAAAAGGATAGACTACAGGGCTGAACTTCAGCATAAAGAAGCAGAGAAGTGACTATAGCTAAAAACCAAATGAGCGGGAACCTAGCCAACATCTTTGATTTCTGCTTCACAGATGCTCAGAAGTCCTGGATGATTATAGAAGAATGGAAACAGGTATAAGAGGTGATGATGAAGTTGAGTTTCCAACCTCTCCACTGGTGAGCAGAGGAAATTTGTCTCACAGGAAAAAAAAAAGCATGGGATGTTGTAAACATTAATTAATTAATTAGTTTAATTGCAATGAAAATAAAATCCCTATGTGTCAGGTGTGGAATTAGGTTGAATACCGAAATCTGCCTATGATATACTTTGCAAAACAATTTAGGATTAGATGTAAATGACTCTATTTTACCAGAAAGGTAGAAAAGAATGAGGTAGCTAGAAAAAAACATGAAAAGTGTTTTAGAGTTCAAGTTATTTAGAATTAGTTTCTTCAATTTTTCAGTCACATATTTAGTTTAATTCTGAATCACTTCAAACATCATCTCATGTAATAGGCTGACCTCATATGGGAATGTAGTTCCTGCTAAATGTCCCTAAACATATGCACATATATATACCTGCAATAATTTACTCCATTCTGTAGATTTTACCAATTACCTGTCAAATCAAATCAAATCCTACATGCTGCCTTCAAGACATCATTTTTCAGTTTTCTTACGAGAAGTGTTGATCTTCCACCATGACCCATTTCATCCATTTCTGGGAATGATGGAATATTCAGAGATATTACTGAGTTACATATATGATCACTTTTAGGAGGAGGGCATAAAGGTGGAAGAGGGAGGGGATAGGTTGCTGAGGTTGGGGAGAGCAGTAGGTCACTGAGAATGACAAGTAGGATTTGACACAAGAGTGGCTTTCTATCTCCCAGTTTACGTTACACGGGGCTGTTTGAAAAAAATGCAATGAGATCAAATGCATTATCATAGATGCAGTTCATCTATGATAATGTTTCATAGATTAAAAGAAGAAAAGTGTCCTTAAGGTGAACATGCCAAAGAATAAAGGATAGGAGTCAAAGTTTTAGGTTCAGCATTCAGTTACACAGGAGAATAAAGCAAAGGCAGAAATGAAGTGAAAGGACAGAAATAAACTTATCTGCAACCCCCAGAACTTGTTTTTAGTGGGCGTGGTACCATGTTGGATAGTTGTGTTTTTCACTTATAAACATTAAAATGCATCGCCAGTGTCTTCATCTTGTGTTTGCCCTATACTACTTCTTCCTGACTGTGTAAATCTTCAGAGAAGATGGGGCCAAATTCAGAGGTGTATCTAGCCTGAAATCCCTGCTTCATTCACACAATTGATATCTCTATAGTCTGCTTAAGACATGGCTGTTCTTTTTCTCTCAATGAGACTATTAGATCTTTGAGATTAAAGGTCCCGATAAAACTTCTAAAGTATCATTGCACTGTAAAAAATCCTAAACCATTTCCCTACCTTTTTCCATTGGTTAATGAGCTTGAAATCTTGAAATCCTACACCACAAATCAGTCTGACTTCTGCTCCTTGATTTGATTCACTCTGTTAATAAATCTAAGGATATAGTCAAGCCAGTAATCTTTTCCTTTTTTCCTACTCTTGCCCATCTTGGCAATTTCTTAGCAATATTTATATTAATATTCATGAGAAGGTGCAAAGAATTTGAAATTCAGATCAAATATATGTGTTGCATTACAGCAAAACTAGTAAAAGTTTGCGTGTAAAAGAAGATTTTTACACAACTAAACTCAAGACATTGGTTTTTCCAGAGTTTATTTTCTCATTTGTTACAATTTTACCCCATTTTGCCAAAGATATTCAAATATAAAACTCATGAGATTCACATTTGTTAAGTTTTTCTCTTAAACTCATTAGTCTTCATATTTGTAATGTCATCATGATTAAATCTAACATATTGAGAATATTAGTAGAAGTCTATTAAATATTTGTTAATCTAATGAGTGACAGATGAATGCGGATTCAAATTGAATCTTCTCAGAACAAGTCTACCAACATTCAAAAATATTAACTGGTTAATTTACTTAGGATAATTCTAACTGCAATGAAAATAGCTGCATCTAATTTAATATCTGCTTCATCTTTCTGACAAACTTCATAGCTGCAATTTTATCCACGACCACTGTCTCAGTCCATTTGGGTGGCTGTCATAAAATACCATAAACTGGATACAGTATACACAAAATAAATGTATTTTTTGCAGTTCTAGAGTCTGGGAAGTCCACTATCAAGGCATGTGCCGATTCAGTGTCTGGTGACAGCCTGCCTCCTGATCCCTAGAAGTCATCTCACTGTGTCCTGACATGGTAGGAAGGATGAAGGAGCTCTTTTTAAAAGAAACTAATTCCAGTCAAGAGAACTCTGCTCTCAGGACCTGATCCCCTCCCAAAGACTCTGCGCTCTGGAGCTTGGAATGTGTAGTATTCCCCATTTTCAGTGCTACATATTAAATTTAAATGAGCATAACATGGTAGTTGGTATAGATAGAATGTTTATGTCCCTCTACCAAAATTATTATGTTTAAATATTATGTTTAAACCCTCAAGATGAGCAGTGTAGTTAACCTTTCTAAGTTTTAGTTGTCTTATCTGAAAATCAGGACAATGGTAGTAACTACCATATGATTTCTATATTAAATAAAGTATAGAGTATTAATCATGTCCAATACTTTGGCTCAATCTTTATATTAGTTATCAAAATTATTATTTATTAATCATTTATGAGATTGTCTTTTTCCTTCTGTGAGGCCACTGTTCAGTTGGCATTCTTTTAATCTTAATTGCAGCTATAGTAGATGGTTTTATTTTATCTGCCCTTAAAATAGGAAAATGTCTCTCTTTACCTATGCCCAATCATTTCTCTAGATAGGTAGATGATACATGGATAGATAAATAGAATTTCTCTATTTAAAGATCTATGTCATTTAAGATCTACGTATAAAATTTCATTTATTTACTCCAACAGTCAAAAAGTACCAGTACTAAGAAAAATTTACGAGCATCATTGTGGTTGAACACCTTTTGGTCAATCATTTACTTACATTTCTTGACACCAAAAAATAGCTTTTGTCTCAATTTTTAATCTCAAAAAAATTTTTTGCCCCCGGAATGTTAAGAATGGGTAAGGGAACAACGATGTTTGTGTCCAATTTTAAAAGTTAACAAGGCAATTTGAAATGTTTATGTCTGTTAAAATTAAATGGTGGATTCAGTAAGTTTCATACATTCCTGATTGAAAACTTGAGATTCACAAGCCCAGAGATCAGTTACACAAAACTTACATTTGGAATATAAAGGCATTTTAGGGAATTACTGAACCAAGTAAAATGCTGAATTGCTCAGACATGTCTATAAGCACATGGTATTCGGTAAGAAAACATATTCAGAAAAATAGTCCTTAGAGGAAGAAAGACAAATTTCAAAAATTATGCCTAAGGCACAGTTGTCATTTTGCATTCCAGTTTTCCTATGAAGGTGAAAGAAACCTTTTCAAGTGTTATCTAGTTTTGTTTCAAGGCTCTTGGATCTATTGACCTAAACACCCTTCACTGTCGAATATTAGCATTATGTCAACATCACATTGGGGCAGAAGTAGCCAAATGCGGAACTATATTGAACAAAAAGAACAAACAATGTTATAATTACTTAAGCCAAAATAGCTCTGAACACTTTTTTTTTTTTTGTATTTTTATACAAAAATCAATCAGTTGTGAATTACTTGTTCAAGTTAATGCTTTAGAAAAATTATGATGAATTTTTCAAAGTTATACAAGTAAGGATTGAAATATCAACTAAAAAAAACACGTTATATTTACTTCTTATCCTTCCTAGTTTAAATTACTTCTGAAGACATTCTACAAATCTCGTATAGATCCTTACCACAAAGCTTATCAAGTACCAAGCCTGATACCATGTTCAAATTCAAATTACAAAGTAAAAAAAAACATGTGTGTGTGTGTGTGTGTGTGTATAAATCTCGATCTGTATTTCATAGGGTGAATGGTGGTTATGCAGAAGGGTCTAGAGTCTTTACACAGGGAAAAGGGACAGGGTAGAGAAGCTTTGAGAGTTTCTTAAAACTCTTAACACTTTTCTATCTATGCCTATAACTCTAAAACTTCTTTGTGTGTATTTCCTTATTTATTAATTATGTGGTCAATATGTCATCATCCCACCTAATTCACAGAGTCATTATAGTAATCAATTTTAATTCTATGTGCAAACCTATTTTGTGTCAATATAATACATTCAATATTATATCATACTATAATTGTTTAAAAGAATGTTTGACATGTTAAGTATATAGAGTTTCCAAAGGTTTTACATCAGGAATGTCTCATATGAACTCTGGTTTTGTACGTAACTAATTTGATCAAAGGTATCTTGTTATTGTAGCAGCAGCAGTGTAAAGTGGGAAATGCCACTTTATAGAAGAATTAAGACTTATGTTAAAGTTGAAATTTCAATGTATTGCATGACTCCAGGCAAATTTGTGTAATTTTTTAGCATTAGTTTCTCTATCCAAATAACAGAAATAACAGCATTCACCCATAGGGTTAAATATTCTTATGGAAATGGCTAGTTTACTGCACAGTTGATGCTTAATAAATACTGGTTTTATCCAATGGTCTGTTGAATAAAGCATTGGTTGCTTTGTGAAAATATATAACAGTCTCTCTTGGCTAATTTGCTCATTCTTTTTCCAACTTCTAAATAGGAGAACAAATTAGAAAAGGAAAAGTTTAGAGAAAATAAACACTTCACAGTCTGTCATTCTAACAGGGGGTTGACAGTAACAGCCTTTATTCTGTCACTTCAACTGTGAAATAATGCCTTTTACCTTCAAATACTAACTGTTAAAGAATATAATTTTAGAACTATACCTTTTCTCCACTGTTTTATCTTTATATGTTTGAGGAAGGAAAAATAATATTACATCTCTAAATATGACTTAAGGATCACAGAATCTTGGCAAGAAGTGAAATCACCATGCTGAGTACCATTTTGTATGTATTGAAGTTAATTAACTTTAAATTGTAAAAGTTATAAAAATGGGTAAATAAATAAAAGGCCATCTTTTAAAATAATCAATGCACTGCACTTCTAAACACTGTATTTATAGAATAAGTATTTTAAGTTCAAATAGTGTTGCATTTTAAGTTCAAATAGTGTTATATTTTAAGTTAAATTGTGTTTTATTTTAGGATACTCCAAAATAAAAATCAGGTTAAAGATAAGCTACCAAAAATTGAAAAGAATACTTCAGATTCATATTTATGATCACTTTTTGCAATGTAGTGATCTTTAGAACTCTATATAACAGAGTTTGTGAAAGAAAACCCTACCAGAAAGATAACTATGATTATTAAGCTGTGCTTTCTACTACTCAGAACTCTCTAAAAGTTCTCCTGATGGAATATTTGCATGGTTACTGTACCCAAAAACATTTCTCCTTTCAAAAGCTAGAAATAAATGTAAATATATTTTACATAGATCCAAAAGTGAAGATAATGAAAAGTTTCTTGGCCTAAAAATTATAAGCTTGTAACATGTATCTTAATAGGAACATCATGCATAATAAAAGGAAATGCTTTTTAAAAATTTAAACTGCATATATAAGTTCAGTTTTGAATTAAAATTCAATTTTAAAACAATGCAATGTATTTTACCAATAGCAATGGCTGAAATACTTTACTTATGTAACTAATATTATAAATCACATCAAAATTGGAATCCTAAAATAAATAAAAAGCAGCCACAAAATTTCTTTATGTATATGTTCTGTTATTCACTCAAGATTAAGCTCAGAATAAATCAAATGTGTACATTCATAAACATGTTGTTTGATTAGGTTTATTTGAAATTCTCACTCACAAGAGTGGAGGAACATTCTCCTGAAAATATGCTAGGATTACAGATTTTGAGCTTCAGAAGGCAGAATTGGAATAAACTGATATCTGTAACTAAGAGATTTAAGCTCAGTATAAGGCGATAGTTTCTAACAATTAGAGAACTCTCTGCCCTAGGATGTAGTGACTCAGAAAAATTCACCAGGAGACTAAATTACCTTTTAAGGATGATCAATAGAAGACAGTGATGGTAATATTGCCAGTCCTGTAAGAAGATTTTCTATGCACATTTTCACTGACCAAGTGAAAATAAATTTGAGCTAGATAATTGTCAGAAGAAGATTAACTTAAATCTTCCTAATTCCTACTCTTCCTGATCCAGGGATTGAACCCACATGTCTTGTGTCTCCTGCATTGGCAGGCAGAGTCTTTACCACTTCCCAATTGGGAAGCCCCAATTGTCAGGAGAAGAGGATCATTTGAAAAGCAACAAAAGACTCATTTTTATTAAAATAATAATATATCAAAAATAATATTTGAAAAAATTCATGAAAACATAACTATTTTGGCAATTACAAATAGTTGTGTAAGCTTTTCTGACCTGCTAACATTTTATAGAGTTGTGTTAGATATAGCATATTTTTATTTTCTCAGTTAATATTTAGTGAACATTTTTGTAAGATTTTATATACTGTTTACAAAAGCTGACAAACAATGATAATAAAAAATTATCATAAAGATAGAGAGGATGAGCGAATCCATCAGTTAAGTGCTTCTTATATGTCAGGCACTATTGGAGTAGTTATCTTATTGAATCCTCACAATCCATTTACAGATAAGGTTATTTAGGGACAGAGAGTTTAAATATTTTCTCAAACATAAAAGTATTATGTGGTGCAACCAGGTCTTTATACCACATTGGCTGTTATAGCATACTTTTCTAAAAAATGATACCTTACTATAGAGACCTATTAGAGGCAATTATACATTAGAACCTGGAGGAGAATTTCTAATTTCAACATGATTTAATTAGTATTTCCCCTATCGGCACAGAGTCGGACATGACTGAAGCGACTTAGCAGCAGCAGCAGCAATCTTATTAGAAATAGGAACATAGACATTCCTATATAACTCTGCATTTGTTTAAATAGAATTGAAATTAATCTTCATCTTTTTTAAAATCTTCAACTTGACATGTAGGAATTAGTACTTTGGTATTCCTAGGTAAACCTCTAGAGTCAAGTTAATAGACTGCCCAGAACTTTGGATGGACCTAGAATTTTTCTGGAATGGAAGAAATAGTATTATGTATAATAAAATTTCAAAATTTCACAAGAATATGGTGATTATTCACTGAAAACTACAAGGGTGCGTATCTCTGAAGGGGCAAAGTTAGATGCAATGGAGAGCTTAGTTCTTATTTGTCTCCAGATGGTACAAATTATGGGTTAGAGGTGGTTTCAATTTATTATAATGATGGTATTGAAAAGGGAATAAACTAGAACAAAAATTTCCAGATGCTGCAGTGGAAGAATTTTTCAGAACTTACAGAAGTCTCAGTCCTTTCTCCAATTTAGCTATCAAACTTCTTGGACGTAATATCTGCAGTGTTTTCCTTCATCTCCAATAGGATATACTTGGAATTCCATGGACCAAAGCTAGAGAAAAAGATTCTTCTTAATTAATTGGCTTGTTAAAGAGTAGGAAAGAAAAAGGAAATTTGTTTGCAAACAATTAGAACTGCTTTAATTTTACTTAAACGTTTATTCATGATCTTCCTAATGCATTTAAACTATTCATATCCTGGAATAATGCCTGGAAGATTTCAGTAATTTGCTTCCACTGAAAGAGAAAGTGTCTAGAAAGCTATCTTTCTGAGGCCAGAATTCTACCTGTTTCAAGGCTTTTTTTCTTTACTATCTCCTTTCTTAGCGTTTGGCCTCACAACTGGCCTTGTATAAAATCCACAACTCCAAAATTAATTTCCAGCTTCTGGGTTGTGGACAATGTTCTCAACTTGTTCTGACCCACCCTCCTGTGCATTCCTGCCTTGCCTTGAGAAGAAACCACAAGACTGGAAGAGGTCCTGAAGATAGTGAGCTCTGATACAATAAAGTCTTTGGTCTGGGAGATGAGGAAGGAGCAAAGCAGACTTTTAGAACTCAAGGTGAAGTTCTAGAGGCAATAAACAGAAACAAAGAAGATACTAATCTCAAGTTGAAACATTTATTAATTATGACAACACCTAGATGATATTTAACAATGGAGGATTCATTCATAGTGGAGGACATGATCACTGTTAGAAACAAGATGAAAAATCTGGGAGGTCCGTGTAATGGAAGAACCATGTATATGAATTTTTAAGTACAAGAATCAATGACTTGGAGATGGACATGTATACACTGCTATCGTTACAATGGATAACCAACAAGGACCTACTGTATAGCACAGGTAACTCTGCTCAATATTATGTGGCAGCCTAGATGGGAGGGGAGTTTGGGGAGAATGGATACTTGTGTATATATGGCTGAGTCCTTTTGCTGTCCACTTGAAACTATCAAAACATTTTTAATCAGCTATATTGCAATTTAAAAAAGTTTAAAAAAAAAACTTTAATGACAATAAACTAGGAAATTTTCAAATGAGAGGAACTAATCACAGATAACTACAAGCAAAGTATAGGAGTTTGTTTCAGTAATAGAAGACTAGGTAATGTGGACAAACTCTCCCACTGAGAAGATCTAGAAAAGCTGTTCAGTATATTTTGTAAAAAGTATTTAGAAATACTAGAGAACTACCAAAGGAGTGGAGATTTTTGAGGCATGAACAGAATTAGGCAGGAAAACGAAAAAGGAATTGGGTTACACATTTCTATAGACTGGAGGTCATAAAACTATAGCCTATGGATCAGATCTGGCATGCTACTTGTTTTTGTAAATTAACTAAAATTATTTTGTTGGAAAATATCTGCATTTATTTATTTTTATACTGTCCATGATGTTTTCTTGCTCATTGACAGAGCTTAGTAGTTGTGACAGAAGTCATGTGGCCCTCAAAGCCTGAAACATTTGTTCTCTGAATTTTTACAGGAAAAAAAAGTTTGCCAATCCCTGCTCTGGACACAGGTTTCATGATGAAAATAACTGAAATCATCTTTAGAGGAATACAACATCATTCTTACTTTTAATTTTTTTCTATAATTTTTAAAACACAACTCTCAATCAAAATGAACAAAACACAAAGGGATTAAAAAAGCTATGTAAAGTAGGTTCTTCCTAGAAGTAGACCCTGAGAAGAGAAGTTGAGTAAAAATATTCTTGAAGTGATTTGACTCCAAAAAAAACTTTTTCAGAGGAGTGGAGATATAAGAAAAGGAAAAGAAAAAAACTAATGAAGGATGCATTATTGACCTAATTACCTCTGCAGATAACTGAAATTCAATCTCCCTAGAGAACTAGGGCCTCCCTAGTGGCTCAGACGGTAAAGCGTCTGTCTGCAATGCAGGAGATCCGGGTTTGATCCCTGGGTTGGGAAGATCCCCTGGAGAAGGAAATGGCAGCCCACTCCAGTATTCTTGCTTGGAAAATCCCATGGACCGCGGAGCCTGGTAGGCTACCATCCATGGGGTCGCCAAGAGTCAGACATGACTGAGGGACTTCATTTCACTTCACTAGAGAACTTTAGGAGATATTATAAAACGTGTCTCAGAGCTATCCCAACCAAAGGATGAGGAAGCTGGAGTTTTTATCCATCAACTTCTAAACAATCATTATATGAATGCTATTTCTGCAGATATTATCTTCTCAACTTTTCCACTAAGTGGTAAGATCCAGGGGCCACAGGGTGCTCTAGAGTATATGGATAAACATTACTTTGCACATGTGAAAACCCACGAGGCAGAGTAGAAAAAACTTTAAAAGAAAGCGAAATTATCAGGTTACTATAAGTCAAATAATTTCAAGAGATCATATAGTCAGGTGTCATCGAGTCCCCACAAGCCAGAAAAGAGATACATGTTGAATACGAGGGCCATTCAGTAGAGATCCAATGTGGGTCACACCTCAACTGTGGATTGAAACCACCCTTAGAGTAGGACCCAGTTTTAAAAGCTTAAAAACAAGCCTTAAAAGCATAAGAAGGAATCGAGTCAGAAAGGTCACATATATAACCTGACTCAGATCCTTCCAGGGCCTCTGACGGCCCCAGCATCTTCAAGTTTACTTGGGCAATAATAATGACATATTGATTTTTCTCTCAGCATGTTTGCTTCATTTTAAATAATTAACTAGCATTAACTACTGTGATCTGCTGGAAACTGGTACTTAGTTGAAGAGTACACCATTGGGATGAGAGTACCAAAATAGGAGTGATACAAGCGAGGCTCAAGAAATCACTTAATAAATGTAGAGGATTCTGCTAAGCATGAGGAAAATGAATTGTTTCAATGTGCTCCAACTGAATTAAAAAGGCCATTAACATCATCATCAAATCATCTTTCTTCTACTACAACCAATTTGCCACATTATTTTACCTTTTCTTTCTCATTCCTTTTTCTCCATTGCAAACACAAAGTTCTACTAGATACTCCTTTAAAATAAAAGTTAAAAATGGACGTTGAGGAAGTGACAAAAATTCAGGGGGAAAATGTAATGAGACATCATTATTTAGCAATGAAGTATTAAAGCCACGGAGAATTCTCTGGATTTAAGTAATTTAATTATCATTATGAGAGGGAAATTTCAGAAATATATATGTGTGTGACATTATTCTTTATATTGATTATCTCTGATACTATTAACTGTATATCTTCACATGTTCCAAAATAAATTTTTGAGAGTGCAGAAACACACTGAATGCATATACCCATTGACCCATCAATACCATACCTGGGAATTTACAGAAATATATATATTCACATAATATATACATATATTCTCATATACATGTGAAATGATATTGATGTATTTATATAATAGCAAAATATTGGAAATAATCTAAACTTCCTAAGTAAGTTATGTGCAGTTATTAATGAAATAGTATGAAGAAACAAAGCAAAATAATATTTGAAAGTTATATAGTAATTTTAGGAAACTTCTACACAACAACCCAAAATGCAACTATTATTTCTGTTACACTGGGAAGGAAACAGGCATACAGAAACTAATCACCATATTCAGAAAGTTTATAGCACTAGTAAGGGTTGGAATAAATTTTTGGCAGAGGCATTCTTTGAAAATACCTTTGCCACTTATGGTGAATACATGTCCCAGTTTGTTTGTAGTAATGGCTACTAGCACTCTTATTCATGCTCAAATGTATCCTGATTTGCATGATAATTTTAGATAACCCTATATATGGCATGAAAGCTATCCCTACAACAGAAGAAATGACAAAGATGAACATTTTGCAATCATGCTTTACTGGTTTCAGTTTCAATAACTCTAATTTTTCTCATTATTATCCTTCTGCCATACAAAAGTTATATGTTCATTTTACACCTTTATACTTCAGTAACCATTCATTTATTCTGACCTTCCAGAGAACATTTTTGATTTTCTATATTTGCCAAGTTTGTTTGCTTTGGCTCGTAACAGTTACCTCCTGTGTGTTTAAAATTCATTTTTAGGTATTAGTGTCCCCTTTCCTTTTGGCTAATAGCCACACTGAATTTCTTAACTCTAGAAAAGAACATTTAGAAATGTGCATTTTGCATGAAACGTGACAAGAAGCTTAATCCATTCAAGTGGACTTTAGATACCATTCTGACATCTAGAGTTAGGCTCTTCTAATGTATGCATTGTGATTTTTAAAAATTATCTTATTGGGGATACTATATTATCATATTAAACTTATATCAACCATATACTGTACTACATTTCTGTTATTACATGAATGTAAAAATTATATAAAATAATTTCAAAATATTCAATGCTAAGTCACTGGGTCATTCACTAAATCTAGTTTTATTTTAAGGAAACCATTAAAGAATAAAGCACATATGATAATTAGAGTTATCTTATAATGCTGACGTTGATTCAAAGACATCTTCTCTCTTGGCTCTGGTACTATTTTCCATGTGTTTTAACTACTATACCAAAACACTGATTTCTGAAATCCATGTGCATCACTTAGTTATATGAAATTACTTATATCAAAATTAGTAATTTTGAGACATCTCTATTAATCAAACCTTCCTTATAAATCATGGTACATTGTATGCACATCTCTTCTGCATTTTAATAACAGACTTGATTTTCCTTGGATATCTTTGAGTTGTTAACTTTTAATGTTTTTCATCTATTCAGTACATTATGTCTGCGAGTGACAAACTAATGATCTACATGATACAAAATAATGCAGTTTTCTCACTTTCTATTATTTAAATCCATATTAATATGCACTTTTTGGATCAGAACTTTTATTGAGAAATGTCATATTCAAGACCTCCTATATTTATCTATGTAAGATGAAAAAGTGCTAAATTTTTAGAGTACTTCAACAAGTATTATTTTTGTACATTCACTCTTTTCTTTATTCTTGGCATTTGTAATATTCCAAAATTAGAACAAAATAATACTGTAATTAACCTACCCTGTATGCCAAATTAGACAAATAAACATTTGTTTAGTATCTTTTAACAGTGGTCAAGAAGTATACCAGTTTCCACTTTTATTTTAACATGATATAATCCTTGATAATAATAAAAAATATATCTGAAAAGCAATATATAATATACATATGCTATTGTTCAGCCACTAAGTTGTGTCTGACTCTTTTGTGACCCCATGGACTGTAGACCCATCAGGCTACTCTGTCCATGGGATTTCCCAGTCAAGAATACTGGAGTGGGTTGCCATTTCCTTCTCCAGGGAATCTTCCTGACCCGGGGATCAAACCCACATCTTTTGCCTTGCAGGCAGATTCTTTACCACTGAGTCACCAGGGAAGCTCTCCGTACACACTCCGTATATACAATGAATAATTGAAGAGTAGATGCCCAAATCCCCAGATCCCTGGATAGCAAATTATAAGACTCTGAGAGAGATCAATTAATAACCTTGATGTTGTAAGACTTCTTTCTCACATCTTTAAGAGAAAGAAGAAACACATGGTAAAAATCATATTCAATCATGGAAGACAACACGCAAAAGAGGGATCTTGAAAGAATTAGATCACAAAATTGATGTGTGCCTGGTGAAATGGAGATGTGTTGAATATGTTCAATGATATTCATGTTCCTTCTTTTCATTTTGGTTTGATGACGTAATCTTATATACCCAACTTAATGAAAAAATATATTTTTGTGTTTAATTTCTTTTTCAATCACCTTATACATAATAGGGAACTGTGAGGGGAAAAGCATTGAAAGGATTCAGTTGCAGACATTTACCTGATTTAAAAGACAGAAACATAAATCAAGTATAATCAATTGCATGAACAATGTCCCCATTTTATATAAATACTATTTCTCTAAAATGTTTCACAAAATTGGCCTCCTGACAGTATCAGAATCCCAGAAGAGCTGGATATTGCAGCCTGAGCTCCTGTCAAGCCAGAAGTAATACAGATGAATTTGTAATCAAATTAGTGACATCAATTCAGGTTGACAGATTGAAAATGTAAAAGTGGTTTGAGGAAATATATTTTTTTCTTTATATCCCATAGAGGAGGTCTAGAGTTTATAGCCTGCCTTGATTTTAAGATTTCTTAAAGCCATGATTTTTCAATAGTACAAGCTAGGCTGAATTTGTGTTGACTCTGCAAATTGCATAAGTACTTCATTTTTCAATCACATAAATTATATAGGCTGAGTGCAAGGTCTGAATTCCTTTCCAAGACTATCATAGTATATTTTCTGAGTTTGATTGAAAAATCAACTATATTCCCTTCTAATAAATAAATACTTCTTTAAAATACGTGATATATATGTGATTTATAAATATATCTTATTTCTTTAAAATCAGTGATATATAAACTTTATGGATAATAGAAATATTTGAGAATCCACTAAAAGTTACAGAGGCAATGGAGTTGACAGTGACAAGTGTTTTCATTCAGTGTCCATCTGTGAGGCAGGACAGTTTATTTATTGTAAAATATCTCAGGGTCATTTGCCCCCTGGTGTAGTGTGGCTACCTGAAATATTCATCACAGCAGGTGAGCTGCCTGGTAACTCCATTCACTATTCAGACCCAGGGCGAGTTGAACTAGTAGGAGTCAGCATTCAAGTTCCTAAGGAGACTAATTAATGAGACCAGGAAGAAGTCTGCTCTAAAAGGCAGATTGAGGAACACTGCATGTTTTTGAAACAGAATCTCAGAATAGGATCTGAGCTGAAAGATACACTAAAATTCAGCCTAGGTAACATGGAGCAGGGCAGGCAAAATATCAGAAGAGTCTCTCTCTGAAGACTGTGGAGCTGCAACTCAGGAAATGACGTGGGATTTCACAGAGAGCACTAGGATATGAAATTCTAAGTGAGACTTCATCAAAATGAAACCTGCTTACACTATGGGATCCAAATACCCAGGCCTCCCTCATTGCAGGCAGATTCTTTACCATCTGAGCCACTGGGGAAGTCCAATGCTGGTAGATGAAATACTAAAGTCTTATGAAAAACAAGACAGTGTAAAGGCTAAGAACTCATAAACCGTGCCTTAAAAGTTTTGGTTTGGGAACTGGTATGAGTTTAAGCCTGTTTGGTGAGGTTTTAGCAAACTTCCTCTATAGGAGAGTGGATGCTGTTGGCTGTCAATTAATCAGCGCTGGAGAGGCTAAGCAGCTAGTGACTGAGCGGTATTACCACACAAACCACCTTCCCTACACCTTGTCAACCACAGGCATTTACATTCTTTATACAAAAATTCTGTACAAATTGTTGAGCCAGCTCAACTCAGATAGGAACTTTTATTTCTCAACAGATTTAGCATCAGTCAGCAGCCATTGGTCTCAAATGAGGAGCTAAGCCATGGAACCTCTGTACCTAAAGATACAGGGAAATCTTTGTACCTAAAGATACAGAAAACAAAGAAATAGCCTTCTCCTAACCCCAATCTTCTTGACTACTTCCCGTTTCATCAGCTAGAGTTCAGTTCAAACAATCTTGAACTTCAGCTCAATTGTTAGAGTACCTGACAATTCATGGAGATTTCAAACCCTGTATCATTTGTCTTTAAAAAAATTTGTTTCTTTGCATTTGTTTTCCCAAGGATAACACTCTTCCCATCATGGTTTCACTTGCCTTTCATGAATGGGGGTGATGTGTGATGAACAGAGTGATGACTCTGACTTTCCGGTCTGGGGGATTTTAAGGACTGAGTTTGAACACTGGTTCTACCTCAAACTACTGATATGATCCTATGCAAGGATGACTGTCTACTTCTTTGGTGTATTGTAGGGTTGAGGCAACCCATGTAAAAAAATCCAGCAAAATATTTAGAATTAAATGGTAACTAAATCACTTTGATATATAGTGGAAATTAACACAGCATTATAAATCAACTGTATTTTGATAAAATTTTTTAAAAATTAGCAAATGTTAGATATCAAATGCTGCCTGAGATTCTACTCTCAGAAAACTAACCCAGTGCTATGATGGAGTTGCTCCACAGATTATCCTATTTCCTTTCAGCCCTAAACCGGCAACAAAAAAATCATTCCTTAGGAAAAATATCTGATCATGTGTATAAAGTACACATCAACTTGCCTAAATTTTAGTAATTGTCAGTTTGTCTTTCTATATTAGTGTAGTAGAGACTGTTTGCTTATCTAGAAACCATTCTGTTTATTTCTCTTTCCTAATATAACTGTCATTTTGTTCAAATATCTACTTCTCCCAGTTCAGCCCATGTCACTCAAGAGGAGCTGACAGCATTTTCAGCTCCAGAGTGGGGTTTACATTCTGTAGGTCATAATTATTCCCAGCCTTTACCTCATGTAGGTTAGCCAGATGGACTTCTCCAAGTGATTGTTATTTGACCAGAGATGGGCACAGGATTTACTTGGCTCTACCAGTCCAAAGGAAGCAGCTTTTATTTCCATGGTTAAAAGTAGTTTTTCTTTCTCTCTCTCTTTTCTCAAGCTGCTACTGCTGCTGCTAAGTCGCTTTAGTCGTGTCCAACTCTGTGTGACCCCGTAGATGGCAGCCCACCAGGCTCCCCTGTCCCAGGGATTCTCCAGGCAAGAACACTGGAGTGGGTTGCCATTTCCTTCTCCAATGCATGAAAGTGAAAAGTGAAAGTGAAGTCACTCTGTTGTGTCCAACTCTTAGCAACCCCATGGGCTGCAGCCCACCAGGCTCCTCCATCCATGGGATTTTCCAGGCAAGAGTACCAGAGTGGGGTGCCATTGCCTTCTCCTCTCTTCTCAAGCATATAGCCTCAATTGCTTCCAGCAACCATTTGGTGTTGACTGAAACCAGCCTGAGGAAGAATTTAAAGCTGAAAAACCATGTGACCTTACTTGTAAAGTCCAGGGAATGCACTTCTACCATGTGAGATAATTCTTCTCCTTATTAAGCCTGCCCAAATAAGTTCATTGCATCCAAGAGCATCTCAACTGACAAAAACCATTCTCTGCTCTTCTGCTACTTTTTCTTTCTAGTCATTAGAGCAGATCTGATAAGATAATCTCATTCTGATCACAGTCTTTTTTCTTTTCTTGATCTCCATGTTTCCTTGATTGTTTTCCTCTATTATCATGGTTCTAATGACCCTCTACATATTGACATATTCAAGTCAGTACTCACTACTGAACAAACTCATATTTCCAAGTGTCATTAGTTATCTCCTCCTGAATTATCTGCCAGCATCTTCAAATTAGAATTCTAATCTTATATTTTTCACCTGTGTTAATACGTGAACTAATATGACTTCTTCCACTACTTATATTCTCCATTATCTGATGTACTGTCATCCACTTAACTTGAATCTTCAAGATTTTATTCTCATCTTCTCTTTCTAGCATTTATCCCATCAGTAACACATATTTGTCTTCTCTACTTCCTAAAGCAACCATGAATTTATTTACTCTTTTTCCTCAATGAGTAACCCTGTAGGCCAAATTCTTCCTTCTCTCTCATGAGGGATGTTGCAGTCTCCTCTTGTTCGAACTCCTGGCCATGAATTTCTCCTCCTTCCATCTGTCCTCCAGATGCAAAATATTATCTTTCTAAATCAAAAAGTGATTTTCCCTACAGGAAAATCAAACTGCTCAGCATATCTTCAACAGCTTTTCATGACCAGACCCCATTCCACCTCTCTGGGTTGATTTTCTTCTAGTATCTTTCTTCTACACATTTCCAGGCTCCAACCTAGAAATCTGATTAGAGTGCCTCACTTTTCTGCAAACATACCAAGTTTCCTCTTGATACTGTGTAGTTATATGTGTTTCTTCCTCAGCTTCAAATGTCCTGACCTCATTTCTCTGCCTGGAAAACCATTATTTATCACTGAACACTCAGCTCAGTAATATTCTAAAATTTACCCTTAGCAACAACCTCAGCTCTCAGCCAGAATTAATCTCTCCTTGCCATGTAGTCAAAGCCTGGTATACATAAGTTCTCATATAGCATTCTCCACAGCATCCTATTATTTGCAGCTCATGAGTCTAGATCTGCTCGTAAACCCTTAGTGCTTTAACAAAGGAAGAACGCATGGTTCACCTGGGAATCTCTCAGACCAGTTAACACAGTATCTGGCATATACTAATGTTTTAATAAAAACCTTTGGAAGGAAAAGCTGCAGGATTTCTCAGGGCACCACTCAATGGAATAGGCATACTTTCTCAGTAAAGGTTCAGATTTTATATCAATTGTGGTTTGTGCTAACTACACAAACACTCTGTCATTTCTCTATCACCTGGCAACTCCACTTCCCTTTCCACGTTATCCTCAAGTACAAATAACTTGGAAACTCTGCTTTTAGCCAAAAGCTGAAAAATACAGAGCTCATGTCCCAGATCTAAATGGAAGAATAAAGATAATCATGAATTCATTTCTAGTAAACAAACCGTTACATCCTAAAGTTCTTACAAGTGAAAAGTTCATGACATCCACATCCACAAAATGCAATGAAGTTTGAATAAAATCAATGGAGAGGCATAAATTGATATAATTATTTTTATGTCCTTCTGTTACAGCTGTATTGGGATTTTTTTTTCCCAGAGTGAAATCCTTTTAAGGTAAAGGGGATGTTTCCCACAGCAGGGCAGAGAATGTGGAGCAGAATTTATTTTGACCCAAACACCAATCACCTCTCAAGAGTCTTAATAAAGAGCTGCTCACCGTTATGTACTGTAACACCTTGCGGGACACAGTGATATTCTGTTTCCAAGCTTCCTAACAGAGATGATGGTCTGCAGCCAAATATTATGTGCTGTATTTCTAAGTAGCTTTGCAATGGTGCTAAATTCTTTCGAAGTGTTGCTTTGCCCTTTCTTGCGTGAAGGCCTTGGCTCATGAATCAGGAAGCTTTGTAGGGTTTATGAGAATGTAATTTCTGAGTTTCATGAAGGTCTGGCACATTCTTGAATAAAATTAATTAGGTTGAAATGGAATCCAAATTGTCATCATGAGACAAATCTGAATAAAACACATGTTCCCTGATGAATCTATGCTGGAATAAAGCTGTAAAACAACAAATTAGGTGTGGCATATTTCTATATTGTCACCACATTCTAAACTTGTTTAGTGAGAAAAACAATTGAGATAATCCAGAGTAAACAGTTATGGGTTCATAATCCATCATGACTTATCCAGTGCTTCCTATGTGTTTGAGAAGGGATCTTCTCTGCTGGCTCAGCAGTAAAGAATCTGCCTGCAATGCAAGAGACATGGGTTCAATTCCTGAGTCAGAAGATTCCCTGGAGAAGGAAATGGCAACCCACTCCATTATTCTTGCCTAGGAAAGCCCATGGACAGAGGAGTCCGGCAGACTATAGTCCAACGGGTCACAAAAAGTCAGACATGGGGTCGCAAATGGTCAGACATGACTTAGCAACTTGAAACAACAAGGAAGAAGGAACAGATCCTGTGTGTTTGAAGGTATGAGTGCATTTAAATATTCCAAGAGTCTTGTGAAGTCCAGCACTACTATTACACTCATTTAGAGGAACTGAATTATGCGATCTTGGTGCATGAGCTGGCTCCCATACCCAGAGAGCCAGGAGACACCAGAGGAAGAGGTAGCCCACTGCAGATGGGTAGCTGGCAGGTTTAATAAGCAAGGGGACTTGCACCCAAGGATTGTCTCGGGCAGTCATAAGACAAGTAGATCTCTACATCTCTGCACCTGCCCACCAGAATTTTAAAAGTTTATACAGCAGCCTTAAGTGTTTTTAGTCATGTGTAGTGTCCAGACAATCTCACCAACATCTTATCTCTCAAGGCTGCATCCTTGAGAATGGGTCCCACTGTGGACATGGTGGGCAGCGCATACATTCCAAAGACAGCGGGCAGGGATGAGCAGATGCCATCTGCCCCGCCCAGGGACAGCTCGAGGGTCAACTGGTGTCATATCCTCCTGATTTTCTCCGCCAACAGGTATAAAAGTAACTTGTCAAAGGGCACATGGTTAGGAAGTGGCAGAATTAGAAATGGAACCCTGATTGGCATCACAGACTATATATTTTATCACTATGCAAATTGCCACTCTGTTTTAGTATTATCCTTCTGAAAAAGGTGAAAATCAGCCTTGCACATCACTGAGATCAAGTTCTAGTGCCGATTATAGGATTTCCTTTGTTTCAGCCTTTAATCATGCCGTTTGCACTTGTGCACGACCAAGTCTTGAATATCCAGGAGTTATTTAAACATAAATTACCTAACTTTTGTTAATTTAACATGATTTAATCTTTGAATTGTGTATTTGAAAGCAATCCGGAAAATACACAGGAGCAAACATAGCCTGGAGGTTTCAAATAGCTAATCTGAATACTTCCAAAAAGTAATAAGCAAGGTATTCAAGGTTATTTTGAAGTCCAACAGAAACCCAACGTAATCAGTAGGTCATGGTCAGGTGGACAATATTTCAAGGTACAAATGAAACTATAAGAAGCATGGGAGAGGATGCTGGGCTATACAGTCACTCTAAAATCAAGTCTGTAATCCCTTATGTGCAATAAAGTCATTTAATTAAAATTACATGTAATGGATTTCAATGACCAATCTGCCCCTATTATTATAAGCAATAAAAAAGAACTCTGAAAAATATATTTTCTGCTTAGAAGATATGAATTAAAACACTGCTAGAATATCTTCATATCAAGTTGAGAGACCCTTGCCAACTCACTATAAGAGGAAATGCTATCCAATTTTCAACTTCCTAAAGGAGCTGAAAAGTAAAATATGTTCAGAAAGCAAAATGAAATCGATCTCATAGCAACCAAATTAATCTTTCGTTAGCAAATAAAAAGCACATATCCTCATCCAATCTCAAAGCTAAATAGTAAAAATCCCAGGAGCTTAAGAGAAAACATACCATCAAAGCTTGAAAATCCCATTTATCAGTAAAAACAAGCTTAGAAATCCAACCTTTAATTTTATCTTTTATAATTTATCAAGTACAATTTCCACCTTCAGTTAACACATTGGATAAGGGAAAACTCGTTATATGAGTCACGCTGAGGAATAAAATGAAGTGTTTACAGAATAGAAGGCTCAGGGCAAGCAGGAGAGGTTAGAAATGGAATTTCCATGTCAACACTGCATGGGGAGACGGCACTCCACTACAAAAACTCAACTAGTGACAGTTAAGACTGAAGGAAATAGAGACAAATTTCAGACTTGTTCAATGCATTGTAATCCTCCCACTTTGATTTAGCTTAACCACCAAAGGAAGCAAACTGGGCTTTTTTCAAAGGAGAGAAAGGGAAAGAAAAAAAAAAATATATATATATATATATCTATATATAAATGACCTAGCACACATGCATGTGTATATATTATATATATATATTATGTCTATATTTACATTATGTAAATGTATATCATGTACATTTGTATATAATGTACATAAATGTACATTATGTATATATATGATATATACATATAACACATTATATATAATATATACACACACATATATATAATATATATACCTATGCGTGTGTGCTAGGTCACTTCAGTCATGTCCAACTCTTGGTGACCCTCTGGACTACAGCCCGCCAGACTCCTCTGTCCATGGAATTCTCCAGGCAAGAATACTGGAGTGTATTCTTGGCGTGTATGCCATGCCCTCCTCCAGGGGATCGTCCCCACCCAGGGATTGAGTCCACGTCTTCTGCAGCACCTGACTGCAGGCAGATTTTTCACTACTGAGCTAAGTTGGAAAATCCCATATATACCTATACAGTGTGTGTGTGTATACATACATACACAAACACATGTATGGAATCTTAAACAGCATTTCGGATGTCATGTAAAGACTGCCAAATTGTTTAGCAATCATTTTCAAATTTTAAAGGTCCATCATCATAAATGCAAAATTCAAGATTAAATTGATTTATACAATAAGACAGTAGGTGTCTCCCTGTTTTGATAGCTTGCGGAGGATAGGAGTCAAGTTTGATATACTAAACAGAAGTTCTGTGCCCTAACACTTAAAGCTTTGCTTATTTCAATGATTGACCTCTTATGGTATTGCTCATCCAGTCTTCTCACGCACTACCTGTTCTGAAGTTGAGAGAACACCAGAATTAGAATCTTGGGCCGAAGGCTGGCCTTGCCATGTGCTATCATTTAGCAACAGTACTTTGACTTCTAAAATGGGGAGAAGAAAACCAAAATAGCCTGTTTGTAATGAGGATTAAGTGAGATTGCATGTGTAAAACCAACTTGTAACCATAATTATTACTATATTGTAAACTATATAAATGCTGGGCAAATAATAATAGGAAGAGAAGAAACAATATATGATACAATGTGAAAGGTATCTGGCAATGAGAAAAGAACTGAGTGTACTTAGTAATTACAGGATTCTCCACAAAATGAACTATAAAAACCAATTTACAGCTGAGCTATTATAATTTTATATTATTTTAATTTCAAGAGTAGAAACAAAAATCCACAAAGTATTAAGGCTCAAAAACATGTCACTTTGGGACTTTCCTGGTGGTCCAGTGGTTAAGAATCTGCCTGCCAATGCAAGGACATAGGTTCAATTCCTGGTCTGGGAAGATTCCACATGCCCTGGGGCAATTGAGCCTGTGCATCATAACTATTGCCCACACATAGCAGTGAAGACCCAGGACACTGCCCCTCCTTGCCCGCTGCAGAATGTCACTTTGGAAATAAAGATTATCAAACTGAGAACAAATCGAGGCTATTTATTTACAGCTTACTACAGCAAGGGACTGTGAAGAAAGCTGAGCACCGAAGAATTGATGCTTTTGAACTGTGGTGTTGGAGAAGACTCTTGAGAGTCCCTTGGACTGCAAGGAGATCCAACCAGTTCATCCTGAAGGAGATCAGTCTTGGGTGTTCATTGGAAGGACTGATGCTGAAGCTGAAACTCTAATACTTTGGCCACCTCATGCAAAGAGTTGACTCATTGGCAAAGACCCTGATGCTGGGGATTGGGGGCAGGAGTAGAAGGGGACGACAGAGGATGAGATGGCTGGATGGCATCACCGACTCAACGGACATGAGTTTGAGTAAACTCTGGGAGTTGGTGATGGACAGGGAAGCCAGGTGTGCTGTAATTCATGGGGTCGCAAAGAGTCAGACACGACTGAGCGACTGAACTGAACTGAACTGATAGCAAGGGAGTCAGCCACTATCACTTGCATTTGCCAGAGACCTAAAGGCAGGCAACAAAGTGGGAAAGCTTTACAGTGAAAAAAATTAAAGAATATGAAGAAGAACACTTCAGGTATGCATTGATTGAAAGTTGTTGGCATAAGAAGGTGGACTAATTACAAGTGAGGTATTTTATGTGCTTGATCACGGGAATATATTTGGCTTCATCTGAGTTGGAAGCAAAGGCAAAATTCAGAGCAGCCGGAAGTCACCGACCAATTCTTGACCATTCTAAGCTGAGGTCTACAGAGGTTATGCTTTGGCTTCGCAGGCCTGTGGCTACTGGAGTTCAGAGTTCTATTGTCATTTATAGGCTTATCGTTCATACGTTGAATTAAATCATTCAGTTCTCTTACTTCTAAGTATAACAGCTTGCAGGCAATAAAAATTCATTTGCTCATAGCCACTTCTTTTATTAGACTTGTGTAGATTAAATGCATTAAAGATGTTTTTAGGGAGTAATGTTAGTATCATGGTAAAATAAGACATTCCCTTTGTCTCTCCCCTTCAATCTGCAACCAGTGAAATATCCATGGCCCAACAAAGGTGTCTCTACTCAGTACAGCAGGACACTGGGGTATTCCACATATCTGTACTTGGAAAGGTAGGTGGACATGAACACATAGGGAAGGTAGAACCAGGGGACAGAGGAACCAATGATGCTTCAATCCCAGAGCTTTAGCTGTGGGACCAGTAGGCTGAACCAGTGGCTCAGCCTACTGCCCCCAGAGAACACCATAGCATCCGGGGAGGTAGCACACACAGTTTCAGCCTCTGGGCCATGTGATGCCTGTGATCCAGGGAACCAGGCAGCAGTGGGAGTGGGGCCAGTGACTTCGTCCCTCTAGTCTTGGAGGTACTCTTACCCCCGACCTTTGTCCACAGCAGTGGCTCCCACAAACCCAACTATCCCAGACATAACAGAGGCTCCCTTGACCCTGGCTCCTCCATCACCGTCACCTTCTTGCCACAGCAGCAGAGCCTGCAACACAGGAGACCCCAGACATGGCAGACGGGCCTCCGATCCTGGTGCCCCAGGAAGTGATGCCAGTGACACAAGTAACACCAATGACTCCCACAAGCAGGGACAACAAGGGCACCAGGCAACACCCCTGAGAGATGATGGAAGGTGGAAAGTGCCAACTCTCAAATATAACCGGAGATAGCGCAGGGAGGAGAAACCAACAACTTGTGCTATATTGCCACCTACTGGACACCAAAGGAAGTGCTTTTAATTCTAAACTCTGAAATAGAAGCAAGGGGGAGGGTGGGGCATTTACCCAACAAGGTGTTTATTACTTCAAATGCATTGGTGGAGTAACTCATCAAGCGCTTTGATGAATCGCTATAGCACAGTATAACAGAAATAAAATGACAATTCTCTAGAAACTAAAGTCAATCTAACAGAGAGAATTCAAAATCACTATCATGAAGAAACTCAGTGAGCTACAAGGAAACAAAAAGGCAGTTCAATGAGCTTTGAAATAAAATTTATGAACAGGAGGAATACTTGGCCAGAGATTTAAACTCTTAAAAGGAACCAAACAGAAATTCTGGAGCTAAAGAATTCAACAAATGGAATAAATGATGCATTGGAGTGGAGTGTGTGTGCTCAGTCATGTCTGACTCTTTGTGACCCCATGGACTATAGCCTGCCAGGCTCCTCTGCCCATGGAATTTTCCAGTCAAAAATACTGGAGTGGGTTGTCATTTCTTCCTCCAGGGGATGTTCCTGACTCAGGAATCAAACCCATGTCTCTTTCCCTTTCTGCATTGGCAGGTGGATTCTTTACCACTGTGCCACCTGGGAAGACCAAAGAATGCATTAAAAAGCCTTTAAAATAGAGCAGACTATATGGAAGAGAGAATTAGCAAACTTGAGGATAGAAATCTAGAAATGATATAGGTAGGAGAAGAGAGAAAATTAAGATCTAAAGAGAAATGACAAAAATCTTATAAGAACTATTAAACTTCTTTAGGTAGGGAAATTTTAGGAAAATGGATATCCCAGAAGGAGAAGGGGACAGGGAGAAGAGAGCAGAGAATTTATCTAAAGCTACATGAACATCTGATTCACAGGTGAATTCTATCAAACATTCAGAAAAGATTTAATACTTACCCTTTTCAATCTCTCTCAAAAAATTAAAGGGAATGCTTCTTAACTCATTTTATGAGGCCACCATTACCCTGATACCCAAACCAGGCAATTATTAGAATCCTGATTTGATGTGGGAGCATTCATTTTTTCCTGACATCAAAAAAGTAACATTTCTATGAGCATAGACTAGTGAATCTGGAACTTTCATACTAGTGTATCCTATAAAATGCAGTCAGTACAAACTGGGCTAATGGGTAGTCTTGGCTCCTTGAGCAATTATGCTGGATTGTGTGATTACTCAGTGAGTCCTAAGAGTTCGCTGAAATTCATATTTTTACATGTCTTGGAATTTATAACTTTTCTCTATATTTTGATTCACCCTCCAAGAAGTATATATGCTAATAAATCAGCTAAACTTCCTGTGGATGCTACAATTAACTATACTAACATTTCTCTTTCAGTTACTTACTCAATGCAAAGATTAAAAAATGGGAAACTAGTAATTTTAATATCAATTTGTATGTCATTTTTAGCATAATTTTAATTGAGGATGTAGAATTATAGATAAAAACAGAAATTTGATGCATAAGATAAAATTCTGATGGAAGAGATAGGTAGAAACATGCAGTATATAAAATTTTGAGTCTTAAGTTTTCAATTGTCATTATATTGACCTGAGGCTTCTATTAATGAATATGACCTCAAAGATCTATGAGAGTGATAGTTCTCATCAAAACCTTTATGCACCAGAGTCCATTTTACTATTATTCATCAAATGCATGTTGCATCAAAGATTTTGTTTTTCTTGATTTTTTGTTACTTCTGAACAATGGAATTAACTTTAAGAAAAAATAAACGGCTTGAAAAATTATTATTAAGTATTTAATGAAATGGAGAGAACTTTTAAGAACTAGTTCTTTGGGGGGGAATATATGACCATTTAGTGAGAAAGAATGTTCTGACTTTTTGAACTCTGTCATATTGGTAATTTTTATTATGGAAGAACATAAAGAACCTGAAAACAGAGAAAATATCTAGTTAAGATAAATAAACTTTTTGAATCAAAATTACAATAAATTGTAATTATGTCAGCTTATTTCACAGATTTATTTGGAAATATTTTGTTAAAATTCTGAATGCTAAAAGTGAGAAATGAGTGGCTGTTTTTACTACACGTGACAAAACACATGAAAGCAAGTTTGAATATTTGGTGAAAAGTGTTGTTGATCAGTTTCATGAATTAATTAGTGACTTGATTCATTTGCACATGATGAAAATCACAGTGGCTGTGATAAAGTATAATGTTATCAGTCATCTTTTTACCCAGAAAGAAGAAAAGGTAAAGAGGGCCTTGAAACAGTGAAACAGACTAACAAGGAGATTTGAGATTCCTTCAGTTCAACATAAGAACCAAGTGAGTTCACATCTAAACAATATGAGACTCATCAACATTTCCATAAAGTAGATCAAAAGGATTACATGTTCTCCAACATTTCTCTTCATGAACTGTCATAAAGAAGTAATGAAATGTTACTATTTGCACCTACATATATATGTGGGTTTAATTCTTTGAAATACAATACCATGAGTCCAGTTCAGTTCAGTCTCTCAGTCGTGTCCAACTCTTTGTGACCCCATAGACTGCAGCACGCCAGGGCTCCCTGACCATCACCAACTCCTGGAGTTTACTCAAACTCATGTCCATGGAGTCGATGATGCCATCCAACCATCTCATCCTCTGTCGTCCCCTTCTCCTCCTGCCTTCAATCTTTCCCAGCATCAGGGTCTTTTCAGAGTCAGCTTTTCACATCAGGTGGCCAAAGTATTGGAGTTTCAGCTTCAACATCAGACCTTCCAATGAACACTCAGGACTGATTTCTTTTAGGATGGACTGGTGGGATCTCCTTGGAGTACCACAAAGGAGATAAGAAAATAGCACAATTTATACAAAATATTCTGGAAGAGCCACTTCAGTCCTGATTCACATTCTTCCATTCCTCTCTGTTTTAGAATGGAACTTGAAGAACACTGTGCTCAGAAATGACAGTGGTGGTGAATAGAGTTTTATGAACGATTATGGAATTATTTTCTAGTAAAAACAAAGCAAACAAACTGGTAAAACAATGTTAGAGTCTTGAAATATACTTCACTGCAGTTTATAACAATTGTTGCAGGGTGAGGGGACAGGACAGTTGTTGTTTAACTCTACCATTAATAACTTGAAAGGGAAAGTGGAAATCGCCCGGTCATTTCTGACTCTGCGACTGCATGGACTGTAGCATGCCAGGCTCCTCTGTCCATGGAACTGGACAGGCAAGAACACTGGAGTGGGTAACCGTTCTCTTTTCCAATGCATCTTCCCAACCCAGGAATTGAACCCAGGTCTCACATATTGCAGGCAGATTCTTTCTGTCTGAGCCACCAGAGAAGCCCAAATTAATCAGTTCAGTTCAGTTCAGTCGCTCAGTCGTGTCCGACTCTTTGCGACCCCGTGAACCACAGCACGCCAGGCCTCCCTGTCCATCACCAACTCCCAGAGTTTACTCAAATTCATGTCCATCGAGTCGGTGATGCCATCCAGCCATCTCATCCTCTGTCGTCCCCTTCTCCTCCTGCCCCCAATCCGTCTCAGCATCAGGGTCTTTTCCAATGAGTCAACTCTTGGCATGAGGTGGCCAAAGTATTGGAGTTTCAGCTTCAGCATCAGTCCTTCCAATGAACACCCAAGACTGATCTCCTTCAGGATGGACTGGTTGGATCTCCTTGCTGTCCAAGGGACTCTCAAGAGTCTTCTCCAACACCACAGTTCAAAATCATCAATTCTTTAGCGCCCAGCTTTCTTTATAGTCCAACTCTCATCCATACCTGACCACTGGAAAAACTATAGCCTTGACTAGACGGACCTTTATTGGCAAAGTAATGTCTCTGCTTTTTAATATGCTATCTAGGTTGGTCATAACTTTCCTTCCAAGGAGTAAGCATCTTTTAATTTCATGGCTGCAATCACCATCTGCAGTGATATTGGAGCCCCTAAAAAATAAAGTCAGTCACTGTTTCCACTGTTACCCCATCTATTTTCCATGAAGTAATGGGACAAGATGCCATGATCTTAGTTTTCTGAATGTTGAGCTCTAAGCTCAAATTAATAACTTGCCCAATTAATAACTTACAGAGTAGTAAATAAGGCCTAGAGATCTAATGTACAGTATAGTGAATATAAACAATAATATTGTATTATAATCATCAAACTTGCTAAGAAACTGGGACTAATGATTCCAAGCACTAAAGAGAAAAGATAGTTATGAAAGAAGAGAGAGGTGCTAATTATTGCTAAAATGCCAATCATATTACAATATATTAATGTATTAAATTAGCATGTTGTATACCTTAAATTTGCACAGTTATGTGAAAGTGAAGTGAAAGTTGCTCAGTTGTGTCCAACTATTTGCGGCCCCATGGACTGTAGCCCGCCAGACTACCCTGACTCAATGGACATGAGTTTGAGCAAGCTCCGGGAGTTGGCGATGAACAGGGAAACCTGGTATGCTGCAGTCCATGGGGTCGCAAAGAGTTGGACATGACTGAGCAACTGAACAGAACTGAACTGAAATGAAGGAGAGATTTAGGGAGATCCCTTAGGAGACAGTTGTAATTGTCCAAGAAAAATTTGATCATAATTGAATTATTATTGAAAATAGATATAAATCATTTGTAATAAATTGAGTAAAGAAATTCAAATGGGGTTAAAAGAGACGGAGATCTCAAAGAATACTCTGTGCCCAACTTGTGAAATAATATGAATGACGGATACACTTACTATAATACGGAATGATGGAAGAAGATAAAATGGCAAATTGGGCAATGGTCATGAGTTTCCTCTGAATATATATTTAGAATCAGAAAAGAAAATTGCAAGAACAGATTGAGAAATAATTTCATTACATCTTTCATTTTTGCAGGTGAGCAAACCAAAGGCGAAAGGGTTTAGGAATATAAAATTTTTTAAGCATTATACAAAATATACATACATATCTAAATATATTTGCAAAAATTTTGCACTATGTTGCTAAATTGTCTACTCTTCAATGACTATGTACATGTAATTTGTCATTCTGAAATATTTGAAAATTTACATTCAAAGAAGCACGTGATTTTGTATAATTTTCCAGAAAAAAATGTAATTGAGAAGCAAACAATCATCATATCCCAGAATTGGATGATTAATTATTGAAAAATGAATGAAGGGGAAATAATTTGACACCTAAAATTCATTTTTCTAGTGGCTACATATTGCTAGCCCATCTGGCAGTCCTGCTGATAAGATGTCCAGCACATCAAGAATATTACAATGAAAGATATTTCTGAATGTGTACTAAATCTTTACGTGAAGGTTAATTTGTTATGCTAACTTGCCTGGGCCAAGGGATGCCCAGGTGGCTGGTTAAACATTAGTCCTGTGTGTGTCTGAGTTTCCAAAAGAGACTAGCATTGGGAATGGTGGACTGTGTAAAGCAGATGGCCTTCTCCCATGCGGATGGGCCTCAGCCAATTCATTTAGTTCCTGAATAGAACAAAAAGGCAGAGGAAAGTGAGATTCACTCTCAGACTTGTAAGCTGGGATATCAGTCATCTCTGGGCCTTGATATTTCTGATCCTCAGACCTTCACATCAGGATTAGGATCTATTAATACACCATCTACTCTCCACCTCCCAAGCCTTCAAACTATTTGCAAATAGTAAATCATAAGGCTTCTCAACTCCCATAATCATGTGGGTCAATACCTTATAAAAAATCTCTTTATACATATACAAACCACCAGCCTGGGACATGAATTTTCTCCTGCCTATCACACTCCTAGTTCTCAAGACTTTAGTCCCAAGACTGGAATCCACACCATTATTATTGTATAAAATTAATATGTATCATATCAGATTATGTATCCTATTAATATGTTAATATATAAAAACATAAGCGTATGTATTTCTTGGTTGTGAAATATATAACCTGCCTTGGTTTAGTATAGAGGAGTGGATTCAAAGGCTTAGGGAGATTGGAATGTCAGAGTGTGTTTGTCTTAAGGCTCTCTCACCTATGCTGGGCTGTGTTCAGTTGTGTCCAACTCTTTGTGGCCCCATAGACCACCAGTCTCCTCCGTCCAAGGGATTTTCCAGGCAAGAATACTGGAGTGAGTTGCCATTTCCTTCTCCAGCGGATCTTCCTGACCCAGGGATTGAGCCCACATCTCCTTTGACTCCTGCATTGCAGGCAGATTCTTTATTACTGAGCCACTGAGGAAGCCCACAGGGAGAGTCCAGAAGACATATTTTTTAACAGTACTGTAAGGAATAAGTTCATGAGGGAGCCCTGGCATCTTTGAATAGCTCTGTACTTGTTCTCTGTAAGCCAGACTAAATTTAGTGGGAACTGCAGACATTCAATTGGAAAACCTAAATGCAAAAGAAGTAATTGCTTCCTTGGGTCACAGAGGCCAAGTGTTGGCATTCAACTGCCAAAGGCAGAGTAGGCATGGTTTCTCTAAGGAGCAGCAGGGTCACAGCTGGAATCAGAATAGTCTGACTCACACAGACGTAGGGCATTGGCTTGATGATCATGGTATTTCTAGCAGTAAAATAGATATGAAGACTACTAAATTCTTCCTTAATCTATAGAAGCAGAAACATTCTATGTTGAGTGAACAAAAATCTAAACTGAATCTTAAAAAACAGACATAGTTTCTCAATTAAATCTCAAATTTGAGCCAGTTTATAGACCCAAAACCCCTTGAACAAAGGGGAGTTCAAATATCCTTGAAGAAGGATCCAGGAACCCTATCAATACTTTATATTTTTATTCTTTCCTCCAATCTTTCCAAATGTCCTATAGCCTTTAACTCAGGTAATTGTTCACTGGGAAAATGAAACTCATTATACCTTTGGGGAATTACTGGACACTGGTTTTGAACTGACACCAACTCTAGGAGACCTAAAACATCACCTTGGACTACTAGTCGGAGTAGCGGCTTATGGTGGTCATGTGATCAATGGAGTTTTAGCTCAGGTCCCTCTGACAGTGGACTCAGTGAATCCCTGAATACAACCTGTGGTTATTTCCTCAGTTTTAGAACACATAATTGGCATTGGTATACTCAGTAGCAGGCAGAATCTCCTCATTGGTCCCCAGATCAATCATTCAATCCTCTGAGGGCCTGAATAGAATAAAAAAGGCAGAGAAAATTTGAATTGGTTCTCTGCTTAACCACTGGGCTGGGTCATGGATTTTCTCGCCCCCTGCATTCCTTATTCTCAGGCCTTTAGTCCCAAAACTGGAATCCACACCATCAGCTCCTTGTTCTCAAGCTTTCAAATTACACAACTAGCTTTCCTGGGTCTTCAACTTGCAGACAGCAAATTGTGGAACTTCTCAGTATCCATAATCATGTAAACCAATGCTTCGTAATAAATCCCTCAGTTCTCTTTTTCTGGAGAATTTCCTTCTCCGTTTTGAAGTCCTATTTTGTATCAAACTCAAGTGAGTGAGTGAAGTCGCTCAGTTATGCCCGACTCTTTGCGACCTCATGGACACCAGACTCCTCCGTCCATGGGATTTTCTAGGGAAGACAAGTAATTCAAGTAGACACCTTCCCAGGTGGCGCTAGTGGTAAAGAACCCACCTGCCAATGCAGGAGACCCAAGAAGCTGGGGTTCTACCCCTGAGTCAGGAAGATCCCCTAGAGAATATTGCAACCCACTGCCTGGGTTGCCTGGCAGTGGATATTCTTGCCTGGATAATCCCCTGGACAGAGGAGTCTGGTGGGCTACAGTCCGTAGGGTCACAAAGAGTTGCACACGACTGAGCGACTAACACTTTAGACGGTGCGAAGGTGGATCAGCAGTAGAGTTCTCGCTTGCCACACGGGAGGCATGGGTTTGTTTCCAGTCCCATGCAGCCACAGAGTCCCCTTTTTGGCTTCCCTGGTGGCTCAGATGGTAAAGCGTCTGCCTGCAATGCGGGAGACCTGGGTTCGATCCCTGGGTGGAGAAGATCCCCTGGAGAAGGAAATGGCAAACCACTCCAGTTCTCTTGCTTGGAAAATTCCATGGACAGAGGAGCTTGGTAGACTACAGTCCATGGGGTCACAAAGAGTTGGACACCACTGAGCGACTTCACTCACTCAATCAAGTAGTTCAGTAAATACAATTTCTAAATTAACCATACATATATTAAAATTAAAATATTACAAATTTCATTCTTTTGAAGATTAAAAATTATTTTGTATCAAAAATGTTAAAGAGGGTAATAGCCCTACTCCCTAGATTCTGCAAAATATTCATTGAAAATCTGAACTGTTTTACCACATTTCAAGTAGTAACAGGCATCTATATACAAATGCTAGTGAATAAAAAATTGATATGAAAACAAATGATTTAATATATTCAATTAATCAACCCCAAAACATGGAACAAGTATTAAGACAAATTAAATTAATTTCTGTATATTTGATAATAACTCATATGTATGCTGATACTGAAACTCCAGTACTTTGGCCACCTGATGCAAAGGGTTGACTCATTGGAAAAGACCCTGATGTTGGGGAAAATTGAGGATAGGAGAAGGAGGTGACAGAGGATAAGATGGTTGGATAACATCATCAACTCAATGGACATGAGTTTGAGCAAACTCTGGGAGATAGTGAAGGACAGAGAAACCTGGCATGCTGCAGTTCATGGAGTTGCAAAGAATCAGACACAACTGAGTGGCTGAACAACAACATATGTAGAGTCCACTGCATTGTACATTGTTAATTCCTATGGATGTGATGCGTGTGATTCTACGATTCTTAAGAAGGATGTATTCAGCAAGGAGATCCAACCAGTCCATCCTAAAGGAGATCAGTCCTGGGTGTTCGTTGGAAGGACTGATGCTGAAGCTGAAACTCCAATACTTTGGCCATCTCGTGCGAAGAGCTGACTCATTTGAAAAGACCCTGATGCTGGGAAAGATTGAGGGCAGGAGGAGAAGTGGACAACAGAGGATAAGAGTTGGATGGCATCACTGACTCAATGGACACGGGTGTGGGTGGACTCCGGGAGTTGGTGATGGACAACGAGTCCTGGCGTGCTACGGTTTGTGGGGTTGCAAAGAGTCTGACATGACTGAGCCACTGAACTGAACTGAACTGGTTCATGTATACTGGGACATGTATAACGTCTGTATGTTATTTATTGTATTACTCAACAAATCATATGTAAGATGTCTATAGTGAGCCAGACCTTGTACCTTCAGTATAGAAAAATGAGCAAGCTATAGGTCCTACTTTCAGGAATTCTCAATCTAGTGAGCCTAAAATAGTGAGAATTAAAAGACACAGACTTGAAAAATATGGACTGTGAAGGTGAAAGAGAATTATGGAAAACAAACCATGAGGAAGGAGGGCTTTAAATGTTTCCCTCTGAGAGCAATATGTAAATATTATAGTATGCTCTGCCATTCACTGGATGAGATGTGTATATGTGCCTGGATATGCATATGTGTGGTACAAACACATACACACCCATAGGCCTAGTTCGTGGAAAAAGGAAATCCTGGTCATAGTGGAAGCTATAAAGACAAAGGGAAGAAGGACACAACAGATGTCTTTACCAGGGTTAGTTAGCTGGGAGCAGTGGATGAGATGGTTCAGAGAATGAACCTTGAGATCACACTCCAGCTGAACCAGGTACCATTTCAGGCTCTTTCACATAACGTTTGTGTGACTTTATTCAAGGGATAGAACATTTTTAACAGTCAAATTCCTCACCTTAAAAACAAAAATAATAGTATTACTTCATAGTACAGTTGTGAGTATTGAGTGAGATAATCCCTATGAAGGACTTACATAAACAGGCCAATAGTATCTTAGAGAATGTTAATCCTTTGTATTAGATTGGTTGAAATTCTTTACCATGGTCCTGAGAAGGAACATGTTAATGTGAATTTTAGTATGAATAAATAAAAAGGGATAACTACATAGGAAGAAAATTCTAGAGACGAGATAATTGATGGGTATTGAATTCCAAAGACTGCCCAGCATGTCCACTGCAATTAGGCACATGAGAACTGAGGTATGGAGAGAGGAAAAGACACAACAAAGGCTAGACTTTGCTTCCAAAATTTCTTATCTCTTGATACCCACCTGAGAGCCACATTTAGAAATCACAACTTTTCCAAAATGTGCTAAGTTCATGACTCTCTTGGACACGACAGATTCATCTAACAGAGAAGCCAATGTTTCACGAAGGGGAATTCAGAGGAGAAAAAGGAAATTATGAGTTAATATTTATTGAAAACCAAAGAGACTAAAGAGAGGAATACTTAGCATAGCACACATCGAGGACCACACTTGAGAACAATTGTACCAGATGCCAATTTGCAGTGTGCTCTAGGGTAAAAAGGGGGAAATGGAAATGTTTTTCCAAACCCCAAAGTAAAAATGAGCACAAAGAGTAATAACACTAATAATATTTGTAAATGAGGAGCTCAATTACAGAATATTTTTACAACTGAGTCCTGGTGCTTCTTAATTTTGAGATATAAATTTGGTTAAACTTCTTCTATTTTAAAAATGACTCCCTCTGCTATAATCTTCTTTAATATATAGTAATAGAACAGCTCCAAAGCTTCCTCACAGAAGGTTGCCACAGCAACATCCCTTCAATATATGTGAATGGTAGTGGGGGGTCGGCGAGCAGGAAGGAGAAATACAGGTGAAACACGTGGGCGATGGAATATGATATTGATTTTCAAAGGGCAAATAAGAAATTTAAGAGAAGTGGAGAAAAGGGAAAGCATCAGAGTGTGGAATGTGCAGATTATTGGTCATCTCTGGTCTCATAGAACTCAGAATATGCCTCCAAAAAATCTAAACCAGAGAGATAGATGTTGCTCCTGAAAGACTGGCAAGAATGGACACAAAGCTCATCTTGAAGGCATGGGCACAGGAACAAATGGAGCTCAAGTGAGACTGTCACTCCCAGAAGGATGCTCAGCATCTTTATTTCCAGCTGCCTTTGATGCCAAGTGTTCACATGTCTTCCAAGTGTTCACATGTCTTTGCCTGTATTTTTGTGCTTTGTACACTAAAGAAAAACTGACTTGAACATAGTTCAGTAATGAATTTAGCTATCTCATTTTTGTCTTTCATATTTTGGTCATAGTGAATGAAAAACATTCCCGGCAGAGTCAAGTCAGTTAAGTATACAAAAATAACAGTTTGAGTTAAATATCACCTCCCTTCTCTCCCTTCATGCCTCAGTTTTCAGGTGCCTAATGCCAGCCAGTGGACATGCTGAACAACCTCCAAAATTCAATACCCATTGTTTATCTCCTCCCTAGAGTTTCCTTCTGACGTAATTTCCCCTTTTTCTTTATTAACACTAACATTCACATTAGCATGTTCCTTTTCCTCAGGGCCATGGTAAAGAATTTTAATCAATTTAATACAGGGCTAACGTTCACTAAAATACTATTGGCCTGGTTATGTTAAGCCCTTCACAGGCATTAACTCATCCAATACTCCCAACCGTACTATGAAGTAGATACTATTATTTTTGTTTTTAAGGTGAGGAACTTGAAAGTTAAAAGTATTCCATCCCTTGAATAAAGTCGCGCAAGTAATACGTGAAAGAGCCAGAAATGGCACCTAGTTCAGGTGGAGTGTGATCTCAAGGTTCATTCTCTGAATCATCTCGTCTACTGCTCCTAGCAAACTAAATCTGGTAAAGACATCTATGACCTGTAAGGCTCTAGAGTGTCCTTCTATTCTCTGAAAATTGTTTTCTTTTTCAGGGGAATCTTGAATACATCAGTAAAAGAAACAGACTTAAGATTAAGAAATGTCTGGTGCAGTCTCTTGAATTTTACCAAAGTGACTGTCCTTTTCACCTTCACTAGCAGTTTTGTTTGAGCTCTGCTCTGTTACTTTCAGAGATAACCTCATACAGGTTATCTGTATGGGAGAGTAAATGGGAGAGTCTGTCTTACCTCACGGAGTCCAATACGCAGGTATGTAGGTGGCTGAGGCTTTTCTGGGTGGCACACTGCTCCCTCTGCTGGACTGTGGGAGAGAGAGAAAAACATTTTCAAATCCTCGTTTGACACTGTTTATATATATATATTTTTGGGGGGGGGGGGATTTTTTCCTTTGACATGGTACATAATTTTATTTACATTTATGTTGAAACTAGGAGAACCAAATAATCTAGGAGAAACAAAAAATTCAGGGGCATGATGGTCCAACAGAGCTGAGAAATAATAAGGGATTCCAGTGAAGCTTGTCTCTAGCACAGCTGTACCTGCTATGACTAGGTTTTATTTTTCATTTAAGAGACACAGCCAAGATGTATTTTCACGCCAATAAGCGAACCCTTCAATTGTCATTGTGATCTGTTCTAAAGATAGAGCTGGCATCATTATCTTAAATTTCTGCTATTTGCAAACCATTCATAGTATGTAGACTGCACATACTTTTATCCTTCTGGAAACATTTTACAATCTAGAAAATATCAACGTGGAAGAATGTTCACTGACAAGGTGAAGTAATTTTAGCAAAGACAATTTAAGTTTATGACAATCTAGACACAATTCTGAATTCAATGTGGTGCAAAAATATGTACAGAACAGTAGTTATATCAAACCTTAAAAGACAAGCTAAGTTTATATAAATCTAATAATATGGCAAGATTCATGGTTCATCAACCTTATTTATTCATCCATTCATTCAACAGTCGCTTATAAAATTCTGACTGTGAGATAGACTCAGAGTCAGATGCAAGGAATTTTTAAAAATTTTCCCTCCAAAAAAAAGCAAATTCTGAGACAAAGATTTAGTTTTAAATTATTTCTCTGGGAAGCAGTCTCAGGAAGCACCTGGGTCCAGCAGAGATGAAGTGAGATAGATATAATAGCAACAGATAAAGGGTATATAATTAAGTTAGTTACAACTCTGGATCAATAGAATTTAATCCCGCTGATAAACTTTGGAAGACAGTACAGAGTATGTGCCTAATAGTTTTCCCATCTGGGGGGCAAGAGGGCTGGACTATTTATATACTAGCTTTCTTAAATCATCGGCTGAGGAGTGAAACCTGGTCAGGGAAGTGCAGTGAAGTCGCTCAGTTATGTCCAACTCTTTGTGACCCCATGGATGATAGATCGCCAGGCTCCTCTGTCCATGGAATTCTCCAGGCCAGAATACTGGCGTGCATATCCATTCTCTTCTCCAGGGGATCTTCCTGACTCAGGGATCAAACCGGGGTCTCCCACATTTCAGGCAGACTTCTTTACCCATCTGAGTCACCATGGAAACCCTGACCTGGTTTCAGCCCTTCTTATCAGTTGAGGGTTGAAAACAGGTCTGGGAAAGGGGTGATTAATTCTCTAGGACCTCCACATGAGGTGCATGTGAGAGCAGCGCTGCCACTAGAGAAAGCCCAGGCAAAGAGATGCAGGGTTTAGGGCATTGAAATAGTAAGGCCCAGAGAACATAGGCAGGCCACCTACACGCTTGCTACAGAACACCACAGTGGTATGGAGTGGAGTGCAGAGCTCACAGCGAGACATGGAGGTCAGGCACACGTGGGGTTGATCTGGGTAAGCGTTTCAACTGATCTAAGAAAAAAGCAATACCTTGTATCATTTGTGATTAGAGGCAAGGAGATAAAGTTGAGAAATAGATAAATTTGTCATTAGAAGTGGAAGCTGTTAATGAACTAAAAAATACAGGCCTCACCTGATGAAGTAGGACATAGACAGTCCCTGAGAGCTGAAGAGAGAGTTCAGTAAGAGATGGTCAGGGAATTGGGAAAGGAAACAGGCAAGGACATTATTTTTTAATCATGTGAAAGATTGAAAGATAGAAGAGAATAGAAAAATAATTTATAAATATTTTCATCATCAAACATAAGTTTTGTTCTCTCAGACCATGTATGTGGAAGTAGGGAGATGTTTAGTGAAGAAAAAATAACGAATGTACTTTGTTCTTTTCCTAATATCCTATCAGCTGTGTTGCATTTGTTTTGAGAGTTTCAGCTCATCTCCAAAGAATCTGATTTTGCTATCAGCCAGTGAGAACACCAATGTTACTAACTAATATCAAATTACCCACTCTTAAAAACTCAATTTATGGGAATAATAATCATGAGAATTTGTTTAAGCAAAATGTTTTCCATTCTTTATCCACTTCTGTGTTATTTATTAGTTGTTTGTTATTTAAACAACTAGAAAAATGTATGCATGGATCACATTTTCCTAGTGCTTCTTAGAATGACTTTCACTGAATTATAAATACTTGTTTCTTAAGACTGTTAAAGATTTGAAATAGTCACATAAAATTTGCTTCTATTTTTATCAAAAATTTATCAGTGACATTTCCCTTTTATCATCAAATATCTGTTTTGAAGGCCCATGTGAAAATTTTTCTTATTTCTGCTCAAGAAATGATATGCATTTTCTCCTATGATTACAAAATGCTATAACTTATTTTACAAATATTACCCTGGCTAAAAGTAACTTGAAAACAAACATGAGGTCTGAATTTTTTTTTTTTTTTTGCTTTTACCATATTGGCCATTTGTTGTATTATTCAGTTATGATTTTATAACTCTATATTTATTATCATTTTCATTAGGAGTTTTGTGTATGTGGCTGAAATTCTCACTATAGAAAAGTAAATACAAATAAATTCTCAAATGAAAATAATTTGGGAAGCTATGTAACTTTTTAAAACACCACAAAATATGATTACCCAAAGGGCATAGGACTATATACAGAATGAAGCCACTAATCTTGTGCATGTTAACTCCAGGATACCAAAATCACTGCTCTGTCCTTGCCACCACATGTCTCTTTATGCTGATGTGATTTACCATCTACTGGAAGTCTACAACATAAATATATCTGCTTTAGAGCATCATAAAGTAACACATTTTCCACATCTATACACCTAGAAAGACCCAGATCTAGTGAGATTCAATTTTTACCTTTAAGATTATTTATGTATAACAGTTTCAGAAAAATCCTATGAGGCAGAACCCCAGTTCAAATAGGCTAAGTAAACTTGCCATTAACAGAAGGGGTCAAAATCCAAACACACAACAAACAAAATCGAAACAAACATGTTTGAATTCGAAACATCCTTTCTACTGAAACACTTTATTATGACTTATATTGTCCAACTATACAGATAATAATATGTAAAGAAGAAAATAGATGCATTTTTTTGTTAATATCTACTCAATGCCTGGTGGCTATAAAAGTATGAAAATTTTCCCTATGGCAATTCTAGCACAGACCATTAATTGCATCATACCACTGACAAGTTTTGTCATGTAATATGACATCTTATTCTTCTGTGTTTTTGAGGAATAGTTTAGATATTTCTAAAGGGCTTTTTAAAAAGCCATGTTTTTGCAAATTATTAAAATTTTACATGCCTGTTTTTTATGTAAAAAGGTGATGTCTGCAATAGCAAGACTGGGACACCTGAGGAGGATGGTAACTGAACTGATTATGCTGGCAGAACTCAAGATGAAAAATGAATGACAGTAGAACACACATAATATTAGTATTAAATGGTCAAAGCAAATTAGCCATGTAAGAGATAGAGTCAGTGCATCTCTCCTCTGAAGCTTGAGTGTTAAAGGATGCTAGCTTTTCGTCGTCTCTAATTTGCGCATCTGATGTGAGTAAATCAGTACACTGTCATTTATGCTGAGATAACAAGTACAGCCACTGACAGATTATCTCATCAGAAGACAATGCTAGTGGCTAAAAGCAAGGGATTTCTCCTTTCCATGTTCACTTGATTTTCTCCATCCTTTCACTGACGGTAATAGCAGTTTCACAGGTCATGGGTAGTGCAAAAAAGCATCACTTAAAGTGCTGGCTGTCATTGTTTGCGCCAAGATGCCTGAGGAGAGTACTACCTGCTATTACAGTCAAAACTCTAACAAGATGGATTTTTGCCAAGAGTGAGCCTGAAGTGAGAGCTACATCTCAGGTAATGAGTTGCCCACCCAATTATAATTACCAATGGAGTTGTTAAAAAAACAAAAACAAAAACGAAAAATCAAGAAAAATGTCTGATAGGCACTGTTCCCCAATTTGGTGCTTGAGTTTTGGCACCAGAATGTCCTAATGTTTGTTTGTTTAATCTAACAGGTCGGAATCTTTGGAAATGGCATCCAGAAATCTGCATTTTTAACAAGGAGATCAACTATATGAATACTGAGTGAAGTTGCCCAGTCGTGTCCGACTCTTTGCGACCCCATGGACTGTAGCCTATCAGGCTTTGCCGTCAATGGGATTTTTCAGGCAAGAGTACTGGAGTGGGTTGCCATTTCCTTCTCCAGGGGATCTTCCTGACCCAGGGATCGAACCCAGGTCTCCTGCATTTTAGGCAGACGCTTTACCCTCTGAGCCACCAGGGAAGCGTTGACCACTATTTCCTCTAGTTATGTATCAATATGCCTACTCCAGTTTGGTAGGGAAAAATGACTTTTCCCTTATTCTTTATCATCAAGTAAATTTGTCACAATGATAAGGACTGTGTTTCATGAATGCTCCATTTCCATTTTAGGCAGTCAAAAGCTTGAAAAATTCTGAAGTCCAGATCTTACACAATAAACTAATTCTCTTTTATTTTCATATTTAAAATACAAGAATTAAAGTAGTTCAAATCAAAGTGATAATTATTGAATGATTTTTTAAATTATCATGAACATTTTAGAAAACATAATGACTAAGCCCCTACATTAATCAAACTGGGGCTAACATTTTAACAAATTATCCTTGCCTCTCTTTATATCAAAGAGGGTTTTGGTTATTTTTGTGACTGGTTTATCAGAATGCTGACAGGAAATTTCTGCCAACTGATTAACAGTTATGAATAAACCATATCCTTTAATTGTGGTTTCCTGGATGGCTAATCTTGTCACTTCTTATTTGTAAAGCTCATATAAAAGGAAAAAGGGCATATAATAAACAACCTAATTTTCTTATGAGATTCTGAGTAAATGTATATGTCCAAAACTAAGACAGCTATATGTAGAATAGGTATAATTAAAGCTCTATAAATAACTAAGGGGGAAACATTAAACAAAGAAACAATTTTTTAAAGCCGATGAAGTCTTAGTTTCTTGCAACCATTTTAACAGTGAGATCGTTTTATTATAAAATTGCTTTAACACCTACATCCCTTGAATGAGATGTGATTCAACAATGCTACACAAAGATTTCAATATTGTTTTCTCACCTGAGAGCTATATATTATGGATTGGAGAAAGAAATGGCAACCCACTCCTGTATTCTTGCCTGGAAAATCCCATGGACAGAAAAGTCTAGTTGGCTACAGTCCATGGGGTCGCAAAAAGTTGGACATGACTGAGCGACTTCACTTTCAGTTTCATCTTTTAGAAGTACAATACAAAATTAAATGAACAGATCCTGATAGGATTTCTAGTCTATCACTACCTAGTGATTGATTTAAGTCTTGTGAAATAGCTTTTTAATAGTGTACTAGCAGTAAAAGTCAAAAGACATTATTATTGATAAAACAACATCAGCTTCAGAAATTATCCAATATTTACAACACATTGCTTCTATCCTAAGCAATCACAATGGAAAATAACGTGATGAATAAAATTTAGAAATTGGTTTTTCATGTGATTTTTTCATGATTTTTCATATTTATTAAGTTTTCATGTTTAGTTATTGTTTCATGTATATTTATTAAGCATCTAATAATGTGGAGTTTTACATAGACAATGAATTGAAGAAAAAAATAATTCTTTGATATCTACATACATCATTTATATGAATTAATGAGAGTATACATTTGGTAGAATGATTTTAGGTCTTAATTTTTATTTACATAGTGCTTATGAACACGAATTCATGTTTTCATCATGACCCTTCTATGAGGTATGTATAATTTTTGTTCTATTTTTGATGTAAGCAAAACTATGGCCTACAAAAGTTAAGGAGCTTGCCCAGGATCTCAAAGATAGTAAGTCAGGATGTAGCAAGATTCAGACAGTCTAAAGTCCATGTTCTTAATGGCTACATGAACCATATGATTGACTCTGACTCTTACCGGTATTAAATAGGTAAGAATGCAATCATATTTGTAAAACACTTTCTTGTTATGCTTTTTAGTCTATATCTATTTTTTAATTTGGAAAAATTATAGATCTTTTGGGACACCTTCCTACTACATGATGTTAAGACACTTGCATAAACTATCAGAAAAAATTCTCTTTTTAAAAATTTCTAGAAAATGAGTTTTTATTTAATAATTTATATTTTGTTTTTTCTATAGAATATCCTCATTGATAAGTACAGATAGTAATAGCTATATTTACAATACTCATGATTTATAAAAATCACAGTAGAATTCATAGCACTGTAGAGCTAAATAAGATACTGGGATGATTTTTCTGAATAACTTAATTTTGAAGACAAAGATCAGAGAAAATAAATGTTTTGTATCTGTTTATTTTTTAGGCAATGGACTTTAGTTAATTCCTGTCTGCTGAGGATCCTTGCCTCCTTACACGTGGCACCTAAATTCCCTCTTGAGGAATTAATCCTCCCCATTTTGGTCATCTTGGAGGCAGTGAGCAATTGACATTGTGGCTGTCAAAGGTGCTGCATCTTCCCTTATGTTGGCCAACTACACCTGGGCCCCAGGTACCCCACAACCCTGGTCTCCCTTCAAAGGCGTTGAATCTAGAGCCTCTGAGGCAAGAGTGGAAGGATATTTAGAGGTGATTTGTCCAAGTGGGACATGGGGCCAGTGACTGATTTTGTCTTTTGTCTTATACCTTTAGCTCTCCTAGATTTGGAATAATTTTTGTTTTTCTTGCTTTCTAGTCCTTTAGAACAGATAAAGTTTAGTTTCAGCCTATTCTTTTCAGTCCCTCAAGCCTTACCATGATCCTTTCAATAAATCAGATTTCATTTAATTAGCTAGAGTTGCTACTTTCTGTTACTTATAGCTGTGAATCCTAACACATGTATCTTTTCTATTCCTTTGTTCCAGGTCACCCAAATAGTTAATGGTTGCAAAAAGAAAAGAGAACCCCTCTTACTTGAATTCTCATACCCTTTTCAATAAGAAATTCTACTTCTCCAAGTATTCATGGTATGTTCCCCATCCTTCACATTCAAATCTTACATTGTCTGAATTCTTGATATCCAAAATCCTAGAACCAAAGAGCTAATAATATTCCTTTCTATACAAATTGTTTATCTAAATGGTTATCATTTAAAATAAAAAGATACATTGACTTGGATAAGAAGGGATACATTATGGACAATGAACCTATTCTGCAGCATTAATCAGATTGGGTAGCAAATGGACAGTTACCAAATACATTTTCTGTATAAAGAACAAAATCTTATATTAAGACTCAGACTGAAATTGTAGAATTAAATACAGAAAAAATGGAGTGGAAAGAAAGGGCAATAGCCTTTCAAATAGTTTTCATTTCTTTAAAATGTAACCAATATTCTCTAGTTAACTTTATATTCAGTCAGCTGCCCTGTCCTAAACTCTCCTGGGAAATTTTCTGACTCATTATGGAAAACCACCTAAAATATCTATACCCTCTGATAAGACTCAACTGAACTATAATTATAAATTGTGCTTTAGAAGTCATTTTCAGGGAAAAGAAACATTAAACTCTCATTTCCTACAGATGAAAAAAAAGTAATACAACCTAAGTGTTAGTCACTCAATTGTGTCCGACCCTTTGTGACCCCATGGATTGTAGCCTGCCAGATTCCTCTGTCTATGGAATTCTCCAGGATGGAGAATTCTTGGAATGGATAGAATACTGGGAATGGATAGCCATTCCCTTCTCCAGGGGATCTTCCTGGCCCAGGGGATCAAACCCTAGTCTCCTGCAGTGCAGGCAGATTCTTTATTATATGAGCCACCATGAAGTTCAATGTCGCCTAAAGGAGATACCTAACATATAGGTATAGTTATATCAGAGATTGGTTGACTTGAAAGAGAACGCAACAACAATCTAGCTCAAAATTCATATATTTATAAATGTGGAAACAGAAGGTCAGGATGATAAAGTGACTTGTAAAAGATGATAGAGGTTTTTTGTGACCTTTTTAGACACCCATGCTGATATTTGTCCTATTACACTCTACCTATGGTTGACAAACAAATACACTTTGATTTTGGTCTTGGTCATTATAGGTACTTCTCAAATTACACTTATTAAATTTCACACTATGTAATTCATGATCTTATTTTATTAAGTTCTCTATCATTAAATCATCATGTTTCCAGATGTATAGAGCTTTAGAATGTCCTATTTCACTGGATAACAAGGCCAAGTTACAAAGAAATAGTGTGGGCATATAGAATCAGGGAGCAAAGAAGCCTAATGCAAGAAATAATGCAGAAGCAAAATAAAATAGAAAAGTACTCCAAGCAAAAGCCAACTCATCACTCTTAAGTCTAAGAGAGAATAATATGAGTTTCTACTTGACAGCAAGAGGAAATACTCAATGGGAAACATTAAAAAGTAAATGATTCACAGCACTTCACTTGAATCTTTATACATAAAAGATATCATCTGTGTTCAGACAAGTGCAGAAGGCCACAAAATATGGAGAAGGGCAGGAAGTCACTCTGAAATAGGGAAGAATAGAATGCCTACATGAACTTTTTGTACCTACAGAAACTTTATTTTAATAATTTAAATCATTTTCCAAGACCCTATCAAGTTAACACAAATTATTTTTGATATTCAGAGAAGAAAGATAGGATTTCTGGAAAAACTGAAGGAAGAAAAAAAGTTTGAAGAAATGGAAACTAATTCCCTTCTTCTATCATCAAACTCTTTCAAATAGCTTTCTGGTTGTTCTAAATACTCAGAACATTGAAGACATACTTTCTGCTGAATTTCAGAAGATATATAGTTTGTAAAGCCATACATTTATTACACCAATGTAAGATTTCATCAGAAGTTCCTTATTCTTCTTCACGTATACAAAGCTGATAATCTCTAGTTATTTTAATGCTATGTTTCTCTGTATGAAGAGATGAATTTGGCATAATCATTACAATATTTACTTTCTGACTAGTATCATTATATTATAACTGCTCATCAATTATAGAAATTAAATAGGTTATTCTTAGGTAGATGGACATTAAACATTAATAGTTTGTAAAATAGTTATTCCTTGGCTTCCCAGAGATTTTTGATACCATTATCTATCAGAATTTCCACTGTTTGGTTCTGTTGAAAATTGAAACTACAACTTGCTGGAGCACCATTCAGCATGGTTCTGGGCTCTTAAACTGGATAGTTTGCTTCCAGGGCCAAGAAGAACTTCTTAGTGGTAAGTCAGGCAACACTTCACAATGAAAGCATCCTCTCAAATACATTGTTTCACCTGGTCCTTAAAGAGAAGTAGGTAGGAAGATTTAATTTCGAGAAGTGATATAACCAGTGCATGGTCAAATGTCAAATGCCAAGTGGGCAACAGACTAGAGAATTCTTTCCGGGTGAGTGTACTCTTTAGAGCGATCTTTAGAACTTCCACATCTTTGTCAAAATACACTTGCATTGCTTGGGAGATGCCTTTTAAAAATAAAATCTACTAGTTCCAGTGACTATAGAGATAAAGTTTAGTTTCTTAGATTAACCAGACATGATTCAGAAGATATAAGAAAGGTACATTTTGATGAAGGAGAGGCTTGAAAATTAAACCTACTAATTGGATAAAATAAATAAGGGACAAAATATCTGAGCAGTCACAGAGCAGCATGAATTCAACAAATTCTAATAGCAAAATGATTGGCACTGAAAAGGGATTGAGCAGGACCAATGTTAAAAGTTTCCAATGTTCTGTTCAAATTCCTGAGACTATGTTCCTGTGGTAGCAACCTTGATATCTGGTCCACTCCACTTTCTCCAAATGAGTAATCAATAGATACTGGAAGCTCCAAAGTTCAGGCAGGTATTGAGGGAGTGTTATCTACCCAGATATTATTCTGTGTAATTAAAAAATGTCAAAATACTCCAGAAAAAAGCATTCTTCAATAATATTTCAGTGGTGAATATTGTTGATTGCCCATCTGCCCATACTCCTCCATCCTTGCAGACAGAACCCTGATTTTGTTCAAGTATTAGATGATCATGTGTTTGAGAGGAAGGTGAGTCTGAACAATCATCATGGTCCCATTGCTTCTGCTGCTGTTCAGTCGCTAAGTCATGTCGGACTCTTTGCAACCCTATGAACTATAGTCAGCTAAGCTGCTCTGTCCATGGGATTTCCCAGGCACAGATATTGGAGGGGGTTGCCATTTTCTTCTCCAGAGGATCTTCTTGACCCAGGGATCGAACCCAGGTCTCCTTCTTGGCAGGCATCTCTTGCTTGGTGGGGATTCTTTACCACTGAGCCACCTGGGAAGCCCAGTGGCCTCATTACTTTTGCCATTACACTTGATTGGCTTAGACAGAGCAAGTGTTTCAATTCCGGCCAATGAGATGTGACAAGAAATCTGGTTGATATCACCTACTAAAGTTTCTCAGCTCTTATAAAGGGACATAATACAAGGACCATCAGTTTCTCTGGTTGTCTGGAACTGACAGTCTTCTTGGGGACATAAGTGTAGCCAATCTAAAAAGACAACTCAGTATGATGAGAATGGCAGTGCAAAAAGATTGAAAGAAGCTGTATTCTCAATATTCATCCTCTGAATCAACCTAGTAGTTGCTCTATATTTGGATTTATGAGATAAAATATCTCTTCTTTTAAAAAAAGAGTTGTATTGGGTTTTTGTTTCTTTGTAGCTGAGTACAACTTAATTTCATGTAGTAGCCAGTTTACAGTACTGATAAAGAATTTCAACTCCACACCTTCCTTCAGTTCAGTTCAGTCACTCAGTTATGTCCGACTCTTTGCAACCCCATGAATCGCAGTACGCCAGGCCTCCCTGTCCATCACCAACTCACAGAGTTTACTCAAACTCATGTCCATCGAGTCGGTGATGCCATCCAGCCATCTCATCCTCTGTCGTCCCCTTCTCCTCCTGCCCCCAACCCCTCCCAGAATCAGGGTCTTTTCCAGTGAGTCAACTCTTCGCATGAGGTGGCCAAAGTATTGGAGTTTCAGCTTCAACATCAGTCCTTCCAAAGAACACCAAGGACTGATCTCCTTTAGGATGGACTGGTTGGATCTCCTTGCAGTCCAAGGGACTCTCAAAAGTCTTCTCCAACACCACAGTTCAAAAGCATCAATTTTTTGGTGCTCAGGTTTCTTCACCGTCCAACTCTCACATCCATACATGACCACTGGAAAAACCACACATTCTTTAGATTGGAATAATTGAGGTGGATGGAAGATAACTAAATTCATGAGTATAAAATATTAATCAGCAGTAAGTAAAATCTACAATGGCTTTATGAAGCAGAACCCAAAACCATATGTGAATCTATTGCCTGTTAAGAACAATTACTCTGTCAAAATGAGTTCACCTATGAAGGAGACAAAAAACATTAAGTACACTGACAAAACTAATATGAAGGAGACATATTTCCAACTCAAAAAGCAAGGCACACTATACCCTGATTAAAGGGAGTTCACATTCATGATGCAAATGGAAAACCCCATGGGAGAAAAAAAACTTTAAGTCAGGATGATTATGAGAGAATTTGGAGGAAGTTCTGGTCTACGAAGTGACTGTCTTAGTGACTGTCCAGTCACTTCACTGAAGTGAAGTAACTTCGTGACTTCGTGAGGAGATACCCCAGTCACTTCATGAGGAGATACTGCATGTCCAGGGTCAGAGAAGCCCCAGCAAGATGGTAGGCCGTGGAGCGGCAGCTATGTGGCACTGGAATGGCTGTCAGGAGATACCCCATGTCCAGGGGCAAAGGAGAAGCCCCAGAAGATGGTAGGAGAGTCCAATTCAAACCCCATTCCCTCCAGAGATGCTCAGAGGGTTCAAACAAACCTTGGGCACACCAGGACCCAGGGACCCTGCAGAGACTGAGACAGAACTGTTTGAGCATGTCCTATGGAGATATGGGTCAGTAGTGGACTGCCGCAGGGGCAGAGGCTCTGGGTGCAGCAGACCTGGGTATGGCATAAACCTTCTTGGAGGATGCCACCATTAATCCCACCACAGAGCTGCCAGAACTTACACAGGACTGGGAAATAGACACTTGGAGGGCACAAACGGAATGTTGTGTGCACCAGGACCCAGGAGAAAGGAGCAGTGACCCCACAAGAGACTGACCCAGACTTGCCTGTGAGTGTCCAGGAGTCTCCAGTGGAGGTGTGGGTCGGTGGTGGCCTGCTGCAGGGTTGGGGCCACTGAGTGTAGCAGTTCATGCATGGGACCTTTAGAAGGAGGTCACCATTACCTTCATTACCTCCATCATAGTTTGGCCCCAGGGAAATAGCAGGGAGGGAACACAGCTCCATCCATCAACAGAAAATTGGATTAAAAATTTTCTGAGCATGGCCCTGCCCAACAGAACAAGACCCAGTTTCCCCTCAGTCAGTCTCTCGCATCAGGAAGCTTCCATCAGCATCTTATCCTTCTCCATCAGAGGAGACTGAAAACCACAATCACAGAAAACTAACCAATCTGATCACAGGGACCACAGCCTTGTCTAACTCAATGAAACTATGAGCCATGACCCATAGGGCCACCCACGACGGACAGGTCACAGTGGAGAGTTCTGACAAAATGTGGTCCGCTGGAGAAGGGAATGGTAAACCACTTCAGTATTCTTGCCTTGAGAACCCCATGAACAGTATGAAAAGGCAAAAAGATAGGAAACTGAAAGATAACTCCACAGGCCAGTAGGTGCCCAATATGCTACTGGAGATCAGTGGAGAAATAACTCCAGAAAGAATGAAGGGATGGAGCCAAAGCAAAAACAAAACAAAACAAAACAAAAACACCCACTTCTGGATGTGACTGGTGATAGAAGCAAAGTCTAATGTTGTAAAGAGCAATATTGCACAGGAACCTGGAATATTAGGTCCATGAATCAAGGCAAATTGAAAGTGGTCAAACAGGAGATGGCAAGAGTGAATGTTGACATTTTAGGGATCAGCGAACTAAAATGGACTGGAATGGGTGAATTTAATGCAGATGACCATCATATCTACTACTGCAGGCAAGAATCCATTAGAAGAAATGGAGTAGCCATCATAGTCAGCAAAAAGGTCTGAAATGCAGTAATTGGATGCAATCTCAAAAATGACAGAATGATCTCTGTTCATTTCCAAGGCAAACCATTCAGTATCACAGTAATTCAAGTCTATGCCCCAACCAGTAATGCTGAAGATGCTGAAGTTGAATGGTTCTATGAAGACCTACAAGACCTTCTAGAACTAACACCCCAAAAAATATCCTTTTCATTATAGGGGACTGGAATGCAAAAGTAGGAAGTCAAGAAACCCCTGGAATAACAGACACATTTGGCCTTGGAGTACAGAATGAAGCCGGGCAAAGGCTAATGACTTTTGCCAAGAGAACACACTGATCATAGCAAACACCCTCTTCCAACAACACAAGAGAACACTTTACACATGGACATCACCAGATGGTCAATACTGAAATCAGATTGATTATATTCTTTGCAGCCAAAGGTGGAGAAGCTCTATACAGTCAGCAAGTGGCTCAGATCATGACTCCTTACTGCTAAATTCAGACTTGAATTGAAGAAAATGGGGAAAACCACTAGACCAATCAGGTATGACCTAAATCATCCTTTATGATTATATAGTGGAAGTGACAAATAGATTCAAGGGATTAGATCTGATAGAGTGCCTGATGAACTATGGATGGAGGTTCATGACATTGTACAGGAGACAAGGATCAAGATGATCCCCAAGAAAAAGAAAGGCAAAAAGTAGAATGGTTGTCTGAGGAGGCCTTACAAACAGCAGTGAAAAGAAGAGAAGCAAAAAGCAAAAGAGAAAAGGATAGATATATCCATTTGAATGCAGAGTTCCAAAGAATAGCAAAGAGAGATAAGAAAGCCTTCTTCAATGACCAGTGCAAAGAAATAGAGGAAAACAATAGAATGGGAAAGACTAGAGATCACTTCAAGAAAATTAGAGATACAAAGGGAACATTTCATGCAAAGATGGGCTTAATAAAGGACAGAAATGGTATGAACCTATAAGAAGCAGAAGATAATAAGAAGAGGTGGCAAGAATACACAGAAGAACTATACAAAAAAGATCTTCATGACCCAGATAATCACGATGGTGTCTTCACTCACTTAGAGCCAGACATCCTGGAATGTGAAGTCAACTGGGCCTTAGGAACCATCACTATGAATAAAGCTAGTGGAGGGGATGGAATTACAGTCGAGGTATTTCAAATCCCAAACGATGATACTGTGAAAGTGCTGCCCTCAATATGTCAGCAAATTTGGAAAACTCATCAGTGGCGACAGGACTGGAAAAAAAGTGAGTTTTCATTCCAATCCAAAAGAAAGGCAGTGCCAAAGAATGCTCAAACCACGGCACAGTTGCACTCATCTCACACGCTGGTAAAGTAATGCTCAAAATTCTCCAAGCCAGGCTTCAACAGTATGTGAACTGTGAACTTCCAGATGTTCAATCTGGATTTACAAAAGGTAGAGGAGCCAGAGATCAAATTGCCAATATCTGCTGGATCATTGAAAAAGCAAGAGAGTTCCAGAAAAACATCTGCTTTATTGACTATGCCAAAGCCTTTGACTGTGTGGATCACAATAAACTGTGGAAAATTCTTAAGAGTTGGGAATACCAGATCACCTGACCTGCCTCCTGAGAAATCTGTATGCAGGTCAGGAAGCAACAGTTAGAACTGGACATGGAACAACAGACTGGTTCCAAATAGGAAAAGGAGTATGTCAAGGCTGTATATTGTCACCCTGCTTATTTAACTTATATGCAGAGTACACCATGAGAAACGCTGGGCTGGAAGAAGCACAAGCTGGAATTAAGATAACCGGGAGAAATAGCAATAACCTCAGATATGCAGATGACACCACCCTTATGGCAGAAAGTGAAGAAGAACTAAAGAACCTCTTGTGAAGGTGAAAGAGGAGAGTAAAAAAGTTGGCTTAAAGCTTAACATTCAGAAAACTAAGATCATGGCATCTGGTCCCATCACCTCATGGGAGATAGATGGAGAAACAGTGGAAACAGTGTCAGATTTTATTTTTGGGGGCTCCAAAATCACTGCAGACGGTGATTGCAGCCGTGAAATTAAAAGATGCTTCCTCCTTGGAAGGAAAGTTATGACCAACCTAGATAGCATATTAAAAAGCAGAGACATTACTTTGCCAACAAAGGTCCGTCTGGTCAAGGCTATGGTTTCTCCATATGGAGATGTATGGATGTGAGAGTTGGTCTATAAAGAAAGCTGAGCACCAAAGAATTTATGCCTTTGAACTGTGGTGTTGGAGAAGATTCTTGAGAGTCCCTTGGACTGCAAGGAGATCCAACCAGTCCATCCTAAAGGAAATCAGTTCTGAATATTCATTGGAACAATTGATGCTAAAGCAGAAACTCCAATTCTTTGGCCACCTAATTCAAAGAACTGACTCATTTGAAAAGACCCTGATTCTGGGAAAAATTGAAGGCGTCTGGAGAATGGGACGACAGAGGATGATTTGGTTGGACGGCATCACTGACTCAATGGACATGAGTTTGAGTAAACTCCGGGAATTGTTGATGGACAGGGAATTCTGGCTTGCTGGGGTCCATGGGGTCACAAAGAGTTGGCCACAAGTAGGCAACTGAACTGAACTGAACTGAAGTGACTGTCCTCTTTGGGAGAGCTCTCATGTATGCGTCCAAAACTAGGTTAGTTGATTTCTAGATCCCAGTCTAGCAAGGAATGTTAGATTGAAGCTTTATACTTCCTTGTTGTTTAGTTGCTCAGTCATGTCTGACTCTTTTGCGACCTCATGGACTATAGCTCACCAGACTTCTCTGTCCATGGGATTTCCCAGACAAGAATACTGGAGTGGGCTATCACCTCCTTTTCCATGTACCTCCTTAGCCTCCTCAAAGATAAACCTGAATGAATCATTAATCCTTCTGTTTATACACCAATATGAATCTTGAATTTATCCCTATTCCCTGTTCTCACTCCCACAGTCCAGACCATTAACATATCTGGCCTAGATTATTTTAAAGATTTCTAACAGGTCTTGCTAGTACAAATCTCCACACTCTTTCTTCAGTTCAGTTCAGTTCAGTCGCTCAGTCATGTCCGACTCTTTGCGACCCCATGAATCACAGCACGCCAGGCCTCCCTCTCCATCACAAACTCCCGGAGTTTACTCAAACTCATGCCCATTGAGTGTGTGATGCCATCCAGCCGTCTCATCCTCTGTCGTCCCCTTCTCCTCCTGCCACCAATCCCTCTCAGCATCAGGGTCTTTTCCAATGAGTCAACTCTTCGCATGAAGTGGCCAAAATATTGGAGTTTCAGCTTCAGCATCAGTCCTTCCAATGAACACCCAGGACTTATCTCCTTCAGGATGGACTAGTTGGATCTCCTTGCAGTCCAAGGGACTCTCAAGAGTCTTCTCCAACACCACAGTTCAAAAGCATCAGTTCTTCAGTGCTCAGTTTTCTTCACAGTCAAACTCTCACATCCATACATGACCACTGGAAAAACATAGCCTTGACTAGACAGAACTTTGTGGCAAAGTAATGTCTCTGCTTTTTAATATGCTATCTAGGTTGGTCATAACTTTCCTTCCAAGGAGTAAGCATCTTTTAATTTCATGGCTGCAATCATCATCTGCAGTGATTTTGGAGCCCAGAAAAATAAAGTCTGACACTGTTTCCACTGTCTCCCCATCTATCTCCCATGAGGTGATGGGACCAGATGCCATGATCTTAGTTTTCTGAATGTTGAGCTTTAAGCCAACTTTTTTACTCTCCTCTTTCACTTTCATCAAGAGACTTTTTAGTTCCACTTCACTTTCTGCCATAAGGGTGGTGTCATCTGCATATCTGAGGTTATTGCTATTTCTCCCGGTTATCTTAATTCCAGCTTGTGCTTCTTCCAGCCCAGCGTTTCTCATGATGTACTCTGCATATAAGTTAAATAAGCAGGGTGACAATATACAGCCTTGACATACTCCTTTTCCTATTTGGAACCAGTCTGTTGTTCCATGTCCAGTTCTAACTGTTGCTTCCTGATCTGCATACAGGTTTCTCAAGAGGCAGGTCAGGTGATCTGGTATTCCCATCTCCTTCAGAATTTTCCACAGTTTACTGTGATCCACACAGTCGAAGGCTTTGGCTTAGTCAATAAAGCAGAAATAGATGTTTTTCTGGAACTCTCTTGCTTTTTCAATGATCCATCAGATGTTGGCAATTTGATCTCTGGTTCCTCTGCCTTTTCTAAAACCAGCTTCAACATCTAGAAGTTCTCGGTTCACGTATTGCTGAAGCCTGGCTTGCAGAATTTTGAGCATTACTTTACTCACGTGTGAGATGAGTGCAATTGTGCGGTAGTTTGAGCATTCTTTGGCATTGCCTTTCTTAGGGATAGGAATGAAAACGGACCTTTTCCAGTCCTGTCGCCACTGCTGAGTTTTCCAAATTTGCTGGCATATTGAGTGCAGCACTTTCACAGCATCATCTTTCAGGATTTGAAACAGCTCAACTGGAATTCCATCACATCCACTAGCTTTGTTTGTAGTGATGCTCTAAGGCCCACTTGACTTCACATTCCAGGATGTCTGGCTCTAGGTGAGTGATCACACCATAGTGATTATCTGGGTCATGAAGATCTTTTTTGTTAGCATGATCTTTTTAAAACATAGAATCTGTAATGTTAACCTCAGGTTCAAAAATGTTCACTGTCTCTCCAATAGGGTTTAAAATTAGTGTTCAAATTCTTCTTCAAATACTTGAAGTATCAAGATTTTCAATTTCATTTCCTACTATTGCCAGGGACATGGCAGTATTCACATTTTCTAGTGAAATAACATGTTTTTCCTTTTTTTCTTAAAATCAATTATATTCATATTTGTACTCTTGTAATTTAAAGATTATTTCCCATTCAAGTTTTCTCTGTCTAGAACTTCAAGTCTTCTTCAGGCCTTGCTCAAATGTCACATCCTCCCTAACATCCCCAAGTCAGAAACCTTCTCTTCCTTCTTCTTGTCCTTGTTGTAATGTGTCTACACACTGTGGTACAACTCTTTTCATAGTATCTCTTGCAATGTTTTTGGTTGTGATTTTGACTGTCAACTCTTCGAGGTCATGAATCACACATCTTTAAATTTGTACCTGTCATCTGGTATTGGTCTTAGAGGAAGAGATGAGTTTACAAGACACATGGACCAATGGGTCTCTATGTCATAGAATGGAAGCTCCTCCCTGTTCAGACCAGAAAGGCCAGAGAACAATGAAAGGGCACCGCAGTTAAGTGCAAGTATATTCAGTTCAGTTCAGTTCAGTCGCTCAGTCATGTCTGACTCTTTGCAACCATAGACTGCAGCACGCCAGGCTTCCCCGTGCATCACCAACTCCCAGAGCTTGCTCTAACTCATGTCCATCAAGTCGGTGATGCCATCTAACCATCTCATCCTCTGTCATCCCCTTCTCCTCCTGCCTTCAATCTTTCCCAGCATCATTTTCCAGTGCGGGTATAAGGAACCAACTTATGGGCTTCTGACTGAAAATTTTTTTTTAATTATTTTATATGGAAGATTCTGCAAAGAATCATGTGATACACAGTGCAACATGCTGTGTTTTCAACAGAAGCAAGTAGGATGGATACTCTTGTGTGAGAGCCTGTCCCTCTCCATATGGTTTAATTAGAGCCCATTCTTCATTCATGATCTTTTAAAAGAATCAGCTCTTCTATTCCCCATAATAAAAATCCTCACTATAATATTATTAGAAAAACAAAACAGAGAACAAAAACCCTTCTTCCTTCCTTAGCCTAAGTGATTCTTTTCAATCTGGCTGCTGCTGTAGCAACTTCATCACCTCCACCTCTTATATCACACTTTATTCATCAGGCTTCAAAATTCAGTCTTTTTGCAGTTCTTCATTAACTCAAGCAAGCCTCAGAGGGTTAGTTCTTATAGTTCCCTCTGTCTAGATTCTTCTTGCACCAGCCATTTGTATAGCTGTCTCATTTTCTCTGTCATGCCTCTGCTTAAATGTGTCCTTGATATGGTTTTACCAAGTCATCATGACTAACATAGCACACTGGATTTTATTTTACTAAAATCATTTTAATTATTAATTTGTTTTTATGCTTGCTGTGGATTTGCCTAGTTCAAAGTAAACTTCTTGAGGGCAGTGCTGACTTTGTCTTTTTGTTTACTGCTATATCCTTAGCCCAGAGTATAGACCACAATTGGAGTTCAATACATACTTGTCAAAAAATGAAAGAATGAATTAATAGATGATAACTTCAGAAAGATTTTTGGAAAATGGCTAGAAGAAATGGACTTCAACATTATAGAACAAGTGCAGGGCACACATGACAGTTGTGATGTCTTGGCCTTTCCAAACAACCTCCTGAATTAAGAAAAGGCTAATTGAGGGCAGCTTAGATACAAAAGGGTATATACGGTGAGTAGGTTTTTCCTTTTGTTTTTAGATAGAAACAAATACACTCTTTGAAAATATTATTTATTTATTCTGGCATCTTATTACAAACTATCTGAGGGTAAGACCATTAAAATTCTCTTATAAACCCAGTTTTTGTTTCTTATCTGCAACAATTATCTTTAAGATAAATTATAGCTTGCTTTGTCTTAAAAGACTTTCTTTAGTCTTTTAACATGGAAATAATGTAAGTAGAACAAAAACAAGAAATAAAAATGCTAGAATTTTCACAGAGAATGGCAATCACATTTAACATGAAATAATAATCCTTTATTCTTAGAAATAAAGCTGATATTTTAAAATCATGAGTTTACTTATTGCTAAGCTGCTGGGGGGAGGGGTTCCATATTTTTTTAGTTCTTCCAGCTGTTCTCACAAATCTTCAACTAATGAGTTTCCAAACAAACCTGATTTGAGCAGTAACCAGCATTTTAAATTATGTTTTTATGGGAAGGAAGATTTCTGGCAGGAAGTTATGCAAGTGACGAGACAAAGGTTTGGCTCTCCAAGCCCTCCAGTTCTTAAAACAGCTACATGGAGCTCATTAAGGCCTGCTGAATTATAACAGGCAGAACAGATCCTGGCTTCACTGGAAAACATAATAGGCCCACATCAAAGCTCAAAGGTTAAAAAAGTAAAATAAAACCATAGTTTTCATACTATTACATTCAACACTACTCCCCTTTCCCTATTTAAATATTGTTGACTCAGATGACACAAGAACATAACTGGGTTTCTGAATTACTTGAATAGTTATAGCTATCATTACTATGTTTTATTTAAAGCCAGATTTACCTACATTTTTTTTTCACATAAAGCAACTAGACTTTATTTTTATTTTATTTTTTCAGTTATGAAAATTTTCAAACATAAAGGCTGAGACTAGTGTAATGGACCTCCAAAATCAATATATTCTTAAAAAATCTACGTATTTAAAATCTGATTTTTTTTTTCCTTAGAAAAAGGAAGAAAACCATCATTTTAGGTGAGTCAAATCACAGCACAATTTAGAGCTGTACCTTATGGCAGCAGTTAAGAGATGACTTGAAGTCACAGTGCCAAGACTGAGCAAATATATATATCCAAAGGAACAAAAGTGAAATGCTAAAGAACTAAATATTTAATTGTCTGGCCACTGAAACCAAGTAATTTATTGATATATTTTTCAAGAGTCATTTGGATCTACCAGGTGCCTATTTCAACATCATGTTGCTTAAGGACAAAGAATAAAGATCTGTGGTCATACAAGCATTCATGGTTGAGGGCTAGAGGTGCTGAAATGATCACATAGAGAAGACATTGGTGATTCCATCAATGACACTTGTCTATCACAACTCATGTATATAGCACAAGATACAATTCACTTGGAAAAGCTAGAGAAATAAATCACTTGTAAATTAAAGAAGCAAACTTTAGAGGTTTCTAATATCCCTGAGGTAGATAAGGCTAAGGGGCAAAATAAAGAAAAGGTACTGAGTTACCAAACTTTTATTTCCTTCACTCTGAAAAATAAAGATCGAGTTTGATTGAATTTATTTCATTACAACCAGAATGTATTGGAAGGAATAAAAAACTATTGATGAAAATAACTATAGAAGTTTTTCAATGCAGTAAAAATCAAATATCAAGTAGACACTTGACATAGACTTATGGCTTAGAAAATAAAGTAGGAAATCCATAGAAAGTCTCCACGCTTCCTATATTTATATTGTCTAATGCATTCTAATTTTCTTTCTTTCTTTCTTTTCTTATTTTTTATTTTTTTTATTAGTTGGAGGCTAATTACTTCACAACATTTCAGTGGGTTTTGTCATACATTGATATGAATCAGCCATAGATTTACACGTATTCCCCATCCCGATCCCCCCTCCCACCTCCCTCTCCACCCGATTCCTCTGGGTCTTCCCAGTGCACCAGGCCCGAGCACTTGTCTCATGCATCCCACCTGGGCTGGTGATCTGTTTCACCATAGATAATATACATGCTGTTCTTTCGAAACATCCCACCCTCACCTTCTCCCACAGAGTTCAAAAGTCTGTTCTGTAATTCTGTGTCTGTTTTTCTGTTTTGCATATAGGGTTATCATTACCATCTTTCTAAATTCCATATATATGTGTTAGTATGCTGTAATGTTCTTTATCTTTCTGGCTTACTTCACTCTGTGTAATGGGCTCCAGTTTCATCCATCTCATTAGAACTGATTCAAATGAATTCTTTTTAACAGCTGAGTAATATTCCATGGTGTATATGTACCACAGCTTCCTTACCCATTCATCTGCTGATGGGCATAATAGCCAGAACATGGAAGCAACCTAGATGCGTTCTAATTTTCTTAGAGCTGTCAGTGGGACAATTTTTGAGAACAGAGTGCTCCTTTTCTTAACGATTTATACTAACTTACTAACAGGTAGGGTGACAGTGAAGTCTTTAATGAGAGCTACTTATTTATGTTTGCTAGACTCAGGAGAATTGGGACAGCAGGACTGTCTACTTATGCATCTGAATGTGGAGTGAGTTGATTAGATTGGGGAAATCTGGCATGAATTTGGGAAAACTGAAGTAGAAGTAGAAATTAAGAAATACTGAAATGCTTTAAAAATGTTATTATGGTGGGGGTTCCCCGGTGGCCCAGTGGTTAGGTTTCCTGGCTTTCACTGTCATGACCTGAGAACTGAGATCCTACAAACCATGGAGCATGACCAAAAACTTAATAAATAGCTAAATAAATAAAAATATTATTGTGATAAAGATGAAATGAATGACGAAGAGATTTTGAAGAGGCACACATACATGGTCTTCTGAAAATAATGCCGTTCAATTCCAAAACATCTTAGGGTGCCCATGGCATCAGGAAAAGAAAAATAAGAGTTCAAAGTATGTAACTACTTAGTTTCTGTCGACATTTCTGGAGGCCTGGACAAGGATAATGATATTTGGTGCTGAAAGATTTCTCAGTAGACACTGTATTAGACGCAATTTCTTTCTAAATGAAACATAAACTTTTCAAACTTGACAGAATGAATCATGTCCTGTTAAATCTCTATTTATAGTGATATCAATGTGTATTTACAAACACATTCAATGGAAAGCGATTCATAGATCTTGGCAAATTTAAAAAAATTATCCTCTATTATGCGATTCCCACCAATTTAAGTACTAACAACCTGACACAATTTGTTGCCAGTAATCTGTTTTACTTTTTATATCTGGCCCCAGGGATTGCTGCTTAGTACTTGTCTATTCATGAACAGAAGAGAAAAGAATGAGTATGTAAGTGAATAACCAAATAAATACTAAACCCTTCATCTTTGCCATAGAAACAGTATTATTTTAGTTGCCAGTATTCTCTAAAAATTGTATAACAAAGCCTAGTAATTTGTTTGGCCTGATCTCAATATATTTTCATTAAGTCAATATCCAGTTTTCTAGTTGCTTCTATTGTTATTGTTATTTTTGGAACAAATATTCTATGTCTGCAGATAGCAAGCCCAAGATTTATTCTCTTTTCATAATCTCTTTTTGTTTTTAATTAATTTATTTTTTTATTGAAAGATAATTGCTTTACAGAATTTTGTTGTTTTCTGTTAAACCTTAACATGAACTAGCCATAGGTATATATATATCCTCTCCCTTTCACAGTCTCTCTTTTTAAGTGACAGTTGGTTAAGAAATCAGTCTCCTCCTTTGGTATGTAATATCAGATGTACCATAGCCTACTGAAGTTTAAAATTGCAAGTTGCTCAAGCTCATAAAGGAAATTGTGAGATTGAAATTCATTTCAGTTTAAGCTAGTTTATTTAAATATCAGATTGCCAGGCAATCAGGAAATAATGGAAGCATCTATGGATAATTATCATTCACTGCTTTAGGGAAGATTCCAAATCACTATTTCACACATACTAACAAGTGTCATCATATTGATGTCTACACGATGAAATAAATATATAGCTTGCAGTTCAACTTTTATCATTTGCAAGTTTTACTTGATTATATGTACTATAGTCTGGTAAAGCATTTCCACTCTGCTAAATTTCTTGATGTATTCTGGTATCATGTCTTTTCATTAATAACTGTATAACTTGTTTTATCTTCTGAGGCTTAATTTACAATCTCTGCAAGTATCTGTGGGGTTGAAGGAGACATTTAGTCCACTGAAGAAATGGAAATGCACTTTCATTAGACTGACACCAGGTTTGCTCGAAATGCCCTGGTTATGAAAAGGCAGGATGTAAGTCTGAAGGCAAGTTGTAACCCTGAGCTTGAGAGAAATAAATAGTGAGACAGAACATGAGTGAACACATTGCCTAGGTTGATTTGTTTGAAAATCTGCACCTACTCTGACAAATGTAATATAAACAGATAAAGTGCAGAAAAAAATTATTGATTAAAGTATACACAGATTATTTTCTATTCTTATCAATAATTTTGATACTAACAAAAGTTTTGCCTTCTGCTAGTCAGTCTTTTCTCTTAATTAAAATCTCTATGAATTTTACTCTATATAATGGAAGTATCTCTTTCCCTTCCTCCCACCTCTTTTAATGCAGATGTCACTCAGAAGGTAGACCCTAGAAATAGATATCTCACTTGACTGCTGATGGGTTTCCTCCTCATTACACAGAATGCAGTGGCTACTCTTCACATATTTTATTTGCTTTTGAATGTTCCCATTTAAAATATGAAGTGCTAAGCTTAGCAGTGGTAAAAACAAATAGTATAAGAGAAAGCTTTCACTCTCCCTGACACAGATGGTAATCAATACTGAGATTTGCCTCTCAAACTCTGCAACTGTTATTGCTGCCCCAAGCTATGCCTATGGTTCACATGCAACCAATATGGGGAGAATAATTTTGTAGGAGAGGAAAATATCTTTCTCTTCTCCCCTTCTAAATTCTTGACTGGTGAACACATTGACTGGGCTTGTTTGTTAGAAAACCTGCACCTACTATGACAGCTGTAATATAAACACAGTGAAGAAAGAAAATTGTTGAATAAACATACACAGACTATTCTCTATGCTCATCAATAATTTCGTTACTAAAAAAAGTTTTGCCTTCTTCTATTTAGTTTTATAACAAAAGACAGATAAACAAGAGAAAATATACAGATTTATTTAATATAAGTTTTAAACAACATAGGACCTTCTTAAAGGAATGATGACCCAATGAAACAGTTAAGCCTGGGTGTTTTTATGCTAGTTTAATGAAGAATGAAGAGTGGTGGAATGATGTGATAGGACAAAAGTGAGGCAAGGTCTGTGCAGATTCTTCCCTGAGTCTTTTGTTTTCAGAAATAAGGATACACCTTACTTTGGGTATACAGAGGGCATTACTCACATGGGAGTTTTATGACCTGCTTCAAGGGATAGTCAGAAAGTTCTTCCTGCACACACCACATTTCAAATTCCTTCAGCTTGAAATTTACAAAATGTAAAATTGCCATCTTTGGAGAAAGTGTATCCTGAACTGCATAGACTTTCATCAAACTATTGAATTAAGAATAAGGCTAAACAGCATAAATAATATACTGTAAAATCTCAAAATGGACATTCTCAGGTACAAGGCTCATGGGATGGCATGAAGAGATAAACACTGGCCAGTCAAAGCTAGACTTACTATGGGTTTGCTTAGCTCATCCCCTGCTGTCTCAGGTTTGCAAGGATTTGAGTGGGGACAGGGAGAACTAATCAAGTAGGAAGACCAGCAGTGCTTTGTAGTCAAGGTTTTACTACCTTAAGAATCCTGCTATTCTGAGACATGGGTCTGGGAATTCGTACATCAGTGAGTTAGCAACCTTTCCTGCTAACCTGGCTTGGCGACCTAAGGGGGAAATTGCCGGGGTCCAGCCTCGGCAGGATCCAGGGGGTACCTTCAGGATGAACGGCGTCGGCAAGAGAGAGAGAGAGAAGACACGTGAGACCAGCCTTGATACGGCCAAGTCTGCGAGGGAGAGAGAGAGAAAGAGAGAGAGTGAGCGCGAGAGAGAGAGAGAGAGAGAGAGAGAGAGAGAATGACGAGACGGGGGTGTTTGCAGGGTCTGGCAGAGTCTGGCAATGCTTTATTTTTTACCATGGCTTTTATACCCTAAATTAGTACATTTCTAAGGGGAAGATAGTTTAACATTATGTCAGCTTGTTCTTCACAAAACCAGGGTGTTTTCTGCATACTTCTTTGTTTATGAGGGTCTTGTACATTATCTTCTGGCCTTGGGGCCTATTAACATTTTATGCAAGTCAGGTGAATGTAAACCTATTTTCTGTTTCTCTGGTGACCTTAACTGAAAGGTAGCAGTCTCATAGGGCAACAGTATAGAGTAGAAGTATAACCTTGTTAACACAAAAATTAATCCTCCTGCAGAAGTTGTCAGTTGCGTTTATCTAAGAAGTTTACCCCATACTGACTCTGTGACTTTGGTGAAGCAGCTTCTGCCTAGCACTCTTGGCTGACAACAACCATCTCATTGTTACCACACTAGGGCTAAGTCCTTATTTCTCTAGATCTTTAACTATATTAACAATGATTTCTATAACACAACCTTAGCACATTAAAAGCAAAAACACAGCAAGCAAAACACAGCAAGCAAAACACAGCAAGCAAATCTCAACCCAATAACCACCTATAGAATAATTTTTCTTATGTTTTCTAATAGGACTTCCTCACTCCCCGAAGGGCTCTATGTCTACTAGGGCCTTTATATGATCAGGTTCTTTATGCTATTTTATGATTAGGGTATTAATATAAGCAATCATGCATATTAGTACCAAGGGCATAAATGCATTTGCCAAACAAACTAAAATACCAGCAAAGGAGTTTAAATTAAAACACTCCTTTCACCCTGGATAATCTCATAAAATACCACCACCTGGGAAACTTATTGATTAAAGTTCTAAATTGATTCTTATTTGGAAAGAAATCTGGGAAGGCCTTCTGCCTATGTTACAGAAATTAGGGAGTAGTCTATTAAAGCAAGCATCAGAAGAACAGATACCACCTTTAAGGTGAGCGCTGTGGGCAGCTTTGGGGCAACTTTTCAGAGTCCCTGAAAACCTGATCCGCCTTGCCCATCAGGCTTTCTCCCCATGACCTTGTCATGGGTGGGATCTTGTGTGCTGGCTCCCGGCAGGAAATGATCTAGAAATTCAGCCCACAAATACATTTGTTTCTCGGTTATAAGATTTCGAGTTCTCCTCAGTGGCTGATGGCTCTTCAGGCCTTAACCTGTATCAGTGTTTTCACAGTTATTTACCCTAGATGGTTTTCCCCTCTCTCACTTTAGTATCTTACACAAGGCAAGAAAAGTTGAGGGATGAAGAGCCTAGGAGTACCCAAAGAGGAATGTATTTTATCTCCAAGCAAGGGTGCAGAGTAAGACTCTTAGAAGGTACTGAAGTGAAGTGAAGTGAAGTCGCTCAGTCGTGTCCGACTCTTTGTGACCCCATGGACTGTAGTCCACCAGGCTCCTTGGTCCATGGGATTTTCCAGGCATGAATACTGGGGTGGGTTGCCATTTCCTTCTCCAGGGGATCTTCCCGGCCCAGGGATCGCACCCAGGTCTCCCTCATTGTAGGCAGACACTTTACCATCTGAGCTACCAGGGAAGCCCTAGAAGGCACTAGGTAAGGAGGCAAAATGATCTCAAGTGAAATAGCCCCCTGAAATTGTTTTTTAAAAATTTTGTGTAGTTGTATTTTGGCTGTGGGGTTTGTGGCATCTTAGTTCCCCTACTAGGGATAAACTTATGCCTCCTGCAGTGGAAGCCCAGAGTCTTAACTGCTAGACTGCCAGCAAAGTCCCTCCATTGGAATTCTTATCTCTGCATTCCTCTCTCTATAACTCTAGAAGACCACCGGCTATACAATAGGGAAAATAATGTCTAATTTACAAGGCTCTTAGGAAAATTCAATAAAATACTGTACATGGAATATCTAGTCCAAAGCTGGGCAAGTACTATGGACTAAATATGCATAAGTTTTTCCATCAACATGAAATACCCAAAGCTCCCTCCACATTTTAACTAACTTCAGGAAATCAAAATTCTACTTAAGTAAATCTTTGTGTTTAAGAGAACAAATGAATCTCCATGACTCTCCTCGAAATTGTCCAGTTAGCCAGGATCAAATCTTCAGGTAGTATCTAAACCATACCATCTATCATGGCCACCTTTGAAAGAACATGAGTAAGATCTAATATCTCTGTACGTGATTGGAAAGGATGTTACTTTACTTAAGAGAACAGATGCAATTTGAACTTGAATGGCAATCTAGGGGTTTTTAGTCTCAGTTTAGCAATTTGCTAAGGTATTTTGGGAAAGGATTATGGCAAGGTTGTATATTGTCACCCTGCTTATTTAACTTATATGTACCTCATGAGAAATGCTGGACTGGATGAAGCACAAGCTGGAATCAAGATTGCCAGGAGAAATATCAATAACCTCGGATACACAGATAACACCACCCTTATGGCAGAAAGTGAAGAAGAACTAAAGAGCCTCTTGATGAAAGTGAAAGAGGAGAGTTAAAAAGTTGACTTAAAGCTCAACGTTCAGAAAACTAAGATCAAGGCATCTGGTCCCACTTCTTCTTGGCAAATAGATGGGGAAACAGTGGAAACAGTGGCTGACGTTACTTTTTGGGGCTCCAAAATCACTGCAGATGGTGACTGCAGTCATGAAATTAAAAGAGACTTTCTCCTTGGAAGAAAAGTTATGACCAATCTAGACAGCATATTAAAAAGCAGAGACATTACTTTGCCAACAAAGGTCTGCCTAGTCAAAGCTATGGTTTTTCCAGTAGTCATGTTTGGATGTGAGAGTTGGACTATAAAGAGAGCTGAGTGCTGAAGAATTGATGGTTTTGAACTGTGGTGTTGGAGAGGATCCTTGAGAGTCCATTGGACTGCAAGGAGATCCAATCAGTCCATCCTAAAGGAGATCAGTCCTGGGTGTTCATTGGAAGGACTGATGCTGAAGCTGAAACTCCAATACTTTGGCCATCTGATGAGAAGAACTGACTCATTTGAAAAGCCCCTGATGCTGGGAAAGATTGAAGGCGGGAGGAGAAGGGGACAACACAAGATGAGATGGTTGGATGGCATCACCAACTCAATGGACTTGAGTTTGAGTAGGCTCTGGGAGTTGGTGATGGACAGGGAGGGCTGGCGTGATGCAGTCCCTGGGGTCACAAAGAGTCAGACATGGCTGAGCAACTGAACTGAACTGAACAGACTCTGTGCGGCCCCCTTTACCAATGGAATGAAGAATAATTATAGGCAAATTTCTATTTTATTTTACACAATCTCAAATAATCATGTCAAGCACTTTCACTTTCAACTTTGTATCTAATTGTGTTTTTAGATGTCTAGAAAAATATACAGATTAATCACACATAGTTTACTGGCATGAGCAATAAAGAAAGCCAATTACTACTTTTCAAAGAAAAAAAAAGTGCATTATTTAAATCTTTAGCAGTATCCATTGAAGGAAGACTTATTATAACAACCTTTGAAGAAATAGTTCAAATCACATTCATATCTAAATATGGGATATAAACTTAAACACATTTAGAATTATATAATGTTTCTTCTCACATGGTTTTAGCTAAATAGGTGCTTAATAAATATTTATTGTTAGGTATACATGCGCTGACCTTTGAAAATAGAACATACACATAATTTCCTGAGTTTCAAAAATAATGCTTGAGCATAATTATGAACCCAATTTTGGTCCTGGAAGATAGTAGCCTGGAAAGGAAGGAAAGACTATGATAAATTATTCCTCAAATAATATTCTTTTTGAAAGCACAATGACCCAGGTAATAGCACCACATCTTTTATCATGTTAGGTATAATCTCCTCCCCCCCCCAAATAAACAACAGATTTGTAAGCATGGCTTACAAGAAATAAAATGTCTTAAAGATAATGTCGTTACAAATTCATCTAAGTTCTGAATCTGTTTTGAGAAAGGATTGGTCCTGCCTGCAGTCTACAGTGAGAACTTCTGGTAATGTTCTATGGTCCACCATGGATGAACTCTTTCATTTCCATCATTCAGACACAGCAGGACATCTATTCACAAACAACACATTTATTCCTAGGATATAAAGAAAAAGAAACTCAACAGAGACCTTCACTTTGTTTTCCGTTTCTCAAAGACTGTCTGAATTATATCTGCTCTTCATTGATGATAAACTCCCCAGTAAGCCAAGCTCTTGTGATAATCGATGTTATTGAGTTACTAATCAACCTTCCTATTTTTCATAGGAAGAAAGTTCCTGTGAAACTTTACCTTCTTGAAAATTATTTGCTTTGGAAGAATATCAGAAACATAAAATATTATGTCTGAGCATACATGCTTTCTTCAAACCTTCCAGTAAAAGGTCACCTCAGTAACTGATGAGTTTACTATAATCACATTTGTAGCTGAAAGAATAGGTATTTTTTGATTATCCCTGATAAGTTGTTTTGCAGCTTGGCTTTGTGAGCTGAGAATAGGAAAGTAAATGGACCCAATACCAATTGTGGCCTAGGTTCATTTTCTATTATAACAGTTTTTACAAAAAAAACCCGAAAACATGGAAAATCAAATTGAAGTAAATTCAATAAAGAACTTTTGGGGAAATTTTACAACTGCCATCAAAACTCTTAAAACCCAGAAAATGTTCCCATTCTACATTTTCTAAAATTACTCCTTGTTTTCCTCATCTTCAATAATTATATTAAGGACAGAGTAGAATATGCAAAGTTAAAGATTTAGCTTCAAGTTATTAAGCAATGCTATTTACTATCTTAAAGAAAAAAAAAGTATGTTTCTAATAATAGCAAACTAGAAAGGATTTTAATATTGTTTTGTCATACACAAATATGTTTAACAATTTTTATAATCCATATGTTGCTGAAAATGTGTAATTTGGTATGCATGTTAAGTAAGCTAACACTAGCTACTGTATTATGCAAACCCTGAAATTTCTACCACTTTGTATTTTTGAAGCTTATTCCTTGCTTATTTAAAATTCAGCTAGAGGCAAGGGAAGGGTATGTGCTCTTAGTGATTCAGGAATTCAGGTTGATGGAAGGTCTGCATCTAGAATGCACGTCCCATAAGGCCACTTTAGACATTGACATCCAACCAACACACACAGAGAAATAAAACTTGAAGGATTGAATGAGGGATTTTTATAGGCCTGTATTGGTAGTCATTTACATCACTGCCGTGTACGTCCTATTGGTCATAACTCAGTCACAATAAAGGTAGGCTTGAAAATAGTCTAAGAAGAAAAGAAAAAGCAGGGAAATTATTATGGCAAACAGTTAACAAGTGTCTTTTGTAGTCCCTTCATTCTATTCAGTTCAGTTCAGTTTAGTTCAGTCCCTCGGTCGTGTCAGACTCTTTGAGACCCCATGAATCACAGCACACCGGGCCTCCCTGTCCATCACCAACTCCTGGAGTTTACTCAATCTCATGTCCATTGAGTCGGTGATGCCATCCAGCCATCTCATCCTCTGTCGTCCCCCTCTCATTGTATTAATATCTCCTTAATTCACAATACAATTTCAATATTTGTTCCTTTGAAAATGTTTGATTCCCAGATATAATTTTTAAGCCCGCATAAGAAGTCAAAGAACATTATTGTAAAATTATGTGCACCTGTAGAATTTCTTACGATTCATTCTAAACAATAAAATATTATATAATCTAAGAAACCATGATTAATAATGAGATAGATATTTGTTATAAGCATTGGTTCATGTAAAAGAGAGCTCTCAAGGGAATAAAGATATGACATATGATGATGGTCCCTAACCACATCCGTAGGAATCCTTTGCTCCTGTTCAATACTCCTGTTCTTCAACAGTCACAAGTGTTGCTCAAAGCTCACACTTGTAAATTCTCCCTAACTTCTGAGTTTTGCCCCTGGGTAATTGAAATCACTTCTCGGGAGCTGCCTTGAAGGTATACAATATGCTCAGTGAAAGACTGGTAGGGATTACAAGTTTTGCTCTCTTGCCCAGTATTGGGAGAGAATCTGTGTTGTAGCGAAAGCTCCAGAGTTCATTGAGAAATAGGTGGAGGCTGGACTTCAGTTCAGTTCAGTTGCTCAGTCCTGTCCGAATCTTTGCACCCCATGGACTGCAGCATGCCTGGCTTTCCTGTCTGTCACCAACTTTCTGAGCTTGCTCAAACTCATGGCTGGACTCCACCTGACACCAAAACTTGTTTTGTTACTTCTGTTCTGTCTAGTGCTCCTAAATGCCATGGAGGTATTGCCAAATATCGCTCCCTTAGCAAATCTCTTTCAGGCACACAAATACTCCTTTCAATCTGCTTCTAGGGAACCCAACTCAAAACAGGAGATAAACCATTTAAAATATGTTTAAAAGTCCCTGGCATCTCTAGACATGTTTAGTGCAGGTAGTGAAGCTGCAGCCTCTAAATTAACATTTTACATTCTGAAAAATATGTCTGCATTGCTTCTTTACAAATAAGGCTTTTCTTGTTTTACAGCTATGCTGAGATTCTTTGGTTTCCTTTATACTCATCAGGAATGAAACACTAGGAATAAATATAAATGAAAAGAATAAATCTAGGGACCAAGATCTAAGAAAGAAGGTTGGTCTCAGCAAGTTAGTGAACAGTAAAGATGGTAGCACAAGTAAATTGATTATCACTAGGAAGTATTTCAAGTTAACAGTCCATCAGTAAGTTCATGTGTAACTGGAATCAGGTATATTTGATATTCTAAAACAAATTGTGCATATACTGAATGACCTTGACCTATGGAAGTTTAGCTAAGTTTAATAGAATTTTTAATAGAGAAAATCTAAATGTACCTTGTAAATCTATGCAATAATTGGAGAAAATAATATAAAGGTGCTACATTTTGCCATATTCATTTACAGATGTTTTGAAATCAAAAGAAAATTTCAGTAGGTATATATACATGTGAAAATTGACAAGTCAATAATCATAAAATGTAAATGTAAAGGGCAAAGAATAACAGATACTTTTGAAGAACAATTCTCATACTCATTCTACCAGATAACAAGATCTATTATATACAGTAAATAAGACAGTACATTAGAGGAATAGATGAATGAAACAACGTGGACTTGAAAAGTGAAAGTCGCTCAGTCACGTCTGATTCTTTGAGACCCCATGGACTATACAGTTTGTGGAGTTCTTCAGGCCAGAGTAATGTAGTGGGTGGCCTTTTCCTTCTCCAAGGGATCTTCCCAAGCAGGGATCAAACCCAGGCCTCCTGCATTGCAGGTGGATTCTTTACCAGCTGAGCCACAAAGGAAGCCCAAGAATACTGGAGTGGGTAGCCTATCCCTTCTCCATGGGATCTTCCTGACCCAGGAATCGAACCAGGGTCTTTTGCATTGCAGGTGGATTCTTTACCAACTGAGCTATGAGGGAAGACCCCAAAATGGGCTTAAGGCACCAAATAATGCCTCCATCCCAAATATGTCGACATCATAATCCCTGTGGATGTTACCTTAAGTGACAAAGCAGACTTCAGAGATGCGATTTAGGCACAAACCATCAAGGAGATAAATATGGAAAGGTTTCTTTATAATAAGAATAGGGGGTTAAGAATCATGAGAAGTAAGAATGGGTGTATAAGAAAATTTACCATTTAGATATATTAGAAATCTAAATTTTTTTTATTTTAAATTAACAAAGGAGAAAAACAATCTCCATGAACACTCTAAACAAATAGACCAGATCCCAAGTTTCAGTTAACCAGAAGATATAACTAGATTAAATTTACATGTACCTAACAAAACAGATTTAAAATAAATGAAGAAAATATTTAGAGTAATATAAAGCTAAATGAATATCATATGTTATGTATAAAGTTATGTATGCTATGGATTTCCCAGGTGGCACTACTGATAAAGAACCCGCCTGCCAATGCAGGAAATATAAAAGAGGCGGGTTTGATCCCTGGGTCTGGAAGATCCCCTGGAGGAGGAAATGTCAACCCACTCTAGTATGCTTGCCTGGAGAATCCCAAGGACAGAGGAGCCTGGCAGGCTATAGTCCATGAGATTGCAAAGGGTCAGACAAAACTGAAGTGACAGAGCATGCACGTGGCATAAATGTCACGTGCTTTTAAAATCAGATTTAAAATAAATGAAGAAAGTGTTTATAGTAATACAAAGCTAAATGAATATCATATGTTACATATGCTATACACAAAATTATATAAATTATCAAGGTTTATAAGATTACAGTTATACAAGTTTAAAGATAAATCCACAAATCTGGAGAATAAACACACACACACACACACACACACACAAATCTGTGAGTATCCAGGTGTGAACCACAGAAAGAGTAAATAGATTTGCACAGTTACATGGTGGAATACTATTCATTAAAAGTTCTTTGAACACAATGAAATTAAGCTAGAAAATATGAAGAAAATATGACTGGAGCTAAGTGTACGATACCAATGCAAATACTCTCGGCCTCCTAATCTGTGTGTTCTGTATCCTCAGATTCAACTGCAGATCAAAACTATCCCCCCCAAATTTCTAGGAAGTTCCAAAAAATAAAATTTGAATTTGCAGCACATTGGCAATTATTCCCATAGCATTCACAATTATATTTGCAACTGTTTACACAGCATTTACATTGTATTAGGTGAAAAAAATAACAAAATGGAAACAAAGTATAATAAAAGATTCACAAAGCTATAAGTTAAGTTTTTGACAATATAAATAAAATGTGCACACCTGTGGCAAAACTGATTAAGAAACAAGCTCACCATGAAACAATTTCAGGAATAGAAAAGGTACAGTGCTACAGAACTTTAAACATTCCAAATATATCAAAATACTACTATGTGCAACATTACAACAAAAAATTTGAAAATGTATATTGATGAAATTGACAAATTCCTAGAAAATTTCGACTTATAAAAACTAAGTCAACAAGAAATAGAAACACTGATGAAATCCAGAAGCTACAGAACCATGGCTATTCACAATTCCAGTTATTAGACACATGTAGACTGCAGCACCAGTGAAAGCTTGTTTCTTCTGATTAAATGCAATGATTAGTCTGCTTTGACAAGTTAATCCTTTATGTGAGCACAGTTTTATTTCTTCTAAAAAATACTGGATTTTAATTTCACCAAATATTAATAATACTTTTTTAATGGGAGAGCTATATTTGTTATATTGTTTGGGGGATTTTGTTTAGTATTTTAGTTTACAAAATAAAAAAACAAATTGGTCAAGCCATGTGGCATGCAGAATTTTAGTTCTCCAACCAGAGATTGAAACTGTGCCCCCTGCAATGGAAGTGTGGAATCCTAATTATTGGACCACCAAGGAATTCTCATACAGAATAAAATTTTAAAACAAAGTTTGTGAAATGTAACATACTTGATACACTCCATTTTTAGCTCAGACACATTTTATTTAAAACTTATTTGATGAAACTAATACTACATAAAATTATTTAACAACTTTATGTAATATTTACCCACCTGCAAGTGTGACAACTTTTTATGCAGGAAGTTGTTATGAATAATTCTAAAATCCTGAAAGTAAGGGTGTATTATAGAAACATTTATTCATAGCTGGTGTTTCTAAAATGTAAAGTGGTTTTCAAGAGAAATTAGTGACATATTTGGAAAGCCACTATAACATGTATTCTTATACTATGTTAACTGGTCTTTAGTGTTTATACTATTAATCCAGTACCAAAGGTAGAAAATAATTTTTTGCACAAATTACTCAATTTTCTAAGGCCAGGAACTATTCTAGGTTTTAAAAATCATTTTAGTTTCTGAAAACCTCTTTCTCATCTCTCTTTTTATGTAACTGCTATTTTATCTTTTACTTCCTGGAAACTGGAAAGCAAGTTTTTCTTTATTAAATAATAGATGTTCATGAAGATAGAAATATATAAATAAGGACAATTTTTAATTGCCATTTTAATGAATAACAATAGATTTATTTTGCTGTGTCTGGATAATAAGTGTGAGCACTATCCATGGTTTGCTCAATATAAATTGACTTTTATTCTCTTTTTCTTGAGGGACAAATCAAATTGCAGTACTAAAAAGTGATTCAAATACAATCCTACAGTCTTCATACTCTTTAATCATCATAGAAATGCAAATCAAAACCCCAATGAGATATCACCTCAAATCTGTCAGATGACTACCACCAAAAAGACAACATATAACAAACATTGATGATGATGTGGAAAAACAGGAACCCTCCCTCACTATTTGAGGGAATGTAAATTGACACAGCCACTATGAAAAACAGTACGGAGATTCTTAAAAAATTAAAAATAGAACTAATATATGATCCAGCAATTCTACTTATGGGTATTTTTCCAAAAAAAACAAAAATACAAATTTGAAAAGATATATGTGTCCCTATGTTTACTGCAGCATTGCCCTGAATAGCCAAGATATGGAAGCAACCTAAGTGTCCATAGATAAATGAGTGGATAAAAAAGATGTGGCATATATATACATGCAATGGAATATCACTCAGTCATAAAAAAAAAGAATGAAACCTTGCCATTTGTGACAACATAAACACACCTAGAAAGTATTATGCTAAGCAAAATAAGTCAAGAAAAAGATGAATACCGTTATGATTTCACTTATTTTTGGAATTTTAAAAACAAAACTTACAAACAAACATGATAAAACAGAAAGAAACTCATGGATACAGAGAACAAACTAGTAACTGCAAAGGGGGAGAGGGTTGGGAGGATAAGTGAAATAGGTGAGGGAGATTAAGGGGTGTGAACTTCCAGTTACAAAATAAATAAGTCACAGGATTCAATACAGCACAGGAAAAGCAGTAAATAATATCACAGTAATTTTGTATGGTAAAAGATAAAATTATTGTGGTGATCATTTTGTACTCTATAAAAATATCTAATCACTATGTTGTGTTCCTGAAACTAAGGCTGTAAAACACTTTCACCAAAATAAATAAGGAGTGTGGAGAAAGAAATACAACCACATACTTTAAGAATTTCTTAAAATAGACTGAGAATGTTGGCAGGATGGGGAGAAATCCTCTTCCTTCACTTGCTTATGTTTATATATATATATTGGCATAAGCTTTTTGGTGAGAAGGTTAACAGTATCTGTTATATTTAACATGGGCATTGCTTTTATCCCAGAAACTTCATTATTTAGGATTCTATACAAACAGTCACATGTACACAATAATACAAACATGCTTATCATCACATTACTTCTAGTAGAAAAATTATAGTAATAACCTAAAAGTTTATTAATAAGAGAATGGCATTAGATCATGTTACTGTGAAATATTACATGGTCATTCAATGAAAAAGGCAGATATCTTTCCATAAGAATGAAAATACAGCTTAGATACATTGTTATGCTTAAAAACTTCATTTAGATTTTACAGTCATGCATATTGGGTAAATAGTTTCACACATAGTAATAAAAAGAGTAGTAAAAATTGTAAGAAAATGCTAACAAAAGAGCAGAGAAGTACATTAAGTTTTCAGTTTGAATGAAGAAACTTCTCCCCTTGAAGAAACTGTTTCAGACAAAACACTTATTTTTAACTATTTCACTCTAATGAGTAGTTTAGGAAAAGGACTATGCCCTAGTGAGCTGCCTGATTTACCTTTACTGTAAAGTATATAAGAGAGGAATTTCATACCTATTCTATAAACTACTATTGTTTATGTTCATAATTGCTTGCATCATAATCAAGGTGTTTTATCAGTTTTCTGTTGGGTGCCTTGCAGCTAAACACTATTATAATTGACCTTTGATCTCTGGATTGGGAAGATCCCCTGGAGAAGGAAATGGCAACCCACTCCAGTATTCTTGCCTAGAGAATCCCATGGACAGAGCCTGGCAGGCGACAGTCCATGGGGTTGCAAGAGAGTCGGAGACAATTTGGCAACAAAGCAGCAGTAGCAACATCTGTATAGATACTTCATATCATGGAAAGTTGAAGGGACTGGAATTAGAAGTTTATGCAGATACTTATAGCATATCTATATCTATGTTTGGCCCCCAAATTTCAAACAAGAACAGTACAATTTCTAATCTCTTCCATTTACAGGTGCCTCTTTTGACAAATTTTCAACTCCCTTGAATATCCAAACCCTCAGTCATGTAAAATAATTCAGTGTTTCATAAATCACTCATATAATCAAGATCAGATGATGCATGATTAGTCATTGTTATAATGAAAGGGGAAGACATAAGTAAATATTTATAAATGATAGTCAAGATGGGATCATTCTGATGAAATTCAATTTTTTCACAAAAGCTGATGAAATTATCATCTCAATGTTGACAATCTCTTTTGGAAGAAAATCCAAAGTAAATATTAAGTTATCAAGATATCAACTTATTCATTTTATGAGCTTAAATTGTTGCCTATAGTACAAAAATCTGTCATGTAAAAACCTTCATTTGGAGGTGCTATAGTTAAAAAAAAAAACTTTCTTCTGTATGATGTTATTAAATCCTCTCACAAAAATCTCTTAAAGTACACTAATCTTCATATTAGAGATAAGGAATCTAAAGTTCAGGCAGAACAGGATGCTTGAACAAATTCTATAGCACAGATTAATAAAGTATGGACTTGAGAACTAGACACTCTGGGTTCAAATTTTTCTCTACTTTGCATTTACTGAATAACTCATGAAAGTTACTCAAACTTTCTATTCTCTAGTTTTCTCATTCATAAAATGGAGTGATGAAAATGATAGTACATTTTTCACACCTTTATTATGGTAAAGAGATGAGCCAAATGCTCCTAAACAGTAATTGGCACATAGAAAGTATGAGTATTGGATATTAGTAACTGATGGAGTCTAGACTTGAACTTAAATCGGTTGTCGGATTTAAACTCTGGAGCAAGACAAACCTGGAGTTCATTCTTACTCATCTATGCAGAAGCTGTGTGAATCAGGGGTGAGCAATTTTTTCATAGATATAATAGGAATAAAATATACATGCATACATAATGGACTTGTGAGAATTATGTTTGTCACCATAGTAGAGAAAATACATCATGCCTCATTCAGACCAGCTGTACAGTAGATGATAATTTCATTTTCAACTCCTATGCAAGTATTTTAGTGATTCTACATACAAAAGATGTGCTGATTAAGTAATATTTATTTAAAACTTAATGCACACATAGACAATGCTGGTCTTACTGACTCACTTCTCAGTATAATCCATAGGTCATCATCCTCATTTTACAGATGAGGAGATCAAGGCAGAGAAAGGTTAGGCAATGTATCAAAGATCATAAAACTGAGTGATAGGATCAGAGTGAGGATCCAAGTACTTAGTACCTGACATTACATTCTGTTGCTTCTGAACACTTCCATATTTAGATATACTTCCTGATGTGATTAGACATCCCAGGTGGTGTTGGTGGTAAAGAATCTGCCTGCCAGTGCAGGAGATGCAAGAGACATGGGTTCAGTTCCTGGGTGGGGAAGATTCCCCTGGAGTAGGAAATAACAACCTGCTCTAGTATTCTTGCCTGGGAATTCCACAGATAGAGGACCTGGTGGACAACAGTCCGTGGGGCTACAAAGAGTCAGACTGAGCAACTGAGCATATGTGCATGTGTGCACACACACACACACACACACACCCCTAATGTGATTACTTTTTTAAATGAAAAACATAAGACTGGTATGTATTCTGGTAACCTAGGAATCAGGATTGATTAAAAATTCTTCCAACTATAAGATATCTAGAAATACTAGAACAAATACAACAAACATTCTCCCAAATTTAGTGATATGCCCAGGGGTCAAAAATAACAAGGGAGTGGAAACAAGAATTCTAATCTATTTTCAGAGATACACCAGTCTCTGTGGTTGAGAAATTTCTAAGTTAACAGGCACACTATGAACAGGAGACTAGACTTTGAAATCAAGCAAGATTGGATAGATGGTTCAGTTCAGTTCAGTTCAGTCGCTCAGTCGTGTCCAACTCTTTGCGACCCCTAGAATCACAGATGCCAGGCCTCCCTGTCCATCACAAACTCCCGGAGTTTACTCAAACTCATGTCCATTGAGTCGGTAATGCCATCCAGCCATCTCATCCTCTGTCGTCCCCTTCTCCTCCTGTCCCCAATCCCTCCCAGCATCAGGGTCTTTTCCAATGAGTCAACTCTTTGCATGAGGTGCCCAAAGTATAGGAGTTTCAGCTTCAGCATCAATCCTTCCAGTGAACACCCAGGACTTATCTCCTTCAGGATGGACTGGTTGGATCTCCTTGCAGTCCAAGGGACTCTCAAGAGTCTTCTCCAACACCACAGTTCAAAAGCATCAATTCTTCAGCCCTCAGCTTTCTTTATAGTCCAACTCTAACATCCATACATGACCACTGGAAAAACCATAGCCTTGACCAGACGGACCTTTGTTGACAAAGTAATGTCTCAGCTTTTTAATATGCTATCTAGGTTGGTCATAACTTTCCTTCCAAGGAGTAAGTGTCTTTTAATTTCATGGCTGCAGTCACCATCTGCAGTGATTTTGGAGCCCCAAAAAATAAAATCTGACTCTGTTTCCACTGTCTCCCCATCTATTTCCCAAGAGGTGATGGGCCCAGGTGCCATGATCTTAGTTTTCTGAATGTTAAGCTTTAAGCCAACTTTTTTACTCCCCTCTTTCACTTTCATCAAGAGGCTTTTTAGTTCCTCTTCACTTTCTGCCATAAGGGTGGTGTCATCTGCATATCTGAGGTTATTGCTATTTCTCCCGGCAATCTTGATTCCAGCTTGTGCTTCTTCCAGCCCAGCGTTTCTCATGATGTACTCTGCATATAAGTTAAATAAGCAGGGTGACAATATACAGCCTTGACATACTCCTTTTCCTATTTGGAACCAGTCTGTTGTTCCATGTCCAGTTCTAACTGTTGCTTCCTGACCTGCATACAGGTTTCTCAAGAGGCAGGTCAGGTGATCTGGTATTCCCATCTCCTTCAGAATTTTCCACAGTTTATTGTGATCCACACAGTCAAAGGCTTTGGCGTAGTCAATAAAGCAGAAATAGATGTTTTTCTGGAATTCTCTTGCTTTTTTGATGCTCCAGCAGATATTGGCAATTTGATCTCTGGTTCCTCTGCCTTGGACGGTATGCCCCACAAAAATCAGATCCTTAAAATAGACACTAAAGACCATTTGTTGCCCAACAGAGGGAATGGACTGGGAATACATCTATCCTGATCAAGGCTCAGAGTACAAAAAAAAATGTTTCTAAGATTCATAATTCAGACATTCGGTGGTTTGTTATGCAATTGAATATAAGCTGACTATTCACACAGGTATAGAATGAATGCTATGACTAAGAATTGGCAAAAACAACAGTCTTTAGTCCTGTGAAGGTTTTATACATTTAAATTATAAGATGTGGAACACAAAATAGTATATTAAATAGAAATCTAATAGAATATTACAGAGAAACAAATACAAGATTTTTAAAGTAAATTGATTAATTTAAATGGTGAAATCATTAATATTCAAAATTATCAATAAGAGAAACAAGAACACGACCAAGGAACATTGGTTCCATCTACAGGATTCAATTTTAAAAGTCTAGGCAGATTTGAAAGGAAACTGGAGTGTATTTAAGGAAATAAATCATTAAAATAAAGTATAACTCCAAGGACAGATTAAACAGCACACTTGACACCACTGAAGATGGAATTAATGATATGGAAATATGAATCTGAAGGTACAACCCACAATGTAGAAGATAGAAAATAAAGAGACCTCATGCAATGTGTAAAAATAGAAAGATATTTCAGAGGTCTAATTTGAGTTGCAACAGTCTTACTCAGGATGCATATTGATTTAGACTCCTTGGAAGAAAAGCTATGACCAACCAGATGGCATATTAAAAAGCAGAGATATTACTTTGCCAACAAAGGTCTGCCGAGTCAAAGCTTTGGTTTTTCCAGTAGTCATGTTTGGATGTGAGAGTTGGGCTGTAAAGAAAGCTGAGTGCTGAAGAATTGATGCTTTTGAAGTGTGGTGTTGGAGAAGACTCTTGAGAATCCCTTGGACTGCAAGGAGATCCAACCAGTCCATCCTAAAGAAGATAAATCCTGGGTGTTCATTGGAAGGACTGATGCTGAAGCTGAAACTCCAATACTTTGGTCACCTGATGCAAAGAACTGACTCATTTGAAAAGACCCTGATTTGGGGAAAGATTGAAGGCATGAGGAAAAGGGGATGACAGAGGATGAGATGGTTGGATGGCATCACCGATGCAAGGGACATGAGTTTGAGTAAACTCCAGGAGTTGGTGATGGACAGGGAGGCCTCGTGTGCTGCAGTCCATGGGGTCACTAAGAGTCGGACATGACTGAGCAACTGAACTGAACTGAACTGAAAACTGAACTGAACTGAGTAACAGCAGAAGACAAGAGATAGGGAAAAGTGTTTTTAAGATGCTACCAAAAAGTCAGAGTGAAAACATATTCATTTAAATTTTTATTGAAAAACATGGATGAAATAAAGACTTTCATTGTGATACAGGGGTAAATTAAGACATTTTCATACAAATGAAACGAAGTTTAGCATCAATAGACTTTCACTAAAGAAATTTCTGAACAATGTACTTCAAAAATAAGGAAAATGCAGAGTTAATCCTGTAGAAATATTTAACATTCGACACAGCAATGTGAACAAAGAATGAGAGTGTAATTACTGAGATGTAATCAAAGAGGAATTGAATTAAATAGCAAATAACATCTATTTGGGGATTAAAAGTTGGGAAGAATGGAAACACTGGACAATGATAACATGTAAGTCAGGACTGACAGGATAGATATAAGACATTTTCAAGGTTTTTTACTATTCAGAAAAATATTTATATTATTGCTTTGCTTTAAACTTTGTAAATATAGAAAAATTTTAAAGTAACCATTAGAAGAATATGAATATAGTATTTAACATCCAAACAAAAAATAGACAAAAGACATGAGCAGACATCACAGAAGATGAAATTAGGAAAACTGAAAATGAAATAACCATAAAAGATCCTCAGCCTCACTATTAAATGGAAAAAAGCAAAATAAAACCATATGTTTCATAATTTCATGCCTATCCTATTGACAAAACTCTAAATGTCTGATGATGTTAACTGTTGGCTAGAAAGTGGAGCAACAGGAACTCTTACATGGCTTGTGTGTGTGGATTAAGGCAACCACTTTAGCAAACGTTTTGGTAATATTTTGAGAAGTCAAAAGTGCTCTAAAAACTTATGCTAAAATGCTAGGACTCCTGTCATCTTTTCCCTGACTCTTAAACAGCCTGGGGCAAATCTCATATTTGTACTAAATTACATGAACTGTTATTAAAGTTATAGCTGATGTTAGTTAACTCAGGGCTTCCCAGGATTCAAACACACTTTTTTTTTTTAAATTTTTAACATATTTTCTTTCTCTGAGGAAATGCAAGAAGTTAGCCAGAGGTTTTGTTATTTGTAAGCAACAGCTTTGATTTCTTACTAACTTACTTAGGTTAAAGCAATGATCTTTTCTTTTTTTTTCTCTTTTTTTTTTTATGTCACTTTTATTTTTTTTTTAATTTTTTATTTTATTTATTTATTTATTTTTATTAGTTGGAGGCTAATTACTTCACAACATTTCAGTGGGTTTTGTCATACATTGATATGAATCAGCCATAGATTTACACGTATTCCCCATCCCGATCCCCCCCTCCCACCTCCCTCTCCACCCGATTCCTCTGGGTCTTCCCAGTGCACCAGGCCCGAGCACTTGTCTCATGCATCCCACCTGGGCTGGTGATCTGTTTCACCATAGATAGTATACATGCTGTTCTTTTGAAACATCCCACCCTCACATTCTCCCACAGAGTTCAAAAGTCTGTTCTGTACTTCTGTGTCTCTTTTTCTGTTTTGCATGTAGGGTTATCGTTACCATCTTTCTAAATTCCATATATATGTGTTAGTATGCTGTAATGTTCTTTATCTTTCTGGCTTACTTCACTCTGTATAATGGGCTCCAGTTTCATCCATCTCATTAGTACTGATTCAAATGAATTCTTTTTAACGGCTGAGTAATATTCCATGGTGTATATGTACCACAGCTTCCTTATCCATTCATCTGCTGACGGGCATCTAGGTTGCTTCCATGTCCTGGCTATTATAAACAGTGCTGTGATGAACATTGAGCAAATGAAGAAACAGACAAAGGATTAATCTCAAAAATATACAAGCAACTCCTGCAGCTCAATTCCAGAAAAATAAATGACCCGATCAAAAAATGGGCCAAAGAACTAAACAGACATTTCTCCAAAGAAGACATACAGATGGCTAACAAACACATGAAAAGATGCTCAACATCACTCATTATCAGAGAAATGCAAATCAAAACCACAATGAGGTACCATTACACGCCAGTCAGGATGGCTGCTATCCAAAAGTCTACAAGCAATAAATGCTGGAGAGGGTGTGGAGAAAAGGGAACCCTCTTACACTGTTGGTGGGAATGCAAACTAGTACAGCCACTATGGAAAACAGTGTGAAGATTTCTTAAAAAACTGGAAATAGAACTGCCATATGACCCAGCAATCCCACTTCTGGGCATACACACTGAGGAAACCAGATCTGAAAGCAATGATCTTTTCATACCTGTTCTCAGTGTCTAGTAGTAGACCTGGCTCATAGTAAACTTTCAGAATAGACTGTTCAACTTCAGATTACTGGGTAACACCCAGGTATATATTAGATTCTTTGTAATGTGGTTTTTTAAGACATTATATGTAATATCAGAATAGCAATTTAATAAACACCATTCAGCTAAAGGTCTTCAAAGATAAATTCATTCAGTATGCAAGATTTGGCCTCTTTTATGTAACTTTCATTTCTTCTTAATTTACATGTTATTTTCAGGGTACTATGTTTCTCCTCCAGGAAGAAACTATTTGAAGAACTCTAAGTAACTTCTATGATATTTTACTTCAGATGTGATAAAAATCTCTTTAGTTTAGAAATGGAATTAGAAAAACTGCAATACACATGTATGAAATATTTTTCTTTTTACAGACATATGAAGAGGCCCTTTCCCTCTCACAAGCTTCCTGTCTTTAAAAGTCCACAAAGTGTATGAGCCTAATGAGACCTGATAGCTTCCTGAACTGAAAAACACAATGGTTTTGTAAAACCAGGGGCATTTAGCTTTTTGGGGTTTTTTTTTTTTTTTTTTTTTTTTTTTAGTATTCTTGTAGTTGTTATCCTATGGCATATTCAGGGAGACCAATACAGCTTTAACTTTGTTTTCTATTGCTGGGCAGGCATGATGGCAACTGAATGTTCATCTGGAGTTTTAATTGAATGTGTTTCTAGAGATGCAGCAAAACAGATCAGAATGATTTGCTTTTAATTCCCTTTGGGGCAAGTTGCTGGCATGGGCTATGCTGAATTACCATTTTGCCTTTTTTTCTTCATTTTTGAGTGTGTCGCTTTGAGCAACACTGTCATAGCTGCTGGCTATGCAATTAGGCATCTCTGTCTGCCTCCCTTTCAATCTTTTTCTCCTTATTAAGCTAGTAGGAAAATGTTAAGCCCCTAGGCATCTGTATCTATTAATAGGAAAAGGAGATTAACTGTCCCCTGTCCCCGTTGCATAGATTTATGATGAGTAGTCTTCTAGCAGAGTTCTCTTTTGTTTCCTCCTTTTTAGTAACAAGAAAGCTGCAGGTATCCTTGCAACATCATTAAGTAGCTCAGCAGTAGGGCCTCTAATCTGATCTCTGATGGGAGATTGTTGGCCCTCCATCTTGTGTCCATACACAGGATTAGGACAAAGGAAACAATTAGACTTAGTTCAACATTCTTCTTTTACAGGTGAAGAAATAGAGGTCATGTGAGGAGTCACAGGACAGGTAGGTAACTAATGACAAAACAGAAACAACTACAGTTTCTAGATGAACCTGAGCAATGGACTCCTGTGCCCACAGTAGAGAAAGCAAAGCTCTGACAGCAGGTGTTTGCAGCAAAGGGCTTTTTGCAGGACACCAGGCAAAGTGGGAGGCAAGTTTCAAATCTACTCCAACCTGATCTTTGACTTAGGGGTTTTTTAAAGGGAAGAATGAAGAAGTTGGGTTAATCATGGTCTTGTGACATTCTTGATCATAGTTTTAGGAGTCAGCATGTCTATGGGTTACAAGTCTCTGGTCTGGTTGTCCCTGACCCAGACATCTGTAAGCTCATCTTGACTTAGAGAAACAACCTGAATTTGTATGTCAACAATGTTATAGATAACAGCGATTTTAGACATCTGACTCTGGTTGCTTATGGCTCAGTTAGCACAGGACTGGGGTCAGAGGGGAACAAGAAAGGGAACAACACAAAAGAATAAAGATTTGAATTGGGACAAGTCAATCATAAACTTGGCAGGGGAACTCAGTTTAAGAGTAACTCAGTTTCATAGGTATCCTACCACTTTTATGAAAGTTCTGAAATTTTTTATATCCCTTATTTTGGGATCAAAACTTAACATTTTTCATAAGTGAAATATTTAGACAATTATTCCTTCTGGGATAATAAAAAAAAATTAGAATAAGAAAGATAATAGAACAGAATTGCCTGAACAGAATTTTGAAAAAGGATTAGTTGAAAAGAAAGATAGCAAGTATGTGTCTGGTATGAGACATTACAGAAGAGCTCTCATTTAATTCAAAAATGGTATTTTCAAACTATCTGAGCATTCTCAATTTACATCACTCATGTGAATCTAGGTTTTTTTTTTCCCTACAAAAAGACAATTTTAAAACATAATTATATAAGCTAAAAATTAGCAAACACAAAGGGATAGTTTGTTACATAATGAAGTGATTCTTCAAGTGTGATTCTAGTAAAATGAAGACTACACTAACTAGTTGTATCATAGTGCTTTTGTGAAGATTTAATGAGTTGATATAGGTAAAGTGCTTAGAACAATGCCTGGCATATTATAAACATTATATGTATTATGTACTCTTATGTTGCATGCATGTGTGTTCAGTCATGTCTGACTCTTTTCAAACCTATGGACTGTAGCCCACCAGGCTCCTTTGTCCATGAGTTTTCCCAGGCAAGAATCCTGGAGCGTGTTGCCATTTCCTTCTCGAGGGAATCTTCCTGACCCAGGGATTGAATCCATGTCTCCTTCATTACAGGTAGATTCTTTACCACTGAGCCACCTGGGAAGGCCATTGTATACTCTCACTGTTAACCTATTATCACACTACAACTAATCTACTGGATTAACTGATTGGAATTTAGTTTCAAGAAAGGCCTGGAAGAACAAGACTAATAGAAAGATTTTTTTAAATTTCCTATGGGGAAGATAAATGAGTTGCGAGCCTCATTGAGATACCTAAGAATTAAGGCTACTTATGGATCTTGTATCCTCTACGTATAGTTAAGAAGCATTTGCCACAAAAATGCAATAGAAAATAAACCTTATTGCTTCATGTTTCATTATGAGTTTTCTAAAGGTGTGTATGCCTTCTGTAGATAACAGGGCTTTATTTCCATAAAAAAATCTTAATTGTTTCCCTGGATCTTTGAGACAACTAGTGTTTCACCTGTTCCTGGCTGAATATCACTTCATAGGAATCTATAAAGAAATCTATAATAAAAAGAAATTGCTGAGACATCCTTTGACTAGAAAACAAAGGAAACATGCCTATCATCTGTTATTCTTTCTTCTTCTTTGACCAATGCTTTTCAAACTTGAATGTGCATACAAACCTCCTAGGAAATTTGTTCAAATGCAGATTTTTATTCTCTAGGTCTCCTGTGGGGCCTGAGAGTCTACATTTCCAATAAGCTTCCAAGATGCCACTATCACAATTTATGCAATTTCCATCACGTATGATTATAAACAAATTATCTTGATTCTTCATGGACTCTCAGATGGCAGTTCTTCTGCAGTCTTCCTGATTCAGGCATTTAACCTTCAAACCACATTTCTAATTTTCAAGTCTTCCTCACTCTAATTCACATCTCTTACTGCCAAAGTCATCTTTTCCAAGTAGTGTTTTGATCTCACTCATCCTGTGCTAAAAATTTTTCAGTAGATAACCTGCCTAAAATTCATTTACTAGGCATCAGCTATGAGAAGAGTGCTCTACTATAAACCTACTATATTCTCAGAATACAAAGATGAAAAAACATAAGAATTTTAAAATAAAAAAGGGCAATTGTCTAGATACAAGGTGAGATCAGAAAGTTAGAAAAGATTTGTTGTTATGCTTAAGGTTTCTCATTATCAACAGTCTTTTATGCCAGATTAGCCCCACATTTGGAATGTATGACTCTAGAGTTTCAAGGATTCAAGATTTATTTAAGGCCATAAATGATCTTTAGAACTCTTGGGTGTCCATGTCAGTTATTCAAACCACATTTCTGCTGTCCTGAGAATGAGTCCTTTGAGGGCCAAGGGATAAGCAAGATGACGATCCCTGAATCCCCTGAAGGTTCTATAAGGTCTGGTATAACAGCCTTGTATCAGGATTTCTGTGTGCAGAATCATCTGAGAAAATCCTCTTTCTGAGTCTGAGAAAAATCTCAGACTTCTTGTATTTGAAGCTACTTATCTCATGCTACATATTGAAGTCTGATCAGAAGATGATCCCCTGATAATGACTTGAGCATGCCTTCTCCCCTACTAAAAATTTTATTCCTCTGAAAAATATATTTCTTATGTCTTTCAATGTCCAGCTTTAAACCACCTCTCCCTAAAGCCTTCTCTATTTATATCAAGTGACCTCTAGTTCTTCTTCAAGGAGATTCTTCTCCCAAGAGTCGTCATGGCTAGATACTTGGTGGGGATTTATCATAGGCTTCATATTTCCTAATTGTTTTACAAAATTTTAGACATTAAAAGGCAGTGACACTCTGTGGTGTTCCTACTTACTGTACTCCATGAACCACTCTAATATGCTAGTCATTTAGTATTTTCATTAGCACTTGATAGTGAAAATGGTGCTATTTGGTTTCAGCATTAGGATAATGGTCCTGTCTTTGGGGGTCACATCCAATTGGAAGATGCCTTTCTGAAAGGACAATCAAGGTGTTGGAGAATCCAGAAGTGTGTTTACTTCATCTGGAAAATGTGTATATTCATCAGGACACCTCTGGGTGACTTAAAAATTGTTCTCAAACATTGAATGGGAGGCTGGGATTGGATTATTGCTTGTGACAGAATATTCTGCACTGTATTAGTATTATAACTTCTACTTCAGGCTAAGCCTGAAGCCATTAAGGCACTTGGGTTACCTGGGCCAGTTTGGAAGGAAGAGGAAGTCAGTGTGTGTAGGACTTGACTTGCTGTCTAGCTATGCCCAAGGGTTAATAACTTGCACTTCACCTTCCCCAGACCCAGTGACTAATAAATAATGATTAGCTCAGAAGGAAGGTAGGACTGAATCTGGCAATGTACAACCTCAGTGCCTTTGACTGAAAAGGACTAGAATAGGCAAGGCATAATATGGGAGACAGGGACAGAAAGTAACATTTCATTTCAATATTTTTGAAAATGTGTTTTGCTTTTTCATTACTTAAAAAAAATTTCTTCGTGTTTTGAAAAGGGATAGAGAATTGTATTATGAAATGATTTTTCTGATAAAACAAGATGTGCTTTTAATAGGAAACAAGTACTAAGAGAGTTTTCCAAGTTACTCAATCCTCTATGCAAGTGACAAACAAGGAAACACAAAACAATAAAGGGAGAGACAACCTCTGAGTACAGAGCAAATTTTGTAAACAATTTAATAGTAAGCTAAGGCATAGTCTGTAATAAAGACTTACAAACATCACTGTTTAGAAAATGTTGAGATTGACATGGGATATGTGAAATGAAATGCTTTCTCCTTTACATTTTATCAGTAAACAAGCCTCTTCCAAATGTATATTCCTGAGCCCAGGTGAAACAAAGCCAGCTATTTGGAAGCCATCAGCTACTTCCTCCCTGGAGCTGGGAGATGTGAGAAGCAGCTACCTGCCATATTCACCATCTCTAATGGTAAACATGGAATTAGTATGTGAACAATAAAGAAAGAAGGATTTGCTCCAGATAGCTAGATGCATATGAAAGAAATTATTTCAGCAAGCCCAGGCACTTGGATCTTCCCAAGCATAGATCATTAAATCTCTTCACTTGAGAGATTTGTGCTTGTGTGCTAAGTCGCTTTAGTCCTTTCCAACTCTTTGTGACCCTATGGACTGTAGCCTGCCAGGCTCCTTTGTCCATGGGATTCTTCAGGAAAGAATATTGGAGTGAGTTGCCATGCCCTCCTCCAGGGTATGTTCCTGACCCAAGGATCCAACCCGGGTCTCTTATGTCTCCTGCATTAGCAGGTGGGTTCCTTACCACCAGTGCCACCTGGGAAGCCTGTGAGAATTCATTTTCTCTTAATTAATAGTAATCTTTTCATATTCAGATTACATGCCCCTTTCTGCAAATTTGTATATAACCTGGCTCCTCTCCCACCTCTTTGGAAATCAGCTCTTTAGGAGTCACCTGAGATACTGTCTCCCAGGCTTGAGTCCTAACACGCCCACCAAATTAAGCCTAACTCTCAACTTTTAGGTTGCATGTATTTTTTTTAGTGGATAGGTAACTTTAAAAAAAAACAAACTTTAAGAGTAGTTTTTGATTTACAGAAATATTTAAAGAATTAATACAGAGAGTTCCAATAAACCTATACTTAGTTTCCCTATCCTTAACATCTTATCTTAGCATATGTATTTGTTATAATGAAAGAACAAAATATTGATGTGTCAGGGGAGTGTGTAATTTCCTCAGTTCTGTCTTGCTGCAGCAAAAATTTGAAGCAGTGGACTAGTGTTACACCTTGGTTGCAGCTCAGTTTAAACAGCAGACCAGTGTTACAGCTCTGTTACAGCTCAGTTTTATTTGGCAAGCAAAGGAAAATACATCCTCAAGGCATGAGGACAGGCCAACACAAAAGAAGAGCGGGTCTCAATTTTGGCTTCTCTTTTTGCTTGTTTTTTTCTCCTCCCCCTGAGCCTGCCCTATGTAAATTGTGCTAGCCAGGAGCACTATTTGTTTCACCTGAGGTTCTCACTCCAGTCCTCCGACCTTCCTTTGCTCTATTTTCACAGGCTTTTTCCTTTCTTTGTCTTTTAGCTGCCACCATTTTGGACTACTTTTTCTTATTCTAACTACCTAACAGATAGATATTAACTAAAGCCCACACTTTATACAGATTTCCTTAATTTTTACCTAATGTCCTTTTTCAGTTCCAAAATCCCTTCTAGGACAAAACATGACATTTAGTCATCATGTCTCCTTAAGCTCCTTAAGGCTGTTAGAGTTTCTCAGACTTTCTGTGTTTTTAATGACCTTGACAATTTTGAGGAATATTGATCAGATAGTTGGTAGGATGTCCTTCAGTGGAGATTTGTCCAATGTTTTACTCATGATTAGTCAGAGGTTATAGGTTTTGAAAGGAAAAACACAGAAGTAAACTGCCATTTACATCACAACTTTTCAAGGATTAGTTCAGTTCAGTCACTTAGTCATGTCCGACTCTTTGTGACCCCATGGACTGCAGCACGCCAGCCCTCCCTGTCCATCACCAACTCCCGGAGTTTACCCAAACTCATGTCCATTGAGTCAGTGATGCCATCCAACCATCTCATCCTCTGTCATCCCCTTCTCCTCCTATTCTCAATCTTTCCCAGCATTGGGGTCTTTTCAAATGAGTCAGCTCTTTGCATCAGGTGGCCAAAGTATTGGAGTTTCAGCTTCATCATCAGTCCTTCCAATGAAGACTCAGGACTGATCTCCTTTAGAATGGACTGGTTGGATCTTCCTGAAGTCCATGGGATTCTCAAGGGTCTTCTCCAACACCACAGTTCAAAAGCATCAATTCTTCGGCCCTCAGCTTTCTTTATAGTCCAACTGTCACATCCGTACATGACTACTGGAAAAACCATAGCCTTGACTAGATGGACCTTTGTTGGCAAAGTAATGTCTCTGCTTTTTAAGATACATACCATCAAAATGACTATAGAAATTTTTCTAGGTTTTCTTTATCAACCTAAGCAAATTTCCCTCTATTCCTAGCTTGCTCTGTGCTTTTTTTTTTTAATTCATAAATATCTATTGGATTCTGTCAAATATTTTTCTGCCTCAACTGATACACTCATATGATTTTCCTTTCTAACCTGTTGATAATAATATAATAGATTACATTGAATGATTTGTTTTCAAATCTTTAATCAGTCTTGCACACCTGAAAAAAATCCCACTTGGTCATCATGTATAGTGTATAATTTACTTTATACATTATTAGATTTGATTTGCTAATATTTTGAAGATTTTTGCATCTGAGTTAAAGAGAGATATAGATCTGAGGTTTTCCTTTGCAGTGGTGTCTTTATGTGGTTTTAGTATTAGATCATAAAACAAGTTAGAATGGGTTTTTTCTACTTCTATTTTCTGGAAGAGATTATAGAGAATTGACATCATTTATTCCTTAAATGTATGGTAAAATTCACCCTAAAACAAGTCTGAGCCTCTTGCTTTCTTTTTTGGAATACAGTTAGTTGATCTTTGAACAACATGAATTTGAACTGGTCAGGCCCACTTATATAGGGAATCTTTTCAATAAATACATGCTACAACACCATCTGATCATAGTTGGTTGAATCCAAAGATGTTAAATCATGGATATGAAAGATTGACTGTAAAGTTAGAAGTGAATTTTTTACTGCATAGGAGTCACACCCGTAACCCCCATGTTGTTCTAGTGTTAACTATTTAGTAATATTTATTTCAATTTCTTTCATAGATTTAAGCGCCTAGTAAAGCAAGTTGTTGTGTGTGGGTTCTGAATTGTTTGGTTTGCATTTGAAAAGCACAGTTGCTGGCAAGTGGCTCACTATCTCTAGGAATCCGCTTACCTAGATCGGGGCAGTCCCTCCAGAGTCAGCAAGGCCCTAGATGTCAAGACATCAGAATAGAAAATAGAAGGTGTGGTGGATACATGGCTCTAGAGACTTTTGCACCAGGTAAGCAAATCTCAACTGTAGTCCATTCTTTTACTTGTCTCTCCAGATTTCAGGGTGGCAAGCTTCCCTGCAACCTTAGTTCACTCATGGGTCTAAGGAAAGTTATTGATTTTCAATTTGCTCAGCTTTTTCTTGTTGTAAGGAAGGAAGTGATGACTTCTAATCTTATTATATGTCAGGATTGAAACCAGATGTTTCCAACCAATTTTTTTTTTTCTCATGGTTTTGAATTTAATAATAACAATTAAAAACAACAACAACAAAAAAAAAACAGGGACATCCCTGGTGGTCTAGTGGTTAAAACCTTGCATTTCCAATGCTTCCAAAGCATCCAACCAATTTTTAATTGTTCTGCTGATTTAGTTTCATTCCAAGCCTAACATATTTGCAGTAGCTTCCAGATTCAATGGAATTACACTGAGAAATTTCTTTTTATAGAAAATTATGCTCAGTCTAGAAGTGAGATGACAGGCAGTTCATTCATACAGTACCATGTGCTTTTATCTTGCTTTAAATGTAAGATAAAAAGATATAAAAATACTATCTCAGTTTTTTTTAGGAAACTGCCAAGAAATTAACTAGTTAGTGATTCAAACATGATTTAAAGCAGCTAAGAAACAAATGACATGAAACTACGATAAATTCTTCAGTTATCTGCTGAAAAAAGGAGTGGATTAGAAATCCTGACTCAGGTTTGAGTATTGATTGTTATTGCCAGCTCGGTATCCTTAGAGATAGTTCACTCCTAAATTTCTCAGTTTGTGAATTTGGATAATATTACCTACGTTTCTCACCTACCTTTCTAACTTCAAGTGTAGTTAGGAGCATAAAAGGCACGTGAAAGCTTTAAATTTGCATTACAAAGCACTACAGAAATGAAGGAAAGTAATATCCTTGTTAATAACTCTCATGCACGTTCTCCTAAGTGTAGATTTTAAAGAGGTCAGAGAGCTGCTAATTCTGTTTTAAAGAAACCACAGCCTCAGGACATATACATGCTAAGAATGATTAAACTGAGTATCCAAATAGAACACCCATGGAGACGTGGGTTCTGTGTTCTTATATCTCTCACCTTCACTCTGTGACATAAAAGACTCTGAGATGAGAAGAATAAGTGAGTGTAAGAAAATGAAGGGTAACAAGTAAGACTCATCAAAACAAACAACCAAGTACATGACTTTTTCAAAAAAGTTAACTAGTTAGGAAATTTAAATCACTTCTGAGGCAGAGAATACACCTGTGAGTGGCTGATGAAGTCAAGCGGGGATCCCAGCACATATTAACATGTCTGTTGGAAAGACTAACAGAGGACTTATGTTCCTGGCTTGACAATATGTCTTTTTCTTTAGCAGTAAATTCAACCCAAATGACAAACTACAGACAGAAAATGATCATAGACTGTGCCATAGGTAATAACACTGAGCAGAGAATTTTATTGCCCTATAAACTTTTGTCCCATGTGTATCATAAAGCATAGAGGTGAGGGCAAAAAAGGCCTTTATATTGTCTGTTTTCCACAATTGTGTTCCTATTTTTTAATATTGATAGTGAAGTTTTATATCACTCACTGTTTGTTTATATCTCAGTTTCATAGCAAATGCAACACATCTGTCAAAGTCTAATGAATCTACTTCCTCAGGATATTTAATGTTAGAAAAGAGTAAGGAAGAAAGTCAGCATTTCTTGAGCACCTACTATATATCTAGCTCTGCAGACATTGATGTGTGTTAAAGGATGAAGGTGACAAGCCAAGCTAATTTGTATTTGGGTTCTGGTTTATACAAGCTGGGTGACTTTAGGCCTTTGTTTACTCTCATGAAACCCCAGTCTTTTCTTTTTTCCATTCTTTGTAAATTTGGAATAATAATACAATCTGCCTGAAAATATTTTGGAAATTTGATATATGGAAAGTACTTATTGATATCCCAGCAGAAAGATGTCAAGCATTTTTCATTTGCATATATTATCTCAGACCAGACTTCCCTGGTGGCTCAGTGGTAAAGAACCAGCTGGCCAATGCAGGAGACATGGGTTCTATCCTGGGTGGGGAAGATCCACTGGAGAAGGAAATGGCAACCCACTCCAATATACTTGCCTGGGAAATCCCACGGAGAGAGGAGCCTGGTGGGCTGCAGTCCATGGGGTCACAAAAGAGTTGTACATGATTTAATGACTAAACAACATTATCTCAGACCATCCTAAAAAGCTCTATAAATTAGGTATCTTTCTCCCCCATTTTACAGAAAAGAAAGTAAAACTGAAGAAAGTTAAGAAATATGCCAAGTGAGGAATATGGTAGGATTTGAGGCAGAGTTTTTCTGACTTTTACATCTTCCTTATGTTTCTAGTCTCTTATAGAATTTTAGAATAATATATTTTTAATAAGTAATATGAACATACTATAGATGTTATATGTCATAAGTATCACATATTCCAGCCCTTTCTATCTTATCTTTAGCCTAAAATATTATCTTTGCTTATATATTTTTTAGAACTCAAAGTTTTGAATTTTGAAGTAAAGTGATAATATTATCTCTCAGTCACATTTCCTCAAAAGAAGAATTCGGCCATTTTCACACTGTGAGGAAGGGTAAAAAGTTTAGAAACTTCCCATTTGGTTTCTATGTTCATATGCTGTATGGATTATTATTTTATATGAACTGAAATGTGAATATTTGAAATGGAACTGCAAAATAAATAACCAAATAATAAGAAACTTACATATTGCAAATACTATTTGGAAAAACTTTTTGCAGAATTGATAATTATTTCCATAAAAGGTAATTTCTAAATTCACATTTTATAATTAAACTTATGATTGTTTTATCTGATTTTCTATATGACAAGAATATTTGATTTATGATTGTGCTGTCTGTATTTCCTATGTGGCAAAATTGTAACTAGTTTTGAATATCAATTTTCAAATACAGGAAAAATATGGGTTAGGCAAATTAAATTCATTATAGAAATGACCTGCATTCAATATTTTATAAAATGGGAAAAAATATAGAAGATATATAGAAATATTGAAGATATATCCATTATGCCTTGCTGTCTTAACTGGTGAAAGTATTGTGATTTCTTTAAAGACCTAATTTTTTAAAATTGAAACAAACAAATTTTAAAAATTTGACTCAGATAAAGTAGACTATAAGCATATCAATTTTTCTTAATTCCCATGATGTGTTTGAGAGGGAAAAATGTAAATGAATTGTGCATGGAATGCTGCCATATTTTGATTATGATAATTAAAATTTTAATGTAGCTTTATTAAGCAATTTTATCCATGCTAATGTTTAACAGAGTAAGGCTAATTTACTCTTTCTTGTTTTGACTAATCAGTGCTACTTTTATAGAATTTTTAAAAGACTCTTCCTTAAATTTTAAAGAAGTCAGTTAATCCCTGAAGAGACTAATAAGACATGAGTTGCTGAAAGGTAAATAGGCGACTAATTATTTAAAATAGGCCATTTCTCAAACACATGCCCTGAATAATGGAAACCCATATTTTGAGAGTAGAGAGGCAAGACAAGTTAAAGTGTAAAAAACATTTTGAAGGCAGTGACAAAAAAATCAGAACCATACATATTGTAAATTTACCTACTCTGGGTTAAAAAAGTAAAAATAAGATCAATAATTAATACATTCTATTATGTACTTAGAATAGGAAAAAGGAGGAGTCCAAAATGGTGGTGGCTAAAAGATGAAGAACTATACAAAAAATATCTTCATGACCCAGATAACCATAATGGTGTGATCACTCACCTAGAGTCAGACATCCTGGAATGAGAAATCAACTAGGCCTTAGGAAGCATCTCTATGAACAAAGCTAGTGGAGGTGATAGAATTCCAGTTGAGCTATTTCAGATCCTAAAATATGATGCTGGGAAAGTGCTACACTCAATATGCCAGCAAATTTGGAAAACTCATCAGTGGCCACAGGACTGGAAAAGATCAGTTTTCATTCCAATCCAAAGAAAGGCAATGCCAAAGAATGCTCAAACTACCCCACAATTGCACTCATCTCACATGCTAGTAAAGTAATGTTCAAAATTCTTCAACCCAGGCTTCAACAGTATGTAAACCATGAACTTCCAGATGTTCAAGCTGGTTTTAGAAAAGGCAGAGGAACCAGAGATCAAATTGCCAAGATTTGTTGGGTCTTCGAAAAAGCAAGAGTTCCAGAAAAACATCTACTTCTGCTTTATTGACTATGCCAAAGCCTTTGACTGTGTGGATCACAATAAACTTGGAAAATTCTGAAACAGATGGGAATACCAGACCACCTGACCTGCCTCTTGAGAAATCTGTATGCAGGTCAAGAAGCAACAGTTAGAACTGGACATGAAACAACAGTTTCCAAATAGGGAAAGGAGTACGGGAAGGCTGTATATTGTCACCCTGCTTAACTTACATGCAGAGTACATCATGAGAAACTCTGGGCTGGATGAAACACAAGCTGGAATCAAGATTGCTGGGAGAAATATCAATAACCTCAGATAAGACACCACCTTTATGGCAGAAAACAAAGAAGAATGGAAGAGACTCTTGATAAAAGTGAAAGAGGAGAGTGAAAATATTGGCTTAAAGCTCAACCTTCAGAAAACTAAGATCATGGCATCTGGTCCCATCACTTCATGGCAAATAGATGCGGAAACAGGGGAAACAGTGACAGATTTATTTTGGGGGGCTCCAAAATCACTGCAGATGGTGATTGCAGCTATGAAATTAAAAGATGCTTACTCCTTGGAAGAAAATCTATGAGCAACCTAGACAGCATACTAAAAAGCAGAGACATTACTTTGCCAACAAAGATTTGTCTAGTCAAAGCTTTGGTTTTTCCTGTAGTCATGTATGGATGTGAGAGTTGGACTATAAAGACAGCTGAGGGCCGAAGAATTGATGCTTTTGAACTGTGGTGTTGGAGAAGACTTTTGAGAGTCCCTTGGACTGCAAGGAGATCCAACCAGTCCATCCTAAAGGAAATCAGTCCTGAATATTCATAGGAAGGACTGATGCTGAAGCTGAAACTCCAATACTTTGGCCACCTAATGCAAAGAACTGACTCACTTGAAAAGACCCTGATTTGGGGAAAGATTGAAGTCAGGAGGAGAAGGGGACAACAAAGGATGAATTGGTTGGATGGCATCACTGACTCAATGGACATGAGTTTGAGTAAACTCTGGGAGTTGGTGATGGAGAGGTAGGCCTGGCGTGCTGCAGTCCACAGGGTCACAAAAACTCGGACATGACTGAGCAACAGAACTGAACTGAACTGACGTCATTACACAGTGACAATGAGACATCATTTACTTCTAAGGTCACCCAAGGGGTCTCTAAAGCACTGGGCATTACTTATTATCTCCATTGTCCCTAGAGGCCTCAGTATTCAGGAAAAGTAGAAAGAGCCAACCAATTCTTAAAATCAGTGATAAAAAAGATAACCCAGGAGACCTCCCTGGGTTGGAAGGAGGCTTTACCAATAGCTCTCCTCTGCAGACACATTGCCCCAAGGATCTTAGTCCTTATGAGATGCTATATGGGAGCCCTTTTGTTTATGTCAATGACCTCTTCCTAGTATCCAGAGGCTCAGATCCTCCAGTCTTATATGATATGGCCACTGGGCAATTCCAACAAGATATATACTTGTGGGGTGTCATCCAGGACCCAAAAGATTCTAAAGAGCCACCACTCTAAGCTCCAAGGACTCAAGTCCTAATTAAAGCCTGGAAAGTTGGGTCCCCAAAGGCTAAACTCCACCCCACATATAAGGGTCCCTACCCTATAATACTTTCTACCCCCACAACAGTCAAGATATCAAGACACGATTCCTGTATTCACTACTCATGAGTCAAGCCAAGGAAGAAAACAGAAGAGGAGGACATTCAATACACCTGTGAGCCCCTGGGAGATCTGAGATACGTATTCAGGACTACAAATGAGTGCCATTCTAATGAACACCCCCAAAATTAAGTTTCTGAGGACAAGATTTCTCAGGATAGCTCTAAAGAACTAACACAGCTTGGCAAGTGTTGTACTCCAAAATAGACAGAAAATAGATCTCCTGATCCCTGAACAAGGAGGGACTTGACCATCTTGAATGAGACGTGTTGTTTCTGGGTAAATGCCTCCAGGTAAGTTAAAGGAAGTCTCACAGTCCTCAAGAAAAACATTCAGATGCTGCATGATCTCAAAGAATGAGCTGGAGAGTTCTCGGGTGGCTACAATCTCTCTTTGGGGGATCCTTCTCCTGGTGAGGGGGAATTTGGAGTTGGCAAATGCCCCTACTAATCCTTGTTATCACCATATTGATGCTGTTTATGATTGCTCCATGTATTATCAATTATCTAACCCATTTGTCACTGCCCAGGTCAACAAACTATAACATGCAGTGCCAGTTCAGCAAGGATATATAAAACTATGGCTGACCATGGAAAATATCACTCACCCTTGGACTCACCACTATAAGGTCTGAGGCTTGAGACTAACAAGAGGAGGAGACCCAATGCCCCTCACTGTCCCAGTTCAGCAAGAATTAGCCAGAGAGACCTCAATGCCCCTATTCCCAAATAACTGGGCCTCCCATCTCTTGAGGGGGGAATGTTAGGTAGTTAGAATAGGAAAAAGGAGTCCAAAATGGCAGTGGCTAAAAGACAAGGAGGGAAAAGCCTGCAAAAATAGAACAAACGAAAATCTAAGGACTGGAGTGAGGACCTCAGGTAAAACAAACAGCCCTCCTGGCTAGCCCAATTTACATAGGGCAGGCTCAGGGAGAGGAGAAAAGAAAAACATAAAAAAAAAAGTAGACAAAATTGAGCTGGGGGCTTCTCTTCTCTTCGGTCTTTAGGGCTGACCCACCCTCACACCTTGAGGATGTATTTTCCTTTCCTTTCTAAATAAAACTGAGCTGTAACATGGAACTGTAGCACTGGTCCATCCGTCACTTCAAACTTTTGCTGTGACCAAGGAAATTTGCATGGGGCTGTAACACTGGTCCGTCTGTCACTTCAATTTTTTGCTGCAGCGAGACAGAACAGTGGAAATTACACACTTCCCTGACAATTCCTTTATATTTGTTTTTAGAAAACAGCTTCCAGTAAAGTCCAAGATTTCAGAAATAATTAACTCAAGCTACAATGTTGTTTGAAAAAGGAAATTAGAGAATAATTTATAAGAATCTAGCCTTGATCCTGAGATTGCTTATTATTAATAAAAGAATCTCCTGAAATAAGCAACATACCTAAAGATATTTTGTTGGACACTATCACTTAATTTTCTTCTCTGTCCTACTTTACTTGAGCAATGCAAACAGAAAAACTTATATGACATTCATTACTAGAGTCATAATTTTAGTGCACCACAATCTAACATAACTGATTGATTAGCAAAATACATTTAGTATATAAGATAAAAAGTTTTCACTATGTAAACACTTGGGACATTTAGTACATATTCATAGAATATGAAGGTACTCTTTTAAAAGCTATATTTATGTTTTTAACAGTAATTATATCTTTATCTTACTTTGCTGTTGTTTAGTCACTAAGCCATATTTGACTCTTTTGTGACCCCATGGACTAGCCTGCCACGCATCTCTATCCATGGGATTTCCCAAGCAAGAATACTGGAGTGAGTTGTCATTTCCTTCTCAAGGGATCTTCCCAAACCAGAGATCAAACCCACATCTCCTCAATTGGCAGAGGGATTTTTACCACTGAGCCACCAGAGAAGTTCTTTCTTACTTTTAATTTTCTACAAACCGTGAAAATTCTCAAAAGAGTAGTCTGCCCAGACACAATATTCTAAAACTGAAAATTAAAGATAAAAAATTAACAATTTATCCTGCATTTTTATGTAAGGCACTGGAGTTCACCATAGTGGATGATTAAAGACTTCTCATTAGGTAATGAGTGCTAAGTAGCTTTAATTGTGTCCAACTCTTTGAGACCCTTTGGACTTACCTACCAGGTTTCTCTGTCGATGGGATCCTCCAGGAAAAAATACTGGAGTGGGTTCCTGTGCCCTCCTCATCCTTAGGTAATAATACCAGCTAAAAATAAGTATCATTCGGTATTGCTTATAGGTGGAATCTAGAAAAATAGCACAGATGAACTTACTGACAAAGCAGAAATAGAGTCAGAGGTGAACAAAACAAATGAGGGATGAATTGGGAGATCAGGATTGACATATATACGCTGCTGCTGCTGCTGCTGCTGCTAAGTCGCTTCAGTCGTGTCTGACTCTGAGCGACCCCATAGACAGCAGCCCACGAGGCTTCCCCGTCCCTGGGATTCTCCAGGCAAGAACACTGGAGTGGGTTGCCATTTCCTTCTTCAATGCATGAAAGAGAAAAGTGAAAGTGAAGTGGCTCAGTCATGTCCGACTCTTAGCAACCCCATGGACTGCAGCCTACCAGGCTCCTCCATCCATGGGATTTTTCCAGACAAGAGAACTGCAGTGGGTTGCCAGGGCCTTCTCCATATATACACCACTATGCGTAAAATAGAGAACCAATGAGAACCTTCTGTACAGCATGGAGAACGCTACTCAGTGCTCTGTGGTGAACTCAGTGAGAAGGAAATCTGAAAAAGAACGGGTATGTGTGTATGTATAACTGATTCACTTTGCTGTGCAGCAGAAACTAACACAACACTGCAAAGCAACTATACTGGAATAAAAATTAATAAAAATAAGAATGCCAGCTCATAAAGAAAAAGTGAAAGAATTAGAAAATAACAATTTTGCAACCCACAATGAAATAAATGATTCATACAAGTGTCATTAATAGATGATAAATCATGAAACGGAAGGCTGATGAGAAGCAAATGCTTGCACATTACCTCTTAGATTACTTTCTAAATTCAACAGAACAGCTTTTGGAAAGAAAATAACTGGCTGTAACTTACATAGCCAAATGATCAAACCTAAAACTGGTACCATCTAAAATCATCTGTGGTCTACTATGATCTAATATTAAAAAATACAGCAATATCAATAAAATATTCTTGCTAAAATTTATTAAAAAACTATTCAAGCCTTTAGCCCTAATTCAAAACATTCTTCAGTAATATTATTCCACACTAGCATTAGCAATCTAAAAACTTTTGCATTATTTCTCTACATCCTAACATTTAAAGTTCTTTATTCCTACACATGAATATCTGAATATGAAATAATTTTTCAACAATGTTTTAATTTTCATTTCTCCTATTACCACTTAACTGGAATACATTTTTACATAATTTCACTTTATGGCCATTTACAGCCAAAATTTCTTATTCTCTGAATTATAAACATGGAGAGTCAATTTTTGTGTTTGTAGCAGATATTTTTACAGTGATTGTACATACTTTGTTAGGTACAAGCAATCCTCAAAGATACTGTGGGTTGGGTTTCAAACAACTGTCATAAAGAAAGTCACATAAATTTCTTGGTTTTCTGGTGCACACAAAAATTATGCTTACACTATACTGTAGTGTATTAAATGTGCAAAGGCATTATGTCTAAAAAGTGCGTATCAATTCAGTTCAGTTCAGTCGCTCAGTTGTGTCCAACTCTCTGCAACTCCATGGGCTGCAGCACGCCAGGCCTCCCTGTCCATCACCAAATCCTGGAGTTACTCAAACTCATGTCCATTGAGTCAGTGATGCCATCCAGCCATCTCATCCTCTGTTGTCCCCTTCTCCTCCTGCCTTCAATCTTTCCCAGCATCAAGGTCTTTTCAAATGAGTCAGTTCTTCGCATCAGGTGGCCAAAGTATCGAAGTTTCCACTTCAGCATCAGTCCTTCCAATGAATATACAGGACAGATTTATTTAGGATTGACTGGTTGGATCTCCTTGCAGTCCAAGGGACTCTCAAGAGTCTTCTCCAAAACCACAGTTCAAAAGCACCAATTCTTTGGCACTCAGCTTTCTTTATAGTCCAACTCTCACATCCATACATGACTACTGAGAAAACCATAGCCTTGACTAGACAGACATTTGTTGGCAAAGTAATGTCTCTGCTTTTTAATATGCTGTCTAGGTTGCTCATAGCTTTTCTTCCAAGGAGCTAGCCTTTTCTAATTTCATGGCTGCAGTCACCATCTGCAGTGGCTTTGGAGTCCCCCAAAATAAAGTCCGTCACTGTTTCCATTTTTTCCCATCTATTTGCCATGAAATGATGGGAACGGATGCCATATCTTAGTTTTCTGAATGTTGAGATTTAAGCCAACTTTTCCACTCTCCTCTTTCACTTTCATCAAGAGGCAAAAATGCGTATACCCTAATTTCAAAATGCTTTATTGCTAAAATACTAATCATCATGAGCCTTCAGCAAGTCTTAATCTTTTGCAATATGACATCAAAATTGTCATACTGAATGAAGTAAGTCAGACAGAGAAGGACAAATATGTGATATCACTTATATGTGGAATCTAAAAAAGGATACAGATGAACTTATCTACAAAACAGAAATAGAGTTACAGATGTGGAAAACGTATGGTTACCAGGGGACAAAGGAGGGAGCCGTTATGGGAGGTCCCGCCCGTGACGAGGTCATGAAGAAAATACCGGGCAGGCAAGGCCGTCCGGGACCCCATCCATGATGAGGTCACGAGGAAAATACCTGACAGGCAAGGCCGTCTAGGATAAGGGACCCTCCAGGTTGGCCTCGGCCTCTACCCCACCCTGTATCCTCCCCCCTTTTCTGCTGTTGTTCTTGTTTGCCCTGCTGCGGATTCTTGTGTTGCCTGCCGAGAGCTCTACTGCTCCTCTTTCATTGAATAAAGACCAACTTAAAACCCTAATTAATAAATCTCCTGGATGCTGGTACCCTGTGAAGGGGCCAGGGATGAAGGAAATGCTTCCATTCAAACCCTTTAGCTGGCATTCTGCCGTGTTTGATAAATGTGTGCTCTCATTGCACAAAATGCTCATGATTGTTCTAAACATCCTAAACACAGTACTCTAACAAAAGAAACTATTAAGCACAGGTCCCTCCGCGGGGTGAGAAAAGCCCCACAAATATTAAAGCCACATATACGCCTAACAGAAAATAGTTTAGATAGAGATTAGCTGGTGACTTCTTGCAGGTAATTAACTTTTGGACTAAGAGCCTGTTTTGTGCCATATCTGCTGTTTTTGCAATCCTTTGCATTTCTGTTCTGTGAAAATGTAATCCCATCTAGTTCCCTTGGAGATGACACCTAATAGAAAGAAAATAGATTAACCACAAAAAAGACAGGGTTGGCTACTGAAGTTGCTTAAAGTTGCACCAGGTGCAAGCCATAAATTGTCAACAGGCCTGAAAGCCAAAAGGTATTATACATAGAGATTAACCATAAAAAGGGCCCTAATAGGCACAGAGCCCCTTGGGGGGTGAGGAAGCCCTATTAGAGAATACAAAAAATATTGTTTTAAAAATGGTTACTAAATCAACGTTTGATTGATGTTAATGTGCTGAGGTTGTGCAGTGAAAACTATTGTTAATATAGTTAAAGATATAGTAAAATAAGAGTTTAGCCCTATGGTAAAAACAATAAGGTTATTGTTAATTTTAACCAGGAGTGCTAAACAGGGGCTGCCTCACCAGAGCCACAGAGTCTTTGTGTGTTAAACTTTTTAGATAAATTTAGCTGAGAATTTCTGCAAACAGACTGTCTTTTCTGTTAACAGGATATTTATTTTTCTATTATGTATTTCTATTATGTTACAACTTGCTGTACCATGAGACTGCCAATTTTCTGTTTTCTGCTAACCTCAAGGCCAGAAGATAATGTACAAAAAATCTATGGGAAAAGACTCTCATAAACAAAAAATAAACACAGCACACCTGGTTTCGTGAAGGACAAGCTGATACAATGTTAAACTAAGTCTGTATGCTTATCTGCCCGTTAGAAATGTACCAACTTAGGGTATATAGGCTATGGTGAAAAATAAAGCAACTGCCAGACTCTGTTGCATATTCCTGGTCTGGTCTCTTTCTTTCTTTCTCTCTCTCTCTCTCCCTAGCAGACTTGGCCCTATCAAGGCCGGTCCTACGTGTCTCTCTCTCGCCGACGCCGTTCATCCTGAGGGTTCCACTGGATCCTGCTGGGGCTGGACCCTGGCACATACCAGTATATATAAAATGGATAACTAATAAGGACTTATTGTATAGCACCGGAAACTCCACTCAATACTCTGTAATGGCCTATATGGGAAAGGAATCTAAAAAAAAGCGAATATATGTATAACTGATTCACTTTGCTGTACAGCAGAAGCTAACACAATATTGAATCAACTATACTCCAGTTAAAGTTCCTTTTTAAAAGATCAGTGATCACAGAGCACTATAATAAATACAGTAATAATAATGAAAAAGTTTGAAATGTGTGAGAATTACTAAAATATGACACAGACATGAAGTGAGGAAATGTTGGAAGAAATGGCACCAAAAGCCTTGTTGGTTGGAGGTTGACACTAACCTTAAATTTGTAGACGATGCATTCTCTTCAAAGCACAATAAAACAAAGTATGTCTATATGTGAAAATAACTTTTCTTAGTCAGTGGTTCTTAACCTTGATTATACAATAGAATCACCTGGGATTAGACATTTTAAAAATGTCTATACCCAGGCTACTGATCTCATATGATGATGGGAATCTTTATATTTGTCTTACACAGGCTACTTTCCTATTTTCATACTTTCCACCTTAGTTTTGGATCATGTAACCTGTGTGGTACTTTTTCTCCATTATCCACCCATATCCATCATTTTTTCAGCTTTCAGTTTTTTTCCACAATTTTTGGTATTCAGATGTGTTTAACATTTTTTGAGTTATTGGCTTTATTTAGCACAGCTAATACTTTTAAAATATTGTTTACATGCTTTTGTTTCACTGGTATTTTTTTCTGATGTTTTGAGAGGAGATGATAAAATTAACTACATAATGCCATGTTGATTTGATCCTCTTCAATTTTCAACTTGACAACTACCTAGTTCATTAAAGTCAGTAATGATTTTCAATTCTTATCTTATTTATTATTCAGTCAATGAGGTAAAAACATTTCATTTGCCTTTCATTTGCCATGCATTCTACTATTCACTAGTTGTAGAATGATGAAACCACCATCTTACTGCTCCCAAAAAGAAAGAAAATAAAACCAAGGAACAAAATTCTTGTCATGTACCTCACAATCTAGTGAGAGAGGAGCCATCAAATCTGATAAAATGTAAAACTGCAGTTGTGATAAATATCAAGAAGTAGATATCAATGTAGTTACAATAATGTAACATTTAGATAGTGAAATGATCACTGAGTTTACTAAATCTTCTCTGAGTTATTGATGGTTGAGTTGGGACCTACATTTCCTGCTTCCTTGAAAAAGAAAATGTACAAATCATGGAAGAATTATTCAATAGTAAATATTTGATTGATGTAATTTCTTATGATAAAATCACCAATGATGAAGATATACTGTTACCATTGATTTTAAAATGATTGGCAGAATCCAAACATCCCAGGATAGATTCTCTCTTGTTCATAAATCATTATGTTACAGGGATGAATCATAATTTTCAAGAGTATCTCAGATCTACTGCTCTAAACTTGCATCTTTCCATCTATGAGTACTTGTTACCTATGCTTTTGAAGAAATGCTACCTTGTTTATACCTCTGACTGCCTCAGCTTTTTCATGAGAAACCACCTCATCCGTTCTCACTTACCAAGAATGATACTCTTTTTGACGGTTTTTATATGCTACTTGTTATAAGCACATTGTTGTTAAGGCTGAATGACTGAACTCTAAACAGGAAAAAAATGAATGCTTAGAATTTTCTAGTGATACTCCCAATGAAAGTTCTTTTATTTAACAATACTAGAATTAGAGATCTGATTTGCTGGAAAAGTTTAACAAAATCATATCAAAATAAATATAAGAAACAATAAGAAATAATTAGAAAAATAAAGAGCCCCTTAAAAAGCAATAGAGATGATACTGCTTTTCTGTGATAAAATTTGGAATCTAAAACAAGTGGTAATTACTGTTGGATTACTTCTTTTTAGTTACAGTCACTTAATTCACCCATAAAATGTTAAGAAAATTCTAAGGTGTGCTGTTCTGGCTTTATAGGAATGTTCATTCCTCAAAGTTAACGGTGAAAAACATGGAATATCCAATTGCACAAATACGTTATTTTTCTACAGTTACGTACAAAGCATTTATAAGAAATGTTTGGAGAGTGCAACATTCACATTTATCACCCAGATATTGGCAAATTGCCAATATTTTGCCTAACTGACTCTACATAAACTTTGTGGGGAAGCTTCTTTATTTTTACAAGAAACTGAAAGAACTGGATAGTTAACTTGATGTATAATTAAATAAATGGAAGAATGAAAATACATCCACTGGAAAGATACAGCAAAAACATGAGAAAACACAAAAATTATAAAGGTAACTCAGTAGTCAAAAATTCTAGATCTTTACTCCTTAAACTGTAAGAGATTTTATTCCAGTGCAAGATACCCAGTTTATACTGAATACAAGGTACATCAATCTTTTTTTAAAAAAGTCAATTTCTTCTTACGTATATATATCTACAGTGATCTAGTTTTCATAAATATATGAATGGCAATACATGCTTTTTAATGTTGAAGTCTGTTTTCTTCCTTTTTCCCTCATTACCCAAAAGAGGACGTTTGACCCAGTCAATATCCTGGAATATTCCAAAGCATTCATCTTATTGATATTGAATGAGCAATATTTTTTAAAAATCTAATCAGTGAAATATATCTTAAGTAGTCATCCAAAATGCATGTACAAAGCAGGAATTTCTTAGTTTATTTATAGTGGATTCATTATTTCTGTTTTTTTCCTCTTCTACAATTACAGATAATGATGTTAATATTTCTCTAGTCTTCTTTTTTTATAAATTTTGGTGAAAACTGAGAAGCTCTGAATGCTCTCTACCTACCAAAAGCTTAGTTTGCATAGTTGTTCTAACATGTATGCACATATGTATACACCTGAAAAAGGATATCTTTACCCTATATTAATATGCACTTTATAATCATTGATAGCATAATAAAATATAGAAAAATCAATCATTTCATTAAAATAAAACCACGAATTACTATGTTAAGTAAGATTTTCTTCCCTAGCAACAGTTGCATAATTGTTTTTAGTGAGTCCTAGATGATTACAGTAAACATATAGAACATTGTGCCTACTATTATTCACTTTCATTTTTAAAAGATTCTGGGTTGGAAATTTTTCCAAAATATTTTACATTTCTAACAAAGTAATAAATGCATCTGCTAGAGAATACTTCTCTCAAAGACATGGCAAGAGTACCATTAAACTATAAACTATAATTGCCACCTGAGCACTTAAGCTCTTGTGTCAAGGGACCAGCAGACAAGAAGAGGAGGTGGGCTGTGGCTATACAATGGGAATATTTGAGAATATGGGTAGTGCTGAAGTCACCAATTTCAGTGCCACCCTTTGCTCCTTTTGTCAACTTTAACACAAATGGATTGAGAAAGATATGATGACCAGGGTCCAGAACCTTCATAATTGAAGATCAAGACATCAGGAAGGCAAGCCCATTAGAATTCTATAAAGATGTCTCAGTCCTTATTTGAGCTGGGAAAACTGGACAGCTACATGTAAAAGAATGAAATTAGGGCACTTCCTAACACCACACACAAAAATAAAATCAAAATGATTTAAGACTTAAATGTAAGGCCAGAAACTATAAAGCTCTTAGAGGAAAGAGGAAAACATAGGCAGTACACTCTTTGACGTAAATCACAGCAAGATTCTCTCTGACCCACTTCCTAGATTAATAGAAATAAAAATAAAAATAAATGGGACCTAATAGAACTCTAACACTTTGCATAGCAAAGGAAACTATAAATAAGATAAAAAGACAACCGCCAGAATGGGAGAAAATAATTACAAATGGAGCAACTCACTAAGAGTTAATCTCCAAAATATATAAGCAGCTCATATAACTCAATATCAGAAAAATAAACAACCCAGTCAAAAAATGGGCAGAAGACCTAAACACATATTTCTCCATAGAAGACATACAGATGGCCAGTAGACACATGAAAAGATGTTCAACATCACTCATTATTAGCAAAATGCAAATCAAAACTGCAATGAGGTAATAACCTCACACTGGTCAGAATGGCCATCATCATCAAAATATCTGCAAATAATAAATGTTGGAGAGGATGTGGAGAAAAGGGAACCCTCTTACATTGGTGGTAACGTAAACTAATGCAACCATTACGGAAAACAATATGTAAATTCTTTAAAGAAAAAAAAAATCTAGGAGTAAAACTACCATATGATCCAGCAATCCCATTAAGTGGGCATATACCCTGAGAAAACCACAATTCTAAAAGACACATCACCCTAATGTTCATAATAGCAATATTTACAATATCTAGAACATAGAAGCAACATACATGCCTATCAACAGATATGTGAATAAAGAAGTTGTATATTCGTATAAAGAGAATATTACTCGGCCATTAAAAGGAATGAATTTGAGTCAGTTGTATTTAGGTGGATGAACCTAGAGCCTCTTCTATAGAGTGAAGTAAGTCAGAAAGAGAAAAGCAAGTACAATATACTACTGCATATATATGGAATCTAGAAAACTAGTACTGAGGAAAATACTAGAGACTTTTGGACACCATGGGGAAAGGTGAGGGTGGGATGAACTGAGAAGTAATATTGACATACATACCATATCATGTATAAAGCAGATAACTAGTAGGAAGCTGCTATATAACATAGGAAGCCCACCCTGGTACTAGTGATGACCTAGAAGAGTGGAATGGGGGGAGGGGAGGGAGGCTCAGGAGGAAAGGGATATATATATATATATATATATATATATATATATATATATATATAAAAAATTATGACATTCATATTGCTGTATGGCAGAAATCAGCACAAAATTGTAGAGCAATTTTTACCAATTAAAAATTAAAATTTTTAAAATGGATCTGAGCCACACAGAGAGTGGACTGTAGGGAAGTCAGGCTTTGTCACTTAGACTGTCTTCAGCATTAAAGGCCTTGTTATCTCAATTACTGGAAATGTTGCCAGCAGGCATCCCTCACCTAGCAGTCCCCTTTGACGATTGCCTTAGGTGAGATCTGCCTTACCTAACATCATTCTTCCTTCTCAAGGCAGAAAATAAGCAGTGCTTAGTTGGCATGGGATAAAGACCTGACATTTTTGACCCAGCTTTTAGGATAACTCTGAAGGTTATGCCATTTTGAGATTCCCAGTAAAGTCAGGTGACAGCTTTCTTAAGGCAGTTTCCCTTTGCCCAGTCTTGCTCTCTTTCCTTACCTCCCACAAGTGTTTTCCCCAAGAGCACTCCATAACACATCTCCTATTGGTTAAGAAAGCAAATAAACAAACAAATCAACTATGGAAAATGGCTGAGGATATATATGATATATTTCAACTTCTTATTGCTCTTATTCTTACATTGCTCTTAAAACTTACATTGCTCTTATTCTATACATGTGCTATACATGATTATTCAGTATCTTCATTCCCACTCCTTTTATATACTTCTACTTCCAGTATGCATTTTAGCTAGAGTTCTGTATATTGTTTCAGTTCAGTTCAGTCACTCAGTCATGTCCGACTCTTTGTGACCTCATGGACTGCAAGATGCCAGGCTTCCCTGTCCATCATCAACTCCCAGAGCTTGCTCAAACTCATGTCCATTGAGTTGGTGATGCCATCCAACCATCACATGCTCTGTCATCCCCTTCTCCTCCTGCCTTCAATCTTTCCCAGCATCAGGCTCTTTTCAAATGAGTTAAATTATTTGCATTAGGTGGCCAAGTATTGGAGTTTCAGCTTCAGCATCAATCCTTCCAGTGAATATCTAGGACTGATTTCCTTTAGGATTGACTGGTTTGATCTCCTTGCAGTTCAATGGACTCTCAAGAATCTTCTCCAACACTGCAGTTCAAAAGTATAATGTTTAGGTTTCACCAGTGGTTGAAAAACCTAGGGAGAGGTAGTTCTCACCAAGAGAAAGAAGCCATTTGCCACTGGCTCTTTCTGCTGTTGGACAAGACCAGAGATGTTTTAAGAAGGCCATAAAGACTTTTGCAGATTTTACTTGCTCATAAACGGAGTAGGGATACCCTATTAACAAGCTTCTTCAGTGGCTCAGACAGTAGAGGATCTGTCTGCAAGGCAGGAGACTGTGGTTTGATCCCTGGGTTGGGAAGATCCCCTGTAGAAAGCCATGGCAACCCCCTCCAATATTCTTGCCTGGAGAATCCCATGGACAGAGGAGACAGGTGGGCTACAGTCCATGGGGTCACAAAGAGTCAGATGCATCTGAAGCAACTTAGCACACAAAGCACATACCCTATTAACAGAGGTTTCTTACTGCCTGGATCTCATATAATCCAGAATAAAAACCCTGAATGGGTTAAGATAGTACCCCCAATTATGAGTTGTTTGAGGACTATAAATTTAGATGTCTCATAACTCAACTTTGAAAGTTTTATTTTATAGTTTTATTTACATGTATTTTTAACAATTTAAAAATGGAGACATTAAACATTAATAAGAGAAGTTGTTTTAGCTTTCAAATCTGCATCCAGAAAATAGAAGGCTGATTTTTTTTCCCCCTCATCACAATTCGTTTGGTCTATATGAAAAGATGCAAGACATCTTTAGAATATAAATTCCCAAGTCTTGTGCCAAGTTTTCAACACCAAACTCCACAAAAATTTCCAGCAGACTTGTCATATGAAATTTTAAGAACTGAAATTAACTCGTATCTATTTTCTGTATTAGATATTCTATTTAGAGGAACAGCACACACTTTTTTAGCTTTAGGTTTCAAAGTATATATTTCTTGAAAAGCTTTGTGACACATCCATCCACTTTAAAAATAGTTCATATAACATTATTTCCACTGCCAGGAATCATTTGCTCAGTAGGACAGTTCTTACACTTTAGGCTGAAGTATATGGTTCTTTGGGTAATGTGTATGGTATTATAGTTCTGTACTTCTCTTACAAACACTAGGGATCTGAAATAGATCTGTATATACGAACATACTTTAAAAAATAATACACAATTTCAAATAGGTAAGCTTTTTACTTGCAAAAACTATGCATTTTATAACTTTTATGACCCTCTTTTCACATAAAACTCCATGTTGTAATTCCTCTATTTAACCTCTTGTTAAAAAATCTTCCTCACCTCACTTCACACTCATTCCCAACCTCCTTCCCCAGTAATCATGGCATCTTTTGGTTTCTGGTATAATCTACAAATGGTAAAGACAAAGCTAGGGAATATTAATTTTTGGCAAAAGTTAAAACCCTCTTCAGAATTAATGGACTCCTTGGCAGTGAATAAGGTTGTCTGAAGCTCTCCAAGGAGTATGTTTTGGTACAAGTTGGTATGATTACAAAAATAACATCACTGAGATGAATATTTATCTTCAGTCGTGTATTCTTGGTAAATATATTTCCAAGAATATTTTTCTTTCAAGAGCTAATTTTAGGATGGTGTTCTTAAAACCCTAACTAGCAAAAATTTTACACGCCAAAGGAAACCTAGTTTCCTAATAGATTCAGAGGGCTATAAACAAAAAGAATGTTGTAGATTACCAGAGTTGTCCTAATCCAATTAGTTAGATAATGAAAGAAATGGAAGAGCCCATATATAGTTAGACATTCCAACTTTTGTTTCTCCTAAAACTAACAAACCCCTGTAGTTAAGTACTAGTTGAGAGTAGTTTTTAAATGTTACTATTGTTCAGTAAACAGAATAAATAATAGTTACTACTATTGCCCAGGCTCTCAACTACAACACTTCATAGTGTATTGAGATTTCACATCTGTATAAGCAGGACCCATAAGATGGTTGCTGGTTTATTCTCTGTACAATCCCTGCTCTACCCGGCCCTGCCTCACCTTATCTTAAGGGCATGATTGCCTTCCCCTCCAAAGTCCAGGAAAGTTTAATCAGTAACCATCTGCATGATCAGGCAGACCCTCCCACCGCCCCCCCCCCCCCCACCTCCCAGCTAATGATTGTTCTAGCCCTGAACCAGGAACTCCAGTATGTTTGCTCATCAACAGGAAACAATAGCTGTGGGAAAGAAGCAGGTGATCCAGCAGTCACCTTGGCAACCAAGGAAGCTTTCTGACACCATGGCCTCTATAACTGATAGCCTCCTCCTCCCTTGTGTAGCCATATTGCAGCTGAGTCCTGCCTACTGCAGACCAGGCATGGTGGGGTGTTGCTACAGGACCTTTGCCTCTAACTTGTAAGGTTTCGCCTTCAATAAATCGCTGATGTCTCTGTGGCTAACTCCTGGCTCTTTCTTTGGTCTAACAACAGCTGGGCAATGACATGGATTGCAGCATTATGGGATGCAGCCCAACAGTATCTACATTCTATAACCCTTTCAAGTTGTCAAATTCCTCTGTATCTCATATTGTATCCATTCAGGCTGAGAAACTGAAACCACTCTAGTTATTTGAAACAAAGAGCAGGAAATAGAGGAACTGGTCCTCAAAGTGTTTGAAGGGTCAGGGAGTGAAAAGGAAAGGAGTTTATTCAGACTCCATCTCTGGGGTGACTGCCATTCCCACAGGGAGTGCGGTGCAAATACCATTAAGTCAGACAAGCAGGCGGCTAGGAGGCCACAGGGCAATAGAGCAAAACCTTGGAGCTCCCATTGGTCTGAAGTGCTGGCCTTTCCCCAGTACCACCAGAGCAATTCCAGTAGCCTGCTAAGCAGAAGCCACAGCAGAAATAATAATGACGTCTTCTCTTTAAATTTCAGTCTAGCACAAGTGCCTCACTTTGGCAGAACCTAACCCGTGAACAGCTGGCAAAGGAGTCTAAAAAATATAATTTTAAGTTTTTAGCCCATAGCACAAGGCAGAGTAAGTGCAAGACTGAACTCTGATAAATATTTGGCACATTTATTTATGCAACATTCCTAGAGAGACATTAAGCAATTATTAAAATAAAATAGAGTTAGTAAGGAAGGAACAGCATATCATATAGGAAGCGTGTGCTATGTTGGACTGGTGCTCAGAAGCAGAGTTCTAATGTGAGTATCTGTAGGATCGAGTTGCTATTGATAGACCCTTAGTCCCTTTCAACAGCTTTTATTCTACACCAGAATAATTTACTTATTAAAAACAGCAAAAGATTATATAAGCAAATATGTATCCAATAATTAGCATTCTACTGATCTTTAAGTATCTCACCACTATTAGGTATGAAGCTGCTGCAAGCACAAAAAGAACCTATAGTACAAACTATGATTGGTCAAATGGTCATTCCTATTAAGGTCGTCTTCTAGAACATGATCTTAGTTGGAAACAGTTGTTTTTTCTTTGGATCCCAGCCATCATTTATTCAGTAATGAGATAGTTTATAAAGCATATAAGCATCCATTTATCTGTGTTGTTTTTGCTCTCCATCCATTTCTAATAGATGTAATTTCACTGGTAATTTTACTTTGAGTTACTAATAAGGGGTATAGTTATGTAGAGATAGATTATATAAACTTCATTTTTTGTTCTTTTTTTGTGACAAATTTCTAGAGTATTACATTGCTTTCAAAGAACATATATTATTTCTAAGGAAATAAATTTTTCCTTGTAGCCGAAACTATGGCTTATTTTTAAACGTTCCATAGGTACTTATCTAATTCACTCATTCATTAAACAAACTTTTGTTGAGCAACTTATTTGTTTTTCCAGGCTCTGAAAAAGGCAGAGAACAGCACCATGAACCAGAAACAGGGTCAGAGGGATGCTGCTTACACTTGAATTGAAAGAGAGAAGTAGAAGTAAGAAGTCTAATAAAATAATTCCAAGTCATGTGAAAAAGTAGTGAAAGTGTTAGTTGCTCAGTCGTGCCCAACTCTTTGTGACCCCATGGCCTTTAGTCCCCAAGGCTCCTCTGTCCATCGAATTCTCCAGACAAGAATACTGGAAAGAGTAGCCATTTCCTTCTCCAAGGGATCTTCCTGACCCAGGGATCAAACCAAGGTGTCCTGCTTTGCAGGCAGATTCTTTACCACTTGAGCCACCCAGGAAGCCCAATTCCATTTAATAAGTGCTCTGATTTAAAAAAGGGCTAAGATAGAAACTAACAAATGAAGGGGGTCTACTCTAGGTAGGTTGGTCATGGAAGTCTTCCCTGAAGAGATGACTCCATCTGGAACATGAAATTAGAGAAGAGTTCATCATGAGAAGAGCTGGTTGCATGTGGAGGTACATGGAGCCTCACAGGAAGCTCAAAGCTAGGAGCTATACAAAGGAGACTGAGGCCTGCCCCTTGGGGGGTCTTGAGTGTTGAAGGTAACGTGTCTTTTATTCTAGCAAGGATGCTTGACCTTCTGTTGCCTCAGTAGCTGTAGCACTGTTCTGCCAATCTGGCCCCAATGTCAAGTCCACAAGCCTCCTTGGTAATAACATCCTCCTTTTTTGAGAATTATGTGCACAGATTTAATCTGAGAATGATGTAACACACAGATAAGTTCTTACACATGACCACTTCTTTTGGTCAGCTTGCACCACCACATCACCACATCTGATGACGGGACTGTTGTGGTTGTGCCAAAGAAATTCAGCTTTTGGAGAGATTTCCACTTTGAGATTGCAGAATCCTTAGTTCTCTTGGGTTTCTTTCTCAAATTGATAGCATTTGCTTTGTAAGTTAGCAAATTCCTATCTATTCTGGCTTGTGGGTGGCACCTTTCCAGTTTTCTGGTACTGTTTCGCGTTTATTCTTAAAATCATATTTTTTCTGTCTTTTCAACAAGATTTGGGAAGTGACTGGAAGTAGCTACACAGGATCCTTCAACTTTGTTTACACTGGAGTCCCAGAATTTATTTCAAAAGTATGCCTTTATTTATCTGAAAATATTTTATGTAGTTCACAAATAATTGTGAATATGTATGTTTATGAAACCCTTTATAAATGCATGCCACCTGCTTTTAGAATTTTATCTTTATTTCTTCCTGTTTTTGTCTTATTTTTCTATATTTTTTTGTGATGTTACTACTAATTTTGTCTGCAGTACTGAGCAGGTGTGATAATTGGTATTACAGTAAATTATTTAATAAGTAATGAATAAAGTAGAATGACTTGTACCTCATATACTCATAGAAATGGAATAAAAGGTAACTGACATTTTTTGTGCCTTTACAAAAACCAAGGCCCTTTACACATATACTGTGTAATTGTCCATTAAAACAACTCAGACTTATTATAGCTCCAGTCAGTCAGTTCAGTCTCTCATTCATGTCCAACTCTTTGTGACCCCACGAACCTCAGCACGCCAGGTCTCCCTATCCATCACCAACTCCTGGAGTTTACTCATGTCCATTGAGTCAGTAATGCCATCTAACCACCTCATCCTCTGTCCCCTTCTCCTCCTGCCTTCAATCTTTCCCAGCATCAGGATCTTTTCAAATGAGTCAGTTCTTTACATCAGGTGGCCAAAATATTGGAGTTTCAGCTTCAACATCAGTTCTTCCAATGAATATTCAGGACTGATTTCCTTTAGGACAGACTAGTTGGACCTCCTTGCAGTCCAAGGGACTCTCAAGAGTCTTCTCCAGCACTACTGTTCAAAAGCATCAATTCTTCGGTGCTTAACCTTCTTTATGGTAACTCTTACATCTGTACATGTGATGGAAAACCATACTGGAAAAACCATAGCTTTGACTGTACAGACCTTTGTCAGCACAGTGATGTCTCTGCTTTTTAATATGCTGTCTAGATTGGTCATAACTTTCCCTCCAAGGAGTAAGCATCATTTAATTTCATGACTGCAATCACCATCTACAGTGATTTTGGAGCCCCCAAAAATAAAGTCAGCCCCTGTTTCCACTGTTTCCCCATCTATTTGCCATGAAGTGATGGGACCAGATGCCGTGATCTTAGTTTTCTGAATGTTGAGCTTTAAGCCAACTTTTTCACTCTCATCTTTCACTTCCATCAAGAAACATAGCTCCAGTATGTTCATTTATTTTCCTAAGACCCCCAGAGTTAACAACTGGTTTAGCCAAGACTGAAACATTCATTTATTGATTCCAAATTCTTGCTCCTCTCTGTTACTCGCTCAGTCACGTTCAACTCTTTGCAACCCTATGGACTGTAGCCCACCAGGCTCCAAAGTCCACGAAATTCTCCAGACAAGAATACTGGAGTGGGTAGCCATCCCCTTCCCCAGGAGGTCTTTGGGACTTAGGGGTTGAACACTGGTCTCCTGAATTGCAGGCAGGCTCTTTGTCATCTCAGCCACCAGGAAAGCTCTTGCTCCTCTCAATACCCCCCAAAATCCATAGCAAATGAAAATGAATTTATTGAATAGAATTTTCAGGTTTAAGAAATTATCTTGAAAGCTTTAAAATACACTGACATGGAAAGGATACATTATATTTGGACAAGGTTAAAGAGGGAGAAAATGGGAAGAGTATTTCTAACTAAACAAGGGTAGTCACCACTTACTGCCACTTGTATTACCCCAGCATCTCAGTACCACTCTGTGACAGTTCACGGGAACACACAATGGTTCCAGCATTTGTTGCTATGAGAACACTGATTACATTTGTTTCTTTTCTATTTCAAGCTGCAGATTTCTCACTTTAGTACTTTTAATTATCACAAAAGAATGATCTGTCCTGCTGATCACTCATCATTTCCCTGGCACACACTGTAAAAAAAAAAAAAAAAAAAAAAAAAGGTCAAGGTAAATTTTATTCAAAATATTAAGTAACATAAGCAGAACAATAAATATTTCCATATATTCTTAAATTGTGGTAATATTTACATATAGTGAAAAGCACAGATTTTAAATAAACATTTGGTAACCCCTTGATTGATGTAATCAATCATATAACTACAAATCAGTCAAGATATAGAACATTTCTATCACCCCACCAAGTTTCTTCATGCCCCCTTTCAAACACCACCACTGAAAAGGCAACCACTGGTTTGACTTCTTTTTTGCTTATTCTTTATCATATAAACAGAATTATGGTTATAATTCTCTCCTGTATTGGTCTTCTACTCAACATATGATTTTGAGGTTTCTGCATGCTGTTTTTATGTATAAGCAGTGCATTCTTTGTTTTTACATTGCCCTGTTGATCAACATATGGACTGCTCTTCCTTTTGGATTGTTATGAGTGAAGCCACTATAAATATTCTTGTGCATGCCGTTTTGTGGGTATAGATTTTCATCTCTCTTAGGAGGAGTAGGAGAGATTTTCATCTCTCTATCTAGGAGTAGAATTGCAGAATAGTAAGGTAGATGCATGTTTAATTTTATCAAGAAGTGCCAAAGAGTTTTCCAAAGGGGTTGTACCATTTTCTAATCCTTCCAACAACATAAGGGTTCAACTGTACACATGCTCAACAAATTTTGACGTTTTCAGTATTTTTAGATTTAGTCGTTCTAATCTAAATGGGTACATGGCAATATTTCACTATGGTTTTAATTTGCAATCCCTCGTCACTGATAATATGCAAATTTTCCTGTGACAATTGGTTATTCCTACATCTTTTTTGTAAAGTATCCACACAAGTCTCTTGTCCATTTAAAAAGCTAGTTGTCTTTATTTTTGAAATTGATTTGAATGAGCTTATTATATATTCCGGATAAAAGCTACTCTGTCCGATATATGGTAATTAGAATAATTTCCCTCAAGGTGCTACATATCTATTTACTTTCTTTTTTTTTTTCCTTTATTTTTTTTTCTTTTTCTTTTCTTTTTTTTTATTTATTTTTTATTTACTTTCTTAATAGTGCTTCTTGATGAGGAAAATGTATGATTAACTGAGGTATTTACATATATTCAGATCAAAATATAAAACATTTCTATCTCCCCAGAAAGTTTTCTTATGCCCAATGTCTCTTTCCTAGTCAACCTCACACAGAAGCAAACATTCAACTGATTTCTATCATCATGAGTTTGTTTTGCATATTTAAAAATTTCATATGAATGAACTCATTCATTTTCTTTCAATTAGCTTAATATTTCTAAAATTATCTATGGTCTTGAATGTAGCAATATTTCTTTCCTTTTTACTGAATGTGTTGTTTGTTTATTATATTACTTCTTAGCTTCCACTTTGGTCTATCCATTGATAGAAATCTGAATCTTGTATTTGTCTATTACATTGCTATGATAATAATGTTACTATGAACATTTTAGTGAAAGGCTTTTTGTAGATAAATAACAATGATAAATACCTATGAGTGGCATTGATAAGTTGTATTTAACATTTTAAGAAACTGTTGAACAGTTTTTTAAAGTGGTTGTACAATTTGACACTCTTATTACCAATCGGTGAGACTTTTGGTTGTTCCACTGCCTCTCTAATATTTGAGTTTTGTCAATCATTTTGGTATTTTATGACTTCCTATGGGTGTGTTGCAGTATCTCCTGGAAATTTTCCTTTACATTACCTGATATCTGATAATTTATGGTTTTTCGTGTACTTATTGGCCACTCATTTGTTTTAGTTTGTATGTTAATTTTGAGCAAGTGTCTGTGTGTGTGTTTTGCTCATTTCGTCTTAAGTGACTTATTTTGGGGAGGGGGGTGTGGCCTTTTATTATTGAGTTGCTGGAGCTTTTTTATCTTTTAATATATAACCCATCTAGAAATCCTTCTGAATCTGTAGCTTTACTTTCATATTGCTAATGGGACTACCTTAGTAGTTATTTTTATAATTTTGATGGAATCAAATTTATAAATATGATATTATATATTTTGTGATGACTTGCTTAAAAAAAGTAAATGAAAGAACCTGAGAATAAAAGAAAGAAGAAAGAGAGAGAAGGAGGGAGGGAAGAAGGAAGGAAGGGGAAAACCTTAGCCAATATTATGAAAATATTCTATTTTTTTCTGTATTTTAGACTTTATGTTTAGGTCCATGATCTTTCTCAAATGGATTTTTCTAAATTGTCTGAGATAAGAATCAAAGTTCTTTCTTTTTCTCATAAAAATATCCATATCACTTATTACAGAAAAAATAAATTAATTGAAAGAAGTTGCTTTTGACTCTTGGAAAAAATTGTTTCACCAGATAGGCTCCGTGTCTATTTCTGGTTTCTTTATAAATCCCAGTACTCTGTCTACTTTTTTTCCCACTGTCATACTATCTTACTATATTTAAAAATTTGATCTTGATTTCAGGTGAGGCAAAATCTCTAATGGTTCTTTTTTTAAAACTTTGTTTATCTTAGTTCTTAACAAATACATTTTAAAATTACTATGCCATTTCTAGAAAAAAAGACCTGCTAGAGTTTCTACTGACATTGCTTTAGATTTTGTGAAAAATAAACATTGTATTAGGTATTCCATTTTATAAACACGGTATATATATATATATATATATGTTTGGTTCTTTATTTTCTCTGAAATATTTTGTAATTTTCAGTGTATAGATTTTTCACGTCTTGCATTAAATTTGCCCAGAAGTATTTGATGCATTTTGTAAAGTCTGCATAATTCAAGACTTAATACCAAACAAGTTTTTCTAAGTATTTCAACAATAAAAGCAACCAACTTAACCTGATAAAGTGTATCATCTAGAAACTTATAGTACCATTTATTTAAGTGGTGAAACATGAGAAGCATTCTCATTAAAGAATACCTTGTAAGGTACAGGGCTTCCCTCATAGCTCAGTTGGTAAGGAATCCACCTGCAATGCAGAAGACCCCGGTTCAATTCCTGGGTTGGGAAGATCCCCCAGAGAAGGGATGGGCTACCCACTCCAATATTCTTGGGCTTCCCTTGTGGCTCAGCTGGTAAAGAAACTGCCTGCAATGTGGGAGACCTGGGTTCGATCCCTGGGTTGGGAAGATCCCCTGGAGAAGGGAAAGACCAGCCACTCCAGTATTCTGGCCTAGAGAATTCCATGGACTCTACAGTCCATGGGGTCACAAAGAGTCGGACATGACTGAGTGACTTTCACTTGTAAAGTACAAGTAGAGCTAACATGGTAATTTAAAAAGCTATTTGGATAGAGGATCAACCAATAAAAATCTAGAGTTTTCAACACAGAGATAAAAAAATTGGGACATATTTTTAAAGCTATCCCTCTCATAGTAGCAACAAAAATCTAGAACCTGCTTAAAGTTAATGTAGTCCAAAATATACTAGGCTTGCCTAATGGAATATGTGTGTTTGTGTTAGCTGCTCAGTTGTATCTGACTCTTTGCAACCTCATGAACTGTAGCCCACCAGGCTCCTCTGACCATGGACTTCTTTAGGCAAGAATACTGGCGTGGGTTCCCATTTCTTTCTCCAGGGGTCTTCCTGACCCGGGAATTGAAGCCAGGTCTCCTGCACTGCAGGTGGGTGCTTTACTGTCTGAGCTACTAGGGAAGCCTACCTAATAGAATATACATTATTTTATTTAAGAACATAAGAGATGTTCTGTAGAACTAAGAAAACATTTTTACATGGGAACACACAATATTGTAAAGATATATCATATTACCCTATAAATTGTGTGTGTGTGTGTATGTAAATGTTATTAATGGTACCATTATAGGAATTAAATCAATCAATGAAAGTAGAGTTTAAAAATTGATCACTATATATGTAGAAATTAGTAAATGGTTAAGTGATTCTCTCGCCATTTGAAAAGGATGAATTATTCATAAGTGTTGATAAATTTAGCTTTCTATTTGGGAAAAGAAATTATATGCATGTGTCATACTATATGTGAAAATTTAATCAAGTTCTATCAAAGATCTAAAGTTTAAAATGATACAACAAAATAAAATACTGGAATTAAAACATGTAAAAGCAGAGAAGCTCCCAAGTAAAGATCAAACAGATCTGACTGTACAAAAATGTAAAATTTTGTGTTATGAAGGATATTGTAAAAAAATTGCAAGAAAAGTAACATCGGAAAAAAAATCCTGAATGTGTGTGTGTGTGTGTGCGTGTGTATATATATACACACATATACACATACATATATATATGTGTGTATCTGTATATATATACATATATGTGTGTGAGTATATTCCATATGTAGCAATATGATAAACACGTTCAAGGGTTGACATCCACACTTATAAAGAAGTCTTTACTCCCCTATTTCCTCCAAAATAAAGACAACCATGTAATACGATTTTTTGTCCATCAGACTGGCAACACACTTTTGAAAGAGAAATAATATCTATCATTGATGAGGATGTTAATAAATTGGCACATTTATACATCATTCATAGAATTGTAAATGGTGATATCCTTTGGATAGCAGTTTAGCAATATTTATAAAACGTGACATGCTCCTATTTCATGATGCAGCAATTTCTCTTCCACCAGTGCTTACTCTGCAGATGAGAACACCCATTACAACACTGGTTACTCAGGGCAGTAAGTTTGCAGGCAACTACCTGCTCATTAATAGGCAAACAGATTAGGCACTCTTTTATTTTAATACAGTATATTATCATGTATTAACTTGGGAAGTATTTCATAGTATGTTAAGTGAATAAAAGTAACTCCAATGCTCTATGATAAAATGTATTTTTAAACCTCATGTACATATATGGACATGATTTAAGCAGAAGTATGCATATTGATGGGGCTTCCCTTGTAGCTCAGCTGGTAAAGAATCTGCTTGCAGTGCAGGAGACCCCAGTTCAGTTCCTGGGTTGGGTGGATCCCCTAGAGAAGGGATAGGCTACCCAATTCGGTGTTCATGGGCTTCCTTGGTGGCTCCGAAGGTGAAGAATCCTCCTGCAATGCGGGAGACCTGGATTTCATCTCTGGGTTGGGAAGATCCCCTGGAGGAAGGCATGAAAACCCACTCCAGTATTCTTGCCTGGAGAATTCCCCAGTGACATAGGAGCCTGGCAGGCTACAGTCTGTAGGGTCGCAAAGAGTCAGACATGACTGAACAAGTAAGCACAGCATTTCAAACCAACAGATGAATCTTCTGAAATAAAAAATAACTAGTACAAATGAGCTAAATCAAACCAAGAAGCAAGAAGGAAGAGCCCACTGAGAATGTCATTGTTGTTTGCAAATTGCCTGCTGTGAGTGGCCATGTCATATAAAATGAATTTTGCAGCTTTATGTGATTTGTTCATCTTTCCTGGTAACTTGGGCACTTTTGCCTACATCTCTGGACATGCATTAGATGAATAACTACATAAGCAAAACTATCCAATGGAGACAATTTATCCAGGTTAATTCAAAGAAGTGGGAAGATAGCACTTTCATCTACTTTATCCTTTATTAAAAATAGAGACTTTATTTCACAGATGAGAATGTCTAAGCACTGAAGTATTAAGTCACAAGTCCAAAGTTACCCAGCTGGGAAGTGTCAGAGATGAGATTAGTTCTCAGACACTCTGGTTCAGAACCGGAGCTGTCAGCCACTCCCCTATACTCTGCGATTCAGAGCTTGTTAGAACCTCAGATTCCTCACCTCTAAGTGCAACGCCTGTCTTAGAGGGTAGCCATAAAGGAGTTAAATAGGATAAGCTAGGAGAGAGTGTGCAGTTTGTATGGCAGTCTGTGCTTTTGTGAGCTGAGTTCCCCGTAAGTGTTAGTCATGACACCCACGTAAGAGCCCAGAAGTGTTTACATGTTCCTGCCTCCTCTCTAAGGCCTCTCCAAGCCAGTGATGGGACACAAATCCCTGAGACCCAGTGGCTCTCCTTTTAACACAAAAGCGCCTGTCCCTTTGTGGCTCAACACTGTGGCAGAGGAAGCCAGGGGCTGCCCTCCTATGTCTCTATCCTCAGCATCTCCTTCCGTTCTTTCAACAATCTTGGGCTTCCCTGGCTGTCTACGTGATTCACATTAACGTGGAAACTTCAGACACACACACGTGGAGAGGCCAGACAGCCTGAAACACACATAGGCACAGGGCAGAGCAGTCCTGAGCACAAAGCCAGGGTTCCAGCCTGTGAGGACCAGGATCCAAGGCGGGGCTCCCAGGAGGTACCCACAGGTGTGTGGAACCCTCCCTGGGAGCCACAGGGCAGTCCTATGCAAATGCTTGCACAGGTCTGAGATTTTTTCCCTCTGGAATAACACCCATATTATTCCTCCATTCTTCCGGTTCTTCATGAGTAGCTGTTATATGCTGGGCACGAGTGAAAGGTCAGTGGTAAATCAAGTCCCCTCCATGTCAGAGGCCAGGCCAGGCAATATACAGCGTTACTGTTGTTAATACATCGACTAAAATGATCCAGAAATGCAGCAAGAACTCTATATATCTTCTAAAATAGACAATCCCTTGAAAACAAACTTACGATTACCAAAGGGGAAATGTAGGGGGAAGGGATAAATCAGGAGCTTGGGATTAACATATACACATTACTATATAGGATAGATAACAAACAGGGACTTAGTGTATAGCCAAGGAACTCTCCTCAATATTCTGTGATAACCAATATGAGAAAAGAATGAGTATATATATATATCAGAATCACTTTGCTGTAGAACTGAAACTACCATAACATTTTTAATCAACTATACCCCAATAAAATTTTTTAAAAAAGAGAGTCTTTAAAAGATAGCAATTACCCTGGAATCATCTCATAATGAACTATGAAATCTAGGAACTTCATCTCCTTCTATTAAATCTTAAGCATTGTCAAATGCCCATATTCCTTCCTCTACTGAGAAGAACTGGTTACTATAACAACCACTGCGGCAGTATTACTAACCACACACTCAAAAACAAAACCCACAACCTCAAACTGGTGAATATGTCTGTGTTCACAGTGTTATCAGGTAATTTAAAAATGGACAGAAATGAAATAAAAAAGAGTGAAAATGATGGGGTTTTGAAATTAGATGTTAACCCAGAAAGTATGTATAAACAAAATAGAGGACAGAAGAAACTGACAAAACAGCATATGGCAGCTTCCACCTCCTGCTCAGGCCACACAGTTCTCTTGGCTGGAGTTGCCGAGATGACGGTGTTACAGTTATGCAGAGAAGTAAGGTCACAGCCTCACTCTCCTGCTCATTTTGGGGCTGTGAGTGAAATAGGAAGAACTAAGTATGATGCCAGACAGAGCAATGATTATATGTCCCCAGAAATGCACCCTGATCTCACAATTAAGACTACAGGGAGAGGTAAGAAAGATTGAATCAAAAGAACTACAAATTCTGAAGCTTTTATTTCTACTTGCTGTAAAATGGAGATAACATTTCTTCTCCTTTCCTTATCACTGGGAGTATAAAATTACATAATCTTCTTAGAAAGTGACTTAAAAGCTATTAAGCTTTATAAAATGTAAGTAACATTTCTTATTACTAAAGTTTAAATGACTAAATATCAGCAATTTATTGATAAAATATTTTGTCATAATTTTTTTAATACTGTCATTTCTCCTCTAATAACAAAAAAGTTTACCCTGTATCTGAAACTCAAACAATATACTCCTAATACTTTTAATAAATTTAAGACTCTGTGAGTTAAAAAATTAGAAATGAATTAAAAAGTGTATTCAAGCATGGGTGGTTGTAGCAAATTTTGAAAAAGAGTACAGTCTGAGACTGTAAAAAATATATTCTCTAAATCTCAAAAGAAATACTAACTTTCTTTAAACACTTCTATTACATGTATAGTTGGCAGTCAACCAGCAACTTAATACATTTTAGAATTTGACTATATTTAAAATGTCAAGTTCTTGTCATGCTACTAAGTATATTTCCCTTCACATAAGAGTGTAATGACCTAAAATGGTTTTACTCATTTAATGAAGCCATTTTTATAGCTGTGAGAGAGTAAGTACAAAAATTTCAATCTCATTTTAGCCCAGCTATTCTGAAACTAAGAAGTAGTCAAAATAGCTTGCTTTAAAGAGAAAAAAAGATGTCAAACCACCTTGTTTTGACAGAGTTCATGTACACCAAGTTCTAAACCATAACAGAATTTTTAAAGCTAACTGGTAAACCTCTAAAAAGTAGAGATTTATAAATAGAAAAGTTGGTCAGCATTAACTACAGAGCTGGATTATGTTTCTACAAACACAAGACTTTAAAATTCATAGATGACTGTCCTATTTGTTAAAATAGAGAAAACTTGAAAAGAATGATAGAACATGGCAGAGGGTGTGACTGTGTAGGTTTAGAAATAGTATTTGGGTTCTTTTATCAAGTAATATCTGTAATTAGCTTTATGAGTCACGTACCAGGTTAACAAAGACAGAGTCTGTAGAAGCCTAGGAGAAGAAAACTACATAGGCCACAGTTCAATCCTCAGTCGTGTCCGACTCTTTGCGGCCCCATGGACTTTAGCCTGCCAGGCTCCTCTGTTCATGGAATTCTTCTCCAGGCAAGAATACTGGAGTGGGTTGCCATTTCCTCCTCCAGGAGATCTTCCCAACCCAGGGATTGAACCCCGGGTCTCTTGCATTGCAGCCAGATTCTTTACCATTTGAGCCACTAGGGAAGCCCCATCCCATATCCTACAGAATGTCAGTTTCTACACCAATGATATAGCATTCTGGAGACTTCCTCAGTGGCCAGCAACTAAGACTCTGAGTTCCCAATGCAGGGGACCCAGGTTCCATACCTGGTTGCGAACTAGAGCCTGCATGCCACAACTAAGACCCAGAGCAGTCAAATAAGTAAATATCTTTAAATAATAATGTAGCATCCCTTGTGGCCATAAAATAATAGACAGTTTCCAGGCTTTAGATTTGATGTGGTCTTTTGTTCATGACAGTAAAAATAATTTTGACATAGATTATTTTTTAATTATTCTATAATTATTCATTCTGTTTCTTCCTACTGAAAAATTTTGTCAGTAGTTTTTTTTGTTTATAAGTTTTATGTTTTTGTTGTTGTTTGCTTTAATATTCCTAAGGAGATTCAAATCTGCATTTTGATTGTTTCTTTCACTGTAAAAAATATGGAAAGACAAATTTTACTGAACTGGGAAAAATTGAGATTCTTATCTAACTTTTGAAATTTGGGCCAATATTAGCCAAAAACGTGGCACAATTTCAGACAGAATTTTAAAAGAAAATTTTATCATAATATAAAATATTTTGTCAAAGGTACCAAGCTGTTTATCAATTTACCATTATTCATAAACTCTAGTTTGGTATTTGAAGTGCTCTCCCATTCATTACCATCTCTCTCTTTCAACATATTTCCTATTATTTACCTACACAAATCACTCCAGCAGACGGATATGCTAATTATCCTCCATTCATGCCGGCTTCTATGTCTTTGTTCATTTAATTTCTCCCTGGAATACACTTTCTTATTATTCTTATTCACATTTGATTAATCCCTCACAGTTTAGGCAAATCCCTTCTTCTTAAAGTTTGGCTGTTTATATCAGCTTTAAGAAACTTCTCCCTCTACCCAAATTTTTTTTTTTTCATTTATTTTTATTAGTTGAAGGCTAATTACTTTACAATATTGTAGTGGTTTTTGCCATACATTGACATGAATCAGCCATGGATTTACATGTGTTCCCCATCCTGAACCCCCCTCCCACCTCCCTCCCCATCCCATCCCTCTGGGTCTTCCCAGTGCACCAGCCCTGAGCACTTGTCTCATGCATCCAACCTGGGCTGGTGATCTGTTTCACCCTTGATAGTATACTTGTTTCAATGCTATTCTCTCAGAACATCCCACCCTTGCCTTCTCCCACAGAGTCCCAAAGTTTGTTCTATACATCTGTGTCTCTTTTTCTGTTTTGCACATAGGGTTATTGTTACCATCTTTTAAAATTCCATATATATGCATTAGTATAATATATTGGTCTTTATCTTTCTGGCTTACTTCACTCTGTATAATGGGCTCCAGTTTCATCCATCTCATTAGAACTGATTCAAATGAATTCTTTTTAATGGCTGAGTAATATTCCATGGTGTATATGTACCACAGCTTCCTTATCCATTCGTCTGCTGATGGGCATCTAGGTTGCTTCCATGTCCTGGCTATTATAAACAGTGCTGCGATGAACATTGGGGTGCATGTGTCTCTTTCAGATCTAGTTTCCTCAGTGTGAATGCCCAGGAGTGGGATTGCTGGGTCATATGGCAGTTCTAGTTCCAGTTTTTTAAGGAATCTCCACACTGTTCTCCATAGTGGCTGTACTAGTTTGCATTCCCACCAACAGTGTAAGAGGGTTCCCTTTTCTCCACACCCTCTCCAGCTTTATTGCTTGTAGACTTTTGGATAGCAGCCATTCTGACTGGGGTGTAATGGTACCTCATTGAAGTTTTGATTTGCATTTCTCTGATAATGAGTGATGTTGAGCATCTTTTCATGTGTTTGTTAGTCATCTGTATGTCTTCTTTGGAGAAATATCTGTTTAGTTCTTTGGCCCATTTTTTGATTGGGTCATTTATTTTTCTGGAATTGAGCTGCAGGAGTTGCTTGTATATTTTTGAGATTAATCCTTTGTCTGTTGCTTTGTTTACTACCCAATCTGAGGGCTGTCTTTTCACCTTGCTTATAGTTTCCTTTCTTATTGCTCATTTGGCACATATTATGGGCCACTGAATAGTATTTGTCACTTGTGTGAAGGTCCTTTCCCTTAAACTGTGTTGTTCTAAAGCTGGAAATTCCACAAGAACTACCAGATTTTCTGGAGCACAAAAGCAATAGGGATGATAACCAAATACATTTATGGGCCCAGCATTATATATACTGTAGAGGAAAGATATAAAATCCAGTTCAAATCCAAACTCCATCATTTATTAGCTTTCATCAAAGTACTTAGTATTTCTAAGACAGTATATTAGAGATTTCACAAATGTTATCTCATTTAATGTTCAACATAACCAAGCATGGCAGCTTGTATCATTAGCTCAATTTTAAGACTAAAGGAAGTGGAGCCTGGATATCCCAACTAAGGACAGAAGCTGGTAAATAGAGGGACCAGGATATCCCTTATGGAGAACCAGAGCTCTGGTTTTACCCAGAGAGAGGTGTATTATTAAACAAAGGTTGTATATACACTCAGCTAGCCTTTTACCTGCTAGCAAAATGGATTTCAAAATTATTTGGGGACTGACAAAGAAGAAGTGAGCCTTTCTAACTACAAGAAGAACCAGGCACATGAGATCAAAGGAATTTCTAACGCTATCAAGAAGCAATTGCTAAAGAATCACTTCCTACTTGCTCTACTGACACCAAAGCGAAAGCCAGGCTATTCTCCCTTACGCTGGGCACAGTTGGTTAAATCAGCTCTCAAGTTTTCCCAAATCAATAAGGACAGGTCCTAATAGAGGAGTTCTGACAGTCAGCTAGCACCAGTTACAAGGGTAGCTGTCTCCAACTACAACTGGGCTTTTGAAGTTGAAGCTGATTTCCAATTAACCGTTCAAAATTAAGGCAGAATGTAGAAAAGGAGAACAAGAAAATAGCTCAAGCACTTTTGCCTTTTAATAGATTTGACCTTTTAAAAATTGAATTTTGTGACAGGCTATGCCAGAAGAAAGTCTGGAAGAAATAAAATTGCACAGTTCTAAAAATATGAAGTACACATTGTAATTTTAAAAAAAGCTTAAGCCACAATTCACCTCAGATGTCCTAAGTACCAATACCTCTTAATTTGATAATTAATGCTCTCTAAATTGTGCAAATAGTTTTCATCTGCTATCTCTTCCTCTTTTAATAAGTTCCATTCCTACTGGCTGCACTATTAGATCCATTTTATTATTACTTCACTGTGAGTACTAGATTGATGCTGGTTAATTTCCTCTAAGTTAAAGTTAACACTAAATGCTTATTTGTGTTGATATCTCATTTGCATTAAAGGCCAACGGTCAGACAGTGTATTATGGAGGTCAAACAAAGAAGACGTATATTCTATATATTATATTCTATATCTTGGCAGGAAAATACTTGTAAGGTGTTGGGTAAGTCCCAACCTTCTTGGATCTCAGTTCTCTCATCTTAAGAACAAATAAAACTTGTTCTAGATTATAGCCAAGTATTAAAGTCTTTAATTTTATGTCTGTAAATCTACTCATTATGCACAGCTTCATAATAGTAATCTTATGTTCTTTACCTTTCTTTATCTTTATCTTCTTTAATCCATTTGTGTTTCTTTATTATTTATTAAGGGTCTTCCCAGGTGGCTCAGTGGTAAAGAACCTGCCTAACAATGTAGGAGATGTGGGTCCAATCCCTGGGTTGGTAAGATCTCCTGGAGAAGGAAATGGCAATCCACTTCAGTATTCTTGCCTGGGAAATCCCAAGGACAGAGGAGCCTGGTGGGCTACAGTCCATGGGGTCACAAGAGAGTCGGACATGGCTTAGCAACTAATCATCTTTGAGATAATTTTCAAGCTTTCTCTTTTACTATTTTCACCCCTAAACATTTTCCTCTTTCACAAGATTTCAACTTAATTGTCAACACTTAATCATCAATCTCAGTTTTATTCTTTTAACAGGAAATCTGACCCATCTACTACAGCTCATATTTGCTCAGCTGAACATTTGCCACTTGCCTCAATGTTCCTATTTTCCAAGTAGACTTGTAGCCATAATAATTGACTATTTCAAATCACTCCTTCCCTCTGACTCCTCCCAGAATTTATTTTATTTTTTATTTATTTACAGTTGCCATAATGTGTTTTGTTAAAGTGTCTTCCAAGTCTTAAAGTTTATTCCTTCTTTGTGGCAGAGTGAGTGGTCTTCATGAAACATTCAATTTTTTCCCTCACATTTTCTAGCCTCTTTGTAGTTAGGTAAGAGCATGTGAATATTTCAGGCTAACTGGCTGAAGAATAAGTGATGTGTCGCGTCTGAGCAAAAGTATAAAAGAGTTCAACCTTCCAACTGTGTCTTCCACTAGAAGAATGCATGTGTCAAACTGTGATGTCTCCATTGACCTGAGTTCCCTAGTAATGCTATAGGCAAATCTCCCTAGTGGCCTAAGCCAGACATATAGTGAAAGCAAAAACAAGCCTCTGTGCTTCAAGCCACTGAAAATCTACTGTTGGTACCTAAATAATACAGTCTTCAAATTTAGTCAAATGACTTTCGGTAAGGGACCACTTTTTTCATTGATTTTATGGTTCATTCCACACTATACAGTATAGACTTCTACAGAAATGTCAATAAATACTTTTGACTACATACTTTTTATTTTTTGTGTACTTTTTCATAAACATAATTGGTCCCAGAAAATGTAATGTAAAATCAATGGTAATGATTTAAAATGCTTCCTTATACCATTTTAAGTGTTTCATTTAAGAGATTTAAAAGATAAATTTAAAAGTTTTTAAAGAAAGACAGTTATCTTGTATATCTGTCAGAAATTAATCAGAGAAGCAGGACTCCTAGGACTTATATGATAAAGGATTTATGAAAATTATATCTTACACAGTTTTTCTTTTATTTTCTTTCTAATTCCTAGCTGATGGGAAGTGAAACATTCTTTAAATTCTCCAGCCAGAACTCAGCCACTTTTGAAAGAGAAAGGGCTATTAAACAAGGCAAATGAGCCCAGTGAGGTATTATATTTTAATAATAGTGGCATCACTTACTGTGTGGTTTTATGCTCAGATAATGCTTTCAAAGTACTGTCATGCTGTTATTTCAGTCATGTTTGACCCTGTTCGACCCTGTGGACTGCACCCTGCCAGGCTCTTCTGTCTATGGGATTCTTCAGGCAAGAATACTGGAGCGGGTTGTCATTTTCTACTCCAGAGGATTTTTCCGATCCAGAAATGAACCCATGTCTCTTATATCTACCTGCATTGGCAGGTGGGTTCTTTACAACTAGCGCCACCTGGGAAGCCCCTCCCCTTCCCAAAGAATGTGGAGTAAGCCTTAGTTGAGTCCCATTATCCAGACTCTGATCCACAAAGTGAAACTACTCAAGTTTACTTATCCTGCAAGTAGTGGATCCAACCTCCAAACCCAGGGGAAAGTCTGGTGTCCATATCCTTTATAATGAAACTAATGATTTTTAAAACTGTATTTGCTGATTTTTTTTAGAAGTTTTATAATTCCACTGTTCAATTTCTAAATATCAGTAATCAATTTTAGCAGATTCAGATGTGTCCTAAAAGAAAATCTGTAAGCATTAATAAGCAAAAAGGTATAAATGTGCATATAAAATTGCTCCTTTTAAAAACAGAAACTGTGGTGAAATATACATTCCCCTGCAACCTGCTTTTTAAAAAAATGTTACTAATTTTCAATATCAGGTTAGAAAAAAAATCTTTGTTTTTTTATTATGGGTACCTAGACTTTTACATTGATGTATTATAATCTGTTAACCAGCCCACTCTTATTAAGCATTTAGTTGTTTGCAGTCATTGCTGTTTAAGCCATTGCTATAATAAGCAACATTGCACTTACTTCATCTTGCATTTCTCCCAAGCCCCTCAGTTTTATTCATATATCGTGCTACCTCTCTGAGGACCCACATCAATCTTCTTGACAATTATAATTCCGAGATTTTTTAATTTTTCAAGTAAGAGCATTTTGAGATATGCCAGTCTCTCACTATTGTATTTCCTACTAGACAAAGAGGTTAAACTTGAATGCTCCATTCAGAGCATTTGTTAAACCAACAGAATAAATGGGGATGATGTTTAAAAAAAAAAGATGAACAGAGTTTTAGGAAACTGAAGGGTGATAATCAAGAATATACATAGAGTTTTTTTTTTTTTTTTTTAAAGAATGAATCTCCTGGTGCTTTAGGAAAAACTACAGTGCTATTCTTTGAAACTAACCTCCCATAAATGAATAACCAGCTAATATACCACTAATATACTGACAGCTAATTCTCTCACCAAACGTTTACTTGATGCCTAGACATACTTTAAAGAGCTCTGGAAGTTAGACTAATTAGGCCTATAGGTTATTTTTTCTCACCTGTATTAATAAATTATTTGGAGAGTCAATTCACAAAACTGAACATTTATTTTATTTTAAGCTATTTGGTTGATACTGGTTTATATAAAGCCACAGTAATGTTATGAATGATAGCATTCTTGCTAATAACAAGGACTTTAGAAAATGTAATGTTTCTATTTTGAAGATTTTTATTACTTGTATCTACTCTGCACTGTGCATTTGTTCTTCCTGGTTCCTTCTTTCTGATTATGACAGTTCCATTCTAGTGCAATCATCTCACTCTATTAAGAATAAGCTTTCTTAAATCTGTTTAAGGGCAGGTCAGCAGACTGAAACTCTTGTATATTAAAGTCAGAAGCTTAAAGGATATCCAATAAATGCTATTGCTATGATGATGATGAAATGACATTTGCCCAAGAATTAAGACAGAGGAGACTTTAGCCTTAAATATTTCATTGTCTATTAACTCTTTATGATCAGATGTAGAGCAATATTCAATTCTTTCCTGAAAATATCAGTAAGATTCATTGTTACATACCTTGGTTTAGGGATCTTCATGACATACAAATGATATAATTAAAACATTTCTCAGACAGACTAAGTTATATCTAGCTTTTACTCTTAATTGAATGATTATAAATACCTTACTGGGAATTCCTTGGCTGCTCAGTGGTTAGGGGTCTGAGGTCTCACTGCCATGGGCTAGAGTTCAGTCCACAGTCCAGTAACTAAAATCTCACAAGCCATGCAAATAGACCAAAAGAAAAAAAGAAAGACTTTACTGAATGAAGCTATAATCTTAAAGATAAAAGAGCAGAACTAAAAGAGGGTGAACACAGAAAATCTTTATCTTCCTCAAGAAAACAGTATCATCCAATTATGAACTTATTATTCAAACATTTATTGTGGGCCTACTTCATGCCAGGTACTAGGACAGGAGTTGATGGTATATAAAGATAAAGCATGATCCATGTTTCTGTCTAGTAGGAAACATGTATATAAAAAAGTAATATTATGGAATAATACAGATATAATAATAATAATTTTCAAAACTGATAGCCAGAATGGCCAACATGTTTCTTTTTATCCTCCAAACCTCACAGGTAGGTGATAGCTTTGAGAGCATGGTTTAGAAGGGTTTGGAACTGAGTCAAAAGTGTGATCAATTGGTGATGGTTGCCATAGATACGGGATGGAGAAGGTCCGCCTGCATGTTGTCTATTTTCTCTCTTTACTCTGTGGTGTAGATTAGGTTTACACAGAGAAGGGTGGTGATCTGATGTTTTAGAAAAGAGTTGACATCTGTAAGAGCCTTGAAAATTGGACCTCGATATGGCAAAGGTGGTTAAGGTCAGTCAAAGAAGAGGTAAATGTGTGAAGAAAGGCAAAAGTTATCAAACAGCCTCAGTGTTAAAGTTAGCACTCTCTAGGACTCGAAAGTAGATTGGAAAGGAAGCAGGGTGAGTGACAGACTTGAGAGTCCAATAGGAGTCAACCACAGGTTCCATTTTGTGTATGCTGAGGAGTTGGAACATAATCCCATAGGCCAGTGTGCCTGGAAGATGTAGTCCATAGAATACTGACTAGTATCAGAATTATCTGAGATGCTTGTTGAAGCAACCAAATCAGAATATTTGGATATAGGAGCTGAGATTCATCATTTTGCATGAGCTCTCTAAGTTATTAATAGTTGGAAGCCCAGAGTAGGAAACTATTACAGCATGAGACCAATACTCTTCAGGAAATGTTCATGCTGAGCAGCTAACTCATGTGTTCACAAATATTTCCCACCTAGAAATGGGCCAGGCTGCTGTTCACTATGAGCACCTGTGTTCATACCCCCTCAGCATGCCTTTTACAAGCCAAGCTGCAGCAGCATTTCCAGCTCATTAGTTTTATTGTAGTTAGTAAGAACCCTTAGTCTAGCAGGCAAATTATAACACTAGAATTTAATTGTAATTGGAAATATGTACCCAGTCTAATTTGAGCATTTTGGGGGAAATTGGAGCAAAAGGAGATATTTCATCCTAGTCAGAAACATATTTTCAGCAGTGATGATAAAACACTTAAGCAAAAGCATAATTCGCTGCCATCAGGATGGTCCAGATTACAGCTGGGTTTGCAAAAGTTACCTACTTTCACTTGCAGACATTTTCTGGTTCATTATAGAAAGCATAGGAAAAAAACGCTATGTAATGAAATCCCCTAGTTCAGTAAAAGAACATTCCTAGTAAATAGCCCACAACTAATGGAGATTAATTTCCTGTTTACATATACATATAGCATATTCCCCAATTTTTCTTTTTCATTCTCCTTTTTTTTTTCTTTTATGCAGGTTTGTAAAATGCAACCTGACATCTTGAGTAGAAAAGAAAAGGAAATGCTGAGAGTTGGGATTTAAGTCTATAAAAAACATGATTTTTCTTATTGTTTCCGCTTAAATATTTATTCTCTTCATAAAATTTATCAACACTGATTCACCTATTCACTCATTTATTCAAAGATTAGTTATTGCCTCCTTGAAAGGTATTGGGGACAATATGGTGGGCAAGAAAAAACTGGTTTTCTGTCCTTGTGGAACTCTGTATCCAAAAGAGGGGAGAGCTATTAATCAAATAACCAAACAACTATGAGTCTAATTTTAACTATAATAAATGCTTTGCAGGGAATTCACATAACGTCATGGGAATATCAAACAGGGGAAACAAAACACATTTTTAGGGTTATGGAAAAAAGTCCCTAGAGAGTGACAGTTGATTTTGAGTTGTGAACAGTGTGTAAATAATTATAAATTTGGGGGATAGGAGTGGATTCTAAGTAAAGGGCAGTTTATATTTGCAGGCTAGGAAGATAATAATTTTAAGGAACAAAAAATGTGTATAGGGGAGGAGAAGAGCTTATATAAATTGAGGCTGTAGAGCCATGTAGAGACTGGGCAGTCTAAAGTCTTTATAGCCATGTAAAATATTTAACTGTTTTATTCACATACAGAATTAAATCACTTAGAAGAAAAGTGCATTTGTTTTCACATATTTTTACATAAAATTTCCTTAATCCTTTACTGAGCTTGCCTTAAAAATTCCTGATATGATCAATCATTAATTTCCCTAAAGCTTGGTTAGGTGAGGTTTCAATGTTATATGAAGAAGAATTTCAGTAGTATTGTATATTTTAGTAGAGGATTGAACCAAAAGACAAATGATTGATAATAATAAGTAATAGAATAATAGGTAAATTAAAAATTAGTTTAATTTTAAAAGTTAGTTTTATTGATGCAGTGTGCCAAAAATTTTCACTATCACATTAAGTTTTGTGTCCATATGCTCATAGTCCCAGAAAGGCATGTGTTTGAAATAGATACATATATGATAATTGCATATAGATCTACAGCTACTGGAACAAAAGTGAAAATCAAAAACACAGCTATTCATATTTAATCAAAAAAATACAGATGGTTGAGTCATTTATGTCTTAATTTTAAAAATATACTTATCTGGACTTCCAGTTTTATTTCTCCCTCTTGCATTTCAGAATTTAGAACATACATACACAGAGGGAAAAAACATAACCATGCTTTGGCATTACTCAAAGTATTTAATTAGTTAAAGGATAAACATTGTCATTTACTTTTTCAGCCCTGTAGGCAAAGTTTGCATTATTTAAAGAAAAGAGAATGAATTGCTGAGCAATAAGTGGGTGATTCAGAGCTGTATAAATACACCTCCTGGAGTATTCAAATTCTTATCCTCCATCAAACTCAAGATTGAGATTCAGAATTATATGGACCATTTCCCCATCTTGCCACTTTACCATCTGTCCTAAAATAATGATTATTTTCTACAACAATTGCATTGTGGAATCTTCATTAAGAAACAAACCACTACTTGGAACAATTAGGCTGGCATTGAGGCTGTTGGCTCAACAAAGTGCATTATTCACAAATCCCACATGCTCCACATATGTTGGTTCCGCTGCAGAAAGAAGGATTCTATAGTTTTATCCTAGACTTGCGAGCTTAGAATTAAGACCAGTAACTTAAGTAAAGTAAGCCAAACATCAATTTTCATTAAGGAGCAAAAGTCAAGATCTTAAAATCTTCTTAACTGTGGCAGCAACTAGAGAATTAGACACTTTCACTTTACTGATGGGTTCATTGACCATGAATTCAGTTCAGTTCAGTCAGTAAGTCCTGTCTGATTCTGCAACCCCATGGACTGCAGTATACCAGGCTTCCCCATCCATCACCAACTCCCAGAGCTTGCTCAAACTCATGTCCATCAAGTTGGTGATGACATCCAACCATCTCATCCTCTGTCATCACCATTTCTTCCTGCCTTCAATCTGTCCCAGCATCAGGGTCTTTTCAAATGAGTCACTTTTCATCTGTCTGCCAAAGTATTGGAGCTTCAGCTTCAGCATCAGTCCTTTCAATGAATATTCAGGGCTGACTTCCTTTAGGATTGATGGATTTGATCTCCTTGCAGTCCAAAGGACTCTCCAGAGTCTTCTCCAACACTACAGTTCAAAAGTACCAACTCTTCAGCGATCAACTTTCTTTATGGCCCAATTCTCACATCTATACATGAATACTGGAAAAACCATAGCTTTGACTATAAAGACCTTTGTTGGCAAAGTAGTGTCTAGATTTGTAACAGCTTTTCTTCCAAGGAACAAGCGTCTTTTAATTTCAAGGCAGCAGCCACCATCCGCAGTGATTTTGGAGCCCCCCAAAAATAAACTCTCTCACTGTTTCCATTGTTTTCTCATCTATTTGTCGTGAAGTGACAGGACCAGAAGCCATGATCTTAGTTTTCTGAATGTTGACGTTTAAGCCAGCTTTTCACTCTCCTCTTTCACTTTCATCAAGAGGCTCTTTAGTTTTTTGCTTTCTGCCATAAGCGTGGTATCATCTCCATATCTGAGGTTATTGATATTTCTCCTGGCACTCTCAATTCCAGCTTGTGTTTCATCCAGCCCAGCATTTTGATGTATTCTGCATGTAAGTTAATAAACAAAGTGACAACATACAGCCTTGACTTACTCCTTTCTAAATTTGGAACCAGTTTGTTGTTCCATATCCAGTTCTAACTGTTGCTTCTTGACTGGCGTACAGATTTCCCAAGAGGCAGGCAAGATGTTGTGGTATTCCCATTTCTTTACGGATTTACCACAGTTTGTTGTGATCCACACAGTCAATATCTATATTGACTATAGACTGTTATATCTACTACTGTGGGCATGAATCCCTTAGACGAAATGCAGTAGGCATCATAGTCAACAAAAGAGTCTGAAATGCAGTATTTGGATGCAATCTCAAAAGTGACAGAATGAACTTTGCTCGTTTCCAAGGCAAACCATTCAATACCATGGTAATCCAAGTCTATGCCCTGACCAGTAACGCTGAAGAAGCTGAAGTTGAATGGTTCTATGAAGACCTACAAGACCTTTTAGAACTAACAGCCAAAAAAGATGTTCTTTTCACTATCGGGGTGTAGAGTGCAAAAGTAGGAAGTCAAGAAACACCTGGAATAACAGGCAAATTTGGCCTTGGAGTACAGAATGAAGCAGGGCAAAGTCTAATAGGGTTTTGCCAAGAGAATTCACTGGTATAGCAAACACCCTCCTCCAACAACACAAGAGAAGACTCTACACATGGACATCACCAGAAGGCCAACACTGAAATCAGATGGATTATATTCTTTGCAGCAAAAGATGGAGACGCTCTATGCTGCTGCTGCTGCTAAGTCACTTCAGTCGTGTACGACTCTGTGCGACCCCATAGACAGCAGCCCACGAGATTCCCCCGTCCCTGGGATTCTACAGGCAAGAACACTGGAGTGGGTTGCCCTTTCCTTCTCCAATGCATGGAAGTGAAAAGTGAAAGTGAAGACACTCAGTCGTGGGAGACGCTTTATACCGTCAGCAAAAACAAGACCGGGAGCTGATTGTGGCTCAGATCATGAACTCCTTATTGCCAAATTCAGACTGAAATTGAAGAAAGTGGGGGAAACCATGAGACCATTCAGGTATGACCTAAATCAAATACCTTACAATTATACAGTGGAAGTGAGAAATAGATTTAAGAGACTAGATATGATAAACAGAGTGCCTGATGAACTATGGATGGAGGGTCATAACATAGTACAGGAGACATGGATCAAGACCATCCCCAAGGAAAAGAAATACAAAAAGGCAAAATGGCTGTCTGAGGAGGCCTTACAAATAGCTGAGAAAAGAAGAGAAGCGAAAGGCAAAGGAGAAAAGGAAAGATATACCCATTTGAATGCAGAGTTTCAAAGAATAGCAAGGAGAGATAAGAAAGCCTTACTCAGCAATCAATGCAAAGAAATAGAGAAAAACAATAGAATGAGAAAGACTAAAGATCTCTTCAAGAAAATAAGAGATACCAAGGGAATATTTCATGCAAAGATGAGCTCACTAAAGAACAGAAATGGTATGGACCTAAAGGAAGCAGAAGATATTAAGAAGAGGTGGCAAGAGTACACAGAAGAACTGCACAAAAAGATCTTCACGACCCAGACAATCACGATGGTGTGATTACTCACCTAGAGCCAGACATACTGGAATGTGAAGTCAAGTGGGTCTTAGGAAGCATCACTACGAACAAAGCTAGTGGAGGTGACGGAATTGCAGTTGAGCTATTTCAAATCCTAAAAGATGATGCTGTGAAAGTGCTGCATTCAATATACCAGCAAATTTGGAAAACTCAGCAGTGGCCACAAGACTGGAAAAAGGCAATTTAATTCCAATCCCAAAGAAAGGCAATGCCAAAGAATGCTCAAAGTACCACACAATTGCACTCATCTCACATGCTAGTAAAGTAATGCTCAAAATTCTCCAAGCCGGGCTTCAGCAATACGTGACCATGAACTTCCAGATGTTAAAGCTGGTTTTAGAAAAGGCAGAGGAACCAGAGATCGAATTGTCAACATCTGATGGATCATTGAAAAAGCAATAGAGTTCCAGAAAAACATCTATTTCTGCTTTATTGACTATGTCAAAGCCTTTGACTGTGTGGATCACAATAAACTGTGGAAAATTCTGAAAGAGATGGGAATACCAGACCACCTGATCTGCCTATTGAGAAATCTGCATCCAGATCAGGAAACAATAGTTAGGAATGGACATGGAACAACAGACTGGTTCCAAATAGTAAAAGGAGTACATCAGGGCTGTATATTGTCACCCTGATTATTTAAATTATATGTAGAGTACATCATAATAAACTGGGCTATATGAACCACAAGCTGGAATCAAGATTGCTGGGAGAAATATCAATAACCTCAGATATGCAGATGACACCACCCTTATGGCAGAAATTGAAGAACTAAACAGCCGCTTGATGAAAGTGAAAGAGGAGAGTGAAGAAGTAGGCTTAAATCTAATCATTCAGAAAACTAAGATCATGGCATCTGGTCCCATCACTTCATGGCAAATAGATGGAGAAATAGTGGAAACAGTGGCTGACTTTATTTTTGGGGTTCCAAAATCACTGCATATGGTGATTGTAGCCATGAAATTAAAAGACGTTTACTCTTTGGTTAAAGTTATGACCAACCTAGACAGCATATTAAAAAGCAGAGAGATTACTTTGTCAACAAAGGTCCATCTAGTCAAGGCCAATGTTTTTCCAGTGGTCGTGTATGGGTGTGAGAGTTGGACAATAAAGAAAGCTGAGCACCGAAGAACTGATGCTTTTAAACTGTGGTGTTGGTGAAGACTCTTGAGAGGCCCTTGGACCGCAAGGAGATCCAACCAGGCCATCCTAAAGGAGATCAGTCCTGGGTGTTCATTGGAAGGACTGATATTGAAGCTGAAACTCCAATAATTTGGCCACCTGATGTGAAGAGCTACTCATTTGAAAAGACCCTGATACTGGGAAATATTGAAGGCAGGAGGAGAAGGGAATGACAGAGGATGAGGTGGTTGGATGGCATCACCACCTCAATGGACATGAGTTTGGGTAAACTCCGGGAGTTGGTGATGGACAGGGAGGCCTGGCGTGCTGCGGTTCACGGGGTCACAAAAAGTCTGACATGACTGAGCCACTGAACTGAACTGAACACAGTCAAAACTTTGGTGTAGTCAATAAAGCAGAAGTAGATGTTTTTCTGGAATTCTTTTGCTTTTTCATTGTCCCATGGATATTGGCAATTTGATCTCTGGTTCCTCTGCCTTTTTGAAATCCAGCCTGAACATCTGGATGTTCTCGGTTCACGTGAAGCCTTGCTTGGAGAATTTTCAGCATTACTTTGCTAGCATGTGAGACGAGTGCAATTGTGCAATTGTTTGAACATTTGGCATTGCCTTTCTTTGGGATTGGAATGAAAACTGACCATTTCCAGTCCTGTGGCCACTGCTGAGTTTTCCAAATTTGCTGGCATATTGAGTGCACCACTTTAACAGCATCATCATTTAGGATTTGAAGTAGCTCAACTCTTATTCTGTCACCTCCACTAGCTTTGTTCATTGTGATGCTTCCTAAGACCCACATGACTTCGCATTCCAGGAAGTCTGGCTCTATGTGAGTGATCACCACCTCGTGATTATCTGGGTCATGATGACCTTTTTTGTATAGCTCTTCTGTGTACTCTTTCCACCTCTTCTTAATATCTTCTGCTTCTGTTAGGTCCATATTATTTCTGTCCTTCATTGTGCCCATCTTTACGTGATATGTTCCCTTGGAGTCTCTAATTTTCTTGAAGATATCTCTAGTCTTTCCCATTCTATTGTTTTCCCCTATTTCTTTGCAATGATCACTGAGAAGGGCTGTCTTGTCTCTCCTTGCTATTCCTTGGAACTCTGCATTCAAATGGGTATATCTTTCCTTTTCTCCTTTGCCTTTCATTTCTCTTCTTTTCACAGTTATTTGTAAGGCCTGTTCAGACAGCCATTTTGCCTTTTTACATTTCTTTTTCTTGGGGCTGGTCTTGATCACTGCCTCCTGTACAATGTCACAAACCTCCATCCATAGTTCTTCAGGCACTCTCTATCAGATTTAATCCCTTCAATCTGTTTGTCACTTCCACTATATAATCATAAGGGATTTCATTTCGGTCATATCTGAATGGTTTAGTGGTTTTCTCTATTTTCTTCAGTGAATCTGAATTTTACAATAGGGAGTTTATGATCTGACCTTGGTCAACTCCTGGTCTTGGTTTTTCTGACTGTATAGAGTTTCTCTATCTTCAGCTGCAAAGAATGTAATGAGTCCGATTTCAGTATTGACCATCTGGTGATGTCCATGTTTAGAGTCTTTTCTTGTGTTGTTGGAGTAGGGTCTTTGCTATGATTTGTGTGTTCTCTTGACAAAACTCTATTAGCCTTTGCCCTGCTTCATTTTGTACTCCAAGGCCAAGCTTGCATGTTACTCCAGGTATCTCTTGAGTTCCTACTTTTGCATCCCTGCTGCTGCTGCTGCTAAGTTACTTCAGTTGTGTCCGACTCTGTGCGACCCCATCCCTGGGATTCTCCAGGCAAGAACACTGGAGTGGGTTGCCATTTCCTTCTCCAATGCATAAAAGTGAAAAGTGAAAGTGAAGTCACTCAGTCATGTCTGACTCTTCGTGACCCCATGGACTGCAGCCTACCAGGCTCCTCTGTCCATGGGATTTTCCAGGCAAGAGTACTGGAGTGGGGTGCCATTGCCTTCACCACTTTTGCATCCCAGTCCTCTATGATTAAAATAACATCTTTTTCTGGTGTTAATTCTAGAAAGTCTTGTAGGTCATCATAGAACCATTCAACCTCAGCTTTTTCAGCATTAGTGTTGGGGCATAGACTTGGATTACTGTGATGTTGAGTGGTTTGCCTTGGAAATGAACAGAAATCATTCTGTTGTTTTTGAGATTGCACCCAAGTCCTGCATTTCAGACTCTTTTGTTGACTATTTCATTTCTTCTAAGGGGTTCTTGCCCACAGTAGTAGATATAATGGTCATCTGAGTTAAATTCACCTATTCCAGTCCCTTTTAGTTCCCTGATTCCTGAAATGCCAATGTTCACTCTTGCCATCTTCTGTGTGACCACTTCCCTCTTATGTTAATTCATGGACATAACATTCCAGATTCCTATGCAATATTGTTCTTTACAACATCAAACTTTGCTTCCATCACCAGTCACATCCAAAACTGGACATTGTTTTCACTTTGGCTCCATCTCTTCATTCTTTCTGGTGTTATTTTTCCACTCTTCTGCAGTAACATTTTGGACACGTACTGATCTGGGGAATATATCTTTCAGTGTTAAATCTTTTTGCCTTTTCATACTGTTCATGGGGTTCTAAAGGCAAGAATACTGAAGTGGTTCGCCATTCCCTTCTCCAGTAGACCACGTTTTGTCAAAACACTCCACCTTGACCTATCTGTCTTGGGTGGCCCTACACGGCATGGCTCATAGTCTCATTGATTTAGACAAGGTTGTGATTCATGTGATCAGTTTGGTTAGTTTTCTGTGACTGTGGTTTTCATTCTGTCTGCCATCTGATGGATAAGGTCAGAGGCCATAGTTCTATTTAAAATTTCCTATTTGACTCTTACTCTTTTTCTTTGTACTCTGCTGTCAGCAATTACAGGTGTCTTTTGGAGTGGCTTACAGTCACTGAAATAAGTGAGAGATTTTATGTGTTTGACAATCTAATAATGTCACACTGTACTGCTTCTCCCTAAGAATTGATATACATCTAAATGATATAAGTATTAGCTAAATGTATTAGATTAACATTCTCTTTACTCCTTTGTTTAGTAGTATGCAGTCAATACCTGCATAGCATGTAGGCTTATCATGATGGGCCTTGAAAAGAAAGGGATACTTAAGTAACTGGGGGATGATTGTGCTTCTGTATTGTTAAGTAACAATAGAGAGAAACAAAATAGATTTCATCAAGCTTATTGTTGTTTTATTTTCTGGTGTATTATTTACATCTTTTGCTTACATTCTGTTTGCTGCTGTTTGGCAGTGAATAAAAGTAGGACATGTAATAAACAAAACATTTCCTGTATCTAAATTTTTCTGTGAATTCTTTTTGTTTAAAGACTTAAATTATTGAACTATAAAATTTCATGTTTATAATCACTAAGAGAAGTATCTGTGATATTTTTGGTCAACTCGAGAGTACATAGCACAAGGTCAGTATGGAAACAATGGTGGGTTGACATATTTTATCCTTTGCAAATTCTTTTTTTGCCTTTGCAAAAATTTAGTGTTCTTCTAAATATGATATAATATTCTAATGGAGAGTATAAAGAATTAAGAAGAATTCTTAATTCTTTTCATAATATGGGCTTTCCTGGTGGCTCGGATGGTAAAGAATATGCCTGCAATGCCAGTGACCAGGGTTCGATCCTTGAATTGGGAAGTTCCCTTGGAGTAGGGTATGGCAATCCACTCCCATATTCTTGCCTGGAGAATCTCCATGGACATAGGAATCTGATGGGCTGCAGTCCATGGGGTTGCAAAGAGTCAGGCACAACTGAGCAACTAAGCATGCACACACAGGAAATCCATATCTACTTCTCTCTTGCAAAGAATAGTAATTAGGAATTTCATTTTCCAAAAATAATCTATGAAATTATTATTTTATAAATAGCAGTTGTTCTTTCTTGAAATGGAAACAAAAACTAACACATCTGATAATCATGCTTTTTCTTTTCTTTTCTTTTTTTCTTTATTTTGTTTATTTGGTTTTTTTTTTCATTTATTTTTATTAGTTGAAGACTAATTACTTTACAATATTGTAGTGGTTTTTGCCATACATTGACATGAATCAGCCATGGATTTACATGTGTTCCCCATCCTGAACCCCCCTCCCACCTCCCTCCCCATCCCATCCCTCTGGGTCTTCCCAGTGCACCAGGCCAGAGCACTTGTCTCATGCATCCAACCTGGACTGGCGATCTGTTTCACACTTGATAATATACATGTTTCGATGCTGTTCTCTTAGATCATCCCACCCTCTCCTCCCATAGAGTCCAAAAGTCTGTTCTATACATCTGTGTCTCTTTTTCTGTCTTGCATATAGGGTTATTGTTACCATCTTTTTAAATTCCATATATATGTATTAGTATACTGTATTGGTGTTTATCTTTCTGGCTTACTTCACTCTGTATGATGGGCTCCAGTTTTATCCATCTCATTAGAACTGATTCATGTGTATTTTTTTAATGGCTGAGTAATATTCCAACTTTAAATTAAGAATACCATCAAGAGAACTCTAAGATGGTGGCATAGGAAGACCCTGAGCTTATCTCTCCCACAGACACACTGAATCTATACCTACATATAGAGCAATTTCTGTTAAAGACTTGAGGGATGATAAAACATCATCTAAAGGGTATTATGTTAACTGAAATAAGTTAGAGAAAAACAAGTACTGCATGACTTCACTTATATGTGGTACCTAAACAGCAAAAGAGACACAGGTGTATAGAACAGTCTCTTGGACTCTATGGGAGAAGGCAAGGGTGGGATGATTTGAGAGAATAGCATTGAAACATGTATATTACCATATGTGAAACAGATCGACAGTTCAGGTTGGATGCATGAGACAGGGTGCTCAGGGCTGGAGCACTGGGATGACCCTGAGGGATGGGATGGGGAGGGATGTGGGAGGGGGGTTCAGGATGGGGAACGCATGTACACCCATGGCTGATTCATGTCAATGTATGGCAAAAACCACTATAATACTGTAAAGTAATTAGCCTCCAATTAAAATAAGTAAATTAAAATAAATAAATAAATAAATAAAACAGACAACAAAGGAACAAACAAAAGAGAAACAGACTCATAGAGAGAATCATAGAAACAGAAACTGGTGGTTGTCAGACTAAAGGTGATGGAGGAATGGATGAAATAAGCAAAGTGAATTAGGAGGTTCAAACTTCCAACCCTAAAATATGTAAGTCAGGGGATGTAATGTAAACATAGAGAATACAGTCAATAGTATTGCAACAACTTTGTATGTTGATGAATGGTAGCTTTTTATTGCATTGATCATTTCATAATATACAAATATATCAAATTGCTATGCTGTACATCTAAAACTAATGTAGTTAGTATGTATGCTAATTATAACTCAATGACAATACAGTCAAATGTAAGTGAAATAAAGTTTCATGCACTAAGATAGTTATTATAAAAATAGAAGATAAGTGTTGGAAGAAAATTGGAACTCTTGAGCACTGGTAGCATGAATGTAAAATGGTACATATACTTTGGAAAATGGTACAGCCACCCAACAAATATTAAAAACAGAATTATCATGTTATTCAGCAATTCCACTTCTGGGTATATATTCAAAAGAACTGAAAGCATGGACTAGACCCAGGTTCACAGCAGCATTAGTCACAATAGCTGAAAGGTGAAAGCAACTTAAATGCCCATGAATGGATGAATGGATAAACAAAATGTGGTCTATACATACAAAAGAATGTAATTCAGCCTCCAAAATGAAGGATGTTCTGAAAAATGCTACGACATGGATGAAACTTGAAAACATGCTGATAGGTGAAACAAGCTAGTCACAAAAGGTCAAGTAATGTATATTCCACTTACATGAGGTAACTAAACTAGTCAAATTCATAGAGACAGGAAATGAAATGGTGGTGGCCAAAGACAGGAGGGAAGACGGATGGAGAGTTACTGAAAAGTATTTTATATTTGCAGGATAAATTGAGTTTCAGGGATGGGTGGTGGCGATGGAAGCACAACAGTGTAAATGTACCAAAAAGCACTGAGCTGTACACTTGAAAATGGCCAAAATGATAAAAATGTTTATATATACATTTTACCACAATTTTGATAAATAAAAATGAGAATTTTTTAAATGGTGAAATGAGATTAAAATACTTATTTTTTCTTATAAAGTACATGCATGAACTCAAATGTGATTGAGTTTTCTGGCTATGTTAATACGTAATATGTATTTTGGGCTTCCCAGGTGATGCTAGTGGTAAATAACCTATTTGCCAAAGCAGGAGACAAAAGAGACAGGGGTTCGATCCCTGGGAAGATCCCCCAGAGGAAGAAATAGCAGCCCACTCCAGTATTCTTGCCTGGAGAATGACCATGGACAGAGAAGCTGGGCAGGCTATAGTCCATGGGGTTGCAAAGAGTCAGACACACCTGAAGCGACTTGGCAGGCATATTTACAGGTAAAATAACAGAATTGAAAATGTAGTCACTTTGCTTCTACTGGTTAACAATTCCTTTATGCTCTCTCTGCTCCACCTGCCTGACTTTTTTCAGAGTTCGTCCAGCTACTGAGCACTGTATGGACATAACCAGAATAAGAAATTTTGAGCTTCCATGATGAGTGGCTTCTTTGAAAGAGCCTGTGCTTATCAGGTGAAGCAGCAGGCAGCCACAGATTACTGAAAATGGAGAAATAATTAAAAATTAAAAATTAGAGAAACCAATCCATTTGCAAACATGATAGTGAATGTGTTATATACATCTGGAAATACAGAACAAAATGTTAATAAGAGCTATTTATTTTTGTTCTTTTTAATTATGTATATTTTCAATTTTGTATATAATGAGCATTCCATAATGAAAAATTGAAAGAAGATAAAAGCAGCAGAAGGAGAATAAAATAAAATGCAGTTGGTTTTAACATTGTATGATGCTAATATCCTGATAAATATGGATTGTTTGGGAGTCATATCTCAGGCATTTTATGACCTTATTTCTAACTGAAAGAGTCCTTTTTACACAAATGCTATCCTCTATCAAAGTTAACAGTGAGCTATATTTAGTACCATCTGCAGATTTAATGAATGTGTGTTTTCTTTCTTTTTTGGATGATTAATATAAGATGTGGTAAATATGAGGTCTCACCAATCTCTTTAGCATCTCACTTGATAGCTTCCCTTTATCCATTAAGAATGGCCATTACATCTCATATTCTCTTTATCACTTAGGTACCTTTTAATTCAGAGCTCTGTTTCTTTTCTTTTTTTTTTTAGCTGCACAGTGTGGCATAGTTTGGTTTCAAAAGAAGATTGACAGGCCTTCTCTGAGAGATTATGAGATTATTTAATATACATTGGAAGGACTGATGCTGAAGCTGAAGCTCCAATACTTTGTCCACCTGATGCAAAGAGCCAACACATTGGAAAAGACCCTGATGCTGGGAAAGATTGAAGGCAGGGGGAGAAGGGAACGACAGAGGATGAGATGGTTGGATGGCATCACTGACTCAATGGGCATGAGTTTGAGCAAGCTACAGGAGATGGTGAAGGACAGGGAAGCCTGGTGTGCTGCAGTCCATGGGTCACAAGGAGTCTGGCACAACTTAGTGACTGAACAACAACAGCAACTTCCTTAATATGAGGCATGTAACACTGACAAAAACCAGGAAATGGACATTGCTCTGTTCCTCTAACTTGCCTTGGAATACCACATCTGCCATCGTAGAACTCCACTTGATTGAGGCTGATGCTGAATATTCCAGAGAATCACGGTATCTACTAAACTGGATTTTTGAGGCTGACCATACATGATGGATTTAAATTTGGTTTTGAAAAACTGAATTGAAGCTGCCTGTAGACATAAGGCTTTTGAGAAATAAAACAGTCTTAAACTATTTGAATAGTGTTTTTCATTACTTATATTGCTTATAGTTTTCATTAATGTAGGCTATAAGATAGGCTATTTTTTAGCATGGAAATAAATCAATTGACAGTCGATCCCCTGGAGGAGGAAATGGCAACCCACTGAAGTATTCTTGCCTGGAGAATACCCATGGACATGGGAGTCTGGTGGGCTACAGTCCATGGGGTCACAGAATCAGACACAACTGAGTGACTAAGCAGAACACAGCACAGCACTATATATAAACAGTAAGACCCAATAGTTTGAGTGTTTCTGTGGGCAGGTACTATGCTAACCATTTTGCATTTGTTGTCTTATTTAATCATTAAATAATTCCATGAGGTAGGTACTATTATTATTAAAATACAGATTGAATGCAGAGACTGAGAAACTTCATTGCTTGTCTCAATTCACAGAGCTGTTATGTGGAAGAGCTGGGAATTAAACTCAAACCTGTTGGATGTCTGACCATAATCATCTTCTACAAAGGCAGAAGGGCTTATGGCATTTTGTTTGCTTTGGTAAGGATACAATCCTCACTTCAGTTCAGTACAGTTCAGGTGAGTTGATCAGTCATGTCTGACTTTCTGTGACCCAATGAATGGCAGCACACCAGGCTTCCCTGTCCATCACCAACTCCTGGAGCTTGCTCAAACTCATATTCATGAAGTTGGTCATGATATAAACCGTCTCATCCTCTGTCATCACCTTCTCCTCCTGCCTTCAATCTTTCCCAGCATCAGGGTCTTTTCCAATGAGTCAGTTCTTTACATGAGGTGGCCAAAGTATTGGAATTTAAGCTTCAGCATCAGTTCTTCCAATGAACACCCAGGACTGATCTCCTTTAGGATGGACTGGTTGGATCTCCCTGCAGTCCAAGAAACTCTCAAGAATCTTCTCCACACCATAGGTCAAAAGCATCAATTCTTTGGAACTCAGCTTTCTTTATAGTCCAACTCTCACATCCATACATGACTACTGGAAAAACCATAACTTTGACTAGATAGACCTTTGTTGACAAAGTAACGTCTCTGCTTTTCAATATGCTGTCTAGGTTGGTCATAACTTTCCTTCCAAGGAGCAAGCATCTTTTAATTTCTTGGCTGCAGTCACCATCTGTAGTGATTTTGGAGCTCCCCAAAATAAAGTCTGTCACTGTTTACATTGTTTCCCCATCTATTTGCCATGAAGTGATGGGACCAGATGTCATGATCATAGTTTTCTGAAGGTTGGGCTTTAAGCCAACTTTTTCACTCTCCTCTTTCAATTTCATTAAGAGGCTCTTTAGTTCTTTGCTTTCTGCCATAGGGTGGTGTTATCTGAATATCTGAGGTTATTGATATTTCTCCTGGCAATCTTGATTCCAGCTTGTGGTTCATCCAGCCGGGGATTTTGCATGATGTACTCTGCATATAATTTAAATAAACAGGCTGACAATATACAGCCTTGACATACGCCTTTCCCGATTTGGAACCAGTGTGTTGTTCCATGTCCAGTTCTGTTATTTCTTGACCAGCATACAGATTTTGCAAGAGGCAGGCAAGGTGGTCTGGTATTCCCATCTCTTTAAGAATTTTCCACAGTTTGCTGTGATCCACAGAGTCAAAGGCTTTGGCATAGTCAATAAAGCAGAAGTAGATGTTTTTCTGGAACTTGCTTGCTTTTTTGATGATCCAACAGATGTTGGCAATTTGATCTCTGGTTCCTCTGCCTTTTCTAAATCCAGCTTGAACATCTGAAAGTTCAGGTTCATGTATTGTTGAAGCATTTTCAGCATTACCTTACTAACATGTGAGATGAGTGCAGTTGTACAGTTGTTTTAACATTCTTTGACATTGCCTTTCTTAGGGATTGGAATGAAAACAGACCTTTTCCAGTCCTGTGGCCACTGCTGAGCTTTCCAAATTTGCTGGCATATTGAGTGCAGCACTTTCACAGCATCATCTTTCAGGATTTGAAACAGCTCAACTGGAATTCCATCACCTCCACTAGCTTCATTCATTGTGATGCTTGCTGAGGCCCACTTGACTTCTCATACCAGGATGTCTGGCTCTAGGTAAGTGATCACCACCTCATGGTTATCTGGGTCATGAAGATCTCTTTTGTATAGTTCTTCTGTATATTCTTTCCATCTCTTCTTAATATCTTCTGTTTCTGTTAGGTCCATATGATTCTGTCCTTAATTGTGCCCATCTTTGCATGAAAATTTCCTTTGGTATTTCTAATTTTCTTGAAGCGATCTCTAGTCTTTCCCATTCTATTGTTTTCCTCTATTTCTTTGCATTGATTGCTGAGGAAGGCTTTCTTATCTCTCCTTGCTATTCTTTGTTACTCTGCATTCAGATGGGTATGTTTCCTTTTCTCCTTTGCCTTTTGCTTCTTTTCTTTTTTCAGCTATTTGTAAGGCCTCCTCAGACAAACATTTTGCCTTTTTGCATTTCTTTCTCTTGGGGATGGTCTTGATCACTGCCCACTGTACAATGTAACGAACCTCTGTCCATCATTCTTCAGGTACTCTATTCGATCTAATCCCTTATATCTGTTTTTCACTTCCACTGTATAATCATAAGGGATTTGATTTAGGTCATATCTGAATGGTCTAGTGGTTTTCCCTACTTTCTAAATTTCAGTCTGAGTTTGGCAATAAGGAATTCATGATCTGAGTCATAGTCAGATCCTGGTCTTGTTTGTGCTGACTGTATAGAGTGTCTCCATCTTTGGCTACAAAGAATATAATCAGTCTGATTTCCACATTGACCATATGGTGATGTCCATGTGTAGAGTCTTCTCTTGTATTGTTGGAAGAGGGTGTTTGCTATGACCAGTGGGTTCTCCTAGCAAAATTCTGTTAGCCTTTGACCTGCTTCTTTTTGTACTCCAAGACCAAATTTGCTTGTTTCGCCACGTATCTCTTGACTTCCTACTTTTGCATTCCACACCCCATAATGAAAATGACATCTTTTTTTTGGGTGTTAGTTCTAGAAGGTCTTGTGGGTCTTCATAGAACCATTCAACTTCAGCTTCTTCAGCATTACTGTTCAGGGCATAGACTTGGATTACTGTAATATTGAATGGTTTGCCTTGGAAATGAGCAGAGTTCACTCTGTCATTTTTGAGATTGCATCCAAGTATTGCATTTCAGACTCTTTTGTTGACTATGATGGCTACTCCATTTCTTCAAAGCGATTCTTGCCCACAGTAGTAGATATAACGGTAATCTGAGTTAAATTCACAGATTCCAGTATAATGATCTTGATGGGTCATTTTACTGAGTACTGGTGATATTTGTTTCATCAGATGGAAATTTTCAAGAGCATCATTTAACCACCCTAAGTGGGTGAACAAAACTCAAAGTCTCATAAGTCAAAGAAAGAATGATAAGCACCCATGAACTTCTCTGATATACAACACTGTTTTATATATAATGTTTATATATAGTGTTTTGTAAAGACTTTTTATCCAGGATAAATTCAGCACTATTGTTAACTCTGAAAAATAGATATTTGGAGAGTTAATTTTGCACTTTTCCTACTTTCTTCATTACCTTCTTGGCAGATTCAAGAGCAAAGATTCAGATACTATGAGTTTCCAAATAAATTGGTAAGTAATCCTACTGGCCTTTTCAAAGAGAAACATTTGAATACCTGGGATAGGTAGGAATGACAATTTTTGGACAAAGAATAACTGGAAAAGTATATAGAAGTGACAGTATGAAATGGATAATTGCCAGAGAGAGAGAGTTCAAAATGTTTATTCTTAATATGGAAATTTCTCTTTTGATATAAAACCAATAAAATAGGCTCGTTAAAATAATAAAGATGTGTTTAAAACAGAAAATGAACCCCTCCCACCTTGTTCTTACAATTTCACTTTCCAGAAACTACCATTGTTAATCTAGATGGTTAGTCTTCAGAGGGCTACCTATCTCCATATCTAACTCCTTATCTCTTTATACTATTAATTTTGTCTAATTGAGATTATATTAAGCACTGTGCTTTATAGCATGCAGTCTTCTATTTACAATAAATTGTGAACATATCTTACTGTCAGTATATGTAGATTTATGCCATTATTTTAATGGCTGCAGGTAATCCATTGTATGGATGATCCTTTTTTTAAAAAAAAATCTAATTTCTAAGGGCATTTATTTCATGCCACTTTTTTATGCAATGACTGTGGTTCAAAAAGTATCCTAGCTCTATGTCATTGCGTATTTATATGTTAGTGTGAATATCTTTAAGAATAGTTTACTTGATGTATATTTCAGGATACTTTAAGGATATTTGAACATTACCAAATGGCTCATTTTTATTAAGTGGCATGAGTTGACACTTCCATCCTCAGTGTATGAACATTCATATTGGCTACTATCAGACTTTTAAAAGATTTGACCAATGTGACAGCTGAAAAGTTGTATCCAATTGATGTTTTAATTATTTATTTGTTAGCAAAATAGAATAATTTCATATCATTATTGACGATTTATATTTCAATTTATATGTTTCTAATGTAATTATTTTGCTTATTTTACATTTGAATGTTCATACTGTTTTTATGTAGGATTTATTATACATTGTGGCTGTTAATCATTTTCTCTAAAATAAGTGATACATGCTTACCAAGCTTATAATTTAATCAGTTTTATTAAATATTTAAGTGTTATATAAGTATCTCTTATACAAATAATTTAACATTTTAGAAAATAAAATCTATAAATATTTTACTTATACTATCTTAAAACCCAACATGCTGCAATCCATTTTCATTTCTGGAAAATACACATGTGTTTATCAATCAAAAATCAGAACTTACTACATTAAAGCCCTTCAAGAAATTTTTGGTCATCCTGAGTGAGTGCAGCTGACAAAGTTTGTATTTATTTAAGTCTGTCCATTCTTTACTGGTTTTTAGGTCATATTAATCACAGTAAGAAAGTGCTGCACTCAATAGGCCAGCAAATTGGAAAACTCAGCAGTGGCCATAGGACTGGAAAAGGTCAGTTTTCATCCCAATCCCAAAGAAAGGCAATCCCAAAGGATGCTCAAACTACCACACAATTGTACTCATCTCATGTGCTAGTAAAATAACGCTCAAAATTCTCCAAGCCAGGCTTCAGCAATAAGTGAACCGTGAACTTCCAGATGTTCAAGCTGGTTTTAGAAAAGGCAGAGGAACCAGAGATCAAATTGCCAACATCCGATGGATCATTGAAAAAGCAATAGAGTTCCAGAAAAACATCTACTACTGCTTTATTGAAGATGCCAAAGTCTTTGACTGTGTGGATCACAATAAACTGTGGAAAATTCTGAAAGAGATGGGAATACCAGACCACCTGATCTGCCCCTTGAGAAACCTATATGCAGGTCATAAAGCAACAGTTAAAACTAGACATGGAACAACAGACTGGTTCCAAATAGGAAAAGGAGTACATCAAGGCTGTATATTGTCACCCTGCTTATTTAACTCATATGCAGAGTGCATCATGAGAAACGCTGGGCTTGAAGAAGCACAAGCTGGAATCAAGATTGCCAGGAGAAATATCAATAACCTCAGATATGCAGATGACACCACCCTTATGGCAGAAAGTGAAGAGGAACAAAAAAGCTTCTTGATGAAAGTGAAAGAGGAGAGTGAAAAAGTTGGCTTAGAGCTCAACATTCAGAAAACTAAGATCATGGCATCTGGTCCCATCACTTCATGGGAAATAGACGGGGAAACAGTGGAAGCAGTGTCAGACTTTATTTTGGGGGGGCTCCAAAATCACTGTAGATGGTGATTGAAGCCTTGAAATTAAAAGATGCTTGCTCCTTGGAAGGAAAGTTATGACCAACCTAGACAGTATATTAAAAAGCAGAGACATTACTTTGCCAACAAAGGTCTGTCTAGTCAAGGCTATGGTTTTTCCAGTAGTCATGTATGGATGTGAGAGTTGGACTGTGAAGAAAGCTGAGCGCCGAAGATTTGATGCTTTTGAACTGTGGTGTTGGAGAAGACTCTTGAGAGTCCCTTGGACTGCAAGGAGATCCAACCAGTCCATCCTGAAGGAGATGCTGAAGCTGAAACTTCAATACTTTGGCCACCTCATGTGAAGAGATGACTCGTTGGAAAAGACCCTGATGCTGGGAGGGACTGAGGGCCGCAGGAGAAGGGGACGACAGAGCCTGAGATGGCTGGATTTCATCACCAACTCAACGGATGTGAATTTGAGAATACTCTGGGAGTTGGTGATGGACAGGGAGGCCTGGCATGCTGCGATTCATGGGGTCGTAAAGAGTCGGACATGACTGAGAGACTGAACTGAACTGAATCACAATAACTTTCTAAATTATTTTTATTGGAAGTCATTTGGAATGGAAAGTCTCCTTATCATAATCTTATTAAGCCCTCAGAGTGTAAAGTAAATGAAATGCATTGCATTCAGAGATTGCTAATCTGGAGTTCACACTTTTACTGTTCTGGTCTTTGAACTCTAATAATTGTGATAGATCACTACTAAAGAAGTTTATTCTTTTAAATAAACACTGAGATTCAGATATAAAATTACACGTAGCTCTTGTGAGAAGAATCTTGTGCCAGGCAAATCTGCTAAATCAACCATGGTAATTAGTGGAATGGCAGATATTGTGGTCCTATTGCCTTGCCTATTCATAAAGAGAACACATTCCAAGGATAAGCTAGAGTCAGAGAATTTTGAAATATTTGCATTCAAGGATACCTCAGTTGTTATCTATTCCCAAAGTCTCACACTAAGATTAATTTTAAATTTCCTAAATGTAGATAATTCTATTAGAAATGTAGTTTCTAGATATAACAATCAGAGATAAGAGAGTGTTACAAGATAGCAGGAATCACAGTTTATGGTCAGGATATGTTAATAAAAATGAAATCTTGCATATTTTTAGAAATAGAGTATTTCCCCAGTGGTGCTAGAGTATAGAAGAGACCCACAACGTCTCTCTGAAGATAGGGAGGATGGCAGAGGGTGGACAGTGGACATTGTATGCATCACCTGTTCAGGACAGGTCAATGTAGAACCAAATAAAAATCCCCTCCAGAAGCAGAACTTAAGAATTTCCAACTGCCTGCTCCCTTGAAAAGACCATCAGGATAACATTTTAATCAAGCAAAGCAAAGCTTATTACAATTATTTCAAAAAAAGATGAACAACATCTTGACAGTCTTAATAAGATCTCAGAAGTGGGAGATCAGATAAAGATATTTATAGGACTGTGGGTTTCATCCCAGTAGTTTAATTCAGACTTAATTAAATTTTTATTTGATAAGTTAGCTGTTTGCTCAGATGAGACAATTATTTGCTTGAACAAATTGATTTTTGGGAATTTTCTGAAGTTATTTATAATTTAACAGCATTATTTTCCTGGATAATAATTTCCTGGAAAAAGTGCTTAAGTTAAGTTGACACAGGTGAGCTCATGTCCAAATCCTGAAAATTAAACTCTGGATGCAGATGGTCTCAGTTCTGACTTCTGAAAAAATTATCTGGGAACAAGTCATTTCTACCTTTTATCTCCTTGACAATCCTTATATCACAGTCATCCTAATCTTTAACAAGATACTTATTAATTGCTATAGGATGACTCCAGCTTCTTAATTATTCTTGATGTCAATATTTCCAATTAGAAAGGCTTAAAAGACAAAGGGCTCATTGAGGTAAGGCATTGGCTGAAACTCCTTAAAATGAATGGGTGATCAGCTTATAAGATTTCCCAAATGCCAAGTTGGTTTTCAAAGAATAAAGAGATAAGAAGAGAGCAAAAGCACTTTAGCATCTAAAATGTGAAATGGATGAGAAGATGGACAATAAGAAGTAAAAGATGGAGACACAACAACTAGAGGGTTAAGTATTTTGGTTTAGCTATTGTGAAGGTCTGAAAGTATTAGTCCCTCAGTCCTGCCTGACTCTGACCCCATGGACTACAGACCACCAAGTTCCTTTGTCTATGGAATTCTTCAGACAAGAATACTGCTTTATGGCGAATTTGACAAATTACATCCATACATGAACAATCTAATTATTTTAAAACACAGGTTTAATTACCATTTACAAACCTCCAAAAATAAACTAAGCTTCCTCAAGCTTCGGATTTTCAAGTGTTTAAAGAAAGCATTTTATATGATTGAGTCAAATTTTACTTAACTGTTCATTGGCCAAGTCATTAAAAATACTACATTTTTAGGGTATTTGACCCAATTCTGAAACCATATAAAATATTTATCACCATATGTAACATTATTGCAATATCTTGCCTGATTTTTTTTTTTTTGTTAGCTTGTTTTATATATGAAGAAATGAAATATTCTTTGTATGGGGTCAGAGTTACTAGGTGTTAATATCATGTAACTTTATTTGTCAAGAGTATAATAAAAGAAATATGCTGTTTGGGTATAGTTTATTTAGCATATGTTTTATCCTCCTAGCATTACTTCTCTGACAACAAGTGGCCTCCTAAGAATACAGAATGACAAGTTTCTCAGTAACTAAGCTATAAACATTTCTTTTAGGGCTAGCAATGAAAGTAAACAAGTCACAGTTTTTACACTAAAAGATTTGAAGAATATAAGACAAAATTTTAACTAGTATATGAAAGTGATCTTAAGTATTGTTTTTTTCTATGTATAATTAAGGCAGGACAACTCTTATGATGTATTTACAAATAAATATTTTAAAATGAGCATTCTGTTTTTGTTAATTCAATTGATTAAATATGTGTATATACTAATCATTTTTCCAATCATAGATACACCCCTCTGGTGTATTAAATTCACATGGAAACTTTCTGTTCATAGCACTTGAAAAGGATAGGAAAGTGGATATTCTTCTTTACAATAATGGTTATCAACTTTGATATCAACTCCCATTATTTCATGGTTTTTGGAAAGCCATACCCAGAGTAAGCAAAATTATAATAATAGTTTTAACTTTGAAGATAAGAACTCCACAGCCTGGGATTATTCTGAAAATTAAAGCAATGGATTTATTCTTTTTTTTTTTTATTAAAGATGTGCATACTAGCCAAATTAGGAATTATTACAGTACATCTCTTCCCATAATCACTACTTTCCTTTCATCTGATATTCTTGAGGAGAAAAACCATCACCTACTTAATAGTCTTTACACGATATTCTGGCTTACAAATGATTTCAGTATGCTAAGACATGATTTCTTTTCCAAAAATGAAATAATAAAAATAATAGAAGAGGTACAGTTGCATCCCTTCATGACCAGGACCTAAAAACTACACGGATGCATACTTTCAACAGATCATTCCTTGGATTTTTTTCCTACTACATTCTTTTTTCCTGCTAAGTTCTTTAATCAAACTTTAGTCTTTTTAATAGGAGCTTTAAAACAAGACTGTTTTGTTTGGAATTTCTGGATAAATAAACTAAGGACAAACTATACCAAAGGGCCCTCACTTTCTAAAGCAGTGAGAGACACCAGCCCTCCCTCCACCTCAAGACAACGGGAAGGAAGGTTGAAGAACATCAGGAGGAAGAATCCTGCCTCAAACTTCCTTGTGAATATGGTCATAGAGTTACCCTTCTCTCCCTGCCCGCCTGTTCAGAGAAAGGACAGATTTTCCTTTTCTGCAATCAAGTTGTCAGAGCTCGAGGCCCCGCCCCTTGGAGGCCCCGCCCCTTCGGTTCCCTCTTCTCAGCAGCGTCGCGCTGCGCATCGGGCAGCAAGATGGCGGCGCCAGTGCAGGGCCGAGGTCGGAGCGAAGGCAACCTTCTGGGCCATTTCATGTGGCCGGTGTGCTGAGAGGTGTCCGAGAAGCCATTGCAGGTGCCCTGCGAACGCGTCTTTTGCCCTGAATTCCTGCAGGAATGTCTGAAGCTAAAGAAACCTCTCTGTGCCCTGTGTTGCAACGCTCTGGCCCCAGAGTCCCAGCGTGTTGATGGGAGACGGTCACGCAGCCAATGGAGAGCTCGAAGACTTGCTACCACGGCTGCTGTAAACGTTTCAGGAAGCCCTTGGGGAACTTGACATGTGTCCCTTGAAGTTGGGTGGCCACAACAACTTATGTATGTCTCATACGTAAACCCCTAAGTCAAAGCCTAGCTGGAGCTGCTCCTATAAAGAGAGAAACAACAACTCTGCAGTAAGAATGAGTCACTCTTCTACCAGGGGTGGCCAGAGGTGCTTGTTTTTCGAGAGTCCACTGTGGCCCCTGCTAAAAAGAGCTAGAACTGAGTTCTCTTAAAAGGAAGCCCACTTGTGAAGCCGAAATGGGCGGTCAACATCAACTCTAGAGAAGCCAGGAGCTGAGGGACGAGCCAGCCCGGAGGAAGTTGTCGCCTAGGAGGAGAAAGTCGACTGTGGGAGGGCACAGGTGAGTGGATCTTCTAGAAAGGCACAGTCACTCTACGAGAAAAGTGGCATTTGATCATGTTACAGAGAACTCCAAAGACAAATTAGAACCATTAAAGTTAGAATTGGTCAACGCGGTGCCTGCAGCTGTGGAGTTACAGGAAGGGAACTGGCAGGTGGCAGAGATGATTCAGATGAACAGTGAGGCAACCTTTCATTACCCTTATGTAGCTGAGGTTTGGCCTCTTTATTCTGGTACCAAATTAAATGTTGGAGACAGACTTTTGGGTGAAGTAGAAAAGATTTGCTTGCTTGCTTTGCTTTGCAAAGGGGGGCTGCAGTAGGCTAATTGCCTGGAAACTGTGTGTCCTGATCTGGAGAGGGTAATGAGGAGTTCTGTAGCAGTGGTTCAAAGAAGGCAGTGATCAGCTGGTGGACTTTCTTTTATTTGGTTGGGGGTGAGTTACATAGGAGTCAGTATCATTAACCTTCTGGTTCCAACCAGTCTGGGGCCTATGTGCTTGTGGATAGCACACAGTTAACTTCTCTCACCTGATGGGGTTTCAGTAACTGCATGTGTGTTAAGTAGCTTCAGTTGTGTCTGACTCCTTGCCATCCTGTGAACCTTGCCAGGCTGCTCTGTCCATCGGCTTCTCCAGGCAAGAATACTGGGGTGGGTTTTCATTACCTTCTCCAGGGGATCTTCTGGACCCAGGGGTCAAACCAGCATCTCTTAAGTCTCCTGCATTGACAGGCAGCTTTTTTTTTCTTTCTAACCACTAGCACCACCTGGGAAACAGTAACTACAAAACAGCTCAAAGATATTCTTATGTATATTCCTTGAGGGGGAGCCTGTACCCTGCCCTAGGGCTGCACTATTGTTTCCTGACTGTTCCTCCCTTGCCTCCCTGTCCCCTCTCTACCCTGATTAGCAACTGTTTGAATCTCCCTTTTGTAATTTTGGGGCTTCCCTTGTGGCTCAGCTGGTAAAGAATCTGCCTGCAATGCTGGAGACCTGGCTTCGATCCCTGGCTTGGGAACATCCCCTGGAGAAGGGAACGGCTACCCACTCCAGTATTCTGGCTTAGAGAATTCTATGGACTGTCCATGGGGTCGCAAAGAGTCAGACAGGACTGAGCGACTTACACTTTCACTTTTGTAATTTAGGGAAGATCCTGGAGGCTGAATTAAGCCTATTTTCTGCTAACAAGAAAATGGGGGACACAGAAAAACTTTTGTGCCCTGGAACCCCACAGGGTCCTGCTCGGTTTCACTTGCTCTGCTGGCTTCCATGCCCTCCAGGCCTGAAGTGTGAGGGGAAGGAGCAGGGTTTCAGTCAAATGACAATGGAAGTTTTACTTAAACTAATAGTTGTACACCTTGAAAAATTAATTCCTGAGCCTGAAATATTTAAGGCATCTAAGAGATAACATTCAGAAAAGAAAAAAAGGATTTGATAAATGCTTTTGAAAATAGTAATGGAAGGAAATAAATCCATTTTCTAATGTGCTCATACTGCATTTCCTTACATTGATACACTGGTAAATTGGTTTTGCAGTTTACACTATTTATGTTTATGTGTATTTCAGTTTCTAGTATATTTTATGGAGTTATCACTTTTGATCATCAGCAGAAACCTGCAGATGCCAGGATATTGTTGCGGTCCTGAGGTGAAGAAACTAGGTTTAAAAAATGTCAATTGTCTTTCTCAAAGCTGGATAAGTAGTACTGGCAAAGGCAAGACTCTACATAGCACTCTTTCCTCTGCAGTTTGCTCTCAAATGGAGTCTGCCAGGAAGGAGTATATTTGGGATTCATTCCATTTATTCAGTCCATGAACTTCCCCAGGTAAATAATCCTCCAGTGGTAAAGAATCCTCCTGCCAATGCAGAAGATGTGGGTTCGATCCCTGGTTTGAGAAGATCTCCTGGAGGAGGAAATGGAAACCCATTCCAGTATTCTTGCCTAGGAAATCCAATGGATAGAGGAGCCTAAGGGCTACAGTTTGTGGGGTTGCAAAGAATTGAACATGACTGAGTGAGCATGCCCATGCATTTATTCACTTATGGACTGCCAACTAGCCTATTCCTCTTCATGTTTTCAGTTAAAAAATTTTTTTTTAGGATAAGTGCATTGCTGCTGGCTCAGATGTTTGAGTGGAAACTTAGTTAACTGCACAAATAAAACTTGTGACAAGGTCTAACTGATTTTTAAAACTAGTTGTTTTTAATTTACATAGAATAAATGGTACGCATTCATGTATGCCATTTGCTATTTTGACATATGTATGCACCTAAAGAATTATTCTCATGAAGATAAATTAACATATCAATGAATCCCAAAATTTTTTCAGTGACTGAAGCCTCCCTCCTGCTTATCCTGCCCTTCTCTCCTGCCTAGTCATGTCCTACTTTGGTCATGTCTGACTGTGTGTGACCGTATGGGCTGTAGCCCACAAGGTTCCTCTGTCCATGGAATTCTCCAGGTAAGAATACTGGAGTGGGTTGCCATGCCCTTCTCCAGGGGATCTTCTTGACCCAGGGATAGAACTCGTGTCTCTTACTTCTACTGCACTGGCAGGCAGGTTTTTTAGCACTAGCGCCATCTGGGAAGCCCCAGACGTCTCCCCAGGCAGCCATTAATCTAGTTTCAGTCTTTGTAAGTTAACTTGTATTTTATATGAAAGGATTCATATGGTATGTAATCTTATTTTCTGCTTCCTTATGCATGACATAATTGCAATAATTGGGATAGTCATTCACAATTATATATTTATCAATATGTATTGCTGAGTAATATTTCATTGTATAGATATACAGGAAAATACTCTCCGGTACCTCTGTTGAATGTTTGGATTTTATCTAGTGTAGGTTTTTAGAAATAATGCTTCTATGAACATTTTGCACAAATCTTTGTATAAATATATACTTTAATTTTTCTTTAAGTATTTTGGAATGGCTAGATAAATATGGTAGGTGTATGTTTTTCTAGAAACTTCCAAACTGTTTTCCAAAGTGGTTGTACTACCTTACATTGCCAATAGCAGTACATAAGAGCTCCAGTTCCTCCATCAGTTCAGTTCAGTTGCTTTGTCGTGTCCAACTCTCTGACCCCATGAACTGCAACACACCAACCTTCCCTGTCCATCACCAACTCCTGGAGCTTGCTCAAACTCATATCCATTGAGTCAGTGATGCCATCCAACCATCTCATCCTGTGTTGTCCCCTTCTCCTGCCTTCCATCTTTCCCAGCATCAGGGTCTTTTCCAATGAGTCAGTGCTTCACATCAGGTGGCCAAAGTATTGGAGTGTCAGCTTTAGCATCAGTCCTTCCAGTGAATATTCAGGACTGGTTTCCTTTAGGATAGACTGGTTGGATCTCCTTGCAGTCCAAGGGACTCTCAGGAGTGTGTTCTCCAATACCACAGTTCAAAGGCATCAATTCTTTGGCACTCAGGTTTCTTTATAGTCCAGCTCTCACATCCATACATGACTACTGCAAAAACCATAGCTTTGACTAGACTGACCTTTGTTGGGAGAGTAATGTTTCTGCCTTTTAATATGCTGTCTAGGTTTGTCATAGCTTTTCTTCCAAGGAGCAAGCGTCTTTTAATTTCGTGGCTGCAATCACCATCTGCAGTGATTTTGGAGCCCCCCAAAATAGTCTGTCCCTGTTTCCATTGTTTCTCCATCTATTTGCAATGAATTGATCAAACTTGATGCCATGATGCCATGATCTGAGTCTCCTGAATGTTGAGTTTTAAGCCTACTTTTTCACTCTCTTCTTTCAGTTTCATCAAGAGGCTCTTTAGTTCCTTCTCTCTTTCTGCCATAAGGGTGGTGTCATCTCCATTTCTGAGGTTATTGATATTTCTCCCGGCAATCTTGATTCCAGCTTGTGTTTCATCTAGCCCGGCATTTTGCATGATGTACTCTGCATATAAGTTAAATAAACAGGCTGACAATATATAGCCTTGACATACTCCTTTTCTGATTTGGAACCAGTCTGCTTTTCCATGTCCAGTTCTAACTGTTGCTTCTTGACCTGCATACAGATTTCTCAGGAGGCAGGCAAGGTGTCTGGTATTCCCATCTCTTTAAGAATTTTCCACAGTTGTTTGTGATCCATACAGTCAGAGACCTTGATGTAGTCAATAAAGCAGATGTTTTTCTGGAACTCTCTTGCTTTTTTGATGATCCAACAGATGTTGGCAATTTGATCTCTGGTTCCTCTGCCTTTTCTAAATCCAGCTTGAACATCTGGTAGCTCACATACTGTTGAAGCCTGGCTTGGAGAATTTTGAGTATTACTTTACTAGCGTGTGAGATGAGTGCAATTGTGCAGTTGTTTGAACATTCTTTGGCATTGCCTTTCTTTGGGATTGGAGTGAAAACTGACCTTTTTCAGTCCTGTGGCCACTGCTGAATTTTCTAGATTTGCTGGCATATTGAGTATAGCACTTTCACAGCATCATCTTTTAGGATTTGAAATAGCTCAACTGGAATTTCATCACCTCCACTAGCTTTGTTTGTAGTGATGTTTCCTAAGGCCCGCTTGACTTCACATCCAGGATGTCTGGCTCAAGGTGAATTCCTCTGTATCCTTGCCAAAACTTGGTAAGGCCAATCTTTTTCATTTTAATCGTTCTAATAGGTTCCTAGAGTGTATTACAGAATAGCTTTAAAATGAATTTCTTTAATAATTGAGCTTTGCTCTCCATATATCTTCTCTGGTAAAGTGTCTGTTCAAATTTTTTTGCCTATTTTGTTAGGGTTTTTGTTTTCTTATAGTGAGTTTAATAGTTCTGTATTCTCGATATAATTCCTTTATCAGATTTATAACTTGAAAATATTTTCTTCTGGTTTCTTGCTTGTCTCTCGCTTCTATGTTTGTCATAGACCAGAGTCTTTAATTTTGGTTGAAGTAGGATTATCTTTTCTTATATGGATTTTTTGGTGTCATCTAAGTACCATTTTTTTTTTAAGCTACACTTGCTTTATTTCAAACATTTCTGAATGGTAAAGGTGTATTAATGGGACATACAGCACTTTAAATGTTTCAAAGTCCCTTGGGTTTATCATTGAGGTGAGATTCCAGATGTGGCTAGACAAGCAGCTGCTGAGTCCAGAGTCACAGTGGGAGGTGGGGAGAGGATCACCCCTGAGGACAAGCACAGTATTGAAACTGCATTGACCTCTTGTTGTTCAGTGGCTAAGTCTTGTCTAACTCTGCAACCCTGTGAACTGCAGCATGTCAGACTTCCCTGTCCTTCACTGTCTCCCAGAGCTTGCTGAAACTCACGTTCATTGAGTTGATGATGCCATCCAACTGTCTCATCCTCTCACGTCCCCTTCTCCTGCCTTCAGTCTTCCCCAGCATCAGGGTCTTTTCCAATGAGTTGGTTCTTTGCATCAGGTGGCCAGAGTATTGACATTAACCTATACTTGATACTTTGTTGTTAATTTTAGATTCCAAATTACAGAGTGCATATTCTTTGAATTTTTTTTAATAAAAGAAGAAAAACTCAAATAATTACAATTATTTGTAGAAAAACTCAAATAATTACGATTTTTAAAGGAGCCTTATCAAAAAACCCACATCAAAAACTTTTTTTTTTCATTTTGAAGTTATCATTTATAACTCTTAGAGGAAGTACAATGCTTATTAATTCTGGGTAGGTAAAAAGTTTGCATGTTATCTTAAAGATGTTTTTTAATAATCAAAAGAAAATGTGTTTTAAAAAGGAAAAAAAGTTCTCCTTTTTTAGATTTCAGAAAGTTAACGAGGATATGACATTAAAGTCAAACTGAAGGTAACAGCCATGAGAAGATGGAGGAAGTGTGAACAGGTTACCTTATAAACACCTGTGGGATAGAACACAGGGCTTTTCTGTCTGACCCAGGACAAATGCAATGCTGATGGTTAAACTATTTCTTGTTTCTAAATGTGACTAAAAGATGTCTGAGCAAGACCTAAATTAGAAATCTCTTTTATTAACTTAAAAAAAAACTAAAAAAAAAATAACCACCTTAAAAACCAGTAAAGTTAAATAGCTGGATTTGGAGCAGATGTGCATAATAACTACTTGGTAGCCCCCATCAGAATTAAAAGCAGCATTGGGGGAAGAGTTATATATAGGTGGGTGCATTTCACTAGGGGCACTAGTTAGTATTCTTCCAGTAAAAATGGTGTGCCAACAGAGTGCTGCCAGAACCAGGACTTTCTGGAAGAGTCTGCACGGGAAGTCCAGCCCACAGCAAAACCTGTGTCCTCTCCAGGATGGAAGTCATGTGTATGTGTGTTCAGTCGTGGCCCACTCTTTGCAACTGCATGGGCTGTAACCTGCCAGGCTCCTCTCTCCATGGGATTCTCCAGGCAAGAATACTGGAGTAGGTTGCCATTTCCTTTTCCAGAGAATCTTCCAGACCTAGGGATCAAACCCACATCTCCTGCATTGCAGGTGGATTCTTTATCGCCGAGACTTGCGGGAACCCGTAGGGTGGAAGTCATTGTTCAGTAAAAATGTGATGTAATTAATGAGAAGGTATTCTTGCCAAGAGTACACAAACAAGAAACAGCATTTTAGACTGGTTCACAGTAGGAATAAGCTGACAGGTTTGCTTAAGAGCTAAAGACTGTTCCATATTTTCTGCTGCTCTGAGTCACATTCCCATTATGATTAAAAAAGAAAAGTAGTTGCAGGACACCAGTGGAGTAGAAACAATGCCCACAGGTTTCTTTGCCTCAGAAGGAGCTGGTGCTTTTGGTTTGCTGGATTTTCCATCGCCTCAAATGGCTGCTTGCCTAAAAATTACTATTGGTCAAAAGTGGGTTTCAATTTTGCTAATGAAAGAAGTCTGGAACTAAGAGATCTCTCACTGTCATAAAAAAGGGCTCCACTTTGGTTTTAAGAATAAAATTTGTCAAGGCTGTAAGAATAGAATAATATAAGTTAAACCATAGGGCCTATTCTGCAAGCATGTTGTTATTGCTGTTTTAATGGCAGAAATTAGACACCGAGGCATGTGTAGAAAGTACAATGACCTTACTTTTTTGTGGCAGATTTTAAATATTTCAACCAAGATGCAGCTGCAAAAGAGAGTTTCTGATGGCAGTACCAGAACATTCTTCTATGCTTTCCTTTAAAAAGGTAAGTGGCTTGATAAATACTGTTTTTAATGCAAAAAAGCAACACCTGTAAAGAAAGCAACAGGCTATAAAGAAAGTAGCACTAAGCAGGCAGAATTATGCAAAAGCAAAGAACTAAACTGTATGAATTCCTAGCTTTAAAAATTCAAGTGGAGAGCCGGTGGTTGCTGTGTGTGTCTCATCTAGGTTTTATTTTCCTCATGACCCAGGTGGTCTTCTGACATCTAGCTCAGTGCAAGGCTAGATGCAAAGATTTTATGAACAATGAGGGGCTTCTTATCAAAATTTTGTTCAGCTTAAAGACAAAGTGTTTCTGTTTTCTGGTATTAAGGCAGAATGCAAGGGTTTGAGTGGCATAGAAAGGAATGTGGGGACAGTGCCAAGAGGAGTCGAGAGGAAGGGCCTTCAACTCCATGGTTAAGTGCCAGCACTTGATCTGGCCGGTGCACAGGGGCCCCACATCTGCCTCTTGTCTGGGAGTTGTTGGGAAGTGTGATTGGGCCTTTAACAGTCTTGTGTGTACCGTGTCTGCTAACCGCCTGATGATTGTTTACTAATACCCTGGCCTGTATTACTTCACAGTGATTGCTCCCTGCTACAGTGTTGAAATTACATGCAGAGATGTAAAAAAAAAAAAAAAAAAACACCATGTATATAGCAATATTTTCCCACTAAATTAAGGGAAAATATTTGTAACAAATAACAATAGTAGTGAGAGATATTTGACATAGTCGTGCAAAAATGCATCTCAGTTTACAAAGGCTTAAAACATTTCCAGAATATCCCTAAGCTTTTACACTGTGAACCTTAGAATCTTACTCATTTTTATTTACACTTAAACGTGGTTGTTTGTCTAAAAAATGGTAACATGCAAGGTTACCATGCAAGGTCTGATGACCTCTGGTCCACCAAATATTCTCTCCTACAGCACAGAGGTGACGATGATTATAAAATATCACTGGACAAAGTGTACAAATAGATGAGCACGTACATTCCAGGACTGAGCAGGGTCCAGTATGGTAGGAGAACAATTTGACCACAAAGACCTTGGGCTCAGACTTGCAAGGTGGAATGGCAGTCTCTTTCATAAAGTTAAATGTCTTTTCTCCTCAATAGAAGGAGCACAGCTTCTCTTCTTTCTCCTCCCACCATTTTTGGCATCAGAGCTGGAGGTCCTCCTTGGTTGCAGGGAGGGTATCCATTGGGCATCAGTGGATGTGGACGTGGATTTCCTTGAGAAAGTCCCTGAGGAGGAGGTGCCTCTCTGAGGAATATTGTGAGGGTATGTCACCTTGATGTCATGGGCAGCATCCAGGTTCTTAGATGGTCTACTACAAAAGTAAAGCTGTAATTTTTGGATATAAGACATTCATATTTCTGAAGTCCATTCTTTTCAACAAATTTATTATTTCAAGCCATGCTGTTTTCTATGAGATCAGTCCCTTCTGGGAATATGAGGAGCTGAAGTGGTTCACCGATATCACAGAAATAATATATCATGTCTTAAAATAACTCTTGTCATCCTTCTATTTGCTATGAATGAAGATATAAGCACCAGCCTGCATGGCCCAACCAAATCCAGGGACGCATTTGAGACTGGCTTTGAGATAAATTTTCTCTAATCTGAAATAGCTATATCTCATCAGATAATTCCACAGGAATTATCCACTCTTGCCCAGTGATTCATGATGATAAAATGTCTTTCTCCAGGAACACATGCATTACCTGTTATAAAAAAGTGATTATAACAGGTGATGCATTTGACAAATGCCTTACCTCCAGCAATGCCACAGGTAGTGTGAGCCGAGTTGCCACAAGGCAGTTGTTGATCCAGCAATACCCCAATGGGTTTACAAATATCAAAGGTGAAAAGGGATCCAGTGTGAAAATGCTTCCAAAAAATCTTGCCCCAAATAGAGTGACTATAAAATAAATCCCTCTCCATGACACAATGGTTATTCTGAATGTGAGTCCTTGATCAGACAGATAAATTGTAAACTTCTTCCAGTCTGAGTTTTGCCCTTTGGGCTCTCTGTGGAGCCTTAGGTGATTCTTCCTTGGAGTGGCTTTCCTCCACTGGGCTTCCTTTACACTAGACTTTGTTGACTTTGATATAATTAAGTTTTCTGTAGTATCAGAAATCAGAAAACTAGAGGCTTCTGTTAAGCCTGGTGCTATTATACCTTATTTGACTCAACAATTCTCAAAGGGTTTAAAATTCTTCCCAAACTCAGTAACAAAGTACTCCCTACTCTATTATTTTTCCTGAATTAATAAACAGTATCCCTGGGTCTGGAAGATCCCCTGGAGAAGGGCATGGCAGCCCACTCCATATTCTTGCGTGGAGAATCCCGTGGACAGAGGAGCCTGGCAGGCTATAGTCCATAGGGTTGCAAAGAGTCAGACGTGACTGAAGTGACTTAGCACACATGCACATCTCCATTCATATAGTTACCAAAAAACCAAAACAAACAAATAAAACACCTTAGTATTCTCTTTACTTGTCAGCAGGTGCTCCCCTCCTCTAACCCATTATTCTTCACATTCAGTCAATCTTCCATTCTGCCTTCAACATGTGTGGTGGACTGTGAACTCTGCTTCATCACAGTTAATGACCTGGCTTACTCCCTCGCCGTCTCTCATGCCATCTCTTGTCTGGAGCATGGAAACTGCCCTTAACTGGTCTCTTCCTTACATTGTGGATTTGACCCTGTCACCGCCAAAGTCCCCTCTTGAGGATATGCAGTTGATCATGTTACTCACCTGACTAAGATCCTTCTGTAGGTCCCATTGCCCACAGGATAAAGTCACTCTTTTAGCTGAGAATTCACAATCTGGCCCTAACCTTTCCTGTCTTCTCTCTCAGCAACTTCTGCAAAACTCTGGTCTGACCCGGATGAGTGCCCTGTCACTCATCCTAACTTTGCATTGCTTTCTTTTTTGGCTTGAAGCCCTTTCTCCCTTTATCCCACAAACACTTCCCTTCCTTTCTTTCCCAGGACCACCCCAGCAGAAGCAGGTGTTCCCTTGTGTGTGTTCATCTAAGTGTCATGTTCATGTCATCAATAAAGTCTTTGCCAAACTCAGGTAGCAAATATTTTTCTCCTTTGTTTCCCTCTAGAAATTTCATTGTTTTAGTTTCCACAGTTATTAAATGTTTAATTTTTTGGTAAACAATGTGAACTATGGATTGAAGCTCTTTCTATTTTTTCTTCTTTGTCTTCATCTTCTTTATCATCTTCATATAGAACTATATTTGTTGCCTCGTTATTTTAAAAAATTCTTTCTCTATCGAGTTATCTCTGAATCTTGTCAAAAATCAGTTGTCCAAATATATATGGATTTATTTCTGGTTTCCCTGCTGTCTTTCACTGTTATTTTGTCAGTCCTGATACCAATACCACACTCCCCAAATTACTGTCATTTAAGAATTTAAGTCTTAACATCCAGTAATATTAATCCTCCAACTTTTTATTCTTTTTCAAACATGTTTTGTCCTTTGATTTTTCCTTAGAAATATTAGAATCCACATGTCAATTTCTAAAACAATTTTTTTTTCTTGGATTTTGATTAAGATGGCATTGAATCTGTATATCTATTTGGAGGGAACTGTTAATAACATATTAACAATATTGATGTTTTTGACTAGTTAAAATAAAGATCATTTTAAAAGATCATTTAAATTTCTCCCAGCAATATTTTGTAGATTTCATTGTGTACACAGATCTTGCCTATTTTTTTCAGATTTATCCTTATCTAGTTAAAAGACCACATAAAAGTGAAAACTAGTTTTCTGAGACTTGAGACCTATAGGCTTTACCTTATAGTAAAAGCAAGGAGCCACACTTCAGCACACTGCAGATAGTGGTGTATAAAACAAGACAGTAGAGTCTTCTGAAAAATGACTGTGGTCCATGTTGATAGAATTGCCAAGAGTAAGCAGGATGGGTGGTGGCAGGTTTATGATTGGAGTCAGTCTTAAGGATTTAGAATAAAACTGGTCAAAAGTGAATAAAGTCTAGGAATCTGTTGTGCATGGACTATTAATTTTTTTTTTTTTTTTTTTAGTGAAAAGGTTAAAACCTTTTTTCTTAGGCTAGTCTAAAATGACTCCTCATGTATCCTTGACACTTTTCAGATAGATACACTGTTTATTTCAGTATCATAGAGTTTAACAGATGAGATGAAATAACTACTTTATTCTATTGCTAATTAACACCAGGTCAGGTTCTGTTCAATGTCAGTGAAATCCCCATGTCTGGCAACCTTTAAAAATTGAATAGCTAATAATCTGTGATGGATGGTGCAGACACTGATTTGAGAGTCAAAGGCTACATGACTATAACGCCTCCTAAGACACCTGAGAGCTCTATGTGCAATTAAATAATAATAATGTTAACTGAGAGTTATTTAACTTTAACAAAGGACACCCCTTGAGTGTATTTCACTGTAAGTGGATTTCCTTCTACCCTTGAATCCTTCTGGGCAGGGAAGATATTTGCTATTGAAATGCTTTGCAGCTATGTTAAGTCATTTGAGTGTCAGTTGACAGTTCTGAAAGGCTGTGGTCTTGGAAGCTGATGCGTCCCCTACCCATCCTGAATTCCAAATAGAGTTATTTTTAACTCCATTATCAGTGCACATGACTGTCCTTGCTGGGAAAGTGAGCCAAACTGATGTGATGTTTCTGTTGCTGAGCTGAGAGGGATAGAGGGGCAGCCATTTGTTTCACACGGTCCTTTAAGGTAGTAGGCAACATTGAAAAAAGAATCACAATCCAAATAAATAAAATAACCATTTTAGTGAACTAATGAGGAATATAAATGTTTATCACTGAAGCAAATGAAAAGTTACAAGGATTTTCTAGTGTGATTATTCCACCTCAACTTTATAATTCAAGTGTTGTTGGGATCATGGTTATGGTACAAAGACCAATTTCAGAAGATCTCTTGACATTCATTTTATAGAGTGCTTTTGAAGACATGTTTAATCCTCCCGACATTTTTATCTCTCTTGAGAACCTCATTCAACTCACACATTATCCCATTCTTCATAAATCACTCAGCTACAGACTTCAAACTTCAGTTCACTCAATTCAACACTTACTGAATTAGCACATGCAAAGCATTACATTAGGGCTGGAGGGGATTCCGAGAGAGATATAACATAGCCTTCACCTTCTAGGGGATAACAGTCTAATAGGGAAGAGAGATACCTCAGTAATTTTAAAACAAGGGAATCTCTGATATGTGTTTCTGCTATGTTGTAGAAAGAGGAATCATGGCTGTGTGCAAAGATGTAAAAATAGTACTTTTCTTGTATTGATGACTTCTTCAACCTCTTCCTAAGTCTGTTTTTGCTCATCATGTTATGATGAATCATCATTAGAATACTTGCAGTTGCAAGTACAATAATAATTAACTAGCACTGGCTTAGTGAGAAAAAGAAATCTTATACAAAGTAATCTGGAAGTAGGTGATTCTAAGTGAGGTACAGTCACATAGTATCATTAAGAACTTGGACTCTTTATTTACCTCTCCACTCTACCATCTTCAGTAGTGAGTTTTCATCATTTAGCTTGATGCTTCCTGGTTGCAGGAGGGCTGCTTCAGCTCTAAGTGTCACTTGCTATGCAGTTCACCCAAAGTAAGAAGAAAAGATTTCTCACTCTTTATATCAGGGAGAAAAGTCCTGCTCAGGAGAAACCCAGGACAATTTCTCTTGCATCTTATTTGCGAGCACTAGGTCATGTTTACTCCTTAGCAAAGGGGTGACTCTTAGCTTACTTGTCTTGGATCAGTCATGTTTCTTGTCCTGAATCTGTGGGTGGGTGAGAGTTCTGCTTTTCCTGAGCATGTTACTGCCCAAACACAGCTGAGAATATAGAAACCAAAAAGAGGAGGGAAGGAGGGTTAGTTTCCAACAGCATCTGCAAGAACACATCCATGTGTCTGAGCACTCAGAGCTTATGTTCCTGGAAGGGAGATCACTTCTAGGACCCACGAGTGAGCTCTTGTCTAACACTCAGAAATGTCTGAGGAGCCACACTTACTGACAAAGCAGAAGACTTTATTGGGAAGGGATGCCCAGGTGGAGAGCAGTGGGGTAAGGGAGCCCAGGTGGAGAGCAGTGGGGTGAGGGAGCCCAGTGGGGTGAGGGAGCCCAGGAGGGCTCTGCCATGTGGCGTTTAGTCTCAGGTTTTATGGTGATGGGATTAGTTTCCAGGTGGTCTCTGGCCACTCATCTTACTTTTGCCATGTTTGGGTCCTTCCTGGTGTCATGCGCATGACTTAGCCAAGATGGGTTCCAGTGGAAAGGTTTCTGGGAGGTTGTCAGCATATATTATGAGCTGGTGCCGCCTCCCTTGTTTTGGCTCCTCCTTAATGCTTTTGACTGGTGGTGGTTTGTCATTTCCATGTTCCTTATAGGGACCTCCCATAAGGAGGTCTCTTCTGTAACTACTACTTGTTTAGAGTAGGCACTATCCTGGCTAGTAGAGTAGCCAGGATCTCTCTACCTGATGGATGTAAATAAAGATATTCTGTGTCTGAAATCAGCTTCCATTCTTGTTTAGTGACTGTCATGTCTGACGCTCTTGGGACCCCATGATCTATAGCCCACCAGGTTTCTCTAACCATGGAATTTTCCAGATAAGAATACTGGAGTGGACTTCCATTTCCCTCTTCAAGGAATCTTTCCAACCCAGGGATTGAACCCACGTCTCCTGCATTAGCAGGCAGATTCTTTACCGCCAAACTACCAAGGAAGCCACACTTTAGTAACATCAGTCTAGTCTGAAGCTGTTGGGGCCTGCTAAACTTTGTGAGCAGTTGAAACAGACAGGGCCCAAACCGGAGGCCTAACAAGATACCCAGAAGTAGCAGGAGCCAAGGGAGGAAGGAGAGAAAGTGCCTGTCATGAGCAAATCTCAGTTTTTTGGTGGCCTGTTCTAAGAGCCCCTTAGTATCTTCTTGGACCTGCCCCAGACTGGTTATAATAAAAAAACATTCTTCCTTCAGATAGACAGGTGCTCCCCTGTCCTGAGGTCAGTATAGGGCCTGGTGATTTTATAGGATCATAGTGGCTAAATAATCTTCTTGGGATTGTATACATCAGAGGGTCCTTGCAGTCTTTTTTGTGGTTACAGAAGTGTCACTAGAAAGTTACTGAAACTTACGTAGAGAGGTCCCTTCGGTGGCAGCTCCTGCCAAACCTTGAGGTTAATCCCAGGGCCAGAAGCCAGAGGGCAAGCACCGCTACGTAGTATATCCTCTGGTGGTGATACACTGATTGAGGCATTACTCCAGGCCAGATCTGTGTGAAGTGTGACTTACCCTAGAGAGCAGGTCCCTGACCAAAAAGGGGGAAGAGGTAAGTAAGCTCTGTTCCTGCATATGATGCAGACACAGTGACGGGGTTCAAGCTGGGTGACAAAATGGACTTGCCAAATGGGGATAGAACTTCTCTCTTACAAGTGGAACACAGCATAATGGAATGGGGCAGACCTTCAGTATCTGGGTGGAAATTGTCACCCTGCTTGCCCTAAAGCCAGGAGCAATAAGAATGTTTGGAAAGGGACTCAAGTGCTAAGAGGCATCTTGGTATGTGTTCTCAAAGTGGAGAGCGTTACATGTGGACTGCCACCATAGGGCTCAGTTCTCAGGGATGAGGACCCCTACAAGGGAATAACAACAAACAGTCAAAGGTGCCCATCTGATTTAGAAATCAGGGTGATTGGGTGTGATATTTTGGTTGTCCCGAACAGAACATGGATTTTTAAGACTGGATGATGGCATCTAAGGAGGGCCTCAAACCTGGGGATAGGTATAGTGTGTCATTTTTTTTTTAAACTTCTAATTTCTAGGCTTTGGGCTAAATCATATTACTGCAGAGTAATTGCTGGATCCTGGTTTTTCCTGTCAGTTCCAATGCTGAAGGTTACTCTACATTGTGAACTGTCCAGGTGTTCCACAGACTCTCCTATTGGAGACACTCCTGTTTTTTGAAAATAGGGAACACCACTCAGGGGCTGTTGGTCAAGAGAGAACTTAAGGATTCAAGTGGCATTACAGATGTCACTGTGGGGGTAAATACAGCCAGGTGTTGCTGGTACCAGGGCATAAAGCTATTTTCCCCTTTTATCTGAAAGGCTGTGCCATGACCAAGATGCGTGCATGGAGTGGTAGCATACAGCTGGAAGAGTGGCCCTAGGCATAGTTTAACTAGGGCTCTTTTAAGAATCTGATTGGCCTGCTCTACCTTCCCTCAAGTTTGGGGCCACCAGGATGTTGTTATTATTGTTCAGTCCACTGACTCTCTGCCACCCCATGAACTGCAACATGCCAGGCTTCCCTGCCCTTCTCTATTTCCCAGAGTTTGCTTAAATTCATGTCCATTGAGTCGATGGTGCCATCCAACCATCTTATCCTGTGTTGCCCCCTTTTCTCCATGCCCTCAATCATTCCCAGCATCAGGGTCTTTTCCAGTGAGTCAGCTCTTTGCATCAGGTGGCCAGAGTATTGAAGCTTCAACATTAGTCCTTCTAATGAATATTCAGGGTTGATCTCCTTTAGGATTGACTGGTTTGACCTACTTGCAGTCCAAAGGACTCTCAAGAGTCTTCTTCAGCACCACAGTTCAAAAGCATTAATTAATTAATTAATTAAGGCTTCGGTGCTCAGCCTTCTTTATGGTCCAACTCTCACATCCATACATAACTATTGGAAAAACCATAGCTTTGATTATACAGACTTTTGTTGGCAAAGACATGTCTTTGCTTTTTAATATACTGTCTAGGTTTATCATAGTTTTTCTTCCAAGGAACAAGCATCGTTTAATTTCATGGCTGCAGTCACTATCCACAGTGATTTTGGAACCCAATAAAATAGTCTGCTGCTGTTTCCATTTTTTCCCCATCTGTTTGCAATGAAGTGATGGGACCAAATGCCAGATCTTAGTTTTTCGAATGTTGAGTTTAAGCCAAGTTTTTCACTCACCTCTTTCACCTTCATCAGAGATTCTTTAGTTCCTTTTGCCTTTCTGCCACTGAAGTGGTATCATCTGCATATCAGAGGTTATTGATATTTCTTCCAGCAGTCTTGATTCCAGTTTATGAGTCATCTAGCCTGACCTTTCGCATGATGTAATCTGCATGTAAGTTAAAAAGCAGGGTGACAGTATACAACCTTGATGCATTCCTTTCCGAATTTTGAACCAGTCCGTTGTTCCATGTCTAGTTCTAAATGTTGCTTCTTGACCTGCATACAGGTTTCTCAGGAGACAGGCATAGTGGTCTGGTATTCCTGTCTCTAAGAATTTTCCACAGTTTGTTGTGATCTACACAGTCAAAGGCTTTAGCATAGTCAATGAAGCCAGTGCTTTTTTGGAATTCCCTTGCTTTTTCTATGTTGCAGTGTATGTTGGCAGTTGGATCTCTGGTTCCTCTGCCTTTTCTAAATCCAGCTTGTACAACTGAAGTTCTGAGTTCACATACTGTTGAAGCCTAGCTTGAAGGATTTAGAGCATACTCTAGCTAGCATTTGAAATGAGTGCAATTGTATGGCAATTTGAACATTCTTTGGCATTGCTTTGGGATTGGAATGAAAACTGACCTTTTCCAGTCTTGTGGCCACTGTATTTTTCAAATTTGCTGGTGCATTGTGTGTAGCACTTCAATAGAATCATCTTTTAGGATTTGAAATAGCTCAGCTGGAATTCCCTCATCTCCACTAGCTTTGTTCGTAGTAATGCTTCATAACTCCCAGTTGACTTCACACTCCAGGATGTCTGGCTCTAGGTGAGTGACCATATCATCATGGTTATCTGGGTCATTAAAACTTTTTTGTACAGTTCATCTGTGTATTATAGCCACCTCTTCTTAATCCTTTCTGCTTCTATTAGGTCTTTACCGTTCCGACGTTTATTGTGCTCATCTTTGCATGAAATCTTCATTTGGTATCTCCAATTTTTTTGAAGAGATCTTTAGTCTTTCCCATCCTATTTTTTCCTCTATTTCTTTGCATTTTCACTTAAGAAGGCTATTAATAGCTCCTTGTTATTCTCTAGAACTCTGAATTCAGTTAGGTGTATCTTTCTCTGTTTTCTTCACCTTTCGCTTCTCTTTTGTCAGCTATTTGTAAGGCCTCCTCAGACACCACTGTGCTTTCTTGCATTTCTTTTTTAGGGAGATGGTTTTGGTCACCCCCTCATGTACAGTGTTTTGAATATCTGTCCATAGTTCTTCAGGCATTCTGTCTCCCAGATCTAATTCCTTGAATCTATTTGTTGTCTCCACTGTATAATCATAAGGTATTTGATTTTGGTTATACCTAAATGGCCAAGTTATTTTCCTTGCTCTTTTCAATTTGTGCATGAATTTTGCAATAAGGAGGTGATGATCTGAGACACTGTCAGCTCAAGGTCTTGTTTTTGCCTACTGTGTAATGTTTAGCCATATTTGACTGAAAAATTTTAATCAGTCTGATTTCTATATTGACCATTTGGTGATGTCCATGTGTAGAGTTGTCTCTTGTGTTGTTGGAAGAGAGTGTTTGCTATGACCAGTGCATTCTCTTTGCAAAACTCTGTTAGCCTTTGCCCTGCTTCATTTTGTACTCCAGCGTCAAACTTTGTTCCAGATACCTGGGTTATCTTTTGAATTCCTACTTTAGCATTCTTGCCCCTTATGATGAAAAGGACATCTTCTTTTGATGATAGTTCTAGAAGATCTTGTAGGTCTTCATAGCACCATTCAACTTCAGCTTCTTCAGCTTTAATGGTTGGGGCACAGACTTGAATTGCTGTGATGTTGAATGGTTTGCATTGGAAACGAACCAAAATTATTCTGTTGTGTTTGAGATTGCATCCAAGTTCGCATTTTGGACTCTTTTGTTGATTATGAGCGTTGGTTGACTATGAGGGCTACTCCATTTTTCTGAGGGAATCTTGTCCACAGTACTAGGTAAAGTGGTTGTCTGAATTAAATTCGCCCATTCCCACCCATGTTCATTCACTGATTCCTAAGATGTTGATATTCACTCTTGCCATCTCCTGTTTGACCATGTCCAGTTTACCTTGCTGCATGGATCTAATATTCCAGGTTCCTATGCAGTATTGTTCTTTACTTTACAGCATCAGACTTTACTTTCACTGTTTGACATATCCACCACTGAGAGACTTTTCTGCTTTATCCCAGCCTCTTCATTCTTTCTGGAGCTGTTTCTCCCCAGTAGCATATTGGACACCATCCGACCTAGGGGCTCATGTTCCGAGGAGGGAAGGTGATGTTTGATTCCTAAGCATGAGGTCAAGTTTTGGGATATCATGACTGTAAATAAGATCCCTTTGTCACTCCAGGGCAGTCCAAACCTATGCGCTGTCTCTTTAATAAAGCTTTACAGACTTCTGTCACTCTGTTCGACTAGGGAATGCTTCAATCCATCCTGTAAATATCAACAAAAACTAGTAAATAATACCCTTGCAATTCCAGCATAGCTGTAAAATCCACCTGCCAGTCTTCTCCTGAGTGATCCCTGATATTAGACAGGTTTCATTAGGGGAGGTGGCAGAGGTCTGGGTTTTGGATTATTTCTTAGATAGGTATCACAACTCTGTGTGATTTGCCTAGTAACCATAGCCAACTATGGGGATGGTAGAGAAATGGGCTTAAGCAAAGTTTCCAGGTTATCTCTTCTAAAATGGGTATTTCATGTAAGGAGTTAAAATTTTTCTAGACTTTGTAGTGGGAGGGGATAGTATTATTTGAACCTGGTCAGTCGGCAACTACTTATGTGACCTGATCTCCCAAGTCTGCTTAGCATATTGGGAATGTTCTTCTGGGGAAAAAAGGGGGAAGATAGCAGTGTTGGGTGGGAGATCTGCCCTGGCAGGTCTTTTGGCCTCCTGATCTGCTTCCCTATTCCCCTGGGTCTCCTTTTCCTCTCCCTTTTGTAGCTAATTTAGCAAAAAAATTGACTACCTCAGGGAGCCTGAGAATGAGCTTTTCTGTGTGTTTAATAGGAGAACTTTGGGCTCTGAGCATCCCTCTTTAGTTCCAGATTGCTGCATGGGTGTGCAGGATGAGGAAAGTATATTTACATCTATGCAGATGTTAATCCTCCTTCCATTCTCTAGTTCTGGAGCCCTTGTCAGGGGGAAAAGTTCAACCTGCCGGGCTGAGGTGCCTGAGGCAAGAGACCCACTCTCCCCGGTTTATTCTGGGCTCCCTGTGGATATCTGTTTCCTCTCTCCTTTTCCCCGAAGCTGCTGGCATCCTTGTGCCCTACTTCTCTGGGTCAGTTACAGGTATCACAGGTAGGTTAGGATGAGAAAAGTAAAATTCATCTATAACTTGCATGCATTGGTGGTCTATGGGGGAAATATGGGGATCTGATATTAAGGAGGCTGGATTTAAAGTCTGACAGACCTTTAGTTTTATTGCTGGGGTGTTAAGGAGAGGGGTCTGTATTGGGTATTTCCCCTCCACCACGTCATGCATCTATCCCCGTTAGTCTCTGATACTGCTTGTACCTGGTGGAGCATGTACACTCTGCCACAGTGCATCCACTGTGGACCATTTAGAGGTTTTTTTTTTAGCCATAAAAGTGTGGCTACTACTCCTGGAGGCAAGTGGGCCAGCCTTTGACTACCTTGTCTAATTGTTTCAAAGGATAGGCCACAGGCTGTAATATAGCCCTTTCCATTTGTCCCAACATCCTGAGTGGGTCCCACCTGTTCAGAGACCTACAACCTAAAAGGCCTTTCTGGATTTGGGAGGTCTAAAGCGGGGGCCAAGTGACGGCCTCTTTCCGAGTGTTAAAGGCCACCTTACAGGTCTCATCCCAATCAAGTGGCCCTTCTTCTTGTTTAGTTCTTCATATAGGAGTTGGGCTAGATTTCCATAACCAGGAGTCCAGATCTGGCAAACTCCAGTTATCCCCAAAAACTGTTTCCTAGTTTGGGGCAGTGGTTATTCAAGATAAAGGATTTCCTCTGAGGGTGGACATTCTTTTTCCTTCTGTAACATCCTTTTTCCTTCTGAACCCAAGGTATTTTACTTAGATTAAGCTTATATGAGTGTTCTTAGGGGGATAGTCGTTATCCCTTTTCATAAAGAAAATGTAAGGTTTTATTAGTATCCATTTAAGAGCTAGTAAAGTCTGGGCTTGCTATGAGCAAATCACCTACATATTGTATTAGGCTACTGTTTGTTATGGTTAATTCTCTTAGTTCTCTCCCCAGGGAAGTCCCAAATATATGGGGCTGTCTCTGAAACCCTGCTGTGTGGCTTACTTTGTTTCCGGGTCTCAGCACTCAAAGGCAGAACCTTTTGGGACTCAGGATGGAGGGGAACACAAAAGAAAGCATCCTTAAGTCCAGGACTAAAAATTACTTAGTGGTTCCCAAGACTTGTGTTAGGAGGGTATAGGGGTTTGGGACTGTGGGGTGGGTGGGAACCACGGTCTCACTGACTACTCTTAGATCCTGGATGATTCGATAAGATCGTTTGGTTTTAACAGTCAGGACTGAGGTGTTTCAGGAGACTCATAGGTGATTAGGATTCTGACACCCCAGTATTTGTTAACTAGTGGTCTAAGGCCCTCAAGAGCTTCTGATTTCAAAGGGTCTTTTCCAGGTGCAGGGAGCATTTGGTTTCAGGAGGATCTTTACTGGTGAGACATTTATAGCTAGTACCAGGCTGGAGACATATCATACCTGGGGATTGACTTTATCTGAGAAATAGCAGGTGTTCTTTCCTGTGTCTGACTGCAGATGTTCACACAGGTACTAGACAAAGTTATTGGTTTCTAGCTTTCCCCAAGTCACTCTGGTCTGCAGGTGGCAAAGGAGGTCTCTCCTCAGTAGAGGAACAGAGCAACTGAGGATATATAAGGGTCCCTTGCCAATTGCCCACCTTATGTGGAGGGGCTTAGCCAAATTTCAGTTTGGGGCTTTTCCATCTACCCCCATCACTGTTTTAGTCAGGGAGTTTAAAGGTCCAGGTGGGAAAGGAAAAACAGAGAAGGCAGCCCCTGTATCCAAACTGGGCTTTCCTCCTGCCCTCGTGTCCTCCTTCTCCTGGTCCCTAATTAGAAACACCTTTTTTTTTTTTTTTTTTTTGGCCTTCTCCTCTAGCTCAGAGATGGGGTCTCTGGTATTTTTTCTAGTTTTTGTAATTTTTTCCATATGTCAGGGTTGCCTGGGGTTAGGAAGGGATGGACCAGCGGGACTCTACCTTCAGTACTTTCTGATTCATGTGGGTAAAATTTTTGAGTGCTTCCATGAGCCTTCCCCTAAACAGGGCCAGATTTCCTCTCTCTCCCTGGGTAACCTCTTTTATTATAATTAATGGCCTTCTGGACTCACTGGGTCATTCCGTGCAGTAGGCAAATAATCATGTATCTTAGGGATTCCATCTCTGCATTTGTTTTGGGGTCCCATTCGGGCTTTGCAGAGGGGATTGCCTCTTCTGCAGGGGCTAGGTCTGCATCCACCCATGCAATTCATCAGCCTGATCTAGGATTTTAGATCTTTTCTGGCCTGATCTAGGGTTATAGCTTTTTCTTTACCTTTGCAATACCAATTGAGGATGACCAACACATCCCTCCAAGTAAGGGCTTAAGGCACCCAAATTCACCTAAATTTTGGGGGTTTTCAGAATATGAAATCCATTTTTCCCTAACATCTCACTGAATGATGTTTTGCATGGAAAAGGAACATGACCCTACATGGATCTCCCTTCCCCATCTGGTACCTCTCTTTGGGGACAAATTTTGCCTGAGGGAGACCTTTCTTCATGTGGAAGGTAAAGCTTATTTCCTGATCAAAATTGCATGGGGGAAGGGGCATAAGGAGGCAGACCTGAGGCAGTGGTAAGGACTTTCTCCCCGGTCTTGTGGTCTAGAGGGCAGCCACAACTTCCCTTGCCCTCCCTGCCTGCTTTGGAAGAATTAGGAGAACATTGAGGGCATTTTCCATCCCAACCTTTGCCAAAATAACTTTGAAGGAGCATTTATCAGAGTCTCTGAGCTTACATTTTCTCATTTGTGGGGGCTCTTGGTAGAGGTACATAAAGACTTGGGCATAGGGTAACTCATTGTTTTTACCCTTGTGTTAAATGGTGCTAAATCCATTTCTCAAGGAGTAGATAAGCTAATCCTGGGTGCAGTATCTGATAAGATTTTTCATTTTTAGTGCATCCAGCCAGTATTTGTCCCAGACAACTCAGTGGTGTGTCTGAAGGGAATCTGAGCTTGTTTCCTGTTTTGATGGCAATATAGTTTGTACCAGTGCTAGGGCAGATGTCCCTGTTTCTGATTCTAGAGAGGTTGCAAGTTCTCTCTTGGTAGCAGAGCACCTGATTGTATATGCACCAAAAGAAATGCTTAGTGGTAAGTGCAGTCACGGGGGCTCTAGGGCTGGTCCCAGTAGATTTAAGTTAACCTGTAGATGTAAGTCTAAGGTGTTAACTTTCATCCAAGACCAGGTGCAACTGTACAGAACCCTGTCAACCACTTCCACCTGGACGCATTCAGTCCATTGGACAACCAAATGACTGAATTTATAGAAACAGGCAGCCTGACTGCGGTCTTCTATCTTCTAGTTAACCCCCAGGAACAGAAAGCGCAACTGACAGGGAGGAAAGACTGTAGTGTCTCACAAATCTCTTTCAAAGACTCAAAATTTCAGATCCAAGTACTGCAAACAGAGTAAACAAATACCTTGGGTCTTCAAAGATTCCAAAGGGAGGAAAGGGGGCCAGGTTGAAGGAAGAGAGGAAGGAGGAGGGGCAGTATTTGTCCTTTTGGTGGCTGGCTTATTTACTTAAACTCATATACTCAAGCTTCATCCATGTTGCAGCATGTTACACGATGTCATTCTCTTTTAAGCCAAAATAATGTTTTGTGTATAAACCACATTATCTAATGTGTTACAGTTTCAATCATGCAAGATGTAAAAATTGTAGGAATCTGTTCGATAACTTGCATAGAGTTAACAATTCTGTTCACTTCAGAGTTTTTAAGAAGGTAGATTTCATGCTGTGAGTTCTTTACCAAAATGCAATTTACATTTTGATGCCCAGGTCACTAAAGATACAGATTTTCAGATTTAATTGGTCTGGGATGGGATCTAGGGATTTCGTGGTTTGATTTTGTTGGTTGGTTGGTTTTATATTTCCTGTGGTAATTCTGAGTTGTAGCTGACCAAGACAGTTTTAACATTCTCCTCAACTTGATTAAACAAATTTTTTCTTGATCACAGGCCCCTGCCCTCTCTTTTCATAGAGCATTTGTTGTTGTTCAGGTGCTCTGTAGTGTCTGACTCTCTGTGCTCCCATGAATGGCAGCATGCCAGGCTTCCCTTCATTATCTCCAAGAGTTTGCTCAAAACTCTGTCGCCCCCTTTTCTTCCTTCCCTCAATCTATCCCAGCATCAGGATCTTTTCCAGTGAGTTCACTCTTCACATCAGGTGGCCAAAGTATTGGAGCTTTAGCGTCAGTCCTTCCAATGAATATTCAGAGTTTATTTCCTTTAGGATTGACTGGTTTGATCTCCTTGCTGTCCAAGGGACACACACAAGTCTTCTCCAACACCACAGTTGTAAGCATCAATTCTTCAGTGCTCGGCCTTCTTTATGGTCCAGCTCTCACATCTGTACATGACTACTGGAAAAATCATAGCTTTGACTATACAGACCTTTGTTGACAAACACATGTCTCTGCTTGTTAATACACTGTCTAGGTTTGTCATAGCTTTTTTCCCAAGGAGCGAGTGTCTTTTAATTTCATGGCTGCAGTCAGCATCTGCAGTGATTTTGGATCCCAAGAAAATAGTCTTGTTTCCATTTTTTCCCCATCTATTTGCCATGATGTGATGGGACTGGATGACATGAACTTCGTTTTTTGAATGCTGAGTTTTAAGCAAGAGGCTTTTTAGTTCCTCTTTGTTTTCTGCCATTAAGGTGGTGTCATCTGTATAGCTGAGGTTTTTGATATTTCTCCCAGCAATCTTGATTCCAGTTTGTGAGTCATCTAGCCCAGCATTTTGCATGATATTCTATGCATATAAACTAAATAAGCAGGGTGACCGTATATAGCCTTGATGTAGTCCTTTCCCAGATTTGGAACCAGTTTGTTGTTTCTTGTTTGGCTCTAATGGCTGCTGCTTGACCAGCATACAGTTCTCAGGAGGCAGGTAAGGTGGTTCAATATTCCCATCTCTTTAAGAATTTTTCACAGTTTGTTGTGATCTTTATAGCCAAAGGCTTTAGCATAGTCAGTGAAGCAGAATAAATGTTTTTCGAAATTCCCTTGCTTTTTCTATGATCTATTGGATGTTGGCAATTGATCTCTGGTTTCTCTACCTTTTCTAAATCCAGCTTGCAAATTTGGAAGTTCTTGGTTCATGTATTGTTGAAGCCTAGCTTGAAGGATTTTGAGCATTACCGTGCTAGCCTGTGAAATGAGTGCAATTGTGCAGTAGTTTGAACATTTATTGGCATTACCTTTCTTTGGGATTGGAATGAAAACTGACCTTTTCCAGTCCTGAGGCCACTGCTTTGTTTTACAAATTTGCTGGCATATTGAGTGCAGCACTTTCACAACATCATCTTTTAGGATTTGAAATAGCTCAACTGGAATTCCATCACCTCCATGAGCTTTGTTTGTAGTGAAGCTTCCCAAGGCCCACTTGATTTCACACTCCAGGATGTCTGGCTCTAGGTGAGTGATCAGACCATCATGGTTATCTAGGTCATGAAAATCTTTTTTGTACAGTTCTTCTGTGTATTCTTGCCACTTCTTAATATCTTCTCCTCCTGTTAGGTCCATACCATTTCTGTCCTTTATTGTGCCTATCTTTGAGTGAAACTTTCCCTTGGTATCTGTAATTTTCTTGAAGAGATCTGTAGTCTTTCCCATTCTGTTGTTTTCTTCTATTTCTTTGCATTGTTCACTTAAGAAGGATTTCTTGTCTCTCCTTGCTTCTCTTTGGAACTCTGTATATAGATGGATATATCTTTCCTTTTCTCCTTTGCTGTTCACTTCTCTTCTCTTCTTGGCTATTTTCTAAACTAAATGTTTAGAAAAACTGATTGTGCATTTTTTCTCTGTTCCTTGAAATGTATGTAATTCTTTTCCCAACCTCTTTCTTTGGAAGGGTAAGAAATGACATGAAACTGTTGGGTTGGCCAAAAAGTTTGTTTGGGTTTTTCCGTTAAATTATAGAAAAAACCTGAATGAACTTTTTTGCCAACTCAGTATTAGGGTGGCCAGAAAGAAACAGGGGACCAATGTGTAGGTATTGAACTGCTTTTCATTTCCACAGAGAAACAGTTGGGATAAGAGACAGAGAAGAGAGGGTGACAAAGATAATATTAATTTTCAGATTGCCCCTGAAAACTCTTTTTATCTGTACTACTGCCTAGGTAATTGTGTCCAACTCTTGATGTGACCCCATGGACTACTCAGTCCGTGGAATTCTCCAGGCCAGAATGCTGGAGTGGGTAGCCTCTCCGTTCTCCAGGCAATCTTCCCAACCCAGGGATTGAACCCAGGTCTCCCGCATTGCAGGCGGATTCTTTACCAGCTGAATCACAAGGGAAACCCAAGAAAACATTAAGACTAACTAAAGCACCCTTAGCTAAGTCCTAGTTTTCTACATTCAAATTCTACCCTCTTTGTAGCAGGAAGAATTGGGGAGTAGGAAAGCAACTGATAGGAACCTGCATCAATCTCCCTCCTCAGTATCAGTTTAGGTCAGTGTATGTAGCATGTAATTTTCATAGAATTGGTTATATGTGGATGAGGATTATAGCCAGATGTGTAGGAATAATTCCATGGAGAGTTTGTGAAAGTTCAATTCCCAGATCAGAAGTTAGGTCTGTTACCAAATTAGATGTGAGGCCCTCCTCCTGGGGTCCTAGCTGAACCAAAGCCCCACCCCTGCCCAGTCATGCGGTTCTTTCCTGCTCTGGTTTACCCTGCCAGTGAGGAAACTGAGTTTGGGGCAAGCCAAACAGGCCTTCATTCAACCCCACAGAATGGAGAAAGGGAGCTCAGGTTCTAAAGATAACTTCTCTCTGAGGGGTTAGATGGTGGCGGGGAGGAGGGGGTGGCTTTTAAAGGGTAAGAGGCAAGTGCATGATCAGAAATTGGGAAAAAGGGTGGAGATTTCCAGGAATAGCCTGTGCATTGCTCAGTCCTTCAGCATATGGCATATCTTGCTTAGCAGGGGACAAGTCCCCCCCATTGGGCAAAGATCTTAGTGTGGTAATGAAGCAAAGGCAACGTTCTGACACCTCCAGGTTTCATCTGCACACACACATTCCTCTGGTTAAGTCAGATCCAGTTAAGGCCATTGACCACTGTGTATGTCTCCAAGTATAGCTGCAAAGTATCTTTGCCCAACATCAGGTAATTTGTAAACAGAGTTAAATCAGGGCAAGGAAAGTTGTGACCTTTAGCCTACATTGCCTGATATCTTAAATCTAGGAGGTTCTTTCTGGAGGCTTTTTTGGGGGCCTTTGTGTCATCCTGTTGAGAAATCACAGCTTGTATGGTTAAAAACAGTTTCTGCAACTGGAGTCCAGTGACGTGGAGCCTTAGTGACATGTCTAGAAGTTGGAGAGAACCTTCTTCCTGCATGGAACTCAGCACTGTTTCCACACTTAAACTTCTGGTACATAGAAAGGGAGAGACAGTGTCTCTTGGCATTGGGTATAGGCATTCCCATGTATGCTATGGAGATTGCAGAATTTTTCCAACTGTATTAGACAAGGCTCGAAGGGGAGTCAAAGCAGGATGGGAGGAAGCCACATTGGTACTGAAGCTAACAAAAAGGTTTGAACGTCCAGGGGAGGCACCCCTTTGTAATGCCTAGAGGATACTGGGGAGTTCCCAGTGTGCGTCCTAAGTCCTGAGTGAGTGGTTATAAATCAGCAAACTTTTGGGTTAAAGCTGTATTTAAATTACCAAAATTAACTAGCAAAAACGAAAACATTCAAGAGCTGATTTTTCTTAGGATAGGCACAGGCCAGTAGATCCTATGCCAGCTGCTACTTCCTGTCATATATCCGTGCCTGTATCAGTCAGCAAGTTTGCTGTGAAGCTGACCTCAGAGTGATAAGGACCAGGCTGTCCATGCTGGTCTTACATACAGAACTCCTGAGACAACTCCAGATATGACAGAAAGTTTTCACCAAAACTTCAGAACCAATGACCAACCTGACACTTGAATTTATCTGCTTATCCACCATAAACGCAAACTCAGTGACTCCTTCTAACCCCAAATGAAAAATCTATTTTTGTATAAAAGCCTAAAAGTGTCATTGATCAGAAGTTTCATGAAAACTATAATTTAGAACTGTTGATACTACTTTCAGATAAATCTTTTATCCAGAAATGAGCAGGGGGTAAAGTTTTTATGACAAGCCAAGAAAGCATTTCTCCATTTAATTCAGAACAAATGTTCAGTCACCACATATTTGTTGAATGTCACTTGGTGCCCAGCGCTATAATCGACTGGGGAGTTACTGTTGAATAAAGGAAACATGGTCTCTACTCTGGTTGAAACTACAGTTTAGTGTAGGAAGTTGAGCATTAAGGAAATAAACTCAGTAACAAACATGAATTACTAAGAGAAAAGTGCCCTGCATGAAAAAAAAGAGCCTAGCTTGCACTTACAACCTAGTTACCTGCTTTCAACTGAAGCTCAGGCAAGAACACCCTGAAGAGGTGACAGGATGAGAGAGAGTGAAAGATGAAGTTAGCCAGGTAAGAGTAACTCAGGTATATTTAAAACCAATGTGACTAGACAACACAGCAGAACCTCTGCAGTTTGAATAAAGTATCCCTAGAGAGAGATGATATATGAGCACATGCAGTAGGAAAGATCACCTTTACAAGGATAAGGAGAAGTAAAATGCACTTTAAGTGGTAGACACAATCTTAGAATGTAGCTTATAGTCAAACTTATATATATTAAATATGCTTGTTTCCCTCAGGTGAGGTCTGTCAAGTATACTGGCTAAGCCTGGGCTTTGTGCATTCAGCCCTGGTCTGGCTCACATCTTTGTAGTTTCTGAAGAGCAGTAACTACTATTATGTCATTTACGTTACTATGTGATGACAGATACTACCTGCTAAGCAAGTAGTAAAGTTTAAAATATTTTTTTTTTTTTTTGGCCACACTGTTCAACTTGTGGGATCTTAGTTCCTCAATCAGGAATTGAACCCAGGCCCTCACTAGTGAAAGTGCAGAGTCCTAACCACTGGACCACAAGGGACTTCCCTAAAATAGTTTCAAAATTTCTAAGTGTTTTTAATGTGCTACTGTCAAGTGGTAGAAAGAAAAATGTAAAAACAGAAAAGCTTGGAAAAGACCCAGACTTGATGTTGCGTATTTAACACTCATGAGGCTTTGATTTCTGTCTGCAACTAAATCATTCTGTGATTCTGAGAAAGTCACTTATTCTAGTCAGCTAAATATCCCCATTGATAGTAACAGGAGGGGGTTATTATTTTACTCTCTGTATATTTTTTAAGGGTGTAGAATAACTCAACCTTGAAGGTACTGAGGCAAAAAAACCTTCCTTCTATACTCTCTTCTTCCTAGTTTTTATTATTGTTTAAAAATTAATTAATGAAACATTTGTGTCCTTTGTTGGTTTCATGAAATCTTACTCTCCAGAAATTTGAGGCTACTACTTATTTTGTAGCTATCTGAAGAAATTTAAGATCATAAATGTAAAATAATTTTTGAGTACTTCTGTACCAGATCTTCTGTTATTAAGTAATAAATATAGATGACCTCATTAAACTATCAAGACAACTGTATGAAGTAGATATTATTACTTCCTCCAGTTTACACATTAAAAAAAAATGAAGGATTAAAGAGACTAACTTCCCAAGGTGGTAATTTTAGAAAGTGTTGGAGCTGGTATTTTATCTTGAGTCTGGATTCTGAATTGTCTCCTTGCCTAGCACAAATTATGTAACTCTTCATAGCTGCAATAAAAAAAGAAAAATTTAGCAGATAAATTCTCAGTGTACTTGTTTTTTTATTTCTATTTATAAACTCAAGTGTTTACATCAGGAAACTTCCTAGGTAGCATCCTCCTAGGCCCTTACCTTCCTGCATAGGCTGCATAGGTTTTTTTGTGCAGAACCACTGTATTAGAATCTCCAGGTGGGTATTCATACAATTCTTGAGGACTCTGACATGTTTCACATTTTCCCCAGAAATTCAATCCAGTAGCTTCTGAGTATGAAAATGTAAATAAACCACAGAGAAATTAATTAATAGTGCCATCCTTTCCACCACTTCTTGTGAAAACCTAAGAGAATTTCCAGGAAGGAATAAAAAGAGACCACAAGTTCACACTCACCTCCCTGGCTATGTAATAAATTTCCTCAAGGGCATTTGAAATCATAATTTCAGCTTGTTGGGGGAAACAGTAAGAAATCCATGAGAATGTTCTGAAGATTAAGATACATTCTATTCTCTTTTTTTGTCTTTTAAAGACTGTGTTTCATGTTCTTGTGAAACTTTGGAACTTGCAGAACTTGGTTTCTGAGTCTAAAGATTCAAACCGCCAGTTATTTAAAGGGCAGAGCATGAGAAAACACTTGTCTAATTTGATCTTTAATAAGTCACTCCTCTGTGGCTTGACTTGCAGATGCTGTTCACCAAATCTCTTCAGTTGACATGAAAATAGTGACTAGAAGCAACCGTTGAGCTAATTTAGGCAAAAGGGTAGTAAGTGCTGAAAGGGTATTCTAGTGGTACTAGGTCAGTGATATAAGTCAATCAAAATATTTTAAAGATCAGTATGGTAAATGTGTTACTCATTCACTAACAAATTTCTAAGGCATAAGTTAGGTGAGCTCTTGTGAGCTAGGCACACTACTAATATAATTTCTCTGTGCTCTCACTTCTACAAGAGTATTGGTGCTTATTATACATTTTTTCTCTGCCATGGGTTTTCAGAGTAGAATTAAAAAAAAAGAAATGGGCTTCTGGTTTACTTTCTCGTTTAGTTTCTTGACTGAAAACAAAGTAGTTAACCAGAGCTTCATTTACCCATCTGTTACAACAGAAAATAATATCCACTTTTAATTATAAGTATTAACGTGCATCATATAGAGAGGGCGTCTTCTCCCTATATTTCTTTCATCTTTTGTAATGCTCAAAATACAGAGGGTAGTGGAATTATTTGTTACCAACTATTTTTTTCCCTGAAGATTATTAAATCTTCATTTCTAATCATTGTTAGTGTTGTACAAGAGTAATAATTCATAACTGACACAATTCCCATTTATACAATAAAAAATACCAGTGTTGTCCCCTGATAATTTCCATAGATAAGGTCCACACACACAATTTTCTGATCTTAGGACCTTCTATACAAGGTGCTGCATTGGAGAGTTGGTTTTTGAAACTTCCTCCTCTGGGTTTGTTGGCCTGTGAATCACCTCCAGGTGCTCCACTTAAGTTTATTTGTCTTTCTAAGGATCTGATGTGCTCTACTTAAAAAGGGCCTAGATTTCAGTTAGCTCTAATCTTGTTTTGATAGGGTTCTTCTGAAATTTGGGCCAAAAGGGGTTCATCTATTCATTCAAGAAGTATTTGCAATGCCTGCCATATATTGTTGCTAAATGTGAAAGTATTATGCATGACCCCAGGCTGTGTTATTTTTTTTCTTTTGGTATTAAAGCCCTCCCCAAATCAATTAAATCATGGCAAATAATTCCACTACCCTTAAGAATGGCTCAATCCAAAATGATTGTAAGGAAGAGGAAACATTTAAGTTTCTCAATTATTTAGATGCTGAGATTTTCTTTCTTTTCAGATTTTCATTTTATATTGTAATATAGTTCTTTTCCAATATTGTGTTTATTTCAGGTGCATAGCAAAGTGATTGAGTTTGTTGTTGTTCAGTCACTAAGTCACGTCTGACTCTGGGCAGCCCTATAGACTGCAGCATGCTGGGCTCCCCTGTCCTTCACTATCTCCCGGAGTTGGCTAAAATTCACGTCCATTGAGTCAGTGATGCTGTCTAACCATTGTATCCTCTGCCGCCCCCTTCTCCTTTTCAGTATTCCACAGCATCAGGGTCTTATACAATGAGTTGGCTCTTCACATCAGGTGACCCAAAATACTGGAGCTTCAGGATGCAGTCCTTTCAATGAATATCCATGGTTGATTTCCTTTAGGATTGACTGGTTTGATCTCCTTGCAGTCCAAAGGAGTCTCAGGAGTCTTTTCCATCATGACAATTCAAAAGCATCAATTCTTTGGTGCTTAGCTTGTTTTATGGTCCACCTCTCACATCTGTATGTGACTACTTAAAAATCATAGCTTTCACTCTATGGACCTTTGTCAGTAAAGCAATGTCTCTGCTTAATATACTGTCTAGATTTGTCATACTTTACTTCCAAGGAGCAAGCATCATACACACACACACACACACACACACACGGAGCAAGCATCACTCACACACACACACACACACACACACACACACACCTTCCCCAAACTTTAAACATTTTTATTTTGTATTGGGGTATAGCCAGTTAACCCCAGTTAACAGTGTCATGGTAGTTTCAGGTGAACAGTGAAGGGACTCAGCCATGCATATTCATGTCTCTATTCTCCCCCAAACTCCTCTCACATCTAGGCTGGCATATAACATTGAGCAGAGATCCATGTGCGATACAGTTGGTCCTTGCTGGTTATCCATTTAAAATATAGCAGTGTGTCCATGATATACATGACTTTCCCAAAGTCCCTAACTGTCCTTTCCCCCTGGCAACCATAAGTTTATTTTCTAAGTCTATGAGTCTCTTTTGTAAGTAAGTTCATTTGTATCATTTCTTTTAAGATATCGCATATCAGGGGTGTCATACAATATTTCTCCTTCTCTGTATGACTGACTTCAGTTAGTATGACACTCTATAGGTGCATCTGTGTTGCTGCAAATGGCATTATTTTATTCTTTTTAATGGCTGAGTAGTATTCCGTTGTGTATTATGCACAACATCTCTATCCATTCCTCTGTCAGTGGACATTTAGGTTGCTTCCATGTCCTGGCTGTTGTAAACAGTACTGCAATGAACATTGGGGTGCATGTATCCTTTTGGATCATGTTTTTCTCTGGATATATGCCCAGGAGTGGGATTGCAGGGTCATCTGGTAGCTCTATTTTTGTTTTTTTTTTTTTTTTTTCTATTTTTGTTTTTTTAAGGAACTTACATACTGTTCTCCATACTGGCTGTACTGATTTAAATTCCCACCAACAGTGTAGGGGGGTTTCCCCACTCTACATCCTCTCCAGCATTTATTGTTTGTGGGTTTTTTTATGATAGCCATTCTGGATGGTGTGAGGTGATATGCTGTTATAGTTTTGATTTCCATTTTTCTAATAATTGGTTATGTTGAACATCTTTTCATGTACCTCTTGGCAATCTGTATGTCTTCTTTGGACAAATGTCTATTTAGGTCTTCTGCCCATTTGTTGATTTGATTGTGTTGATGCTTTAAGCATCATGAGCTATTTGTAAGTTTTTGAGACTAATCCCTTTTGGTCACATCATTTGCAAATATTTTCTCCCATCTATGGGTTGTCTTTCATTTTGTTTGTTTCCTTTGCTATGTAGCAGCTTTTGAGTTTAAGCAGGTCCCATTTGTTTCTTTTTGTTTTTATTTCCATTATTCTGGGAGAGGAATAGAAAAAGATATTGCTGCAATTTATGAGTGTTCTGCCTAAGTTTTCCTCTAGGCATAAATTCATCAGTGAGCCCTAGTAGTTTTCTGGTAGCATTTTTAGGATGTTCTATGTGTAATATCATGTCATCTGCAAACAGTGATGGTTTTATTTGTTTTCCAATTTGAATTCCTTTTATTTCTTCTTTTCTGATGGCCATGGCTAGGACTTCCAAACTGTGTTGAATGAAAGTGGTGAGAGTGGACATCCTTCTTGTTCCTGATTTTGGCGGAAATGCTTTCAGTTTTTCACCGTTGAGAATGATGTTTCCTATGGGTCTGTCACATACGGCACTTATAATGTTGAGGTAGCTTTCTTCTTTACCAACATTCTGAGGAGTTTTTATCATAAATGGGTGTTGAATTTTGTCAGCATCTTTTTCTGCATCTGTTGAGAAGAATATATGATTTTCATTCTTCAATTTGTAGTATGATATGCCATGTTGATTTTGCACGTATCAATGTGATGTATCATACATGCATCACTATGATAAATCCAATTTGATCATGGTATAAGATCCTTTTAATATGCTGGATTCAGTCGGCTAGTGTTTTGTTGAGGATTTTTGCATCTATTTTTGCTGAATGATATTGGCCTGTAATTTTCTTTTTCCTTATTCTTTTTTGGTATCTTTGTCTCATTTTTGGTATCAGGGTGATGGTAGCCTCATAGAATGAGTTTGGGAATGTTGCTTTGTCAGCATTTTTTGGGAAGAATTTCAGAAGGAAGTTGTTAACTTTCCTCTAAATGACTGATATAATTGGCCCGTGAAGCTATTTGCTTGAGGACTTTTGTTTGGAAGATTTTTAATCAGGTTCAATTTCAGTACTTGTTATATTTTTCAGTACTTGTTATATTTATATTTTCTATTTCTTCCTAATTCAATCTTTGTAAGGTTTTTGTCCATTTGTAGGTTGTAGTATTGTATATGTCCCACTTCTAGTTTACCCATTTCGTTGGCATATAGTTGCTTGTGGTGGTCTCTTATGATCCTTCATATTTCTATGGCATCATGTTTAACTTCCTTTTCATTTCCAATTTTACTGATTTGAGTCCTCAGTATTTTTTTCTTGGTGAGTCTGGCTAAAAAGTTTTTAACAATTTTGTTTATCTCTTCAAAGAATCAACTTTTACTCTTTTGATCTTTGCTATTGTTGCTTTATCTCTGTTTTTTTTCTGCTTTGATCTTTTAAGTTTCTTTCTACTAACTTTGGGTTTCATTTTTTCTTCTTTTTCTAGTTGTTTTAGGTGTAAAGTTAGGTTCTTTATTTGATATTTTTCTTATTTCCTGAGTTAAGATTGTATTCCTGTAAACTTCCCTCTTAGATCTGGTTTTGCTGTGTCCCATATATGGGTTTTGGATTGTTGTTTTCATTTATCTCTTAGTATTTTTTTAATTTCTTCTTTGATTTTTTTCAGTGATCCATTGGTTATTTAGTAACATATGCTTTAATATGTATCTGTGTTTTTTGTAGTATTTCCCCTATAATTGATTTCTAATCTTATAGCATTGTAGTCAGAAATATGCTTGATATGATTTCAATTTTTAAAAATTTACTGAGGTTTGGTTTGTGATCCAAGATGTGATCTATCCTGGAAGATGTTCCATGTGCACTTCAGAAGAAGGTATATTCTCCTGCTTTTAAGATGGAATGTCCTATAAATAACAATTGAGTCTGTCCAGGATAACATATCATTTAATTTTCTATCTGGTTTATCTGTTCATTGATGAAATTGGTGTGTTAAAGTCCCTCACTGTTACTGTGTTAAGATTCCCCTTTTGTTGATGTTAGTATTTGCTTTATATGTTGACATGCTCATATATTGGGTGCATACATGTCATCATTATATCTTCTTGGATTGATCCTTTGATTGTTGCATGCATGTGTACTGACTTGCTTCAGTTGTGTCCAACTCTGTATGACCCAATGGACTGTAGTCTGCCAGACTCCTCTATCCAAGGGATTCTTCAGGCTAGAATACCAGAGTGGGTTGCCATACCCTCCTCCAGGGGATCTTCCTGACCCAGGGTTTGAACCTGCATCTCTTTTGTCTTCTGCATTGGCAGGCAAGTTCCTTAACACTTGTGCCACCTGGTCTTTACTTGTCTTTTGTAACAGTCTGTTTTAGCATCTGTTTTGTCTTATATGAGTATTACTTACTCCAACATTCTTTTGATGTCAGTTTTCATGGAATATCTTTTTGGATCCTGTCACTTTCAGTGTGTTGTCCAGTCGTGTCCAACTATTTGTGACCCCATGGACTGCAGCATGCCAGGCTTCCCTATCCTTCACTATCTCCCAGAGTTTGCTCAAACTCATGTCCGTTGAGTCGGTATTGCCATCCAACCATCTTGTCTTCTGTTGCCCCCTTCTCCTGCCCTCAGTCTTTCCCAGCATCAGGGTCTTTTCCAGTCAGCTCTTCACACAGGTGGCCAAAGTATTGGAGCTTCGGCTTCAGCATCAGTCCTTCCATTTAATATTCAGGGTTGATTTCCTTTAGGATTGACTGGTTTGATCTCCTTTCTGTCCAAGGGACTCTCAAGAGTCTTCTCCAGCAGAGTTTGAAAGCATCAGTTCTGCCGTGCTCAACCTTCTTTATGGTCCAACTCTCACATCCATACACGACTACTAGAAAAACCAAAGCTTTGACTATGTGGCCTTTGTGGGCAAAATATGTCTCTGCTTATTAACATGCTGGCTAGGTTTGTCACAGCTTTACTTCCAAGGAGCAAGTGTCTTAATTTTATGGCTGAAGTCACCATCCACACTGATTTTGGAGTCCAAGAAAATAAAGTCAGTCACTGTTTCCATTGTTTTTCCATCTATTTGCCATAAAGTGATGGGACTGGATGCCATGATCTTTGTTTTTTGAATATTGAGTTTTAAGCCAGCTTTTTCACTGTGCTCTTGTCAAGAGACTCTTCAGTTCTTCTTTGTTTTCTGCCATTAGCATGGTGTCATCTGCATGTCTGAGTTTATTCATATTTCTCCCGGCAGTCTTGATTTCAACTTGTGCTTCATCCAGCCTGGCATTTCACATGATGTACTCTGCATTTAATTTAAATAAGCAGGGTGATGATGTACATCTTTGATGTACTCCTATCCCGATTTTGAACCAGTCCATTGTTCCATGTCCAGTTCTATTTGTTGCTTCTTGACCTGCATACAGGTTTCTCAGGAGACAGGTAAGGTGGTTTGATCTTCCCATCTCTTTAAGAATTTTCCACATTTTGTTGTGATCTACATAATCAAAGGCTTTAGCATAGTCGATGAAGCAGAAGTAAATGTTTTTTCTGGATTTCTCTTGCTTTTTCTGTAATCCAACGGCTGTTGGCTTCTGCCTTTTCTAAATCCAGCTTGTGCTACTGGAAGTTCTCAGTTCACATACTGTTGAAGCCTAGCTTGAAGGATTTTGAGCATTATCTTGTTAGCACATGAATGAACACAGCTGTGTGGTAGTTTGAACATTCACTGGCTTTGCCCTTCTTTGGGATTGGAATGAAAGCCGACTTTTTTCAGTCCTCTTGTCACTGCTGATTTCTAAATTTGCTGGCATATTGACTGCAACACTTTCACAGCATCATCTTTTAGGATTTGAAGTAGTTCAGCTGGAATTCCATCACCTGCACTAGGTACGTTCGTAGTTATGCTTCCTAAGTCCCACTTGACTTCACACTCCAGGATGTCTTGTCTAGGTGAGTGACCATACCATAGTGGTTATCCAGGTCATTAATATCTTTTTTGTATAGTTCTTTGGTGTATTCATGCAACCTCTTCTTAATCTCTTTTGCTTCTGTTAGGTCCATACTGTTTCTGTCCTTTATTGTGCCCATCTTTGCATGAAAGGATCCCTTGGAGTCTGATTGTCTTGAGATCTCTAGGCTTTCCTATTTTATTTTTTCCCTCCTTTTCTTTGCATTGTTTATTTAAGAATGAGTTCTTATTTCTCCTTGCTATTCTTTGGAACTCTGCATTCAGGTGGGTATATCTTTCCTTTTCTCCTTTGCCTTTCACTGCTCTTCTTTTTTCAGCTGTTTGTAATGCATCCTTAGACAACCTTTTTGCCTTATTGCATTTCTTTTTCTTTTTTTGAAATATATTTTACTTTAATTGGAGGCTAATTACTTAACAATATTGTGGTGGTTTTTGCCATACATTGGCATGAATCAGCCATGGGTGTACATGTGTCCCCTATCCCGAACCCTCTTCCCATCTCCCTCCACATGCCATCTCTCTGGGTTGTCCCAGAGCACTTTGAGTGCCCCGTTTCATGCATTGATATTGGCGTGGTCATCTGTTTCACATATGGTAATATACATGTTTCAATGATATTCTCTCAAATCATCCCACCCTTGCCTTCTCCCAGAGTCAAAAAGTCTGTTCTTTATATCTGTGTCTTTTGCTGTCTTGCATATAGGGTCATCATTACCATCTTTGTAAATTCCGTATATATGTGTTAATATACTGTATTGGTGCTTTTCTTTCTGACTGACTTCACTCTGTATAATAGGCTCCAGTTTCATCCACTCCTCATTAGAACTGATTCAAATGCTTTCTTTTTAATAGCTGAGTAATATTACATTGTGTATGTGTACCACAACTTTCTTATCCATTTGTCTGCCAATGGACATTTAGGTTGCTTCCATGTCCTAGCTATTGTAAACAGTTCTGTGGTGAACATGGGGTACATGTGTCTCTTTCAGTTCTGGTTTCCTCAGTATGTATGCGCAGCAGTGGGATTGCTGGGTCATATGGCAGTTCTATTTCCATTTTTTTAAGGAATCTCCACACTGGGGAGATTCTCCACAGTGGCTGTACTAGTTTGCATTCCCACCACCTTCTCCAGCATCTCCACCCTCTCTCCAGCATTTATTGTTCGTCAACTTTTTGATGGCAGCCATTCTGACTGGTGTGAGATGGTACCTCATTGTGGTTTTGATTTGCATTTCTCTGACAATGAGTGATGTTGAGCATCTTTTCATGTGTTTATTAGTCATCTGTATGTCGTATTTGGAGAAATGTCTGTTTAGTTCTTTGGCCCGTTTTTTGATTGGATCGCTTATTTTTCTGGTATTGAGCTGCATGAGCTGCTTGTATATTTTTAAGATTAATTCCTTTTCAGTTGCTTGGTTTGCTGTTGTTTTCTCCTCTGCTGAAGGCTGTCTTTTCACCTTATAGTTTCTTTCATTGTGCAAAAGCTTTTAAGTTTAATTAGGTCCCATTTGTTTATTTTTGCTTTTATTTCCATTACTCTGAGGGGTGGGTCATAGAGGATGTTGCTGTGATTTAGGTCAGAGAGTGTTTCGCCTGTGTTTTCCTCTAGGAGTCTTATAGTTTCTGGTTTTACATTTAGATCTTTAATCCATTTTGAGTTTATTTTTGTGTATGGTGTTATAAAGTGTTCTAGTTTCATTCTTTTACAAGTGGTTGACCAGTTATCCCAGCAATACTTGTTAAAGAGATTGTCTTTTCTCCATTTTATATTTTTGCCTCCTTTTTCAAAGATAAGGTGTCCATAGGTGCATGGATTTACCTCTGGGCTTTCTGTTTTGTTCCACTGATCTATATTTCTGTCTTTGTGCCAGTACCATACTGTCTTGATGACTGTATCTTTGTAGTATAGTCTGAGGTCAGGCAGGTTGATTCCTCCAGTTCCATTCTTCTTTCTCAAGATTGCTTTGGCTATTCGAGTTTTTTTTGTAATTCCATACAAATTGTGAAATTACTTGTTCTAGTTCTCTGAAAAATACCGTTGGTAGCTTGATAGGGATTGCATTGAATCTGTAGATTGCTTTGGGTAGTATCCTCATTTTCACTGTATTGATTCTTTAGATCCATGAACATGTTATATTTCTCCATCTATTTGTGTCATCTTTGATTTCTTTCATCAGTGTTTTATAGTTTTCTATGTATTGGTCTCTTGTTTCTTTAGTAGACTTGTTCCTGAGTATTTTATTCTTTTCATCGCAATGGTGAATGGGATTGTTTCCTTATTTTCTTTTTCTGTTTTCTCATTGTTAGTGTATAAGAATGCAAGGGATTTCTGCATATTAATTTTATATCCTGCAACTTGACTATATTCATTGATTAACTCTAGTAATTTTCTGGTGGTATCTTTAGGGTTTTCAATGTAAAGGATCAAGTCATCTGCAGACAGTTTTACTTCTTCTTTTTTAATATGTATTCCTTTTTATTTCTTTTTCTTTTCTAATTGCTCTGGCTAAAACTTGCAAACCTATGTTGAATAGAAGTGGTGAGGGTGGGCACCCTTGTCTTGTTTCTGACTTTAGGGGAAATGTTTTCAGTATTTTGCCATTGAAGATAATGTTGGCTGTGGTTTTATCATATATGGCTTTTTTATGGTGAGGTATGTTCTTTCTATGCTTGCTTTCTGGAGTGTTTTTATCATAAATGGGTGTTGAGTTTTGTCAAAGGCTTTCTCTGCATCTGTTGAGTTAATCATATGGTTTTTATCTTTACATTTGTTAATGTGGTGTATCACATTGATTGATTTGTGAATATTGAAGAATCCTTGCATCCCTGGGATAAAGCCCACTTGGTTATGATGTATGATCTTTTTAATATGCTGTTGGATTCTGTGCTAGAGTTTTGGTGAGTATTTTTGCATCTGTGTTCATCAGTGATATTAACCTGTAGTTTTCTTTTTTTGTGTAATCTTTGTCTGGTTTTGGTATTAGGGTGATGGTGTCCTCATAGAATGAGTTTGGAGTTTACCTTCCTCTTCAATTTTCTGGAAGAGCTTGAGTAGGATAGGTGTTAGCTCTTCTCTAAATTTTTGGTAGAATTCAGCTGTGAAGCCATCTCATCCTGGGCCTTTGTTTGTTGGAAGATTATTGATTACAGTTTTGATTTTCATGTTTGTTTGTGATGGGTCTGTTTGGATTTCTGATTTCTTCCTGGTTCAGTTTTGGAAGGTTATACTTTTTCTATAAATTCATTCATTTCTTCTGAGCTGTCCATTTTATTGGCATATAGTTGCTGATAGTAGTCTATTATGATCCTTTGTATTTCTGTGTTGTCTGTTGTGATTTCTCCATTTTCATTTCTAATTTTGTTGATTTGATTCTTCTCCCTGTTTTCTTGATAAGGATAAGTCTGGCTAATTGGTGTGTCTATTTTATTTATCTTCTCAAAGAACCAGCTTTAATTTTGTTGATTTTTGCTATAGTTTCCTTTGCTTTATTTTCATTTATTTCTGCCCTAATTTTAATGATTTCTTTCCTTCTATTAACCCTCAGGTTCTTCATTTCTTCTTTTTCTAGTTGCTTTAGGTGTAAAGTTAGGTTATTTACTTGATTTTTCTCTTGTCTCGAGGTAAGCTTCTATTGCTATGGACCTTCCCCTTAGTACTGCTTTTTACTGAATCCCATTGGTTTTGGGTTGTCATGTTTTCATTTTCATCTGTTTCTATGCATGTTTTGATTTCCTTTTTGATTTCTTCCTTGATTTGTTGGTTTTTCAGAAGCATGTTGTTTACCCTCCATAGGTTTGTGTTTTTAATAGTTTTTTTTTTCCCTGTAGTTGGCATCTAATCTTACTGCATTGTGATCAGATAAGATGCTTGACATGATTTCATGTTTTTTGAATTTACGAAGGCTAGATTTATGGCCCAGGATGTGATCTGTCCTGGAGAATGTGCTGTGTGCACTTGAGAAAAAAGGTTAAATTCATTGTTTTGTGGTGAAATGTCCTCAGTTCAGTTTAGTCGCTCAGTCATGTCCAACTCTTTGCAACCCCATGAACTGCAACACGCCAGGCCTCCTTGTTCATCACCAGCTCCCAGAGTTTACCCAAACTCACGTCCATTGATGAGTGATGCCATCCAACCATCTTATCCTGCGTTGTCCCATTTTCCTCCCACCTTCAATCTTTCCGAGCATCAGAGTCTTTTCAAATGACTCAGCTCTTTGCATCAGGTGGCCAAAGTATTGGAGTTTCAGCTTCAACATCAGTCCTTCCAATGAACACCCAGGGCTGATCTCCTTTAGGATGGACTGGTTGGATCTCCTTGCAGTCCAAGGGACTCTCAATAGTCTTTTCCAACACCACAGTTCAAAAGCATCCATTCTTTGGAACTCAGCTTTCATTATGGTCCAACTCTCACATCCATACATGACTACAGGAAAAACCAAAGCTTTGACTAGACAGATCTTTGTTGGCAAAGTAATGTCTCTGCTTTTTAATATGCTAGGTTGCTCATAGCTCATATGCTAGGTCTAGGTTGCTCATAGCTTTTCTCCCAAGGAGTAAGCGTGTTTTAATTTCATAGCTGCACTCACCATCTACAGTGATTTTGGAGCCCCCAAAAATAAAGTCAGCCACTATTTCCACTGTTTCCCCATCTATTTGCCATGAAGTGATGGGACCAGATGCCATGATATTAGTTTTCTGAAAGTTTAGCTTTAAGACAGCTTTTTCACTCTCCTCTTTCACTTTCATCAAGAGGCTCTTTAGTTCTTCTTCACTTTCTGCCATAAGGGTGGTGTCATCTGCATATCTGAGGTTATTGTTATTTCTCTTGGCCATCTTGATTCCAGCTCGTGCTTCTTCCAGCCCAGCATTTCTCATGATGTACTCTGCATATAAGTTAAATAAGCAGGGTGACAATATACAGCTTTGATGTACTCCTTTTCCTATTTGGAACCAGTCTGTTGTTCCATGTCCAGTTCTAACTGTTGCTTCCTGACCTGCATACAGGTTTCTCAAGAGGCAGGCCAGGTGGTCTGGTATTCCCATCTCTTTCAGGATTTTCCACAGTTTATTGTGATCCACACAGTCAAAGGCTTTGGCACAGTCAATAAAGCAGAAATAGATGTTTCTCTGGAACTCTCTTGGCTTTTTGATGATCCATCAGATGTTGGCAATTTGATCTCTGGTTCCTCTGCCTTTTCTAAAACCATCTTGAACATTTGGAAGTTCAGGGTTCACATATTGATGAAATGTCCTATAGATATTAATTAGGTCTAACTGGTCCATTGTATCATTTAAAGTTTGTGATTCCTTGCTAATTTTCTGTAGGTTGATCTGTCCATAGGTGTGAGTGGGGTATTAAAGTCTCCCACTATTATTGTGCTACTGTTAATTTCCCATTTCATACTTGCTAGCATTTGCCTTATGTATTGAGGTACTCCTATGTTGGATACATATATATTTATAATTTTTATGTCTTCTTGGATTGATCCTTTGATCATTACATAGTGTCCTTTGTCTCTTTTCCCAATCTTTATTTCAAAGTCTATTTTATGTGACATGAGTATTGCCACTCCTGCTTTCTTTTGGTCTCCATTTGCATGAAATATCTTTTTCCAGCCCTTCACTTTCAATCTGTATGTGTCCCTTGGTTTGAGGTGGGTCTCTTGGAGATAGCATATATAGGGGTCTTGTTTTTGTATCCATTTAGCCAGTCTTTGTCTTTTGGTTGGGGCATTCAACCCATTTACATTTAAGGTAATTATTGGTAAGTATGATCCTGTTGCCATATACTTTGTTTTTTGGATTTGAGTTTATGAACCTTTTCTGTCTTTTCTGTCTAGAAAAGATCCTTTATCATTTGTTGAAGAGCTAGTTTGGTGGTGCTGAATTCTCTCAGCCTTTGCTTGTCTGTAAAGCTTTTGATTTCTCCTTCATATTTCAATGAGATCCTTGCTGGGTATAGTAATCTGGGTTGTAGGTTTTTCTCTCTCATCAGTTGAAGTGTGTCCTTCCATTCCCTTCTGGCCTGGAGAGTTTCTGTTGAAAGATCAGCTGTTATCCTTCCGTGGAGATCCCCTTGTGTGTTTTTGCTGCTTTTAATATTTGCTCTTTGTGTTTCATCTTCATTAGTTTGATTAATATGCGTCTTGGGGTGTTTCACCTTGGATTTATGCTGTTTGGGACTCTTTGGGTTTTGGGACTCTCTAGGGAAGTTTTCTGGTGAAGGCAATGGCACCCCACTCCAGTACTCTTGCCTAGAAAATCCCATGGATGGAGGAACCTGGTAGGCTGCAGTCCATGGGGTCGCTAGAAGTCGGACACGACTGAGCGACTTCACTTTCACTTTTCACTTTCACGCATTGGAGAAGGAAATGGCAACCCACTCCAGTGTTCTTGTCTGGAGAATACCAGGAACGGGGGAACCTGGTGGGCTGGCCGTCTGTGGGGTCGCACAGAGTCGAACACGACTGAAGCAACTTAGCAGCAGCAGCAGGGAAGTTTTCAACTATTATCTCCTCAAGTATTTTCTCATGCCCTTTCTTTTTGCCTTCTTCTTTTGGTACTCTGATGATTCAAAGGTTGGGGCATTTAACATTGTCCCAGGGTCTCTGAGGTTGTCCTCATTTTTTTTTTTCATTCTTTTTTCCTCTCTGCTTCATTTATTTCCACCATTCTATCTTCCACCTCACTTATCCTATCTTCTACCTCAGTTATTCTACTGTTGGTTCCCTCCAGAGTGCTTTTGATCTCATTTATTGCATTATTCATTATTGATTGACTTCTTTATTTCTTCTAGGTCCTTGTTAAACATTTCTTGCATCTTCTGAACTCTTGTCTAGTCTGTTTATCTGTAACTCCATTTTGTTTTTAAAATTCTGGATCATTTACACTGTCATTTTTCTGAATTCTTTTTCAGGTATACTCCCTTTCTCCTCCTCTTTTGTTTGGTTTGCTGGGCATTTATCATGTTCCTTTACCTGCTGAATATTTCTCTGCCTTTTCATTTTGTTTAGATTGCTGTGTTTGATGTGCCCTTTCTGTAGGCTGGAAGTTCATAGTTCCTCTTTATTGTGGAGCCTGCTTCCTGTGGGTGGGGTTGGACTAGTGGCTTGTCAAGGTTTCCTGGTTAGGGGAGCTTGTTTCTGTGTTCTGGTGAGTGGAGCTGGGTCTCTTCTCTCTGTAGTACAATGAAGTGTCCAGTAGTGAGTTTTGGGGTGTCTATGAGTTTGGCATGGCTTTGGACAGCCTGTCTTTTTGTGTTCAGGGCTGTGTTCCTGCTTTGCTGGAGAATTAGCATGATATGTCTTGCTCTGGAACTTGTTGGCTCTTGTTGGCTTGGTTTTATTGTAGGTATGGAGGCTTTTGGATGAGCTCTTTTCTATTAATGTTCCCTGGAATCAGGAGTTTTCTGATTTTCTCAAGTTTTGGAGTCAGGCCTCCTGCCTCTGGCTTTTAGTCTTATTCCTACAGTAGCCTCAAGACTTCTCCATTCATACAGTATGGAAGATAAACATCTAGATTAATGGTGAAACAATTCTCCATGGCGAGCGACACCCAGATAGGTTCACAGAGTTACGTGGAGAAGGGAAGAGGGAGATAGAGGTGACGAAGAGGGAGAAGAGGGGGAATCAAAAGGGGAGAGGGCAGTCTAGCCAGTAATTAATTCCCTAAGTGCTCTCCACAGCCTGGAACACTCAGAGAGATTCACAGAGTTACATAGAGAAGAGAAGAGGGAGGAGGGAGATAGAGGTGGCCAGGAGGAGAAGAGGGGGAGTCAAAAAGGGAAAGACCAATCTAGTCAGTAATCAGTTCCCTGAGTATTCTCCACAGCCTGGAACACCCAGAGGGATTCACAGAGTTAAGTAGAAAAGAGAAAGGGGAGGGAGGAGATAGAGGTGACCTGGGGGAGAAAAGGGAGAGTCAAAAGGGGAAAGAGCAAGCAAGCAAGTAATCACACCCTTAAGTGAAAATCGATACTGAAGATTAGCTTCTTAAAGGTACAAAATTAACAACAAATACCAAAAAGAAAAGATTAAAAATCTAGAGTAGAGGTTAGACTCTCAAAAAAAAAAAAATTAAAAATACAAAACAAAATTATTCACAAAAATTATAAAAAAATATATATGAAATTTACTTTAAAAATAGGGTCTTGTTTTGCAAAGTAATAGTAGGTTATAAAAATGAAAATTGAGTAATAAAGGACTTAAAAAATTAAAAAGTGATAATAGTAAGAATATTATTTAGGAATTTTATCTGGAGCTGTTGAGGCAGTGTGGGGTCAGTTTTGTTTCAGATAGTTCCTTATTCCAGCTTGTACTTGTTCTCAGGGTCAAAAGGCCCCCTCCAGTGCTTAGTCAATATTAACTGCAGGGTTTTACTCTGTTGCATCTGTCACTTCCAGAGCAGTTCCCTCCTCTTTGTTTATTTTTGCTTCCTCTGTTTGCAAGTCTCTTCAGTGTCTAACTTCCACCTTGACGCAAGGGGGCGAAGGTGGTCACTTATTTAGGCTCACTTGTTCAGTTGTGTTGTGGGGAGGAAGGGACACTGCAAACTAATATCGCTGGCATGTGTGGGGAGTGCTTGCAGGGTATGGACCACACTGGGTTTGCCCCAGCTCAAGGCAGTGTGTGCTTCGCTTCCTGGGTCTACATTGCTCAGTCTCCAGGGTGCTCTGCAGGGTCACTGTCCAAAGTGGGCCCTGCATTTCATGCACTTCCGAGGTCTGAGTTGCTCAGGTTCTCGGGTACTCCACAAGGACATAGGCTCTGTTAGGTGTGCGTTTTTGTGCCTCTCCCAGGTCCGAGCAGCTCAGGCGACCAGGTGTTTGGCGAGTACACTGTCCCAGGTGGGCCGTGCATCTTAATCTCCCCCCAGTCCCAGCCACTCGGTTTCCCGGGTGTGCCATGTGTCTCCTCTGGGGAGCTGATCTCAGGCTGCAACCCTCCTGGCAGATGTCAACCATCCAGGATCCCAGGGAAACGTGGTTAGCAACTGGGAGCCTGCTCACAGTTTGGTGGAGGATGGCAGTTTCTGGGGCCAGTATTGGAGCAGCCACTTGCCTTCTGGCTCTGGCTGTGCACGCCTGCCTCTGTGACTCCACTGGTGGGGAGGGGCCTGTACACAGCTGGCCAGCTCTCCTTTGCTATTAGCTCAATCCTTTGTTCTGTGAGCAGGCCAGGCTGCGTGTTAGAGCCTTTTGCAGGCAAGTTCTTTTTTTTTCCTTTGATGATCCCACAGTTTGGGTTGCTATCTCACATTAGCTCCCTCAGATTGTCCTAAGGGCATTCAGGCCTGGTCCTTACCCTAAGCACGGATTATGCAGCTTGTGCCTCCCTGTCCAGCCTCTGCTCGCTGGTGGGGACCGCGAGCATCTGGGCTACTTCTCCACTGGCAGTTGCGGCTTGTATTCTGTGGGTGGTTGTTTTTTTTTTTTTTTTCTCTCCTGGTTATGTTGTGCTCTGAGATTCCAAAACTCCCCACAGACTGGCCTGTGAGAGGGTTTTCTACTGTTTGGAAACTTCTCCTCCTTCACAACTCCCTCCCCAGAATAGGTCTCCATCCCTAACTCTTTTGTCTCTCTTTTTGTCTTTTATATTTTGTCCTATGTCCTTTTGAAGAGAATGGGCTGCCTTTCTGGGTGCCTGGTGTCCTCTGCCAGCATTCAGAAGTTGTTTTGTGGAAGTTGCTCAGCATTCAGATGATCTTTTGATAAATTTGTAGGAGAGAAATTGGTCTCCCCGTCCTATTCCTCTGCTATCTTGGGACCATGTCCCCCCACCCAGTCTCCCCGCCCCCCCCGCCCCCCGCAACACACACACATTTCTTTTTCTTGGGGATGGTTTTGGTCACTGCCTCCTGTACAATGTTATGAATCTCTGTCCATAGTTATTGACGTACTCTTATCAGATCTAATCCCTTGAATCTATTTGTCACTTCCACTGCATCATCATAAGTGATTTGATTTAGGTCGTACCTGAATGGCGTACTTTCTTATTTTTAAGTCTGAATTTTGAAATAAGCTCATGATCTGAGCCACAGTCAGCTCTCGGTCTTGTTTTTGCTTACTGTATAGAGCTTCTCAATCTTCAGCTGCAAAGAATAGATTAGTCTGATTTCATTATTGATCCTCTGGTGATGTCCATGTATACATTCATCTCTTGTGTTGTTGGAAGAGGATATTTTTTATGACCAGTGTGTTCTCTTGGCAAAACTCTGTTAGCCTTTGTCCTGCTTCATTTGTACTCCAAGGCCAAACTTGCCTGTTACTCCTGGTATCTCTTGATTTCCTACTTTTGCATTCCAGTCTCCTGTGATGCAAAGGGATCTTTTTTGGTGTTAGTTGTAGAAGGTCTTATAAGTCTTCATAGAACCATTCAACTTCAATTTCTTTGGCATTAGTGGTTGGGGCATACTCCGTTTGAGACCCTATGGACAGTAGCTCGCCAGGCTCCTCTGTCCATGGAACTCTTTAGACAAGAAGACTGGAGTGGATTGCCATTGCCTTTTCCAGGGGATATTCCCAACCCAGGAATAAAACCCAGGCTCTTGTCTTGCAGGCTAATTCTTTACCAGTTGAGCTGCTGACTTGCTGCATTTTCATTTCAGCGTGTATATGTCAGTTGATCTGAAGTGGGTCTTTTGGGGACAGCATTATTTTGGGGTACTCTTTTTGTATCCATTCAGGCAGCCTATGTCTTTTGGTTGGAACATTTAACCCATTTACATTTAAAGTAATTATCAATGCATGTCATTATGGACATTTTGTTAATTGTTTTAGTTTCTTTAGGTCTTTTTTCTTCCCTTCTGCTTTTGTTTTCTTGTGATTTGATGACTCTGTTTAGTGTTTTGATTCTTTTTGCTTGTGTGTGTCTATATCTAACACAGATTTTTAATTTGCAGCTACCATGAGGTTTTGAAATAGCAGTCCAATATATGTACATATTATATATATAATAAATTGTTTTCAGTTGCTGTTCTCTTAATTTTAAATTCATGTCCAATATCCTGCATTTGTAATGTCTCTTTCTCATAATTCCTGGTTTTGATATGACACTTTGTGTGGATGGTTTCCTACCTTTACTGCATTTTGCTTTTACCAGTGTTCAGTTCAGTCGCTCAGTCATGTTCTGACTCTTTGCAACCCCATGAGCCACAGCACGCCAGGCCTCCCTGTCCATCACCAACTCCCGGAGTCCACCCAAACCCATGTCCATTGAGTCAGTGATGCCATCCAACCATCTCATCCTCTGTTGTCCCCTTCTTCTCCTGTGAGCTTTCTTACTTATAAATTTGTTTCTTTTTTGCTTAGACAATTTCCTTTAGTATCAGTTGTGGAGCTAGTTAGATGGTGCTGAATTCTTCATTTTTACTTGTGTATGGCACTTTGGTTTTCTCTATCAAATCAGAGCAAGAACTTTGCAGGGTAGAGTAGTCTTGGTTGTAGATCTTCACTTTGATCACTTTAATTATATCTTGGCTCTCCCTGCTGGTCTGCAGTTTCTGCTGAAAAATCAACAGGTTGTTTTCTCAGCTCTATTGTAAACAGTGCTACAATGAATATTGGGGTGCCTGTATCCTTTTGAACCAGGTGTTTGTCCAGGTGTTTGCTGAGGAGTGAGATTGCTGTGTGATATGGTAGCTCCATTTTTAGTTTTTAGGGAATTTCCTGACTGTTTCAGTAAAGAACAGTAACAAATTACTTTCCCACAAACAGTAGAGGAAGATTCCCTTTTCTCACCACCTTCTCCAGCATCTGCTGTTTATAGATTTTTAGATGAGGATCTTTCTGACTGCTGTCAGGTGATATCTCATTGTAGTTTAGATTTGCTTTTCTCTAGTAATTAGCAATGTCCAGCATTTTTTTTTTTAATTTTTTTATTAGTTGGAGGCTAATTACTTCACAACATTTCAGTGGGTTTTGTCATACATTGATATGAATCAGCCATAGATTTACACTTATTCCCCATCCCGATCCCCCCTCCCACCTCCCTCTCCACCCGATTCCTCTGGGTCTTCCCAGTGCACCAGGCCCGAGCACTTGTCTCATGCATCCCACCTGGGCTGGTGATCTGTTTCACCATAGATAGTATACATGCTGTTCTTTTGAAACATCCCACCCTCACCTTCTCCCACAGAGTTCAAAAGTCTGTTCTGTATTTCTGTGTCTCTTTTTCTGTTTTGCATATAGGGTTATCGTTACCATCTTTCTAAATTCCATATATATGTGTTAGTATGCTGTAATGTTCTTTATCTTTCTGGCTTACTTCACTCTGTATAAGGGGCTCCAGTTTCCTCCATCTCATTAGGACTGGTTCAAATGAATTCTTTTTGACGGCTGAGTAAAATTCCATGGTGTATATGTACCACAGCTTCCTTATCCATTCATCTGCTGATGGGCATCTAGGTTGCTTCCATGTCCTGGCTATTATAAACAGTGCTGCGATGAACATTGGGGTGCATGTGTCTCTTTCAGATCTGGTTTCCTCAGTGTGTATGCCCAGAAGTGGTATTGCTGGGTCATATGGCAGTTCTATTTCCAGTTTTTTAAGGAATCTCCACACTGTTTTCCATAGCGGCTGTACTAGTTTGCATTCCCACCAACAGTGTAAGAGGGTTCCCTTTTCTCCACAGCCTCTCCAGCATTTATTGCTTGTAGACTTTTGGATAGCAGCCATCCTGACTGGTGTGTAATGGTACCTCATTGTGGTTTTGATTTGCATTTCTCTAATAATGAGTGATGTTGAGCACCTTTTCATGTGTTTGTTAGCCATCTGTATGTCTTCTTTGGAGAAATGTCTGTTTAGTTCTTTGGCCCACTTTTTGATTGGGTCATTTATTTTTCTGGAATTGAGCTGCAGGAGTTGCTTGTATATTTTTGAGATTAATCCTTTGTCTGTTTCTTCATTTGCTATTATTTTCTCCCAATCTGACGGCTGTCTTTTCACCTTACTTATAGTTTCTTTTGTAGTGCAAAAGCTTTTAAGTTTCATTAGATCCCATTTGTTTAGTTTTGCTTTTATTTCCAATATTCTGGGAGGTGGGTCATAGAGGATCTTGCTGTGATTTATGTCGGAGAGTGTTTTGCCTATGTTCTCCTCTAGGAGTTTTATAGTTTCTGGTCTTACATTTAGATCTTTAATCCATTTTGAGTTTATTTTTGTGTATGGTGTTAGAAAGTGTTCTAGTTTCATTCTTTTGCAAGTGGTTGACCAGTTTTCCCAGCACCACTTGTTAAAGAGGTTGTCTTTTTTCCATTGTATATCCTTGCCTCCTTTGTCAAAGATAAGGTGTCCATAGGTTCGTGGATTTATCTCTGGGCTTTCTATTCTGTTCCATTGGTCTATATTTCTGTCTTTGTGCCAGTACCACACTGTCTTGATGACTGTGGCTTTGTAGTAGAGTCTGAAGTCAGGCAGGTTGATTCCTCCAGTTCCATTCTTCTTTTTCAAGATTACTTTGGCTATTCGAGGTTTTTTGTATTTCCATACAAATTGTGAAATTCTTTGGTCTAGTCCTGTGAAAAATACCGTTGGTAGCTTGATAGGGATTGCATTGAATCTATAGATTGCTTTGGGTAGAATAGCCATTTTGACAATATTGATTCTTCCAATCCATGAACACGGTATGTTTCTCCATCTGTTTGTGTCCTCTTTGATTTCTTTCTTCAGTGTTTTATAGTTTTCTATGTATAGGTCTTTTGTTTCTTTAGGTAGATATACTCCTAAGTATTTTATTCTTTTTGTTGCAATGGTGAATGGTATTGTTTCCTTAATTTCTCTTTCTGTTTTTTCATTGTTAGTATATAGGAATGCAAGGGATTTCTGTGTGTTAATTTTATATCCTGCAACTTTACTATATTCATTGATTAGTTCTAGTAATTTTCTGGTAGAGTCTTTAGGGTTTTCTATATAGAGGATCATGTCATCTGCAAACAGTGAGAGTTTCACTTCTTCTTTTCCTATCTGGATTCCTTTTACTTCTTTTTCTGCTCTGATTGCTGTGGCCAAAACTTCCAACACTATGTTGAACAGTAGTGGTGAGAGTGGGCACCCTTGTCTTGTTCCTGATTTCAGGGGAAATGCTTTCAATTTTTCACCATTGAGGGTGATGCTTGCTGTGGGTTTGTCATATATAGCTTTTATTATGTTGAGGTATGTTCCTTCTATTCCTGCTTTTTGGAGAGTTTTAATCATAAATGAGTGTTGAATTTTGTCAAAGGCTTTCTCTGCATCTATTGAGATAATCATATGATTTTTATCTTTCAATTTGTTAATGTGGTGTATTACATTGATTGATTTGCGGATATTGAAGAATCCTTGCATTCCTGGGATAAAGCCCACTTGATCGTGGTGTATGATTTTTTTAATATGTTGTTGGATTCTGTTTGCTAGAATTTTGTTAAGGATTTTTGCATCTATGTTCATCAGTGATATTGGCCTGTAGTTTTCTTTTTTTGTGGCATCTTTGTCAGGTTTTGGAATTAGGGTGATGGTGGCCTCATAGAATGAGTTTGGAAGTTTACCTTCTTCTGCAATTTTCTGGAAGAGTTTGAGTAAGGTAGGTGTTAGCTCTTCTCTAAATTTTTGGTAGAATTCAGCTGTGAAGCCATCTGGTCCTGCAATGTCCAGCATCTTTTCAGAGCTTCCCTGATAGCTGAGTTGGTAAAGAATCTGCCTGCAGTGCAGGAGACATCGGTTCGATTCCTGGGTCAGGAAGATCCTCTGGAGAGGGGCTAGGCTACCCAGTCCAGTATTCTTGGGCTTCCCTTGTGGCTCAGCTGGTAAAGAATCTGCCTGCAATGCAGGAGACCTGGGTTCAATCCCTGGGTTGGGAAGATCCGCTGGAGAAGGGAGGGATACCCACTTCAGTATTCTGGCCTGGAGAATTCATGGACTGGATAGTCCATGGGGTCGCAAAGAGTTGGACATGACTGAGCGACTTTCAGTTTCACTTTCAGCATCTTTCCATGTAACTCTTGCTCATCTGTAGATCATCTTTGGAGAAATGACTCCTCTGGTCTTCTGCCTGTTTTTGTTTTTTTATATTGAGCCACATAATCCATTTGTAAATTTTGGAGACTAATCCCTTATCAGTTGCACTGTTTGTAAATATTTTCTTCAGTTTTGTGGGTTGTCTTTTTGTCTAAGGTTTCCTTTGCCCTGGGAAAGCTTTTTGAATTTAATTAGGTAACATTTGCTTATTTTTATTTCCATTTCTATGGAAATGGCTCAAAAAAGATCTTGCTGTGATTTATATCAAAAAGTATTCTGCCTATGTTTTTTTCTTAGAGTTTTATAGTGTCTGGTCTTACATTTAGGTCTTAATCCTTTTTAGATTTATTTTGTGTATTGTGTTAAAGAATGTTTTAATTTCATTGTTTACAATTAGCTGTCTAGTTTACCCAGCACTATTTATTGAAGAAACTGTCTGACCTCCATCATATAGTCTTGTCTTCTTGGTTGTAGATTAATTGACTGTAGGTGTATTAGTTTATTTCTGGGCTTTCTGTCCTGTTACACTGACTTACATTTCTATTTTTATACTATTTCCATATTGTTTGATTGTAACTTTGTAAAATAGTGTGAAGTCAGGGAGCCTAATTCCTTCAGCTCCTTTTTTTCCCTCAAGATTGCTTTGGATATTTAGAGTCTTTCATGTCCATAAAAGTTTAAGACTTTTTGTTCTAGTTCTGTGAAAAACGCCATTGGCAATTTGATAGAGATTGGAATCTTCCAATCCAAGAACATGGTGTATCTCTCTCTTTGTGTCATTTTGATTTCCTTTATTAGTGTCTTGTGGTTTTTGAGGTACAAATATTTTGTCTCTAAGGTTTATTCCTAGGTATTGTATTCTTTTTGATGCAGTGGTAAATAGGACTGTTTCCTTAATTTCTCTCCCTGATTTTTTATTGTTAGTGTATAGAAGTATAACAGATTGCTGTGTATTAATTTTGTAAACTGCAACCTTACCAAATTTGTTTATAATCTGATAGTTTTCTAGTAGCAGCTTTTGTATTTTCCAAGTATAATATCATGACATCTGCAAACAAGGACAGCTTTATTTTTTATTTTCTAATTTGGTGCCACTTCTTTCTTTTTCTTTTCTAATTTTCATGGCTAGGGCTTCCAAAACTGTGTTGAGTAAAAGTGGCAGGAGTGGCCATCCTTGTCTTATTCCTGATCTTAGAGGAAATGCTTTTAGCTTTTTAGTGTTGAGTATGATGTTAGCTCTAGGTTTGTCATTTTTTATTGTTGCTGTTCAGTTGCTAAATTGTGTTGACCCTTTGCAACACTATGGATTGTAGCCCACTGGGCTCCTATGTCCATGGGATTCTCCAGGCAGGAATACTGGAGTGTGTTGCCATTTACTTCTCCAGGAGATCTTCCTGGACCAGGGATTGGACCCACATCTCTTGCATGGACTGGAAAATTCTTTACCACTGAGCCTCCAAGGAAGCCCAGGTTTATCCTAGGTGACCTTTATGATGTTGAGGTGAACCTGAGTGAGCAAAGGAGATAGTGAAGGATTGGAAATCCTGGTGTGCTACAGCATATTCATGGGTCTTGTTTTTGAATCCATTCAGCCAGTCTGTGTCTTTTTGTTGGTGCATTTAGTCCACTTATAGTTAAAGTAATTATCAGTATGTAAATGGAAATCCACTCCAGTATTCTTGCCTGGAGAATCCTGTGGACTGAGGAGCTGGACAGGCTACAGTCCATGTGGTTGAGAGAGTCAGACATGACTGAGTGACTAACACTTTTACTTACTTTCATGCTCATGTTGCCGTTTTTAAAATTGTTTTTGATTTCTTTTTATAGTTCCTTTCTCCCCTTCTTCCTCTTTTGATCTCTTCTCACTGTTGTTGTTGTTCAGTTGTTCATTTGAGTCCAGCGCTCTGCAATCCCATGGACTGCAGCATGCCAGGTTTCCCTGTCCTTTACCATGTCCTGAAGTTTGCTCAAACTCATGAGTTGATGATGCCATCCAACCATCTCTTCCTCTGTCGCCCCTGTCTCCTCCTGACCCTAATCTTAGCCAGCATCAGGGTCTTTTCCAGTGAGCTGGCTGTTCACATCAGGTGACCAAAGGATTGGAGCTTCAGCATTAGTCCTTCCAATGAATATTCAGGGTTGATTTCCTTTAGGATTGATTGGTTTGATCTTCTTTCTGTCCAAGAGACTCTCAAGAGTTTTCTCCAGTACCATAGTTGGGAAGCATCTCTTTTCATGGGATATAATTAGTGCTGTGTTTGGATTCCTTTTGTGTGTGTGTATTGTAGATTTTTAATTTTTGGTTAGTATGAGGATTTGATATGATGTTCTATATATAAGCAAGATTGTTTTAAGTTGCTGGTCTTTTAATTTCAAATGTATTTCCTATATTCTGTTTTGTGCTCTCCTCACACTTGCTGGTTTTGATATACTTTTGTGCAGATGATTTCCTATCTTTACTTTATGTTTGGATCTACCAGTGAGATTTTTTATTTGGAATTGTGTTGTTTCTAGTAGTGTCTTTTCTGCTTAAAGTAGTTACTTTAGCATTTGATGCAAAGCTGGGTAGGTGCTACTGCATTCTCTTAGCTTTAGCTTGTCTGTAAAGCTTTTGAATTACTTTAGAATCTGAATGAGAGCCTTGTTGGGTAGACTATTCTTGGTTGTAGGTCTTGCCTTTCATCACTTTAAGTATATTGCACCACTCCCTTTTGGCCCACAGTTTCTGCTAAGGAGTTAGCTTATAAACTTAAGGAAGTTCCCTTGTACGTTATTGCTTTTCCCATATTGCTTTTAGTATTTTTTCCTTTACCTTTTGTCAATTTTATTACTGTATGTTTTGCTGTGTTACTCCTTTGGTTTATCCTGCCTGGGATAATCTGCTCTTCTTGGGCTTGGGTGACTGTTTCCTTTCCCATGTTAAGGAAGTTTTCAGCAATTACATCTTCAAATATTTTCTTAGGCACCTTTTCTATTCTTTTTTGATACCCCTATAACACAAATGTTAGTACTTTTAATGTTGACCCAGAGATCTCTTACTCTGTTCTCATTTCTTTTCATTATTTTTTAAAATTGTGTTTGACGGCAATGATTGTTCAATGGCAATGATTTACACCTTTCTGTCTTCCAGCCTGCTTACCTATTCATCTGCCTCATTTGTTCTGCTGTTGATTCTTTGTGGTGTATTTTTCATTTCAGTTATTTTGTTTTTTAAAGATTTTCTTAATGTAGAGCATTTTTAAAAAGTCTTTGTTGAATTTTTTATAGCTTCTGTTGATTGTGTTCTGGTTTTTTGGTCATGAGGCATGTTGGATCTTAGCTCTCTGACCAGGGATTGACCCCACACCTCCTGCATTGGAAGGTGAAGTCCTAACCACTGGATTGCCAGGGAAGTCCCATTTTCAGTCATTTTGTTGTTCTTCTCTCATTGTTTGTTCTTTGGATCTTACAGCTCTTTGTTAAACATTTTTTATCTTGTGTCATTCTGTGCCTTCATTCTTTTTCTGAGATCTTGGTTCATCTTTACTGTCATTACTCAGAATTCTCTTTTGGGTAGATTGCAATTCTTTTTTGGTTAGGTTGCCTGTCACCACTTGGTTTTTCTTTTGGGGTTTTATCCTGTTCCTTCGTTTGGAGCATACTTCTTTGCTGTCTCATTTTGTCTAATCTTCCACATTTGCCGTCTCTGTTCTCTAGGCTTCAGGGTTGTAATTCCTCTGGTTTCTGATGTCCACTCCCAGTCCGGTGGAATTTCTGTCCTCAAGCACCACTGGCCTTCAAAGCCAAATGCTCTGGGGGCTCATCCTTCCGATGTCAGATCTCCAGGATGGGGAGCCTGACATGGGACTCAGAACTCTCACTCCTGTGGGATAACCTCTGTGATATAATTTTTTCACTTTGTTGGTCCCCCACCTGACAGGTATGCGATTTGTATTGCAGTTTTGACTCTCCCACTATCTTGTGTTGTCTTCTTTATCTTTGTAATAGAACATCATTTTTGGTAGGTTCCAGTATTTTTTTTTTTTAATAATTGTTCAACACTTAATTGATGATTTTGGTATTTTTGTGAGAGGAGGTGAGCTCATGTCTTGTACTTCTCCATCCTGTCCCTCTCCTGTAATTCTGTGATTGCATTGTCAAGCACTCAGGTACAATCTGTATTTCTCTGAATTTTCACTCACAAAAAATTCAAGCCCTGAGGAAATAGAGAGTAAAGCTTATGGGAACGTCAGAATAGGAAAGCTCTGCTGTTATTTAGGAAACCAGTGTCCTGGATAAGAGTTGGCACAGCCCCTTCTCAGATACTGGAGCCCGGACAGAAGCTCTCTTTCCCCACAGGTGTGCCACACACAAGCCCTTGTCCTGAAGCCACTGTGGTGCCTCCTCAGCCAGTTATGAGGGAAAAAAAGATCTCTTGACCTCAGGAAAGAATGACCATCAAGTATCTTGGTGCTGAGATTTAAAGCAGTTGGTAGAGACTAGAGAGGATGGCTTTTTTCCCCTCCTGCTTCATACTGGAGCAAAGACATATTTGCATATGAGTCACCCTCTTTCGCAAGCTTTAGTTTTAGAACTAATTATATGTGTTGTCTAGAATAGCATGGAGAGAATTAACCTGGGAATTTTTTTTATCTAAGACTAATGTGTAAATGTAGACAGACACAAACATTTTGTAAGAAAATAGCTCAGAAATGCTCAAATTTATACGAATATTACATGGAACATGTTTACTTCTAATTTTGATGAAGGGGAAATACACTGTGTTAGAAGAATGTGATAAATAAGTCAGTGCCAAGTTGATGGCTGTTTCCCATTGTAGGGTTAATCAGATGTTTCATTTTCCCCTTCTAATACTGTTATTTATCTTGGGAGGGGGAAAGACTTAAGTTACAGTCCATGTTGTATATTCTGGATGGTCTTACTATCTGTTAATTTTGTTGTCATTCCTGAACAAACATGAAAGAAACTTCTCTTATGGAATATAAAGCTGAGGTTTAAAAATTTTTTTCCTGGTTTTTTCACTGTTTGTTCAGAGAAGAGTAAGAAATAAAAATGGATGAGAATTTTTCTTGAGAGCTAAAGAAAAAGATATTCTTTCTTTCCTTACTGTTCCAGTGAAATATCTTTCAGGAAGGTTATACCTTCAAAAGAGAGTTTGGTCTTTCATCTACTCTAATCAATATTGGAATGAAAACTAATGTTTTCCAGTCCTGTGGCCACTGCTGAGTTTTCTAAATTTGCTGGCATATTGAGTGCAGCACTTTCACAGCATCATCTTTCAGGATTTGAAATAGCTCAACTGGAATTCTATCACCTCCACTAGCTTTATTAGTTGTGATTCTTCCTAAGGCCCACTTGACTTCACATTCCAGAATGTCTGGCTCTAGGTGAGTGATCACACCATCGTGGTTATCTGGGTCATTGAGCCCTTCATTGTATAGTTCTTCTGTGTATTCTTGCTTCCTCTTCTTAATATCTTCTGCTTCTGTTAGGTCCATACCATTTCTGTTCTTTATTGTGCCCATTTTTGCATGAAAGTTCCCTTGGCATCTCTGATTTTCTTGACGAGATCTCTAGTCTTTCCCATTCTATTGTTTTCCTCTCTTTTTTGGATTGATCATTGCACAAGGCTTTCTTATCTCTCCTTGCTGTTCTTTGGAACTCTGCATTCAAATGGTTATATATCTTTTTCTCATTTGCCTTTGGCTTCTCTTCTTTTTTCAGCTATTTGTAAGGCCTCTTCAGACAACCACTTTGCCTTTTTGCATTACTTTTTCTTGGGGATGGTCTTGATACCTGCCTCCTATATGATGTCATGAACCTCCATCCATAATTCTTGAGGCACTCTGTCTATCAGATCTAATCCCTTGAACCTGTTTGTCACTTCCACTATATAATCATAAGGGTTTTGATTTAGGTCATACCTGATTGGTCTAGTGGTTTTCCCTATTTTCTTCAATTTCATTCTGAATTTGGCAATAAGGAGTTCATGGTCTGAGCCACAGTCAGCTCCTGGTCTTATTTTTGCTGATTGTATAGAGCTTCTCCATCTTTGGCTGCAAAGAATATAATCAATCTGAATTCAGCATTGACCATCTGGTGATGTCCACGTGTAGAGTCTTCTCTTGTGTTGTTGGAAGAGGGTGTTTACTGTGGCCAGTGCATTCACTTGGCAAAACTCTGTTGGCCTTTGCCCTGCTTTGTTTTGTACTCCAAGGCCAAATTTGCCTGTTACTCCAGGTGTTTCTTGACTTCCTACTTTTGCATTCCAGTCCCCTATAATGAAAACGACATCTTTTTTGGGTGTTAGTTCTAGAAGGTCTTGTAGGTCTTCATAGAACCAATCAACTTCAGCTTCTTCAGCATTAGTGGTTGGAGCGTACTTGGATTACTGTGATATTGAATGCTTTGCTTTGGAAATGAACAGAGATCTGTAGTTTTTGAGATTTCATCCAAGTACTGCATTTCAGACTCTTGTTGACTATGAGGGGTACTGCATTTCTTCTAAAGGATTCTTGCCCACAGTAGTAGATACAATGGTCATTTGAGTTAAATTCGCCCATCCAGTCCATTTTAGTTCACTGATTCACTAAAATGTTGATGTTCATTCACTCTTGCCATCTCCCGTTTGACCACTTCCAATTTATCTTGATTTGTGGACCTAATATTCCAGGTTCCTGTGCAATAGTGCTCTTTATAGCATGGGACTTTACTTCCATCACCCATCACATCCATAATGGGGTGTTGTTTTTGCTTTGGTTCTGTCTCTTCATTGTTTCTGGAGTTATTTCTCCGCTGATCTCCAGTAGCATATTGGGCACCTACCGACCTGGGGAGTAGCAACAGTTAGAACTGGACATGGAACAACAGACTGGTTCCAAATCGGGAAAGGAGTACATCAAGGCTGTTTATTGTTACCCTGCTTATTTAACTTATATGCAGAGTACATCATGAGAAATGCTGGGCTAGATGAAGCACAAGCTGGAATCAAGATTGCTGGGACAAATATCAATAACCTCATATATGGAGATGACACCACCCTTATGGCAGAAAGTGAAGAACAACTAAAGAGCCTTTTGATGAAAGTGAAAGAGGAGAGTGAAAAAATAGGCTTAAACTCAACATTCTGACAACTAAGATCATAGCATCAAGTCCCATCACTTTATGCCAAATAGATGGGGAAATAATGGAAACAGTGAGAGACTTTATTTTGGGGGCTCCAAAATTACTGCAGATGGTGACTGTAGCCATGAAATTAAGAGACGCTTGCTCCTTGGAAGAAAAGCTATGAGCAACCTAGACAGCATGTTAAAAAGCAGAGACATTACTTTGCCAACAACGGTCCATCTAGTCAAAGCTATGGTTTTTCCAGTTGTCATATGTGGATATGAGAGTTGGGCTATAAAGAAAGCTGAGTGCTGAAGAATTGATGTTTTTGGACTGTGATTCTGGAGAAGACTCTTGAGAGTCCCTTGGACTGCAAGGAGATCCAACCAGTCAATCCTAAATAAATCTGTTCTGAATATTCATTGGAAGGACTGATGCTGAAGCTGAAACTTTAATACTATGCCCACTTGATGGGAAGAACTCTCTTTATAAAAGACCCTGATGTTAGGAAATATTGAAAGCAGGAGAAAAAGCGGATGACAGAGGATGAAATGGTTGGATGGCATCATTGACTCAATGGACATGTTTGAGTTCTCTCTGGGAGATGGTGATGGACAGGGAAGCCTGGCGTGCTCAGTCCATGGGGTCGTGGAGTTGGACATGACTGACTGACTGAACTGAACTGAATCAAAATTGGGGAATAGAGTTCTTTGATGTCAACTGTTTTCAGTACTCAATATTTCTTAAAAAAAAATGAGTTTTCATATTTCTTCTTCTGGGTGTTGTCTAGTTTTCTTCTTTCTAGTCATCAAGTTACCATCTCTTCTACTTTTTAAAGAGTGTTCATGAAGTATTTTAAAGTCTAACACAGATAGGCAATATATTCTTGTATTCTTATTTCTCATTGTTTCTTTATCAAACTAATTATCTTCCTTACATCTCTCTTCAGTTTAGTTCAGTTTAGTTGCTCAGTCATGTCCGACTCTTTGCGACCCCATGGACCTGTCCATCACCAGCACCCAGAGTCTACCCAAAATCATGTCCATTGAGTTGATGATGCCATCCGGCCATCTCATCCTCTATCGTCCACTTCTCCACCCATCCTCAGTCTTTCCTAGCATCAGGGTCTTTTCAAATGAGTCAGCTTTTTGCATCAGGTGGCCAAAGTATAGGAGTTTCAGCTTCAGCATCAGTCCCTCCAATGAACACGCAGGACTGATCTCCTTAAGGATGGGCTGGCTGGATCTCCTTGCATTACAAGGGACTCTCAAGAGTCTTTTCCAGTACCACAGTTCAAAACCATCAATTCTTCGGTGTTCAGCTTTCTTTACAGCCCAACTCTCACATCCATACATGACTACTGGAAAAACCATAGCCTTGACATAATGGACCTTTGATGGCAAAGTAATGTCTCTGCTTCTTAATATGCTGTCTAGATTGATCATAACTTTCTTGCCAAGGAGTAAGTGTCTTTTAATTTCATGGCTGCAGTCACCATCTGCAGTGATTTTGGAACCCCCAAAAATAAAGTCTTTCACTGTTTCCCGTTTCCCCATCTACTTGCCATGTAGTCATGGGACTGGATGCCATGATCTTAACTTTCTGAATGTTGAGCTTTAAGCCTACTTTTTTACTCTCCTCTTTCACTTTCATCAAAAGGCTCTTTAGTTCTTTTTCACTTTCTGCCATGGGGTGGTGTCATCTGCATATCTGAAGTTAATTATATTTCTCCTGGCAATCTTGATTCCAGCTTGTGCTTCCTCCAGCCTAGCATTTCTCATGATGTACTCTGCATATAAGTTAAATAAGCAGGGTGACAATATACAGCTTTGATGTACTCCTTTTCCTATTTGGAACCAGTCTGCTGTTCCGTGTCCAGTTCTAACTATTGCTTCCTGACCTGCATACAGCTTTCTCAAGAGGCAAGCCAGATGGTCTGGTATTCCCATCTCTTTCAGAATTTTCCATAGTTTATTGTGATCCATACAGCCAAAGGCTTTAGCATAGTCAATAAAGCAGAAATAGATGTTTTTCTGGAACTCTCTTGGCTTTTTGATGATCCATCAGATGTTGGCAATTTGACCTCTGGTTCCTCTGCCTTTTCTAAAACCAGCTTGAACATCTCTCTTGCTTCCTATTACATCTTCATACCTGATGCAGATATGCAAAATATGCAGATATGCAGATATGCAAATATGCAGATATGCAGAACAGACACTATCTTTTGTATAGATTGATGTATTCAGTTTCTATAGGAATCACCACCTGTCCCCAAGACAAAGGGACTAAAAATCCTATCAAATATTAGTCACTGCTTATGAATTGTGATAAAACCCATGCTTCTTAAATGTGAGCTTATTAACCAAAATGAAACTTAAATTAATTGAATATAATCTTTAATTGTAAACTTGGTATCATTTTCATATTTAACATAGAGTAGTTAGGAACGGTGTCTAGATTCATACTGTTTGGACTGAAATTGTGGCTCCACTGTTGCTTTTAATTTGGGTTAATCACTTGAAATGTTTTGTACTTTGCCTTTGTCATGTGTGATAACCAACTCTGGAAGGCAGGCAGCTTAAATGAGATTATTCATATGTAGGGTTTTGAATCAGTGTCTGATCCTTAGGAAGCTACTCTCTGTGTTATATCTATTTCATCTTATCCTGATAGGGAGTGGCTTCTGTTGTCCAGGAACCTCCTAGATGGATATAGAGGAATCAGAGTTTATTGTGAGTTCAGAAAGAATGGGTCCACCCTAAATTAATTCGTCACTGCAGATCTCAGTGCTACTTTCCCTAACGTGTTTATACCATATACTTGGAAATGGCATAAAGAACAAATATACAGAAGAAAGTCTGCAAATCAGGGAGGGGAGGACTGGACACCAAGAAGGTAGTGATGCCTGTTGATCTTATTGCTTTCCTGCTTCCATGATTTGTAGATAAGCGTGGTTTAAGTTCTGATCCCAGCACTGGCACTAATTTCTGTGGGCAACAACAAAAAACAAAGCAGAACATCAAAAATTCAGTTTTTGAGCCTCTTGCTTCCTTCTATGAAAAAGTAAGAAATTATATGAAATAATCTCAGTTCATTTCAACTCTAAAGTTACATGATTTTATAAGTCTTCCTCCCACACTCTTCAGAATAGACTACTTTGACATTATTTTAATGAATGTCAAAATTAAGCAAAATTTTTATTTTTGCTAATAACTACAGTATTATATAGTAAACATTTCCCCCTAATTTATATGCAGTAAATACCAACTTGTTTGCAAATAAATATACTTCTCAAATTGGAAGCATATTAATTCTGACCATTATTATTTTAATCAATATTATCATTTCTAATGCCATTAGAACTGAAGTGTTGGTTGCAGAGGATTTTATATTAAATGGTAATTCTGTTTTTTTGGGGAAAAATGAGACTTGTGTTTAAGAATCTTAACACTGGGTAAATCACCTTTACATTGGTGAGGATTTTGATTTTCTGAGTTTTAGTAACTCTAATTATTGAAAATTACTTGTGGCTTGGATGAAGTTATGTTTTTGTAAATATATAAACTGTTTTGGGAGAAGGAAATGGCAACCCACTCCAGCGTTCTTGCCTGGAGAATCCCATGGACAGAGGAACATGGCAGGCTACAGTCTGTGGGGTCGCAAGAGTCGGACACAGCTTAACGACTAAACTACTACTACTAAAATTCACATTGGAGAAGGAAACGGCAATTCACTCCAGTATTCTTGCCTGGAGAATTCCATGGACAGAGGAGCCTGGTGGGCTGCCGTCCACGGGGTCACAGAGAGTCGGACATGACTGAGTGACTACCACACACACAGACTGCTTTGGGAAGGTGTCTAGCTTCATATGTCCTAAGAGCTTCAGCGCTGATTATACTGAAGGAAGGTATGTTCTTTCCTTTGGAAGAGAGCATCTCTGTGGGAAATGAAGGCTTTCTTGATAATGACATAAACATAGGCTTGTTATATTTTCACCTATCAATTTGAAAGGAATATTTTAACATTTCCAGCTGTCTCGTTATTTTCTTAGTTTCAAGAAGATTCCAAATGACCTTTAGAAACATTTTGTGAAATATTCCCTGATGCAAACTTTAGAGGAAAAAAGTGCCATGAGCAATTGGACACAGCATGCTGCTATTTGTCTGCCATTAATACACCATACAGATCTACAGCAGGAGGCAGAAGCCTAGAGGATATATTTTCCAAACATTAGCGGGGTGAAAGCTGCCCTACTCGGATGGGTATATTTGTTCAGCTGCAGCTGCCTTGGAAAACATCCCCTGATGGGGCTGTGGTGAGCAGTTCTTCCCTTTTTCAGCACCTCTTTAACTATTAGTTGGTTAACCTCTCAGAGCTCGTTTGGGTATTCTGATCTCTAATTTCTCCTACTTTGTTCATTAATTAATTGCCCACCTGTTAACCATAATGTTTCTGGGTGTACTGGAGAACAGAGGGCAACCACAAAGGCACAATTACCATCCTTAAAAGAGAGTCATCAAGGTACATTTTTTTTTAAGAGAAAAATGGGTTTGCAAATACCCTTTGCTAGTTACTGCTTTATTTGGAAGCTTGCTCCTGGCCACTCATTACCTGTTACAAGGAAACTGGGAACTTGAAATTCTAGGGTGGAGTTTCCCAAACTTATTTAACCTTATAATTATGCCAGTGTTATATCATATCCCTCATGAGTGTGAGCTCATGAGATAAAACTCACTAATTGATTTAAAATGACACATATCATAACAAATTGACTGCTAGAAAAAATTATCAAAAGGAGGAAATAAAAATCTGAACTTTGGAACCAAACAAAATAATAATAGTAGTGAGACACCTATTAAGTATTTTTTTAACCAGTAAGATTTTTTTAAGGTTTAAAAAAGTAGAAGTCTATCAGTTTTATAATTTTGTTACAAAACGTGAATTTGAAAACATTTTAAAACCAGAAGAATAGTTTTGTTTCTTTTTAATAAATCACACATTGAATAAATACTAGAAATTTTGCCAAATTTCTCACTTCAAGTGCAACAATGACTTATATTTTGTTTTCATTATAGAGTAATATATATATATACACACACACATACCATTCTTTTTTTTTTTTATTTTTTATTATTATTATTTTTTTTTCCCAGTGGGTTTTGTTATACATTGATATGAATCAGCCATGGATTTACATGTTTTCCCAATCCCGATCCCCCCTCCCACCTCCCTCTCCACCCGATTCCTCTGGCTCTTCCCAGTGCACCAGGCCGGAGCACTTGTCTCATGCATCCCACCTGGGCTGGTGATCTGTTTCACCATAGATAGTATACATGCTGTTCTTTTGAAATATCCCACCCTCACATTCTCCCACAGAGTTCAAAAGTCTGTTCTGTATTTCTGTGTCTCTTTTTCTGTTTTGCATATAGGGTTATCGTTATTACCTTTCTAAATTCCATATATATGTGTTAGTATGCTGTAATGTTCTTTATCTTTCTGGCTTAACATACCATTCTTTATAAAATATATGCACACCATTCTTTGTAAAGTGATAGAGAAGGAAGAAAAGTATGAATCATACAATTTGCAGATTTTCAAAGGGTTTTAAATTAAGCTGCTCCTTAAAACATTTCTTCACCAATAAAACACATAGAAATAAAGAGAATAATAATATAAACTTCCATGTTCCTATAACCAAGCTTCAACAATACTAAGTTTTCTGCTCTATTTCATCAATAATTTCCTTTATTTTCTTTGAATCGATAGCTAGATCTAGTTGCTTAGCATCCTCCTGTATGCCATCAAGAGGCACATTGTATGTGTTTGTCTAAATTTATTATAGAGATTCATCAATAGGTTCCCATAATGCCATCTCTCCCTCATATCTATCAAATTTTTACCCAAGGCTTTTAGCATGTATTAATGATATTGCCTAGATATGTTATTTCATTAGATATTGCAAAATAGCATCTTTGTAGTTTTAGCATGATCCTTATATTTATTAGCTTTGATTCTTACATAAAGAAGATCTTTATGTTCAATTTTATGACTTTGAAAGTCCACTGAAGACAGTTTTAGACAGATGCTCGATTCTTCTTCCTTGCTAGTTCTCGAAATTATGATGTAGTGCCATTGTAAACTCTTAAGGAGACCAATAACTTGTGCTCTGTTTTGTCATTTTTATTTTTGTTTTGCTTTCAGAACTGATGGATTTTAACATATCGATATTTTATGATTTCAGTCCATCACAGGCATTATTCTTTTTGATGCTCAAACTATGCTGTCAGTGCCAGAGGCATTAGGCTTCTCTTTCTTTGATTGATTTCTTGCTTTTCTAGGTAGAAATGTCTATTTCAGGTTCATTGTTTACATTTCATTCCCTTGACTCTGAATCAGCCATTTGTCCAAGGAGTCCTGGTTCCTTTTGTTAGAAAGTTGCAGTAAGAGATGACAGCGTGAGCATTAGGGATGCTTTTTGCTTCTAGAACTTTTCAGGGCACAGAGCTAAAAAATATACAAACTTTAGGAAAAAATAAATCTTGAATTCATACTGATACTTGGAATTGGCATTACAGAGTTTTACTTAATGTGTAAAATGATTTTTAAAATATGTATATCTTTCCCCTTTCTGAAAATTTTAGAGACTAATATAACAATATTTGTTTTATGTATGTATATAAAATATTTCATGTATACACAAAGTAATAGTTACCTCTATTATCAGTAAAAATTGCCCACTGAAACCATTTTAAAATTTTTATGGTTCTTTTCAGGCCTTAGAGTATGTAAGTTTACACTTTTTATTCAAAGTATTGTGTTTTGGGGGAATTCTCTGATGGCTCAGTGGTGGGGATTCAGTACTTTCTCTGTCGTGGCCGTGGTTCAGTTCCTGGGCAGGGGAACTAAAATCCCTTAAGTCATGCAGTTCAGCCTGCAGTTCAGCCAAAAAAAAAGTATTTGAAAAAAATCATTTGAAATAACCTTTACATTATCTGCTTATTCCACTAAACTTATATACTTTTCATTTTATTTTTATCATTTTAATTTTAAAGGGTTGCTTTGGTTTCTGTTTTTATTTAATTTTAACTTTTAAATCAAGAAAAAATATTGACATCATTCCAAAGTCAAAACTGTGAACCAAAATAGTTTAGGTTCCCAGCTTCACCCTCTCCCCTTCTTACTCTCTTTCTGACACAGTAGCCATTTTGATTGCTTTGCAGATTATCTTTCCACTTTTAAAAATTGAAATAAGTTCACATACAGTATGTTAGTGTCAGATAAAAGCATAGTATATTTACATACATTACAAAATAATCACCACAATGAGTCTAGTAACAATCTGTCCCCATACAAAGTTATTACGATATTATTGACCATATCTGTTATGCTTTACTTTATATCTCTGTCATTTATTTTATTGAAAAAGGAAATGGCAACCCACTCCAGTATCTTTGCCTGGAAAATTCCATGGTTACAGGAGCCTGATGGGCGATAGCCCACAGGGTCACAAAGAGTCAGACATGAATTTGTTGTTGTTCAGTCACTCAGTCGTGTCTGACTGTTTGTGACTGCATGGACTGTAGCCAATAACCGAAGCACTCCAGGATTCCCTGTCCTCCTCTGTCTCCCAGAGTTTTCTCAAACTCATGTCCACTGAGTTGATGATGCCATCCAACCATCTTAACCTGTGTTTCCCCCTTCTCCCCGTGCCCTCAATCATTCCCAGCATCAGGGTATTTTCCACCGAGTCGGCTGTTTGCATCAGGTGGCCAGAGTATCGGAGCTTCAGCTTCAGTCCTTCCAATGAATATTCAGGACTGATTTCCTTTAGGATTGATTGGTTTGATCTCCTTTCAGTCCAAGGGACTCTCCAGAGTCTTCTCCAGGATTATAATTCAAAAGCACCAATTCTTTGGCTCTCAGCCTTCTTTATGGTCCAACTCTCACATCTGTACTTGATTATTGGAAAAACCATAGTTTTGACTATGCGAACCTTTGTTGGCAAAGTGATGTCTCTGCTTTTTAACACGCTGTCTAGGTTTGTCATAACTTTTCTCCCAAGGAGCGTGCATCTTTTAAATTCATGGCTGCAGTCACTGTCCGCAGTGATTTTGGAGGCCAAGAAAATAAAGTCTGTCACTGTTTCCATTGTTTCCCCATCTATTTGCCACAAAGTGACGGGACCGGATGCCGTCATCTTCATTTTTTAAATGTTGAATTTTAAGCCAGCTTTTTCACTGTCCTCTTTCACCTTCATCAAGAGGCTCTTTAGTGCCTCCTCTCTTTCTGCCATTAGGGTGGTGTCATCTGCATGTCTGAGCTTATTGATATTTCTCCCAGCAATCTTGATTCCAGCTTGAGTATCATCCAGTCCAGCATTTCATATGTTGTATTCTGCATATAAATTAAATAAGTAGGCTGAGAGTATACAGCCTTGATGTATTTCTTTCCCAGTTCTGAACCAGTTCATTGTTCTATATCCAGTTCTAACTGTTGCTTCTTGACCTACATGTGGGTTTCTCAGGAATCAAGTAAAATGGTCTGGTATCTCCATCTCTTTAAAATTTTTCCACACTTTATTTTGATCCACACAGTCAAAGGCTTTAGTGTAGTAAATGAAGCAGAAGTAGATGTTTTTCTGGAATTCTCTCGCTTTTTCTATGATCCAACAGATGTTGTCAAGTTTATATCTGGTTCCTCTGCCTTTTCTAAATCTAGCTTGTACATCTGGAAGTTCTCAGTTCACATATTATTGAAGCTCAGCTTGAAAGTCTTTGAGCATTACATTGCAAGCATGTGAAATGAGCACAGTTATAAAGTAGTCTGAGCATTCTTGGCCTTGCCTTTCTTTGGGATTGGAATGAAAAATGACCTTTTCCAGTCCTGTAGCCACTGCTGAGTTTTCCAAATTTGCTGGCATATTGAGTGCAGCACTTTAACAGCCTCATCTGTTAGGATTTGAAATAGCTAAGCTGGAATTCCATCACCTCCACTAGCTTTGTTTGTAGTAGTTCTTCCTCAGGTCCCCTTGACTTCACACCCAGGGTGTCTGTCTGGCTCTAGGTGAGTGACCACACCATCATGGTTATCTGGGTCATTGAGACCTTTTTTTTCTATAGTTCTTCTGTGTATTCTTACTACATTTTCTTAATATCTTCAGCTTCTGTTAGGTGCGTATCATTTCTGTCCTTTATTGCGCCCATCTTTGCGTGGAATGTTCCTTGGTATCTCTGATTTTGTTGAAGAGATCGCTAGTCTTTCTCAATCTATTGTTTTCCTGTATTTCTTTGCATTGTTCAATTAAGAAGGGTTTCTTATCTCTCCTTACTCTTCTTTGGAACTCTGCATTCAGTTGGGTATATCTTTCCTTTTCTCCTTTGCCTTTCCCTTCTCTTCTTTCCTCAGCTGTTTGTAAGGCCTTTTCAGACAGCCATTTTACCTTCTTGTATTGTTTTTTCTTGGGGATGGTTTTGATCACTCTCTTTTGTGCAGTGTTTGAACCTCTGTCCCTAGTTCTTCAGGCACTCTATCACATCTACTCCCTTGAATCTATTTGTTATTTCCATTGTATCATCTTAAGGAATTTGATTTAGATCATACATGAATTACCTAGTTGTTTCTACTACTTGCTTCAATTTAAGTCTGAATTTTGCAATAAGGAGTTCATGATCTGAACCACAGTCAGCTCCTGGTCTTGTTTCCTGACTGTATAGAGCTTCTCCATCTTTGCCTGCAAAGAATATAATCAATCTGATTTTGGTATTGACCATCATGAATGTGAAACTGTCAGTCGCTCAGTCATGTCTGACTCTTTGCGGCCCAATGGACTATAGCCTGCCAGGGTCCTCTGTCCATGGGATTCTCCAAGCAAGAATACTCGAGTGGTTGCCATTCCCTTCTCCAGCAGATCTTTCCAGCCCAGGGATTGAACCCAGGTCTCCCAAATTGCAGGCAGATTCTTTACCATTTGAGCCACCAGAGAAGTATTGGTCATCATATGTTTTTTTCAAATTCATGTTTTTATTTGCTTTGAGTTGAGTACTCAGAATTCATATGGTGCTTCTATTTTAATTTTTTTTTTAAAAACCTCCATAGTGGTGCAATAATTTACAATCTCATCAGCAGTTTATGAGGGTTTGTTTTCCTACACATGCTCACCAACAAATAAGTTATTTGTTGTCGTTTTTGCTGATAGCCATTTTGACATGTTTCAAGTGATATCTGTATCTCATTATAGTTTTGATTTACAGTTCCCTCATAATTAGTGCCTATTGGGAATCTGTCTGCTTTGGAAAAAATTCTCTTTAGGTCTTCTGCCCATTTTCTAACTGAATTTTCTTAAGTATTTAATTGTATGAATTCTTTATATATTTTAGATATTAACCACCTCTCAGACATATTATTTGCAAATACCTTCTTATGTTTAGTAAGCTGCTTTTTTGTTTTACTGGTAGTTTCCCTCACTGTGTTCTTCCACTTTTTCTCTCTAGAAAAAAGAAAAACACGATATTTGAGCTCTTCCTGAATCTGTTAGGGTTTGGTTAATGAAGCAGACAGAACCACTCTGAGTGATATAAAGATTTTATTGTAAGGATTAGACAAATTATAGAATCTGGTTTAGCTGTCTGTGTAAACCTACTGCCCCTGGATCTGGTCTGGACTTGAAGTCAACAGAAGTAGCAGTCAGGAAGGAATGGTTCATGTGAAGTTAAGAGAACAGGGATGGGTAGGTGGGGAATGCAAATCAGAACCTATTAAGATAGAATACTAAGATTCACGTCGATCTCTTACCTGAATCAGCAGTGGTTCAGATTTCAAGATCACAGAATCTCCAAGCCCTTGACTTTGGTGATGTGGGCAGCCTGCAGCAGACTGGAACGCTTTGCTGTTACATTAGCACCCACATGTGTTCGGAGAAGGAAAGAGGAGAGTTAGTGTTCGGAGAATGAAAGAGGAGCGTTAAGGAAAGTTGGAGGAGCTGCCTTTCAAACAGTTGCCTTGTGCACATCACCACAGTGTCATAAACTGAGCTGCAGCAGTCCTGACCTCACACTGACGCGAGTGAACCTAGCAGCTGGTTCTGGCCAGGCTTCAGTCCTTTGCCAGTTTTGCTTGTTCAGTTCAGTTCAGTTGCTCAGTCGTGTCTGACTCTTTGCGACCCAATGAATCGCAGCATGCCAGGTCTCCCTGTCCATCACCACCAACTCCCAGAGCCTTCCCAAACCCATGTCCATTGAGTCGGTGATGCCATCCAGTCATTTCATCCTCTGTCATCCCCTTCTCCTCCTGCCCCCAATCCTTCCCAGCATTAGGATCTTTCCCAATGAATCAACACTTCACATGAGGTGGCCAAAGTGGCCAACCCTAAACTAGAACTTTGCATAGAAGAGAACACTGGGAAACTTGCTTCCAGCTAAACTGAGTTGAAACAAAACAAAGCCATTACAGTCCATCTTTTGTCAACTTGTCATCCAATATATATCTCTCTTCCATTAATCTACCATTCCTTCTTGTCCTTGGCTAACACCTTGATGAAGGATGCTGCTTTGCCTGGACCTAAATCATCATTCCTGAAAGTATGGGCTGTTAGAATCAGTGCCTTATTAGAGACATGGGCATTCTCAGCATTATCCTAGGGGATCTGCTGAATTAAGTTATCCTCTTCCTTAGCCTCATTGTGTAGTAGCAACCCAACTTTCTCTTGATATTCTGGATCAGTCTATCCAGCAAGCACAATAAATCAGTCTCTTTCTTGTCTACTATATCTAATTTAATTATTCATTGCTCTATACATTGAGGGTGGAAATCCCCTTTGGTAATCATAAATTTGTTTAAGTCTGTGAGTCTGTTACTGTCTGAAGTTCAGTTACATCATTTTTTTGCATTCCACATACAAGCAATATCATGTGATATTTGTCATTCTCTGCCTGACTAGCTTCACTTACTGTGATAATCTCTAGGTCCATTCATGTTGCTACAAATGGCATTATTTCATTCTTTTTATGGCTCAGTAATATTCCATTGTATGCATTTACCACATCTTCTTTAACCAGTTCTGTCAGTGGACATTTAGGTTGCTTCCATGTCCTGACTATTGTAAATACTGTTGCTATGAACATTAGGTACATGTATCTTTTTTAATTAGGGTGTTCTCTGGATATATGCCCAGGAGTGGGATTGCTGAATCATATTTTTAGTTTTTTAAGGAATGTCTACACTGTTCTCCATAGAGACTGTACCACTTTATATTCCCACCAACAGTGTGGGAGGGCTCCCTTTTCTCCACACCCTCTGCAGGAGTTATTCTGTGTAGACTTTTTGATGATGTCCATTCTGAATGGTGCAAAGTGATACCTCATTGTGGTTTTGATTTTCATTTCTCTGATTAGTGATGTTGAGCATCTTTTCATGAGCCTCTTGGCCATGTGTATGCCTTCTTTGGAGAAACATCTACTTAGATTTTATGCCCATTTTTCAGTTGGGTTTGTTTTTTTGTTGTTGAATCTACAAGCTATTTGTACATTTTGGAGGTTAATCCCTTGTTGGTCACTCTGTTTCCAAGTGTTTTCTCCCGTTCTGTGTGTTGTCTTTTTGTTTACGATTTCTTTGCTGTGCAAAAGCTTTTAAGTTTAATTAGGTTGCATTAGTTTTTTTTTTTTTCTTCCATTACTCTAGAAGGTAGTTCAAAAAGTTACTGGTGAGAATTATGTCAAAAAGTGTTCTGCTTATGTTTTCCTCTGGATGTTTCATAGTATCCAGTCTTATATTTAGGTTTTCAATTCATTTTGAGTTTGGTTTTCTATATGGTGTTAAAGAATGTTCTAATTTCATTCTTTTACATATAGCTGTCCAGTTTTCCAAGTACCACTTGTTGAAGACACTTTTCTCCATTGTGTATTCTTGCCTCCTTTCTTGTCAATTAATTGACCATAGGTGCATTGGTTATTTCTGGACTTTCTGTCCTGTTCTATTGGTCTGCATATCTGTGTGTGTGTGTGTAATACCAGTACCATGCTGTTTTGTTGTCTATTTATTGGAGTACAAATTGGTAATTTGATAGGGATCACATTGTATCTGTAGATTACCTTAGGTAATATAGTCATTTTGACAATACTGAGTCTTCCATCTCTATGTCACCTTTCATTTCTTTCATTAGTATCTTGTAGTTTTCAGAGTACAGGTAGACTCCTTTTGTCTCCTTAGGTAGACTAGGTATTTTCTTCTTTCTGATCCAATGATAAATGGGATTGTTTCTTTGATTTCAGTTTTTCTCATCCTTTGTTGTTAGTGTATAGAAACACAACAGATTTCAGTGTGTTAATTTTGTAATCTGCAACTTTACCAAATTCATTGAGCTCTAGTAGTTTCCTGGTAGTAACTTTATGATATTCAATGTATAGCACCATCTCATCTGCAAACACTGACACTTTAAGGTCTTTTCCAACTTGGATTCCTTACTTTTTTCTTCTCTGATTGGCAAGGCTAGGTCTTTCAAAACTGTTGAACAGAAGAGGTGAGACTGGATATCCTTGTCTTGTTCTGGTCTTAGAGGCAGTGTTTTCAGCTTTTCACCATTGAGTACAGTGTTAGCTGTGGTTTGTCACATGTGACCTTCATTATGTTGAGGAATGCTTCCATTATGCCTACTATCTGGAAAGTTCTTTTAAAAGTCATAAATGGGTGCTGAATTTTGTTGAAAGTTTTTTCTGCATCTTGAGATGATCATACCATTTTTATTCAATTTGTTGATTTAGTGTTTCACTAAACAACATTGATTGATCTGAAGGTATTGAAAAATCCTTGTATCCCTGGGATAAATCCCAATTGATTGGTGTATGATCCTTTTTATGTATTGTTGGATTCAGATTACTAGTATTTTGTTGAGAATTTCTGTGTCTGTGTTTGTCAGTGTTACTGGCCTGTAATTATTTGTGTGGTATCTTTGTGCTTTGGGTATTAGGGTGTAAATGATGGAGGACTCCTCAAAGGGTAGGTTCGGGAGTATTCCTTCCTCTACACTTTTTTGGAAGTGTTTCAGAAGGATAAATGTTACATCTTCTCAAAATATTTGATAGAATTTTCCTGTTAAGCCATCTGGTCCTGGCCTTTTATTTGTTGGGAGTTTTTTTTTTTTTTTCCTAAATAGAAGTTTCAATTTCGGTACTTGTGGTTGTTCTGTTCATATTTCCTATTTCTTCCTGGTTAGGTTGAGGGAACTTGTACGTTTCTAAGAATTTTTCCCTTTCTGCCAAGTTGTCCATTGTTGGTATACAGTTGGTTGTAGTAGTCTCTTATGATCCTTCGTAATTCTTTGGTGTCCTGTTGTAACTTTTCCTTTTTCTAATTTTACTCATTTGTGTCCTTGTCCCCTTTTTTTTTCTATTTGAGTCTGACTAAAGGCTTATCAGTTTTCTCAGAGAACCAACTTTTACTTTCATTGATCTTTGTTACTGTTTTCTTTGTCTCTATTTCCTTTATTTCAGCTCTGATCTTTATGATTCCTCTCCTTCTATAAACTTTAGGTTTTGCTTCTTGTTCTTTCTCTGGTTGCTTTATGTGTAAGGTTAGGTTGTTTATTTGGAATTTTTCTTGTTTTCTGAGGTAAGATTGTATTGATCTAAATTTCCCTTTTAGAACTTCTTTTGCTGCATCACATATGTTTTGTATCATTGTGCTTTTGTTTTCATTTGCCTCTAGGTAGTTTTGATTTTGATTTTGTCCTTGATTTCTTCCTTGCGTAACAGCATATGTTTAGCCTCCACCTGTTTGTGGGTTTTTTGCTTTTTTTTTCTCTTTGAACAGTTTCTTTCTTTTTTCTTGTTGATTTCTAACCACATAGTACTGTGGTCAGCAAAGGTGCTTGATATGAGTTCAGTTTACTTAAATTTACTGAGGCTTGCTTCATGGCCCAAGATGTGGTTAATCCTTGAGAATATGCCATATGTACTGACAAGGTATATTTTGCTGCTTTTAGATGGAATACTCCATAAATATCTGTTAAGTCCATCTCATCTGCTCTATTATTTAAGACTTGTGTTTCCTTATTAATTTTTTTTCTGAACGATCTGTCTATTGATGTAAATGGGGTGTCACAGTCCTCTAATATTGTTGTGTTACTGTTGATTTCTCGCTTTATGGCTTTTAGTATTTGCCTGATATATTGAGGTGCTCCTGTGTTGGGTGTGTTGTTCACTGTTGTTGTTAGTCACTAAGTTGTGTCTGTCTCTTTGTGATCCCATGGACTGCAGAACGATAGGCTTCCGTGTCATTCACTATCTCCTGGAGTTTGCTCAAACTCATGTCCATTGAGTCATTAAATGCCATCCAACCATCTTATCCTCTGTCATCCTCTTTTCCTCCTCCCCTCAATCTTTCCCAGTATCACGGTCTTTTCCAATGAGTTTGCTCTTTGCATCAGGTAGCCAGAGTATTCTGAGAAGGCAATGGCACCCCACTCCAGTACTCTTGCCTGGAAAATCCCATGGACAGAGGAGCCTGGTAGGCTGCAGTCCATGGGGTCACTAAGAGTTGGACAGGACTGAGTGACTTCACTTTCACTTCTCACTTTCATGCATTGGAGAAGGAAATGGCAACCCACTCCAGTGTTCTTGCCTGGAGAATCCCAGGGACGGCCGAGCCTGGTGGGCTGCCATCTATGGGGTTGCACAGAGTCGGACACAACTTAAGCAACTTAGCAGCAGCAGCAGCCAGAATATTGGAGCTTCAGCAACAGTCTTTCCAATGAATATTCAGACAGATTTTCTTTAATATTGACTAGTTGATCTCCTCGCTGTTCCAGGGACTCTCAAGGGTCTTCTCCAGTGCCACAGTTTGAAAGCATCAATTCTTCAGCGCTCAGCATTCTTTATGGTCCAGCTGTCATATCCAAATATGATTACTGGAAAAACAATAGCTTTGACTATACAAACCTTTGTCGGTAAAATGATGTCTCTGCTTTTTAATACTACATCTAGATTTGTCATAGCTTTTCTTCCAAGTAGCAAGCATCTTTTAATTTCAAGGCTGCAGTCACCATATGCACTGATTTTGGAACCCAAGAAAATAGTCTGTCACTATTTCCATTTTTCCCCCATCTGTTTGCCATGATGGGACATGATGCCATGATCTTTGTTTTTTGAATATTGAGTTGTAAGCCAGCTTTTCACTGTCCTCTTCCACTTTCATCAAGAGGCTCTTTAGTTCCTCTTTGTTTTCTACCTTTAGGGCAGTATCATCTACATAGCTGAGGTTATTGATATTTCTCCCAGCAATCTTAATTCTAGCTTGTGATCCATCCAGCCTTGTATGTCACATGATGTACTCTGCATAAAAGCTAAATAAGCAAGGTAATAATATGCAGCCTTGATGTACTCCTCTCCCAATTTTGAACCTGTCCATTGTTTCGTGTTCAGTTCTAAATAGTGGTTTTTGACTGGCGTGTAAGTTTCTCAGGAGGAAGGTAAGGTTGTCTGGTATTCCCGTTTCTTCAAGAATTTTGCAGTTTGTTGTAATCTGCAAAGCTTTGTAGTGTGCTTCCACAGTTTTTGTAATCTGCACAGTAGTATCTTCAAGGTTTTGTAGCACGCTTAGTTGCTCAATCATGTCCAACTCTTTGTGACCCCATGGACTGCATAGCCTGCCAGACCCCTCTCTGCATGGGGATTCTCTCTGTCATCCAGTGGATGTTGGCAATTTGATCTCTGGTTCCTCTGCCTTTTCTAAATCCAGCTTGTACAACTGGAAGTTCTTAGTTCACATACTATTGAAGCCTACCTTGAAGGATTTTGAGCTTTAACTTGCTAGCATGTGAAATGTCACAATTGTGCAGTAGTTTGAACATTCTTTGGCATTGCCCTTCTTTGGGATTGGAATGAAAACTGACCTTTTCCAGTCCTGTGGCCACTGCTGAATTTTCCAAACTTGCTGTCATATTACTGCATCACTTTAATAGCATTATCCTTTAGGATTTGAAATAGCTCAGCTGGAATTCCATCACCTCCACTAGCTTAGTTCCTAGTAATGCTTCCTAAGGCTCACTTGACTTCACCCTCCAGGATGTCTGGCTCTAGGTGAGTGATCACACCATCGTGGTTTTCCAGATCATTGAGTCCTTTTTTGTATAGTTCTTCTGTGTATTCTTGTCACCTCTTCTTATTATCTTCTGTAAGGTCCTTGCCATTTCTATCCTTTATTGTGCCCATCTTTGCATGAAATGTTTCCTTGCTGTCTCCAATTTTCTTGAAGTGACCTCTAGTTTTTTCCATTCAATTGTTTTCCGGTATTTCTTTGTATTGTTCACTTAGCAAGGCTTTCTTAAGTCTCCTTGCTATTCTTTGAAACTCCACATTCAGTTGGATCTATCTTTCCCTTTCTGCTTTTTATATTTACAATTGTTACATGTTCTTGGATTTATCCTTTGATCATTATTTTGTGTCCTTTGTGTATTACAGAATTATTTTAAAGTTTATTTTGTCTAATATGAGCATTGCTATTCCATATTTCTTTTGATTTTCCTTTGCATGGAATGCCTTTTTCTAGCCTCTCATTTTCAGTCTGCATGTGTCTCTAGATCTGAAGTTGATCTCCTGTAGGCATCATATGTATGGTCCAGTTTTTGTATCCATTCAGCTAGTCTGTGTCTTTTGGTTTGAGCATTTTATCTGTTTATGTTTAAGTAATTACAGATTTGTATGTTCTAATTACTGTCATTTTCTTAATTGCCTTGGATTTGTTTTTGTAGGCCCTTTTTTCTTCCCTTCCTCTTTTGGTTCTCATCTTGTGACACAAATTTTAATGTTATTTGGTTACCTTTTTCATTGTTGCATGTATATCTACTATAGACTTTTAGTTTGTGGTTACTATGAGGTTTTGATACAGCAGTCTGTGTATAAACTTGATTGTTTTCACTTGCTGATCTTTTAATTTCAAATGCATTTTCAATATCCTGTATTTGTTCTCTCCTCACAGATTCTAGTTTTGATAAAATATTTGTATGTGGATAATTTTATACCCCTACTGTATGTTTGCCTTTACTGCTGAGCTTTTCCATTCATAATTTTTTGTTTCTATTTGTAGTCTTTTCTTTTCCACTTAGAGAATTTACTTCGCTTGTTGCAAAGCTGATCTGGTGGTGCTGAATTCTCTTCACTTTTGCTTGTCTGTAAAGCTTTCAGTTTCTTTCTTAAATTTGAATGAGAGCTTTATTGGGTAGAGTATTCTTGGTTATTCTCTTTCATTACTTTCAGTGTATCATGCCACTCTCTTCTGACCTGCATAATTTATGCGGAGAAATCAGCTCATAACGCTCTAGGAGTTCCCTCATGTGTTTGTCACTTTTCCCGCCTTGCCTTTATGAACGTCTTCGTATTTAATTTTGTCTGTTCAATTTCCGTGTGCCTCGTTGCAGTCCTCCTGGGGTGTACCTTACCTGGCACTCTGTGTGCTTTCCAAAGTGTGTTGCTGCTTCCTTTTCCATGTTAGGGGAGTTTTCAGCTATTGTCTCTTCAAATATTCTGTAAGAGCCTTCCACTTTTTCCTCTCCTTTCTGTTGTTGTTGTTGTTCAGTTGCTCAGTTCTGTCAGACTCTGTGATCTCATGGACTGCAATATGCCAGGCTTCCCTGTTGTTGCCTTCTCCCAGAGTTTTCTCAAACTCATGTCGTTTGAGTCAGTGATACCTTCCAACCATCGTGTCCTCTGTTGCCCCCTTCTCCTACCTTCAGGCTTTCCCAACATCGGGGTCTTTTCTAATGAGTTGGCTGTTCGCATCAGGTGGCCAAAGCATTGGAGCTTCAGTTTCAGTCCTCTCCTTTTGGGACCTCTGTACTGTGAATTTTGGTGTCCTTCATGTTGTACCAGAGGTCTCTTAGATTGTCTTCATTTACTTTATTATTTTTTCTCTCTTCTGTTCCATGAAAATGATTTCCAGTATTTTGTCATCTAGGTCACTTATCCATTCTTCTGTTCCTTGAATTGAAATCAATATTCTGCTATTGATTTCTTCTAATGTATTTTCCATTTCAGTTGTATTCCTCTACCATCTTAGTTTCTTCAGCTTTCTGTGATTGTAGTTTCCTTTTAGCAGATTGCACGACTGTAGCTCTTCTTGCTATTACTGTCTGCCTTCTGGTGGATGAGGATGTCTAAGAGGTTTGTTCAGGCTTCTTGATGAGAGTGGCTGGCGCCTGCTCACTGATGTATGGAGGTGGGTCTGTCTTCACTCTGCTAGGCAGGACCACAGTAAGGGAGACCTTGAACCACTTGTCTGCTGATGGGTTGGGCTATTGGTTGCTTGGCCTCAAGCATCCCAGCAGTGGAGCCTCCAGACCATTGTGTGAGGCTTGGTCTTACGAGGGAAATAGTGGCCTCTTGGAGGCTCACACTAAGGAGTACTACCCAAGACTGCTGTTGCCAGTGTCTTTGTCCCCACGGCTGCCTGTGCCTCCATGGGAGACCCTCCAATACTAGCAGATAGGTCTGGCCCAGTATCTTATGGAGTCGCTGCTTTTCTCCCCTGGGTCATGGTACACACAAAACTTTTGTACCCTCCAAAATGGGAATTTCTGTTTCCCTTGGTCCATTAGAAGTCTTGTGATTAAATCCCACTGGTATTCAAAGCCAGTTTCTCTGGGGACTCCTCCTCTTGCTGTGGGCTACCCAGCTGGGAAGTCTAATGTGGAACTCTGAACCTTTACTCCTGTGAGGTAACTTCTGTGTTATAATTGTTTTCCAGTTATTATTATATTATTACATATGCATATTAATATATTACAATATATATAATTATGGGTTGCCCACCTGGCAGGCTTGGATTTCATTTTATTTCCATTGCACCCCTCCTGCCATCTTGTTTAGCTTCTTCTTTATCTTTGGATGTAAGGTATGGATCCAGCGTTTTTACTAGAATCCAACATTTTTTGGTCAGTTGTTGTTTAGCAGTTGGTTGTTGTTCTGGTTATTTCGTAGAGAAGAAGGTAAGCTCACATCCTTCTGTTCTGCCATTTTAAGCTAATCTCTCCATTAAAAAAATTGTTCTATGAAAAATGCCATTGGTAATTTGAAAGTGATTGCAATGAATCTGTAGATTGCTTTGGGTCCTGTCGTCATTTTGACTGTATTAATTCTTCCAATTGAAGAACATGGTATATATTTTTCCATCTCTTTTTGTCATCTTCAATTTCTTTTGTCAGCGTCTTACAGGTTTTGGGCAAGATGTTTTGTCCCCTTAGGTTTATTCCTAGGTGTTTTATTCTCTTTTGATGCAATGGTAAATGGGATTTTTTCTTTCTGATCTTTCATTGGTAGTGTATAGAAATGCAAGGGATTTCTATGTATTAATTTCTTAGATTTATTATTGAAGGATAATTGCTTTACAAAATTTTGCTGTTTTCTGTCAAACCTCAATATGAATCAGCCATAGGGATTCATATATCCCCTCCCTTTTGAACCATCCTCCCATCTCCCTCCCACCCCACCCCTCTCGGTTGATACAGAGCCTCTGTTTGAGTTTCCTGAGCCATACAGCTAATTCCTGTTGGCTATCTATTCTACATATGGTAATGTTAAGTTTCCATGTTACTCTTTCTATACATCTTACCCTCTCCTCCCCTCTCCCAATGTCCATAAGTCTATTTTCTATGTCTGTTTCTCCATTGTTGCCTTGTAAATAAATGCTTCAGTACCATTTTTCTAGATTCCATATATATGCATTAGAATATGGTATTTATCTTTCTCTTTTTGAGTCACTTCACTCTGTATAACAGGTTGTAGGTTCATCCACCTCATTAGAACTGACTCAAATGCATTCCTTTTTATGGCTGAGTAATATTCCATTGTGTGTATGTACCACAGCTTCTTTATCCATTCATCTGTTGATGGACACCTAGGTTGCTTCCATGTTCTAGCTATTGTAAATAGTGTTGCAGTGAACAATGGGGAACATGTGTCTCTTTCAATTTTGGCTTCCTTGGGGTATATGCCTAGGAGTGGGATTGCTGGACATATGGTGGTTTTATTCCTACATTTTGAAGGAATCTCCATACCGTCTTCCACAGTGACAGTATCAGTTTACATTCCTACCAACAGTGCCGGAGTGTTCCCTTTTCTCCACACTCTCTCCAACATTTACTGTTTGTAGACTTTTGATAATGGCCATTCTGACAGGAGTGAGGTGATATCTTATTGTAGTTTTAATTTGCATTTCTCTTACAATGAGCGATGTTGAGCATCTTTTCATGTATTTGCTAGCGATCTGTATGTCTTTTTTGGAGAAATGTCTGTTTAGGTCTTTTTTCTACTTTTTGATTGGGTTGTTTGTTTTCCTGATATTGAGTTGTATGAGCTGCTTCTATGTTTTGGAAATTAATCCTTTGTCAGTTTTTCATTTTCTATTATTTTCTCCCATTCTGAGGGTTTTCTTTTCACCTTGCTTATACTTTCCTTTGCTGTGCCAAAGCTTTTACATTTAATCAGGTCCCACTTGTTTACTTTTGTTTTTATTTCCATTACTTTAAGAGGTGAGTCATAAAGGATCTTGATTTGATTTATGTCATCGAATGTTCTGCCTATACTTTACTGTAAGAGTTTTATAGTTTCTGACCTTATATTTAGGTCTTTAATCAATTTTGAGTTTATCTTTGTGTGTGGTGTTGGGAAGTGTTCTAATTTCATTCTTTTACATGTAGCTGTCCAGTTTTCCTAGCACCATTTATTGAAAAGTCTTTGCCCCATTGTATATTCTTGCCTCCTTTGTCAAAAATAAGGTACTCATAGGTGCATGGGTTTATTTTTTGGCTTTTGCTCTTGTTCCATTGGTCTATATTTCTGTTTTTGTGCCAGTACCATACTGTCTTGATGACTGTAGCTTTGAAGTAAAATATGAAGTCAGTAAGGTTGATTCCTCAGCTCCATTCTTCTTTCTCAAGACTGCTTTGGCTATTTGGGGTCTTTTGTGTTTCCATATGAATTGTGAAATTTTTTGTTCTAGTTCTGTGAAAAATGCCATTGGTAGTTTTATAGGGATTGCATTGAATCTGTAGATTGTGTTTGGTAGTATAGTCATTTGCACAATATTGATTCTCCAGGAACATGGAATATCTCTCCATCTGTTTATGTCATCTTTGATTTCTTTCATCACTGTCTTATACTTTTCTGTGCACAGTTCTTTTGTCTCTTTAGGTAAGTTTATTCCTCGATATTTAATTCTTTTTGTTGCAGTAGTGAATGGGATTGATTCTTAATTTCTTTTTCTGATTTTTCATTGTTAGTATATAGAAATGCAAGTGATTTCTGTGAATTGATTTTATATCCTTCAACCTTGCTGAATTCACTGATTAGTTCTAGTAATTTTCTGATACTATCTTTAGGGTTTTCTGTATACACTGTCATGTCATCTGCAATCAGTGAGAGCTTTACTTCTTTTCCAGTCTGGATTCCTTTTATTTCTTTTACTTCTCAGATTGCTGTAGCTAGGACTTCCAGAACTATGTGGAATAATAATGGTGAAGGTGGACACCTTTGTCTTGTTCCTGATCTTTGTGGGAATGCTTTCAGTGTTTCAACATTGAGAATATTGTTTGCTGTATGCTTATCATATATGGCCTTTACTATGTTGGATAGGTCCCTTCTATGCCCATATTTTGAAGAGTTTTCATCATAAATGGGTGCTGAATTTTGTAAAAGGCTTTTCCTGCATCTATTGAGATTATAATTTGCATCTTTCAGTTTGTTAATATGGTATATCACATTGATTGATTTGCATATATTGAAGAATCCTTGCATTCCTAGAATAAACCCAACTTGATCATGGTGTATGACCTTTATGATGTGTTGCAGAATTCTGTTTGCTAAAATTTTGTTGAGGATTTTTGCATCTATGTTCATCAGTGATATTGGCCTGTAGTTTTCTTTTTTTGTGTTGTCTTTGGTTTTGATATCAGGGTGATGATGGCCTTGTCGAATGAGTTTGGAAGTGTTCCTACCTCCAGAATTTTTTGAAAGAGTTTTAGAAGGATAGGTATTAGTTCTTCTGTAAATGTTTGGTAGAATTCTCCTGTGAAGCCATCTGGCCCTGGACTTTTGGTTTTTGGGAGATTTTTGATCATAGCTTCAATTTCAGTGCTTGCAATTGGGTTGTTCATAATTTCTATTTCTTGGTGGTTCAGTCTTAGAGGATTGAACTTTTATAAGAATCTGTCCATTTCTTCCAGGTTATCCATTTTATTGCCATATAGTTGTTCATAATAGTCTTTTATAATCCTTTATTTATGCATTGTCTGTTGTAATCTCTCCTTTTTCATTTCTAATTTTGTTGATACGATTCTTCTCTTTTTCTTGATTAGTCTGGCTAAAGATTTGTCAATTTTGTTTATCTTCTCAAAGAACCAGCTTTTAGTTTTATGAATCTTTACTATTGTTTCTTTCATGTCTTTTTCATTTATTTCTGCTCGGATCTTTATGATTTCTTTCCTTCTACTAATTTTGGAGTTTTTTTGTTCTTTTTCCAGTTGTTTTGGGTGTAAAGTTAGGTTTTCTGTTTGATGCTTTTCTTGTTTCTTGAGGCAGGGTTGTATTGCTATAAACTTCCCTCTTAGAACTGCTTTTGCTGCATCCCGTGGGTTTTGAGTTGTCATGTTTTGTCATTTGTTTCTAGAAATTTTTTGATTTCCCTTTTGATTTCTTCAGCAACCTGTTATTTATTAATGTGTTGTTTAGTCTCCATGTGCTTGTGTTTCTTACAGTTTTTTTCTTATAATTGATGCCTAGTCTCATAGCATTGTGATTAGAGAAGATGCTTGATACAGTTTTAATTTTCTTAAATTTACTGAGGTTTGATTTGTGACCCAAGATGTGGTCTATGCTGGAGAATGTTCCATGTGCACCTGAGAAGGTGTATTCTTCTGCATTTGGATGGAATGTCCTGAAGATATTGATGAGATCCATCTTATCAAATGTATATTTAAGACTTGTGCTTCCTTATTAATTTTCTGTTTTGATGATCTGTCCATTGGTGTGAGTGGGGTGTTAAAGTCTCCTACTATTATTGTGTTACTGTCAATTTCTCCTTTTATGTCTGTTAGTGTTTGTCTTATGTATTGAGGTGTTCCCATGTTGGGTGCATAGATACTTAACAAGTGTTATGTCTTCCTCTTGGATTGATTCCTTGATCATTATTTAGTGTCCTTCCTTATTTCTTGTAATCTTCTTTATTTTAAGGTCTATTTTTTCTGATATGAGGATGGCTACTCCAACTTTCTTTTCCTTCCCATTTGCATGGAGTATATTTTTCCATCCTCTCACTTTCAGTCAATATGTGTCTTGAGGTCTGAAGTGGGGTTCTTGTAGACAGCATATTTATGGGTCTAGTTTTTGTATCCTTTTAGCCAGTCTGTGTCTTTTGGTTGGAGCATTTAATCCATTTACATTTAAAGTAATTATTGATATATGTTCCTATTGCCATTTTCTTAATTGTTTGGGGTTGATTTTATAGATTTTTTTCTTCTCTTGTATTTCTTGACTATATAAATCCCTTTAACATTTGTTGTAAAGCTGGTTTGGTGGTATTGAATTCTCTTTAACTTTTGCTTGTCTGAAAAGCTTTTTATTTCTCCATCAATTTTGAATGACATCCTTTCCAGGTATAGTAAACTTGGTTGTAGATTTTTCCCTTTCAGTACTTTAAATATGTCCTGCCTTTCCATTCTGGCCTGCAGAGTTTCTGCTGAAAGATCAGCTGTTAAGTGTATGGGGTTACCCTTGTATGTTACTTGTTGCTCCCTTGCTGCATTTAATATTCTTGCTTTGTGTTTAGTGTTTGTTAGTTTGGTTAGTATGTGTTTTGGTGTGTTTCTCCTTGGGTTTATCTTGTATGGGGCCCTTTGTGCCTCTTGGACTTGGTTATCTATTTCCTTTTCCATATTGGGGAAATTTTCAACTATAATTTCTTCAAAATTTTTCTCATGCCCTTTCTTTCTCTTCTTTTTCTGGGACCCTGATAATTTGAATGTTGGTGTGTCTGATATGGTCCCAGACGTCTCCGAGACTTTCCTCAGTTCTTTTCATTCTTTTTACTTTATTCTGCTCTTCAGAAGTTACTTCCACCATTTTATCTTCCAGCTCACTGATTCGTTCTTCTGCTTCAGATATTCTGCTATTGATTCTTTCTAGAGTATTTTTAATTTCAGTAATTGTGTTGTTCGTCTCTGTATGTTTATTCTTTAATCCTTCTAGATCTTTGTTAATTGATTCTTGCATTTTCTTCATTTTGTCTTCAAGGATTTTGGTCATTTTTACTGTCATTACTCTGAATTCTTTTTCAGGTAGCTTGCCCATTTCCTCTTCATTTATTTGGACTTCTGTGTTTCTAGTTTGTTCCTTCATTTCTGCAGTATTTCTCTGCTTTTTCATTATTATTTTTTTAACTTACTGTGTTTGAAGTCTCCTTTTCCTAGGCTTCAAGGAAATTTGAATTCTTTCCTTGAAGAAGGTTGAATTCTTTCTTCCTTTTGGTTTCTGCCTTCCTTAGGTTGGTCCAGTCCTTTGTGTGACCTTTGTATAGGGTGAAATTTGTGCTGAGTTTTTGTTTGTTTTTCCTCAGATGCGCAAGGCTGAGTGAGGTGGTAATCCTGTCTGCTGATGATTGGGTTTGTATTTTTGTTCTGTTTGTTTAAATGAGGCATCCTGCACAGAGTCCTACTGGTAGTTGGGTGACGCTGGGTCTTGTATTCAAGTGGTTTCCAGTGTGTGAGTTCTCACTATTTGATACTCCCTAGGGTTAATTCTCTGATAGTCTAGGGTCTCGGAGTCAGTGCTCCCACTCCAAAGGCTCAGGACTTGATCTTTGAGTCAGGTGTTGTATTCAACTGAAGATGTGAAGTGTTGGGGTCTCCTGAGGACCACTGCCCTTGAACCTGTAGTAGAAGCCCCCTCAGTCATCAGGACACTGATCCTCAGAACCTGTCTCCAGACACCTGACATGAGCAGGGCCACTGGTATGAGGGCTACGAGACGGCGGAGAACCGAGACTCAAAGCGGCAAAGTGTGACTTGAGTGTGGATCCTTTGTCTCCCCATACCCCAGGGCAGTCCAGCACCCACAGTAGGAACTCACTCTCCCAACTCAGTTCCAAACACCTAAACCTGATCTCTATGTATTCATTTGGTACCTGCAACTTTTACTGAATTCTTTGAGCTCTAGTAGTTTTCTGGCAGCATAATTAGAATTTTCTATGTATAGTATCATGTCACCTATAAACAGTGACAGGTTTACTTCTTTTTCCATTTGTATTCCTTTTATTTTTTTTTCTTCTCTGATTGCTATGGCTAGGACTTCCAAAACTATGTTGAAGAACAATGACAAGAATGGACATCCTTGTCTTGTTTTTGGTCTTATAGTTAATGCTTTCAGATTTTCACAGTTTAGAATGATGTTAGCTGTAGGTTTATCATGTGTGTGTGCTAAGTTGCTTCAGTTGTGTTTGACTCTGCAATGCTATGGACTGTAGCCTGCCAGGCTCCTCTGTGCATGTGATATTCCAGGCAAGAATACTGGGGTAGATTTTCTTGTCCCCTCCAGGGATCTTCCCAACCTAGAGATTGAACCTGCATCTCTTCTGTCTGCTGTGTTGGCAGACAGGTTCTTTATCACTAGTGCCAACTTTATGGCCTTTATTTTGTTGAGTTAAGTTCCCTCTGGGCTCCCCTGGTGTCTCAGCTGGTAAAGAATCTGCCCTCAGTGCAAGGGATCAGGATTCAAGTGGTGGGTGGTTGATGGGACTGGAGGGTGGAGAGGAGGAGGCAATAAGGACTTGAATATTACAGGCAATAAATAAGTAAATTTTACTTATTCTTTTTAAAGAATAAGTAAATTTTATTAGTTTCTAAAAAACTTGATTGGAGTACAGTAGATTTATAATGTTGTGTTCATTTCCAGTATACAACAAAGTAAATCAGTTATTGTGTGTGTGTGTGTGTGTATATATATATATCTATATATATATCTTTTAAAAACCCTATTTTGTAGATTATTCTTCTGTGTGTGTGTACACTTAGTTGCTTCAGTCGTGTCTGTTTTTTTGTGACCCTATGGATCATAGCCTCCCAGGCTATCTGCCCATGGGATTCTGCAGGCAAGAATACTGGAGTGGGTTGCTATGCCTCCTCTCTAGGGGATCTCGCAAACCCAGGGATCAAACTCATGTCTCTTACATCTCCTGCTTTACCACTAGTGCCACCTGGGGATCCCATATAGGACTTTAAAGGGTATTGAGTAGAGTTCCCTTTGCTATACAGTAGATTCTTATTAGTTGTCTCTTTTATATATGGTAGTGTGTATATCTCAATCCCAATCTTCCAATATATCCCTACCCTCCCTAACCCCCTGGTAAGCATAAATTTGTTTTCTGCATCTGTAACTCTGTTTCTGTTTTATAGATAAGTTCATTTGTTCTCTCCCCCTATTTTTTAGAGTTCACATGTAAGCACTATCATATATTTGTCTATCTGCCTTCACTTAGTATGATAATCTCTAGGTCCATCTGTGTTCCTGCAGATGGCATTATTTTATCCTTATTTATGGCTGAGTATTATTCAACTGTGTGTGTGTGTGTGTGTATGTATATGTACATATATATATATATATATATATGTTTGTGTGTCTGTGCATGTGTTCAGTCATGTCTGACTCTTTGCAGCCCTCTGGAATGTAGCCTGCCAGGCTTCTCTGTCCAAAGAATTTTCCAGGCAAGAATACTTGAGTGTGTTGCCATTTCCTCCTTCAGAGGGTGTGTGTGTGCATGTGTGCATGCGTGCTGTATCTTTTTTTTAATCCATTCCTCTATTGATAGACAGTTTTGTTGCTTCTGTGTCTTCGCTGCTGTGAATGGTGCTTCAGTGAACATTGGGTGCCTTCACTGAACATCTTTCTCCAGATATATGAACAATGGTGCCTTCAGTGAACATCTTTCCCCAGATATATGCACAGGAGTGGGATTGCTGGATCATATGGTAGTTGTGTTTTTAGGTTTTAAATGAACTTTCATACTGTTCTCCATAGTAGCTATACCTGTTTACATTCCCACCAACATTTCCCTTTTCTTCACATCCTCTTCAGCATTTATTGTTTGTAGAGTTTTTGATTATGGCCATTCTGATTGATGTGAAGTGATAACCCATTGTAGTTTTAGTATTCATTTCTCTAATAATTAGGGATGAGCATCTTTTCATGTGCTTTTTGGCTATCTGTATATTTTCATTGCAGAAATGTCTGTTAGAATCTTCTGCCCATTTTTTGATTGGGTTGATTTTTTATATTGAGTTGCATGAGCTGTTTGTGTATTTTGGTGATGAGTATGTTGTTGGTTGCTTTGTTTGCAACTGACAATATTTTCTCTCTGAGAGTTGTCTTTTAATTTTTCTTATGGTTTCCTTTTTATGCATAGTGTTTTAAGTTTAATTAGGTCAGAAATCTCTTGTATTCCTATACACTAACAATAAAAGATCAGAATGAGAAATCAAGGAAACAATCTCATTTACCGTCATATCAAAAATTATAAAATACCTTGGAGTAAACCTTCCTAAGGAGGCAGAATACCGGTACTCAGAAAACTCTAAGATAGGAAAGAAATCAAAGATGATACAAACAGGTGGAGTGATATATCATGTTCTTGGATTGGAAGAATCAATATAATCAAGATAACTGTACTACCCAATGCAGTCTACAGATTCAGTGCAAGCTCTATCAAATTACCAATGGCATTTTTTTTTCACAGAATTAGAACAAAACTTTACAATTTGTGTGGAAACACAAAAGACCACAGATAGCCAAAGCGATCTTGAAAAAGAAAAATGGAGCTGGAGGAATCGGGCTCCTTGCCTTCAGGCTCGACTACAAAGCTACAGTCATGCAAACTCTATGGTACTGCCACAAAAACAGAAATGTAGATCAATGGAATAGGATAAAAGTTGAGAAATAATGACACTCACCTATGGTCATCTAATGTATGACAAAATATTCAAGAATACATGTTGGAGCAAAGACAGTCTGTTTAATAAGTGGTGCTGGGAAAACTAGACAGCTACATGTAAAAGAATGTATTAGAGTACTCCCTTACACCACGCACAAAAGTAAGCTCAAAAATGGATTGGAGATCTAAATGTAAGGCTAGATATTATAAAACTCTTGGAGGAAAACAAAGGCAGAACACTCGCACATAAATTGCATCAAGATCTTTTTAAGTCTTCCTCCTGGAGTAATGAAAATAAAAACAAAAATAAACAAATGGGACCTGATTAAACTTAAATGCATTTGCACAGTAAAGGAAAGCATAAATACATAAGTAAATTTTATACTACAGTAACAGGTGATAAGGACTATGGGATGAAGAAACTGAAGTAGGGTTAGTGAAAGTGAAGTTGCTCAGTCGTGTCTGACTCTTTGCGACCCCGTGGACTGTAGCCCACTGGGCTCCTCTGTCCATGGGATTCTCCAGGCAAGAATACTGGAGTGGGTTGCCATTTTATGGGTTGGCATTTTTTGAAGAGAGATGAAAGATAGGCTCTAGCGTTTAAAATGGTGTATGGGAAATCCAGTTGAGAATATAAGCTATGGTTCAGTTTATAAAGAATCTGCCTGCAATGCGGGAGACCTGGGTTTAATCCCTGGGTGGGAATCTCCCCTGTAGAAAGGGAATGGCTACCCACTCCAGTATTCCAGCCTGGAGAATTCTGTTGACTGTATAGTCCGTGGAGTCACAAAGAGTTGGACACAACTGAGCAACTTTCACTTCACTTCAAGGTGAGGGAGTTGGCATGTGGGTATCTAGAAATAAGTATTCCAGGCAGAGATTCTAAATCAAGAGCACACCTAACTTGTTCAAAGAAATGACAAGGAGAGTGATTAGGATAAACTGAACAAGGCGAAACGTTATATGAAAGGTTAGGGATTTAACAGGGAGTAGATCATGCAGATCCTTTTAGGCTTTTACTCTGTATAAAAGAAGAAGCCACTGGAGGGTTTTGAGCAGAGGAAGGGCATATCTAGGTTACACTTTATATCATTTTTCTGGTTTCTTGAGAGAATAAGTGTGCAAGAGGCAAGGCTGTAACCAAGTAGAAGACCACTGCAGTAGTTCAGATGATGACTTGTACCAGGGTGGTAGCAGTGGGGGTGTTAAGAAGTGATTGGACTCAGGAAATATTGTGAAGTGGAATCAACATGATTTTCTAATAAAGGATTCAAGGACATCAATATTTTTAGATATTGAGCAACTGGAAGAATAGAGTTGCCATCCATTGAGATGGGAAGATCTCTTTGGATTGAACAGATTTGTAGGATGAAGTTAGGAGATCAGACTTGGATATCCTAAGTTTGAGATACCTATTAGTCATCCAGTTGGAGATGCTGAAGCAGGTTATGACCCGGGAAGAGACACTTCATTGTGAGCAGCATAAAAGTGAAGTGAAAGTCATTTAGTCGTGTCCGACTCTTTGCGACCCCATGGACTATACAGTCCTTGGAATTCTCCAGGCCAGAAAACTGGAGTGGGTAGCCTTTCCCTTCTCCAGGGGATCTTCCCAACATAGGGATCAAACCCACCACATTGCAGGCGGGTTCTTTACCAGCTGAGCCACAAGGGAAGCCCAAACAGCATAAAGGAGGTATCCAAATTCATCTTTCTGCATGAGATCACCAAGGGAATGAAGGTAAATAGAGAAGATGACCAAGATTGCACCTTGAAGCATTCCAGAATTAAAGAGATGGGAGAAAGGAGCAAGTCTAGAAAAGACTTCTGAAATCAGTTGACCAGTGAGTAGGAGTAAAACCAAGAAATAAAGAAAATATAGATTTAAAGGGAGAGACGGTGATCTGCTGAGTCAAATGTTTCCAATTCTGCTAATGGAAACCAGAGTTTTCAAAAGCTCAGTGCATGAGAAAAATGGATTCACCATTCAGTTTGGTTCATATAATTAGAGGGAAGAACTTTGAAATGCTTTTACATATATTGTGTAATTCCATGTCATCCTTTGAATGCCTCAAGTATACACAGAGAAATCAAGCTGAGAGATCAGGAGCTAAAAAAGCACAGGTGTCATTCATCTTTGTGAGGGCTATTTTCAGTTCTGACCTCAGTCATCTAGGCGGTGTTGATACCTGAGGTTCTGTTTATGTAAGTTATCACATGATAGATGAGTATAATTTGCTACACCAAGTTCATGTGTCTCAGTGATAGAAAACTGTGAAACAGATTCTTGCATGTTTATCTAGGTTTTCATTGCTGTTGAGATTTGTCAGCAGAAATTCAGTCAACTATCTGCCAACTGCCAGCTCTTTCTGAGAGTGGAAACTGAGATTGGTAATTAATATCCTCTGACATGTGGGGAAAAATCACCATTGTGTTGGAAAGTGTGAGATATTAGAGATATGAATAGTGTCTGAGGAGTAGTTACTGAGGAGGAGGCAGGAGAGTGCCATTGTTGAGCTTGCAATTTCATTTTGTTTCTGCCAGGTACTAAAGAAAAGCAAAACATGGTGAGTTATAGAACTACTGAAAACTAAGGTTAACATGGTTTGTACTTGAAAGACGAGGTTTTTCTGTTGGACAAGAGTTAACAGAAAGTAACATAGCAGATAGAAAATAGGTATAATGTGTAATCCCATCAGATTACAGAAAGCCAAGAAGAGCCTTTTTGGATTTAATATATAAAGTCTAGGCTATATTTACACTTATTGACAATTGTATAAAAAGTATTGGAACTTCTGAATTCAAGGAAATACAGTATTTTAGGTGTTTTTTTTTTTCAGAATAAAGTTATAAAAATAGATAATATTGTGGAGTCCTTCCTCTCTCCTTTCCTCCCTTCTTTCTTTTACCTTAGCAAATGATACTTCGTTATTTTCTCCCTTGATTCTGTGTGGCTAGGAAGGTAGGGTTGGTCCTGGAAAATCACACTTCACTGTAGTGTGGGTAGCCTCCATCCTCCCCTCCAAACTCTGACAGACTGTCTTTCAGGACTCCAGCACAGGAGTCAAGGAATTGGGTATGATGCATCAGTTCAGTCACTCAGTCGTGTCAGACTCTTTGCAACCCCGTGAACTGCAGCACGCAAGGCTTCCCTGTCTATCACCAACTCCCGGAGACTCCCCAAACCCATGTCCATTGAGTTGGTGATGCCATCCAACCATCTCATCCTCTGTCATCCCCTTCTTCTCCTGCCCTCAATCTTTCCCAGCATCAGGGTCTTTTCAAATGAGCCAGCTCTTTGCATCAGGTGACCAAAGTATTGGAGTTTCAGCTTCAGCATCAGTCCTTCCAGTGAACACCCAGGACTGATCTCCTTTAAGATGGACTGGTTGGATCTCCTTGCTGTCTAAGAGACTCTCAAGAGTCTTCTCTAGCACCACAGTTCAAAAGCATCAATTCTTCAGTGCTCAGCTTTCTTTACAGTCCAACTATCACATCCATACATGACTACTGGAAAAACCATAGCCTTGACTAGACGGACCTTTGTTGGCAAAGTAGTTTCTGCTTTTTAATATGCTGTCTATGTTGGTCATAACTTTCCTTCCAAGGAGTAAGCGTCTTTTAGTTCCATGGCTGCATTCACCATCTGCAGTGATTTTGGAGCCCCCAAAAATAAAGTCAGCCACTATTTCCCCATCTATTTGCCATGAAGTGATGGGGCCAGATGCCATGATGTTAGTTTTCTGAATGTTGAGCTTTAAGCCAATTTTTTCACTCTCCTCTTTGATTTTCATCATGAGGCTCTTTAGTTCTTCTTCACTTTCTGCCATAAGGGTGGTGTTATCTGCATATCTGAGGTTATTGATATTTCTCCCGGCAATCTTGACTCTAGCTTGTGCTTCCTCCAGCTCAGCGTTTGTCATGATGTACTCTGCATATAAGTTAAGTAAGCAGGGTGACAATATAAACCTTTGATGTACTCCTTTTCTGATTTGGAACCAGTCTGTTGTTCCATGTCCAGTTCTAACAGTTGCTTCCTGATCTGCATACAAGTTTCTCAAGAGGCAGGTCAGGTGGTCTGGTATTCCCATCTCTTTCAGAATTTTCCACAGTTTGTTGTGATCCACACAGTCAAAGGCTTTGGCATAGTCAATAAAGCAGGAATAGATGTTTTTTTGGAACTCATACTGAAAAAATAATTTTCATAATAGCAAGCATTTTAACTTTTCTGTTTCAAGTCATTTTTATAAAACAGAAAGATAACTAGTTTTTAATAAAATTATAAATTAAAAAATGCATATTTTAATGTTTCTATTTTATATATTTTTGGTATCAGAATTGATTTAGGACTGCAATATTTTCTTACAGCCAAGAGATATCTATATTAGGCCTGTGCTCTTTATTTAAATAATCTACAAAATGGAACATAAGCTTAAAATACTGAGATTATTTGCGTACTTTAAATGCTAACAAAACTTTTTAAAAAATAATACAATATATTGCAAAGGAAAACTAAATTGGTATATTTTAATTCTACAAAAATATATGAATGTTGAAAGTTATAGCAAAGGAACAAGTATATCTTTTATTAATGCTTACAGTATTTGAAATGTGTAATTCTTTTATTATTGAAATGTGTGATTCTTGATGCACAGCCTACTTTTATACATGTTAAAGAACTGTGTGGCAACCATATATCTAAAAGAGTTTTGAAATTATTTCTCTTTAGCTCTGGCTACACCTACTGAAAAAGCAAAAGCTCCAAAAAAATCATCAAGTCCTTTTTTCCCACTTGTGCTATTTTTAGCTGAAAGTACAACTGAAACAAAGCTTACATTCATTTTTACCCCAATTTAACAGCATGAGGAATATATCACTTTTTAACCATTATAGATATAGCCTTAGGCATCTAATTTCCCATCCTTTTTCATACATTAAAAACCTAACATTAAGTGATTTGTTCTACCTAGCTAAAAACAAAAGCAAAATGATAACTTTATATAATGATGAAATCAATGTCATGGAAGTTGTCTTTATCTTAAAAGATAGTTAACAAAGAAGGTGTCCTGCATCACTAGTATTTCAGAAGGATTTTTTAAAAAACAAATACAATTAAAATTGCCTTTAGAATTTATTGAATAATACAAAGGAAAAGTTGAACACAAATTTATACAGACTATTTAAAACACATTGCTGGTGTTCATTGAGTAGCTTAAATTCATAATTACCTTATACCCAGTAGTAGTTTGGACAGTGTGTGTGTCACACCAGATGTGTTTGTGTGCTTTACAGAATAGTAGCTGACTATCAATTCCATATTTTGACATATTGAGGAAAAATGGGAAAAAATGGTGGGTAGTGGTTGACTCCTGAAACATAGTTTTAACTGAATTTCTGCTGCCCAACTGATTGGAAATTTATTCAAGATTTGAAGATATCAGCTGTGCATAACGACAGATTGCAGATGATGATCCATCCATTAAGATCTTGAATTTCCTAAATTCTTCATATTTATTAAGTCAGCATGCTTTATATCTTAAGAATGCATACAGATTTTGCCTCCTCTGAGACTAGATTTAGCATTTGTAAATAAGTTGCAAATAAAATGGTTACGATCAGATCATCATTTCGCAAGTCATGAAAACCATGTAGGGGATAGCCAAAATTTTTAGTTTTTTGGCACCAGTCTGTACTATGTTCTTAGCCTCCCACTGAAAGATTAAAAAAAAAAAAGGTGAATTCTTTCCTGTTGTTTTTTTGTTGTATTCTTTTCTCTCTTACTTTTCCCCTTTATTTATTATTAGGTTATTTCTAAGCACCATGGCAAAATTGAAATTGTGGGTTGTGTTTACTACAGTCCACAGAGCTCCTACTGGGATGCTTATAAGTTTCTGGTGATTACACTGCAGTCTTTCAAGCTGTGTAACCTATAACCTACTCCAGTGGTTCCTCTAATAGATGGTCTAATTCTATATAAGCTGTAGGCCAATCTTACTTTTACCTTGAAATATAATTATAAGAAAAATAGAAGTGAGGGGGGGGAGGATTCTTTTTTAGTTACTGTAGAAGAGGTTATTGTCCAATAATACTAGAATGTTCTGTAATAATGCTGTTTCCTGTTAATCTCTTTATTTTTCCTGCAGGCCTATATTTGGCCTTTATTTATTGTTTGCAGCAGTATTTTACAGAACTAATCTTATTTAAGTATGAAAGGTAGTGTTTATGTATCTAAAGAATCAGTGTACTTATCACAAAATGTTTAACAAAGACATTTTTCTCATTATTGTGCCTTTTTTTTGAGTGCTTTTAAATTGAAGACAGTATTCTAGGTTATATTAACAATGATGAGCCCTACAACACTGCTTATAGCTATATCATCTTCGGACAAACCACATTTACACATCTGGGTCTCAGGCTTATTATCTATCAATGGTAAACTAAGAATAGATAATCTATAAAGTCCTTTCAAAGGTTCTATAACTGTGTTTTGTTCATATACTTGCCCGTAGAAAATAATTGCTCCTGTGAAATCTTGAACATACATATTTCTTAAGAGAATTATGGGAATTATGAGAGATTCTTAAGAGAATTATGTCTTCCCTCTAGAAATAAAAATCTATGCTTTCAAATGGCCATTGAACACAATAAAAAATACAAATTATTTTATCTTAATAGAACAACTTATAGCAGTATGTTTATAAAATGTCATATTTCATTTCTATAAGGCAGGATATTTGTTCATAGAGAACAAAATGTAGTCCATACATGAGTATGAAGAAGGTTGAAAATTATATTTAGAGACAGTTATAGAAATCCTGTCTAAATATATTACTAGACTTTAATACTTAAAATAATGTGCAAAAAATATGATACAATAGCACTTAGCAACCTTAACACACATTCTTCAATTCATTAATTCAGTAAATGTTTAAAGAATATTTACTATGTGCCAAGAACTCTACCCAGGATATCACAGTGAAGAGGGATATCATCCATGAAGGACCTTAAGGGCCACTGTAAGAAGTTTGGTTGAAGAAACATGAAGTCATAGGGGGGTTGTGAGCAGAGAAGTGAAACGAATTTATATTTAACAGAATGACTGGCTGTCATGGACTTCCCTGGTGCCTCATGGGTAAAGAATTCCCCTGCAATGCAGTTCAATCCCTGAGTTCTATCCCTGGGATCCCTGGGTTGGGAAGATCCCCTCGAGGAGGGAAGGACTACCCAGTCCAGTATTCTGGCCTGGAGAATTCCATGAACTGTATAGTCCATGGGGTCGGAAAGAGTCAGGCATGACTGAGCAACTTTCACTTCACTATGACTGTTATATTGAAGAAAGACTATTGGGACAAGGATTGGGAAATTCGGGAACAAAATTTATGCATACTGCAGTTTTGAAGGTTAGAGTTAGTGATACAGTGGATATGGTGGCAATTCGTTGGTTATGTTTCAAGTACAAAATCAAGGAAATTTGCTGAATCAAAGTTGAGAGAGAAATAGAGGAGTCACAAGTGACTCTAGGTTTTTGATCTGAATATCTGGAAGCCTGGAAAGTGAAGTGAAAATGTTAGTTGCTCAGTCGTGTCTGACTCTTTACAACTCCATGGACAGTAGCCTGCCAGGCTTCTCTGTGCACTTGAATCCTGGAGTTGACATTAACTTCAATGCACAAGACCTCAGATGAGGAAAATTAAAATAATTTGAAATATGTATTAGTCTATTTCCATAGACAAAGAGTATATTAGATTAATGCACTGTGAATCCACTCCTGATTTTAATTTTCTGTATTGAATACAATAAATATTTTTGAAAAGAAACTTTAATTAGTCATTTTTTTTGTGGTTTTGATATTTTATATTATTTTTTGTTTGTTAGATACTCCAGTAGCATGTGCTGCAACCATCTGAGGATTCTTTGAAATTTCTTCTTTGGCATTCAAGCTCAGGCTGTTTTCATATTTCCTGTATTTTTGCTAGGACCATAATGAACTTGCAGATACTTCAAATGCTTCTGAAGTATGTCAAATTCAGTTTCAGTGACATAGCTGTATTTTTGAAAACTTGTCATTGACTCTTTGCTAGATAACATATGCTTTTTGATTGACAAATCCATAATAAGGGAAACAAATTGTATAAGAGTCCTTGAGTGTTTAAGCTTTTTAAGTTTAAGTAGGAATGCTGTGCAGGGACATTTTATCATGTTTTAGTCAGGGCAAGAGGAAAACAAGAGAAGTTAAAATGGAAAATGTGATTGATCTCAGTTGACTTGTGAGGTCACTATCATATCAGTTTAAGTCAGTGTTTAGCTAGCGCTTAGGAGTCCCAACTTCCTTAGAAGTTTGCTGTAAGCAGTTGATTCACTCACCAGAAAAAAATGGCCCAACATTAAAATTTTGCTTATAATTTATAATTAAATAAATTTAAAGTTTGGTAGAACCAACACAATACTGTAAAGCAGTTGTCCTTCATTTAAAAATAAATAAATTTAAAAAATAAATTGAAAACTTAGCACAAATTTCATGGATTTTTCTTCCTTTTAGTATCTTCTTCTCATGTATTTTGAACACAAAGGGTCTTAAAGATGGGGAAAAAAGTTTAGATATTCCCAGAGACTTCCAGATAAGGAATGTCTATATTTTAAAGAGTAAACCTGAAATGCTCTTGGTAAAATTCTTAGAATTTTAGCAGTTTAAAGCCAAAAGATAAGAAATGTTGGCTAAGAAAATCATACATGGTTTTACTAGCCTTTAGAAACTGTACTCCTTGTCATTATAAAACAGTGCCTGTTTGTGTGTTTGTCTATGGGACAGGGGCAGGTGGGGGGGGGGTTGTTTGCCTGTAGTCAACCTGTTCAAACTGATTAATATTTCCTCTTAGAGCTTTTTAAGAAGCGATGAGAGTCAAAGATGTGACATCCTCTAAAGATCACTTCTTCTTTTTCCCCTACAAATCCCTACCCCAGATTTCTCTTAGCTGCTGAGTACATTTACAGTAAAAAAAAAATACATATGTAGAGCACCTTTATGGGCATTTTATTTATTTATTTTTTCTTTATGGGCATTTTAAATGGTGTCAAATGGTGTCACAGATTTTTCTATTTTTTCTTATCTTCTACTTATGTATTTTGAACACAAAGTGTTTTAACATGGAAAAATAGCATGTGAAGGTAGGTTAATTATGATTGTGTTCCTTGAGACATAATTCATAGCATTTCAATTAAAAGTTTAATTAGTATATATTGAATTCATTCTCCTAGTGATTAAAACTTTAGATATTCTGGCAGAGCAATGAAATTCTGATATTAATGCGTTATTTTTTAATATAAAATAAGTTGGTCTTAGTAACTTAACTAAAACCCTAAATGCCTAAGAATTAAATATTAAGGCTAATATTCTACCCTTTACCTACACTTCTCTGTAGCCTAGGAGACAAGTCACAGTGTCTGAAGAGAAAAAGAACTGTACAGTTTATGAGACTGAGTGGTTAAAGATTGAGTTTTCCACATCAATTCTGAGACCAAGCTGATTGTTACACTTAGCCTGCCTTAGAAGTGATTGCAACCTAACAGAGTATCTTTTCAAATGTTTCAGTTGTTGCCTTTTAATTTCATTTTGCTCCCTAGCTGGTTTCTTCTGATTTCATGTACTTTAAATTGAATTTTCATATTCTCCTTCTCTTTTTTGTTTAAATTGTGATGTTTTAATAAGACCTTATGAGATGTCAATATCTTAATTTTTTTTCCTGGTACAAAATTTAGAGCTGATTTTTGTACGGTGAATTTTCATTGCTCAGAAATAATTCAATATATGCACTTGATGTTGACAGAAAATTGGCATGTTTTCGTGAAGGTCCAGTGGAAACAGAGTTTATAAAATTTCATAATGAATTTACCTTGTAAGGCATTTACATTGTCTCTCTCGCCACATTATGATAAGAAAAAAATAAAAGTAACCCCACCCCCAAACTAATTCTGTGACATCATGGCAATTTTTTTTTTAAAAGCAAACACAATTTGTTTTTCACGTTGTTCTGATGTTTAATAACAGTTTGCTGTTATTTATTCTTTTTATGTGCTTTTTAATCAGATACAAATTTTAGTAGGGAAGTAAGCAAACATTCCTAAAAATGAATTATAAACAACTGTTTTAGAATACTAAAAGGATTTTTAAAACTTTCAATTCAACAAAGTTAATATTTTCCCCTAATTGAAATAATGGAAAAACATAAGTGTAGACACTTTCATGGCTTAGGGGAAATGGTCTTCAGGCCCCCAGAGTCATGTTCCTTAGCAGCCACTGTTGAGATCTGGTTCCACTACAGTCCTGCATGGTAGGCACCATTTTGTCTTCTTCAGAAGGTTCATCTAGACATTGATTACTGTTAACATGTCTCAAGGTGAGTCTCTGTAAAAGATAACCAATAATCAGTGCAACATGTTTTATCTTAAACTGCACTAGCTCATCAGATTAAATCTACTCTTTAAAATATCCTGTATGATTTTTTTTTTTGGTATAAACATTGTGATGATGTTTGTAAAAGGAACTGTGCACAGGTGGCTCTGAGTTAATTATTATACAACTTTCATTGTTATGATTTCATCATTGTCTAATACACCTTTATTTGCAGATGGTTAAAGAAGTTGGCTGATATTTATCATGCACTGCTAAGAATTCAGACTCCTTTGCAAATAACCTATTTGTGAATTCAGAGTTCAGTTGAAGAGTGAAAATATTAACAATCTTTTACAGAATCTTAGTTTTCTTAGGCATGTGTTATTTAGTAACCATTTGGCAAACATGCAAAGAGATGTCACTGCTGGGACTCAAAACTTGAAGAGATGTTCCCATTTCAAAATACTGTATTAGCCATAGTATCTGTGATTGTGAGACATTCATTGTAGGAGAGTAATTATCATGGCAACAAAGATCTGTCTTACTTGATAGTGTGATCATCATATTTACTGTACCTTTTTAGGGATCTTAAATACCAACATCAAATAAATATGTGATGGACATATATTTTAAAATATTATATCTATATATTTTCATAATAATATTTATTAAGAAGCGTCTTCTCAGTACCCAAATGCTAAAATGTAATTCCAGTAATTTCATCATGTTAACCAGTCATTGCATCTCTTTTGAGTCCATATTTACATTTTGACATCATATTTTTGAGCTTTTCAGATAAACATTTTAAGAACACATGGCTTTACATACATAATAATTTATGCACTGATTATATACAATATCATATACTGTTCTGCTCAGTTGGTCTAGAACCATACTATATGAAAAACTTCCCGGCCAGAAGAGGTATGTTTGAATATGGAAGGTGATTCGGAAATATATCTTGAAAAAAACATGCCGTATACTTTTGTTGCAAATTACCAAAATTAAAGGGAGACAAATACTTTTTTTTTGGGGGGGTGGACTCTTGATTGTCTTCACTAGTGGTGCTAGTGGTAAACTGGTAAAGTGTCAATGCAGGAGACATAAGAGACGTGGATTCAATCCCTGCGTCAGGAAGATCCCCTTGAAGAGGGCATGGCAGCCCACTCCAGTATTCTTGTCCTGAGAATCCCATAGACAGAGGAGCCTGGTAGGCTACAGTCCATAGGGTCACATAGTCAGACACGACTGAAGCAACTTAGTACGGGCTTTTGATATTATATTGAAAGTTGGAAGATAAAAAATGCAGGGGGTATGCGCACACAGACAAAAGTGGGAGAGAAACACTGCCTAGACAGTTACAATTTGTTTTGGATTAGGGCTCCCAACACCCTGGACTGCACTGTCCTGAGAAAAGATAGAATGGAAAATAAGCTTGTGGTAAAGGATGCTTAATAGACAACAAGCAGGAAATTAAAAGAGCAAGGCTATTAGATGTGAAGAAGATTTGAAAACTTTGGCCTTTGTTGTTGCTCTTTTCAATACATGAAGGCCAGTTATACTGAAAAACAGACAAAAGAAGAAATGGCCAAAGATAGGCAAGAAGATAGCTGATTTATGCTTATAATGCCAGAAATTATGTTGTTGGTTTATGAACCAACAGCCAGATTGAAAAAAGATACAAAACAGAAACATCGTTTTTAGAAAATTCTAGTTAAAAATCAACAAAATGTTTTTCATTTTTGTTACATACCTGAGGTCCTTTGTGTATATATGTCCTTTTCCAAAAAAGCCACTTACCCTTGTATGCTTCTATTAGATCCTTTTAAAAAACATGTATATGACTTTAAGGATTAGATTGAATATGTATTGTCAACTACACATATAATGATAATTTCTAAAACATTAGTATTCTTTAAAAAATTTTTTTGAAGGAATTCATTGGTAGTCAAAAGCTACTGCTGTTAAGATAACAACCGACCAAGGAAAGTATTCTCCTTTTCAGTGTAGTGGGGTAGAAAGATCAGTCATTTTAGGTAGGGTTAGATAGCCATAAATGTGAATTTCTGCTCCCCAAGTTACTAGCTATGAAGATTTGGGCAAGCTACTAAATCATTCTGAAGACTTAGATTCCTTCAGATGCTTAGTTATACTTAACTATATATGTGTGTAATTATACGTACTATATATACTTACTGTATATATATATAAATGCTGTTTTCCCTACTGCTTAAAATATCTGACCTGTAGTCAACTGTCTGTGATCTCCTGCCAACCCGATAAGGGTAAAATTGTTAACTATAATATGTTTAAAGGCATAGTTATGGTGAACATGACCTTTGATTGATTTACTGCATCTTCATCTGATAAACTGCATTATAATACCTGACAGGAAGCCAAGTAGTGGACTTTTCTAAGTGCAAAGTGTACTTTTGCATATTCCCTTGGGTTTTGGGCAGCTGTTAGAGATACTGTCTCCTTTGAGGCATAAGCTATTACACCAGGGTAGTTTTCTACAACCGCTTGATGTGACTCGCATGGCCTTGCTCAGGGCTATCACCTGTGGAGAAGCTTGCTCTCATAAGAGTATATAAACTGCTGTGGAACTTTTGCAGAGTCTGAGAGAAGCAAGTTGTGGTTTCTGCCCTTGCATTCTGTAAGTTGACTTGTAAGATTAAATAGTTAAATCTGAGAAGACCACTTGATGGGCATTGCACTTTCCAATGTTTCTTTGAAAACAAATGAAGATGATAAATGCAAATTGTCTTGTATACAAGTTCTCTTTGTGCAAAAAGTCCAGACTTTGCCAGCTTTCCAATGCATGTTTGGAATGCCCTTGTCTCAAGTGTAAGCCTAATCTAAACAACACCCCTCCTTTCTCCTCCTCTCCTCCCCATGCTTCCATTTCCAATCTTGTCACAAGTATTCCAAGCTCAATTGTGTCTTCTTCTATCAACCTTTTATTATTAATCTGAACCAGACCAACTAACTCCCTGACTTCCTGTGTGTTCACATAGGGAAGAATTGGACAATATGATAGGTTTTGTTTATAGTACAATAATCCCCTTAAAATCAAGAACCAGGACAGGTACATATTTGTACTCTTTACAAGAATGCCATACCAGTTTTTTGACTTGAATAATGGTTTATATTATTGCCTACTGTGAAGATATTCACAATCACACAAGTCAGAAATGGAAGTACAGTTCTTAAAAGCTTTTATTATTATATCACTTAAGTAACCACAGAAAGTGCTTAGAAATAATTTACTTCATAAAGTTTTTGAGAATTAGTCTTCAATAATGCATTTAAGTTTCCAGTTAAAATAGTAAACTTTAGAAAGGATATGTTATATTCTCACACAATGTAACTGAATAAAAATTAACAAAATTTAGTAATTTCATCCTTCTAAAAATAATTTTTGGCTATGTTAGTTTTTTTATTTTTTATTTTTTCAGCTGTAATACAAAATCTCTTGTCATATAGACATGGGTATGAGTTAGCCTAAAAAGAGCTTATATGCCATTTTGTAATTCCATCATTTATGCTTATGTATATTTAAAATATGGAAAAAACTGGAAATACCTATTGATAATGAGCAAATACCACTTAATATATGCAGCCTCCAAAGTAATGAGCACCTAAAGATGAAACATAGCTCCATGGAGAAATAACACATACAAATTTTTAAAACACATTTTAAATAAGTAAGTTGAGATTTCATTACACAGCATAACAAAAACACTAAAATTTTATAAAGTCTGCAATACAAACCTCCAAAATTATTTGAGAAAGTAATCAGTAGAATTCTTAAAAATATTTCTAAAAATTTCCATTCTTGTATAGTTTCTTAGAAGCCATTTTTGCAAAGGGCTATCATTACATATTTCCACAGCGGGCTGTTGGGAGCCATCAGCTACTTTGCTTACTGAGAGACAGGACTGGGTGATTATGTGAAGAAGAGTGTGGGTCTGTTTGACAAAGAAAATAATGAATAATGACAAAATCAAGTACAAAGGCAGTAATAAATCAGTCATTCTCAGCAATATACAATTTCTACTGGGTAAACACGGAAGGCACATAACACACTAATTTCATTCATGGAACTTTGAGCCACATCCCTTCAGTAGGAGTATCTGAAGATAAGACTGAGAATATGGAGAAGAGCCCGAGATCAAATGGTGAAACATTTGAGACAAAAGTTAAATTTGGATAGAAAATGTTACATGCTTAGTGTTCCTCCCAGCAATAAAATGCTCTTAGCATTAAATGAGTTATTTTTCTCTAGGTACTTCAGACAAAACCTTAACCAGAGGAAATTCGAAATCTGAAATAATCCTTTTGAGATAAGTTATTTTTCATTTTAAAAAACACATAAGACATTTAGTGCTTTCATTTGTTTGAAAAAAACAAGTATTTTTTTCTTAGTATTCGGTATAGAAGAGATACCAATTGTTAATATTTTTTTCTAGTAATTTTTATCACTTTTATGTAATTGAGCTCATCTAGTTAAATAGGCCTCACTTTATATTATGGGCATCATTTTTAAAGTTAAATATTAAAAAACCTAAAAAATAATTTCTACAAAGGAGACTTGCCAAAAATCATTTAACTCTCCCATTGGGGATATGCAGTTTGGAGCTACTAGGAGGAATGCCGGGATAAACATCTCTGAACATCTCTTTCCACGTGTATCTCGTTTCTTTACAGAGGATTCTTAGAAGTGAAATCCCAAGATCAAAAGGTATGAACACTTTAATATGCATTAGCAAAATAAAAAAATCTATTAAACATCTATAATAATTATTTTGTAATAGCAGCTTTATTGTGCTTACTATATGTCAGAATACTGTATTTGTGTCAGTTTCGCTGCATCTGCATTAGTACTGTGTGTTTCCACTATAAATATTTCTTGACATATGGACAGGATAAAGAATGATATGGACAAAAAACACATGTGAAATGACTTTTTATAGTTATTTAGTGGTTTTTCATATTTATTTAAAATAACTTCTTTTTCATCTTCATTGGTTAATTTCTATTTTTCCTATGCTCTTTATACAGGACCGTGGATATGTTCATATTAGGTATACATTTTTTCTTTTAAATACTCCTTTTAAGCATACCAGCCCTTGTCATATTTATTACAAATGCCTCTGACAACTTTAGGAAACTGTCATATTAACTCAGTTTTGAAGGCAATATGACATACAGGCTGACAAGCAGCATACTGCCAAATATCATTTTGAATGGCATGATTTAAAATATTGACTAGAACAGGGAAATATGAACCCTAAGCTAGTATTGTTTTTTGTTTATAATACAGTATTACTTAATTATTCTTTACCAAAGTATGGAACATTATTTCCTAGGATTTATAAAATTTCAATCATACTATTTTAAGATACATAAGAAAAGTAATAATTCCTGTCTTTAAACATAATTTTTCTATCTAAGACAAGGTGTGTCATGGAGTATTTCCAACTGTACCCCTTTAAAGATACAATTAGAGCTGGAAGCCAATTGGAAACAGGCTAGGGAAACAATTTTGGGACAAAATATGAATCATAAAATTAGGTAATACCTTTATACCTTTGGACTAAAAAGCACTAAGTAAAAAATTTAATATTTTAATGCACAAATAGAAATGACTGCATGGTTGATTGAAAAACCAGTCATACAGGTCTCAGTTTAAAAGATGCCATACTAAAAGTTTGAAATGAAATTAATTATTGCTGTATATAATGATAAAATAAGAGTAAACTTGGACTATTATAGTTAATTTAGTAGCAAAAGCAATAGGATTTCCCCTATTGATCAAGTACAGAATAATGATTATGTAAGTATTAATATAGTAAAGTTCTTATTCAAAATGTTAAGTATGATCTCCCAATAAGGTGATCTGTGCACTTATTAGAATAGAATATGAGTATTAAATAAGTCTGTAAGTGTATTTAGTAAGCAAAAACTAAAAACAATACTAAACTACTGAATTCCTATTCACTAATTGTTTCTAATAATACATAAATCACAGCTATGGGTCAGTAGAACTATGGAAATTTAATACTTGTCTGATATACACAGCCTTCAAAAAGTAAATCAAGCCACTATTTTTATTAGGAATGCTACTCAGAGAATTGCTTGCGTTGGCAACTATAGATGACTTACCTGGAAATTATATTCCCATTTACCTGCTTTCTGATAAAGATAAATAAAAGAGGAGTTGTTAAAAATCTAAATATAAGCTTCTGTGATTTGAGTAAATATCATCCCACATATTTAACCTACTAAAGAAAATTCCTGATATTGTGACTCTGGGAAACATTTGATACAGATGGATATCAAATTCACAAGTATTTTCTCATTCAGTTTGCTCTGTCGCATGAGACACAAGACTTATTTTTAGCATCATATTTTGTTCCCTTTTTTCCTTTGTTGCACAGTGTTTGTGGAACATAAGTGTTCTGTTCTAAAATTAGATTCTCACACTGTATGTAGCAGCCTGGATGTTCAAAAAGAAATGCTGCTATGTGCACTTATTGCAGTAAAATGTACATTTCAAATGGATTGGCACAGTTGCCACGAAATAGGATAATATAACAAAACCTGAATAAGAGAATGGATGGATGACAGACCTCTATAACAGTAATCTTAAAAATATTTCAGGGAGATGAAATTTCGTCTTTTTTCTTTTAACTTTGTGGCAGTGGGCTTTTATTACACCAAAGTGTTCAAGTAATGTATTCAAGAGTTCTGGACCAGGTGGGGGTCTTTCAGTTGTGCTTGTTGATGCTTCGGTTGCCCCCAAAATGAACACATCTGGCCAGGTATAAAGTGGTACTGAATTAATTTCATGGTTGTGCTGTTTAAGAAATATTTAGTAAAGAAAGTGGGAGACTCTATAATTCAAATCAAAGTTGGCCAAAGATGTGTATTTATTACCAACATTTGCTTTAGTTTCATTCAAATAAAACATGAAATGATTAGATATTAATATATTATGAATATGTATGGCTAAAATTTGTAAACAATTAGACCATATTGACAAAGTAGTGTTATGACTTACCATTTATCTAAACAGACAATATTTACTGCAGTACATCTTTTCCATTATTTAGGAAAGAAGGAATTCTGTGTGAATACAATTTGGTACCAAAATAATTGATAATATTTAACTAGTTCTTTCATTTGTAATACTGTACAGTTAGCTTATCAGATCCAGACATGCTGGGACCTGGGACCCTTTGCTGCAGTGCTTGCACCTGGACAAACATTTCCGAGCTACAGATTAAGGAGCTAAAAATAGAACTGCATACATGAGCAGTTGGAGTAAATTATGAACAAAAAGATACAAAAAGACCAAAAAACAGGGAGCAAAGGCAGGGCACTAAGCATGCCCCCTGCATAATACCATCAAAGGGGTGGGCAAAACACCTAAGCCACCCCTCTAGCCTGACCCTTGGACACACCCCTATCTTCATCTCATATAAAGATCCCCCCACCAGAGAGGGAGAAAGAAAAACAGTTACTTGTTTTCACTCTCTTCTGTGACCTCCTGGGGGATGGGGTGAGCTTTTTCCTTACATGGGGTAAGGGTAAGGGTGTGCTTTTGTTCCTGGCTGTTCAGAGGTGGCCGTTGGGTTTGTGGTCTATAATTTGCCCCAGCTATGAATGCATGCAATTGTTTCTAGTCTCTTACAGTTTCTTTGTAATTTGTAGCTGGAGGAGACATTTGTCTAGGTGCAGGCATTATTACACCACTGCAGCAAAGGGTCTCAGGTCCCGGCCTGTGTCAAGAACATCAGTCAGGAAGCAGTGTAGTGTAGTGGAAAGATTGCTGAACTTAGTGCCAGAAACTTGGGCTGTACACATTTAGGTAAGGAATTTAAACTGCACTAAGCTTTGTTTTATTGATGTGAAAAATACAAATAATAATAGCTTAAGGACTGTTGTAAGAATTGCGTGAGACAATTGATAAAATTAGACACTCAGAAAAACTTTTCTTCTCTGTCTTTCCCCCCAGTCACTTAAGAAGTAAACAAACCAAAGCAGCTGGATACACTCAACGTTTTGAGGCTTTATGATACCGTTTCAGTTTTTCTCTGTATATCTGACCAGTTCCACCTGTGACTTGCTTTTATAAGATTGAAATGACTATGGAAGATAAGGTGATGGAATAGTTCAGTTGTTCACACTGTGAGATTCACAGTTGTGCTGATAACTAGCTTTCTTTGATTACTTAGCTGTGCTGTGCTTAGTCGCTCAGTCATGTCTGACTCTTTGTGACCCCATGGACCGTAGCCCTCCAGGCTCCTCTGTTCATGGAGATTCTCCAGGCAAGAATACTGGAGCGGGTTCCCATGCACTCCTCCAGGGGATCTTCTCAACCCAGGGATTGAACCTAGGTCTCCAGCGTTGCTGGCCGATTCTTTACCATCTGAGCCACCAGGGAAGCCCTTTGATTACTTTATTAGGACCTAAATCTGCTGGTGGTATAATTTCTCTGCTTTAGCTTTCTTCTGATAAATGCTAGAAGGAGAGAACTTTAAGGTATATTTCAGCTCTATAATCGTGAACTCCATCAAACTTTATTCTGCTTTGAAAGTGCACCACCTCATAGGTTTGTCAAAGAATAAATTTGCCCATCATAGCCATTTATTAAGACTTAGAGAAATAGCAAGGGCATTTAACCACTTTCCACTGGTTGAAAGCCTTGTCATTTTCTAAAATGTATTTATTTATTGTTTTTCCTAGTTTTGCAATATTTTTCAATAGTGCCTATAAAAAGACTAAGAAAGATAACCAGATGTTTGTCAACTGTCTAGACTTTTCCTTCTCAAACTCTTTAACATCTCTGTAAATGACTTGGGGATTTTGTTAAAATATAGGTTCTGATGTAGTGTGTTTAGAGTGATCTCTCACATACCTAATTTCTAACAAGTTCCCAGGTGATGTTACTAGTCCTGGAATTACACTTTGGCTAGCAATGGTTGAGACTATTTTGTAGACTAAAGTGATCATAAACCTAAAATTGAAAAGGTAATTATAAACATTAAATATTGTATTTCAGTTTATTTACAGAAATCATCTGTTTTTGTAGACTATACACAGATAAAATCAGTGATTTCTTTCAAAGCTGAAATTCCAAAAAGGCAGTGCATTATTTCTGTCAGTCAGTTCATCAGTTCAGTCGCTCAGTTGTGTCCGACTCCTTGTGACCCCATGAACCGCAGCACGCCAGGCCTCCATGTCCATCACCAACTCCCAGAGTCCACCCAAACCCATGTCCATCGAGTCGGTGATGCCATCCAACCATCTCATCCTCTGTCATACCTTTCTCCTCCTGCCCTCAATCTTTCCCAGCATCATGGTCTTTTCAAATGAGTCATCTCTTTGCATCAGGTGGCCAAAGTATGAGTTTCAGCTTCAACATCAGTCTTTCCAGTGAACACCCAGGACTGATTTGCTTTAGGATGGACTGGTTGGATCTCCTTGCAGTCCAAGGGACTCTCAAGAGTCTTCTCCAACACCACAGTTTAAAAGCATCAATTCTTCAGTGCTCAGCTTTCTTTATAGTCCCACTCTCAGATCCATACATGATCACTGGAAAAACCATAGCCTTGACTAGACGGACCTTTTTGACAAAGTAATGTCTCTGCTTTTTAATATGCTGTCTAGGTTGGTCATAACTTTCCTTCCAAGGAGTAAGTGTCTTTTAATTTCATGGCTGCAATCACCATCTGCAGTGATTTTGGAGCCCAGAAAAGTAAAGTCAGCCACTGTTTCCACTGTTTCCCCATCTATTTGCCATGAAGTGATGGGACCGGATGCCATGATCTTAGCTTTCTGAATGTTGAGCTCTAAGCCAACTTTTTCACTCTCCTCTTTCACTTTCATCAAGAGGCTCTCTAGTTCTTCTTCACTTTCTGCCATAAGGGTGGTGTCATCTGCATATCTGATGTTATTGATATTTCTCCTGGCAATCTTGATTCCAGCTTGTGCTTCTTCCAGCCCAGCGTTTCTCATGATGTATTCTACATATAAGTTAAATAAGCAGGGTGACAATATAAACCTTTGATGTACTCCTTTTCCTATTTGGAACCAGTCTGTTGTTCCATGTCCAGTTCTAACTATTGCTTCTTGACCTGCATACAGGTTCCTCAAGAGGCAGGTCAGGTGGTCTGGTATTCCCATCTCTTTCAGAATTTTCCACAGTTTATTGTGATCCACACAATCAAAGGCTTTGGCATAGTATAAAGCAGAAATAGATGTTTTTCTGAAACTCTCACTTTTTCGATTCAGCGGATGTTGGCAATTTGACCTCTGGTTCCTCTGCCTTTTCTAAAACCAGCTTGAACATCTGGAAGTTCACAGTTCACGTATTGCTGAAGCCTGGCTTGGAGAATTTGAGCATTACTTTACTAGTGTGTGAGATGAGTGCAGTTGTGCAGCAGTTTAAGCTTTCTTTGGCATTGCCTTTCTTTGGGATTGGAATGAAAACTGACCTTTTCCAGTCCTGTGGCCACTGCTGAGTTTTCCAAATTTGCTGACATATTGAGTGCAGCACTTTCACAGCATCATCTTTCAGGATTTGAAATAGCTCAACTGGAATTCCATCACCTCCACAAGCTTTGTTCGTAGTGATACTTCCTATGGCCCACTTGACTTCACATTCCAGGATGTCTGGCTCTAGGTAAGTGTGAGTGATCACACCATCGTGATTATCTAGGTCGTGAAGATCTTTTTTGTACAGTTCTTTTGTATATTCTTGCCACCTCTTCTTAATATCTCTGCTTCTGTTAGATCCATACCATTTCTGTCCTTTATTGAGCCCATCTTTGCTTGAAATGTTCCCTTGGTATCTCTCATTTTTTTTTTAATTTATTTTATTTTATTTTTTCATTTTCTTGAAGAGATCTCTAGTCTTTACCATTCTATTGTTTTCTTTATTTCTTTGCATTGATCACTGAGGAAGGCTTTCTTATTTCTCCTTGCTATTCTTTGGAACTCTGCATTCAAATGGGTATATCTTTCCTTTACTCCTTTGCCTTTAGCTTCTCTTCTTTTCTCAGCTATTTGTAAGCCCTCCTCAGACAGCCATTTTGCTTTTTTTGCATTTCTTTTTCCTGGGGATGGTCTTGATTCCTGTTTCCTGTACAATGTCATGATCCTCCCATAATTCATCAGGCACTCTATCAGATCTAATCCCTTGAATCTATTTCTCACTTCTACTATATAGTCATAAGAGATTTGATTTAGGTCATAACTGAATGGTCTAGTGGTTTTCCCCACTTTCTTCCATTTAAGTCTGAATTTGGCAATAAGGAGTTCATGATCTGAGCCACAGTCAGCTCCCGGCCTTGTTTTTGCTGACTGTATAGAGTGTCTCCATCTTTTGCTGCAAAGAATATAATCAGTCTGATTTCGGTGTTGACCATTGGTGATGGCCATGTGTAGGGTCTTCTCTTGTGTTTTTAGAAGAGGGTGTTTGCTATGACCAGTGTGTTCTCTTGGCAGAACTCTATTAGCCTTTGTCCTGCTTCATTCTGTACTCCAAGGCCAAATTTGCCTGTTACTTTTGGTGTTTCTTAACTTCCTACTTTTGCACTCCAGTCCCCTATAATGAAAAGGATATCTCTTTTGGGTGTTAGTTCTAGAAGGTCTTGTAGTTATCCATAGAACCATTCAACTTCAGCTTCTTCAGCATTACTGGTCCGGGCATAGGCTTGGATTACCATGATATTGAATGGTTTGCCTTGGAAACGAACAGAGATCATTCTGTCGTTTTTGAGATTGCATCCAAGTCCTGTATTTTGGACTCTTTTGTTGACTATGATGGCTACTCCATTTCTTCTAAGGGATTCCTGCCCACATTAGCAGATATAATGGTCATCTGAGTTAAATTCACCCATTCCAGTCCATCTTAGTTCGCTGATTCCTAGAATGTTGACATTCACTCTTGCCATCTCCTGTTTGACCACTCCCAATTTGCCTGGATTCATAGACCTGACATTCCAGGTTCCTATGAAATATTGCTCTTTACAGCATCGACCTTGCTTCTATCACTATCCCATCCACAACTGGGTGGTGTTTTTGCTTTTGCGCCATCCCTTCGTTCTTTCTGGAGTTATTTCTCCACTGATATCCAGTAGCATATTGGGCACCTACCGACCTGGGGAGTTCATCTTTCAGTGTCCTATATTTTTGCCTTTTCATACTATCATGGGGTTATTTAGGCAAGAATACTGAAGTGGTTTGCTGTTCCCTTCTCTAGTGGACTACATTATTTCTATAATTATTCTATTTTCATGTGTCTTCTCTACATTATGATTTCTACATTTTTTTAACTTGGCAAAAGAATTTGTATTATTTAAAATCTTAGTTTTAGACAAGTTGAACATCATAATTTTGAAAACTAACAGTAAATTAAGCTATGAATGTAATTATTAAGATGAATGAATTACATTTCAGAATACTTATGGCATATTATAAGCTTTATCATGTGTCTTTCCTATTACAGTGCTCTAAAATACTACAGTAGAATAAGTACTAGTTATCCAAAATAGTAAATTTACAAGAAAACTATGTATTAGCTGAAGCTACCTAATTTTTTTTTTTTCCTTTCCTTCAGAATCCCTAAATGCCTCAGTAATCTTGCTACTGGCTGATAAAAATATAAACAAGTATACACATATATAAACAATAGTTATTTCAAATATGAAGGAATTTGAATTATGACTTTAGAAGCTTTGTTACTCAAAAATTATAGAAAGTTTAAAGATTTGATGTGGTATTGTGAAATTCTTTACTCATTCATCTTACAAAAAATATATACATTCATTTCCCCCTTAATAAATGCTAGAAATTTGTTTTTTAGCACAAACCCCATAAAATCCTAGTTTCCTAGTGTAAACTAAAAAACAACAAAACAACAAAAGGTTTTATTTTAAAACTTACAGCATTTTCCCTTTATTTGTACTTTTGTCTGTATTTTTCCTTATTGGAGAGGTAAGAGGCTCAGGTTCCAGAACTGACCACGTGTATTATGGGGAGATACTATCCATCCTCACCCAATCTTAAAGGTTGGTGATGGATGGTAACAGTTGAAGAGAAAAACTTGGTGGTCAGACAGAGAAGATGAATAACGTATTAGGAAGACAAAAGAATCCGAATGGAACACACTTGTGAAATACAGGACAAATTCAAGGTGTCTGTCTTTAATAATGTCCCAGAAGAAAAATCTTTGATGTCTAAGGAGCTTGATAATTTTGTATAAATTTAGAGCCTAGTATCAAACCTACATAACTGGTTTCAAATCACATTAGAATTCAGTGTTTTCCTGATATTCCACTTAAGAAACTACAACACCTTGCAAATTATATTGTCATTCAAAAAGTGTTTAAAAAGAAGACCTTGTTAAAATAACAATACCAACGACCCTGTAGTTTGCTTTTTAAAATGTCACTCCTGCAGAGTAGTACAATCTTGCATAGAACACTGCACTTGTGAAATTCATTCACCTCTGTTGTATTATTTATCTTGTAAGAATAAAATTTACTCATCTTTAAATAAGTCACCAACCATTTAATGATGTGCGAAATGTAGCAGAGATAACCCATTCATTTTGCTAAGCAAAGAGAACTGAAAGAAACGCAGCTTTTTCCATTCCAGCTTCCTTATGCAGAGGAAAATATTTCTTTTTTATTAGCTCCATCTGATGGTTGATCTGGTTTTTACACACTGCCTGGCTATAAATTCCCAACAGTAATTTTATTGTTTTCTATCCCTCTCTTCTATTATAAAAATGTGCTATATTGTAAAGATATTCCTTAGCTGAGAATGTACATAAGTAATTCATTGAATTCTACAAATATTTACTAATATAAAGAATATTCATGCTAATCTTGTAGCTGTTTACTTTTTCCTTTAAGTTGAGAAGCATAAATATCACAGATTATAGTAGTATAAAAGTTAACATTTGAAAATATTACTAATATTGTCCTGTATGCACATCTTCATAGAAGACATGCAAACCTCTTAGCGGGGCATGGCCCGTCCATTACCTAATTTATGTTGAGCATGTTTTTGGTGCTAACAAATTTTAAGCACATAAAAATGGCTATTTTCCTCATTCATATTTTATACTAATGGCGTAGTTTCGTAAAAACCTATTTGTAAAAACCTAACATTCCATCTAAATGTTTTCAGCTGTGAGCCTGAGTGCTTGAAAGTGCAATTCTTTCAATGCAGAGAAAGTCAGCTTGAAGGATCAATATTTGAAATACATGACTGAATCTAGCATTAAATAAGAAGTTAAGAAAATACTATACCTCAGCATCATACTCCCATAACTGATTTCCTCTCATATGGTGGCATTTTAACATGATTACAGGTCCATTGAGTCTAGAAACATCTAAGCACAAGTCATCGGTTCGGATTTCTTTGTCAGCAGTATAAGAAAATACCTGCAAATATAAAAGGCAGCTAATAAAATAATATCTTCTTTTAAAAAATGTTGCAGTATAGCAGATTTATCTGTGGAAGCTTTCATATCATATAAACTTGTGTTTTCAAATGACTCTGCTGTGTGATCTTGAGAAAGCTAGTTCATCTCTGTGTTCTTTTCCTCAAAATGCAAAATAGGTACCATGTCATGTGCTTTTTAAGGTTTTTATGAACTCTCAGTTTAACAGACTAAATTATTATTGTTATTTTTGTAATTCTAACTTGTTTTATTTTTTTCTTTTATTTTTGTAAAATTGAATGTTGATTTACAATGTGTTAATCTTAGGTGCACAGCACAGTGACATGTGTGTGTGTCTGTGTTCTTTCCCGTCGTAAGTTACGACATATTGAGTGTTATTGCCTGGGTTATGCAGTAGGTCTGTGTTATCTCTTTTGTATATAGTAGTGTGTATGTTAACCCAGACTCCTAATTTATCCCTCCCCACCCCATCCCTTTCGTCTTTGTTAACTAGAAGTTTTTCTTTGTGAGTCTGTTTTTATTTTGGTCACTTGTATCATGTTTTAGATTCCACATATAAGTGATATATGTTAATTGTTTGGCTTCCTTTGTGGCTCAGCTGGTAAGAATCTGCCTGCAATTCTTTTTTTTTTTTTTTATTAGTTGGAGGCTAATTATTTCACAACATTTCAGTGGGTTTTGTCATACATTGACATGAATCAGCCATGGAGTTACATGTATTCCTTATGCAGGAGACCTGTATTTGATTCCTGGGTTGGGAAGATCCCCTGGAGGAAGGAAAGGCTACCCACTCCAGTATTCTGGCCTGGAGAATTCCATGGACTGTGTATAGTCCATGGGGTCACAAAGAGTCAGATACGACCAAGCGACTTTCACTGTTGTCTGACTTCACTTAGTATGATGATCTCTAGGTCCATCCATGTTGCTGCAAGTGACATTATTTCATTCTTTTTTAAGGCTGAGTAATATTTCTCTGTATATATTCATATACTGCATCCTCTTTATTCATTCCTCTGTCAATGGACATTTAGGCTGCTTCCAAGTCTTGGCTCTTGTAAATAGTGCTGCAGTGATTATTGGGGTGCATGTGTCTTTACCAGCTTGAGTTTTCATCTTTTCCGGATATGTGTCCAGGAGTGGGACTGCTGGATCGTGTTATAGCTCTACTTTTAGGTTTTAAAGGAATTTCCATACTGTTCTCCATAGTGGTGGTATCCATTTACATTCCCGTCAACAGTGTATGAGGGTTCCTTTTTCTCCACCCTCTCTCCAGCACTTACTTTTCAAAACCTTTTCAAGTTTTTGATGATGGGCCATTCTGACTACTGTAAGGTGGTATACCTCATTGTAGTTTTGATTTGCATTTGTCTCATGATTATGTTGAACATCTTTTCATGTGCTCTTTGGCCATGTGAATGTCTTCTTTGGAGAAATGTCTATTTAGATCTTCTACCTTTTTTGATTGGATTGTTTCTTTTTTTGATATTGAGCTATAAGAACTGTTTACATATTTTAGAAATCTCTTGTTGGTCTCATCGTATGCAAATATTTTCTCCCAGTCTGTAGGTTGTCTTTTTGTTTTATGATTTCCTTTGATGTGCAAAAGTTTTTAAGTTTAACTCGGTCCCATTTGTTTATGGATTCGAAAAGGTATTGCTGTGATTTATGTGCTCTGCCTACGTTTTCCTCTAGAGTTTTATAGTACCTCGTTTTATATTTCGGTGTTTAATCCATTTTGAGTTTAATTTTGTGTGTGGTGCTAGACAGTGTTAACTATACCTTATTAGTTGCTGGCATTTGTTTTCCTGCACTGCATTTGCCTTATAAAGCTTATACAACAGACTCAATAAAGTAAAGTTTGTAAACTACATGGAGCTCCATTAAGGGCAGTTCTTGTTCCCACTACCATATGACCAATTCCCTAAGTCTAGAGATAATGATGTTTTTTCATCAATTTCCTTTCCATAACACAAGTACATCACATATATGTATGTGTTTAGTCGCCAGGTCATGTCCAACTTTACGTGACCCGACATCACATACATTTCCCTGTATATCACACACATTTTATTAAGTATTGTCAGTGGATTTCTGAAGGTTGTAGAATTAACTCTAGTGATTTCTGTAAAGGCAGGGTCTGTGTTTGTTTCTCATGTGGTTTTGGCTGGGCTTGACTGTAATTCTTCTCAAAGTATCTAAGAAATGTCAAGGCAGATGGTAGACTCATTGTTAGCTAATTGAAACTGATACTATAATGTATATTATTTTGTTCCTAGTGTGAACTATTATAACATTGATTATTAAAGTTTCATGAGGGTTATTAAATACATAATTACAAAAATTTTCTTCTGTTATGATAAGCATGCTTCAGTATTCTGTGGGTATTTATTTATTTTTTGCAAAGAGGAAGTGTGAGGAGGAAGTTCATTTCAAGGTCTTTTAATTTCCCAAAGCCGTGTGATGAATCTGAGGAAGTCAGCTCTACAGATCACTGATAAACTGAATCCTAGTCTGTAAGTTGACTAAGTCTTGAAATGGTTACCTCTACAGAACTGCTACTCAGGGCTTCTAGGAAAGTCACAAGTACTGATAAGAGGAAGATGCAAAGTCAGTGATGGAACCCAAGTACCCTTTTAAATAAGCCAACGTCTTAAAAGGAAAATTTTCACAAAGGTTATACATTCTGTTTAACAATATAAAAACTTGGGACATATATACAGTTCATTTACTTGAACAATATAAATTATATTGTAGATTTTATGTATTCAGAAAAAAATTTCCTGTCTTTGAAGTGTCATGTATATGTGTATATTTGTTAATGTTTATCCTTTTCATGGGAAAATGAGTAAAAGAACAAATGAAACATGCATGAGAGAAGTATTTGTATCTTTCCCAAATATGATTAGTATTTTCACTATAGATACAAACACATTTAATTAAATAAGTGAGTCTGGTAGTAGACATTTCTAGAGGGTAATTTCTAGAGAAATATCTTTTGCCCACTACAGGATTATTTCAATGCAAAGGATAATTTTCCACTTTGAAGCTGCTTTATTCTAGTTGTATACAGATGGTAATGTAAATGGAAACACCAAAGCATCCATATTCACCATGAATTTTGCATAATGAGCATAATCACAGCCTGAGGAACAATTCTCCTCGGGTCTCTCATGATAGTCTGGAAATTTTATTGAAAGTTCTAGAGAGAAATCTGCAAAACACTCTTTGTTCCTCGATTCTAATTTTGATTCATTTGGGTCAGTTAATAGATACGTAACTTACATTACAATTAAGAAATATATCCGTAGAATACTATCTGGCCCTGTATGATAAATTATCTTTCTTTGGACTTTGCAATTGAAAAAATAATTAACTGATACATGTACTAGCCACTGCAATTGCTGGCAAACACTCCAAGTTAGAAACAGCAAGGAATGATTCTCCCTTACAGGTTTCAGAAAGAATATGATGCCCCTTCTGGCACCTTGATTTCAGATTTCCAGCCTTGAACACTGTGAATCAATGAATTTTTGTTGTTTAAGCCATCTAGTTTGTGATGGTTTGCTATAGCAGTTTGAGGAAGCTGATACAGTTCCTTTTCTTCCTAATGCTGGTGGAAGTCTTTAAAAGTAATGGGATTAGTTTTCCAAATTGTCATTACAAATTTTGGGTAGGAAAGTTAGACCTTAGGTTTCAAATCTATTGTATCTTGATGTCTAGGCTTAAAATTCTAATATCCAGTTATACTTTCAAAAAGCATGAGAGCATTTTCATAATCATTTTTCTACTTAAATATTATCTTTGTAAAGTGGTTCTTTACTGTGACTAGATGATTTTCTTGCTTTTATGTACACTTTATTGAGGTTAGATTGATTTCTGTCTTTGAATTGATACACTCATATGAGTTTAGAAATAACTCCCAACATATTAAAGATGATAGCAAAGTCCATTCTCAATTCCTTTTAATCTTAATATTTTTCCAGAAAAGGTAAACTTTTTTGTTATATCACACATGCATGCAGTTTGTTCTGGATTGTTCTTTTTGGGAAGTATGATCAAAGGCATTTTGTGATTCTTCAAATATCTAAAATTATAACAACATTTAAACATTTTTTTAAGGATTGTGTAAGAATTGCCTAAAACAGTCTGTAGTAAATTAGTTTTAGTTCACACAATGGAAAGAATGTCTATATATATATTTTAATTATATCTTGCCTAAAACCCTAATGTTGTATAGCTACTTCTTTCAAACTACTCATTTATTTTTCCCTTTGAAAGACTGCAAATAGCATAAGCAGCCTTTCACAAAACGGGGAGCAGTCCAAGTTGCAAAACAAGGATACTGTGTTCTGTGATATTGGGACCTGGACCACTTCTTCAGCAAGAGGTTTGGGGACTAAACGCCCTCTGCTGGCTCTGTCTTGACAAAGGGTTTCTTTCCGTTAATCCTTAGGTAAAGAAACATTTGGCCAAAAAATATGTGTTTATCAAAAGGCTCACATGTGTATTTGATTCAGATTTATTAAATATGCTGGTTGTGATTTCCCTAGATTTAGTTTTGAATTTATAAATACTTTTCCTGATGAGTTCCTCAGGACAACATTTATTATAAAAGTTCACAGTTTAAAGAGAGTCTGTCACACTATGCTAACTGCTTCACTTTCTATATGAAGAAACTGAGGTCCAATAAAGAGCTTCCCTGGTAGCTCAGCTGGTAAAGAATCCATCTGTAGTGCAGGAGATCATGGCTCGATTCCTGGGTCGGGAAGATCACCTGGAGAAGGCATAGGCTACCCACTCCAGTATTTTTGGACTTCCCTAGTGGCTCAGTCAGTAAAGAATCTGCCTGCAATGCAGGAGACCTAAGTTTGATCCCTGGGTTGGGAAGATCCCCTGGAGGAGGGCATGGCAACTGACTCCAGTGTTCTTTGGAGAATCCCCATGGACAGAGGAGCCTGGCGGGCTGCACTCCATGGGATCGCAAAGAGTTGAACACAACTGAGTGACTACACACACACACACACACATACACACACACACACACACACACACACACACACACACACTCAATAAAGTTACAGGGTTTGCACAGTTTGCCAAAGCTTCTTGGTGGCACAGGTCTCTCTGGACCCCAGGCTTATTGCTGCTACTCTCTTCACTTGACTATACTGCCCTTTACATACCAATTTTAGAGCTTTGGGGCCTCTGGGAATCTATTTAGGTATTTGAAAGACAATTTGAGGAATCTGTTAACAGCCATCCAGAAGGGCAAATTATAAGAAAGTAAACATAGTTTTTTCCCCCTCCTCATTCTGTAAAAATGTAGCCCGGGAAATAACAAAAGAAAATTGTTTAGCAATAAAAATTCGACATTTAGCAGTCTGTGTGTGTTTCAGATTTTTTGATGTAATCCATTTTAAAGTCCTTATTGAATTTGTTACATTATTGGCTCTGTTGTTTTGATTTTTTTTTTTTTTTTTTTGGCTGTGAGGCATGTGGGATCTTAGCTTCCCAGCCAGGATCGAATCACATCTCCTGCAGTGTAAGGCAGAGCACTGGACTGTCTGGGAAGTCCCTAGCAGTGTGGTTTATTTTTTAACATGTTCTCTCTTACTGAATGTCACATCTTCCTGATACTAACATGGAGAATGCATAGGTGGAATTGAATTTATCAATGGAGATGCCAAGCAAAGAGACTTTTGCTTTCAGGTGAAAGATTTTTTCTTTCAGACTCTGTTTCAGATTCTTCTATAGCCTGTTAGCTCAGTGATTTGTATAGAGGAGGTTAAGGAGATGTAGGTAGCTTCTAGCTGTGTACTCTTATCTTACATGCCTACATGGTATCTGTGGTCTTTTACAGTTTTAATGCTCTAAAAGACTGTTGTTAAAAACAGGTGGGTGTGTTATCTCAGGTTCAGTATTACCGGTCTCTCCTCAATATCACTTCTGAAGGCTTAACTCTTTCCCCTTTGAGTTCAATATAACTGTATATAACAATTTGGTAGTTGCTTATTTGTGCTCAGCAAGTCACCTCATTCTTCCATTCCTGACCTGATGTGTGCTGATTGTATTATGAGGCTATCCAGTAATTAGGCTTTCCACTTTTCCAGGAAAAAACTACCCCCTTAAAATCTTAGTACGTTCTTTACTTTCTTAATGTAGCGGGACAGCCTAACACCATGAGCTTTGGAAAATGACCAAGACCTGAGTTTGACCTTCCTCCATATTCTTCATGAAAATTAGACATACCAAGGGAACATTTCATGCAAAGATGGACACAATAAAGGACAGAGACGATATGAACTGAACAGAAGCAGATGATATTAAGAAGAGGTGGTAAGAATACACAGAAGAACTATACAAAAAATATCTTAATGACCCAGATAACCACAATGTGTGGTCACTCATCTAGAGCTAGACATCCAGGAATGCAAAGTCACGTGGGCCTTAGAGAGCATTACTATGGAGAAAGCTAGTGGAGGTGAGGGAATTCCAGCTGAGCTATTTCAAACCCTAAAAGATGATGCTATTAAAGTGTTGCACTCAATGTACCAGCAAATTTGGAAGACTCAGCAGTGGCCACAGGACTAGAAAAGGTCAGTTTTCATTCCAGTGCAAAGAAGGGCAATGCCAAAGAATGTTCAAACTACCGCACAATTGTACTCATTTCACATGCCAGGCAAATAATGCTAAAAATCCTTCAAGCTAGACATCAACAGTATGTGAACCAAAAACTTCCAGATTTATAAGATGGATTTAGAAAAAGCGGCGGAACCAGAGATCAAATTGCCAACATCCGTTGGATCATAGAAAAAGCAAGAGAATTCCAGAAAAATACCTACATCTGTTTCACTGACTACTCTGTTGACTTTGACTGTGTGGATCACAACAAACTGTGGAAAATTCTTAAAGAGATGGGAATACCAGACCACCTTAGCTGCCTCCTGAGAAACCTGTAGCTGGTCAAAAAGCAACAGTTAGAACCGGACATGGAACAACAGACTGGTTCCAAATTGAGAAAGGAGTACATCAAGGCTGTATATTGTCAGCTGGCTTGTTTAACTTACATGCAGTGTACATCATGCAAAATCTTAGCTTCCTTATCTGGGAAAGGGGATAAAAAAGGGATATTCCTTGGGCTTTTTCAGAGGTTGAGTGAAGTAATTTATCTAAACTCTAAATACAGTACTAAACCCAAGTGATATCTCAGTATTAGTTATTATCTGTGCAAAATCCAGGCATATTATCTACATTTGATTACATTTGTCTCATATTTATTTTTTAAACCTTGCTTTCCCAATAGTAATACTAGAGATATATTTTGAATACCTGTGGAAACAATTCTAAGAGAAGAGTATGTGTCCAGTAATTACTTGCTGAATAAATGAAAGCAATTTGTCTTTAGAGTTCTCTAGTCCACTCTGTGGAAAACAGAGCAAGAGATTAAGGTAATATAATAAGCAGAATGCACTAATACAATAAGAAAATGTGACTGATGTTTCTGTTTTCTTTCTACTTCATTGTTTCCTGGTGTTAAAGTTTATGTATGTTTAATACTTTACTCTGCCTTGAAGGGTTTTAAAGGACAGCTACAATCAGGATTCTACACTCAAATATTATCCAAATATTTACTCATATTCTATTATTGTAATATTGAGTATAAATTGCAAATTTAAGCCTAAGAGGAATCCTTCCAAAAGATACCTCAATAGATAATACTTGAAGTGCAGATACTGTTTTCTATGTGACTATGGTAGATTCTTGTCTCATGGTGTACATGCCCTGTATAACACCCTTTCCTTAAATGTCAGTGAGACTGTAATTATGATAGGAAAGTCACTTCATAATTACATAAGACTTTGTCTTTGCAGCCTGACAAAGATGAGATCTCAGACCTCTAACTTCAAGGAACTGAAATCTGCCAGTTATCAGGAATGTTGGAAGAGGAACTGGAGCCTCCAGTAAGATCACTGCTCTGGTCAACACCTTCAGTTCAGTCCTATGAGACCCTCAGCAGAGAACCCAGCCATGCTGCACCTGAATTTCTATCCTGTGGCACTGTGAGGTAATACTTTTGTGTTGTTGTAATCCACTTAATTTGTAGTAATTTGTTATGCTACAATAGAATAGGAAGAGAGTGACCATCAGGGTAAAGGAGATACTTGAAAAAAGTAAATTACTACCACCATGAGGAACACTTTTCTCCTGTGCTATGTCTGTATTATTTATTCATTCAGTAATTCATCCATCTATTTATTCAGCTAATACTTTTGAGAATGTTAAAGGTTTCAGGCTTTATCCGAATCATACAGGCCTTTCATGAAACTTTGAATTTGATATACAGACATACAGGTGAGAGCCAAGATTTCTTTAAGAGTTTCCTCCGCTGTCCCTACCTACTTGAACTCTGTTCTTCATGTTCTCATTGTATTTTCCGTAACAAATTAGCTGTCTCTTGATGATACTCTTTCCTGTGTTCTCCCCCATTGAATTATTCCTTAAATTTTTTTTTTTCCCTGAAGAACTAGCTTTCATGTATATAAATTGTAAAGTAAGTAAAGTGAATTCTTGGATGGGATATTCTTCAGTTATGGGCAGTTTAATACATACTTTGCTTTATGAGGGCTTCCCTGATAGCTCAGATGGTAAAAGAATCCACCCGCAATGCAGGAGACCCCAGTTTGATTCCTGGGTTGGGAAGATCTGCTGGAGAAGGGATAGGCTACCCACTTCAGTATTCTTGGGCTTCCTTTATGGCTCAGCTAGTAAAGAATCTTCCTGCAATGTGGGAGACCCGGGTTCGATTCCTGGGTTGGAAAGATCCCCTGGAGAAGGGAAAGGCTACCCACTCCAGTATTCTGGCCTAGAGAATTCCATGGACTAAACAGTCCATGGGTTCACAAAGAATCGGACACAACTGAGCGATTTTCACTTCACTTTGCTTTTATGACTGTATCACTAGTTGGAACGGTGGAGCATCAAGATAGCTAGTCTTTGAGGCTCTTACTCATTTATGCCTGTGAATGTAAATAAACATAGCAATAATATGTCATTCACATCACACACACACACACACACACAGATTATATATTCATTTTAGTATTTGTTTTATTAGCCCCAAATTAATGATAAGGGATTTTATGATACCATCTATGAATACATTTTTACTGATTTCAAGGCCTTTTCACATACACTGTGTTATTTAGATACTTCCTATAACTCTGGTGTGTGGCATATAATTAGAGAAAAATTATTGAGTGTATTAAAATGTCTCAAAAGGCAAATTATAATGTCTTTAAGATAGCACAAAGATAATTTTATTGTGTATCTGTTATAACTGCTTCTTAGCCGCACAGGTAAAACTACCTTTAGTTTAAATTAGACATAATTAAAAAAAAACAAAACACCTCCATATTATTACCAGAACATTTGCACTGAATCAAATAATACTGAATTTTTCTAGGTGCTTTTAAGCTTAAAGAAATCCTATTTATGACAGTTCATCATTGCTACCAACTAAGATCAGTTTGGCTAAACTAAGATGTAGTTTGGCTTCCTCCAGAAGTTGATGTTGAACAAGGATTCAAGTGCAAGTAATTTACTATGTAGATGATCCCAAGAAATATCAGTTGGAATGCAGGGAAGGCAAAGCAGCCAATAAAGGGTACGTTACAAATTATTTACACTATAGGTAGCTGGAACTTAATCCTGTTGGGAAATTCTGGCAACCAGATAAAACAAGCCTCAGATTCAGTTCCCTGTAACAGTGAAGAAGCTGAGATAATTATACCACCTGCCCTCCGCTTTTGCCTGAGGTGTACTTGCAGGGAGTAGAGCTGATTAATTCCCCAGGTGTGACAAGGTGGGCAGAGCAGCCTCTGGCAGAGAAAACTATCAGGCAGGGGGACAGATTCTGACCTTTTGAATGTCAACCTAGAAGCAGGTGGAAGGAGAGAAAGCAGACATTTCAGGATAACCTGCCATGTATGTGGCAAGATAGCCGTTATTTTAAATATTAGTATATTAAGTGAGATATGGGCTTCTATTTGGTGCACTTGTAAAGAATCTGCCTTCCAGTGCAGAAGACTCAGCCTCGATCCCTGGTCAGGAAGATCCCGTGGAGTAGGAAATGGCAACCCACTCCATTACTCTTGCCTGGAAAATTCCACGGACAGAGAGCTTGGTGGGCTGTAGTCCATGGGATAGCAAAGAGTATGACACGACTGAGCGACCAAGCATAAAGACACATAAATATGATATAGCACATATTATAAATTATGTTTCTTTAATAACTTTTCAGGGTTAGTATTATAATTTCACTTTTTCAAATAAGGAATATGAGGTTTGAAAAGGTTAGGTAAATTCCAAGTCATTCAGTTTGCAAGTGGGAGAACGTATCATTGAACTGTGGTCTGTCAGACCTCATATATCCCATGTTCTTTCCACATAGTTAAGATTTTGCTTCTGGGATATTTTGAAAATTAGACTCCAAACTTTATTCAGCTTTCACAGGGTTTTCCTTAAAGTTCCCATATGATCCTATGCTCATTTTTCCAGCACCCAATCCAGGATACCACATTATATGTTGTCATCATATCTCCTTAGCCGGCTCTGATGGCTGCTGAGACTTTAACCTATTTGATGACTGACAGTTATGAGGAGCACTAGTTAGGTATTTTGTGGAGTGCACCTCAGGTGTCTAATGTTCACCTGATGCTTTTGAACTGTGGTGTTGGAGAAGACTCTTGAGAGTCCCTTGGACTGCAAGGAGATCCAACAAGTCCATCCTAAAGGAGATCAGTCCTGGGTGTTCATTGGAAGGACTGATGCTGAAGCTGAAACTCTAGTACTTTGGCCACCTCATGCGAAGAGTTGACTCATTGGAAACGATCCTGATGCTGGGAGGGACTGGGGGCAGGAGGAGAAGGGGATGACAGAGGATGAGATGGCTGGATGGCATCGCCGAGGCGATGGACATGAGTTTGAGTAAACTCTGGGAGTTGGTGATGGACAGGGAGGCCTGGCGTGCTGCGGTTCATGGGGTCGCAAAGAGTCGGACACGACTGAGTAACTGAACTGAATGTTTACCTCATGATTAGATCGGGGTTATAGGTTTTTTGGGGATGATCACAAAAGTGAAATGCCATTCTCCTCAGATCTTATCAAGGGTTTTTGGTGTTAACATGACTTATAGCATAGAACCTTGATTACTAACCCAAGGTAGCATTTGGCAGGTTTCTCCACTGGAAAGTCAGCACCAACTCCTTCCATATTCTACTCTTTAAAAGCAAGTCATTAAAAAAAAATAATAATAAAAGCAAGTCATTAAGCACAACACACACACAACTGGGGAGGAGAGATAAATCCCATATTCTGGAGCAGGGATTGTCTACATAAACTATTTGGAACTCTTTATAGAAGATCTTAGAGATCAATATTAACATGTCTCTAAAAACTGCAGTCTAAAACCAGGGCCATGTCTTTAAATTAGATTTATATGTAATGCATTAAGATTCTCATAGTAAAAAAAATATCCAGCTTATGGGCTCCTTGTTTCACTCACTGAATGAACAGAAGATCTCTATAGTGGCAAATTGTAATGTGATAATTTCCACCACTTAGAAATGGCACTTGGTCTCATCAGCACGTAAGATGTGAATTGAACATTGGTCCTTGCAACCTCCAGATACCACTTTGATCCTTCTTTGGTGTTACAACAGCCAGGCAATGCACCTCTGAATTGGCAGGCTGCTGTGTTTTTAGAGGAGGCAGGGGGAAGTGTCTCTCAAACAATTTCTGCATATCTCAGCCAGATAAACACATTTTACTTCTTTTAAATCGTAATTTAAAAAAATACCTCAAAATCTATGTAGAAAGTTAGCAACTAGAAAGAGAGAGTAGAAATATATCTGGTAGGTTTTCATTAGAAGACTAGGATTCTTTACTAGAAATTGGAATAGACTCTAGGTTGTTTCCATGGTAACCTACCAAAGCCTTTTTTCCTTTAATGAAAAGGTATCATTTCTCTACATACCACATGTAGCTTCCTGCTCAGTATTGGATCAAGTCCTTTTACAACAGAATAAAATAAACGAACTGACAAAAAGTTCTACAGTGTGGCCCTGCTTGTGGTGAAATTATTCTTGGTACTAAAGAACAAGAAAAAAAGCCCTTTTCATTTTGGCCACATTCACCATGCCATTTTTAATAACAAAGGTGCATGTGCAAGTATTTCATGAGGTTGTATTAGAAACAGGTTACAGGCTAGCCTTTGGCAACCTTTGCAGTCTGAAAGATTATTGCTCTTTTTGTCCCCTCAAGTCAAAATTTCCTTGCTTGACATTTACATTCTCTTACGACCTTAGCTCTACTACTTATAAAGCTTAATTTTCCACTCTGCCTTGTCCAGGCCTTCAACTCCATTAAGGCCAGTATCCTTGCTGTCCTTGCACATGCTCCATTCTCTGTGCTCCCTGACAACTTTGTGAAGCCTTTTAGACTCACCCCTGTCCTTATCAGATCTTTTTTTCTCTGAAGGCCTTCTGTATAAAAGTACAAATCTTCTTTGTTTCAAGAATCATGTTTTTGTATTCCCATTGGTGTTGAGGGTTGGGATTCTGTGCCTATATACTTATTTATATTTAATTTTATTGAAAAGTGGAAGTAGATTTAAACAGAATTTTACATACATATATACACACACATATATTAATATATAGAGAGAGATAAGAGACAACAGTCCACCTACATAAAAATATAAATATAATTAAAAAATACAGATATCACATTTTTTCTAAAGAAGTTTTAATGAAACTTTAAAGAAGTTTTAATGAAAGTCCAGCTTTAATGAAAGTTTATTTCCTGCTCAAGTTCCATCCTGCATGCGTGCATGCTAAATTGCTTCAGTCATGTCTGACTCCGTGAGACCCTATAGACTGTAGCCTACCAGTTTCCTCTGTCCTTGGAATTCTCCAGGCAAGAATACTGGAGTGGGTTGCCATGTTCTCCTCCTGGGGATATTCTCAACCCAAGGATCGAACCCAAGTCTCAAATCTCCTGCATTGGCAGGCAGTTTCTTTACCACTAGCACCACCTAGGAACCCTCATGAAGAGCTTAAATAATACTAATAACTAAACCAACTTGTACTGATGATATATACTTCATTTTAGTGTAGGATTTAATTAATCCTAGAAAAATAAAGAAAAAAATTATTTCATGCAAAGTAGAAATATTGGTATACTTCCATAGGTGTAAAAACAATAGTTTCTAAAGATGAGATTAGATTGTTAACTAGGAGAAATACCTAATAAAAATTAGAAATATTTGTTCTTCATAATTTATACAGAAAATTGATGACAATTCCATGATATTTCAAATGTAATTGCTTTTTATTTGAAACAAAGAATATATATTGGGACCATTATATTATTGAGGCCAATAATTGGTGCCATTAAAATGTGGAAGATATTTTGTTGCTATCCTGTCACTATTGTTATATCTACATTTCTAACAAGGCAAAATATATATGGGATATATAGTTAATCATGGACAAATGAAATATTTAAAACATTTTCTTTTCAGCACTATAAGTTTATAAGCTTACATTTTATTAACCTCTTTGAGTTGTATGCAATAAAACCTTATATATGATGACTTCTTTTAAAATTCATTAATACTAAGCAAAAAATGCCCTCAAATATTGGTGAGTATTAAGCAAAGAATGCCTTAAAAATCTTGGTGCTATTATACTTGATAATATATTACTGGATATTTTATTTGACTTGCACATTTGTCGACTTTTTTCCCTTTTCCTAAACTTCCTCCTCCTTGCATTGATTAGTCAGATATTTGAACATAAATTTCTCATCCAGTTTTATGTTACCTAAGCTTACTTGTTTTATCTTTTCTTTTCCCAAAAAACAAGTTTTCATATTTGAAAGAAAAAAAAATAACCCTGGGAATACCCTTACCCATTACTTTGTTCCAATACTGTAAGATTTTATTAACTAGGATGTAATTGGGAAATACAGTAAGATAAAGAATATCTTAAGTATAAGAAAGCAAATAATCTTGAGTATAGGTTCTTCTGGTGAATATGAAACTGGCCAACACTGTTAATTTAGAAACTACAGACATTATTTACCTCACTTAGAAACTAATAAAGTGGCCTTTTCTACTAGAGTAAGCCAAGATAAAATTATTTTATCTACTACAAATTGCTTCAAATTGTAAGTTAAAATAATTACTTTTATCTTCAGTAAAATTTAGGTATGTACACTCTTTGAGGGAGAAGAGGGGCTCATTCAAAGGACCTTAATATTCTGCATATATAGTAGATTCATGCATTTAATCCGTTACATTTTTTTTTAATAATAAGCTAAAATTTTGGCAGGAAAATGACTTGAACAAGGAAGTTCAGGTAAATGATTAAGACACGGGTGTTAAGTCAAGAATTAGGCATAAGACAGGATAAAAAACATTTGAAGACAAAATAAAGAAAGGGATGAGGTTCAGAAGATTGGAAAAAAGTACAGAGGAGAAAGGTTCTGCTGTAACTAAATTGTTTGATGGAGACAAACCTATCTTGTGAAGTTAGCAGAAAGTCTGTAGTCCATCTCTAAGTAACAGGAGCTTCAGAAGAAATGCATAGTGGACTGAGGGAGCAGACTGATACTTCTAGTAGCAAAATATTTTTCTTTCAGTAGGTTTTCAACTAACAGTATACCCTTGTCAGTAAGAAAAGTTCTATTGGTGGTATGCAATAAGAGAAATATATATGCATGTGTGTATGTGTATGTGTGTATTTTTTTGTATGTGTGTATTTTGTAAGACTATAGAAGTATTAAACTTTTTACTTTATGAAAATGTGTAATAGTTCACTTTTTAAAGGGCACTTTTCAAAATATTCTGTAAATGTCGTTAATAAAATAGATACAAATTTATGTGAATTCTCCCAAATATCTTAAAGCATTTTAATATTTAAATTTTATAGAAATTTAATTTTAAACACCTTAAAGCATGAGCTGATCTACACTTTAATTGATTAATAGATTATTTCTTTGTCCTTCTGTGTGCACAGACATGCTTTGACACCATCGTCATTTCCTTATATGCCTTCCTAAAGAGCGTTGTCTCCTCCATGTTTAGTCCAATGTCTCTCCAGAATCAGGGTAGACATTGTTATCGTCTCAACACCAGAAATAATCGAACCTTTTGGATGCCGATTTGTTTTTATATTACTGACCCAATGACTCATATAACCAGTGCTGTACTTAGAGCTAGAAGGCTTGGAGCCGAAGCTGTTGCTTATTTAAAGGAATGAAGGATTCAGGTATTAATTTTAAACACATTACAGTAAGACAGTAAAAGTGCTTTCTGCATTGACTTGCATTGCCAATTTTTAGATAGCTTTTAAAAAAGTGTCATATGTGATAGATGTTATGAACCATCATTAAGTAGAAATACATAAAATTAGACTGTACAACACTTAGAAGAAAAGCTTTATCTAAGAAATAGATAATATTAGTGCTCATTTTTTTGAGAATATTAAGGAAAAAACCTCACAATCTTTGAGTAACTCCTACCAGGGAAAGAAAAGGATTGAACACGACAGATTTGACATTTATTTATATGTCAGGAAACACTCTGGATAGGCAAAACTAGGTAAAATAAGATCATAAGTTTAGGTTCCTCCAAGTTTTAATCAACTCCAAACTTAATAGATGTTTCTTTAATATTAATACAAAAATAAATATAATTTTTTTTAATTAATAAAATGTTACTTTTTGATTGCTCAGTTCTTGAATTAAGATTTGAAAAAAAAACAGTTTTAAGACTTATGCAGAATGTATTAACTATTAATGGAAAAGGATATAATTCAATATTTATTCACTTTTTTATTTTTCAAAGACTTTATTACTGTAGAGATATTGACAATTTTTTTTATTACTATAATTGCACTAAAATAGAACAGATACAAACTCAAGTTAAAATGGAATATCCAAAACCAAATTTTGTATAATTAAAATATTCTAAAAGTGTAATTTAGAGCCATTCTTTGCACCTACCACTTGATTTCTTGAAGAGCAATATAGAGTAATATATGTTTATAACTTTGAGGAAGGTTTCTTATCTTAAATCTCTTCTCTGAAGGAATGGATTGCTTAAGAACACTGAGCTTGAGAGTTCTTGAAGTTTTGTTTGTGAGGACCTACGTTATTTTCCTGTGGCTGCTGGAACAAATTACCACAAACTTGATGACTTAAAACAATGGTGATTTATTCCCTCACAATTCTGGAGGTCAGACATTTGAAATCAATTTCACTAAGTTGTGATTATGGTATCAGCAAGGCAGTGCTTCCTCTGAAGGCGCTAGGGGAGCATCTGTACTTGGCCTCTCGTAGTTTCTGTCAACAGCCTAGCTTTTCTTTGCTTGTGGCTACATCACTCCTATCTCTGCTTCTTTGGTCACATTTCCTTCTCCTCATCTGTGTGTCAAATTCCCCTCTGCTTTCCTCTCATACAGATACATGTGGTTGCACTGAGTGCCAACCACATAATTGAGACAATCTCCCTATATCATGATGCTTAGCTTAATCACATCTGCAGGGTCCTTTCTGCCATAGGACATTCACAGGTTCCAAGGCTTAGGATGTGGATACCTTTGGAAGTCATTTTTCAGCCTACTACAGCCTCAGATCTAGGCATTTTCGTAAGAGCAGTTTCATCTGCCAGGAAGACTTTCCTTTATGTGGTTCTCCCAAGTTTTGAAGTTATTTCTAAGTTAATAGCAGGTCTTTGAGTAACTTTAAAATTTTGTATGAATTTGTTTACCCATTCATTCTTTCAGTAAGCACTTGTTACCATAGAAGGATTAAGAAAAGGAAATTAATACTTGCTTCAAGAAGAATTTACTATTTGCTTTTGGAGATAAGAACAAACATACATAATTGAATGAAAATATAGGAGTTAAAAGTAAGAGAAACATTGATATATATGATATATGAATAATTAAAATTGAGAAAAAGTTTAAAATATTGTGAGTTCAGAAAAAGGAAATACCAGTGTGTATTGAAAATCAGAAAAAAATAAATTACTACATGGAGGATGGTGAAGTGGAACTCGACGAATGATGTAAACTAGAATTTATGTAGTTAGAAAAAATGGAGAAAGGTGATGTCAGGTGGGTAAAAGAAAAGGCAAAGATATGATTTTAAAAAATGGATAATGGTAACAATTTTTAAAATGTCTGTTCTGGCTATACTCAATAGAGATGATAAAGTTGAGAGTCTGTATGGATGAGCAACAGGAGATAAAAATTTCAAAGGTAAGAAGGGATCAGACTATAGAGCTTTGACTGGTAAAGAATCTTGTAATAACGGGATATTAAAGATTTTTGGTTTTCCAATTGGCAGTGATATTTTTAAAGGAGTCTCATGTCATTAGCAAATGAGATGGAGTAAATATGAGAAAAAGCTGGAGCTTTGCTAAAACTATTGTGATAATTCAAATATGAGGCAATGAAGGCCCAGATTTGGAAAGTAGAATTATTAATAAAAGAATAGGGAAGAAGGACAAGTAGAGAGAATTCATAAGGCTTAGTGCTTAGTTTGAGAAGAGCAGGATATGAAAAGAGAGAAAAGAAGAAAATGTAAAAGACAGATGAATACAAAGACTGAAGAAAAAGGGCTTTGGATGAAAGGTGAGTTAATCATAGACATACTGAGTTTGAAGTTACAGTTGGTCATTTAAGTAGAAATGTGCATTAGTCAGTTTTAGGCAGTGGCTGTAAGACCAGGAATTGTTATGACTTTGGAGCTTCCATAAAGGTAAATCTAAGAAGATTAATTTCCTAGGAAAATAGAATGAAAAGAATCAAGAATAACCAGAGTAGCACAGAAATAGTGATCTCACTGACTTGTATATGTATCCCAAAGGTTTTTTTTTTTTTGATACCAGACTGATCCCATGATAGCAGGCCCTGCTGAGACTTATTGGAAGGAGACTAACTCTTGTATTGATGGACTTGATGAACAGTGTAGATACTGCATGACCCGCTGAAAAACGAGGTCAGTGTGAGATGTTTGTATATATTTTCTCCTACTAACATCATATACTAACCTCATCTAGAGTTTCTGTTACAGACTGGCACAACCACCTTTGTTGAATGAGTGATTGAGCCAATTTGCCATTCCATCCTCCGTATAGTATATTTTAGTCCCCTGATAGGAGACTGAGCCTACCAAACGCAAGACAAGTTCTCCCAGCCAAGCATTAATGAGATTGAAAGGCTCTTGGAATAATCCCTGTTTCCACAGAAATTATAATAACTCTGCTTTCTTCTGGCTCACATGTGTCCAACTCATTTAAACATTTTAATGGCCATTGTGGGATTTTACTTTGTGAAATCCCTGGTGAGTTTTAATTCTAGTATTCAGGTTACTAAAAGGGAACCAAATTATTATAGAAATGGCTTATAAGTAATTATACAATGTAAACTTTACTTATAAAAATCTGATATTTAAAATGAATACATATCTCTTGAATGACTATATCCATTACAATCCATGAGTACATTAGAAAGCATTACTAAAATAATTAAGTTTTTCTAGGAGAGGGTCTGTAATAAGGAAAGAATGTATTTGTTTACTATCAAAATTTGTAATGCACCTGTCATAACATTGGATTCTTCTTAAGTCTAAATGACAGCATTTTAGAGGAAGAGGAGACATTTGTATGAAAGTATGGATAATACCTAATGATCTCTTTATCTTGGCAGACAAGGTGGTTTTAATAAATGGCTAGCATAAGCTTCTCTAGACTTGCTACCTTGAAACATGACTGTGAATCAAGTACTGCAATAAATTACACACAGTTTCCATGCGCTTTCTAGCTTTCTCCAAATGAGTGGCTCCAGGGAGAAAGAGAAACATTATAAATGCATTTGCTAAAATGTGAGTGTTTTTCCATCACTTTATGTTCTTTGTCTTTAAAAGGAATAAGTACAGTGTTTACAAAGGCTGCTTTTCTCCCTATCTTTGATTAAAGATGTATTTTCAAAAATTTTATATTGATATTTTAACAAAGTAAAATGGCTATCTTATAAATATTAATCTACTTTGACCCACTTATATAAATTTATATAAATTTTACTTAAAATTGTCACTAAAAATTAGTGTCAGTCTTTGAGTGGATCTAGTATATATCCAGTGAGGCTAAGACCTATTTACTATTGGCTCCTGTAAGATGATCTTAAATGTCACATAAAAGCACCCCATTAGAAAAGCATGGTATTTTGACATTAAAAAGAGAAAACATAAAGGCAAATATTGATTGGGATAAACTATTTAAAAGTCTATGTATATGAAAACACAATGTGAACAAACTGTCAAGTCAGCAATATATATTTAATGTGTATAACAGAAGATAATAAAGTGTTTTTTATAAGTAGTGAAAAGAACAAAGAGCCATCTCAAACTCCAATGAAAACATAAGCAAAGGCATGGTTATGAAATTCATAAAGTACTAACTTGAAAAATGCTTACATGCATTGATTATGTTAGTATATGATTTAAACTAAGGTAGAATGTTTCTCCCATACTAAATTGGCAAAGATGAAAAACAAGAAAAAGACAACACCCAGTTAGAGTTGGCCACTGTGATCACGGTGCTGGAAGAGTGTGGTTGGGGATCAGTGCAGATGCAGTGAATATAAAACTGGTGTGGAGTCAGACAGACTGGTTCAAACTGGCTTTACTACCTCAATCACATTATTAATCTCAAGGTTTCCATTAAACTCGTGAGGAGTTTAAAAATTAGAATAACACGAGGTACTTCATAGATTATTGTAAAAATCAAAAAGAGTAATAATGTTAAATATCTATCACAGTGCCTCTTCCTATTTTAGTGGTTTGTCCTATTAAATTGGTGAAATATTAAAGAGGACAATTTGTCACTATATATTAAAAGCCTTATAATGATGTATAACTTTTGATCTAGCAAACTTCTAGACATTTCTAAAGAAGTAAATATGGATGGAGGCTCACCAGGTTTTAGCTACAAGAGTACCGATGAGCCTCGACTATAACAGGGAAAAGTTATAAATAACATTGTGCCTTAAACAGTAAAGGTTTGATTAAATCTAAATTATATTTTATCTATTAAAATATGCCCTGTTTAGTTTAAGAAGTTGTTAGCCAACAGGTAGCATAAAAGAAGCTAAATTATTTGGCTTTTAAACAGTGACTGTATCTTAAGAGTGGAGCCATATTTGGCCAATAGGGCAATTAGAACAGTGCAGAGGCATGAGAATACACAGAGCATGCAGGGAATAAAGACATGTCAAACATGGCTAGAGCACAAGGACCTATTAGAACATGAAGGGACATTGCTGAAAAGCCATATGGGGACAAAATTATGAGGTGCTTTGAATGTCATAACTAGGGAATTTTTACTTTATGTTTGGACAGTGAAGAGTTGCTGGAGCATTTAATCTGATTTAATTCTAATGTAACATGTATGGGATGTATTTATGGAATTCCTACGATACCTGGAAATAACGAGTTGTTTTTTTTAACCACACAGGTGAAAGAAGATGTAGGCCAGGACAAAGACAGAGATCCTGGTTTTAAAAGGACTTACAGGTAGGAGTCAAAGCGTATTATTTTCATAGAAATAGGGGCTTTGGAGACCGATGAAATTTCAGGAGTGTCTATGTCAGATTTTGATTTTGTATGGTTTTGTGAAAGGGAAGAAAATGAGTACAGTTCGGAAAGCTTTGATTTTGAGATGCCTGTAAAGAATTCCAGTTATTAATTAGCAACAGATTCCAGAGCTCAGGAGAGAAGCTGAAGATGAAGATATAAATCTGAGTCACCAGTAACATGAAACTACTTCCAGGAATCCACGTCATCTTTTCAAAAGCATAAAGAAGATAATCCCCTAACTTCTAGTAACACGTTTTCTACCAATAAATTGTAAGTTCTTCCTTTCACTTGTAAAATGTTATATTCAAGTTTTAATCATGTTCTTATTTATTTTCATTCTTTTTAAAGTAATCATCATTTTGATATGGTTTGCTAATGTAAAGAAAGCATTTCAAGAACAGGTAGGAGTTAATAGAGTATCAAGTTTTGTTATTAGCGCTAGAAGGCTTGGATTACTAAAGTTTTAAAGAGAGCACCTCAAGATGATCAAGTGTTGATTTTAATAATAATTCTTCACTTGCTACCCTGTTGCACAGTATTCCTAATACAAAAACACCCATGCACTCTTTCATCTATTTACTTCACTAATTTTTATTAGGTGCCTACAATATCCAAAGCACTGTGCCCAGTGCTTGGAATGACGAGAGAAAAAATATGCTGGATGCTTCCAAGAACCACTGATAAGTAAGTTTCTTCGTGATATCTCCAAAATTTAACAAAAAACAAACTACCAAAACATCCATGCAAGGAGAAATGGTGAAAGGTACAACTGTCCTGAGATATAAACTGCCTTATTTTAGAAAAGTAAATGAGCAAAAAACAAAACAAAAACCTAAAAAAAGAAAAAACATTTGTTTTGACTTTTATGTGAAAAGCAGGAGAAAGGAATTTGAATATTTTTAGAGGTTGGGGCTACTTTTAAAAATTCAAAGCTAAATAACCATAAAAATAAATGCTGTTTCCATGGTAACACAAAAGAATAGCAATAAAAACAGGGAGGTAGCTCTGAGAATAAAATCCTGAGATCTGTTCTTTTTAAAAGTCAGTCAAAATTTTAAATCATGCTAGTATTAATACTGCTCGAAATATTGAATTCCATAATAAAAGATACCAGAATAGCATTTATGTGATGCTTTAATATTTTTCATAATATTTATTTGTTAGAATAACAGGAGAGGCAGTTCTTTTTATTGACCTTAACAATACCATAAAATGTCTTGTGGTTTTAACTTACCTCTGGCATTAGGCACTGAATAAATATTTTTTACTTTTAGAAGTAAAGACTGAGATAATGGAGAACACAAATGGAAATAATAAAGAGAATAATTAATAGCAGTGGAGCAAAATGTGCTATCTAGTGTATGATATGCTAGTTATTTGTTTTATAAAGTTTACTAATCTTTAGAGAAAAAAATGGAGGGAAAATTTTTATGCATTTTATAAATAAATACTGAAGCTCAAAAATATTCAGTAACTTACAAGGTATGCAATTTATCAGATCAGAATAGTGTTATAAAATGATGTTCTTGTGCTCGCTTCGGCAGCACATATACTAAAATTGGAACGCTACAGAGAAGATTAGCATGGCCCCTGCGCAAGGATGACACGCAAATTCGTGAAGCGTTCCATATTTTTAAACAAAAAAAAAAGAAAATGATGTTCTTTTATTTCAGCAGTTCAATTTCTCCATTTTTATTGGTTTAATTTTGACAGTTATATATATATATGTATATATACACACAGGAAAATGTGGGGTAAAAAGAAAAATTTCCTATTCCAGCTTAATCCTCTCTCCAGTGGTAATTTATATTCCAAATAGATATCTATATATTTCTAATAAGTTGCATAGCATTATATATGGCTATTACAGATACTATTAATACATAGAGAAAAATGTTCAAAGACATTTTCCACAAATGAGGTCATTCAAATTCAAAGTAAGTTGTACTCTGTGTTATTTTTACCTCTTTTCAGTTTTTGATGACAATACATTTAGACCTCTCAGTCATTTTGGTTGCTAAGTAGTAATCTCTACTGTGGATACACTATGATTTATTTAAACATTCTCCTCTTGGTAAATATTTGTTTCCATTATTTGTGTTATGACAAAATGGGCTTAGGTAAGCATTCTCATATTTGTAGACATGAATAAGTGTTCACATAGATGAAAAATATTAGTTTTAAAGTTTATTTTATCATTAACTAGATAATGTAGAGATATGAGAAAATGTGTAGTTATGGGTTTTTTTTTTACTTTTTATTTGTCCCCTTTGTTTATGAATCCCTGAGATTAGTATCTTTCCATAATTTTGGTTACTATGACGATAACATTTTTGGCAATGTATATATAGTAAGTGAGTAAGTAAGTAAAGTTGCTCAGTCGTGTCTGACTCTCTGCGACCCCATGGACTCTAACCCACTGTAGGCTCCTCCATCCATGGAATTTTCCAGGCAAGAGTACTGGAGTGGATTGCCATTTCCTTCTCCAGGGGATCTTTCTGACCCAGGGACTGAACCCAGGTCTCCCACATTGCAGGCAGACGCTTTACCTTCTGAGCTCATATAGTACTAGGGTATAAATCCATTATTCTGACCATGAATTCTTACATCTATTTACTTGACTAGAATTTATTAAGTGCAATAAGTGCCTCCCATATCCTAAGTACCAGGTACTGGGGATGAAGAGTGGAGCAAAATATGGGCCCTGCCAATAGGAAGTCTATAGTAGAGTGGCATAGTTTACTTCTGGACATGTGAAGACATTTAAATATTAAGTGTTTTGTGTCATTTAGACAAATTTAAGCATATAACTGGTTATCATTTTGAACAGTAACCATAGCAACAGTTAGAACTGGACATGGAACAGCAGACTGGTTCCAAATAGGAAAAGGAGTACGTCAAGGCTGTATATTGTTACCCTGCTTATTTAACTTATATGCAGAGTACATCATGAGAAACGCTGGGCTGGAGAAAGCATAAGCTGGAATCAAGATTGCCGGGAGAAATATCAATAACCTCAGATATACAGATGACACCACCCTTATGGCAGAAAGTGAAGAGGAACTAAAGAGCCTCTTGATGTAAGAGAAAGAGGAGAGTGAAAAATTTGGCTTAAAGCTCAACATTCAGAAAACTAAGGTCATGGCACCCAGTCCCATCACTTCATGGCAAATAGATGGGGAAACAGTGGAAACAGTGGCTGACTTTATTTTTTTGGGCTCCAGAATCACTGCAGATGGTGACTGCAGCCATGAAATTAAAACACTCTTAGTCCTTGGAAGGAAAGTTATCACCAACCTAGACAGCATATTAAAAAGCAGAGACATTACTTTGCCAACAAAGGTCTGTCTAGTCAAGACTGTGGTTTTTCCAGTAGTCATGTATGGATGTGACAGTTGGTCTATAAAGAAAGCTGAGCGCCAAAGAATTGATGCTTTTGAACTGTGGTGTTGGAGAAGACTCTTGAGAGTCCCTTGGACTGCAGGGGGATTCAACCAATCCTTCCTAAAGGGGATCAGTCCTGGGTGTTCATTGGAAGGACTGATGTTGAAGCTGAAACTCCAATACTTTGGCCACCTGATGTGAAGAGTTGACTCATTTGAAAAGACCCCTGATGCTGGGAAAGATTGGAGTCTGGAGGAGAAGGGGACAACAGAGGATGAAATGATTGGATTGCATCACTGAGTCAGTGGACATTTGTTTGGGTAAACTCTGAGAGCTGGTGATGGACAGGGAGGGCTGTTGTGCTGCAGTCCATGGGGTTGCAAAGAGTCAGACATGACTGAGTGACTGAACTGATGGCATCTTAATGAATCCATGAGGATAATTCACCTGAAGGGTCTTCCTCCCTCATTTTCATCTATGTTTGAATCAGAGTGATCTCATAAATAATGTTTTATTTTAGAATTCTGCATGTCATCATGGTGCAAATGATGAATAGCTTTTTTCATAAGCTGTTGAAACTCATTATGGAAGACACCTCTAAATGTCTACTCACTACTAAGGTTCTCCTCATAGTTTATTTACCAGTGTGAGTGTGAGATGATGTAGTTAGTGTATTTGTGCCATGAGGTGTCAAAATTATACATTTGTGGCCAGAGAGTCATTCATAGAGGTGTGCTGAGCCTCTAGGAAGGCATCTGCTTTGCATAATAGAAGGACAGGCATGGCTGTTTCAACTCTTCTCTATTCCCACTTTTTCCTGCTTTGAATGTAGACATGACGTTTGGAGTTTTAGCAGCCCTCTTGTGATCAGCTGATGCTAAAAGTTAACTATAAGAATGGAAAGATAGAAAGTATCTGGTTTCTTGGTGGAATTATTGAGGACCTGACCAAATTATCAACAACTGACTACTTTTAGATTTCATACTATGTGAAAAAAGTAAACCCCTGTGTATTTAGTCCTGTGATCACTTTTGCCAGTTGGGGCTGAATTCATCGTGACCTTGGTAGTAGAAACCTCTGACACTCACCATGAATCAGTATAATAAGCTGGACCATTTTTGAATGCTCTGTTGTTGTTTCCATCATCTTTCATATAGTCATTTCCGCATGCTGTAATTTAGAAAGTTTGACTCATATACTTTCTTGTTTAAACTGTGAGGTACTAATTAGGATTTTAATAATTAAGTTGTCTTTGTTTAGTTGTAGGGAGAAGCGTCGTTTTAGTGTTTTCCATTGAATTGTACAAAAGTCTGATTTGAAGTATGGTGCCAAAACTCAACAGGCCCATTTCATTCTGGCTTTTCCGCTATGGATCCTTTTTTTTTTTTTTCCTTTAAAGCTTATAGTTGAGTTACATGTTGTGTTAGTCTCAGGTATACAGCATTTACTTATATTTATTTATATTTATTAAATATAAATATATTTTTTACTTGTATATATTTTACATATAAGTAAAATATATGATTTACTTATATTTATCCTTTTCCAGATTCTTCTCCCATATAGGTTACTGCAAAATATTGAGTAGAGTACCCTGTGCTATATAGTAGGTCTCTGTTGATTGTTTTATGTATAGTAGTGTGTTTATGTTAATCCCAAACTCCTAATTTATCCCTCCACCCCACATTTTCCCTTTGGTAACTAGAAGTTTGTTATGAGTCTGTTTCTGTATTGTAAATAAGTGTATTTGTATCATTTTTTATATTCCACATATAAGCAATAGTATATGATATTGTCCTTCTAGTATATGTATATGTCCTTCTCTGACTTGCTTCATTTATGATAATCTCTAGGTTCATCCACATTGCTGGACATGACATTGTTTCATTCTCTTTTATGGCTTCATTGTATATGTGTACAACATCTTTATCCGTTCCTCTGTTGATGGACATCCTGGTTGCTTCTGTGTTTTGGCTACCGTAAATAGTGCTGCAGTGAACATTGGGGTGCATGCATCTTTTGAATAAGATTTTCTCTAGATATATGCCCAGGAGTGGGATTGCTGGATCATATAAATGGGTACAGTCACTATGGCGAACAATATGGGGGTTTCTTTAAAAACTAAAAATAGTTCTATTTTAGTTAAGAAACCCCCATATTGTTCGCCATAGTGGTTGTACCCATTTTCATTCCTACCAACAGTGTAGGAGGGTTCCCTTTTCTCCACATCTTCTCCAGCATTTAGTGATTATAGACTTTGATGATGGGTGTTCTACCAGTCGCCCAGTATGAGGTTAAACCTCATTGTAGTTCTGATTTGCAATTTCTCTCAATTTGTGACGTTGATCATCTTCCAAAACAATGTTGAATAAGAGTAGACATCCTTGTTGCTGATCTTAGGGGAAATGCTTTCAGTTTTTCACAGTTGAGAGTGATGGTAGCTCTGGGTTTGTATATATGGCCTTTATTGTGCTGAGGAAGCGTCCTTCTATGATGACTTTCTGGGGAGTTTTCATCATAAATTCATATTGATTTCTGTCAAAACCTCTTTCTGTATCTATTGAGATGGTCATTTAGTTTTTTTCTTCAGTCTGTTGCTGTGGTATATCATACTGATTGATTGGCAGATACTGAGGAATGCTTGCACCTGCTCCTGGGTTTCCTGACAGCATTGGGAGCCAGAGCACCCCCAGGGCAGCAGGGGCAGTCATTGGCCACCGCTTGTGGGTGGTCTAGTGGCAGTGGGTCACTTGTGCCCATGACTGGAGCTCACGTAGGTGGTGTCTCGTTACCTAAGAGTGTGCACAGGGAAAGAAGCTCGTATGGCGGCCCCACCCCTCTCCTCCTGTATTTCCCAAACATTGGCACCTTGCCTCTCTGGCATCCCCAAGCTTCTTCCAAGTGCATCCTTGGTTGCCACTCTGGTGGGGTGTCTCTGCACAGCCGATTCCTGTCCTCCACCTGAGTCTGACCTCTGTATCCCAAGCTTCAGCACCCAGCCCCTGTCCATAGTGACAGACAAGCATCTCAGACTGGGGAGCACAGGGCAGTCTTACTGATCTCTTTGTGCAGTTACTGTTCATCTTGTCTCACTCAGGCTGGCTGCTGCCCTCTCCTCCTGGCTCCACAGCTTCCTCTCCATCCCAGCTGATCCTCCTACTGTAGAAGGGACTTTCCTGGGTGCAGAAGCTTTCCTCCTTCATAGCTTCCTCCCTGGGGTGCTAAATGGGCTTCCCATTTAAATTCTATTTTTCCTTTATTCTTTTGTCCTATAGAGTTATGGGAGGGGTTCTTGCCCTTTCAGAAGTCTGAGGTCTTTTGCCAGCATTCAGTAGATATTCTGTGTGAATCGTTACACTTATGGATGTATTTCTGATGTATTTGTGGGGATAGGTGAGCAGACATCTTGATCCTGAAGATTTTTCTATGGATTCTTGATGCATTCAGCTGTAGTAATCATCATCATGTTGTGCTGAACAGAATCATGTTTGCTTCCTCAGTTCACTCTAAAATGCTCATGTGCTTTACCTTGACCCTTTTAGACAACTTATCTACCAAGGAGCAGCTGTCTCTCAACTGTGCTTTGTTATAAGTTCCCAGGAACTTCAAACTAAACCTCTGAAAGTGGCTGTGGCAGCAAGACTCACAGACAAGAAGCCTTTACATTTTCCACCTTGCACTACCACCTTTCGTTGCTTACAGAAAACACAAGTATCCTTATTATAGTCTGATAAGTCTCTGATAATTAATTGGACCATCACACACAAAACAGGTGTCCTAAAATTTTAATCAAGTATAAATTTTGTTTAAATAATACATTTTTACCTGATCCAAAGGGCATCTTTAGATAGCCAAAGCAAAGTTGTTAACAAACATGCTTATCTATGTGCTTAAAATTTTATTAAACCACCAAAAGTCATAGAAAACATGATAGACAAGAAACATTTGAAGAAGAAATTCAGGATAAGCACCATTAGGAAACCATCATAATTGTTGAGTGATTATTTTATATGATTGAGTTAACAATAAAATGCAGTCCTCATTTTTCATACATGGTAATAGGAAGTAGGTCTGAAACATCTGGCTGCCCTCATTCACTCTAGGCTAATTAAAGATGTTGCCCTACTTATTAAATTCTTCAGTGCTTTCTTACAATACTTGGAATAATAACATAGTTATTATATGTTAAAGACATAAATTAGGTCTTGATTAGTATGCCTGTCAATTTACTAAGACATTGTTATTGGCAGTGAGCCATAATCTACCTGGATAGTTTACACAATATTCCCCCCCCCAAATATGAAGCTGATAAAAAAGGGAGTTTACCTGATTTCCTCCCATACCATGACAGTTGAAAATACCCACTTTTTCATTTTCCTTGCGGCCCATGTTGTCTAAACATTGATTTGTTTCAACATTTCTTATCTAAAGGAAACACAAAAATGTAAGTCAGAAAATCTTTGGTATTTTCAAATTGCTTATTGATAGCAAAATAATATTTTTGTAAGGAAATTTCTCCAAGGAAAAGACAAAGCTTTAAATATTTATTTTTCTCTGTCTATTCTGATGTCTGTATAACATTCTAAACTCCCATTCAGGTAAACTTGAATAGCACTGGCATTGTCATTAGCATCCAGTCAAGAGGCACTCTGTTTATAGCGTAGTATCAGAGAAGAAGAAAACATGTACATATTACAAACTAGGAGTTCTTCCCCAAATCTTCTGAAAATTAGGACAGTCTCAAAATTCCACCCAAATAATCATAGTGTTTTTGTGAAGTCCTTAAGTCCTGCAGTGCCATATGCAAAGTAATAGAAACAAATTGGTCAAATATGCAAATTTATGTATTTTTTGTTGCTTCTTTACTAGATGCTCCATTCTGTACATTTATAAAGACTAATTACATTGATAATTTTTTAACTAAAACTTGCATCTTTTTGCATTCCTAATACCAGACAGTGGAAAGCAGTTGACCCTAAGAAAAACTATTACAAGGCTAAATGGTGATTTCACAGGAAAAATTTTTCAAAACCAAGATTAAATTGCCAACTGCAAACGTAAGATTCATGGTTTACACTCAGACACTGCATTAGTCCCATAATTAACATGTTATATACATTTGTGCCAAATGTAATTTTACAAAAGCCATTTATTGAGTTTAAAGATGCCCAAATTACTAAGTCAAATACAAGTGAATGTAAAAAAGAAGAAAACCTTTTCTAATAGATGGAATGTTTTAGTTTTTTTTCCTTTAGTCTCAACCCAAAGTAGTATGTTTTACACTTGTCCTCTCAGCTTCCAAAAAGTTCTTTTCTCTGACTCTTATTAGGGTACATATTTTACTCACTCATTACTTGGATATGTTTAGTTACCTATGCTTCAGGTGCCTGTTTCTCCCTCTTGGCAAATGAGTATGGTTAGAAACTTCTGTAGAGGCTGGATTAGGTTTTTACAGTTCAACTTTTTTGTATGGTACAGAACCCCATGGTCAGGTAATGGTTGCCTGAGTTGGGAAAAATGGTGTGATTTGCAGTAAAGCCCCAGTCAGCAATTGAAATTCACACTTGGTAAGGGGTTGGGCAGAGCTGAGCAGTGAGGTCAAGCCCTGTCCCAGCGATTAGAGGGAGGCAGGAGTGGAAGCAGAGAAACAAGGGGACTGTTGAGTCCTGCCAACTAGATATGGTTACTTGGCGTAAAAGGCCAGCAGTGGATGTGGGGAGGTCAAGTTTAGGATGTTTTTAAGATAGAGCCAGTAGGACTTACAGTTGAAGTGGAAATGACCCAGGAGAGGAAAACAAAGGCATCAAGAAGCATTACAAGATTTTGGTTTGAGCAGATCGGTAGATGATGTTTCCATTTACTGGGAGCAATATTCTGAGTTCTTACACGTTGATAACTGTATCTGTGGCCTTTATCCTTCAAAATCAATTTGCTGCATCAGAAATCCTTGACTCACAGTGTGTTTCCTTGATTTAAGGTGATTTAAGATGTTACTCTGTTCACTTCCAGCATAAATAGTTGCTTTTGAAAAGGTAACAATGAAAATGTTTTCTTACCTTGTTCTTACAAATATATATTTGCCTGAATGCCAAAATAAGTCCAGTAGATTGCCCAGATAGGTGGTGGTCTGTTTCAATATGTAGTTCCAAATTTATTTTCAAGGAGTAAATATTGAATAATATTGAATGATAGATAATTATTAGTGTTCATTTTTTATTACTTTGATTTTGCTATCAGGAAATTCTGTATTTTGTATCTTTTATATATCTCACATATATGTCATTTTCTATTCGATAGAAAAGAAAGACAAAACTATCTTTAAAAAATTTCCTCCTTCCCTCATTTTAAAACTCTTATGGCATTTTCTTCTGGAATTGTTGACTCCTCTGTTCTTTCAAGTTTATCCATTTCTGAAATGATTCATTCCTTAATTTCTAATTCTTTCCTCCATTTCAGGCCCTCATTTCAGAGGTTTTTTAAAAATTCATGTTGTTATTTTACTTATTTTATCATAATAAAATATCTCTTGTTTTGAAATATTAGTTGACAGTTTTCCTGTCTTATGAGTTTAAGGTTTTGATTTGGTTTCATTTTTCATAGAGATATCATTTTACTGTTTATTATCTTTATTCTTATGGTAGTGATCCTTTTCCTTTCTTTTCAGAAAAAAAAAATTCTCCTGATTTGTTAAGAGGGAGAATTTGATCAGGAAATCATTTTTCTCCCTCCCTCCCTCTTCCTTTCATTTTTTCTTTTCTTTGCTTCCTGATGGGAGTAATGACTTGTCTTCTTTAAACTAGTCTGATACCCAGACTATTCTTGTTTAACTGGAGTAGGGTACAAAGTGTCCGTCGGGTTCTGTAAAATCTTCCCAGGTGATTCTAACATGCAAAGTTTGGCCACCACCATTCTGGAGGAAGGTATGACATGTCTTGATATTTAATGGTGACAGTATGGTTACTTTTCCTTTTTTGAGTAACTTATTTTTCAGTGGTTTCCACCTGGGCTGCCCCACAGACTCACCTGGAAGGCTTTTAGAATATACTTCTACTTTGCTTCTGCTTCATAGATTCTGATTCAAATGGTCTGGAATAGGACCAGGTCTGAAGTAGGACCAGAATACAGTTAAAAGATCCCCCAGATAATTAAAATGTATAATCAGGACTGAAACTCCTTGTATCAGGAGAGCACAATGGAACTTCCTACCTGGAAGCCTGATTATTCTGTGAATCATTTTGAGAACTCTGGATGCTGGTGGAAAGTAAAGGATATTTTCATAGCAAAGCTGATTTTGCCACTACCAAGTAAAATGTTTAAGAATAAATATTTCCAGCTGTACCTGACAGGACATGTTTACACTGGAGAGCATTTCTAACTTCACAAGGATAGATCTGTTCCTGTAATTTTTTTGAGAGTTGGAAAAAAACCCTGCTTTTTTTGAGAATTCCTGGTTCTGCTTAGCTCTCCACTTTTTTTTTTTTTCTCTTCCAATTTTTTATTAGTGTAGAGTTGATTTACAATGTTGAGGTTCAGGTATACAGCAAAATAATTCAGAATTTTTCAGATTCTTTTCCTATATACGCTATTACAGAGCATTGACTGTGTAGGTCCTTGTTGATTATCTATTTTATATATAGCAGTGTATATGTTTGAGCAAACTCATAATTTATGCCCCCCACTTTTCCACTTTGGTAACCATAAGTTTGTTTTCAAAGCCTGAGATACTGTTTCTGTTTTGTAAGTAAGTTTATTTATATAACTTAGATTCCACATGTAAGTGATATCATATAATATTTATCTTTGTCTGACAGTATGAAAATCTTTTTCTGTTTATGGATGAGTAATATTCCACTGGGGGTGTGTGTGTGTGTATAAATATATCACATGTTTTTATTCTGTGGGAGAACCTCTGCGATATAATTATTTTCCAGTTTGTGTTGTCACCCATCAAGTCAGTATGGGATTTGATTGTTTCGTGAATGCACTCCTCCTGCTGCCTCGTTGTGGCTTTGTCTTTGGATGTAGAATCTGTTTTGGTACATCCCAGTCTTTTTGTCAATGATTGTTTAGCACTTAGTTGTGATTTTGGTGTATTTGTGAGAGGAGGTCAGTTCAAGTCTTTTCCTCTGCCATTTTGTCTCCACCTCGCCCCTTGACCCGATCCCTCCTATTTCTCCTGTTTCTATCAGGACTTTGTTTCCTTTGTTGTTGTTGTACCTGCCTACTTAAGTTGGGCTTCATTCCTTGAATTTTCTCCTGAGAAAGAGCTTCAGCTATTGAGCTATGAAAGTTCACAGGTTGTAGAATTCTTTGACCCTTCAGACATTTAAAGAGGAGACTTTTCACTGACTTGCAAACTGGATTTTATGAAAACACTTTTCCCAGTTTCAACTACTATTGTTAAGTTAGCATTGAAACAATTTCTCATGAGTATCTGTTGGTAACTGAGGTGTTATTGTGGTCTCATTTCCATCAGACACCCCATTTCTTCCCTTTTTTCCTACTGTAATGATTGTATTATCATATGGTCATGAAGTTTACAAGTCATATTTTAGGATTGGTGAGAATACCTTGTCGTCTAATTTTACTGTTAAATTTGTCCATCAGTTTTTGTTTTTGCTAACCTGGATGCTCTCTCTGCTTCAGTCGAGGAATTCAAAAAGATTGAAACTATGTCACTGCTGCTGCTGTTTTTTCAGAATTACAGAATAGATTCATTTGGGGGAGTGCATGGAAAGGAGTTTGTTCTATTCATGACATGTTCTAACCTTCCTAAAAAATGGTTTGACAGTTTCTAGACATGTAATATTAATTGTCCCTTAGAATGTAGCAGGTACTAAGAGGTTATAGTATAGGAACTCAAGTAAAATCTGGTGATGCTAACTGGACATGAGTTCTGGGAGACTGGAAACAGATAGGAGTCAGTGGCTTTGGTAAGCTGTCAGAATGAGACAGGGAAGACAACCACCACAATAAAATTGAATAATTGAAGTTGTATGTGCCATGAACTGTTCCAAGGACTTATGTGTAATAACTAATTTAAAACCAACCTATTACCCTAATTTTATATATGAAAACATAGAGGCTAAGTAGTCTGCTCAAATAAGTAATTGGAAGTTACAGTGAGGTTGGAAATTGCCTAGTCCTGACATCTAGACAGGTAGGCATTATTTTGCAGAAAGGAGGTAAAAAGAGCAAGGGAGGATTAAGTTCTAGTTGAATAAAGGTGAAGGTAAATGACAGGTCATCCAGACAGTGGCAAAGACACGTGGACCATGGAAGTGGCCTAGGATCAGATCTGAGAACCAGGTCAAAAAGTCTAGAAGTAAAGTGGTTTCCATGCTGAGTGCCAGAATGTTGGGTCCAGGTCATGAAAATTATTTCTGGCTATTGTTAAGATGACACTGGATACAAATATGATAGAGGATGAAGCGTCAGGAAACAGGGTTCTCAATATCCACTTTCAAAAATTGAGAAGAACATACCATCTGGATCGAGACAATGTCTGAGAGGTTTTTGCAGTAGTCCTATGTTATCTACATTTTTTTTTTTAAGATATGAACACCTAGAAGGCAGCATGGTGTGCATCAGGGTATACTCATGTAAATGAGTCTAACATTGGAAATCTGTAATATTTTCCTCAAACATAAAAACGGTTACTAATGTCTTCTGACAGTCCTCAATGATCTAATTTTAATGTATAATAGAAGATACTGGCATACAGGAAAAAATACATGTATATATTTCCAAAGAATGCTGTTTAAACAGAAAAATGAAATATCAGGAAATATCCTGAGCTTGTCACCGGTATTACAACACCAATTGCTTGATCATGCCATTCATTAATCGTAAGAAAAATCTAGGCAGACAAACATGTAGGAACTTCATCCACAGAAACTCCTTACAGAATCCAACCTGAATCAACATAAGTAGACCATATGGGTATATCTGCATTCTGGGAAAGTCTTGTGACTCATCCCTTATGTTATTTTATAGCTTTGAGTATGTGGTGTAGGACCAATATAGTTTTAACTTTGTTGTCTACTTTGACATTTCTTTGTTTACACAGCATCTTTTATTGCCTGAGAACAGTCTTTAATGACATAAACTTGAGAGTATTTTTCCCACTTGTGTCTTGATATTAGAAATCAAGTCTTTTTCTAAAAGTTTCTACTCATCGGCAGGATCATGGGTAATGTTACCACTTACATGGTTTATTCACTAGCTTTTGCTCCCTCTGCTGGATTGTAACAGCAAGCAACAGTGGGAACTCCAATTTGAAAAGAGGCATAAACTCTCATCCCCACCACCTTTGAATTTCAAAACTAATATGTAAAATTCATTCTAAAATTAGACTAAACTTAGCTTTTTTTTTGGCTTTAATTATCCAACACATGCTTATCCTTCAACTGTATATTATGTTACTAATTATCATTATTTTAAATATGTCAACCTCATTTGGTTTCTCTTTACTTTGTAAAGAAGGAAATACATTTGCAGTGAATTCAAGTTTAATGTTAATATTTCCATATTATAATTGCTGTAGTGAATATGCATTTCTCTGTACCAAATTGTGAATAAATCAGAAGGATGATTTTATATAGATTTACAAAATCTATATAATTAACAAATCCAAGCTGACTTCTCTTATGTAAACCTGGGTTTCCAATGACCTGACTGTGAGATTTAAAAACACTGAGTATGTGATATCTTAACCTCCTTCAACAAAACAGTAAATACAGAATACTGGACAATTTCACATATTTTGGTGGATAACAAAATCAATCCTAGGAGAATTCATAAATGCTCTAACTGGAATATAGTTTGTTGTAGTTGTTTATGCCGATACATATTTAAGTGATAAAATCAGAATTGGTTCTAATGTATTTATCAGTATATCAGTATTGTAAAGCCAAAAAGAAAAAGACTTTCCAGTAGTAAACTCATTTATTTCTTCGATGGGTGAGTTACCCAGCTCAACATTCTTTAGGTTTAACATGTGATGGAGAGTAATATATTTTGGCTGTGTACTAGTTACACTGGGATAAAAATCAGTTACTGGGTCCCAAAGAGTTTTGCGAATATGATCATAGGCAGAGAGAATGCCCCATTTGTGCATGTTTTAAAATATGAGGCTTTTTTTTTTTTTTACTGGTTATTAAAAGATCAAGAAGATGGTGAATTTATAAATAGATCTGATTACCAACAGACATGTAACCTCTCAGGGTTTTAGCCTCTGGATTTGGCAGTAACTGATTTTATCCTTAATCCCTGCAGCCTAGCAGCTTCAACAGATGTCTATTTTTAGTTACTGAAATTTGTTCTTTAACAGTGTTTAAGGAATACAGTGTCAATGTGTGCAAGGATCTTAACTAGATGATAAGGTTAAAGAATACAAGAGAAAAAGGAAGTGCTAAGGGGTCATGTAGGCAGTAAAAAATTCAGACACTACTGTCAAAATGTCTTCCAAGCAGCATGCAAATGCAGATATTAAGCCCTAAGAGTTAAGTCAATTGGCTCCAGAGTTCCTCTTCTCTTCCGTCTTGCCTTCTGTATTCTTGTGTCCCACATAGCTCACAAAACATTTTTTTCCCAAGATGCTGGCCTGTCCAAGGCCAAAAATTTAGGGTAAAGCATTACTACTTTAGAAAGCCAATTTTCAATCTTATAGTTGAATTAGCTTCTATATTTACAAGATCAGGAGCTGACATGCTAAATATACATAAGCTAGTGTTAGTCAAGAGAGAATTTAATGCTGCAAGAAGCTCTTCTTCCTTATTCCATTATGATCTGCTTACTAAGTCTAAAAGGCATATGCTTCATTAAGCTACTTAAAGGTTTTAGTTCAAAGCAATTCAGCTTTTAACTTCCCATTGGAAATTGCATGTAATTCATGGGCTGGGTGAAGTAATATTTCAATTACCAGCATAAAATTCAAATATAAGAAATCACAACAGTTGTCTGATATCAATACTGATGATTATTTTGGTGACAATATACAGTGATAGAAACTGAATATCATGTTTACCTCTATCTTCTAATATAACTAGGAAAGTTATAAAGAGAAATTGACGTGAAGGTATTTATATGCACCAGTGCACTGCAATATTAAATATGTGGGCTTTGAAAAACATTGAAACTTAAAGAACTTGTAAATTGTTATATCCTAACAATTTCATTTGAAATTGAGTACATATGAATTACTTCAAAGAAATAACTTTGTGCCCTAGATAAGTAGCTTTGGACACCTGGTTCCACTTTGAGACTCTCTGAGAGACAGTGCCTTCATATATAATGACAGATAGTAAGAAAGAAAAAGATTAAATGACTGTCGTCCATTATAGTCCATTAATAGTTTATCTCAAATTCACTATCAAAGTGTCTATGACTATGTCTGTGACTACTATACATGTCTATGCAAAATTGAATTGGAAAACAGTGGTTGGTGAATTTGTCCTTGTTTTCAAGGAAACTCTTGCAGGACTGCATCTCTTGAAGGGTAGTTTTAAAATGGAAAACTGTAGTACATTACTATACCAGAAAGTTCAAAATCAGATATATCTCATAGATTTTTTAATTTATTGAGTTTTTAAAATACCTCATAGGACAGTTTTAATTCAACTGAATTTCTTACCTGTTTGATTATCTCTTGCTTTTTCCCTCACTCCCATTTCAGTAGAATGGCTCAAGAGTAAAGTTCTTTCATTATTGACTTTACATCCTTGGCATATAACACAGGTTACAGCTATTAAATAAAGCTCTTATTTAATAAAAGTATTTTGAATTAATAACATTTAGTGATATCCATTTTCTCCTTCTAGTTAGAAGGAAAAGTGGACATTATTGTTAGACTAAAATATAGTTGAATCCTGACTTCAGTATTTAGCTAGTTCTATGACCATTAGGTCAATCATGTGAATTTTCTGCATATAGGTTTCCATATTTAATTGGGGATAATAACAAAACCTGCCAAGAAATTGTGATTTTTTTTTTAAAAAAAAATTCAATTTTTAAGCATCTAGCATAATGTTTGACATAGTAAGAAAACAGTAGTAGCTATTATAATTAAAATAACTGTAACTACTGGTGTTATAGATGCTCTGTATCCTCAATCATCACTGTAACCTGTAGGATTACCTTCCTTCTACTGCTAGGTACCATAGACAGACCTAGCGCTACTTGAGTCCTAAACTGGGAGGTCAGGATTTAAACCCTCCTCTGCTTGATTCCAAAGTCTGGGATTCTTTCAGTACACCATGCTCCCTCTCCTGGATATGTTTCAAAAACCCTAAAGGTATATTTCTATCTTCAAAAGTTTTTCAAATTACTTCTACAAATTAAAATATAGCCACCTGACCCATTAAAGAAGGCAGCTACTTTAAAATCAGTAGATGTTGTATAAAGGAATTTTCTCACACTTCATTTTTTCAGAAAGTTAATTAGATTTCTCAATGTGTAGTGCAGGAGAGTATGAAACTGAATTTTTAAAATGGAAGTGACATCTAGGTTCTGTTTCAGAACCTGTTTCAGTCCTGAGTCTTTCTCAGGAGTCATCTTGATGGCCTTAGACAATTTCCAAAAACTCCTGTTAACTCATATCTGTCTTGTTAACAGGTCTTGGTCATATGTTCTTTTAGAAAAAGTGATCAGCATTTACTCACTACCTGGGTCCACTGACTGCCATGGGAGGAATACCCTGCTACAAGAATAGAAAAACGCCCTCTTCTAAAGGTACAGATTCACAATTGGCCCAACAAACTTTTCCATAAAAGAAATGCGTGTTAGATACTTTATTGGAGATCTTTAGTAGAACTAGATTATAATAACTAGCATGCACATAGAGCTCTAGTTTAAAAAATGCTGTTCTATGTATTAAATATAAATAAATCCTGTGACATTAGAGCTAACATGGGAATACTGCATATTTAAAAACAATAGCAATGACACTCCCATCCCAATGAAAACAAATAATTTTTTAAAAAAGCCAGAGGCATAGGACTAAAGTTACACCTAGAAAGTGGTAACATTCAGTGTTATTACACATGAACCTTTGCACTACAGAATTCAGATTAATGTTAAATAGATATAAACTGAAAAATTCCATAGAGAGATATTTACCTGGCTGATGAGTGATTGGAGATTTGACAGTGTATGGATAATGCACAAAGAAACAGTCTTTAAAAACAATGCAGCTGGAGATGAATTGTATGCTTTTATTTTCTAGTGATGTTTATAGGAATGTTAATAGAGTGGATAAATTCATAGTATCTTGGCAAGTGAACCAAAAAATATTAGACTGAATTTTCAGATATTCCACTGTTATGACCTATAAAAGTGGCAGATTCAAATAATATTTTCCAAATGCATTATTATTGCTATTAAAATGTTTTAAAAATAACAAGTACTAAATTAGTTTTCTCAAATGTAATTCCTATTAAGTGGGAAATTACTAATATGAAGCATATAATTCATAAAGGGATAACTTATTTTGAGCAATTAATATGTATTATGACCATATGTTTGTACAGTTACAATGAAGCCAACTTTTTAATCTCTAAAGATATTTTACAACTATGGTACCCAAAGCAATCTATAGATTCAAGCAATTGCTATGAACTTACCAATGGTAATTTTTAACAGAGCAAATAATTTTATAATTTGTATAGAAACACAAAAGACCCTGAATAGCTGAAGCAATCTTGAGAAAGCAAAAATGAAGCTGGATGAATCAAACTGCCTGATTTCAGACTAGAGTATAAAGCTACAGTCATTGAGACAGTATGGTATTGGTACAAAAACAGAAATATAGACCAATGGAACAAGATAGAAATCCCTGAGACAAACCCACACACCTGTGGTCCCTTAATCGACAACAAAGGAGGCAGGAATATACAATGGATAAAACTGAATAAGTGGTGCTGGGAAAACTGGACAGCTAAGTGTTAAAAAAAAAGAACACTCCCTATCAAGATACACAAAAATAAACTCCACTTTCTAGAGTAATGAAAATTAAAACAACCAAATGGGGTCTAAATAAACTTAAAAGCTTTTGCACAGCAAAGGAAACCATAAACAAAATGAAAAGACAACCCAGAGAATGGGAGAAAATGTTTACAAATGAAGTGACTGAAAAGGAATTAATCTCTAAAATACACAGTTTATGCAGTTCAATATCCAAAAACCAAACAACACAATCAGAAAATGGGCAGAAGATGTAAATGTACATTTCTCTAAAGAAGACACACAAATGGCCAAAAAGCACATGAAAAGATGCTCAACATGACCAATTATTGGAGAAATGCAAATCAAATGTATAATGAGACACATCTTACACTGGTCAGAATGGTCATCCTAAGAAAAATCTACAAACAATAAATGCTGGAGAAAAGGGAACCCTCCTACACTGTTGGTGGGAATATAAATTAGTGCAGCCACTATGGACAACAGTATGGAGATTCCCTAAGAAAAACTACAGCTAGAGCTTCCATATTATCCAGCAACCCCACTCCTGGGCATATATCTAGAGAAAACTCTTGATTTAAAAAGATGCATGCACCCCAGTGTTTAATGAAGCAATACTTAGAGTAGCCAGGACATGGAAGCAACTTAAATGTTCATCAACAGAGTAATGGATAAAGAAGATGTGGTACATATGTATGATGAAATATGACTCAGCCATAAAAAGAATGAAATAATTCCATCTGCAGCAACATGGATGGGCCTAGAAATTGTACTGAGTGAGGTAAGAACAAAAAATAAATAGTGCTTTGATGTGGAATCTGAAAAAGTACACATGAACTTATTTACCAAACAAATATATTTGATATACAAACAAACTTATGGTTACCAGAGTGGTGGGGAGGGGAGCATAAATTGGCACATTGGGATTGATATATACACAATATAAAATAGATAACTAATAAGGACCTACTGTATATAGCACAGGGAACTCTACTCAATGCTCTGTAGTAGCCTATTATGGGAAAAGAATCTAAGGAATAGAGATATGTATATATATAAATGAATCACTTTGTAGTACATCTGACACTAACAACATTTTAAATTTTTACTGGAGTATAGCTGATTTATAAAGTCACAGAGGAAGAGAAAATAAAAACAAAAATGCATTGTTTTCTTCTGAATATAATAAAGTTAGGGCAGGTTTGTCCTCTGAATTGTACATGATTATTAGAAAAAGTAGATTTCCGGATGAGTGAGAGTGAAAACTTTCTAAGTGACAATATTTATTAAAAAATAAAGATAATATTTTGAAAAAGTATGAAACAGATCAGGGGTTCTCCATGTGTCCACAAAGTCATTATGATTTTGATAAAACAGTATCATGATAATATCTTTCACCCTCACTTCTCATGAATGTATAGGGACTCTTCACTTGGTTACATGGTGTGCTATATTATAATAGACTGAATATCAAAGCAGATACAAGAATCCAGCTAACTCTTTTTGGCCAGTTTTTGATGCAATTTATAAAAAATGTAGATTAAGCTAATCTTCTTACTATTTTATTTTGCTTTATAAAGTTTACTTTTCAAAAAATGTTACTATATTAGTGTGTAAGGGATTATTACATATTATCTTTACTAAATAAAGTTTCCAGTTTGTTTTCCCACAGTAAGTATTAACACTTATAGCCTACATAAAGAAAAATTCAAAATTTGCTGTAAACCTCAAAGACTCTAAATTCCATATGATTAAAAAGTTTTAGAGCTATTTATAAAGAAATAAAAAAATACTATTTATTCTACCTTAAACTGTGTTTTTATTTTTTATAAATCCCAGTGATATAGACCTTTGTGGTCCTTGTAATTTTATGAGAAGTCTTTTAAAATAGATCTGTTTAAAAACCTTTAAAGCATTGTATTCATAACATAAAAAATATTGAGCTCCTTAGAAATTGCTCCTTTTCCAAAATATATTTATAACTTAACCAAAATAAATAATTCATACCTCTCCAAGTGAGTAATAACGTCTTGGGATCTGGGAGTCCGGATAGATGTTTTCAAGGTACCAAGAAAAGGGCTTACACTTCAGATTTTCTCTTAGTGTTTTTCTGACTGACACATCTCCGTAATCCACTTTGACAACACCTGGAATTTTTCAGAGAAACATTGAAATCTGTTTATGCTATTTTCATTTTAGCACTGTTTCACTCTATTTGCTTTGCTATCAGTTTTTTCTCTATAATTAAAATTTCATCAAATTGAATTGCATGTGCAGCTGCTACTACACTGATTTCTTGCTAACATCCAATTAGTACATTAAATGGATATAAAAAGTTTTTCCATTGGTTATGACTTAAAATGCAAATATTTATCACCAAGTACTTGTACTTCTTAAATTGAATAATTAATCAAGTAAGTATAAGTTAGTATTAATTTAGCATCTCATATTTGAAAGCTTAATTGAGCTGTGTGATGATGTGGCTTCTTTTTAATGAAAGTTTCAGTGGCTTCACTATTTTTATTCCTCATATTTTTCCTTTAGTGTCATTAATTCACTACTTGTGCATTTCGTGAGAATATACATAAATATGACCCTCACAATGGATGACACATTTGTGTTCTGTTTTCCTTCTTGAATTTTTATTTTATCTAGGTTTAGGACCTAACTTTTCTTTACTAATTTTTCCCTGTTTTATAAGTTAGTGTAAACCACTTCAAATCCTTAAGTTAGTAAATAAATAAGCATAAAGAAACCACAAGCAAATGAAATATACTCACATGTGTATTATTAAAATTGCTTAACTGTACTTCATTTAATAGCAGGATATATGAATTTAAAATGAATTTTCCATTGAGAATCTTAATAGAATGATTTTTAGTTGAGAAATAAAAATAACACCACTAATTTTATATAAAAGATAGTGACATGAATTGCTCATTACTAATATTGAAGTGGCTAAAGAACTGTTATAAGACGACAATTAATTCTTAGATTTTGAAAAGATCTCTAAGAGCAGTAAGCAACCACACTTTGGCACAGGAAAAAAATGGCCCAGTGTTTATATGCTATCTCAACCAAGCAGCAAAGTCTATTAGTCATGTGTAATAAAAGAACAATTGTTTAGACAGTCTAAATGTCTGTAACTAATACCATTATTTAGGTTACTATTTTCAAATGAGGCTGCACTCTTGAGGCCCACCTGCCAGTCCTTCCCACTCCTCACCACCCGTTTGGTTTTTTTCAGAATTTTGTGTTTTCCCAAAATGCATAAGCAGTCAAACCTTTTCCTTCTACAACAAAATACTGATTTTTCTAGCTAGTATTTGGATGAAAATAAAAAGATACTTGGGCTTTGTAGACAAATACTTCCTTTCAAAATAATTGTATCCAGAACCTACAATCTGGATGTAGCCTTCAAAAGTTCAATAACATTTACAAAATAGATTACTAAAAGAATTTGTTTAGTGGTACACAAATAGGTGGCTTTGAAAAAGGATTTAATTCAGCAGTTTTGCATCTTAAATTTGACATTCCAAAAAGGTCCTCTTGATTTTCCACATGGACCCATCTTCAAGATTCTCTATTTCAGTAACTAGCACAAGTGTCCACCCATTTTCTCAAGACAAAAACATAGGAGTATTTCTTTTATCTCACACACACATTCAATTCATTAACAATCCACAATATGGATCTTTCTACATACAGAGGGGTTACATCCTGAGAAATCCATCATAAGTTAAAAAAATGCATTCAATAGACCTAACCTACCAAACGTTGCATCTGAGCCAAGCCTACATCAGATGTGCTCAGAACGCTTGCATTAGCCTACAATTATTAGCCTACACTTGGGAAAAATCATCTAATGTTAATCCAATTTAAAAAAAAATTATTGAATATCTCACATACTTTATTGAATATTATACTGAAAGTGAAAAACAGGGTGACCGAATGGATAGAGAATGGTTTTAAGTGTATCGGTTGTTTTCACCCTCCTGATCACATGGCTGACTGGGTGCTGGGGCAGCCCAGCTTCTCGAGAGAGTATTACGCTGTATGTTGCTAGCCTGGAAAAATACCACATTCTAAAGTTTCACGAGTACAGTTTTTACTGAATACACATTGCTTTCACACCACAATAAAGTTGAAAACTTTAGTCAAATCATCATGAGTCAAGGACTGTCCATAGATTCTGAGCTCCTCTATCATCCCCTTTACCATGCTGGTCTGTCTCTCTCTCATCTCTTGCCTAAGACTAAGCATGCCTAAGCATGCCATCACCTCCTAACTAGTCTCCCTGACATCTTACATTTCTCCATTTATCCTTTATTTACTATTGCCTGCTCCCTAGACAGTATATTTGAAATATAAAATCATGTGTTCCCTTGCTCCAAAGCTTCCAACAATTTTCCATTGTGATAGAAATAATTGACAATGATCTTAATCATTGCCTGAGTTTCTTTATGAAATGACCCTTGGTTATCTCTCTGACTTAATCACCTGTATTCGCTTCATTGTAGCAAAACTGGCTTTCCCACTCTTTCTTGCTTTCTTTCTCTTTCTCCAAATCTCTAATCAAAATTTACTTCCTCATGCTCACCCTGACTTTCCTCTCTAAACTGATTACTCTTCCCATCATCTTGGTAATGCTCTATCCCTCCATTCTTCTTTATTCTCCAGTATACTTGTTAGTACTTGATATCCTATCACAGGTTAATTCTCTTTGCCTCCCCAGTAAGAACTTTGGACAAATAGCTTAATCTCTTGATTCCTAAGGTATCTTGTGTGTGGTATATGATAATTACTGAATACATATTACATTTTGTAATGGATACCTACTGCTTTTGACTGCCTGGCATCCATTTTGCATGTTGGTAAGAGCATTCAAGTTTTCTTTGGGCAATTGTCACTTCCTCGCTTCAACTTTGTGTGACTTGCTGACCTCATCCCCCCCCTTCCTGTCTTTCCAGCTCCAACTAGCATCACAGAATAAAGGCATACCACTAGTGAATCTTGTTAAAAATTCACATTCTGATTCAGGTGGTCTATACTGAGGCCTGAGAGTCTACTTACTTAACAAGCTCCCAGGGGATGCTGCTGTTCCTTAGGCCAAACTCTGAGTAACCCCCAAGACAATCAAAGCAGCCCATTCGTCATTGTTACTTACAACCTACCATAATGATTGGCTTAGGACTGGGCATGTGATAAAAGTATAAATAAATAAAATTATACTCTGACAACTTTCTAGGACTATTAGAAAGTAGAATTTCCCTTTTCTTTGGAATTGCTAGCTGTAAAGATCACTAAAGCCTGGAGCTTCTCAGGCTAACATATAGAGAATGCCTTCTAAGGGAGTGAAGCAAATACAGGAATAAGATAAACAAATGGAAAGAGAAACAGGCAAAGATAGCATAAGCCAAGCCAACATTTAAATCAGCAGATATTTATCATATTCCAGCCTTTATACAGAGCATGTTTTCAGACATAAGTAAACAGTAATACATTAGAAGGTGATACATGCTATGACAAAAATAGGGTGAGGGAAGAAGTTTGCAATAGAAGGAATCTTAAAGCATTAGGATTTTTTTTTCAAAAGCAGCTTACAGGAGTTACAAGTTTTTTAGGTAAATCTTTCAGTGGAACTTGAACAAGTGCTAGAGAAGCTCTGACATTTAGAGTTTCATGATGAATTACAATAAAAAAGTACTTTAACTCTACATTTGCAGGTTTGATTAATAGGTAAATGATAACATTTATGGGCACTTTATTTAATAACTGTTATTTATTCATGTTAAAGTCTATGTTATTGTAGTATTAATCTAGATAATCTAGATATGTAGAAGAATTGTGTTTTAATTCTTCAAATAGAAGATCATCATAATCTCAAGTAAGTTCCTCCCAAGCAGATACCTAATAAGCCTAACAGTTTAGATTACCTATAGTCAAGGTACCTGATGAGAGAATACCTGCTTTTAGACTAAAGCTCTTGAGTTTTGTGCATAAAAATACATATTGTAGCATAGCTTAAAGTGGTAAAAAGAGGAAATAATTTCCTTCAATGTGGGAATTTTTAAGTAAATCAGTGGTATACCTAATTGACAAAATATGATTGCTGTATTGAAATGTCTATAAAATATGGGAAATGGAAATAAAATACAAATAATTTTTTATACTATCATTGTAACTGAGTAAATCTGTGGAACAAAAATAACCGAAAAATAAAAGCAGCGCATTCTCTTTGCTACTAAAAGAAGAGAAAGAAAAAAAAAACTTTAAAAATCTATTTTATCCTTATCCAAAAATTAAAACTGTGAAGCTAATCAGTTTTTTTTAAATCACAGTTTTCTATATACAATTATATATTAACAATATGCTTGTATAAAATGAGTATAGTTTTAGCTAAGAATTTTTTATGTTTTCAAAATTCCTCTTAAAGAGAAAATTATTTTGTTATTTACTTAAAAAAATTGTCATCAAGGGCTATTCAAATAAGAATCTACATTTATTCTCAAGTATAATAAAAAGATCATTTTTAGGTCAACTAGAGGTTACTGCATTCTAGAGTATCTAAGTACTATATGTGTAAGAAGTTTAACAGATTAGTTGGAATTTTTTTTTAATTTAAAGCTACTCTTATCCTGCCATTTTAATTTTTAGTCATTCTTAATATGCACAGAAATTACCAGGCTCATAACTGCTCATTAGGAAGTCAATGGTTAGAACTATATTAAGCGGCTGATGACCCATGCCAGCTAATAGTACACAGTGATTATCTGTTGAACTTATCATTTACTATTATCACTTCAGTTTTATTTTAATGTAATAAAAATGAGATAATGAATTGTACAAAGATCATAGCTTCTGTTGAGAACAGTATCACACAGAAGAAGTGAATATCAGGAAACTTCTCAATTTATTTATATCAATCTGCTCTTTATCATCAAAAGTCTGAGCAGGTCAGAGGGTGATCTAGATGGTGGAGTAAGAGGACCCTGAACTCATCTCCCAGAGACAAACCAAAATTACAGCTATTTGCATAACGACTATCTATGGGAAGGACCAGAAGACTAGCAAAAAATATTTATTCCAACTAAAGACATAAAGAAGGAACTAAATAGTATGACTCACAGACTTAGAGGAAAAAATTTATAGTTAACTGAGTGGGAAAGAGAAATAGACTGGGAATTTGTGGTTAACATGTACACACAGTTATATTAATATTTAAAATGGATAACCAACAAGGACCTACTGTATAGCACAGGGAACTCTCTACTCAATATTCTGTAATAACCTAGGCAGGAAAATAATTTGAAAAAGAGTAGATACATGTATATGTATACCTAATCACTTTGCGGTACACCTGAAGCACAATATTGTTAATCAGCTGTGCTCCAATATACAATAAAAATTTAAAAATAAGAAACCACAATAAGATTAGTAGGAATGGTGGAGACAGTATAGTTATGACCCAAACTTTCAGGGTTGGTAACCCACAAATGGGAGGGATATCACAATGATAGAAGTTTTCTGGAAGGAGTGAGGGGTCTGAACCTCATGTTGAGCTACCTAGCCCAGGGATCCCACACCAGGAACATGAGCCCCTAGAATGTCTGGCTTTGAAAACCAGCAGGGCTTCTGTTCAGGGAAGTGGGAGGGCTATAGGAAACAGACTTTTCTGTTAAAGGGTTTGTGCAATCTCTCACAACCTGAATCAGCATAGAAGCTGCAGTTTGAAAGGAGCCTGGGTCAGACCCACTTGCTAATCCTGGAGAGCCTTCTGGGGATGAAGAAGGACACAGCCACCGGAGGCAGCTACTTTGGAGAGCTCATTTTACTGCTGTATTCCTATTGCTGGCAAGTGACATTTTGAAATCCTACCTCCACCCTTAAAGTGCCAGGGACTTACCTGCCCACCAGTGGACCAGCACTAGCCCTGATTTCCCATGGCATGCACATATCTGAGCGGGGACTGGGCCATGCAGACCAGCAGGCCAGCACCAGTCCCATGACCCCCCAGACCCCACAGTCAGCCATGTTGGCACCTGGCCTGGACCATCAGTGGGCTAGCTCCAAACCTGGCATCCTTGGGCATCAGCCAGTCACTTCAACACCTGGCACTGCCCACCAGCAGGCAGGAACCCGTCCTGCACCCCACTGGGCTCTGTAGCTTGCCACGCCCTACCCACTAGTGGGCCAGTAGCCACCACACCAAGCAAGGCCTGGCAGTTAACAGGCCTAAATAAGGCCACATTTCAAAGACTGAAAGACATAACCCCTTCAATACCTAGAAATAAACACAGAAAATTAAGATGAGGCAAGAGAGGAATATGGTCCAAATGAAGGAATGAGACAAAATCAAAGAAAAATGAAGATAAATAACCTCCCTTACAGAGACGTCAAGGTAATAATCATAAAGATGTTCAACAAACTTGGGAAAATAATGATTGAATATGGTGCAAATTTTAATAGAGTTAGAAAATATAAAGATTCAAAATGAGCTGAGAGTATACTAACTGAAATAAAATATATACTGGAAGGAATCAACAGTAGATCAGATGATACAGAGGATAATATCAGTGAACAGAGTAGTAGAAATCAATGAAGCTGAACAGAAAAAAGAAAATATGCTGATAGTTTGTGACACTTTTGTGAAAACATCAAGTATACTAATATTTGCATGATAGGAGTCCTAAGAGGAGAAAGGGTAAGGGATCTTACCTGAAGAAATAATAGATGAAAACTTCCCAAACCTGGGAAACACACATCTAGATGTAGTAAGCACAGAGTGTGCCAAACAAGATGAACTCAAAGAGGTCCACACCAAAACAGTTTATAATTAAAATGGCAAAAATTAAAGAGCATACCTTCACAGCAAGAGAAAAACAATTATTTACATTTTAAAAGGAAACTCCCATAAAGGCTATCAGCTGACTTTAGCAGAACATTGCAGGCCAGAAGGGTGTGGCATCCTGTACCCAAACTGATGAGAGGAAAACAACTATAATAAAGAATTTTCTACTTAGAAAGGCTACCATTCAGTCTTGAAGGAGAGAGAGAGAGTTTTACAGAGAAGCAAAAGCTAAAATAGTTTAGCACCATTATAGTGGCCTTGTAAGAAATGGTGAAGAGACTTCTATAAGTAGAAAAGACTAGAACTAGAAACATAAAAATTACAAAAGGAAAAATCTCATTGGTGAAGGCAACCACAGAGTAAATCAACCACTTCTAAATCTAGTAGGAAGGTTAAAGTAGTAAAGACAAATGTAGTAAAACATCTATGTACACAATAAGTAAAGGATATTTAAAACAAAAAAAGTGTAAAATATGTCACTAACATTAAACAGGAAGGGGGAGTAAAAATATAGCATTGTTAAAATGCATTAAAACTTACGAGATCATTAACTTAAGATATTTATATATATACCCTGTTATATATGAACTTCATACTAGCCACAGATCAAAAACCTAGAATACATGCACACACAAAACAAAGGAATTCAAACATTACACTAGACATAGTTATCAAATCACAGAAGAAAGGAAGCAAAAAGAACTACAAAAATAACTACCAGAAAACAATAAACAAACTGTCAGTATGTACATACCTACCAGTAATTACTTTAAATGTTAGATGGACTAAATATGCCAATGAAAAGACTATAACAGAGGACTAAAAACAAAAACAAGACACCTATATATGCTGCCTATAAGAGACTAACTTCAAATTTAGAGACACATAGTAAAAATCTTTCCTTTATATTTTCTATCCTTCATAGTATGCTTAGAGATCCCCAGATATATATATAAAGTCCAGGTGTATTTTCTTTCATGCTTAAATTTTTTCACTTCATGTTTTTCTTTTAAAATTCTACTATGCATGCGTGTGTGCTAAGTCGTGTCTAACTCTTTGCGACCCTTATGGACTTCAGGCTGTCAGGCTCCTCTATCCTGGATATCTCTATCGTGGATTCTTCAGGCAAGAATACTGGAGTGGGTTGTCATGCCCTTCTCCAGGGGATCTTCCCAGCCCAGGAATTGAACCCACGTATCCTGCAGCTCCTGCATTGCAGGGCAGATTCTTTACTGCTGAACCACCAGGGAAGCCCAAACTCGACTATAGACACTCATATACATTTTCTCATTAAATCTCTGTCATACCCCTATCTGTTATTGTTTTTGTTTGTTTGTTTAAGGATGAAAGAATTGGAGCTTTAAAAGATTAAATATGCTCAAGCTTGCTTAGAAAATATCAGGAGAGGATTAGAAGTCATTCACATCCATCTTATATCATAGTCCAAGCTCTTGCCCATTCTACTAGATTTAAAAAAAAAAAGAGAAAAAAACTGGAGAAATTTAGAAACCTGTATAGAGATATCTTTCCTTGGATGGTAGTACACAACGTGGTAATTATTCATTCCTTGAAGAGTAGATTCCACCTGGCAAATTCTGCCAGTCCTAACAGATCAACATGATCCAAGATCTAGGATGAACTTGAATTCATAGAAATAAATGATCAGTAGTGACATAATTGGGAGTTATTTTATCGACCTGACAATTAAGTGCAAGCCAGAAGGTCTCAGTGTGCAATTGAATGATCAACTAAAATATTTCCATAAAATGCTACCCAAATTTTGTACTATCAGTCCCTCATTCTGCAGGATGCTGGATATAATTATTTCTTCAGTTTCAGGACACATATAATATTATTATTATTATACCTTCTCTGAAGTGAGTTTTTTTTATAGTAAATGGGATCTTACAATTGCTTGAGGGGAGAAGACACTGTATTGCAGCTGACACTACTTGGACATGTACAAACTTGTTTTTCTTATTGCAGCCAATTACAGTTTTAGTAATTAATGTAAATTTTAATAAGCATTTAAATACATCTTGATTGTTGTCTAAAAACTTTAATACTTCTGGTAAGATCGAGAAAGTACTAAGATGAAAATTTAGTGAATGATTTTAGGGACTTCAAGGAAAATCCCAGGAATAATAATATTTTAAGAAACTCACATTATCAGTCATCTTCATGGTACTGAGAATGACAGTTGATGGCAAGCACGTAGAGAGCAGCAAGTCTTTATTGAAAAGTGATTCTAAAGAGTCAGTTTCCAAATGTGAAAAACTTGCTTGACCAGTTTATTTTGTTTATTTAAAACAAATTCTGTGTAGTACAAGAATGACATGATCAAAAAGCTATCTGAACAGTTTATGTCTGAAAGAATTCCTGTAATAGGGACAAAATAATTTTAAGTGAAAAGGAAGTGATACATTGTAAAGTGGAGACTTTATCTTAGTGGCATGTAAGAAAATGATCTTTAAATGATGAAAGCTTAAATTAGATGAAATATATTAAACATTTGGAAGAGGAAATGGCAACCCACTCCAGTCTTCTTGCCTGGAGAATCCCATGGACAGAGGAGCCTGGAGGGCTAGAGTGCATAGCGTCGCACAGAGTTGGACACGACTGAAGCGACGTAGCATATATTAAACATTTGTTAGCTTGTCATTTTTTAATAGAAACAATGAGTTAAATTCAAACAAGTATCTTTACTACAAGACTTCTTATAACCTTTATTGTGTTACAGTGCATTTTGGAAATCTAAAGTGATATTTCCCAAATTTAACTATCCTTTCCCCCAGATTTTATGATAAGAATACTCCGTGGAAAACATTTTGAGAAATATGACTATATTGTATTCCCTTTAAGCAAAAATACTAGTCATTCACAGACATAAATTGATCCTTTTAGAGAAAAACTTTCATGGGGGGAAATACTATATGCTTTTCAATTTTTTTCATCAGCAAGTTTCCATTGCAAGTTTGTTAATTAAACCAAGACAGTGATAGTCAGTACAGCACATATATTTGTTGATGGGTATATTTATGTTCAGTTCCTAGAACTGTACCTAGTGCCAATAGTCAGTCTTTAAATATCAATTATACTCATCTCTGACACATGCTGTCTCTTCCCCCATGTTCATTCCCTATCAGTCTCTCTCACTTTCTCCTGTGTAGGAAGTATATCTTAGGAACTCTCCTACACTGCTGGTGGGAATGTAAATTGATACAGACATTATGGAGAACAGTATGGAGTTTCCTTAAACTAAAAATAGAACCCCCACATGACCCAGCAATCCCACTTCTGGGCATATAACCAGAGAAAACCATAATTTGAAAAGATACAGGCATCCTAATGTTCATTGAGCACTATTTACAATAGCCAGGACATGAAAGCAGCCTAAATGCCCATTAACAGAGGAATGGATAAAGAAGATGTGGTACATATGTACAATGGAATATTACTCAGCCATAAAAAGGACAAAATATTGTCTTTGCAGCAACATGGATGGACCTAGAGATTATCATAGTGACCTAAGTCCAGCAGCAAAAGATGAAGGTACAAATGAACTTATTTACAGAAGAGAAGTAGAGTCATGGATGTAGAAAACAAACATGGTTACCAGGGGGTAAGGGGTGGGAGGGATAAATTGGGAGATTCAGATTGACATATACACACTACTATATATAAAACAGATGACTAATAAGAACCTGCTTTATAGTACTAGGAACTCTACTCAATACTTTGCAATGGCCTATTGGGGAAAGAACCTTAAAAAAAGTGGATATATGTGTATCTATAACTTATTCACTTTGAATCACCTGAAACTAACACAACATTGTAAATTAACTATACTCCAATAAAAATTTTAAAAAGAAGTATTTCTCTATTTAAGAAGTAAATAGTAAGTAGTACAACTCTTATTTACTTTCATGACTTAAAATGACTGCAGGGGCTTCCCTGATGGCTCAGTGGTAAAGAATCTGCCTGCCAGTGCCGGAGACTCAGGTTCCATCTCTGGTCCGGAAGATCCCACGTGCCGGGGAGCAGCTGAGCCTGTGCTCTAGAGCACGAGAGCTACTTAAGAAATAGAAACTGAAAGTGGCCCATTTTCAAGGACAGCTAGCCTAGGGCTGCCGCCTGTGGGGTCGCACAGACTCGGACACAACTGAAGCGACTTAGCAGCAGCGGCAGCAGCCTAGAGTGATGACCTGCTGATGTTATAGCTCCTAAGATACTTGTGCCAGAAAATCCAGACAAAGGGAGAGTAATAAATCCAGGTGACTTCCTCCGGAAGATTGTTAGCCTCATAGTACTCAGCCAGTGAGGACTGGGAGGGGGGACTTGCATGCTGATAGGCTAAAAACCCCATTGCAACAACTCTAGTGTGCCTTCCCACCAGACACCTGATCTTGCAAGACCGTCCTTAAAGCCTCGCTTCTTGGTGCAGCTCATGTCTCCAAGTCTGTTCCTTGAGTTTGGGCTGGTGAGCTTTATCTGCCACAGCTGCAACTACTGAGCCTATGTGCCACAACCACTGAAGCCCGTGTGCCCTCGAGCCTGCGCTCTGAAGCGAGAGAAACCTCCAGAGCCACTGCAGTGAGAAGCCCATGTACCACTAGGAACGGTAGCCCCTGCTCACTGCGACTAGAAAAAAGCCTGTGCAGCACCAAAGACCTAGCATAGCCAAAAATAAATAAATAAAAGTTTTTTAAAAATTGCTGCTTAACACTTACTAAAAGAGGTGAGACAGAAAGAGACAGAAAAGAAATAATTGTATGCAATATTTGGCTCCAGAGTGTTTCATTAACAAAGAACATCATTAACAGTTTTAAATATTTAAGTGCATTTTCCTAGTCTGTATTTTGTCAGCCTTGTCTGCAAAGCCAACTGGAAATGTAATTATGTTTTTGGATTGTGAGTTATTGGGAGGAAAAAAGCAAACTTTTACTAACATGACTCAGGAAGACTAGTGTGAATTGGTTAGTACATTTGATAAACTAAAGCGATACCTGAGACTGTATTGTCAAGCACATTTCAAACAAATATTAAGTACTCATAGTCAATTCTTGGTTATTTAGGCTAACAAAATGTAAGCCTACTATATATATATGTGTGTATATATATATATATGTATGTGTATATATATGACTTCTATATCTTTTAAATATTTATTCAGCAAAGGAATATACTTCTGACTATATAGTAATATGATTAAAGGAAATTAAGAACACAGTGGTTTACTTAGAGACTGATTATCACTTCCTGGGTTTGAATTCTGCTCTGCAGTATACTAGATGTGTGATATTGAGCTATAATGTAACCTCTTAGGCCTAGTTTTTCCTATATTCGATGGGCATAATAATAGTATCTTCCTCAGAGTGTTAATGTGATTATTAAATGAGTTAACATGTAAAACACTTAAACAGTTCATGATACATAGTAAGTTCCCGTAAGTGTTACCTATTATGCTTGCGGTTGTTTTACTGTGGATCTGCACCTCAAGCGGTACATCAACCCCGCATAGAAGACCAGGCTAGTTACTCTCTGAGCCTGTGCACTTCTATTGTGTACTAGATGAATGGTGTGGGAAATCAACAACTTAACTATGACCCTGATGCCCTTTCAGTGAGAAGCATAGCATACATCACTTCTAAGACTTCTCAGAATAGTACTCCTGCAGGTATAATTTAAGACCTCTATCCAAGCATTTTTTCTAACCCCAAAGTACTAGGAAAATGAAGTTGAAGCTCCACACGTCTCTGCACTTTACATTTTCCTCTCAGGTTTGTACATTATGGTGATTTTGACACATATGTCATACAAGAAAAACCACAAATTCCATAATTACAGTTTTTCACTTAAGAAGATACACTAATAATAACAGTAGGAATTCAGATTAAAAGAAGAAAAATTATTTTCAGAGAAGATGCCTTTCTGTTTTGAAATAAAAATTATAAAAATATTCTCAACTCCCACTGTTAACAAATTTCCCTCTTCTGTTTTGAACTACTACAAATGAGTGAGCTGAAAAGGCTACAGGAGAATCATTAGTTACCTCTGGGACACTGTGCACTCTTACTGTGGGGCAACCCAAGACAAAAATTTCAATAAGCATGAGTTTGACTTATGATTTGGGTGAAAGATAGAGTAACATATTGCCCCTGGATTTCCTATGCAATATTTACCTTCTAGCACCAGCCATGTCAGAGACTTGACAGTGAAAGCAAACCAAAGTTTATTGCATACATAGGATACAGTTCACAAACCAGACTTAACACTGCTTAATAGGAGAATTTCTCAGCAGTTATTGAGGAAGGGGTAACATTCAGTAATGATGAAAATAGGCCAAGTGTGTCAGCTGTACTATTGTGATTTTAAAATATTCTTCTACATTATAGTCTAGTACTCTATAACACAGAGAATTCTAACATGCCTGTCTCTCTTTTTCAGAGCTTTGTATTTTTCTTAGGATGTCATTGGTCTGAGTCTGTACTACCATCTAATTCAACAAACCCTCTGGGACCATAATGGGACCAGTTGGGCAGCTGAAGGAGAAGGCAGAATGCCAACATCTTGAAAGGAATAGCATGTGTATAATGTAGTTGTTTCCTGGTGAGGGTTTGATTTTTCTAGGGGAAAGAAAAGCATTTTGAATCGTACCATAGCTGTGTTATTCAAATATACAAACTGAAGAATATCAGGAGTGTTTCTTAAGTTATAAATAAACTTGCGAATGTTGATTTAAGTATCTCACATTATTTCTCCTGTCCTCTGCCTTTGCTTGTTGCAAAAAGGTTAAAACATCAAAAATCATTTGATCAAAAAATAAAGGTGGTAGTTACTGAAAACTCTGGGGAAAAAATTAAAAATGCAGCAAAAACTTACTGATTTACAATTGTATAAAACCACAAACCACGACTTAAAGTCACTCAGTCGTGTCTGACTCTTTGCGACCCCATGGTCTATACGATCCATGGAATTCTCCAGGCCAGAATCCTGGAGTGGGTAGCCTTTCCCTTCTCCAGGGGATCTTCCCAACCCAGGGATCAAACCTAGGTCTCCTGCATTGCAGGCAGATTCTTTGCCAACTGAGTCAGAAGGGAAGCCCATAGAACCACAAGATTGCATCAAAATTATAACTGAGGTAGAATTGACCTTTCATTGACCTTTCCAGAAAGCTAACTGGACTCACATGAAGTTGCACAGCTGATACATGAAAGAGCTCACATTGGAACCTGTGTCTCTTCCAGTTCAGTGCTTTTTTTTTTTCCCCTTCACCCAGCATGTTTTCATTGTTTCTCTCTCTGTGTTATATACTGTGTTGGGTGATAAAGTGTTGAACAAAAACTATATCACAGTTTCTTCCCTCATAACTTAGTAGTTAATAAAGTAACCTATACAAATGAAAATTACCAAATGTAAACTACAAATGTATCTCAGAGATGGTCAGGGTATAAAAACACAGAATAGGCAGCTGATCCACTGGTGTAAAGAAGAGAGGTAAGGAGGCTTCTCCAAGGAAGAGAGCATTGAGCTAAAATGTTAATGAATTATGGATGAGATGAGACAGTGAATTGGGTTGGTGTTACACCAAAATGCCATCTGGTTTTATTTTTTAGGAACACTTAGGGAAATAAAAGTTGTTTTTCTTTGGCCACTACCAAGGGTGAGTCATTTCTTTATTTCATAATTATTTTCTGGGACAAATAGACTCAGATGGCCCTGACGGTCCATACTTCCTGTAATTCGGGCCACTGTGTGGCCTCTCTTCCTTGAGTGTGGGAAAAACCTGTGACTGACTTCTAACCAAGGGACTCCACTCAGGTGATGGTGTTGCGTTAAGATTGTAACTTAACATCTTGCTAGCATGTTTCCTATTGTCTCTCTCCCTGTTGGCTTTGGTAAATTAAGCTGCCTTGTAAGCTACCGCATGCAGTGTCTAGATGGAGAACAGCACGTGGCATGAAACTGCTGGCAAGACCAGCAAGGCACTGCCCCTCTCTCTCTGACCGTCTGCCAGGAATTAAATTCTGACAATCGTGTGAACTTGGAGGCAGATCCTTCCCCGCCTGGGCCTTGAGATGAGACAGAACCCTGATTTGTTGACCGTTGCCATGTGAGAGGCCCTGAAGTAGGGGACCCCATTAGGCCTTAGCCAGACTGTTGACCTGCAGGACATGTGAGATAATAAAATATGTGTGGTTTTAAGCCACTAGGTTTGTGGTAATTGATCACACATCAATAGATAACTAGTCTATTGCCTTTTTGAGTTGTTTGATACTATTTGAAGTATCTTCTTTTTGATACGGCATTAAGGCCTCTAACATTTTATAAAATTTCCTAGAAGACCAAATATTTTGAAATTATTTAGATCATCATTTACTTCTTATTATATACTGTTGAAAAGTCTCTTAAAGTTGAAAATTTGAAAGTATCAATGCATGATCCATTTAGGAATTATATAATAAGGAAGATATTCTACCACTATTTTTCTGAAATGTCATACTGTAGTCTAAAAAGCATTAGGTTGAAAACTAGACCAATAGAGATATAAATTATTAATTTCAGTATTGAATGTGTTAATGATCCACCTGAGTATGAATTCCAGTCCATACTATAATAGCCATATGAACTTGAATAAACTACTTGTGTAAGGTTCAGTGGAAATAATAATTGTAACTTCATCAAATTATTGTGAAAAAATGAGGTATTGTATGCAAAGTACACTGGCACAAAGAGAGAGTTTAAATATTTTAACTATTGTCAAAAAATTATAAATGCCTTTTGTTCAGTTATATAAACTATGCAGTCAAGTATTTCATAATCTAATAACAGATTACAGTCTCATTTCACTTTTTGAAATTTTAGATGAGAGTGAGAAATTTTTAAAAATATAATTACATCTTTCTGCTGGCTTGAAAACAGTTTAGAAAAATTTTCAGTGATTTGAGTCATGGATTAAGATATTTGCTACTTCACATAACAGTCATTAGGACTGTTTTATTAATAGTTTCGCAGGGCCCACCAGTCTTAATCCATTTAATCTTTTTTATGTAGTCCTCACTCTTGTATTTTTTCCTTCTTACCCAGTGCTTTTACTGAGTTAAGAGTAACTCTGCAAGGCAGTATTACCAAATTCATCACAAATTTTTAAGAACATTAAAATTGTATGGTTATTATATGGTATAATTATAGACTTTGTTTGACAATAAACCAAGCTGTTTTCAACATTTACAGAATAAAGACACTGCAGGACTTGAGTGATAGTAGGTAATTAGGTACTATTTAGTAATTATTAACACATCAGTATGCTTTTACATTGAATATCTATTTCAAGTTTCTTTCAGAAATATAGCGTGAGAATCCAACAGCCTTCTAAGGACCTGAGAAGTGGGAGAATATTATGTTAATAGACCAAAGATGAATTACTTTAAAATTATTTGCACTAAAGCAATGTTTTAACTTCACTCATAGCTTCATAACTCGTTTCTACCCTTAAAGATGGTTAATAGTAACATCAACAAAAAGTTAAGAACATGTGCTCAAACCTTGTTAATAAAAATCCAATTTAAAGCTTTTTTAAAAAGGAGGAAAAGCTACATGGCATTTTAGATGGTGGGTTTATTTTATTAGGACATTCTGTTAGTCCTCAGCCAATACAACATATGTTTTATTATCACACATAAATACAAATTTTTTCAACTGTCCTACCAAGATGGGCAAATTACTAAAATTTAGGTGGTTTTCAAAAGAAAAATGTTGCTAATGTAGTTTTGTTTTCTGTTTTAAAAGAGCTAGGTTCAGTATCATCTATTAAACATACATTATATATTTCCAGCCACATGTTACATGCTCTCTGAAATTACTGCTATTATAATAGTCCCATTTTACATAGCATAATAAATCTTCATAACACTGGGCATTTATCATTCTTTTAAAATCAAAATTTATCAAATTTTAAGTGCAGAGAGAAGATTCTTAATTATGTAAGACAGTGTAAAGATATGAAAGAATGGTGCATATCAATGGTTAATCAGAGAAAAATTCTGACTTTGTAATACATAACTTTAATACCTTTTTAATACAAGAAATCATTGCAACCAACCTGTCCCTTAAATTATTTAACATAAAAACGGAAATAAAATTTTCATGCATGTGTAAACTATATTAGATTAGGAAACTACAACAGAGAAGCTGAATGATAGTTTTGAAGTACTGAATATGTTAATGGTCCATCCGAGTGTGAATTCCAGTCCATCACATACTAGCCATATGAGCTTGAATAAACTACTTTACTTGTGTAAGTTTCAGTGGAAATAATAATTGTAACTAATTCATAGAATTATTGTGAAAAAATGAGATATTGTCTACAAAGTAGAGTTAGTGTCAGGCTTTCTTATTACAAGGAAGTTCATGAAGAAGCCATTCTCTGTAACATAAAATATTAGTTATATACACACTTCTAGATTATCTCAAGAGAAAACATATCTCAGATCATTCATAATATAGCCCCAGGAGAGTGCAATATCATTTGGGACAAATAATTTTAATCTGAACATTGAGCAGGTGTAGCAGAGAAACCTCCTGTTTTGATCTTTGTGAGCCTCTTGAACAGGGATAGGATTCTTTTACAGAGAATGTATTCCCTGTGTCAGTTCCCTGGACAGGAAACTGGAGGTGAGATGGTCATTGGATCTGAAATTTGAGTAGTCTACTTGGGTTCAAGGGTACTCCCAGATTATGGTGTTCCAGCTAAAAAGGGATGTTGAAAGGCTGACATGTCCTTAGAGACCTCTGAGCATCAGCAAGAGGCCACTGTACCAGGATGCTCATATCACTGCAGTTTCTCTGTGAGGCCTGTCTTGACCACCCTATTAAAATAGCCTGACCATTCCACCTAGTTCCCTTTCATTATCTACTGATATCTTTAGCTGCTATCATAATCACACATACTACTTATGTATCTCATTAACTTTTTCTTCAGGCTACAAGGTAAGCTCATAAAAATAAGATTTCTGTCTGTCTCATGTGCATCGACATCCTCAGGACCTAGAAGAAAGCCTGGTGTATGTTAAATAATGAATGTTATGTGAATGCGTGAATGAACTATTCCTTTTAAGTCAGATGAACTACTTCTATATGACTTCTTATTTCCTTTGTAAGGTTTCCTTTAAATAATTTAAGGTTAATGTATAGACTAAAGTTGCAAAGTGATTCTTCCTTTGTTGTTAAATTTAGAGGGTCTGGGCTTGATTTTTTAGTGGACTAACTGCAAAGAAATGACCTCTCAATCAAATGCCAAGAAATTTTCTACTTTAAAGAACAAAAAATTCTCAATATCAATGAACATTTGAGTGACAGATACATGAAAAGGTTGGTCACAGAAAGAGATAATGAACAGAACCCACAAAACTCAAAATGAGGAAAATACACAGAGGTAAAACAGATCCTTACTAAAGAGGAACTGTTACCACATCATTTTATAATTTAATATCTGTTACATATACTTAACAAGCTAATATGTATGTAAACATAAACTGTTTACATCACCTGTTATTCCCAGCAAATCACTGCACTGTCATCAAAAGTCCTACTTTAGGAAATCTTGCAGGTACACTCAATAACTTCATATCTTGATTGGGTAGGTCCTCACTTTCTAGTATAGTCCAGATTGTGGTGCTAAGAGTATTCAAAATGAAGTCTATCACAACCCTAACAGAATTCTACTTTACAAAAATATATTCTTTTCTAGGTGTGAAATTATATTCACTAATTTAGACAGGAAGGAGTTAGTTAAAACCATAGAGAATCCATCTGGGAATTCTTAAGACATTTGTTGTAGCTTAGGAGACACATCTTAAGCTTTTCTGCTTTATTTCTTCAGTCTAGCCTCATAGGATCATAAAAAACCCACAGATCTGTCTTAGATATCTATGAGTTTGAAGTAAGAAATTACGATTTACAAATTTTGTTTTATGTTACATGTAATGGCCATAGTCATAAACAGATATTCACCTGCCAACTCTTGCTCACTTTCATTCATTATAAAAGATCTTCAGTATGATTGTGACATAAGACCAGACACCCCAAAATTATGTTGTATGCACATCTGCATTCTATTAATTAGTTTTAAATAAAAGCTTTAAACACTTACATTCCTTTTAAGAATCCAACTCTACTGAGGAAAAAATGATCTTGACCTCCTTGTACTGACTCAGTGAAAGACTACAGAAAAGAGGTAGTATATAAATGATCTTAAACTGTATAAATATCCTCTAGTGTGCTTCAAAATAGGCCCCCAGAGGATCCCTGCTATTGCCCAATTGGGTAATGCAATGTATGAGCAAGTTGATATGTCATTAAGTAGTATTAGCTGAACTCAAAGTAGGGGCACTTTAATGAAGATGAGATTTGCTCATGAAAAGGTGCTTTTTAGAAATGAAAAAAATATGAAGTGACTATTTGTATAAAAACACACCTCATTTTTTATAATCGTCTTGACATTGTGGGAAAAGTTATTTTATAATGTATTTTCTCAGTAAATAAAACTTCTGTTGATTATACTACTGCTCTATATCACTTTTTCCAAATGGAAAGCCAAGCAAGTTATATATTTCTTTTGATTCCTTTGTGGGGACATAAAGTGGGGTTTATGTTTTGTAAAATCTGATTATGTTCATTAACCAACAGATTCTTGAAATAAAATGCCATTTAAAAGAATTATGAAACCTCTAAGTAGACATGTCAGGTTATACATTACCAACACCAAAAGAAAATCTACTGTTCGAAAGAACAGCATCAAAACATGTATATTATCTAGGGTGAAACAGATCACCAGCCCAGGTTGGATGCATGAGACAAGTGCTCGGGCCTGGTGCACTGGGAAGACCCAGAGGGATTGGGTAGAGAGGGAGGTGGGAGGGGGGATTGGGATGGGGAATACGTGTAAATCTATGGCTGATTCATGTCAAGGTATGGCAAAAACCACTACAATATTGTAAAGTAATTAGGCTCCAACTAATACAAATAAATGGAAAAAAAGAAAAAGAAAATCTACTGTGAACTCTCAAACTATTACTCAAAGAATCCAGTAGATGGAAGCCTTTCTCTTTTAAAACTCAAACTGCTTCCAGAGTATGCAATTGGATTTGCTATTCCTGCTGAAAGAGTAGCTGGAAATAGCTGGGGGAAAAAAGCACTTGCTCTCCTGAGAGCATATCAAAAAGACCACAATTTACCTGTTTTGTAAGTGGTTTGAAAATTGCATTATCAAAGTCAAGTTGTTTTGACCCCTATGAGGTGAACGAGAAGGGACAGAATAAATAAATAGTTGACTCCTGAAGCCAGGCTCTCAGTGGCTGCAATTTTGTTTGTCTTCCTGCATTACTGTCCACATTCTTGTTGCCCTTTCTCAGTGACACATTCCTTAGGCTAATGGTTACATCTGTTTCCTTACATTAGAGTTCTTTGGAGCAATCTTCAGATAAGCAGAAAAAGACATTCTGAATTAGGCTGTCTGGATGAGCAAAGGATTCTCCAGAAGGGTGAGGCTCACGTGCATGGCCGCCCTCTTTGTGCCTCTTTTTTCCCTTGTGTTTCAGACGGTAAAGATTCTGCCTGCAATGCAGGAGACCTGGGTTCAATTCCTGGGTTGGGAAGATCCCCTGGAGAAGGGAATGGCTACCCACTCCAGTATTCCTGCCTGGAAAATTCCTGCCTGGACAGAGGAACCTGGTAGGCTACAGCTCATGGGGTCACAAAGAATCGGACCTGACTGAGTGACTAACACTTTCACTTTTCTGCCTCTCTCAAACGTTGGTCACCTCTCCCTTCTTTCCAGATTCCTGAGCATTATCTCTGAGAACATCCATAGATTATTCTTACACTTGACTGTCCAGGGAATGAATCACTGCATTCTAAAGAATTGATCAGATTTAATCATTAGGTGAATTAAATCACGATTAGTCTATTAGATTGGTTATTTAGTTCTCTGTCTCTCTGAAATATGGGTTCCCAGGTGGCTTCGTGGTAAAAGAATCTGCCTGCCTATGCAGGAGCCATAGGAGATGAGAGTTTGATCCCTGGGTAGGTAAGATCCCTTGGAGGAGGAAATGGCAACCCACTCCAGTATTCTTGCTAATAATCCCACGGACAGAAGAGCCTGGCAGTCCATGGGGTCTCAAAGACTCAGATGTGACTGAGCATGCACATCCACTCTTTGAAAGATAATAAAAGCCAGGGTAATTTTAAAAATCTGGGTTTAGGGCATTCCCTTGTACAGTATTGAGTATTTTTTTACAGTTCAGATCTCAATATGGAATCTACACTTTGGCGTAAAAAAAAACACACCTTTTCTCTAATTCTAAAAGACGCAGTGGGATGGTGTTCTCATTTTTATAAGTTGAAGCAATTAAACTGTGGCAATTTGTGCAAGGACAGCCAGGATATTGAATCAACACCACCTTCTGTTCACTGAATTGCATTACAATTAGGTACTGGCTCCTCCACTTGTGTTTGTTAACTCAGTTTTGACATATACAGTTAAGCTTTGATTTAGTGCCTTATCTTTGGTAATGGCTTCTAACAGCTCTAACTGCTCATCACTTTTCCTTGTACTAATAAACAAGAGTCATCAGTTCATGTCTCACTGAAAACTCATTTAACCATCTCCTAAAGTTGGCTTAAAGCTCAACATTCAGAAAACTAAGATCATGACATCTGGTCCCATCACTGCATGGCAAATAGATGGGGAAACAGTGGAAACAGTGTCAGACTTTATTTTTCTGGGCTCCAAAATCACTGCCGATGGTGATTGCAGCCATGAAATTAAAAGACGCTTACTCCTTGGAAGGAAAGTTATGACCAACCTCGATAGCATATTAAAAAGCAGACAGTGGGAGGGGGGATCGGGATGGGGAATACGTGTAAATCTATGGCTGATTCATATCAATGTATGACAAAACCCACTGAAAAAATAAATAAATAAATAAAGGGGGGGAAAAAAAAAAGCAGAGACATTACTTTGCCAACAAAGGTCCGTCTAGTCAAGGCTATGGTTTTTCCAGTGGTCATGTATGGATGTGAGAGTTGGACTGTGAAGAAAGCTGAGTGCGAAAATTTGATGCTTTTGAACTGTGGTGTTGGAGAAGACTCTTGAGAGTCCCTTGGACTGCAAGGAGATCCAACCAGTCCATCCTAAAGGAAATCAGTCCTGGGTGTTCATTGGAAGGACTGATGCTGAAGCTGAAACTCCAATACTTTGGCCACCTCATGCAAAGGGTTGACTCATTGGAAAAGGCCCTGATGTTGGGAGGGATTGGGGGCAGGAGGAGAAGGGGACGACAGAGGATGAGATGGCTGGATGGCATCACCGACTCGATGAACTTGAGTTTGAGTAATCTTCAGGAGTTGGTAATGGACAGGGAGGCCTAGTGAGCTGTGATTCATGGGGTCGCAAGAGTCGGACACAACTGAGCAACTGAACTGAACTGATATACATTTAAGGACAAAAAAGCAACAAACTGAATTAAGACTTGAAAAGCAACAACTATAACAACTTCCCTATGTTAATAGTATGTAAGTGTCTTTCTTTAGCAGGAAGACATCTGGGTAAACTATTTGGTTGGTGTTTGCCTGTTACTGGAGCTTCACCGAGTATCTAGATGGTTCATGACAATACAGTTAAATAATATTCCAATTTGCAAAATGGAGGATTTCATCTAGCAGAGCCCAAATTTCTGTACTGCACAAGAACTAAGGAAGAAGAAAAGAGGAAAAGGGGGGAGGAGGCCAGAAATGAAGATAATACTCTGATATAATTGGTGAACTGTCTCAGCAGACACGTTGGGAGGTGCAACTCACAAAAAGTTTTGAGGAGCTATAGCTCAGGTGGATACTGCTATAGCCCCACAACTTAAGAGACCAAAAATGGCACTCGGGTGTATGAAATCTGCCTTAAACAAACAAAACAACTGATACATAAACCACACAGGGCTCTGAATATCTTTTTTCTTACACTCCATTTATAAATCCTTAAAAGTTATCAAAGCAGCACTCCTACCACACTTGTAAACCACTATTACAAGGCCCACGTGAGATTTATACCTAAGATGGAAAAGCATTTGCTGTTACCACTCTGTGTTCAAAACTAATTTTGTGTCTTTGACTCAGCTATTTTGTAAGACAAAGCAAGCTTTAAAAAATTAAAATGAAAAATTTAAACATAGGATGCTTGTTTATTTTAAAAGCAGGTATTTCTTGTCTTTTTGATGGCAGTCTTTCTGACAGGTGTGAGACAATATGTCATTGTGATTTTGATTTGTATTTCCCTAATGATTAGTAATGTTGAATCTTTTCATGTGCCTGTTGGCCATATCTGTATGTCTTCTCTGGAGAAATGTCTATTTAGGTCTTCTGCTCATATTTTAATAGGGTTATTTATTTTTTGATATTAAGCTGTATGAGCTATTCGTATGTTTTAGAAGTTAAGCTTTTGTTGGTCAACACTGTTTGCAAATATTTTCTCCGAGTCTGTAGGCTGTCTTTTTGTTTACCGTTTCCTTTGCTGTGCAAAAACTTCTAAGTTTAATTAAGTCCCATTTGTTTATTTTTCCTTTTGCTGCCCTTCCTTGAGGATACAGACTAAAATTATCACTAAGACAGATGTCAAAGAGCATGCTGCTTATATTTTCTTCTAGGTGTTTTACAGTTTCAAGTCTTACACTTAAGTCTTTAATCCATTTTGATTTTATGCATGTATACAGTATAAGAAAATGTTCTAGTTTCATTCTTTTACATGTAGCTGTCCAGTTTTCCCAACACTAATCATTGAAGAGACTGTCTTTTCCCCCTTGTATACTATTGCATCCTTTGTCATAGACTAATCAACCACATATGTATGTTTATTTCTGGACTCTCTGTTTTGTTCCATTGATCTGTGTGTCCGCTTTCATGCCTGTATAATACATTTTTGATTACTGTAACTTGAACCGTAGCACACTGTTGCTGGGAATGTAAATTATGCAGCCACTATGGAAAACAGTATGAAGGATCCTCAAAAAATTAAAATTAGAACTAGTACATGATCCAGGAATTCTACCTCTGGGTATTTATCTGAAGAAAATGAAAACATTAATATGAAAAGATATGCACCCCATGTTCACTGCAGCATTATTTATAATAGCCATAATATGGAAGAAACCTAAGTGCCCACTGACATGTGAATATATAAAGAAGATGTGGTGTGTGTACACACACACACACACATAGACACACACAATGGAATACTTCTCAGCCATAAAAAAGGATGAAATCTTGCCATTTGTGACAACGTGTAAAGAACTGAAGAGTGTCATGCCAGTGAAATAAGTCAGACATAGAAAGGAAAATACCACGTATTTTCAGTTACATATGGAAAATAAAAAACAAAAAATATAATAAAACAGAAAGAGACTCAGATACAGAGAACAAACTAATAGTTACCAGAGGAAAGAGAGGTGGGAAGAAGCACAAAATAAATGAAAGGGATTAAGAGGTACAAAATACCAGTTATAAATAAGTAATAGGATATAATGTACCATACAGAGGATACAGTCAATATTTTATAATAACTTTGTATGGTACATTTTCTATAAAAATATCAAATCACTACATTGTATACCTGAAACTAACATAATATTGTAAGTCAACTGTAGTTCAATAAATAAAATACAAAATAGGTATTGTTTTTATATAAGATTTTGAAGAAAAATCTAATGAGGGAGCTCTGTTCTCTCTCATTATCTTTGTGATCGTCAACAAGGAACATGACTTTTGGGACATTATTTTTTAGTAAATTGGGAGGAGGGAACTGGATTAAATGATTTTTATAATACCATTTAGGCTTTGAATTATAGAGATATAGATAGAATCGAAGAAAGGGACAGAAAGATTCTGGTGTTACTCAGATTTAAGTCTCAATTTAAATTGTGAGGACTTACATATAATACAACTACAATTTTGTCATGTCATTCCTGTGTTTAGTTTGACTACTAAAATAGCTAATTCAATGATTTTTTTCCCTTTTTAATTAGTATGTTTTCTCATGTTTTATGCCAGATGTCTTAGTCTCAGCACTAGCATCTGGTAATAAATTATAACTGGTGAAGCTCTATTATAAACTGAGGAATTCTTTTTGCACAGTGTTCGTTTTTCATAATGTTTTCATGATGCCAATTGACTTTGGCATTAAAATACTTTTTAAAACTAAATGTTTTGACTTTTTAAAACTAAGATTCAATTTTAGTTTATCTTAGTTCCTAGAAATAGTACTCTTAAAAAAGTTCTAAGATATTTTTGGACATATATTAATGTTTATATGAAAGAGAATCTTTTAACATATATTGAAAAGGAATAAAAAGTGTGACTCTTTATAACATTTTTATGATTTGATTCCACTTATAAAAGTCATTATCTTTTTTTAACATGGAGAAATGGATAGTCATTGTGCAAAGTTTCAGTGGAATCTATGGAAAGAAAGGATATACAGAAAATATACAGAAAAGAAAGAATGAAGTCATAATAATCAAGAATCCTTCTACCCAAAGTGAGCAAAATGAGAAATATTTTATCACATTTCTTTTTAATATTTATCATCTATATACTTTTCATCTAGCTGAAAATCTACTGTATTTTGCATTTTTGGTTTTATTTTACTTTGTATACAAAGAAATTTCCTAATAAAATACCCTGTAAATATTTTCACGTCTGCATGATAATCTATCAAATATAACATCATTTAGATACTCAGGTCCCTACTGTTGTCAGATATTATCCTGAACATTATTACAAATGACACTGTGAAAAATACATTTGTGAATAGATATTTGCATGAATTTTGTAATAACCTCTTCTTAATAGGGCTTCAGAGGAGATGGTGAATTCTTCCATACCCTAAGATCTTGAGATGAAATTTCAAGATTATTAGTTTGAGCAAATTCTATTCTCCTCCCTAAACAAACCAAGTTATTGTGACAGTAAAGCCTCACTCAATTTGATGACTCTTGGAAATTTTGAATCAAACCATCCATTTTATATAAATCCAAGTAATTTTTTTATAAACTGAAAAAAGGCTTATTTGTTTTTTATAAAGCCATTAATCTTTAGAATCTTTACAAAGATGCCTGGACCAAAAAGTAGCCTATCGTATCTGCCAATTTTGATGAAAGCACCTCTTCTTTTCTTTTATAATTTATCAAATTTGATTTTAGCTAATGGATTTTCATTCTTGTTTTATGTGTTTGTCTGGGTGAAGTATAAGCTCAAGTGTATGCTCTTAAACTCTGAAAAACTTTGTATTGAATAAATTGATCAGTCCTTTTTAACTAAGTATGGGATAGATGAATGTTTCTATTTTATACCCAGGCTCTTGATCATAAAGACCCCAAAAGACTAATGTTTCTATGGTAAATTAAAATTTATCCAAATAACTAACATGTATGAAGGCTATCTTTTAAAATTATTTTTTAAAAGATATTAAAATTTGAGACAGCTTTTAAAATTGCTTTTGAGAAAGCATTTTGTTTTTTAAATTAAGGACTTGTTTCATACCTTTTCCCCACTCAGGATCAGACTAGAGCTACAAATCAGGCAAATGTATTCCTCCAGTGATAGGAATAAAAATATCTACTCCTGCTAAGAGAAGATAAGATGCTTGAAATTATACAATTCCTGTCCCCTCTGGCTTCCTCAAGGACTTTCCTCTTGCTATTATTTATCTTTACCCTGAATCATCAATTTGTCCCTCTTTACTAGATCTTCTCATGAATACTTAAATATCCTCCAGTATTTCTGATTAAAAAAAATAGTCAAAACTACAATAATAATAAAAACAAATACTTTCTTGCTACACTGTCACCTTTCTGCTCTCTCTCACACAAAAGAACAACTCCAAAAACATCTTTTGATAAAGGTAAGTCATAAGGCTGGCAGCATATTAGAATTATCTGGGAATTCTTCAAAAATACTCATAGCTCCTAAAAATACTTCCAAGGTCCTCCATCTCCCTCTCAGAGGCTCTTTTATGATTGACTTGAGATTAGACTGGTCTGAGATCAGGTACTGGAAATTTCTGGAGTTCAACAGGTGATTCTAAGGTGACTCGGTTTATGGGTCTAGATTCTGTTTGCAATCCCACACTTCCCATTCCGTCTTCAGTCTTCTCAGAAGACTTCCTGCAACAGCACTCCACTGATTTAAGCAAGGCTAGTTGCCCACTTGCCCACTACCAAATATAATAGTCACTATTTATCCTCACTTTATGTTCTCAGCAGCTTTCCAGGCAAGTGATTATTCTCTTTCTGCCAGCTGATCTTTTCTTAGAGTCTGCAAACCACACTTCTCTGGCCTTGTTTCTATCTCAGCAACCACCCTAGATTCTCTTTGGTGCCTCCTCTTAGGCTTGCCTTCAACAAATTGTTGTGTCCTGAGATTCCATTCTGAGACTCTTTGTTTTCATCTAAACTTTCTCATAATCTCATTGAGTGCAATGGGTTTAAGTACTATACATATGCAGATGACACTCAAAATGTTAACATTAATCTTAATAATGTAAGATTTGAGCCCAACTGTCTATTTGACACCTACACTTGAATACCTCAGCAAGTCCAAGACAAAACTCCAGATTCAGCCCTACCGAACCTAAAACTGATCTTCTTCCAGTCGCTCCTTCTTAGCAAATGGCACTTCCAACCACCCAGTAGATCATAACTAAATAAATATAGAAAACTTTACTTCTATTTCTCCCACTGCTCCTCTCCATCCAGTTAGCAAGCCCTGTTGACTACCCCTGTGACATATATTAATTCAGATCACTTACACCCTCCTTCTTCTTCCTGTGTCAGTTGAAGCTACCATCAGTTCTTCTTTTGAATATGAAAGTAGCCTTCACACTGATTTTCTCGGTTATTCTCTTTCCCCTTTATTTTCAATATTCTACAGAGCCACCACAGTAATTTTTCAAAAATGTCAGTCAGACTTTAATATGCTTTACAAATCCTCCAATGAGTTCCCATCACTTAGGATGAAAGCAAACTCCTTAAAATAATCTAGAATGCCCTACATGACCAAGTCCCTTTCTACCACTCCACCTATATGTTATATCAATCCCTCCCTCACTAATTATGCCTCACTAGCTGCTACACGCTGATGACTCCCCAATTCATAAGTTCACACTCTAACCTCAAATATGACTATCCTGAAGATGTCTGTGTTAGTCACTCAGTCATATCTGACTCATTGCGACTCCATGGACTGTAGCTTGCCAGGTTCCTCTGTCCATGGGATTTTCCAGGCCAGAGTACTGAAGTGGGCTGCCATTCCCTTCTCCAGGGGTTATTTCTGACCCAGGGATCAAACCCAGGTCTTTTGCACTGCAAGCAGATTCTTCACTGACTGAGGTGGCGGGCAAGCCTGTTCTGAAGATACAGTCTTTAGAATGGCATTAATGTTAGGCAGGTCATAAATGTGGGGTCCTAATCTAATAGGGATTATAATCTTACAGATTTTATAAGAAGAGGAAGAGAGAGACAGAGGGAGAGATCTCACCATGCACCACAAAGAGGTTTAGAGCACATGGCAAGATGGCCGCTGCCTACCAGCCAAGAGAAAAGGCCTCAGAATGGAAGCTGTCTTGCTGACACCTTTATCTTGGACCACTCAGCCTCCAGAACTGTGAGAAAATAAATTTCTGGTGTTTAAACCACCCAGTCTATAATTTTCTGTTATAGCAGACTGAGAAAACTAAGACAAATTTTATTATTTTTCCTCAGAAATAACAAGCTCATCCTTATCTAAGGGTTTTGCACTTTGTCTCCTGCCATAAACATTCTCTCCCAGATTGCTGTATGGTGGCACCTATTCATTAGTTAAACGCCACTTTCACTGAGAAGTCTTCTTGAACCATTCAACCAAAAGCAGCTATCTCCTCTAATTGCTTTTACATTATTTTCTCAACATCACTTTGTCTTTGAAACTGCCCTATTTATTTTCTTACTTGTAAATTATTCATCTACTCCAGTAAATTTGAACTCTATGAAAGCTGGAACTGTGTCTAGCCTGTTCACTGTGGCATCACTAGTGTTTAGAACAATGTCTAGTATATAGTAGTAGCTTAATAGATGATTGTTGGATGAGTAAATATCTGGAACACAAACCAAAAATTAATAAAGCCGAAAGGCCTTGTTCAAAAGACAAATTCCATGATCTGGAAAATATTCAAGTGATGTGAAAGAGCTATCTGAGGTATTGATACAATGTTGGCAAACATGTAATAATTACAAAGAGGTCATTGACTTTCTTTCCTGAGAACTGGCACTGACTGGATAAAAATTTTTTATAGTCCTTATATACCTGATTTTTAAATAATTTTCACAACTTTCAGGCATATATGTATTATGAATTCCTTTCACTTAAGGAAACTGAAACTCATGTCAGTGAACCTTAATCTAAGTTACAAGTAAGGAAGCAGGATTTAGTGTGGTCTGTTTAATAAGTGTGTGCTCTCTGAACAGTGCCAGGTCACCTCTCTCAAAGTCCCTTTTCAATACAACTAGACACAATATTATCTGAAAGAAACTCAGTCTCAAGCATTTAGGGCTCCCCAAGGCAACATTTGCCTTGGATAAATTAAATACAACTTTCAAGAAAGTAAACTTGGTGGCCTTTTAAAGTCTTCACCAGATAGTCTACAATTCTAGAACTCAATGGAACATTCACCTGATCAATTGAGTACTGATTCCAAACAGCAAGATCTGCCCTTAGATGGAAGTGAAAGAAAACGGTACCCCTGTAGCATCTTGTTGCCCTCATCTCTTTAGCTTCCAGAAAGTTGTGGAGAATTTCCCGGATGTTACACTGAAGTTATAATGAAAATAGGCAAAATTTATTGAGCATTTCTTCTGTCCCAAGCCCTGTTCTATAATTGCATCATGTAAGTGTTACCTCTATTTTAGTAATGAGAAAACTCAGGTTCAGAGAAATCAACTAACTGGGAACCATCTGACAACAAAGGAATGAGGGAAACAGGAGTCAAGATGACAAATCTGACTTCAGAGTTCTGGCTCCTGTAGCCTCCACTTTAGGCCAACTCAAGCCATCTCCTTGACTCTGATTAGCTGAATACTGCAAAGTTAAAACTCAGTAAGTTTTTACTCCATAATGAAAACATGAAGTATTGTAATATCAGGGAAATATCTGACTGAATATCCTTCACAGAAGAATTTTTTTCACCCCACGTGAGCAGCACCCATGATTCCTTAAGAGAAAGACAGGTCTGCACTGGTTAGCCAGCCACTCACCCCGGGAGGGCTTTGCTAGTTTCTCAGTGTTGGCAGGGATTTCTATGTTGTGACCAGCTTTTCTGAGCAATACTGGCTTTTTTAATCATCTAATCTCCTACAGAAACAAGCTCTTATTAAAAACATCAGGGGAAAAAAAAAACTCATGTAGGCTTCTCATTATCAAGAAGTAATAATATGCTGTGGTAGCAAATGTGTGAGATTTTTCATCAGAGCCAGGAATATTTGTCACACGTATTATACAACTTATTACCCACTGAATTTTCTTGTAATCAAAGTGAATTCATAAGAGATAGACACAAATAATTCATTCTAGGAGGAAAAAAACCCCAAACATCCACATTTTAAAATTCATTCTTTCCCCAAACTCAATCTTTCCTATCTGTATTACTGGCCTATTGACTACTACAAGCTACTATTTCTCATTTTCTATTCAACCACATTTCAGAAAATATTATGAGAAACTCTGTTATCATAAATTTTCATGCTTTACTATTGAACTTTCTTTTTATCCCCCAGTATTTCCATTTCCCATGACAGATGTTTTCATCCTTAAATGCTTTTGTTCCATAATTATTCTACTTTGAGCAATTTTTTATCCATACTTGTCATTTAAAAATGTTTCTGGATCATCTCTACCTTTTCTGCTCTTGCTTTATCAATAGAGAAAATGACAAGGTCCTAAAAATTCAGTCTTATTTTTTCATTAAGATAGAAGTTATAGCCTCTAGATTGTTTTGTAGTCAGGACTGGCATTATTCATGTTTGCAATAGAAATCAGGAAAACTTTATTTTTCAAACTATGCAGGTTGGAAAAACAGTCAATTTCATTGTTTTGGTTTTTTTTTTTTACTCTTGAAATTATAAATAATGGAATTGCATATCAGGTTAAAAAAAAAAAACCAATGCTGACTTTTGGGTTCAGAGAGTAAACCTTCTTCTTCACAATCTGCTGGTAACCAGCCAGTGTTATCAGGAAAGCTTACTAACTATTTGGTTGAGGACACAAGGAACCAGCAGTGTGTAACTAGTGGCCAACAGAATCATGCTTTCTGTTGTATGACTCATTTCTGGACCTTTGTCTACATTATCCATTCCTTTCCTTAACTTTCTTTTAATTTCTTAAGATTTTTTTTTTTTTTCTTTTTGGTTGTGCAGCTTGTGGGATATTAGTTCCTCAGCCAAATATTGAACCTGAGCCTTTAGCAGTGAGCACAGAGTCCTAACTATTGGACCACCAGGGAATTTCTGCTTAAGACTATTTTTCTATTTCCAGGAACCACATTCAGATTCTGGGTGGAGGGGTTTGATGTGGTTAATTTCCCTTTCTTTGCATCTATGAAGGTTCTTAAAGTCTTGAGCTCCTTTGTTCCCTGCTAGTAAGCAGAATGCTCTTGCTTAGATTTGCATCATTGGTGTTTTATCTCTTCATTCATTTAAACCTCCCTTGTTTCAAAACCAGGAACTTTCCAAACTATATAAAGCAAATTCTATTTCTACTCCATTATGGAAATTTCAATTAAAAAACAAAGTTCATTTCTTCATTTTAATTGCCTTCAAACACTTTCTTTAATTGATATGTTTCTCTTTGAATTGCAACATGTTTCCTTCCATTCTTTTAGGATTCTATCTTTCTGTCTTTAATTTTCTTAATGTGTATTTTTAATGGCGATCTCTAAAACCAAATGTTACACCACTAATAAATAACAACAGCAGCAACCATTTATTGAGATTTCAATGTGTTCCAAGCTTTGTGGTGAAATCACCTTATATATATATATATATACTGGTTCATTTAATCTTCTTTCAAATCTTTGTGATAAAATTTTCTTCATTTTATATATAAAAAAGCTGAATATGAAAAGGCAATATTTCCTTCTGAAAGTAATATAACTAATAACTGATTGGAGTCTGAATCTAAAGGTAGATGTTCCTGAACTGTACTCTTCACTACTTTGAGTCCTCCAAAAATATAGTCAATAAATTATATTTGCAGACCAAATCAACTTTGGATTCTATTATGTAATTTGGTTATGGATACCCAGGATTTAAGAAAGATATCATAGTACCTGTGGTACCTAGATAATTGAAGCTAAAAGATAGCGGCAATGAAATTCATTCTTCTCAGTTTCCAACCAGGCATGAGGGAAAGAGTACTCCACACAATTTCTTTATTTACATCACCCATAATCCAAACTAATCAGTCCCCACATGCTTACTTTCAATATTTGACCCAGTTTAGGGTTCCTGCACCTTTAGTGACATCTAGGAAGTGACACATATATGACTGTTTGACCTCAATTTAGCCATCCTTTTCTTGTGTAACTATTGTTTACTTCTTTCCTCCCTGGTAACGTCCTTTTACATGCTGGTCATTGTTCACCCCAGTCTCTCTCCATCTCCCATTGTTTGCTAATTCTTCCTTATGTCCTTTATAGATCACCGTAATTTGCCCCTGATAATTTTCACTTGATTAACCCTGCTTAGAAGTCTTGATATTATATAACAAATTTTGAAAATTAGTGTTGATTTGGAGCAGATTTGAATTTGCTTTAACAGCTTAACTCATTGTACTTGTCATCCTATTAGCCAAAAAGAAGAGATGTCAGTTGGTTTACCCAATCTTCCTACAAGGTTCTGGTAGTCAGAATCACATTCCTGTTTTTGGTATTTGAATCTAGTATGACTTTTGTCTGAAGCTATGCATGTATGACAGGCATGGGGTTCATGATTAAATTCTGTTTTATATATATATATTTAGATATATATAATTTGTATATATATTTATATGTATAGAGACAGGCACACACATATATACAAATTATTATGCAATTCCTTTCAATATTTCAATATTATGCAATCATTTTCTAAACTATGTATTTTAGACAAAGACACAATTTTTGAAATCTTTTTTTTTGAAGAAGGCAGGAGCCATACTTTCAAAAAAAATATCAGATTAGTTCATTCTTGGTAATTGGGACACTTTTTGATGGGTAGGGAAGAAAAAAATAAAGAAAGGACTAACCTTGGCTGTGATATGCTGCAAAATTCTTCCTAATGGCTTTGGCATAAATTAATGTTAAATGATGTATGTGCACACAATCAGGAAGTATTTCATGTATTATTAATTAAGATTAATCACAGGAACACATCAACAGACTTTAGTTCTTATTGATGATATTTATTTCTTAAGTACTCTAGTAGAAAGGATAAAAGCATTTGATGACTGTCTGTAACATTGACTTTACAATAATGGACAGGGGTCTAGATCTCTTCACTAAGACTATACTAGATCAGTTTTCTCTAGAGAAAAATACTCATTCTTTTCATTGAAGACTGCCTTCAGAAGATTTGGGTACAAACGGGATTCCTTTTTATAGAGATAGTTCCCTCAGTGCAGTAAATAAGACTGTTTTGCCAGCCAATCAATCTAATTACACATATTGACTATCTAACAGGAAAGAACATAGGTAATGGAATCCTAGGTCTATGGCTATTCCTACCTTTTCTGAGTAAAACCAATGAGAATGTCAAGTCTTGGTCCATTTACAGGATGATCTTGTCATAGTAGTCCACATCACTTTATGAAACTGATTTTTGTAAACTCAACCTTAACTTTATTAGGAAAACTTATCCTTTCAAGTTATTTGGTATGAGAGTCATTATAGTGCACAAATGAGCTTGAAGGGACTTGGTGTGATATACATAGCACTTTCTTACACAAGTTCAACATCTTTTTATTCTCTTTTCTAAATAGTTTAAGCTTTTACACAGAACAACTATATTTTTGTCTATTTTTTAATAATGTATAGTTGTGTTTTTTGGTTTGTTTAAATTGAAGGTTATAGGGGAAATGATTGTATGAAAACTATTTGTTTATATCCAACAATTGATCAGATTAGGTAAAGAACATGCCCATTCTTGTATTTCCAGAGCCTAATAACAAACTTGACAAAGGCATTTAGTGAATGGAGTAAATGGATAAATAGAGTTTCGATTAATTTACTGATTTTAACACTCAAGAAGAAGAAAGCAGTAGACTAGGAAAATCACCCCAGCTGAATGGGATTCTATTTCTTGTATGTAAAGTAAGGGGCATTGAATTAAATTATCTAGGAGCTAAAAAATTGCCACTTCCATTTTTGCAGAAAATATAAAAATGCAAATGCACATAAAAAAGGTAAGATAACAATCCTTAATAGTCAGAGGAACATGGATTAAAACTTAATTTCTAAAACACATCATGAGAAAACATTTTAGGTGAGATCTGATTTCATTGGGCCCAAGGTAGTCTTTCTAGGATATTACTTTGCTGTACTTTCTAATTGCTATCACACTATTCACATAGCCTTGGTGGAATTACTGGAAATGTTATGTTATCCCTTGCACCTTTAAGACCACTCCTCCCTAATCATCACATTTTGCTGATTTCCCACAGGAGAAGTGATATTGAACAATATGTTAATGAATTATACAGTCAGGTTAAATATCTTCTTGCTAACAATGAGACTGTATTATTAATGCTCTCAGAACTGAGGTTAATTGAAAACTTATGTTTTACTCCATGAGATAAAAATTTTAAATTACCTTTCCATAATTATGAGTTACAAATTATTTCTTTGTCTCTCAATGGAACATTGCTTGCTTACAAATAGGTATTCTGTTATCACTTTGTTAGGTAGTTAGAATAGGAAAAAGGAGTCCAAAATGGCGGTGGCTAAAAGACAAGGAAGGGAAAAGCCCGCGAAAATAGAACATGGGAAGGTCAAAGGAAGGTCTGAGGACCAGAGTGAGGACTTCAGGTAGAACAAACAGCACTCCTGGCTAAGGCCAATTTGCATAGGGCAGGCCCAGGGGGAAGAAAAAAACATATAAAAAGAGGAGCCAAAGGGCTCTCTCTCTCTCTCCCCGCCCCGCCCCCCACCCCCCATGCGCTGGGGCGCTCTTCTCTTTGCGTCTTTGGATTGAAATGCCTTCATGCCTGGAAGATGGATTTTCCTGCTATCTTCTAAATAAAATAGAGCTGTAACATGGAGCTATAACACTGATTTGTCTAAGAGCTATAATGGTCCATTCGAGACCTGAGAGCTATAACACGGTCTGTCCAAGACCCAAGAGCTGTGACACACCGAGGGGGGGCTTTAATGTCCATCACTCCAACTCTTTCTTGTGACAAGACAGAACCGAGGAGCATACACTCGCCTGACAACTTGAATTCTGTAAAGATAGGAAACAGTTTCACACTTCTATTTGCTCAGTGTACTTTTCATTGTACTCCATTCAATACAAAACCTGTGTGATTTTTAGCTTATGCTATTTGCAGCTCAAGGATAGTGAATTTTAAATGCTTTTCACATCAAAAAATAATTATTGAAAGGTAAATGATTGAGACTATTTCACTTTTTAGACCCCCAGTTAGTTTTCTCTGATGGCTATAAAGGGATTGAAACTTTTATGCCAACCCACTGAGCAGTGCTCAAATGTGATTCCTTTGTAGATGGGATAAAGCATCTGGGTGATATTTTCAGATGAATAAAGACATTGACTTAAAAACACAATTGCATAAACATGATGTGGAAGGCACAGGTCTGCAGAGTCAATTCAACACTTCTATTTAAGTGTAGTCTTTATCTTTTATATTTATTCTAAAAGAGTTTCACATAAAAACTCCCTACAGACAAAGAATTTGCCCAATATTTAAATTTCAGGTTATAGACATAACCATTTCATTTCATCATGCTGCTCTTAGGGTTTTTTTTTCATATTTCAGAGTGCACTTTAATTTTCTTTCATTATTTTAATGGGTCAGAGTGTGCAGAACAGTGATGGCAGTGAAATTGCATTTTTAAGAAAAGGTCGTACAATTAGCTGATGGATGGATAGAGATAACTATGGCTGACAGAATCCTCACTAGGTCCATTACAGAAATCCATAGAATAAATGATCATTTACCCCCCACAATAATAAAACAAATGCCTTAGACATAATTCTGAGTGCCGCTCCAAAAAAGCTGGAGGCAAGGCAAAGTTTGAAAAATCTAAAGCATAACAGGAAGACAGGGATGAGGAAACAGTAGTGATTCAAAATGGGCTGAACAGGTTGGACAAGCACACATCTGGCTTACTAAGACTGTTGGGTTTTTGACACAAAAGTATGACACAGCTGCTAGAGAGTGTCAGAAAAAGAAAAATTAGATTTAGAAAACAGATCCATAATACTTGGTGAGAAAGCAAACAAATACAACAGAGAAACAAGCTTTGAATTCAGTTAAGCCAGGAAAATATTACTGGGTTAAAGTAAATCAGACATCAAAATGAATACTGGGCAATGACACTTTAAAAGCTGCATAATGGAATTTGGTATCCCATAAAACACACACAAATTTTGTGATTTACATATGTTACTGTGCTTCTAGTACCCAACCCCACAGGTGGTACAAGGAAGGACAATAAAGTTCTTATTTAGAGATTGGAGATGGAAGACAACAGAGGTAGAGGGAGGAGACTGTCAGGAAAATAGCACAAAACCCAGAGGGGGTAGTAGAGTTTAAATCATGCTAGCTCAGTGATCTCTCAGCTCGATATTCCCAAACTGGGCCAATACACAACTGTTGCCATCTAGCCAGCAATCACCTAAGGGGAAAAATCTGTTATAGGGAAACCTCAATTAATGCATTTAATATTTTTTAAGGACTTTAAAAGTTGACCAAAGCTAATTATTGAGCCAATAAAGTCTTCTCAGTCATGAAAATGAATATGGGGACAAGGAATGAAATCTCTTTTTGAATGCAAAAGCTAGTTGGCTGCTGGTGGAGGATGTCTAAGAGGTGATTCATGCATTGCTAAGTGTAGCAGTTAGTTTTTACTGCAGCACAAATCACCCTGAAATTAGTGCCTAAACCGGTAACTGATTGCTTGGCTCACAACTTTGAGTCAAAAAGTAATCTCGCTGGGTTTAGCTGGGCTTTTCCCCTTCCTTTCTTTTCAAGTTCAAGTTCCCTCTTGGATTTGTGAGGAGCTGCTAAGTTGGTGGGGGCTGCTGGCTAATGATGATTTTGACTGTGGAGGCAGGGGGATAATAAGGCATCTCTCCATGTCTTTCAGAGAATTCAGTGGGTTAGAACTGGCTCCTCCTCACATGGCAAGCCTTCCCTTTTTCTGGAGGGAGAGATGAAGTATTCAGTTCTCCTTAATTCTAGGCTCACAGCTTACTCTATGTCACTTATGCCACAAAGGCACAGTTATAAGACAGGTCTAGATTCAAGAGGTGGAAAATTAGATTCACTTTTGATGGGAAGGAAAGAATTTATGTTCATTTTTTTTCCGTCTCTCACAATGCATGTCACAGTAGAAACTTCTAAGGACCACGCCAGTCTTTTGTTTCTATGAAAATAATGGTGTATCAAGTTTCCCTGTAGTCACCCAATTGTTTACCCATCCTCACTGCTACTTTACTGCTGCTTTCCTGTTTCCGAAGTGATAGCCTACTCGGTGTCAATTCCACGGGACTGGGCCTAATGGTGGTGGCACCTTTTATCTTGAACTGTGAACAAGTACATGGAATTTGGCAGTTAAGGAAAAGTAACCGTAAGAAATGGATCTAATTAGTTTTCCAAAAATAAATCAAGCCTTAGGGTGAGTACCAAAAGCTAAACTGTGAAGTCCTAGGAAAGGGAGAACTAAACTCCGGCCTGAGGTGTCACTACCCAAGGCTGAGTTGAGTAATGTTGATAAAGAGGCAGGTTTCAGGCTAAGAAATTAAGTGGATGTTGTTATCTTACTAATCAATACAGTATCACAATAAAAATAAAGTGCATTTGTTAAGCAGTCACTCTGTGGCAGAAAGTAATCCAAACACTTTATATTCATTCTGAAGGCAATCTTGTAAGGAGGCACTTAAAATTTTTTTTTAAATTAATCAATTTATTTTAATTGGAGGATAATTTCTTTATAATATTGTGGTGGTTTTTGCCATACATCTACATGAATCACCCTTGGGTGCACATATATCTACCCATACTGAACCCCCCTCCCACCTCCCTTCCCATTCCCTCCCTCTAGTTGTCTCAGAGGACCAGCTTTGAGTGCCCTGCTTCATGCCTCAAACTTGCACTGGGTGATCTATTTTACATATGGTAATATACATGTTTCAATGCTATTCTTTCAAATCATCCCACCCTCCCCTTCTCCCACATAGTCCAAAATGCTTCTCTTTACATCTGTGTCTCTTTTGCTGCCTTGCATTTAGGATCATCATTACCATCTTTCTAAATTCCATATATAGGCACTTTTTAAATCCTATTTTATACAAGAGAAATTTGAGAATTAGAGAGTGCCTGATACTATAGCAAAATTAAAACATTAACATAGCTGGTAAGCATCAGAGCTAGGATTTTAACCCAAGACAGTCTGACTTCAAATATTCTCTTCTGAGACAAAATTTTGAAGTAAATATTAGAGACCATCTAATTACATTGCAACTGGACAACTCACAAGCTGGAATCAAGATTGCTGGGATAAATATCAATAACCTCAGATACACAGATGACACCACCTTAATGGCAGAGCAAAGAGGAACTAAAGAGCCTCTTGATGAAGGTGAAAGAGGAGAGTGAAAAAGCTGACTTAAAAGACAACATTCAAAAATGAAGACCATGGCATCTGGACCCATTGCTTCATGGCAAATAGATGGAGAAACATTGGAAACAATGACAAACTTTATTTTCTTGGGCTCCAAAATCACTGCAGATGGTGACTGCAGCCATGAAATTAAAAGACATTTGCTCCTTGGAAGAAAAGCTATGATGAATCTAGCCAAGTAAGCCTAGTGGCTGAGTGGTAAAGAATCCACCTGTAATGCAGCAGACAATGGTTTGATCCCTGGATCAGGAAGATCCCAAGGAGAAAGAAATGGGTACCACTTCAGTATTCTTGCCTGGGAAATTCCATGGACAGAGGAGTCTGGAGAGCTGCAGTCCATGGTGTCACAAAGAGTTGGACTCAACTGAGTGAGTATGCAGCACCATGCTCCTTGGAAGAAAGGCTATGACAAACCTCTTCAGTGAATTCAAAAGCAGAGACATTACTTTCTCCAAGCCAGGCTTCAGCAATACATGAACCGTGAACTTTCAGATGCTCAAGCTGGTTTTAGAAAAGGCAGAGGAACCAGAGGTCAAATTGCCAACATCTGATGGATCACTGAAAAAGCAAGAGAGTTCCAGAAAAACATCTATTCCTGCTTTATTGACTATGCCAAAGCCTTTGACTGTGTGGATCACAATAAACTGTGGAAAATTCTGAAAGAGATGGGAATACCAGACCACCTGACCTGCCTCTTGAGAAACCTGTATGCAGGTCAGGAAGCAACAGTTAGAACTGGACGTGGAACAACAGACTGGTTCCAAATAGGAAAATTAGTATGTCAAGACTGTATATTGTCACCTGCTTATTTAACTTAGATGTATACATCATGAGAAACTCTGGGCTGGATGAAACACAAGCTGGAATCAAGATTTCTGGGAGAAATATCAATAACCTCAGATAAGACACCACCTTTATGGCAGAAAGCAAAGAAGAATGGAAGAGCCTCTTGATGAAAGAGAAAGAGGAGAGTGAAAAAGTTGGCTTAAAGCTCAACATTCAGAAAACTAGGGTCATGGCATCTGGTCCCATCACTTCATGGCAAATAGATGGGGAAACAGTGACTGACTTTATTCTTGGGGGCTCCAAAATCACTGCAGATGGTGATGGCAGCCATGAAATTAAAAGATGCTTACTCCTTGGAAGGAAAGTTATGACCAACCTAGACAGCATATTAAAAAGACGAGACATTACTTTGCTAACAAAGGTCCGTCTAGTCAAGGCTATGGTTTTTCCAGAAGTCATGTATGGATGTGAGAGTCGGCCTGTAAAAAGACTAAACACTGAAGAATTGATGCTTTTGAACTGTGGTGTTGCAGAAGACTCTTGAGAGTCCCTTGGACTGCAAGGAGATCCAACCAGTCCATCCTAAAGGAGATCAGTCCTGGGTGTTCATTGGAAGGACTGATGCTGAAGCTGAAACTCCAATAATTTGGCCACCTGATGCGAAGAACTAACTCATTGGAAAAGACCCTGATGCTGGGAAAGATTGAGGGCAGGAGGAGAAGGGGATGACAGAGGATGAGATGGTTGGATGGCATCACCGACTTGGACATGGGTTTGGGTGGACTCCGGGAGTTGGTGATGGACAGGGAGGCCTGGCGTGCTGTGGTTCATGGGGTCACAAAGAGTCGGACACGACTGAATGACTGAACTGAACTGACATTACTTTGCCAGCAAAGATCCATATAGTCAAAGCTATGGTTTTCCAATAGTCATGTGTGGATGTGAGAATCAGACCATAAAGAAAGCTGAGCTCTGAAGAATTAATGCTTTCAAACTGTGGTGCTAGAGAAGACTCTTGAGAGTCCCCTGGACAAGGAGATCAAGCCAGTCAATCCTAAAGGAAATCAACCCTGAATATTCATTGGAAGGACTGGTACTGAAGCTGAAGCTCCAATACTTTGGCCACCTGATGCAAAGACCTCATCATTGGAAAAGACCCTGATGCTCGGAAAGATTGAAGGCAGGAAGAGACGAGGGCAACAGAGGATGAGATGCGACTCAATGGATATGGATTTGAGCAAACTCCAGAAGATAGGAAAGGACAGGGAAGCCTGGCAAGCTGCAGTCCATGAACATGACTGAACAACTGAACAACAGTTACATTCAAAGGGGTAAATAACTTAAGCAAAAATTACTTACTTGACTAGTGTCAGATATGGAAGTATAATCTAATTAAGCTTACACACACATCAACCTGGAAAGGAACGTTTATATCATATATATATATATATATATATATATGTAAACTGTATATAAATATATTGTTAAGTCTATGGATCTACAAATATGCTTACTCTTTGTTATACCTGGCAGTGTTGATCATATTCTGCTCAATAAAATATTTCTCAAAATTAACTAATCAGAGATATATAAATAACTTTCCTTTTAAGTTTTAGTCTGAAAAATATACAGGGAAACAGGTTATCTATTCAAGAATCCTCTAGCCTTCTTTTCCCATCAATCATTCACATTCTAATTACTTATATAACCCACCCTTCCAAATTTTGCATTATATACTTTTTGAATTCCCTATCTTTTCACCAGTCTCATCTTCACCCTGCTATACCAGTCCTCCAAAGTATGATTCACCTTTATGAGCCAACTTAAATGCTATGACCCTCCTTGGCTGGATTAATATCACACGTTCTCCTCTGAGTTCTTGGGAAATTGTATTCACACATCTTGCAAAGAGTTTATATTGCCTAATCGTTATGACCCCACACTAAAGTGTGGGTTCCTTGAAAGCAGGAGCTCTGCTTATTGTTTCTTTAAATCCTGGGTGTGCAGCATACTACAAGTCTTTTTTAAGTATATATTTTGTACCAAGTAGTGTGTTTTATTGAGCATACAAAATATATACTCAATAAAGACTTATTGAGTAGTCTTATTTATGAAAATGGACTTTGGCAGGGGATATCTTTCCACACATAGGTACACTGTTGCAAATCATTCTCAAATGGACATGGGCTCATAAGCACAGCTCATCTGATGAGCACATCAGGTAGAAAACCAAAAGCTCACATTCATTTTAGACTGTATTTCGCTTTTGTGCCAAAGCAGTCCACTATACTGGGCTAAAACCCTGTCTACTGCACGCCTTCTAACACCTTCCTCCCCTTCATATCCTTTCCAAACCTCCAAGATTTATTTAGAAAAAGACTTGGACAAAGAATAGTCTATTCCCTTAATATCAATAGCTAGACCTTTTTCATGTGAAAGGAAAGAAGTCGCCTTAATAGGGAGCCAATGGACTGTACACAGATTATCATTTTCTTTATATTGTAAGCAATAGCAGTAAACAAGGACATAAGTGTTAATGGTTTTCCTTTAACCAAAGCTATCCAGTCAGCACTTCTGCATTCAGAACAGTGCAATGATTAAACTACTGTAACATATGTATATGTGAATATTTGCAAATACCCAATCTAGGAAGAAAAACAGTTGATGTAATACCATATAATGTAATAGAACATGATCATCTTTCTTCTGTACAAGATTTATTGCCAAGCATTTTTTTTTTCCCTGAGATCTGCTGAAATTCATTAACTATACTTTCAGAGACACAATATGGTCCTTTCATCAGATATGTATATCTCTGCTCATTAAATCACACGTTTCTTCTGAAATGCTGCCTCTTAAGATCAAGGGCTACATTTTGAGTCAGTCCACCTTAACAGATTGCCTTGGCATTCTATCACATTATGTTTAAGAAAATAGCCATTCTAACTTATAATCCATTTTACTGGGGAGCAGCAATCTAATTCACATTGATTTTGAGTAAACCTTTACATACCCACCTGCTCCATTTTAAGTTGGGTTTGTACAAATCAATGCATCTGTGCCATCAACATGCACTTAGTAATCAATGGGTAGGGAAAATCATTATTCACTGCTCAGTAATTGTGTTTACATTCAAATAAAATATAATAAAATGTGCAAGGCCATTTTGGAGAAAGAACAAGTGACCCATGAATCACAAGGAGATTGTCTTTCTTTAGTCTGTAAAATGAAGCAGAATAGCTGAAGAATTTTATCAGGAAAGTCAGGGGAAAGTCCTGTCTCACTTTCGCCTAGTTTTAGTCCTCAAGTACTGAGGCAGTTGTCAACAGTTTCATGATCTTTTAATCCTAGGAACCCTCCAGTTGGAAAATAGGAGTTCTAGCTACCATGGCTCCAGGCAGCAATCCTCTTTGCTGCATTATGACCAGCTTCGGGGCTGATCTGGTCTCTGCCCACCTGCTCACTCTTGGCTCTCAACCCTTACTTTAATTATCCCTCTTGTCATTTGGAGTATATAGTTGGTCTCTCCAGTGTTTGAATCTCAATTGTCCCTAGTGGATTAGAGTTGGATCCGTCCCACTAATGATCTGTGGTCAGGACCAGCTTGAACAGGATACCTGGTTAATTCCACTCCATTTGAACTCTCATCTCCAGTATCACCAGCTACCTGTCTTAGCGCTGCTGTGAAGGGAGGGGAAGGGGAATCAACCAACAGTGATAGGAGTAGAAATAAATGAACTATGCTGTTGTTCTGATTCTCTACACTTTAGTAAGGCAGCCCTACAAGCAGCAGGACAGATAAGCCCAGGTTTCTGCCTCACAGCATAACCGAACAGATGGGCTGAGATGAAATTGCCCATCAAAATTTGTTTTGTCCTATTTTATTATAGTTATTCAGGCAAGGAATGCAGATTGAAATAAGGAATGGCTAAAAATAGGTTCTGTTTTTAGTGAATTTCATTGAGCTAAAAAAAAAAATTCATAGTACCATGAATGCAGCCCATGAATTTCTTTCATTGTAGCTTCTTGTAGACTTAAAAATGCTGAAGACTGCACTTGGCAAGTATCTAAGTACTATAGTTAGATGTATAAAAATTGGAACAATGTAAAGAAAATGAGCGGGTCCTTTGTGAAAAGATCATACACATTTGTGAATCAAATCAGCAAATGAGGAACTATTTTGAAAAATGGTAAGACTCATTTTTTTTTTAATTCTAAAAAAAAAAAGGAAATAAGTCACAAATAAAATCAAAACAACACCAATTAAGGTTCTTACTTTTTTAGTCTTGTGTAACCTTTTCCCAATTTTTACAGCAAGTTCTTATATTGCATGGAAATATCAAATTAAGTGATTTTGAACCTAGACATTTTTAATGTAAAATTTTACATAATAATGAACATAGTTCTATGGATGCTTACAGAAACATCTTAGTATTATAAGTGATCTCTCAGTTTGCTGATCTGTAACTGAGGCATTTTGTAAAAGAAACAATTCTCAGTGGGAGGAGAGGGAGGGATATTTGAGAAGATAGCATTGAAACATACATTACCATGTGTAAAATAGATAGCCAGTGGGAATTTGCCGTGTGACACAGAGAACCCAAAGCCAGTGCTCTGCTCTGCAACAACCTGGAGGGAGGGGTGGAGTGGGGAGGGAAGTGAAGGGGGTTTGGGAGTGAGGGGGCATGCGTTTGCATGTAGCTGATTCATGGTGACGTATGACAAAAACCATCACATTATTGTAAAGTAAATATCCCCCAATTAAAGTTAATTAATTAAGGAGAGGGTGGGAGGTATGGAGAGAGAAAGATGGAAACTTACATTACCACATGTAAAGTAGACAGCCAATGGGAATTCGCTGTATGCCTCAGGGAACTCAACTCAAACCAGGGATCCATCCATAACAACGCGGGGGGAGGGGGGGGCGCGGTGAGGATGGTGAGGATGGAGAGGAAGGTGGGAGGGAGGGGGAGGGTCAAGAGGCAGGGGACATATGTATATCTATGGCTGATTGATGTTGGCGTTTGGCAGAAATCAACAGAATTCTGTAAAACAATTATCCTTCAATTTTAAAAAAATTTAAAATTAAAAGAATTTAATTTAAAAAAGAAAAAACAATGAGTTCATATAATGAAACGTAGAGAAAACAACTTTTTTGAAAGCCCACAATTCACCTGAATAAATCACCTTATGAAAACAGTGACAGATTTTTCTGAATAATTTTTTCAAATAAATAAGAGGGAGGAAAAATAATATCAAAGATAACTGTATCACTCTTCTATGGTAACAAAACTTGCTGTTTGGAAAAGCAGCATTCTTGCTTTTAATATGTATATTTAGAGCACCATGTAACTTGTGTCAGAGCAAAGCAAATCAGAGGATGATTTTCAAAAGTCAAATATTCCTTAAGCAATATGTAAAAATATTTACACTCTACAGAAATATTTACAGTTTGCAAAGGCATAGTCTACTTAAAACTCAGATATACTCAAAATTTACTGATGTGAGTAAGCTACTCAAAATTTACTGATGTGAGTAAGCTGGAACCTCACTACAGAGGACCAAAGAAAATGAGTAAATTTAAATAAAAAGAGAAATTAAAATATAAAATATTTTTAATTTATCTTAGTCATTTAATTAGTAGTCTCCTTTATAAGGCCCATTTGAACACAACAGAGGTGCACATTGTCATTCTTTGTCATTTATATGGCACACACCTAAAGACCAATGATATCTACCTACCATGGCCATCACTCCGTGTGAATGTCAAACATAAGTGACATTGTGGTGTTAAGAGAGTGTCCTGATCACCCCCACTGAATGATCCACTATTCCTTGACTGACACTCTCATGGCAGTTTTAATAAATGTAGCTTTGTTACATGTGAGAATATGGAAGACTAGAGTACTAGAGTAGCTTACCCAATGTTACAAAGAATATCTAAGTCAAGTCTTTCTCCAACTGTTTTCTGCCAAAGCACAGTGCCTCATCAATGCCTCCTGGGAGTGACTCAAATCAGCTAACTAAAGAATTTGCATTCGTTAAATATCAGAAGCACCCTCTGATCTACACCAAACATGTAGCCAAATGAGAAACCAGGAGTAGACTTGTGATCCCAAGGCAGACAGTGAACTCTAATGAGGTTAGAACTCAGATGGATTATTAAAGAGTACTACCTTTTTTTTTTTTGTAGTACTCTTATCAGTACTACAAAAAAATAGTAATGCAACTTAAAAAATGGATTGCCAAAAATACAGCACTCATTTTTCAAGAATGCCATAAAGCATTTTTTACTCTCCTAGAAAGTTAAAAGCTAGAAAGGATCTTAAAGATTCTCTTAGTTAATCTTCACTTTTAATGTGGAGATGCAACAAATGATTTGGCCTCAGAAAAAATATGTACTCAAAATTATATTGCAAAAAAGAGATACAGAGGCAATTAGAAGGTAGATCCACTTTATCTAATTTCCAATATAATATTATTTTCAACATACTGCCTGAGTATCCACATCTTTATTTTCAATCAACCGTCAGGTTAATACAACCAGGTACTGTCAAATATATGAATTTATATAGAGCATATAACACAACTATAAGCTCTTTTTAAACAGAGATATCTGTACCACTAGTGGAAAAAAGGATGATTTTTAAGTAGTATATGGATATCATTTTATATCCTGATAGTTAAGGATACTTAATATGTATCTGATACTTAATATGTATCAACCTATATTTTCATAGTTTAAGGGTCAATTAAATGGTGAGGATATTTAAAATCAATTTGTGTTAAAAGCAAATATATATTAGAATATGTGGAAAATTCTTAAAGAGATGGGGATACCACACCACCTTACCTGTCTCTTGAGAAAACTCTATGTGTGTCAAGAAGTAATAAAACATTACATGGAACAGCTGACTGGTTCAAAATTGGGAAAGGAGTAAAATGAGGCTATATATTGTCACCCTGCTTATTTAACTGATATGCAGGGTATATCATGCAAAATACCAGGCTGGATGAATCACAAGATGGAATCAAGATTGCCAGGAGAAATAGCAACAATCTCAGAAATGCAGATGAGACCACTCTAATGGCCAAAAGTAAAGAGGAACTAAAGAGCATCTTGATAAGGGTGAAAGAGGAGAATGAAAAAGCTGGCTTAAAACTCAACATTCAAAGATCATGGCATCCTTGAAGTCCCAACACTTCAAGGCAAATAGAGGGGGAGAAAGTAGAAACAGTGACAGATTTTATTTTCTTGGCCTCCAAAATCACTGCAGATGGTGACTGCAGCCATGAAATTAAAAGATGCTTGCTCATTGGAAGGAAAGCTATGGCAAACTTAGACAGCACATTAAAAAGCAATGACGTCACTTTGCTAACAAAGGTCTGTGTAGTCAAAGCTATGGTTTTTCCAGTAGTCATGTACAAATGTGTGAATTGAACCACAAAGAAGGCTCAGCGCTGCAAAATTGATGGTTTTGAATTATTGTGCTGGAGAAGACTCTTGAGAATTCCTTGGACTGCAAAGAAATCAAGCTAGTCACTCCTAAAGGAAATCGACCCTGAATATTCATTGGAAGGACCAATGCTGAAGCTCCAATAATTTGGCCACCTGATATGAAGAGCTGACTCATTGGAAAAGACCCTGATGATGGGAAAGATTGAAGGCAAAAGGAGAAGAGGGTGGTAGAGGATGAGATGGTTAGGGAGCATCACTGGCTCAATGGGCATAAATCTGAGCAAACTGTGGGAAAAAGTAAAGAACAGGGAAGCTGGGCATGCTGCAGCCCATAGGGTTGCAAAGAGTTGGACATGACTTCACAACCGAACAAGAAGTGGCAAAAGTAATGACATAAAGACATAATGTGAGGGAATACTGATCTAAAGTAGAATAAATTGGGCATATATAATTGAGAAGCATAATTATTTACCAGAAGTTGTACTGGTGACCAGTTTCCTAAATAAAATAATTTAGTGTAAGTAACAAAATAACTTACTTAAATATGAAATGAGCTAGGATACTCCATGATATCGACCCTATAAATTTTCTTCAAAATGGTTTATTTCTCATATATTGCTTTATTGCATTATTGATTTCAAGAACTGATTAAAAAGCACCTTTTCCTTGGGTTTAGATTTCTCACAGCTAAAATCTAATGTGAACACACTGAAAACTGGCAATTGGCAGGCTCTTAAAGAGTCTGAGTTTACAAAATCAGAATAATATGCCAGAGACACACTTCTTCAAATTTTTTCTTTTCAGGGAGTGTTAAGAAAAATGCACTTAATAGAAGTTAGATTTAAATTTATTCACTTAACTGCAGAAAGCTAATGGAAAAATCTGTATATAACTTTGTCAAAAATAAAGCAAACTGGTTTTAAACCAATACTGAGAGACTTCGCTCACAAATAATAATAGAGTGGTGATCAAAGAGAAATCATTAGAAATTGTGTTTAGTAGAGATTTAGTGAACAATATCAGGCCTAACTGAAGTCCAATAGAGATGCTTGAAACTATTTTAATTTCAAGGGGGATGTGGTGACAAACAAGAAATTCTGTTCTACTGGAGACTAAACAAACTGGCCAGCAGAAAGGCAGAATGCTGAGACTCTAACCAGCAAAATTTTAAGTCCTGTCTTTGATCTGCTGGTAGCAAAAAGAAAATGTGACCACACAGCCCATTATCAAAAACAATTTAGCCTCAGAACATAGTGTCTAATGTTCTAGAACATGAAGTAGATAATTTTGCTTGAGGAAAGTACTCTTTATGCAGTCTCTCAAAATAAAGCTGTCCTGTGGATGCTGTGAGATTTTATCATTACATTTATAAACAAACTCTGGGATTATCAGAGTTTATTTATCATGAAGCATATCAGTAATTATGAAAATGAAAAACTTATGTTTTGCTGTTCTATAATAAACTTTTATGATATTGTACATATGTTTTATGTTTATGTTTCATATACATGATTTCAGAGATGATTTTAAAAGGCAGACTGCACTATAATATGTAACATATATTCTGAGCTTTCATCCATCAAAATCTGAAATATATTTTCTAAAGACAAATTGAAAACAGTGCCAACCAGAGTTGCAATTTATCTCACATGGCTTAAGGAAAACTACACTTGACTGAAGAGACAATAACCACATTATCTAAAATAATGAGAAATCAATCTGGAAATATCTGCAGTAGTGATGAAGGTTCAAGGAATTTGAGGCTTTCATCAATAGTACCTTGAACACATCCCAAATACCTGTTAGGTTCCTAGAAAAGAATATGTCTCATTCAAAACTCTGGGTTTTCCCATCCATTTCATTAAAAATACATAGCATCTTCTTTTAGACTCAATAGTGAAAATAACCTATAAGGCCAATAAATTAGGTCCATGAACAGCTGCTAGTTATCTTAGGAGTTGCAGTAGTACAGAAATGAATAAGAAATAGCTGAAATACATGGACATTTCAAGAACTGACATTACATTTACATAATCAGAAGTCTCTTGTATTCATTCCTATACCAAAATCATGTTACTTTTCAAACTTTGAGAAGCTCTTCATGTTTTATTACTTTAAATTGTGTTTAAATAATTGAACAGTATCTTATTAGAAACTTTAAAAAAATCCCTACTTTCTAGGGAAATATTTGAAACATTACATTTTTCTAAGATGACCAATCCACTAATGAGAAAACTCTGAATTTTTGGATATATGTGCATGGGTGCTAAGTTGCTTCAGTAGTGTCCAATTTATTGAGACCCCATGGACTGTAGCCCGCTAGGCTCCTCAGTCCATGGGATTCTCCAGGCAAGAATACTGGAGTGGGTTGCCATTGTCCTCCTCCAAGGAATCTTCCCAACCCAGGGATCAAAACAGTCTATCTCCTGCATTGGCAGGAGGGTTCTTTACCATTAGCGCCACCTGGGAAGCCCTTTAGATATACAGACACTTAGAAACAAAAATCAAAAAGTATTCATATAAAGTGAATATTCTTTGTCAGTACCTGCTATACCTCCAAACAGTGTAAAATGGACAATTATTATTTTGGGGCATGCTAAGTTGCTTCAGTCATATCCAACTCTTTGTGACCCCATGGACTTTAGCCCGTCAGGTGCTTGTGTCCATGGGATTCTCCAGGCAAGAATACTGGAGTGGGTTTCCATTTCCTTCTCCAAATTATTATTTTTAAATGGACTATTAAAATGACAGGACATACTCTACCCAACATAATCTTAAAAAAGAAGCAATTCTGAGGATTTTAACTACCTGATTTCAAGACTTGTAAAGCTATAGTAATCAAAGTAGTGTGGTATAAGCAAAATCAAAGACACACAGGTGTGTGAAACACTGAGGAGTCTAGAATTAGTCATATATTTAAATAGACGTTCAATTTTCAACAAAAGTGCCAAACCAACAAGATGAAAAAGTAAATTTTCAAAAATGGTGCTTAAACTGTACAGACAAAATGAAGCAAAATACTCAAATCTTACCTCATACTACAGTTAAAAAAAAATAAGACTGGTCACAGATTTAAATATAAAAGCTAAGCCCATACAGTTTTCAGGAGTAAACATGGGAAAATAACTTTGTGACATGGTTATAGGGAAAAAAGCTTCTTACATATCACCAGATAACTTTGATAAATTAGGTTTTGCCAACATTTTAAAAATTCTGCTTAAAAATAGATTAAAAAAAAAAAACTCAAACAGAAAATACTTCTGAAACATATCTGATAAAGGATTGATATACAAGATACATAGGCCCTCCTGTAAATCAATAATATAAAAAGCCAGCTCTATTAAAACTAGAAAATATTTAAACAGAGATATTTCAAATAAAGGCACTCAATGGCCAATAAATATACAAGTACTTGACATCATTAGGTACCAGGCAATTAAAATCAAAATCACAAAGAGATACCACCATACATACCCCAGAATGGTGGAACAGAAATAACTTAAGTGTCATCAGCTACCTGATTGCTGCCTTGGCACTGCTTGTTCATAAATATTCATAGCATTTTGATTCATAATGGCAAAACAAAACAAAACAGAATGGAAAACTACCCAGACATTCATTAAAAGGAGAATGGATAAACAAACTCTAGTAATGGCATTTGACTCAGCAGTAGAAAAGAGACCACTGAGACATGCAGTTTCATAGATATGTCTCAAAAAATGCACAATAAAAGAGGCTTTCAGGGGCTTCCCTGGCTGTCCAGTGATTAAGACTCTGCGCTTGCAATGCAGGGGTTATGAGTTCAATTTCTGGTCAGGGAACTAAGATCCCACATGTCTTATGGCATGGCCAAAATTTTTCTTAAAAAAAAGAGGCTTTACTATATGACTTCATTTATATGACACTCTTGACCAGGTAAAACTAATCCATGGCTCAAAAACATCAGAGTCCTGGCTGTCTGGGAAGATGGTCTGACAAGTAAAGGGCCAAGGAGAATTTTCTGTGTGATGTTAATGTACTATAATATGAATAGAGTTTTGGTTTATACAGTTGTATATTTTCAAGACTCAGATATATGCACTTAAGATATTTATATTCCACTGTATGTAAATTTCACCTCAAGAAAACATCTGGACAGATATTGACTTTAGTTGATGCTACTTAAGTATTTAGTGATTTTAAAGTATTTAAGTGTTTAATATTAAATATTTAGTATCTACATAAAGTATTAAATTTAAGTATTTATGGGCAGTGTATTGATATCTTCAGTTTACTTTGAAGTTGATTAAAAACAGGAGGGATTATTAAATAGAAGCCTAGGTAGATGGCTATGTCATAAAGGGAGTAATCAGTAAAATGTTAATAGCAGATTATCACAGGTTGAATTGTTCTCTGCAAAGTTCTGTCAACTTAGCTGTGTGTTTTAAAATTTTCAAAAAATTTTGAGGAAAAAATATACTATTTTATCTGCAATAGAATAGTAAACAGGTAAAAGCACTGCTAGGACACTTAAAAATATACTGGATAACATATGACCACAAAACACAATTATTTATGGTGTTCTTCCTCAATATGGAGAATATATGGACAGTGATAATATTCAATAAATTCATTAAATTTGGTATGATAATAAATTAAATAAATTTTATTATATTTAATAAATATTTATTATTAAATAAATAATTTAATAATTAAATATAAATTATATTTATATAATTAATTTATTAAATAATTTATTAACTATAAATTAAATGTAAATAATTAATTAAATAAATAAAATTTAGTATGATAATAACATACTAAAAACTTTTGTTTTCCTCATTAAACACCACACTCACCAATAAGATTTTACTTTTTTTCCTTTTTTTTTTTAATTTCAGAAATCATTTAAATTCTGCAATAACATCCTCAAGAGAAGGTAGAAGGCACTCAGAGTCTTTTATAAACTAAAGCATGAAGAGTATTTTCTATTACTTGCCCATGCATCTTTCATCACAACTTCAGTGAAAGGGTGTTCATATGAAAACTACCTTTGCTTTTGATTTTAAATGTAAGCTTTGAATTTAATTAGAATATAATCATAATTATTATTTGCATTTAGAAAAAAAACCTATGAGACCCTCAAGAATATTGTTCAGTAGTGCTAAGAAGTTCTTATAAGATAAATAAGTAAAAACACACTTTTAAGTAAAGTGCTCAAGGCACAATGTTGAATTGATGTGTGTTATGTTATCTACCTTGAGAAAAAAATTAATGTTTTGGTAACATGATTTAACTAATGTCATACAAGAGGATGTCGCAGAATGAATATATTTCAGAAATCATTTACTTTGAGGTCCTATTTTTAACCACAGAATAGATATGAAACTGTTTTACATAATAAAAATGTAAAATACTTACAGTACTCATTATACCTGATTAAGTTATTTTATTTAATCTGTTTATCAATTCATTCAAGAAGATTAATTTAGCAGTTACAACATGTCAGTTAACTGTGCTAAGAAGGATATATTGATTAATACTATGTTTTATAGGTTTACACAGTTTACCAGTCCTTCTCATATTAAACACTTAACAGAGAACCATTAAAGGACATAAATCTAGTAAAGAACATCTAGACAACCTTCCAAGTATGACCAAGAATTTGGCTTCCTGAATTCTACAAGAGAAGTGATAAGCTGAGGAGGGTTTCATATTATGCCAATTGAAGACATTAAGATGGAATCTATCCCTTGGAATCTCATGTTTTATGCCAAAGAGGAAAATTAAAGATGGCTTCTCTCATTTCAGTGTGGCAAATACCATAAGAATGAAGTGTGACATTTACATGTACCTATGCTGATGCACTTCTGGATCTAGAAAAAGAGCTCACATTCTGCATGTTTAGGAAGGTATTAGACTGAAACATCCCCTTCACGGACCACAATCTTCTCATGGGAAAGGGACTTGCATAACTCAATGATGCTATGAGCCAGTCTGTGCAGAGTCACCCAAGATGGACGCATCATAGAGAAGAGTTCTGACAAAATGTGGTCTACTGGAGGAGGAAACAGCAACCCACTCCACTCCAGTATTCTTGCCTCAAGAATCCCATGAACAACAACAACAACAAAGAATCCCATGAACAGTATGAAAAGGCAAAATGATATGACACCAGAAGATGAGCACTGCCCCTTACAGTTGGAAGGTGTCCAATATCCTACTGGGGAAGAGTAGAGGGCAATTACTAATAACTTGAGAAAAAATGAAGCAGTTGGACCAAAGCAGAAATGATGCTCAGCTGTGGATGTGTCTGGTAGGGAAAGTAAAGTCTCATGCCGTGAAGAACAATATTGCATAGGAATATGGAATATTAGGCCCATGAATCAAGGTAAACTGGACATGATCAAGCAGGAGATGGCAAGAGTGAACACTGACATCTGAGGAATCAGTGAAATAAGGTGGATGGGAATGGGCAAATTTAATTCAGATGACCATTATATCTACTACTGCGAGCAAGAATCCCTTAGAAGAAATGGAGTAGTCCTCATAGTCAACAAAAGAAATGGAGTACTTGGGTGCAGTCTCAAAAATGACTGAATTATCTCAATTTGTTTCTAAGGCAAACGATTCAACATCATAGTAATCCAAACCTATGCCCCAACCACTGATGCAAAGAAGCTGAAGCTGACTGATTCAGTGAAGACCTGTAACACCTTTTAGAACTGACACACACACACACACACACACAAAAGCCTTTTTCATCATAGGAGATTGGAATATGTAAAGGTAGTAAGTCATGAGATATCTGGAATAACAGGCAAGTTTGGCCTTGGAGTACAAAATGAATCAGGGCAAAGGTGACCAGAATTTTGTCAAGAGAACACAGTGGTTATAGCAAACACACTTTTCCAAAAACACAAGAGATGACTCTACATATGGACATCACCAGATGGTCAATACAAAATTCAGATTGTTTATGTTCTTTGCAGCCAAAAATGGAGAAGCTCTATATGGTCAGTAAAAACAAGACCTGGAGCTGACTGGGGCTCAGATCATGAGCTCCTTATTGCAAAATTTAGACTTAAATTGAAGATAGTAGGGAAAACCACTAGGCCTTTCAGATACGACCTAATCAAATCCTATACAAGAAGGGAAAGTGGTTGTCTGAGGAGGCTTTACAAATGGCTGAGGAAAGAAGAGAAGTGAAACACAAAGGAGAAAGGGAAAAAGAAAGATAAAACCAACTCAATTAAAGTTTCAGAGATTAGCCAGGAGAGATAAGAAGGCCTCATTAAATGAAGAATGCAAAGAAAGAAAGGAAAAGGATAAAAAGCTTAAGACTAGAGATCTCATCAAGAAAATTGGAGATATCAAAGGAATATTTCATGCAAGGGTGGGCAAAATAAAGGACAGAATCAGTAAGGATCTAAAAGAAGAGATTAAGAAGAGGTGGCAAAGAACAAGAGGGCAGAGGAGTAGATAGATGTGGAGAACATCTCTCTCTATGGATACATCAGGAATATACCTTCAGACACAGAAGTGCATGCAGAACACTAGCTGAGAGCAGACAGGAGTACCTGACTAGTGGTTAAGAATATATAGAACCATGCAAAACTCAGTAGGACAAAGGAACTAAGGGGAAAAACAGGAGTGCTAGTAGGACTGGATCTGCCCTCAGCCGGTGGGGGAACTGAAGCAGGGGTCCAATACCCACAGTGGGGCACTTGTCTGAGTCAGAGGAGAAACATTTAAGGCTGAGAGTGAAACAACTGATCCGTGGCAGCCTAAATGGAATGAGAATCAGACAGTCCTTGCCGCAGCCATACATACCTCAGACAGGGATGCAGGTCCCCTTGAAGGCACCTTCTAAAACTCTTTCAAAAAACTGCAGAGGAAGTAATACTTGCAAACTCATTGTATGAGGCCACCATCACCCTGATACCAAAACCAGACAAAAACAACACACAAAAAGAAAACTATAGGCCATTATCACTGATGAACATAGATGCAAAAATCCTCAATAAAATTTTAGCAAATAGAATTCAGCAATACATCAAAAAGCTCACACACCATGATCAAGTTGGGTTTATTCTAGGAATGCAAGGATTCTTCAATATATGCAAATCAATCAGTGTGATACACCATATTAACAAATTGAAAAATCAAAACCATATGATAATCTTAATAGACACAGAAAAGGCCCTTGACAAAATTCAGCACCCAGTTATGATGAAAACTCTTCAAAAAATGGGCACAGAATAACCTACCTCAACATAGTAAAGGCCATATATGATAAGCTTACAGCAAACTTTATTCTTAATGATGAAAACTGAAAGCACTCCACCTAAGATGAGGAATAAGAAAAAGGTGTCCACTTTCACCACTGCTAATCAACATAATTTTGGAAGTCCTTGCTATAGCCATCAGAGAAGAAAAAGTAATAAAGTGAATCCAGATCAGAAAAGAAGAAGCAAAGACTGTACTTTTTGCAGATTATATGATAGTGTACATAGAAAACCCTAAAGATAGTATCAGAAAATTACTAGAGCTAATCAGTGAATTTAGCAAAGTTGCAGGATACAAAATCAATACACAGAAATTACTTGCATTTCTGTATACTAACAATGAAAAGTCAGAAAGAGAAAATAAGGAATCAATCCCATTCACCATTGCAACAAAAAGAATTAAATATATAGGAATAAACTTACCTAAGGAGACAAAAGAACTGTACACAGAAAATTTTAAGACAGTGATGAAAGAAATCAGAGACAACATAAACAGATGGAGAGATATTCCACATTCCTGGATAGGGAGAATCAATATTGTGAAAATGACTATACTATTAAAAGCAATCTACAGATTCAATGCAATCCTTATCAAATTACCAATGGCATTTTTCACAGAATTACAACAAAAAATTTCACAATTCATATGGAAACACAAAAGACCCTGAATAGCAAAAGCAGTCTTAAGAAAGAAGAATGGGGCTGGAGGAATTAACCCTCCTGACTTTAGCTTATACTACAAATCTACAGTCATCAAGACAGTATGGTACCAGCACAAAAACAAAAATATAGACTAATGAGATAAGATAAGAAGCCCAGAAATAAACCCCTGCACCTATGGTAACCTTATTTTTGACAAATGAGGCAAGAATATACAATAGGGCAAAGACAGCTTCTTTCAATAAATGGTGCTGGGGAAAATGGACAGCTACATTTAAAAAGATGAAATTAGAACACTTCCTAACACTGTACATAAAGATAAACTCAAAATGGATTAAAGACCTAAATGTAAGACCAGAAACTATAAAACTCTTAGAGGAAAACATAAGCAGAACACTCAATGACATAAATCAAAACAAGATCCTCTATGACCCATCTCCTAGAGTAATGGAAATAAAAACAAAAGTAAACAAGTGGGACCTGATTAAGCATAAGCTTTTGCACAGCAAAGGAAACTATAAGCAAGTGGAAAAGACAACCCTCAGAATGGGAGACAATAATAGCAAATGAAACAACTGACAAAGGATAAATTTCCAAAACATAGAAGCAGCTCATACAACTCAATACCAGAAAAACAAACAAACAAAACAATCAAAAAGTCGGAAAAAGAAGTAAAGAACAAACAAACAAACAAAACAATCAAAAAGTAGTAAAAAGGCTTAAAGAGACATTTCTCTAAAGAAGACATACAGATGGCTAACCAACATTGAAAAGATGCCCAACATCGCTCATTATTAGAGAAATGCAAATCAAAACTACAATGAGATATCACCTCACACCAGTCAGAATGGCCATCATCAAAATCTACAAACAATAAATGCTGGAGAGGCTGTGGAGAAAAGGGAACACTCTTGCACTATTGGTGAGAAGGTAAATTGATACAGCCACTACAGAAGACACTATGGAGATTCCTTAGAAAATAGGAATAAAACCACCATATGACCCAGCAATCCCACTCCTAGACACATACCCTGAGAAAACCAAAATTGAAAAAGATGCACGTACTCCACTGTGATCATTGCAAAGAAATAGAGGAAAACAATAGAATGGGAAAGACTAGAGATCTCGTCAAGAAAATTAGAGATACCAAGGAAACATTTCATGCAAAGATGGGCTCAATAAAGACAGAAATTGCATGGACCTAACAGAAGCAGAAGACATTAACAAGAGGTGGCAAGAATACACAGAAGAACTGTACAAAAAAGATCTTCATGACCCAGATAATCAAAATGGTGTGATCACTCACTTAGAGCCAGACATCCTGGAATGTGAAGTCAAATGGGCCTTAGGAAGCATTGGTATGAACAAAGCTAGTGGAGGTGATGGAATTCCAGTTGGGCTATTTCAAATCCTAAAAGAGGATGCTGTGAAAGTGCTGCACTCAATATGCCAGCAAATTTGGAAAGCTCAGCAGTGGCCACAGGACTGGAAAAGGTCAGTGTTCATTCCAAACCTAAAGAAAGGGAATGCCAAAGAGTGCTCAAACTACCACACATTTGCACTCATCTCACACACTAGTAAAGTAATGCTCAAAATTCTCCAAGACAGGCTTCAGCAATATGTGAACCGTGAACTTCCAGATGTTCAAGCTGGTTTTAGAAAAGGCAGAGGAACCAGAGATCAAATTGCCAACATCTGATGGATCACTGAAAAAGCAAGAGAGTTCCAGAAAAACATCTACTTCTGCTTTATTGAAGATGCCAAAGTCTTTGACTGTGTGGATCACAATAAACTGTGGAAAATTCTGAAAGAGATGGGAATACCAGACCATCTGACCTGCCTCTTGAGAAACCTGTATGCAGGTCAAGAAGCAACAGTTAGAACTGGACATGGAACAACAGACTGGTTCCAAATAGGAAAAGGAGTATGTCAAGGCTGTATATTGTCACCCTGTTTATTTAACATATATGCAGAGTACATCATGAGAAACACTGGGCTGGATGAAGCACAAGCTGGAATCAAGATGGCCAGGAGAAATATCAATAACCTCAGATATGTAGATGACACCTCCCTTATGGCAAAAAGTGAAGAAGAACTAAAGAGCCTCTTGATGAAATTGAAAGAGGGTGAAAAAGTTGGCTTAAAGCTTACCATTCAGAAAACTAAGGTAACGGCATCTGGTCCCATCACTTCACGCAAATAGATGGGGATACAGTGGAAACAGTGGCTGACTATTTTTGGGGTCTCCAAAATCACTCCAGATAGTGACTGCAGCCCTGAAATTAAAAGATGCTTACTCCTTGGAAGAAAATTTATGACCAACCTAGACAGCATATTAAAAAGCAGAGACATTACTTTGCCTACAAAGATCCATCTAGTCAAAGCTATGGTTTTTCCAGTAGTCATGTATGGATGTGAGAGTTGGAATATGTATGGATGTGAGATTTGAAAAGCTGAGTGCCGAAGAGTTGATGCTTTTAACTGTGGTGTTAGAGAAGACTCTTGAGAGTCCCTTTGACTGCAAGGAGATCCAACCAGTCCATCCTAAAGGAGATCAGTCCTGAGTGTTCATTGGAAGGACTGATGTTGAAACTGAAACTCCAATACTTTGACCACCTGATGTGAAGAGCTGACTCATTTGAAAAGACTATGATGCTGGGAAAGATTGAGGGCAGGAGGAGAAGGGGATGACAGAGGATGAGATGGTTGGATGGCATCACTGACTCTATGGACAAGAATTTGGGTAAACTCTGGGAGTTGTTGATGGACAGGGAGGCCTGGCATGCTGCAGTCCATGGAGTCACAAAGAGTGGGACACGACTGAGCAACTGAACTGAACTGATCCCATTGTTCATTTCAGAACTATTTACAATAGCTAGAACATGGAAGCAACCTAGATGTCCATCAACAGATGATTAGATAAAGAAGTAGTGTGCATATCCACAATGGAATATTACTGAGCCATAAAAAGTAACACATTTGAGTTAGTTCTGATGAGGTGGATGAATCTAGAACCTATTATATACAATTAAGTGAGTCAGAAAGAGAGAAATAATGTATTCTAAAGCATATATGTGGAATCTAGAAGAATGGTACTGAAGAACTTATTTACAGGACACCAATGGAGAAACAGACACAGAGAATGGACTTCTAGACATGGGGAGAGGGAAAGAGAGGTTGTGATGTATGGAAACAGTAACATGGAAACTTATATTACCATATGTAAAATAGATAGCCAACGGGAATTTGTTGATGGCTCAGGAAACTCAAACAGGGGCTCTGTATCAACCTAGAGGGGTGGGATGGGGAGCGAGATGGGAGGGAGTTTCAGAAGGGAGGGGATATATGTATCCCTATGGCTGATTCATGTTGAGGTTTGACAGAAAACAACAAAATTCTGTAAAGCAATTATCCTTCAATAAAAAAATAAAAAGATTAAAAAAAATAAGAAGAGGTGGCAAAAATACACAGAACTACACACAAAAGGTCTTACTGACCTGAATAATCACATTGGCATGGTCACCCATCTAGAGCCAGACATACAGGGGTATGAAGTCAAGTGGGCCTTAGGAAGCTTTATTACGGACAAAGCTAGTAGAGTTGACAAAATTCTAATGGAGCTACTTAAAATCCTAAAAGAGGCTACTGCTAAAGTGCTGCCCTCATTATGTCAGCAAATTTGGAAACCTCAGCAATGGCTACAGGATTGGAAAAGTCAGATTTCATTTCAATCCCAAAGAAGGGCAATGTTCAAATTACTGTACCATTGTGCTCATTTCACATGCTAGCAAGGTTATGCTCAACATCCTTCAGCTAGGCTTCAGCAGTATGTGAACCAAGAACTCCCAGATGTAAAAATTAGGTTGTGAAGAGGCACAGAAACAAGAGATCAAAATGCCAACATTTGTTGGATCATGGAGAAAGCAAGGAGATCCATTAAAACATCTACTTCTGCTTCACTGACTATAAGAAAGTCTTTGACTCTGTGGATCACAACAAAGTGCAGAAAATTCTTAAAGTTATGGGAATACCAGACCCCCTTACCTGTCTCCTGAGAAAACTGTATGTGAGTCAAAAAGCAACAATTAGAACTGGACATGGAACAACTGACTGGCTCAAAATTAGGAAAGGAGTATGTCAAGGCTGTTTATTGTCACTCTGCTCATTAACTTATATTAAGAGTTATTACTGTTGTTCAGTTACTCAGTTGTCTGACTCTTTGTGACCCCATAGACTGCAGCACAACAGGTATCACTGTCCTTCACCATCTCCCGGAGTTGGCTCAAACTCATGCCCATTGAGTCAGTGATGTTATCCAACCATCTCATCCTCTGTCGTCCCCTTCTTCTCCTACCTTTAATCTTTCCCAGCATCAGGGTCTTTTCTAATGAATCAGTGCATCAGGTGACCAAAGTATTAGAGCTTCAGCTTCAGCATCAGTCCTTCCAATGAATATTTACGGTTGATTTTCTTTAGGACTGACTTGTTGGATCTCCTTGCAGTCCAAGGGACTCTCAAGAGTCTTCTCCAACACCACATTTTAAAAGCATCAGTTATTCAGTGCTCAGCCTTCTTTATGGTCCAAGTCTCACATCCATACATGACTACTGGAAAAACCATAGCTTTGACTATATGGATCTCTGTCAGCAAAGTATTGTTTTTATATACAGAGTACATCATGTGAAATGCAGACTGGATAAATCACAAGCTGGAATTAAGTTTGCTGGGAGAAATATCAACAACCTCAGATAGGCAAATGATAGATACCACCCTAATGGCAGAAAGTGAATAATATCTAAAGAGTCTATTGACCCTTGCTACTTGGAAGGAAAGCTATGACAAACCTAGACAGCGTATTAAAAAGTATAGACATTACTTTGCTGAAAAAGGTCTGTCTAGACAAAGCTATTGTTTTAGCAGTAGTCATGTACGAATATGAGATTTGGACCTTACAGAAGACATGTGAATAATTGATTCATCCTAAATTGTGGTGCTGGAGAACACTCTTGAGAGTCCCTTGGACTGCATGAAGATCAAACCAGTCAATCCTAAAGGAAATCAACCTTGAATATTAATTGTAAGGACTGATGCTAAAGCTCCAGTACTTTGGCCATTTGATGTAAAGAGCCGATTCACTGGAAAAGACCCTGATGCTGGAGAAGATTGATGACAAAAGGATAAGGGGGTGGCAGAGGATGAGATGGTTAGATAGCATCACCAACTCAATGGACATGAATGTGAACAAACTCCAGAGATATTGGAGGACAGAGGAGCTTGCCAGTCCATGGGATCGCAAAGAGTTGGATATGACTTGACAACTGAGAAACAAGATTGAGTCATAAGATATTGTTTGTGTAGGTAAAAAATGTCCACATATCAGCAATTTCATATGGTTCTATGAAATACTGTTTTAAAAATGCAAGTCTCTATTTCTTCATTTGACCCACTACACATCCTCAAGTGACTTACTGAAAGAATCAAATGACATGGTGAATCCGAAAGGACTTAACACAGTATAAATATATTTATAGACAATATAGCCTGAACTTGGAAGAGGCAAGACATGGGACTCAGTATGGGTGCAAGCCTGGGGTACATTATTTTACTGGCAGGTGAGTAGGGACTAAAGATTAAAAGTTGTTTGTAAATTCAAATCAGTTCCCAGATGTTAGGAATTACATGATTATTATTAGATTCCAACTATAATTTTAGTCTGGGAAGGATTATAGCAGAGATCCAGTTAGTATCACAGAAACAAAGGGAATGTGCCAGGCATAGAAACACTATTATTCAAGTAGAGGAACCCAGGCATGACAGAGCTGGAGTAGAAAGGAGAGAACTGATAAGGATCTAGGGTTAAGAAATTGGATAACAAGAAGGGCTTATTGAAGGCTAACTATATAGGAGGGACTATGTTAATGTCATTTATATCCATTATTTAATTTGAATTGACAATAAGCCTGATGTCATATGTATTACAATATCTATTATACGGCTGGTAAAAGTAAGCTTAAGAGTTTAAATCACTTGATGAAAGTTGCACAACTACTAAAAGGCTGAGTTGATGTTTGAAACTGGGTCTTTGTAATTCAAAACTCATGATATTTCCATAATGCAAGAAAATTACCTGTTCACCAGAGAAAAAAGCCAGTACTCACTGTTAAGTAGCTGTCATTGAAAGTTAGTATCTAGATGCCAGGAAACCACAGTAACAGATAAGTAAAGATACCACCAGTAAGACTAACAGGGTGCCACCCAGGAAAGATGCACCCAGTTAGATTCCATACTGTACTGTTAAGTCCTTAGAGTGCCTACAGAGGCTAAATAAGTAGCTTATATCCTAAATGTACAGACACTGATAATAGGTGGCCATTCAGGCCCAAAATGCAACATAAAATGGATCCAGTGTTAACTTTGAGTTTTACGCATGATAGCAGAGCACAGTGAGGCTGCATGAAAAGTAGAAGGAGGATTGTGTCAGTTGAAGAGACTGGAGAAGAAAAGCAAATGGAGACACTGAGAAGGAGGGATACTGAAGATTACTACACTCGTAGCTGCAAGAAGGCACATAAGGAGGGGGGCTGAAAATTATTTCTCATATTGGTGGCCATGGACGAGAACCTGGGAGTCAGACTGATTTGGATTCAGTTCAAGCTTTGCACCACAATGTCCTATGTGGCAGATGGTCAGAAGTCTTCCACCTCTTTTGATACTCCAGTTTCTCATTTGTGAAGTGAGAAAAATAAGAGGGTCTACCTCATGGGTTATCAGCCTTAAATGAAATAACACATGGACAGTGCTTGGAACTATGTCCAACAATATTAACAAGCACTTAATAAATAGCAGCATTTGTTGACTAAAGGTGCCACAGTTTACTTTTCAGACCATGTACAAAGGTAAACACCTGTTTCATTTACCTGAGAATCAGAGCCAAGTTTTAGGGAAACCAAAGTTGGCAATGAGTTAGACAGCTAGTGGCCCAAAAGAGGAGCAGATTGGGTAGAGCTGCAGCTGGGCAGTTACAATGATGCATCCACGGTTCACATTATTGGTTATTAGAGCATGGGGGTGTTGACTGACTTACCTGGAGTTGAGGTAGGCATAGCAAGTGATAGACTGAGTTTCTGTTCCTCTGGCGGCCACAGTTCACTCCTTTATTAAAACAGCTAGTGATACTTATTTCATAGCATAAGGCTTAAAACCAAATAAAACTGTATAAATGTACTTAAAAATGTGATCTAGCTTTGTATATTATTATTATTGTCAAAACCACAGAGAAAGTATTTAATTATCCTCATGGAATGAGAATGTAGAAAAATTTCACATGACATAGACTTCTTGAAGGAGGGTACACTTACTAAATAGTTTGTTTCAAGGAAAAATGAACATTATGATAGTTTTTATGGTTTCTGTGGTTGACTAATACATGTATTTTATTTTCCTTTTTATATGCTTATATAAAACTACTTGTTTTATTGATCAAAGTGTTTAGAATCTATATTTTCTTTGTGATAGAGATGCATGGATCAATATAATCTTATAAGAGATTTATTTGTATACTAAGGACTGAGTGATTTCATAAAGTAGAACTCTGGTCTTTATTGGATTTGGATTTTTTTTTCCAACTCAGCTCTAAAGTTCACAATTGCAAACTTCTACAAGATGCAAAAAATATTACAATGCTAACTTATGTTTCCAAATGAAATTTGTTCAGCTTTATTAAATCTGAGATCTTTCCAAAAAATAATGTCATGTTTACATCATTTCCAAAATATATTGCATGACTTTGTCTTTAATGCTTAGACTGAGTCAGAATGAAAACTGTGCTAAGGCATTCCTGCACGTAAAAGTCCTTCAATGCCTAAGTTCTTCATGATAGAAACTAGAGCTCTCCACATGGCATGCACAGATCTTCACAAAGCTATAAGCTTACTTTCTCTTCAGCTTCAAGTTTTGCATCCCCAACTGCAGTCTAAACCCCATTTCACACACACACATCTTAATCTTTAGTAATAGCAAACTCTTTACTATAAAGCAAGCTTCCCTGGTGGCTCAGAGAGTATAGATTCTGCCTGCAATGTGGTAGACCCAGGTTCAATCCCTGGGCCAGGAAGATCCCCTGAAGATGTGAATGGCAACCCACTCCAGTATTCTTGCCTTGGAAATTCCAAGGACAGAGGAGCCTGATGGGCTACAGTCCATGAGATCCCAAAGAGCTAGACATGACTGAGAGACTAATACTTTTTACTTTGATTTCAAGCTTTTACAGACACACACACACACACACACACACACACACACACACTTCCTCTGTCTTGAAACGTGATGTGAGTGTGATGTTCTCTGTGAAACCATTGCCTCAACCCTACATGCTCTGTGCCACCTGCCACACAATGCTACTTCCTGTCTGTTTGCCCATATACCTCCTAATTAGAATATGAGCATATAAAGACTGTTGAGCCTTTTATTTCTACATTCCTGAAACCAGTATTTTCATTTGTCCATAGTAGGGAATTCATGAATACTGTTGAATGAACAAATGAATAAATAAATATCATCCTTACTGCTATTCTAACTTTGAATTAATGGCCTATTTTTAATAGAGTTGTTTCTATTTATTCTTTTGTCCTTGAATCTCTTGAGGCGCGAGGTTATTGAGTCTCTCCCTTGCTCTTAGTAACAACAAAGAGAATTGTCATTTCTTTCTGAAATGCACACAGTCTAATGAGCAGAGCTCTGATGCTTCAAGCAGACTCGAGTGGCATGGTCCTCCTTCTGCTTTTCATCCAGCCTCATTATGTTCTGCAATCATGTGTAAGACTTAAAGTTGACTTAACACTGGATCCATTTTATGTCGCCTTTGGGCCTGGATGGCCACCTATTGGGATTTCCCAGGCGGCTCAGTGGTAAAGGATATGCCTGCCAATGCAAGATATGCAGGAGATGTGCCTTCAATCCCTCAGTCGGGAAGATCCCCCGGAGGAGGAAATGACAACCCACTCCAGTATTCTTGCCTAGAGAATCCCATGGACAGAGGAGTCTGGTGGGCTATAGTCCACGGGGTTGAAGGAAGTCGGACATAACTTTATGACTGAGCATGCATGCATGCACGGCCACTTATTATTAGTGTCCACAGCTTTAGGACATTAAGTCTGTTTGCTAGATTGGACACCTCAAGCATTAGTTTCTGGGTATGTCCATCTCCTTCCCTCCTGGCTTCTTTTGCTGCACCTGTGTCACCCTAGGGTTTGGACTGATATCAGTTCTCAGGTCTTTACCAGTCTGAATGATTTCACAGTAAATTGAGCCATGATCAGCTACATCCTAAAATGTGACTTGTAACACTGTTAATGTTGGATCTAACACAGTGTTGTGACTAATTCTACTTTATGCAAAGAACATTTGGATTTCTTCCATCTTCTAATGGAAATACTTACAATTAAAAACTTTGTATCATGTTCATCTGTGTTTTGTCCAGGGAGGAGAAAAACCTAAAAGTGAGTCCCTTTTGTGGTGCTTTAAATTATTTTACATGGTACTTTACATGATCCTTGCACTATTTCTGTAAGCGAGAGAAGGTGTTTTTATTTTGTCCACATTTCATAGATAGGAAATTACAACAGTATAAACCAGTGATGTGTTTCCTTACTTATGTATTTAACTTTGATGAAAATTAAGTGCAGATATTTTGATTCCTGCTTTATGGCTCTTTCCTTGGATTATACAAATCAGTTTATTGATAACTGTTCACATGAATGTTCTTTGGGACATTCTTGGTATTCTCCAGAATGACATTTGATAGAGCAAGTTTAATTTGTTATGATATTTTGAAATATTATGATACTTTTAAGTAATTTGGTATCTAAAGTATTTTAGTGAATGCACAACAGTGGTCAACTTTGAAATTGCAGTATTTATTTCTAGAAATTTAGTGGAAGATAGAGAAAAGCAGAATTATTAGAATGAATCCACTAGTCTTTTCATTTCCATGACCCCTTAAAAAGTTCTAGAAAGGCTCTGTTTGATTCCGACTATGCTCTTTCATCCTGAATGCTCACCTCTGAATAACGTGTCGACTCCAGAGAGCCAGATATTTAAGTGCATTTGCAAGACCTTGCAGAATAAAGGTGTCAGGGATTGCTTTGTGAACATTTTGCTACTGTCTAGTATAAAGTAGTATTGGGACTTCCTCAAATAGATTGCCTACAGGGACACACAGTTGGGGGCAACTCATAGCACATCAGAGACAGGCCAATCCCAAACAGGAAACAGATGCTGTGGCTTTATTATGAATATGACACACTTCAGGGTCAACACTCCTTTAAGGAGGGAATGCACTCTGTTTTTCAAAGGAGCTCCAGGACATGCTAGGAAACCTAACAGTTGTGTGGGTGCTTTTCCCTCCTGACTGTTAATTCCACTGGTAAAAAATGCTTTAAAAAAAAAAAGCAAAGAAAGAAAGCACATTTTTACGCTGTGAAACTATTAAGCACTACTAACACTATTGACTGACTTTATTTTTCTGGGCTCCAAAATCACTGCAGATGGCGATTGCAGCCATGAAATTAAAAGATGCTTACTCCTTGGAAGGAAAGTTATGACCAACCTAGATAGAATATTAAAAAGCAGACATTACTTTGCCAACAAAGGTCCATCTAGTCAAGGCTATGGTTTTTCCAGAAGTCATGTATGGATGTGAGATTTGGACTATAAAGAAAGCTGAGTGCCGAAGAATTGATGCTTTTGAACTGTGGTGTTAGAGAAGACTCTTGAGAGTCCCTTGGACTGCAAGGAGATCCAACCAGCCCATCCTAAAGGAGATCAGTCCTGGGTGTTCATTGGAAGGACTGATGTTGAAGCTGAAACTCCAGTACTTTGGCCACCTGATGTGAAGAGCTGACTCATTGGAAAAGACCCTGATGCTGGGAAAGATTGAGGGCAGGAGGAGAAGGGGATGACAGAAAATGAGATGGTTGGATGGCATCACCAACTCGATGGACATGGGTTTGGGTGGACTCTGGGAGTTGATGATAGACAGGGAGGCCTGGTGTGCTGCGGTTTATGGGGTCACAAAGAGTCGGACATGACTGAGCGACTGAACTGAACACTATTAATTTGGCAGTGAATATATTCAGAGTGCCTAATCAAACAAATGTACTAAAAAATTATTTGGGCAACTATTCATAAGAGTAGATATTTCTATTCTCAAAGTTATTTAAAGTATGAGATAAGAATCACGTACAGAATTGGTACAAAGCAAGATTATTCAATGGTTAAGGGCCAGGAGCTAGGAACAAGACCATGATAATAAGCCTCTAATATTTCATAACTCTATTACCTTCAATATTCATTTCCTCATTTTAAAAATAGACATATAATAGCACTCTATATTACCGTGGTCAATATCAAATAAGATAAAGCATGCCAAGGCTTGAGCAGAATATCTGCTCCCTAGGAAGGTCAATAATTATTAGCTATTTCTTAATCATTATTATTAACATGCTGGTACTAGATAAATAGAAAGTCCTGGCAAAGTAAAAGATAACTTAGAAACAAATGCCAGCATGGTGAAGAGAATAGTGACTTTGGGCCAACTGGATCTGGATTAGGGAACCAACTCCACTGATTTCTGGCTATATGAAATTACTACTATGCTTAGCCTCTCATAGCCTCTCATAGTTGTTTCCTGTGTAAAAAAAGTAATACCTACTTTTGAGAGCTATGGTGAATATGAAACGAGGTCACAAATGCCAAGCACCTGGTACCTGACTGGTCTCTTTTGCCTTCATTGGAAATCTGTTGCTATAATTTTTGTCCTTCATTTCAGTTGGGGAGAACTAATAAGACTAGACATTCTTCCATGACTCTTGTCTGATAATAATAAAACCTCTTAATTCTACTAGCTTTAATATTAGTGGCAAAAACAAAGTTAAGAACAAACAAAATATGTGGTGATTGATTTGTACGGAGAGACTAGGTTTAGTAATAATTGGTTAAACCACTGAAGGATGAATCATTTATAAGATTGAGAAGACATAGGAAAAAAAATACAGAGGAGAATAATTGCAGGTTTGAGTACATAAATATTTTAAAAATCAGATCTTCAAAATATCTGTTACCAAAGTAAGAACAAAAAAAGCATTTTGAGAAAAAAAAAGATTTACAACAAACATGATAGATCAAAGAGATCTTTTATATATTATGTGCTCATATAAATGATAATACACTAAGACCCTGATAAATAGGCAAAAGGAGAGACTACAAAAGAGGAAATATAACTATTAAAAACATAAAGCAAAATATTCAGAATTTTTATTAATCAAAGGATACAAACTAAAATATTGAGATAGGATTAATCACCTGTTATTTAGAATTTAAGTTAATAATTACTGCTGGTGATGATGCCTAATAAAACTTCCTAATGCTGAATTTCACCTTTCAAATTTTCTGAATGAGGTTATACTATTCTTAACTTTAACTTTTATAATAAATAATTGGATAATAGATGAACAGATTTGGAGTAGTGGACAATTACCATGCCAAAATGAGACCATGGAATGCACAGTTGGTTGCTGTGTACAGTGATTACATATCATATATTTTTGAGAATATTTCTGAAAACTACATTGCACAGATATTTGATCAGAGTCTAAGAGAGAATCTATGCATTAAGCAGTAGATGCATGGAATTATATTTAAAAATACATTAAAAAATAATGTGTGCTGTGAATATAAGATATAAGGGATCCAAAGAAGGGGGAAGTCTGTGAGAAAGTAGATTACTGACAATTGTAATGTTTGAGATTTTCCTAGTATTCTATTTATTTTTTGGAAAACACTACCATATATATTTCTCTCATTTAATCCCTTTAGTGTTACACACACACACACTTTCAGTGGTACAGACAAGGGTATTGAGTATGAAAGAGGTTAAATAATTCCCTGCCCCAAGCTCAGAAGCCTGTAGGACTACAGCTAGGGCTTCCACATAAGTCTCCCAGTTGAAGGTCTTCTGCTTCCCACTCTGTTGACTTGGATATAAAAAGTATTGATATATTAATTTCAGTGATAAAGAACAAAGTGTTACTGCAGACTATTATAGAGATTTTAGAAAGAGGATGGGGATAAATCAAGGGAAAGTGAACATCTATAAATGAAGTTTTCTTAAGCTTCTGCTGTTTTGACAACATTAGAAGCAGTATGCTTGGAGCCCATAAAATATCCCCTCATTGTCCTAAAGTCCATAACTGATCCAAGTGAACCTTCCCAAGCTTAAAATTTATCCTGCCTCTTCTATGCCTCCACTGGTCAACAAAATATATTTTTCTAGATTTCTGTTCTCTCCAGCTAATTGTATTATCTACTTCTTGTCTGTATACTTAAAGATTAATGGTGATGGCATAATGAGAACAGTCTAGAAACAAGAGTACTTGAATTTTCTGGTGTGGGCAGTAGTATTCCAAGGCTCTATCATTTTTTTTTTTTTTTAGTTTCCCAAGCAGGGATCGAATTTGGGGCCCCTTTGGTGAAAGCATGAAACCTTAACCATTGGACTGCCAGGAAATTCCCCAAGACTATACCATTGAAAGAACAAAAAAGGAATAAGAAAATCAAGTTTGGTTGTCCCTCCATGATCTTTTAATTACAGAGCCACAGGCATAGTATTTAACTACCTTGAGTTGCATTCTTTATGTGAAAAATGGAAATGATAATACCTATAGCACATGGTTTTTGTGACAATTAAATGGGATAATGGATTTGGATATAATCCAGTCTGACAATCTTTCCCCATGATGTCAAGCTAGTATCTTTGCCAGTTTTTATTTTATGCTTTTGTGAAAGCATTGATGTCAGCTCAGGGCTGTTTTCTGCAGAAAAAATTCAGATGTCCTTTAACACTGTCTGAATGTTATTTGTTAGTTTGAAGATGAAAGGATGACAACAGCAGCAACATAATGGCTGTTAAAAGTCTTTGTTAGGCCAGTCAACAAGCAAGAACCTCTTTTATTTGCAGCTGTGTAGTATGAGCTAATTTACTTTAAATTGTGTATATTTACACCATGTAATTACACAGTTCAGAAACAAAGTCTTTGTGTCTTAAAAACAGACAGTTTTAGATGCGAGGTTAATGTCACTGCCTAGTAAAGAATTTGTAAAGATCATAGAGACAAGATGCATAAAACCTCTTCTTTAGAAACATATTCTATCATGTAAAGGGTCATCAGGTTCTCAAAAAGAAGATGAAATAGTGTATATTTGGAGCAGTATTCATATTTCCAAGCCACTAAGGTGCCACTCAAAATGCTGAAATATATTCTTTCTATAAACAGACAAGTGGCAGAATCATGTCTTCTCAAAATGAAAAATGTTCTTCTCAGGGGTTCAATTAGGTGCAGTAACATCAGTAAGTACAGCCACCTTCCTGAGCTTCAATAGCTCATAAAATATTTTTTCAAAATATTTTCATAATCTACTATCTCGTTTCAAATGACCAAAAACCTGTTTGAGGACTCCTGTCTCTTTCTAATTATACTACTAATAATAAGCGCATTTCTACTGAGCATGATGTTGTAGCCACAATTTGGAACAGCACATTCAGTATTACCTAGGACTTTAGGACACTATCATATCTAAGGTTCATTCAAGACAGAATGCCATTTCATAGGTGCCACAAAAGGCATGCTGGAAAGGGTATGGCTATAGGTTGTTGATTGACTTCTTGTAAATCTCAAGGGTTAGGGATGAATATCTAAACATAATTTTAAAAAAACTGAAATGTCTCACATTTTGATGTATCAGGCTTATGAGATCACTAATTATTGGTTCCTTATTCACAATAAAGTTGCCTGCTTCTCAGTTTACTGGTTTGAAAATTTCTTGGAGTCAAGGAACATATCACTTACCTTTTTATCTTTAGATCCCCGGAAACTGACTAGTACAATATATTAAAACCCCTTTATTAAAATGAATGAACTTTGTCATTGTTGTTCAGCCACTCAGTCATGTCCAACTCTTTCTGACCCCTTGGACTGCAGCACGTCAGGATTTCCTATCCTTCACTATCTCCCAGAGTTTGCTCAAACTCATGTTCATTGAGCCAATGATGCCATTCAACCATATTATCTTCTGTCACCCCTTTCTTCTCCTGCCCTCAATCTTTCCCAGCATCAGGGTCTTTTCCAGTGAGTCAACTCTGCATAAGGTGGCCAAAGTATTGGAGGTTCAGCTTCAGCAACAGTCCTTCCAATGAGTATTCAGGGTTGATTTCCTTTAGGATTGACTGGTTTGATGTTGCTGCCCACGGGAATCTCAAGTCTTCTCCAGCACCACAATTTGAAAGCATCAATTCTTTGGTACTCAGCCTTCTTTATGGTCCAACTCTCTCATGCGTACATGATTACATGGCTTTGACTAAACAGACATTTGTCAGCAAAGTGATGTCTCTGCTTTTTAATACACTGTCTAGGAATAAACTTAAGAATGAGTAAATGTATGTATTTACGGATATTACTCAAAACACATAGTTCTCAATCTTCTGAGTCAGGTAACAACTTGTTAATATCAACATGTTAAAAACATGTCTCCCACTTTTCTCCAAGTTTCTGAATATTCTCCAAATCTCTGGATTTCCTTTGTGGGTACCTGCTGGACCTGCACACAGTATATCACGTGCTGCCACCCCATGTACTTAGCTCCACATGGCAGTGGAACGTCCCCCGAGGCTCAGAGGTGAAGAATCTGCCTGCAATGGAGGAGATACAGGAGACCTGGGCTTGATCCCTGGGTCAAGAAGAGCCCCTGGAGGAGGACATGGCAACACACTGCAGTATTCTCCAGTATTCAGTGGAGAATCGCATGTATAAAGAACCCTGGTGGGCTATAGTCCATGGGGTCTCAGAGAGTCAGACATGACTGAAGCAGCTTAGCATGCCACATAGCAGGGTTGTGGAAGGGCAAAAGAGATCCCAGTCTTAAAGCCCATATAAGCCTGGATTTGTATTCTGATAACTTGTTCAACCTCTCTGATCCTCAACTTTCTTGTCTGTGAAATATATAGCAAATTCATGCTAAAGGTGATAATTTACAAAGTACTTGGCATGTACCAGATGTTCAAGACATGATCATAAGGGCAGATAGCTTAACTCAGCTGAATTACATGTATGTTCATCATAAAAGAAAAATATTTTAAATGTCTTTTAAAACACTGAAGACATATTTTGCATATAATATATAAGTATATATTTTTGATTATATAATTCATTTTACTGAACATACATCCGTACAAATGTATAGAATTGTATAAGCCAGGCCTTATTCTGTAAAGGGTCAGAAGCAAATATTTCAGATTTTGTGAGACATATAGTCTCTGTTGCAATTATTCAGCTCTGCTCTTGAGGTATTAAAGCAGGCCTAAATAATGCATAAAAAATGAGCATGACTATGCTATGGCAAAATGCTATTTATGGACACTGAAATATGAATTGTACAGAATTTTCATGTGTCATAAAATATTATTATTTTGATTTTTCCCATTTAGAAATGTAAAAAACATTCTTAGCTTTCATTTAAAAAAATATAGACTGAATTTGTCCCATGGCCATAGTTTGCCAATCTCTGGCATAAACCAAGCCATGTATACTGAAATTGGTGGGTGATAAAGGGAATTTTTAAGATTAATGTTTACTATACACATTTTCTTCCTTATATGATGACTTAATAACTCAATCATCTTTTGAGACATGAAATAACTATTTTATTATTACTGTCTTTGAATTGCCTTAGTACTCATCTCTTATTAGATATTATTTTCTCTACACCTACTCTTGGTGAACTCATTCAGGGTTCTAACCTGAAAATCATCTACAAGTTGATGGCTCCCTAATTTATATATACCTGAACTTTTCTTTGCAGCCATGAAATTGAAAGATGCTTACTCCTTGGAAGGAAAGTTATGACCAACCTAGATAGCATGTTAAAAAGTAGAGACATTGCTTTACCAACAAAGGTCCATCTAGTCAAGGCTATGGTTTTTCCAATGGTCATGTATGGATGTGAGAGTAGGACTGTGAAGAAAGCTAAGCACCAAAAAATTGATGCTTTTGAACTGTGGTGTTGGAGAAGACTCTTGAGAGTCCCTTGGTCTGCAAGGAGATCCAACCAGTCCATCCTAAAGGAGATCATTCCTGGGTGTTCATTGAAAGGACTGATGCTGAAGCTGAAACGCCAATACTTTGGCCACCTCATGAGAAGAGTTGACTCACTGGAAAAGACGCTGATGCTGGGAGGGATTGGGGGCAGGAGGAGAAGGGGACGACAGAGGATGAGATGGCTGGATGGCATCACCGACTCGATGGACATGAGTTTGAGTAAACTCCAGGAGTTGGTGATAGACAGGGAGGCCTGGCGTGCTGCGATTCATGGGGTCACAAAGAGTCAAACATGACTGAGTGACTGAACTGAACTGAACTTTTCTTTCTAAACCCTATACTCATAGTTTGAAAACCCCACTTAACATCTCCATAGGGATATCTTAAGTTCATCTCAAACTTAACATGGCCAAAGCTAAACTCATCATCTTTCTCCTAAACTTGTTTCTCTCACAGTTGTTTCATGCCAATTTTTGGCAACACTTCTATTTCTTCAGGCCAAAACCTGAGTCTGTCCTTGATTCTTTTATTTTTTTTTATAGCACACATCTTTCCACGTGCAAATACTCTTGGTTCTAACTTCAAAATATATCTGGAATACAATCATTTCATGTCATCTCTACTGTTACTATTATCACCATTTTCAACTTGAATTATTGCAATAGGATCCTAATTGGAGCCACTGTATCCCCACCCCCACCCCTCAGCCAGCTACAATCTATTCTCAATATAAGATTCAGAGTGATCTGTTATAATATAAGCTAGATCGTGTCACTCATGTATTCAAAGTGTCCCAATGGATCAGTTTCATTCAGAGAAAATGCCAGAATCCTTGCTGTGTCCTATATAACTTACCTACAATCCTCATGACCTCTACTCCCCCTCCTCCAACCTGTCTGACTTCATCTTCCTCAGTTCCTGCTGCTGCTCACTGTGCTACAGCATGACAGTCACACATTTATCTGGAATACTGTATCTAATGTTTGCAAACAGGTTTTTGCTCAAATGCTAACTTATCAATGAGGCGTTTCTTGATTAGTGATTGATTTCACGCGACATACCATATCTCCAGTGCCAACACTTCCCTGCTTTCCTATTTCTCTCGGTAACATTCTCACCATTTGAAAAATACTACATCTTTTACCTACTTAAATCACCCTACTAGCATGTAACCTTCCTGACAGCACAAGTCTTTATTTGCTTCTTTTGCTGTAGTTCTCCCTAGTACAGCAGAATAGTACCTAGCATAGTAAGAGTTCAAAGTGTATTTGTTGAATAATTGAGCATTTTTTCATGATGGGATTGTGGGCAATCTTTGTATCTTTTCTTTGTGCATGCCTATATATTTTACTAAAAAGACAAAAAGTAGGGCAGATTTTTAGATCAAGAGACACATGTATTGGATTCTAGTCTTGAATATGTCACTTTACATCTGTGTGCATTTCAGTAAGTTCAAAAGTCTATAGCTTAAGGTTTTATCTGTATGACTAAAAGTTATCTGTTATATATACAGATATATACTTATATACTTATATACACACATATGTATATATACATACGCATATATACATTTATGCAATAAAATTAAAAGATATTCTTTAACTGCCTAACATATTACTCTGATGATAAAATACAACATGATTTGAAAATATTTTGTAAGCTATAAAAAGCTGTTCAACATGGGATCAATATAAAGAGAGGTTACTATATATTTTTCTACTAATCATTTTATGATAAACATCCAACTCAATTACATTTACATATTTCTTTCTGTCTTATGGTCTCTGTAATCTGAATTAAATGAAGGACTAGTTTTATATATAAATTGAAGGTGATGGTATAGTGATTTTTATCCAGATATGAAAGAAGCGAAGGAAGAAGAATCTTGAAAAATTCAATTTCACCATCAACATCATAGTACATCAGGTGACACAGGGCACAGGTGTATGAAATAAATCAATATTTAAAAAAAAACAAGCATAGTCTGAAGTCAGGCAGGTTGATTCCTCCAGTTCCATTCTTCTTTCTCAAGATTACTTTGGCTATTCGAGGTTTTTTGTATTTCCATACAAATTGTGAAATTATTTGTTCTAGTTCTGTGAAAAATACCGTTGGTAGCTTGATAGGGATTGCATTGAATCTATAGATTGCTTTGGGTAGAATAGCCATTTTGACAATATTGATTCTTCCAATCCATGAGCATGGTATGTTTCTCCATCTGTTTGTGTCCTCTTTGATTTCTTTCATCAGTGTTTTATAGTTTTCTATGTATAGGTCTTTTGTTTCTTTAGGTAGATATATTCCTAAGTATTTTATTCTTTTTGTTGCAATGGTGAATGGTATTGTTTCCTTAATTTCTCTTTCTGTTTTTTCATTGTTAGTATATAGGAATGCAAGGGATTTTTGTGTGTTAATTTTATATCCTGCAACTTTACTATATTCATTGATTAGCTCTAGTAATTTTCTGGAGGAGTCTTTAGGGTTTTCTATGTAGAGGATCATGTCGTCTGCAAACAGTGAGAGTTTCACTTCTTCTTTTCCTATCTGGATTCCTTTTACTTCTTTTTCTGCTCTGATTGCTGTGGCCAAAACTTCCAACACTATGTTGAATAGGAGTGGTGAGAGTGGGCACCCTTGTCTTGTTCCTGATTTCAGGGGAAATGCTTTCAATTTTTCACCATTGAGGGTGATACTTGCTGTGGGTTTGTCATATATAGCTTTTATTATGTTGAGGTATGTTCCTTCTACTCCTGCTTTCTGGAGAGTTTTAATCATGAATGGGTGTTGAATTTTGTCAAAGGCTTTCTCTGCATCTATTGAGATAATCATATGGTTTTTATCTTTCAATTTGTTAATGTGGTGTATTACATTGATTGATTTGCGGATATTAAAGAATCCTTGCATTCCTGGGATAAAGCCCACTTGGTCGTGGTGTATGATTTTTTTAATATGTTGTTGGATTCTGTTTGCTAGAATTTTGTTAAGGATTTTTGCATCTATGTTCATCAGTGATATTGGCTTGTAGTTTTCTTTTTTTGTGGCATCTTTGTCTGGTTTTGGAATTAGGGTGATGGTGGCCTCATAGAATGAGTTTGGAAGTTTACCTTCCTCTGCAATTTTCTGGAAGAGTTTGAGTAAGATAGGTGTTAGCTCTTCTTTAAATTTTTGGTAGAATTCAGCTGTGAAGCCATCTGGTCCTGGGCTTTTGTTTGCTGGTAGATTTTTGATTACAGTTTCGATTTCCTTGCTTGTGATGGGTCTGTTAAGATCTTCTATTTCTTCCTGGTTCAGTTTTGGAAGGTTATACTTTTCTAAGAATTTGTCCATTTCATCCAAATTGTCCATTTTATTGGCATAGAGCTGCTGGTAGTAGTCTCTTATGATCCTTTGTATTTCAGTGTTGTCTGTTGTGATCTCTCCATTTTCATTTCTAATTTTGTTAATTTGGTTCTTCTCTCTTTCTTTCTTAATGAGTCTTGCTAATGGTTTGTCAATTTTGTTTATTTTTTTCAAAAAACCAGCTTTTAGCTTTGTTGATTTTTGCTATGGTCTCTTTAGTTTCTTTTGCATTTATTTCTGCCCTAATTTTTAGGATTTCTTTCCTTCTGCTAACCCTGGGGTTCTTCATTTCTTCCTTCTCTAATTGCTTTAGGTGTAGAGTTAGGTTATTTATTTGGCTTTTTTCTTGTTTCTTGATGTGAGCCTGTAATGCTATGAACCTTCCCCTTAGCACTGCTTTTACAGTATCCCATAGGTTTTGGGTTGTTGTGTTTTCATTTTCATTCATTTCTATGCATATTTTGATTTCTTTTTTGATTTCTTCTATGATTTGTTCCTACAAAGCCACAGTCATCAAGACAGTATGGTACTGGCACAAAGACAGAAATATAGATCAATGGAACAGAATAGAAAGCCCAGAGATAAATCCACAAACTTATGGACACCTTATCTTTGACAAAGGAGGCAAGGATACACAATGGAAAAAAGACAACCTCTTTAACAAGTGGTGCTGGGAAAGCTGGTCAACCACTTGTAAAAGAATGAAACTAGAACACTTTCTAACACCATACACAAAAATAAACTCAAAATGGATTAAAGATCTAAATGTAAGACCAGAAACTATAAAACTCCTAGAGGAGAACATAGGCAAAACACTCTCCGACATAAATCACAGCAAGATCCTCTATGACCCACCTCCCAGAATATTGGAAATAAAAGCAAAACTAAACAAATGGGACCTAATGAAACTTAAAAGCTTTTGCACTACAAAGGAAACTATAAGTAAGGTGAAAAGACAGCCCTCAGATTGGGAGAAAATAATAGCAAATGAAGCAACAGACAAAGGATTAATCTCAAAAATATACAAGCAACTCCTGCAGCTCAATTCCAGAAAAATAAATGACCCAATCAAAAAATGGGCCAAAGAACTAAACAGACATTTCTCCAAAGAAGACATACAGATGGCTAACAAACACATGAAAAGGTGCTCAACATCACTCATTATCAGAGAAATGCAAATCAAAACCACAATGAGGTACCATTACACGCCAGTCAGGATGGCTGCTATCCAAAAGTCTACAAGCAATAAATGCTGGAGAGGGTGTGGAGAAAAGGGAACCCTCTTACACTGTTGGTGGGAATGCAAACTAGTACAGCCGCTATGGAGAACAGTGTGGAGATTTCTTAAAAAACTGGAAATAGAACTGCCATATGACCCAGCAATCCCACTTCTGGGCATACACACTGAGGAAACCAGATCTGAAAGAGACACGTGCACCCCAATGTTCATCGCAGCACTGTTTATAATAGCCAGGACATGGAAGCAACCTAGATGCCCATCAGCAGATGAATGGATAAAGAAGCTGTGGTACATATACACCATGGAATATTACTCAGCCGTTAAAAAGAATTCATTTGAACCAGTCCTAATGAGATGGATGAAACTGGAGCCCATTACACAGAGTGAAGTAAGCCAGAAAGATAAAGAACATTACAGCATATTAACACATATATATGGAATTTAGAAAGATGGTAACGACAACCCTATATGCAAAACAGAAAAAGAGACACAGAAGTACAGAACAGACTTTTGAACTCTGTGGGAGAAGGTGAGGGTGGGATGTTGTGAAAGAACAGCATGTATATTATCTATGGTGAAACAGGTCACCAGCCCAGGTGGGATGCATGAGACAAGTGCTCGAACCTGGTGCACTGGGAAGACCCAGAGGAATCGGATGGAGAGGGAGGTGGGAGGGGGGATCGGGATGGGGAATACGTGTAAATCTATTGCTGATTCATGTCAATGTATGACAAAACCCACTGAAAAAATAAATAAATAAATTAAAAAAAAAAAAAAAACAAGCAACCCAATCAAAAATGAGTGGAAGACCTAAATAGACATGCCCCAAAGAAGATATACAAATGGTTGGAAAGCACATAAAAAGATGCTCAATGTCACTAATTATTTTGCAAATCAAAACTACAATAAGACATCACCTCATACTAGTCAGAATGGCCATCATCAAAAAATCTAAAAACAATAAATGCGGAAGTGGGTGTGAAGAAAAGGGAACCCTTATGTACTGTTGGTGGGAATGTAAACTGGTATATTCACTTTAGAGAACACTATAGAAGTTTCTTAAAAACCTAAAAGTAGAGCTACCTTATGATCCAGCAACCCCACTTCTGGGCATATATTCAAGAAAATGGTAAATCAAAAAGATACATGCACCCCAATGTTCACTGTAGTACTATTTACAATAACCAGGACATGGAAACAGTTTAAACGTCCATCAACAAAGGAATGGATAATGAAGATGTGGTGTATATATACAATGGATATTACTCAGCCATTAAAAAAGAGCAAAATAACATTGTTGCAGCAACACAGATGGATTAGAGATTGTCATACTGAGTGAAGTCAGTCAGTCAGAGAAAAACAAGTATCCTATGATATTGCTTATGTATGGAATCTTAAAAAAAGGACAAGTGAACTTATCTACAAAACAGAAAGAGAATTACAGATGTAGAAAACACACTTATGGTTACCAAGGGTTAAGGGTGGGGATCGGGATAAACCGGAAGACAGGTTGACATACGTAGACCACTATATATAAAGGAGGAAACTCATAAAGACTTGCTGTAGGGCACAGGGAACTCAACTCAATATTCTGTAATGGCGTCTGTGGGGAAAGAATCTAAAAAGAAGAGTGGTTATATGTGTATATGTATAACTGACTCACTCTGCTCTCACCTGAAACCAACACGACATTTTAATCAAACTATACTCCAATAAAATTAATAAAAATTAAATGAAATCATTAAGGAAACAGTTGAGAAAAGAAGAGAAGCAAAAGGCAAAGGAGAAAAGGAAAAATATACGCAGAGTTCCAAAGAAAAGCAAGGAGAAATAAGAAAGCCTTTCTAACTGAACAATGCAAAGAAATAGAGGGAAACAATAGAATGGGGAAAACTAGAGATCTCTTCAAGAATATTAGAGATACCAAGGAACATTTCATGCAAAGACAGGCACAATAAAAGACAGAAATGGTATGGATCTAACAGAAGCAGAAGATATTAAGAAGAGGTGGCAAGAATACACAGAAGAACTATACAAAAAAGGTCTTCATGACCCAGATAACCACGATGGTGATGGTGTGATCACTCACCTATAGTCAGATACCATGGAGTGAGAAATCATAGTGGGCCTCACTATGAACAAAGCTAGTGGAGGTGAAGGAATTCCCTCTGAGCTATTTCAAATCCTAAAAGATGATGGCCTTAAAGTGCTGCACTCAACATGCCAGCAAATATGGAAAACTCAGCAGTGGCCACAGGATTGGAAAGGTCTGTTTTCATTCCAATCCCAAAGAAGGGCAATGCCAAAGAATGTTCAAACTACCACATAATTTGCCCTCCTTTTACATGTTAGCAAAGTAATGCTCAAAATTCTCCAAGCTAGGCTTCAACTGTATGTGAACTGAGAACTTCCAGATGTACAAGCTGGATTAGAAAAGGCAGAGGAACCAGAGATCAAATTGCCATCATCTGTTACATCATAAAAAAAAAAAAAAAGCAAGAGAATTCCAGAAAAACATCTACTTCTGCTTTATTGACTATGTTAAAATTTTGACTGTGCGTATTACAATAATTTGTGGGAAATTCTTAAAGAGTTGTAAATAACAGACCACCTTATCTGCCTCCTGAGAAACCTGTATGTAAGTCAAGAAGCAACGGTTAGAACAGGACATGGAAAACAGTCTGGTTCCAAATGGGAAAGGAGTATATTAAGGCTGTATACAATCATGGCTTCTGGTTCCATCACATCATGGCAAATAGATGAGGAAACAATGGAAACAGTTACAGACATTATTTTCTTGAGCTCCAAAATCACTGCAGATGATGACTGCAGCCATGAAATTAAAAGACACTTGCTCCTTGTAAGAAAAGCCATGACTAACCTAGACAATATATTAAAAAGCAGAGATACTACTTTGCCAACAAAGGTCCGTCAGATGGACTATAAAGAAAGCTGAGTGCCAAAGAATTGATGCTTTTATCTATGATGTTGGAGAAGACTCTTGAGAGTCCCTTGTACTATAAGGAGATCCAACCAGTCCATCCTAAAGGAGATCAGTCCTGGGTGTTCATTGGAAGGACTGATGCTGAAGCTGAAACTCCAGTACTTTGGCCACCTGATGCAAAGAACTGACTCATTTGAAAAGACCCTAATGCTGGGAAAGATTGAGGGCAGGAAAAGGGGATAACAGAGGACAAGATGGTTGGATGGCATCACAAACTCATGGACATGAGTTTGAGCAAGCTCAGGACAGGGAATCCTGGCATGCTGCAGTCCATGGGTTTGCAAAGGGTTGGATACGACTGAGTGACTGAATAACAACAAAGAAAACGGTGTCCAGTGGCATTAAGTCAAATTCTTTTCATGTACTGCATTGAAGAATATATGTTTATTATTCAGATGGGGCAGGATGAGATGGGATAAAATGGTTCAATGACAGTTACTGGAGTCATAAGCAGAAGGTGGGGGATGAAGGAACCATGGCCTCCTAATAAAGTTAGAAAGTTGGGGCAGTAGAGATCTGATATTAGCCAGGCAATGGGAATAACACAATTCTATGCTGGCTGGCTTGGATAGTATCAACATGTTCTATTTTCAAAGTCACATACAACATTCAAATTATTTCACTGTCTATTATTTAAAAACAGAAATAGGAGGGCTGCTTTTAAAATCAGTTCATATAATATCATCTAATTTACATGCAAAATATTCCTGTGGTAAACAAACATGAAATATGTTTATAAAACATGTATTATAACTGAAAGTATATTTTATCTAACAATAAACTTCTAGTAGATTAAATATAAAAATCCCTTCTAGTAATTGGGAAATAAGTCATCAATCTGAAAAATCACTGTATACACAGAGAGAGAAGGCTTGGGTACCAAAACTAATGATCAAAATAGAATTTTCACTGCCAAATAGGGTTCAAATCATTCTTAAGGAAACAAAATTAAAATCAGTAATTGGCAAAACCTAATCATTTAATGGCAAGCCACTCCAGTATTCTTGCCTGGGGAATCCCATGGACGGAGGAGCCTGGTGGGCTACAGTCCACGGGGTCGCAAAGATTCAGACATGACTGAGCAACTTCAGTTTCACTTTCAATCATTTAATATCCTACATCATTAAAGTGGATATCCATTTCTGCATATGAATTGAATACAATTCAAAACTAAAACTCTCCCTAAAAACTCAAAGCACATGCTAACCCTTATATTCATTATTTCCAGTCAAATATGTCTGTGTAAGAACATCTATATTAGGAGAAAAATCTCTGTAGTTTCATTCCAAGTATAATGGAATACTAGCCTAAAATATGTTTATTAGTCTTTGGAGTCCCTGCAAAATTACCTTGTAATTATCTACAATTACTCCAAATTTTAATCAATATATTATAAATAGCATTATCTCCATTAAAGAGTAAGCAACTGGAAAAAAACTGTCATATACAGAGGATATAGAAGACAGCAGTAGATGTACTAACTGCATGTTACCTACTCTTGGTTTTGAAACATCCTCTATTAGTATAATCTGTGAAAAAACTACTCCAGTACAATGTATTTGAAGTTTAGAGTTTTATGTGTTTGTGAAGAGTTTAGTGTTTATGAAGTTTAGAGTATAAGTTGAATGAAAGAAGAGCCTGCATCTGGGTTTGCCCATGACTGAATACTTAATATGTAAAATAACTGCTTAATAAATGAATAAATACTTTTCACAACCGTCTTATCTCTGGTCTTGTTCTCTTATTTCCCAATGCATTATGCATGCCTGCTCATTCTTCAAAAGCACTGCATTTAATACTAATTTGTATTAACCATGCTTTCTTATTTTCTGTATTCGCTACATTGACATCTGAGATCTTGCTGATCCTGGATGGACTGTCCTTCTCAGGGTTAGTCAATCTCTGTAGATACACAACCTAGCAGGCTCAGGCAGTGTGCCTGTCCAATGCAAACCAACCAGTACAGAGTCCACACCCCAACTGCCTCCTCTGCAGGGCTCTCACACTCTAGGGTCACCATCTGCGTGCTCCAGTCATTCCATGGCCAGGTACCAGACAACAAGGGGCAGTCCATATATATTGATTTTGTGGTCGTGTTGTTTAGTCACTAAGTTGTGTCCAACTCTTTTGGGACCCCATGAACTGTAGCCTACTGGGCTGCTTTGTCCATGGGTTTCCCAGGCAAGAATACTGGAGTGGGTTGCTGTTTCCTTCTTCAGGGGATCTTCCAACCCAGAGATTGAATCAGTATATTTTTGCACTACAGGTGGATTCTTTACCCTTCAGCCGCCAGGGAAGGCCCTATAATATTAGAGCCTAATGAGAATATTCATTAGCCAATCCTCAACCAGCTCACCCTGCCTTCCTGTGGAAATCACAGGTGAGTCTCCTGTCCACGTTTTTCTCATTTCCTCTGCCTCCTGAGTAATTCTGACTGATTCTGTCATTTTTCCAAGTTGCCCCTTGTATGGCATGCCAGGCCTCCTGTTTCTAGGGATCTCTGAGTATAACAAACTTCTTTCATGACAGCCGTTTCCATGTCCACATGTTTTATCATACCTGATTAAAATAAACACTGGTACCCTTAAAATACAATTTCTGTGGGACAATATTTCCATTGAAACTTTGGGCAAGTGAAGCAAACTCCACGTTTGGGGAAAAAATCAATTTCATATGAAAGCAATGAGAGGTTTTTCACCTATGAAATTGGCGAAGGTTTTTAAACTTATCATTCTGAGTATTGTTGTTGTTGAGTTGCTCAGTCATGTCTGACTCTTTTGCGACCCCATGGACTGTAGCCCGCCCGTCTTCTCTGTCCATGAGATTTTCCAGGCAAGAATACTGGAGTGGGTTGCCATTTCCTCCTCCAGGTGATTTTCCCAACCCAGGGATCAAACCTGCGTTTGCTATATTGGCAGGCTGATTCTTTACCACTGAGCCACAAGGGAAGCCCCATTCTGAGGATAGTTTTGTGCAAATGTCCTAAGACCCAGGGATTGAACCTGGGTATCTAGCATTATAGGTGGATTCTTTACTATCTGAGCCATCAGCGAAGCCTAAAAGACATTTTGGGAGTACTTAAATCAATACTGCAACAATTAACTCAATTTGTGATAGAAAAAAAAAACAAACTAAAATGCCTAATGGAATAAAGTGATAAAAATTTTATCTATTTAGATATATATCCATATATTATATATAATATGTAATATAACTTACATAGAAGCATTAATATAATACAATGTTCAAACAAAGATTTAAAAAACTACAATCCACATTTACAACAAAATGTGTATTTGGTTATTCCTACATCAAAGGCTAGAAGGCTAAACACTAAAACACTGAGTGAATATCACTATGTGGTGAGTTTATGGGTGTTTTAAAATGTCTTCTTTTAGGTTTTTAACTTTAATATTAAAAAATAGATAAATTAAGCTATTTACCCACAATCTAGGCTTACCATGTTAGCTTCAGGTATCTTTTTAAAAAATAAAATGTTACAAACACAAATAAAAGCCCCCTTGTTCCTTTTCTTTCCTCCCCATAATTTACCAATAATGCCATTATCATCCATTTACATTAAAAAATGTCTTCGGTGAATATATATTACTTTGTAATTAAGAAAACCATATCGAATATACCTGGTGTGGCATTTTAATGAATTGATGTTCATCATACTGAATTGATGCTAATGTGCCTCATTACTTTATATTTTGAATGGTAGCATTTCCACTTAGACCTTAGCCCTAATGTGGAATGCTTAACATATGGAACATGAAATTCCACCAGAGGCTACCAGGCATATCAAGGATTCTTTGATGGAAATGTATACATAAGCCATTACAATGAAATATTTAACCATTTAAGATTTATGTTCATTAATAATTAGAGATAGTATATTTGCAAAGTTACTGATTACAACTATTTTTGCTTAGATAATGTTTAGAGCATGAAAGCAGAAAAGAACATTACATTTATTTAGTTACTTACCAAAATAAAGTTGACATACAATATTATGTTAGTCTCAGGTGTACTATATAATGGTTTGACATTTGCACATATTGTGAAATGATCACAAGTCTAATAACCATATGTTTCCATACAAAGTTATTATAATATAGATCATATTCATAATGCTGTATATTATATCCCAGTGACGTATTTAGAATATAATTGGAGTTTTAAATTCTTAATCCTCTTCATCCATTCCATTCACCTCTCCACCTGCTCAGTTCTAGCAACCACTCTTTTGTTTTCTATATCTATGAATCTGCTCTCACTTTGTTTCACTTTCTTAGATTCCAGATGTAGATGAGATAATGTGGGTATTTGCCTTTCTCTGATTTATTTTAATTACCATAATATTCTCTGGATCTATCCAAAGAATATTATGGCAATGACAAGAGCTGTAACAAATGACAAGAGCTCATTTTAAGCAGCTGAGTAATATTCCATTGTATATATGCCACATTATCTGTATCCATTTATGTATTGATAAACACTCCAGTTGTTTCAATAACTTTGGAGAGAACCTTAGAAATTGTGATTATCCTCCTCTTTGTGGGTCATCTACCTGGGGGCGTGAGTCTTGGCCATTCTATAACTCTGCCCCTCCTACCTTATATCTTTAGATGTGGAAAATCTTTTCTTCTGGTTTCTAGGTTGTTCTTATAAATAGTTGTCTATAAATAGTTGTAATTTGGGTGTGCCCTTGGGAGGAGGTGAGCTCAGGGTCTTCCTACTCTGCCACTGTGGTCATATTCCCAGAAAAGAACTTTATTATCCTGAACTAATTAGAACTCTTGCACCAGGGATTTACACAGTAAGGTAGATCAAAATTTTCTTGTAGTAGGAAATCGTACTGCAGGGAAATAGTTAATTTCACCATAGCGTTCCTTATTAATAAATATTGGGACATTAAAATTCTAAACTAGATGCCAAGTTATAATTACAACCAAGGGCTTTTAATCAGAAAAAGAATTTGACCATTTTCAAACTAATGTTATAATTATATTTAAAAGATCGTGGTTTTATTAGTTTGCTTAGGCAAAAGAAATTGTCCATGATTTCTGCATTCTAAATTGAATTCTAAAAGCACCATTTAAATATAATCACACTTCAAATCAAATGTTCTGGCTAAAGAATGACTTTGTACTCCTTTAGTGCTTAACAGGAGAGGTTCTACAAATGAAATAACCTCAACTGATGATATTAAATTTAAATTGACCCCTGCGGTCTCACAAATGAGCGGGGAGCCAAGAATATCCTTGATTAGAGTGCAGGAGTTATCATTCATGTGCACAATGTCTAATTGCCTAGGTTGGCAAAGCTTTCTGGTATCCCTGATGGTCTTTGGGTTGGCCAGGTGAAGGCCACTTTCGAAAGAAAATCAAAAGTCTATGACTGTTGACTATGCAAACTGTACCTCTAATTTAAAATATTTCTACCACAAACCACCCCAGTTGTGCCTCACAGTCTGTTCTTTTAATCAGAGCTCACTGAATCAGAATTCCAGGTGTGCTTTTTCACTTTGGTAGTTCTATATTCTGCCCTTTGATATTATTGTGTGTTTGTCATTCATCCTGATAGACATTTGCTTCTTTCTAGCCATTGTAGTTGTTGGTGTTCAGTGGCTAAGTTGTGTCCAACTCTTTGTGACCTCATGGACTACAGCATACCAGGCTTGTCTTTATAGCCATTATCTATACATTACTCATCTTAGAATTCCTAAGGTTTCCTATCAAAGTACCAAGTAGATACTTAATGAATAGATACAAAAAGACATGAATGTAGACTTAAAGCAGATGAGACAGATAAAGAAAGCTATCAGATCATGAGGAAATTTGAATATTTAATAATTATCCCAAAATTTTAATTTCTAATAATTTATACTAAGGTTAGGTAAAGATTTAAATCCAAAAAATGTTGACTGCTCTACAGTTTGTAACTTATTTTAAATGACCGAGAGTCCTGGTAATTAGGGTTTGAGTGAATAATTTTGCTTAATCCATATAATTTAAAATAATGCAGTTATGATGAAGTGTAAATATAATTTTTGAATGGGAAGATGTTCGAGATATGTAAATTACTTGCTTTTGTTTCTTATTTTCTGTCTGGATATTACAAGAATATATACAAAAATGTTCACAGTGACTATCACTGGTATTATAGTTATCATTGCCTTTAAAAATATATTTTTATCTCTACTTTTCTTGTACAGACATATTCTTCTTATAACAGAAATATGAATTTTTAAAAATGATTAAATGAAATGGTTTGATGATTAAAGTGATTCTTTAGTTGCTCCAGTAATGTATTAAAGAAAAGGCTTTATCTAAAATGCTTTATTCTTTGAATGTAAGAAATACAATTGTATTATTGGGTTCAAAATAATAATGTTTAGCATTTGCTACTTGTTGAATAAAGTCATTGAAAGAAGCAAATAATTTTGCAAATCTTTAATTGTGCAGGCACTTATTTCCTGTAACACTGCCCTATTTTCCTCTGATATTTCATATTATAATATTAATTTTGAATTCATTTAAAATAACAATGAATTCTTTATATCTCTGACTTACAAAAGCAATGCAAAAAAATGTTTCAAAATATCAGTGTTGAACAATGACTAACTTATAAATGAATAGTTCTTGCTATTGCAAAGGCAATTAGCAGCTTATCCCTTCTCGACAAATTAAAATGAGGAACATTTTTTCCTGTTAAAGGAAAACGTGGTTCTCCAACTGAATCTGAAAATGGCAGCTGATGCTTTGTTTGAAACTAGCCTTTTGTTTTAACAAATGAAACTCATCTAGTGTGTTTGCTTGGATACTAATCATGGAGGATAATATCACAGACGCCTTTATCTACAATTGTAGTAACTTACAAAGCTTCACAGACAGCTGAGTTCATTATGTTGGAGCTGCCAATCACATAGCCAATCATTTATATAGCTTTTGAACTCTTATTGTCGTGTTTCCTCATGGACATTTCTTTTTTCACATCTCTTTCATAAAATGTTTAAACATTCTATTCTGTCTCCTTACAAATGACACTCTAGAAGATCCCCATAAGATTTTCTTTGCCAAGAAAACTAAGACATTTATTCATTCCAGTACTGTTCAAGATATGATTCTTCAAGCTAATCTCAAATTAAAAAATAAAATTCCCTATTGAGATTTTTTTTCTGCCTGCACTTTGAAACACTATAGGATGTCATAGCATCCAATTCACTCTAAATTCAATATGGATTCCTTTAACATCTGCCAAGATAACTCATTGATGTATAAGAAATCAGTAATTGATATTTAAACTGAATCAGAACTAGAAGTATTCTAAGCACTTGAGAAATCTGAACTGTAAATATGACACAATAAAAAAATATTGAGTCACTGATGGGGATTTTCAGTCCTTGTCATCCACGCCCTATAGCCACTACCACAGAACTTTATCCTGGGGTCCCCATTCAAACAAAGGCAGTAACTATCCATCTGGTTATCTGCTTCAGAAAACCTGCCACCATCTTTGACTTTTCTCTCTCTCAAAAATTTCAAGCATTCACTACATTTTGTTTCTTCTATTTTACAGTATTCTTGAACTTTCTGTACAACTCTCCATTCTCACTACTATACAAATTTAGGCCGTCAACATTTTACACTTGGTTTAGAATACATCCTGCAACCTTCAGTCTTATCCCACTCCACTTCCTTTGCCATATAAGTCAAGAGTGATCTCTCAAAATAATTCATTTTCCACTTATGTGTTTCAATGACACCCTTGTCCCTTTGAAATAAATTCCATGCTGTTACTTAACTCTTTCAATCGTATTAAATTTCTCATTTTTGGCTCCTGCAAAGAATGCTATCTCTTAATTCTCTCAAGTGATAAATTCTGATTCTTTTGTCAGGAAAAATCCATTTTTCCCACTGTCTTCTTGTCCCTGGTTGACTTCTGCATATCATTTATGCTTTGACTTAGAAATGGCTTCACTCAGAAAGACTGCTGTGGCCTCCTAAAGCTATTTTCAGAAGACTTTCTGAATATTCTGTTGTGCATTTCTCTATCTCCCATCCTACTTTTAAAACTGCATCCTAACTTGTCTTCATTCACCTCCATGTGGTAACACTAATAAGGATGGGGATTTTTAATTCAACATTTCTTCAAGAAAAAAAAAGGACTCAAGATGTCAAAGCAAAAATTATTCATATATGTTTCATTACAACTCAAATTTGTTGCCAAATAAGTAGAACTACCTCATTTTCTCCTGGCTTAGGGTTTGGAATTCCTTAGCTCTATCCTAATCATCTAAAATAATATCATTCCAAAAGCATTATACTTCTTTTATACTGTTCCAAAGTTGTTGTTGTTGCTTTTTTTTCCCCCTCTCTCCTTTCAAAGGCTGGGGACTTTTCTGCTTTCTGTAGAAATAAAATCCATTTTTCTCTCATTGGCACGTTTCCTGTTTGTTCTACAGCTGAGTCCCTATAGTGCCAGAACACCGAGGATATTAAGCTTAATAACAGACTCCTAGGACCTTTCTCTGTAATGGTCTTTTTGGAGTGGCTCTTTCTTTCCTATGCCCCTCCATAAGTGCATCCACATGAACAGAGAGCATAGCGTCAACAAGTGAAAAACCTTATTCACTCTAAGTCGAAGCAGCTACACAGTCTTCTCTTATTATCAAGGTTTTTGAAAAATAAAGTCATGTGATTCTTCTTTCCCCAAACCTCTCCATTTTCTACCATGCATTCAAGCTTTCTTCTGTCCTTGCCTTTTTTAGAACATACTTAATACTAAAAGGGCCTGAAGGAAAAGATTAAAAATGTCCATTATTTTTCAAGAGTCAGTGTTTCTCGAGGCCTTCCTGATTCCCAGGTGCAGAGCTAGGTGGGCTTTGGTCTTACAAAAAGAAAAAGACAGACTTTCTAAAAAATTTCCCTGTTGGTGCCTTTTTGGCAAACTCATAAACAGATCATTTCAAACCAGTGTGACATCTCAAATCTAAGGTTTGAGCATTTCTACAGAAGCACTGAAAATGAAGTAACTAATTCTGCTCAGAAAGAATTAGGAAAAGGAGATATGAGATGCAGAAAAGCTTTCAACAGGAGGCAGCACACACCTCTGTGTGTTTTTTTTAAATTTTCCTACAACAAAATATCTCAATATCAGAAAACATATATGAGTAAATAGATTTATGTTTCATTCATTTTCTTTTACAGTCAGATAAGAAAACAAATGAATTTTCTTCATTTGACTTTAGGCTTGAATATAATTTCATAAATTTGCTGGATCTCCAGTAGGTACCTTCCCAGTCATCTGGCTCTGGGAGAAGAGAAGCATAGGTTGCAGCTATTTCAAGCCCGAGTGCAGGGAGCCCCGCCCACTCTGCCACAGGAAGACCCGCTCACATTCTGGTGGTACTTCTGTGACTGGGCGAGCACCTAGGAGAGGTAGATGTGTTATTGCAAAGAGACTCCTCCACTTATTTGTCTGAACTCTCAGCATTCAGAATATTGGGCCTAGCAAAGAATCTTACTTAAAAGAGAGAGAGAGAGAGCTATTTATTTCCCTTGCAAACCATGAAACAGAGCTTTATAGACCACTTACCATTTCCTTTAAAATCTCCTTTGGTTAGATATTTAGGGTTTCTCTGTGAGGTAGCTAGGACAGAATTTATTATTCCCACTTTCCAGATGGGTTTCTGAGACCCATTAAGATTCAAGGATTTATTGTAACTAGACAAGTCTTGTAAAACCAGGCCTTGAATCATCAGGCTACAAAGTCAGAGTTTATTATGTTCCTTATTTCTAGATTTGGCTGATGTAGGCTTCCCTGGTGGCTCAGACAGTAAAGAATCGCCTGCAGCGGGAGACCTGGGTTTGATTCCTGGGTTGGGAAGATCCCCTGGAGAAGGAAATGGCAACCCACTCCAGTATTCTTGCCTGGAGAATCCCATGGACAGAAGAGCCTGGTGGGCTACAGTCCATGGGGTCGCAGAGAGTCGGACACAACTGAGTGACCAAGAAAACAGTGTCTCTTTCTCTCACACAACATTCATATTCATATACATATACAACATTCATATTCCCACACACTTCATGACAACCTCAATTCTTTTGTCTTTAATACCATCAAACCTTTCAATAGTTCATAATGTCTGAAGCAGCTTACATACTGGACAATATTAGGTAATTAGACAAATTATAAATACATCATGTTCAAATATGTTTGAAAAAATAAATACAACTTTTGTTCATTGGTTCATTCATTTACCACTTGCCCATTCTCCTATGTATTCTCCTATAGGAGAGAATTTGCTCCAGATACTGGGCAGACACACATGAATAAATCAAAGTCTGTACCCTTGAGGAGCTGCCATTTGAGTTAAAGATATAAATAAAAATATGTTTCTATAAATGCAATTTTAGGAATTCAGATAAAGTGCCATGGGTTAAGACTTAAGCAAAAAGACAAGGAGTAAATAGGATCTTAAGGGCATTTTTCAGATGAATAAAGGACAAGGGCATTCTGGAATGAAATAAGAGGGTGTCTAAAGATACAGAGGTTAAGTGTGTGGATTGCTCACCAGGTGTGAAAAGCATGGTATTTTGAATCCTGATTCCAAGAGGTTGTAACAGCAAATATTTTCCATAAGATAAAATAAATTATATAACCCACAACTGCATTCAAGCCTAAAACAGATCACATTAATGACAGCAGGTATGTTCTGTTTAAATTGTTCAAACTAGTCAAATGAATTTCTTTCTTAATGAAGATTGCCTTGGGCATTTGCCTCCAGAGATTTTGTCTCTTTCACCACTCTGAGACAGAAGCCCATATATTAAGATTTCCTGGTTGTTGATAAAGCCTGACATCTTTCAGAGTATATAAAACAGTACATAAACATTACTTTGTCAAAATTAGATTCGATTGTCACTTCTCTCTGAACTAACTTCCCAGAAATTTATTTTCATTACAATTCTAGAGGAATTTTTATTTATATGAAAAGAGTATTTCTCAATAGACGCACCGGGAAATTTATAAGCGAGAAAATGTGGTTACTTAACAGATTTTTTAATGATAGTTTATTTCAAGAGACAATCTTATCAAATTGTTGCCACATACTTTCCTCCCCATTTTCAAAAGCTTGCATTATTTTTGTTTCATGTATAGCCAGTGCCTTGATTAAAGTTTTATTGTACATTATATTTTAATAAGGAAAAGAAATAGTGTTATAAAGAGAATATTTATGATGGCCTTTAAGTTTTTCTTTAAGTTCTCATAATGCTTATAATGATGAAATACAAAATGTCCAGGCATAGGAACTACCCCAACTCAGCTCTTGTCACGTGATCCTTTGTCCTTGTCACACTTCTGACTGAGACAAGGGAAAAAACTAATTGTGATAAAAAAATATTTGTAGTGTAATTCCTTTAAATATACATTATTACAAAAGGACTGGGGTTTAAAAGTACTCAATAGGAACTAACTAATGGGAAGGACAAGATCATATTGTTTAAATTTAGGTCATATTTTATTTTGTTACTTGAACCTATACCTTTTCATATGAGTATACTGGCCAACACAACTGAATCTAATGTAAAACGGGAGTTAGAATAATATGTGAATTTTTGATTCATGGTATGGTGTGGTTAGAGTAAAAACTGATGTCTTATTGAGATCCATTTTTATGGAGATTTTCCCAAAAAAATCTCCATTTTACAGAGATTTCTGGAACGAAGACATGAATACCCAAAACCATTGATTCCTGGATGCAAGAAAAGCAGCATTATGAAGCTGGGAATTGGATTAGTGTCTCTCTCAATTGACCACAGTTCAATGAGTTAGTAGAGATAAAAGAAGACAGAGATATATATATTAGGGTAATGAGATGATTACTGTCTCCCACATTTTACTACAGTAGCTTTGTCCAACAGCTGGTGATTTTATATTCATTCAATTGCCCTTGTTGCCCGCCAGGAAACAACTGTAGCCTGCCAGGCTCTTCTGTCCGTGAGATTTCCCAGGCAAGAATACTGGAGTGGGTTGCCATTTCCTTCTCCAGGGCATCTGCCTGACCCAGGGATCAAACCTGGGTCTCCTTTATTGCAGACAGATTTTTTATTGACTGAGTTACGAGGAAGGCATTGCTAATTTGATTGGACTCAGCTATATACAAACGTTCACTGAACATATATACTAATGGATAGGTTTCTTAGACCCTACATCAGAAATAGGAGCTCTAGTCTCTCAAGAAGTTCTTGTTTCCTTGTGGTCAGTGAGCGCGTGCTGGTCAATCTCTCTATATTTAAAGTGTGTGTATGTGTTAATTTCCTATAACTGGGGTCCTAGTAAGACAGTGTTTGCTCTGGAATCTCACTTTGAATATAGATGCATATCATCTGTCTGGCTATAATGTAATATTGGTTTCCCATCTGGCTATTCTTTTCCCTCTCTGTACAATTTTACCCACCTGGAACTCACTAGTTATGATATAAAGGGGGTGAATTAGGGTATGGGAACTTCACTATGTCTTATGTTTTCAAAAATGTAAAGAATTAGATACCCAGAGGAACTAAATTGGCAAAGCACAGAAGCACAGACACAAGCCTGCATGTACACATTGATAAACACCCTGACTACCGTTATAAAAATTGATCATTTCATTATTATTAAAAATAAGAACTTCAGTTAATTAACAGCCTCATAAAGAAAATCACAAGGCCCAAACTGGGTGAAAATACTTTCAACGTCTATTAATCAACAAAAGAAGAGTGTACAGAATACATAAAGAATACCATAATATCAATAAGGGAATGATAACATGAATAAATGAACAAAACTATGAACAAGCTTTTAAGAGAATAAATATTGATGGCCAACAAATAATTAAAGTTCAACCTCATTAACAAAATGACTGCATAGAAGATTGATATGTAAACATCAATTGCTATTATATCAGTTCAGTTCAGTTGCTCCGTCTAGTCCGACTCTTTGTGACCCCATGGACTGCAGCATGCCATGCTTCCATGTCCATCACCAACTCCTGGAGCTTGCTCAGACTCATGTCCATTGAGTCAGTGATGCCAACCAACCATCCCATTCTCTGTTCTCCCCTTCTCCTCCTGCCCCCAATCCCTCCCAGCATCAGGGTCTTTTCAAATGAGTCAGTTCTTTGCATTAGGTGGCCAAAGTATTGGAGTTTCACCTTCAGCATCAGTCCTTCCAATGAATATTCCAATGGTTTCCTTTAGGATGGACTGATTGGATCTCCTTGCTGTCCAAGGGACTCTCAAGAATCTTCTGCAACACCACAGTTGGAAAGCAACAATTCTTTGGTGCTCAGCTTTCTTTATGGTCCAACTCTCACATCCAGGATTTGTGTACAAAGATATTTACTTTGATAGTACTCTCTCAACTTTACTTTATCACATGAATGCCCATTTTCATCATAAAAACACACAAAATCTTCTACACTATGTCCCTAAAATAAAGATAATATAAATTAACATAGGGCTTCCATGGTGGCTCAGACAGTAAAGAATCTGCCTGCAATGCAGGAGACCTGGGTTTTCTGTCCCTGGGTTGGGAAGATTCCCCTGGAGGAGGACATGGCAACCCACTCCAGTATTCTTGCCTGGAGAATCCCTATGGGCAAAGGAGCCTGGCGGGTTACAGTCCATGGGGTCGCAAAGAGTCGGACATGACTGAGCAACTCAGCACACACACATAAATTAATGAAAATATTATGTAAATATCATAGAAAAGGGGGAAAGGAGGTTAACAAGAAGCTAAAAAGTGAAAATTTCAAAATACATGGGACTGGGCTACTCTGGTACCTTAGTGGTAAAGAATCTGCCTGCCAATGCAGGAGACACAGGTTCGATCCCTGATCTGGGAAGATCCCACATGCCTATATGGAGCAACTAAGCCTGTATGCCACAACTATTGAGCCTGTGTTCTAGAGCTCAGGCGCTGCAACCACTGACCCCTATGTGCCTAGAGGCTGTGCTCTGCAACAAGAGAAGCCGTGGCAATGGGCAATGAGAAGCCCCATCACCAGAACTAGAGAGTAGCCCCTGTTTGCTGCAACTAGAGAAAAATCCTCACAGCAACGAAGACAAGACCTAGCACAGCCAAAATTAAATAAATAAAATTAAAAATTAAATGCACAGTACTATATCTGAAACAACAGTTGATAAAATTTGAAGGCAAAACCTAAAAAGAGAATTCAGAAGAGGTCATTCTGCCAGTGATATGATTACATTTACAGCACTCTGACGTTCTAATTTGATCCATAAATAGACCTTAAACATACAGAGGAGTGCATTGTTAGCAGCATATTCCTTAAATTATCTTCTATGAGACTTGGGTAGAAACTACAAATTATACATCAATAGTACTCCTGTAGTCAGAGTTTAAATTGCAGTAATAATATTGCTGATTAAGGTCATTTATCTAAGTTCTGGAAATCTGGCGAGCAGGGACAGACTTTGCATTATTGAAATTAAAGAGTGCTCTCATCTGGTACTCTCATGGAAATAAAAGTGCACTTTATCTTTGCATAGAGTTGGGCCCAACCAAGGTCAGCCAGTAAAAGATTTCCTCAAGAAAGTGCCTTAGTTACCAGCCCCCAGGACCAATCCTGTATTCAACTGCAAATTCTCAACACAGATTATAGCAGAGACAATTTTGGCCTAAAGAAAACCCCACTCAAAGCAGGTGTTACCAGCTATCCTTCAAGACAAGAGGAAACTTTAGCAGTGATTCAGCAGAGAGAATATCACATTTAAAGCAAGAAGCACTCCTGAATGACTCAGTTGTATAACGTACCCTTGGCATTTGATTTCATCTACTGCAGAGTTAGTTAATATTGATATTTTATGTTGGGGAATATTTTCAACACAGATTTTTTTTTCTTTCAACAGTTAATTTTGAGTGCTTTCTTCTGACAAGTGTTAGAAAGTAGAGTGTTTTGTATCTCAGAGCCAGTTCCTGTTTAAGATAATGTGGCTCTGTTCAATGACATCTTCTGTAGGTATACAAAAAGCATATAGATGCTGCCTTGGTAGAGGGCAGAGACTAGGATTTCAACTTCTGTCTCTTCAAAAAGGAAGTGAAAACCTTATATAAAAAGATATAGCTGTTTAAAGTTTGTGTTTCCTGGAAATAGAACTGCCATATGACCCAGCAATCCCACTTTTGGGCATACACACTGAGGAAACCAGATCTGAAAGAGACACGTGCACCCCAATGTTCATTGCAGCACTGTTTATAATAGCCAGGACATGGAAGCAACCTAGATGCCCATCAGCAGATGAATGGATAAGGAAGCTGTGGTACATATACACCATGGAATATTACTCAGCTGTCAAAAAGAATTCATTTGAATCAGTCCTAATGAGATGGATGAAACTGGAGCCCATTATACAGAGTGAAGTAAGCCAGAAAGATAAAGAACATTACAGCATACTAACACATATATATGGAATTTAGAAAGATGGTAATGATAACCCTATATGCAAAACAGAAAAAGAGACACAGAAATACAGAACAGACTTTTGAACTCTGTGGGAGAATGTGAGGGTGGGATGTTTCAAAAGAACAGCATGTATACTATCTATGGTGAAACAGATCACCAGCCCAGGTGGGATGCATGAGACAAGTGCTCAGGCCTGGTGCACTGGGAAGACCCAGAGGAGTCGGGTGAAGAGGGAGGTGGGAGGGGGGATCGGGATGGGGAATAAGTGTAAATCTATGGCTGATTCATATCAATGTATGACAAAACCCACTGAAATGTTGTGAAGTAATTAGCCTCCAACTAATAAAAAAATTAAAAAAAAAAAAAAAAAAGATATAGCTGCTTTATCAAATACTCATATTGATGCTGGCAGAAATTACTAGTTATACAAGGGGTAATTTTGTTACTGTAGTTTCCAGATGTAGAAGATAAAAATATAGTTTGTCCAGTTAAATTTGCATTTCATATTACCAACAATTAATTACTTGGCATAAATATGACCCAAGAATCAAGTATTGCTCAGGACATTAAAATATTATTTGTTGTTGGACTGACATTCAAATTTAACATGGAGTCTTATGTTGGGGGAATAAGGGACTGGAATCCCTTCGTAAGTGGAGAAATCATATAAAAAGCTTAGTTATTTGATCTTAGCTTTAAGAGGCTCAATGTTGCCAAATACTTGTCCATCTATTACAGGGGCCAGGGGAGAACAAGAGAGCCAACCAGAGAAGACAAAAATGAGACCAAATGCTTCTCTCAAACTTTAACATGAACAAGAATCACCAAAGCTCTTGTTAAAATGTGTAATAAAGTGCTGTTTTGAATAACTGCACCTAACACTGGAGGCAGGAGCAAAGCTTTCTGTTCTGAGAAGGCCAGGAGTTCCGAGGTGGTAGTGGTAACCCTGCTCTCCTGAGAAGTTGGCATGGATCATTTTTCAGGTTCAGGGATGAGGATGTTCCTATTCAAACTGGCCAGGCTCTCTAGTGGGAAGTACCTTTGATTTCCTCACCCAACCACTTCTACAAGGCGCTAAGATACCCCAGGGTTTAGCCTTGTAGAGATGAGGTGGTGGAAATTCCAACCAGAGTGGGCCAGTGCCAGCAGGTTCAAGACCTCAGGGAGGAATGAATGCTTGCTGGGGTCTCCCATAAAGAGACAGAAAGGAAAGTGAGGCAAATGCTTTTACCAGGGTGAACCATCTCACAAATAATGCAGAGTCTCCTCATTGGAAATCACCTACTGCTTCTGGAGGCCATGTCCAGGGCACTGTGGTGGGGCTGAATAATCCCACCTACTATTCCCATTTCCCAGTCCCAGAGGATCACACCACTGCTGGGGGCACCAGCCCCAGGAGCTCTAGTTACAGCGAGCAGCCTCATCTCTATCTTGTGCACCGGAGTCATTGTGCCCGCTCCCACATTTTCTGATTCACAGTCAGGGAGGCCCACTGGTCCTCCCTACTTTCTCTGCAATTTACTTTTGCTTTTGTGGCCACCCTAGTTTAACCCCTTAAATGTGGAACTTGAAAAAGGATTGGTTCCTGCCCTTTAGGAAAACCTTGGGCCCCTCAGGCAAATCAATCTGCCTTATCTCTACAGCCCAGAGCTACAAAAACAGAGGCTGATGTAGCACGTGCCAAGTTATTTGCAAATGTGTCATTTAAATATAGCACAATACAAAAATAAAAGTCTTTATGCATTGTGCTGCTCAATAACCTCCAGAGGACAAAGATCAGATTCAAAGGATGAAAAAATTAGTCAAGTAAAATTGTACCCTTTGCACATGATTTTAAAGTTAGTAAGATCAAGACATAATTGGGAATACTTAAGATAATAAAATATCTCCTACTAATAAGATGATAAAGAACGAAAATGTTAAAGAAAAGAATTTTTAAAAATATGAGAAAATGTTTTCTAAAAACCTTCAGGAGCATAAACCAAAACGCAGGAAGCAAACCCAATAAATCTAGGTTATATCAAAATCAAGGCGCTCTCATTGGAATGATGCAAAAGTAATTAAGACAAAGCATGGAAGAGGAATGGGATGGGTGGAAATGGGGTTGGATCAAGATTTCTCCACATGAACTTGTTTTATATTATTTTCATTTTCGAACTATGTGAATTTATTACATATTCAAAATAGAATAAACATTTAAAAATTGAAAAAGAATCTTGCTTAATGAAAAAAGCATGGGCAAAGTTAATGGAACCTGCAATGAGATACTTGCTGGAATTCTGAAAAACATCTGACAAAATTCTATGACTCACAAATTTTACTCCTAGGCATAAATCCCCTTCCCCATTCTTATATAAATTCATAAAACATGTATGTTGTTAGTACTTAGACATGTCTGTCATACAGTTAATATTGATTATTTGTTGAAGAAAGTAAAATTAATGGTGGCAGGGAACTGGAACTACTTTGAGTAAATCATTTTGGTATTTTTCTTTAGTCACTAAGTCATGTCTGACTCTGCAATCCCATGGATTGCAGCCTGCCAGGCTCCTCTGTCCCTGGGATTTTCCAGGCAAAAATACTGGAGTAGGTTGCTATTTCCTTCTCCAGGGAATTTTCCTGACCCAGGGATTGAACCCATGTCTCCTGCACTGGCAGGAGCATTCTTTACTGTTGAACCACCAGGGAAGATTCGAACCATCATTAAGAGGGTAAATAGTTAAAATGCAGTGGATTTCCATGACTGAGTGCTTTGTAGCATATATATGTGTGCTTAAAAACCTAGAATGAGTGTTAAAATGATAACATTTGTGATATAAAGAAAAGAAAAATAATGAAATATAATTAAATGCCATTTATACTAATTAAAAATAAATTAACCACAAACAATACAGTTTTAAATAAAATATTCAAATAAAAACTCCCAAAAGTATAACTATGAAGAAAGATATATACATATTAAACAAAATGTAATGTTATCTATAAGGAGGGCTGAAGAAAAAAGAGGAAGAGGAGGGGAAAGGGAGGGAGGAAGAAGAACAAAGGAAGGGAGGAAAGAAAAGAAAGAAAAAAGAAAGCAAATCATAGCCATGAATCAAAAAGTATGATTAACTGAATCCTCTTTATTCAAAGTTTAGGGGAAAAATCTGATAGATTAAAGATGGTCACAGATACTTGGCTATTCCTTCCTTTGAGATAGATAGAAAGTCTAAACTCTCTCTCCTTGATTCTATTTGCTTTAATGACTTGCTAAACTAACAGAATGTAGCTGAAGGGACATTCTGGGATTCTCAAGCCTCTCATGAGAATCCTTGCACCTCTGCCCAGGCCCCTTGAAACATTTACTCAAAGGGAAGTCAGCTTCTTTGACAGTTATCTGAGTACCTTTAGACCATTATACTGGAAAGGCCACTGATAAGCACTTCAGCTGAAGCTCTAATACTTTGGCCGCTTGATGTGAAGGGAGACTCATTGGAAAAGACCCTGATGCTGGAAAAGACTGGGGGAAGGATGAAAGGGGGGCAACAAAGGATGAGATGGTTGGATGGCATCATCGACTCAATAGACATGAGTTTGAGCAAAGTCTGGAAGATAGTTAAGGACAGGGTATGCTGCAGTCAGTCCACGGGGTTTCAAAGTGTTGGGCATGATTGAGCGACTAAACAACAACAAGCCCCTCAGTTGACCATCCTACTCAGACCAGCCTTTTAGCCATCATAGGAAGGTGCCAGATATGCAAGAAAAGCCAGCATGGACTCCCCAGACCAACCCACATTACAGTTGAATACTACTGAGTAACTTCAGTCAATGCCACATGGAGCAGAGGAATCACCCTGTTGAGCCCTGCCTGAACTTCTGATCCACAGAATCATGAGATACAATAAAATATTATGTTTTAACCTATTAGGTTTTAGGATAATTTGCATTGCAGTAACAGATAGCAAGAATCAGCACAAAAGAACTGATAATAAAAACTGACTACCAATTTTGGCTTCCCAAGTAGTGCAGTGGTAAAGAATCTGCCTGCCAATGCAGGAGACACAGGAGATGTGAGTTCAATCCCTGGGTTGGGAAGATCCCCTGGAGTAGAAAATGGCAACTCAGTATTCTTGACTGGAAAATCCTGTGGACAGAGGAGCCTGGTGGGTTACATTCCATGGGGTTGCAAAAGGCTGGACATGGCTGAGTACACATGCACACCACCAATTAAAGTCTAGATCTCAAGAATAAAATTATGAAGGCTGAAATACAAAGATAAACAAAATACTATTAAAAATTCTGAAATTGCTTCCTACCCCGAGTCAGAGCTCTTTCAAACTAAGCCTGCCACAATATCCAGTTACAAGCCTACTTAATTTTTTTCTTGTCTGAGAGCAAGGTTCTGATCCTCTTTATTTTTGGCTCTTGCCCCCTGATTCTTGCCCTAATTTAAAAGACCTGAGTCAGTGGAATGTATCCCTCCTTAGTGAGTGCTTCTGAATCATCCTGTTTATATCAACATAATCAGGGAGCAGAAAATGGTCTCATATTTCAAAAGAAGTAGGGGAGCTCCTTGTTTCAGAAGAATATAGAAAGTTATAATTGAACTTAGAGATTATCATTTTCAGCTACTAATTTAAATAAAAAATATTCAATACCTGAGAAACTGTCACTTTCCCAATAAACAAATCTACATGTTTAGATATTAAATTCAAATTCAAGGTTTGTAATTTGCCTTTAAAGCTAGAGTCCTAGAATCCTACATGCCTTTGAAATCCATAAGTAGGAATCAAAGCCTCCATGAATTCCAAACCTATATGAACAAAGTTGTATATTTATGTATCCAACTGGGAATAGTTTTACAGACTTAACAAATTCTCAAAGCAGTCTGTGATCTCTGCCCAGAAATGTATCTTATATAAAAGAAACCGTCATTTTATTATATAAATATTTTGTCACATATATGTTATTTATCAACAATATTTTAATTGATAACCTTTTCATAAATAATAGAATACACACATATTTATATATAAAATACTTGACCCTTGGCTAGTGCATCCTTTTATTATTTTCTTCAGATATTTATTATTTATAATTTGTTAAGTCCTTAGTATGCTTCAGATACAGTTCAGTATCTGTATATAATGTATCTCATTATTGCTCACAAAAATGGAATATGTGAGATAAATGAGATGTCAAAATGAGATTCTGTGTGATAAATATTATAAAATTCCCACTTTATAGATGCAGAAGCTGAGGGATAAAGAGATTATATGACTAGTAAAGTTACAAGTTGTGTAAGCTTACATAGCTACTTCTGGAATATGACTTACTTCTGTATACCTGTTTGCATTATTTGATCAAAAATATTGACATATTTTCTCTATTAATGTTTTAATTTATAGAGAAATTGAAAGAATGAGAAGAAATAGCATTTATTGGTTATATTTAACTAAAAAAAATTAAAAGATGGTAGAATAAAAGAAGCTGGAAGCAAGTATGGGAAAATAGGGGTCACTTGGCAAGGATCATGGGTTAGGAGAAAGGAAGAAAGGCTGACAATGGAAAACATCACCAAAGCTCCACCACGGGAAACAGCTACTATTTTTTCAAGTCTGTCTTATCCAGATTTGGTGCCCTTCATCATGATGTGGCCAAGCTGGCTCTTGAGTTATAACCCTAGGATATCATTCTTCTCTTCCATTTCCACTCCTCCCTGGCCTAAAATCACCTACTTTAGACCCCAGCATTCCCTCTCATCTTACATTACCTGGACAAATCTTAAGCACAATACATTTATGACACTAGTGGCTAATACCTTTTCCCTAAGATGATTCTCCACTTACTGTCTTTCCCACCTACATAATAAGGATTTTCCTGAGAGACCAATAAATACCAGAAGAAAATGGGAAACCAAAACATCAAGTGACTCTTACTGGAAAATATTCTACAGGGAAAAACCATGCTTTCAATGTTAATGTCCCCAGGAGTCTGAATTCAGATGAAGCTAGCAATCAAATTTAGAATCTTGGATGACACAGGTTTGCGCAGATAAATATCTGGGTTTTAGTACCAGAGTGAGATGGCATCTGGAAGTAGAAGTAAAGAAAGAGCCTTCTTCAACCTCTCTGGTCTATCCTAGGACTGGCTAGACTGGCTGCTGAAAGATAAGAAAGCTGTAGAGATAGAGTGAAGAAGGTTTACCATTGGGAACACCAGGATTTTTACAAATAAAATACAGTTTTTATGGTATGACTTGTATTAGACCATGCATTTTGGTTTTTCCCACATACCCACCAACCTTCTCTATTGCTCTTTACTGACATCCATGATGAAAAAGACTTCTGTAAGTACATTATGGCATCTTACATAAACATTTATGGACAACATTCCAATGGTACAAGCACTTGGAAGCCTGCCAAGAAGACCATCCCTCACTGCTTTTTTTCTTGTTCACTGCTTTGTTAATAAAATACAGTGATTCTAAACATGAGAAAGTCAAATGAAAGAAAACAGAGCCAAGTAGATGCTAGAGTAGAGCTTTCCAGGAAGTGATTCTGAGCCAGTCAGTTATCAACATGGCAGCCACTTTCTCTTAGGCATTGACAATCCACATCAACAGTGACTACACCACATAAGGGCTTCCCTGGTGGCTTGGAGGTTAAAAAAATATGCCTGCCAATGCAGGAGACATGGGTTCAATTCTTGGGTCAGGAAGATCCCCTGGAGTAGGAAATGGCAGCCCACTCCAGGAATACTCCAGTATTCTTGCCTGGGAAATCCATGAACAGAGGAGCCTGGTGAGCTAAGGTCCATGGGGTCGCAAAATAATTGGGCACGACTTAGTGGCTAAACAACTACTACTACTACTGCTCCATATCAATGCTGCTTCTGATAAAATTATGCAAAAAGCCTATTTGTTAAACGGGTATCCTGCCTTTTCAGGAATCATTTCCCCTTTCCTTTGGAAAGCCCTCCCCATGTCTCCTTTTCATCCTGGCCGGTATCCATTGTTCAGCATTCATTCCTTTCAACAAATAGATGCAAAGCTCTCTTCACTCATAACCACAATTCAATTCAATTCAGTCACTCAGTCATGTATGACTCTCTGCAACTCCATGGAGCGCAGCATGCCAGGCTTTCCTGTCCATCACCAACTCCTGGGGTTTACTCAAAATCATGTCCATTGACTCAGTGATGCCATCAAATCATCTCATCCTCTGTCTTCCCCTTCTCCTCCTGCCTTTAATCTTTCCCAGCATCAGGGTCTTTTCAAATGAGTCAGTTCTTCGCATCAGGTGGCCAAAGTACTGGAGTTTCAGCTTCAGCATCAGTCCTTCTCAATGAATATTCAGGACTGATGTCCTTTAGGATGGACTGGGTGGATCTCCTTGCTATCGAAGGGACTCTCAAGAGTCTTCTCCAAAACCACAGTTCAAAAGCATCAATTTTTTGGCACTCAGCTTTTTTTATAGTCCAACTCTCACATCCATACATGACTACTGGAAAAACTGTTGCTTTGACTAGGCCTTTCTTGGCAAAGTAATGTCTCTGCTTTTTAATATGCTGTCTAGGTTGGTCATAGCTTTCCTTCCAAGGAGCAAGTGTCTTTTAATTTCATGGCAGCAGTCACCATACCCAGTGATTTTGGAGCCCCCAAAAATAGCCTGTCACTATTTCCACTGTTTCCCCATCTATTTGCCATGAAGTGATGGGAACAGATGCCATGATATTAGTTTTCTGATAGCTGAATTTTAAGACAACTTCTTCACTTTCCTTTTTCACCTTCATCAAGAGGCTCTTTTCTTCACTTTCTGCCATAAGTGTGGTGGCATCTGCCTATCTTAGGTTATTGATATTTCTGCCAGCAGTCTGGATTCCAGCTTGTGCTTCATCCAGCCTGGCATTTCACCTGATGAACTCTGCATGTAAGTTAAATAAGCAGGGTGACAATATACGGCCTTGTGTACTCCTTTGCCTATTTGGAACCAGTCTGTTGTGCCACATCCAGTTCTAACTGTTGCTTCTTGACCTGCATTTCTCAGATTTCTAAGGAGGCAGGTCACATGGTCTGGTATTCACATCTCCACAATTTGTTGTGATCCACGCAAAGGCTTTGGCATAGTCAATAAAGCAGAAGTAAATGTTTTTCTGGAACTCTCGTGCTTTTTTGATGATCCAACAGTTGTTGGCAATTTGGTCTCTGGTTCCTCTGCCTTTTCTAAAACAAGCTTGAACATCTGGAAGCTCACGGTTACCTACTGTTGAAGCCTGGCGTGGAAAATTTTGAGCATTACAGTGTGAGATGAGTGCAATTGTGTTGTATTTGAGCATTTTTTGGCATTGCCTTTCTTTGGGATTGGCATGAAAACTGACCTTTTCCAGTCCTGTGGCCACTGCTGAGCTTTCCAAATTTGCTGGCATATTGAGTGCAGCAGCTTCACAGGATCATCTTTTAGGATTTGAAATAGCTCAACTGGAATTCCACCAGTACCACTAGCTTTGTTCATAGTGATGCTCCCTAAGGCCCACTTGACTTCACATTCCATTATGTCTGGCTCTAGATGAGTGATCACACCATCATGGTTATCAGGGTCATGAAGATCTTTTTTGTATAGTTCTATGTATTCTTGCCACTTCTTCTTAGTATCTTCTGCTTCTGTTAGGTCCATACCATTTCTGTCCATTAATGAACGCATCTTTGTATGAAATGTTCCCTTCGTATCTCTAATTTTCATGAAGAGATCTCTAGTTTTTCCCATTGTAATGTTTTCCTTTATTTCTTTGCATTGATCACTGAGGAAGCCTTTCTTATCTCTCCTGGCTATTCTTTGGAACTCTGCATTCAAATGGGTGTATCTTTCCTTTTCTCCTTTGCCTTTTGCTTCTCTTCTTTTCACAGCTATTTGTAAGGCCTCCTCAGACAGTCATTTTGCCTTTTTGCATTTCCTTTTCTTGGGGATGGTCTTGATCACTGCCTCCTGTACAATGTCAAGAACCTCTATCCATAGTTCTTAGTTCTTCAGGAACTCTATCAGATCTAATCCCTTGAATCTACTTGTCACCTTCACTGTACAATCATGAGGGATTTGATTTAGGTCGTACCTGAGAAGTCTAGTGGTTTCCCCTACTTTCTTCAATTTAAGTCTGAATTTGGCAATGATTGGCAATAATAATTGGCAGTACTAATAATGAATTGGCAATAATAATAATGATCTGAGCCACAGTCAGCTCCCAGTCTTGTTTTTGCTGCCTGTATACAGCATCTCTATCTTTGGCTGCAAAGAATATAATCAATCTGATTTCAGTATTGACCATCTGGTGATGTCCATGTGTAGAGTCTTCTCTTGTGTTGTTGGAAGAGGGTGTTTGCTATGACCAGTGTGTTCTCTTGGCAAGACTCTATTAGCCTTTGCCCTGCTTCATTCTGTACTCCCAGGCCAAATTTGCCTGTTACTCCAGGTGTTTCTTGACTTTCTACTTTTACATCCCAGTCCCCTGTAATGAAAAGGACATTTTGGGGGGGTATTAGTTCTAGAATGTCTTGTAGGTCTTCATAGAACTGTTCAACTTAAGCTTCTTCAACATTGCTGGTAGAAGCATATTCTTGGATACTGTGATATTGAATTGTTTGCCTTGAAAATGAAGCACACTGGATAAAAACAATTGCTAAAAGTAAAACTCTTATTTTCCAGAGAATTTGTGTTGTTATGCTAAAGAAGATCTACTTTCAAGGGCATTAGATTGTAAATTATTAGGATGCTAAGGTAATCCATCATTAAAATTGAATATTTGATAGGCAAGTATGTGGCTATGATTTTGCTTTCTTGTTTTTTGTTTTACTTTTGCAAGGAACTATTAAAAAAAACACAGTTGAGCACATCTGGAAAGTTTACACTAGATAGTTCATTATTGGATCTAGGAAAGACTGTAGTTTTCTTTCTAATTCTCTAAAAATTATCCTTTCTTCTCACTTTCAAAAGATTGTATTTAACTAGGTAACTCCAGAATTAAACTCATATTTTATGTAAAATAGCAAAAGATGATGATAACATAGGAATTAGGCAAAGATGACCCTCCAGAACACCTAATCCAGGGGCCTTAGCCTGAGAGTATTAGAAATAAGAAATCTGCAATGTGTAATCACATGACAACCAATTTATGACGTAACTATTGCTGAGTGTCGGAGTGATTCCCTCAAATCAGTTAAGAATGGGAATTGAAATGAGATGTAACTGACTATATAATTTTTAAGGTGTTCAGTTTTAAGTACTTTAAAGTTAAATAATGAAGTTAGGGAACTCTGAAGATGACAAGATGAAAGTAGGTATGATAAAACCTCTGTATGCACCTGAATCATGTTTGATTCATATTTAATGTTTTTACATCAAGCAAAAACTCTCAGCCAACTCCTGACAGTAAAAACCCACACATCTTACACAGGGGTTCTTGACCATTTATACCAATTTAAAAACACTGAAACTTTTTACTTTGACTGTTGGAACAAGTCATAAGGATATGGATACTAATCATGATCCATCCAATCCAACTGGGGTAGAATTTTCTAATTGGAAACTTCAGAATAATAAATTGGTTGCATACAAACACACACGCATTAGACAAAGGCTATGTGACACTTAGTTGGAACAGGGAGCAAAGTCTAATGCCTGAGTAAGTTTGGTATCTAAACCCTAGAAGGCAGTGATTAGTCTGTGAACAGATCTTCACTAGAACTTGCTACATTTATTCACTCTAGAAATACTTTGAACTTGCCCAGATTTGATATTAATAAAATTATTTAAGGGGTTAGTTTTCTGAAATAGTTGTGAATTGCTAATCAAAGATCCTGAAATACAATGATCCACCCTTAGTGTTCAATATCAATATTTTGGCAAGATTCAATAAACATTATTTATATCACCTGTTTATTAATTTTATGAACTATGAATACAATTCAAGACACTAGGCAAGAATTACTGTATTGGGAACTGATATAATCATATTAATAGCTTTAAAATCAGAAATTTTATGGTGGATACTTTTATTTATGTCCCATGGATAAAGATGATAATATTTTACATAATGAGAGTTATCTCATCTGACATTTCTGCTCATGTTTATTGCCCAGAGAGATCACTGACCACTTAAAAAAAAAAACATGCATTTTACTCAACTCAAACCTAAATCATTCAACAAATATTTATGGGGCACCTAAAATGTATTAGACTTGGGAGAGACTGTTTTCACACACACATACACAGAAAAAAACCATAAATGCCATAAAGAAGAAAACAGAATTTACACAAACAGATTCTTTTTCAAAAATTTTTTAAAATATATTTTTGTATATCAATTGAATTACAGCATATGTAGTAGTTTGGGAGAAAACCCTTTCCATGTATATAACAGACAGAAGATTAATTACCAGAATACATATCTAAAAAGAACCATAGATATCCAAAAGTAAAGTGAACAAGAGGTATGGAATGGAAAGAGGAAATCCAAATAACAAAAAGTGGCAGTATACTTTCATTCCTTGTAAAAGTGTGGGAAGAGAAAGTGCATATATATGAAAATATATATCCAGATGTAAATAAATGTAGGTATATATGTAGACTCAGATAAATATACATGAAAAAAAGAAGTATTGAGGATCTGAAATGTTGATAGTATAGAATAAGTGCTCAAGCACTGTTGGTGAAAGTGATAACGGCTTCAGTTTTTTTGGATGGAAGTTTTGAAAATATCTACCAAAATATAAATTTACATATCCATTGACCCAATAAATCTACTTCTATGCATATATCTAGTCAATAATAACAGAAATATCTAATGCTAACTGATATCTAATACTAGTTGTGAGCCACTATTCTAAGTGATTTATGTATCTTTTTTCATTAGTTTCAAAAATCTCTGAGGATGGCCATATTATTATAAATCCCACTTGATAATAAGGAAAGTAAGTACAAAGAGCTTAAGTAAACACAGTGGGGTTACATGGAACCAAGATTTGAACTAACCCAGGCAATCTGCCTCCAGCACTCTCTTTCTTAATGCTGTTACATTGTTCAGAATTAACCTCCCAAGTTCATCAAAATGTTATTTCAATAATGTTTTTGGAATTTTTTATAACAGCAAACAACTGATAATGCTGTATATTGCTATGATTGGATAAGCTTTGATATATATTATATTACAATTTAGCCACAGAGTCAAATGAGACAATCTTTTGTGAATTAAACATAAAATATTGAAGAACATATTCAGTTAAAAAAGGAAATGAAAATAGTACTCATTATATGATCTTATTTACTTATATATGTGTGTATATGTATGTATATTCATGCAAATGCATAGGAAAAGGATTTGAAGGAAGGCTGACAGGGGTGGTGATGAAAACATTTTATTTGCATCTGACATATACAATTTTTAAAAATATGAGCTCAATGAACGCTACATACAAATGGAACCAAACAAACACATTAAAAAAATAACAGAAACAGTTCCTTTATAGCTTAATGGAGGGAAAAAAAAGTCCTTTAAAAATGCGTAAATGCTACAACAGAGGAAGTACCTGGAACCATTGGAGCTCTTGGGGGGGAATTATATCAAATTTGATTCATGGATGATGATGGTATTTTAGGCGGAGGTGGCAGCATTCATTCATTCATTAACTACTGTTTTAGACATATGCAAAGACCTAAAAGTGGCAGGAAGTGTGTTGAGCTTTGCTTCTAAATATGGTTCTACATGGTTGGTATGTGGACTGCTAGGGTTGAAAGTATAGGGTGAAAAGTTAACTAAATCACATAGGGCCTTGTTGGCCATGTTCTAAACTTTTGACTTTGTGTTAAGGTGAGTGAGAGATCAAAGTTTATGAAGGTTCTCTAGCAGCACTGTAGGAGTGAGTGAAATGTGGGCAAGTTTTGAGGCAGGGAGAGCCATCAGGACAATCAAGAAGTTATCAGGATGCAAGATGCGTGTGAAAATGAAGATAACTGGACTAGAGAGAACTTAGTAAGTAGAATGGAAAGAACTTGAAGATTCATTTGACTTTGAAGTTTCTGAGTGAGGAAGAGGAAACTAGGAAAATGTAAACAGTTTTTATAAGTATCCCCTTCAATTCTTGTCTGTATGTTCCTCATGTACTAAGTACTTAATATTTTCCATTTAAACTAATTAACTGTGACGATCTAGGCAGTTCATTGTTTAAAGGCAAAGACAATATTTTTTCCATGTCCCTTTTCCTGGCACAGTGCAAATCAAGAACTTAATAATTCTCATCAGATGAAGATAGAAGCAAAGCAGGATCATTATTATAAAAATACAAATAAATACACATGAAATACTAGTAACAATACCAACAATAAAAACTGACCAGTGATTGGCTACAGTGAGGAAAAGCAGTTGTCTGTCCACTACACCAACAATATTGAATACAAGTGTCATCATTTACTTCAACATTTAGCATTTCAAGGGATCGCAGAGGCATATAAATTATGTGTTGTTACGATACAGTATATCAAAATGATTGAGAATTTCCTCCTCATAATATCATATTCACTCAGTGATACCATGGTTGGTACTGATGAAAAAGCACTTAATAAGTAACAAAAATTCAAAATTCATAGGTACAAATGTATTTTCAGAAGTGCCACACTATTTTCAGATGTGTTCATGTTAACTCAACCCAAAACTGATACACATGGATTATTTAAAAAGAAAACAAAAAAAACCCTGCATGCTGCACATTTTGCTGGAAACATCAAAACCTGTGCTTATGATATCAGCCAGAAACTACATTTTTATGAATTATAAAAGAAATTAGGCCCTACACTCAAAGGGCTGGTTATTAAATATTGTTATCTTTTAAACAAATCAGCATGCTGAAAACATTTGTATTTTCAGATACAAATTTCAAGAGATAGAAATGAACGTGGACCTTAAAGTTTAATAAAAGATCCAAAGATGCTATTAACAAAGATTACCTTTGATGAGCTGATTTTTCCAAAGTATTTTAAAAATGTTAACACTAGAGAGTTAACTTTCAAAATAAGTTCAACAAACCTTCTTTGAATGTGTGGTTTCTGTTTACATGGATGGAATACAGATGAAAATACTACAATAATGTCAAGGAAAGTAAGCTGCTTTCCCAGTTACATATAAATATCTTTGTTTGGGAATCTTTACCATTTTATTTTCAATTTGTGCTCAAAATAAGAGCAGAGCAGCCCATTAAGAAAAGGAAGAAGAACAACTGGAGGTTATATAAGGACAGCTGCTTCTAATCACATGTCAATTGATACCCAGTTAGAAATCTACCTCTCCAAAGAAAGAAAATCAATATTTATAGAACAGCAAGCATGTCAAATATATAGTCAGTGCTGTGACTCCACTCTATTAAAGTTCTTAAGCTTTTTACCTGTGACCAATAGGGGGAAAAAAATGTTGCCATTTATAAAGGGATGTTCTGTGTAGAGTGGTTTCTGCTTACATCAGATCACTTCAAAGGATTTGCCAGGACAATCAGATTGGCTCAAGCTGAAACAGCCCAATTACTAGTAAGAACCGCCTCAGGCTTTAAAAGCCTACAGGGCTTTAAAAATCGATGATGCTATAGTATTTGCATCCTTAAAAAGACAGCCGAAAAGCAAACTAAACAAATGCTGAAAATGCAGGCCTCAACACTGTTTCAAAGTATTGCTTCTCTTCATTCATATATCCTTTAAGGGGACATAATTAGACATTGCAACTCTATCAATATTGCCAAAGGGTAATGGGCATACGGAAGACAGTCAGGACATAGAGTAAATATTTTGAAAAAAACAAGTAAAAGTAATTCATACTTGTATCTATTTATATGTCTCCTTTTAACGTTAAATTATTGGGGGTCATGAGAAAACACAAATCGATATGTGTAAAAGTAATCATTTTAAGTTTATGAGCTCTTATGCTGCTTTCTTAGAAAATGTTATTGTCCTCCTAAATTATGCCTATTAGACTTTTATATTGGCCCTGGAAGATACAATTATATGACTGTGTGTGCCAATAATTATGGTAGAATCATAACCTAAAGCACACAGGTAAGCAATGGAACCTTCTTTTCTGGTGGCAGAGTCAAAGGAATGAGAATGCAGGCATATGAGAAGTATGTTCTACCACTCTTTTATCAGTGGATCTGCTATCAAGGGTTGGAATAGAGAGCTGGGACAAAGTGTTCTGATTTGCTGCAATTATTATGAAGGGATTCCTTGATATAGAGCAGACATCCATGGAGAATTCCATAGAAAAGATGAAACAAAATGGGCCCCCTTTAAAAATTCACTCATTGATTCAGTCATTCACTTATTGTTCTAATTATTCAAAACATATATTTTTCAAGGACTATAAAGTGACAGGAAGATTTCTAAGCACTGTAACACAAGTCTCTGAACTACTCTGGCTATAGAGATAGGTAATAAAGATAAAAGAATATAGCATACAGTAAGAATTGATTGGCCATTGTATCAAAACTGCAAGAAATACACTTTTGAGAGAGGAGTACCCATTTAGTTCAAGACAGAACTGAAGCATCCTTAAACCAATCAATAAAGTAGAAAGGTAGTATTTTATAGAGCATGTTGGAAGGAAGCAAGATTGTTGTCAACATTCAATCACAAAGACTCAGTACCTAAAGATCACATTTTGAACAACTGCATAAGTGGAGAATAAGATTTTGTACTAGAAGCCCTGGTATAAAAAATGGGAGTATCCTTATAAAATATCTTGGAAAAATGAACAGATACACAGAGGTAATTCTAGAAAGAACTGTAACATTTTCCTTAACCAGATGTTTATGGAGTTTCTGGAGACTTAAAATTCAATATAAACTTTTTAGATTTTTCATAAACATGTGTTTGTGTGTGTGTGTTTATGTACACTATAGAAAAGGATATAATTCTAAGTGTAAACGCACATGTATGTATCCTTCCAATCTCCCCCCACACCAACTTCTCTTCATGCAAACTAAAATGAAAAACAGAAACCCCATGATTTTAGATGACAGCAAAGAAATTCATGATTTTAAGAGTCACAGAAACTGTCAGTAATGACAAAAATAGTTACCCACTCAAAGAAGGCTTTCCATCATACAAATGACAGATTCCTGACTTCCTCAATACAACCTATTTTATCTGTTTTTGCATGATCTGAAACTGCTCGGGGCTAGAATTGTTTATAGGCATGCAACTCTAGTTTCCAGCTTACTTTCCATCTTCCTTTTCCACTGAGAAGCAATTTATTGTTTCAGATTTGTGGTTTTCTCTCTTTGCCCATATAGAGCAGGCAGGTTCCACACTCAGCAATGCTATCTTTGAGACATACAAAAGCATAAATGCCCCTTAGGATGTTTCCAGACATTTCTCAAGAAGTTCTTTTACTGCTTTCCAAAGTACCTTTCTGGGCTTAAATGAGCCAATTTTATATGAATAACAACCTTCCAAATGATATTTATCGCAATGAAAATAACTACATTTTCCAGAATATACAAAGAGTCCCTCTGGAGCAGCAAGTCATTAGTTCCAGAGAGCAGGCATTCTTTTTCACCTTTAAACTCTGAAGCTGGTCATTTCATTACATTATGAAAAATGGTTCTACCATTTATCTGCCTTTTTCATTCAATATGAAATTATACAAAAGACTAACACCTGGCTTCACAAATAATATTCATTATGAGTAAATATAATACACAGTTACAATTATTCACAATTACTTATATTCCTGAATGTATATTGTATATAATCACACATAACACATTTCTTTTGTCCATTACTTCTTTTTTGATGTTTGAGCTTATATATCTCTACAAGTAATGATTTGAATTCAACAAGTATCATCAAAAGAAAATGAAAAGGTTATATAAATGTCACTGCTTTCCTGCAAATTTACATGCTCTCTCTTTGTGAAAGAACTCAACTTTGTGAACATCTGGACTGGGTTTCTATTGTAACAAGAAATATATCTATATGAGAAATAGTGTTCCTGGCAATAGCGTCTTGACACAGGGGAGGATTAAAAATGTGTGAAGAAAGTCCTTCTCCTAATCACACATTTACACATGCACTGCCCCAATTTTTCTTTTCTACAGAGTAACACTGGATCTTAACAAGAAAGCTCATACTGCTCATTCTCTTCTTCATCTATAAAAGAAGGATTTTCACAGCCTCATTATCTACTTTCAGAACCTGAGCATGTCAATTAGAACCCACACTGACTTTTCTAAACCTGTGATAGATGATAATGTAGAAAAGAGGTTGTGGGCATGGGTTTTTGTTGCTGTTCTTTCCGGTTACGTAATAATGGCATTGATGACATAAGTCCTATTATAAACTATCAAAAATAGAACACAACAAATTATTTTACCAGTACAGCTGAATTTCTATTATATAATTTATGACTTGCTTTCTTTGTCTAGATTGCAACCCTGTCTTCCTCTTATTTGTATCTTCTCAAAATGTTTCATTTTTTTACTTAAAAACAATATCTCAGAGTTTTTTTTTATGCAATATGGCTGTTGGAGATATTCTAGAAAACCTTAAAGAATGAAATCACTCATAATTACATCATCCAGTAATGGAATTTCTCACAATGATTTATTTTTTCTCTTTTAAATGGTTTAAAATATTTCTCTCTTAATATTTCAATTATTTGTTTTCTTTTAAAATTTGTTTTCAATCAATTTTGAAAAATAAATATTATGTATTATAAAGAAAATTTATAATATATAGAAATTAATATTTTATAATTAATATAATAATGAAATTACTCATAACCTCACTACCCAGTGATATCCTACTTCTATTTCCATATCTATCCTACTCTGTAACTAAAGTAGGATGCTATATTATTGTCATATATTATTGCCTTTTCACATGCATAGATGAGTAATTTACTGTTATTAAATATTCTTTAAAGTATTTTTTATATCTGCATAATTTTCCATCTTGTTCCTGTGGGAAATCACTCACTCTCTCCCTACTCAGGTATTTTAAGAAAATAACACAGAAAAAAAATCTCTGTAAGAACATTAAAAACAAACAAACAAAAAAAACATTAAAAACATTTCTTAGCAACACAGTCAGCATTATGTGTGAAACATAGAAATAAAAACTTAAAATTTCTTTATTTAAATTTTACTGATACATGTTAATTAAATTCTCCCTGTATATTGCTTGCTTCTTTCTTTTTTTTTTTTTTTTCAGTATAATACTTGTACTCATAAAGAAACAAATGAAAAAAGAATGTTCAGGCATTTGCAACAAGAATAGTCTCTCTCATTTTAGGTCAAAATTCACCTCACAGGACAACTTCTCAAATACAATCTTCTACAATATTACAGTGATAAACAATACCTTATTTAAAGAATGGAATAACGGCAATAATGGAACATATAATCAGCATTCTTAAAACTTTGTTTTCCCCTGCAGAGGAAGAAAGATGTCAGAATGGCTTACCTGGGGATATGATATAGAAGAAATCTTTAAATTCATCCATCCAAACTTCTGCCAGTCTCCTGTTGTTCTTGTTGATGACATGACCAGTGCCCCCAGGGAACGTGTAGGGAGTTGCCTTCCGAAAAACGTGACCAACATGGGAACAAGTCACAATCTCCAGTGAGCCTCCACACTGCCAAATCTAGAAGAGAGAGCAATCGCACAATAATCACTGTAGATAATGCAATAATACCATCTGAGAAGCAACTGAGGCTAACTCAGTCAAGGCCAAATCTTCAGATCTTATGTGGTTCAAACAAACATCAGATGGACATAAAATGTAGAACTAGTATACCTGGGTTTGGCAAAGGCTTCTAATTTGGAAGATTTGATATATTTAAATATTGTAGTATTGGAATTGAGGAAGTAAGATGGAATTATTTTTACATGCCTTTATTAGATTACCAAATTTTTAGTTTGGTATTAGAGCTAACCTAATTTCTCTTTAATACACATTTGATACTCAAAATTTTCTAGTAAGTGAATTTGTATATGATGAATGCCATGAATGCCATGCTCAGTAACTGAATTTGATTTGGAGAAAATCAATTTATTGTACCAAACCACCTGGAATTCTAAGTAACTATTCATTTTCAGTTGTCCATATCTCCTGTATCTTAGGCCTTTGACTAGGTTATTGTTAAAATATGATAAGTATCCTTTATATCTGTTCAACATGTATGTAACCTTTAAAGCCCACTTCTAAGATCATTTCTTTTAGGAAGCTCTATGGGGATACTTAGTATTGTGTGACTTTTGTAATTTAAACACACTTATATTAAGAATGTATTATAATGTAATTTAAACAACTTTTAACTTCACTATTGCTTCATTAAAACTATAAACTCTTGAAAGACATATACCATATATTTCTTGGTATCCTAGATTTACTCTTCAGTTGGGGTTAGGTATTAAGTATACATAAAACCTTTCTTTCTTTTTTGTTAAAGTGTCTATGGTTTATGATGCTTATCTTCTTTGTGAATTGTACCTTTTATCATTAAAAAAATTCATATTTGTTTAATTTAAAATAAATTAAAAAACATTTATTTCTATAGATATATATACACATATACATTTATTCATCCCAATAAATAAAACTCATAATTATTGCTAGTTTTAATTGGAAAGACTCAATTTTATGCTGTAAATAACATTATTCTTATTTTGAAAGAAAAAGTTTTCTCCTACAGATCCCTCAAGTAATATTCATCTTAGAAGAGGGCTGCTATTGGTCTTAGGTAGCAGTAGGAGACATTTAATTTTTCTATAATAAGAAAAATGATAATTAAATTATACTCATCACTAATTGCACATTACATGCACAATCTATACTTTCTCATTTTTTTAATTGTTTAAGCAGTGTCTTGCTAATAGAAAATATGTTTCAACCCAACACTGAAATGATGGAAAAGAGGAATGGAATTCACCATTCTCCTAGAAAGACAGGATAGTTCTTTCTTAAATAATCAAATTACTTAACTGATCAGAAACCTTCTCATCTTTATAGCAAAAATTCTATATACTTTCTTGTAATTATACATACCTCTTTATATTCTTCCTTGTCTACTAAAATGTAGAAAGTTGATTCCTCTCCTATCAAAGACAAATCAGTACTTGCATGTCAGTCTAGGGCATATCCCTTAAGTCTGTCTTAACTACTGGTTTAGTCCTCCCTTTGATTTTCTCCTGAAACATCAATTACTTTCCTCATTATTAGATTATGCCTATCTTTGTATAGTATCTTCTAAAACCTATCTTTCAAGCAGATTTAAAAGAGATAAACAAACTTTAAAAATTATAAAACACAACAAAAATTCACCCTTTTATATTCCCATGCAACATATCTTTTTCTGTTTCCCTTCACTGTAATTAATATAAAAATTTATTGATATATATTATATCCCTTCCTCGATTTTCATCCATTTTCCTACTCATTTGTGAAATGCTGTTTATCTCTGTTGTTCCACAAAATTGCCATAATGAAAATCACAATTTTTTCCTTTGATGAATATTTAGCAGACTCCTTTCTTGGATTCGCTTGCTTTCCATCCTACTATGTCACTATTTATACATTTTCACTCTAAATTTCTATTTCAATGTTGGCATTACTCTTTATTTGCTATCTCAGTGGTCTTATTTGTTATTACTTTATGTATGATCTGAATACTCAAAACCTGAACAGTAACATCTTAGCCCAGACTTCTCCTGTGGGATCCAGACTTGTGTATCCAAACATCTACTTGATACCTCCTCTTGCAAGACTCAGAGGCATCCAATTAAATGTATCTGAAGTAGAATTGTTGATATATCTCCACCTGTCAAGCGGGTATTATTTTCTTTCAGTTTTTTTTTTTGTTTCTTTAAACCATCAATAAATGGAGCCACTATTCACCAGGTAGTCAATCAAAAAACAAAACAAAAAAGACAACATAACTCCCCTTCTCTCCTCCTCCCAACCCCCCAAAAATCCCTAGAAGTCATCACTGATTTCTTTTTTTCTTTCATCACTTATGGTTCCTCCATTAACAAATCCTGGTGGTGTTATCTATAAAGTAATTCTCAACAGATCCATCTCTGACTCTACTGCCATCATGCTTGTTCTAATCATCAACACGTCTTGTCAGTCAACTGTAACAGACTCTTGTCTTTCCACTTTCACTATTGCTCTTCCATAATTTGCTTTGTGCTCAGAAATCAGAGTGGTCTTTTTTTTTTTTTTTTTAGAGTGGTCTTTAAAATTTTTAATCTTGTCATTTTTTCCCCTGCTTTAATCCTTCAATGGTTTTTCACTGCACTGTGAATTAAATCAAAGCTTTAAGCTGAACATTACTAGTATTTTTAATAACTGAAAGTGACCAGAAATATATAGAATCTGTTCTAAATGAAGTTAGATTAGACAGGAATATTCTTCAGAGCATGATGCAACAACTGGAGAAAAAATAACATTTTAAATTTGTATACTCACTAAAATTCAGACTATGCAATAAACTCTGTTGCAAACAAACCAGTGATTTACAACTGTCCTCAGGGTTTCCAATTTCTCTTTTTTTGCAAATATTGGATTAGCATTGTGGTTGTGTGAGGGCACTTATTTCTACTCTGCCACTTCTTGGTCTTACCCTGGTTCTATAGGCTTATGGCTTCTATGCCCTGAGCATGCACACAGAAAGGTAAAATATCTAGTCTGAAATCCTTTGAAAGTAGATTTCCAGTGTTCTCACTCGTAACATGAAAGTGCCGATTTTAGGTTGTCCTCTAACTTGCAATAAGACTTCATGTGTACATGAATAGGCATAATGCAGTAATGCTGAAGCTGAAACTCCAATACTTTGGCCACCTGATGCATAGAACTGACTCACTGGAAAAGACCCTGATGCTGGGAAAGATTGAAGGCTGGAGGAGAAGGGGAAGACAGAGAATGAGACGGTTGGATGGCATCACCGCCTCGATGGTTTGAGTAACATGAGTTTGCGTAACCTTGGGGAGAGGGAGGCCTGGCATGCTGTAGTCCACGGGGTCACAAAGATTCGGACACGACTGAGCGACTGAACTGAACTGAATGAAGTAATGACTGCTGATTTACAAGACACAAGGAAAACCTGTCCCTGATGTGGATTCTCACAGATGGAGGCAGCTTTCTATAGTATATTTAAGAGAGACAAGAGAAGTAACTGTTCCATACTCAGTGAATATTGGCCTGTTTTGCTTGTGGGTCATACTCTACTGACTCCTGGAATAAAGTGCATACTTTCCCCATTGCCATCTGTGCTCAAAGAATGTGTAAAGAAATATTAATATTGCAATTCCTAAGTAAAGCATCTCCCCCATACTTGCATGGAAATAAAAAGATCAAGGTAGAAAAGCATAACATTATGCATTAATTAAGCTGATATCTAACCATGATAATCCCCAGTTAGTTTACATAAAAACAAAATATTTAACTGACCAGACAGTTACCAAGTACTTAGTAGACATTTGGGTAATGTGAAATAATTAAAAAATCAACAGTTTCCAGAAAACTATATGATTAAATATTAAAGTGGAGAAAATTCCAATTGAGTGGAGTCCTTAATGACTATGATAATTTCCCTTAGTGCATCTTCAAAAATATTTGGGATGGATGGAAGAAAGGAAAGAAAGAAGGAAAAACAAAGGAAGAGTGTGACAGGGCCATTAAGAACTTGGGCTTAGAAATAAGCAAAAATAATTTTCTAGTGGCTCTCTCACTTACTATCTATATATACTTTTGAAAATTATTTGTCTTCAAGACTTTAATGTTCCCATTAGAAAACATGGATAATAAGGGATAATAATAACTACTTCCTAAGACCTTAATGAGATTGTCCTTATTAAGCACCATGCCTGACACTTCATATGGAAAGAAATAAAATGTTATTTGTATACTACTTAACATTCATTGTTGTTGCTATCAAGGAAAAGCAAAATCTGTAGGTTATTAGCTGATTCTTTCTTCTTAAAAAAGTCAAATTTTGGTGAGTTCTGCCTCTTTTTAGAACTGTAATATCAATGTCTAGGGGTTTAGGTGAGAAGTTTAAAAGAATAGCCAATTAGTTTCCAACTAGAATACTGAATTTTGTTCTCTGAAATTATTTACAATGTCTAAAAAATTTAAACTAAATAAAACAATGTATCATCCACATGAATATGTGATGCATGAATTGTTTTGTACCATTGAACATATCTGATTGTTATTTCCTCGGCTTCTAAAAGATTAATATTTGTATATTACCTATCTCAAAGAAATTTGCCCCTGTGTAAAACACAAACTGTCCTTTTATGCACAGAGGATTGAAGTTAGCTGTTTACTTACCCTCATTTCCAAATACTTTTATGAGATTCTGATGATAGAGAAGGTTATTAATCAAAATGTAAAATACCCATTGCTCATTTGATAACATACTTTATTTTCTTCCCCTAGATAGAAGACAATTAACTAACATACATTACTCTTTTCATGTTTTTTGGCACCTACATCAGTGACATTTTAATTAAGGTTCATAAACTTCATAAGCTCCAATTTAGCAATGTCAGTTCTAGTGCTGGTATTGTTTCTAATTTTACAGGTGTTGTGCCAAATTCATGCAGGTGCTTGTTTTTCCCCCCTACCCCTCAACCCACCTACATACTATCTATCACTGGCACAAAGCCATTGTTTAACATGGACTTAATAACAACCACCACAACATACTTGAAGGACACACAGCACAATGGCTGAATGTGTAGGCTCCACTTCCTGATACTGTACCCTAGCTCTGACATCCACTAGCTGGGTGAAGTCATCTTTTTGTGCTTTGGTTTCGGGTAATAAGATGAGACTTGAAGAATCTACCCCAGAGGATGTTGTGAGGAGCAAGGGAAGCAGCACACATAACAATACTAAACTTTTATGTGAAAATGAATTTGAATAAAGCAAATAGGGGAGGTTTATAAAGGTATTATTATAATCATCTAGAAAAGAGATGAGAATGACTTGGACCAGAGTGATGATGGCAAGGGAAACAAATTCAATAATGTGACATAATTTGGGGGATTAAAATTAAGAATTAATGTATGTGCTTTCCCTTATGTATCACGTGCTCTCTAATAAACTTATTTCATATACATTTTCTACCAGTAAACAGATCTTAACTATGTTATCTTTCATTGATCTCCGTTTTCACTGATTCATAACATTTACTACTTATATCATTCCACTTTGCCTCATTTAGCTCTTCTGTATACTTTTGCATCTTGATAAATATTTGTGTATGTGTGTGCATGTATATTTAAGTGTATGTATATTGATATAAATACATTATACACACACACACACACACACACACACACACACACACACGGTGGCTCAGTTGGTGAAGATTCCTGGGTTGGGGAGATCCCCTGGAGAAGGGATAGGCTGCTCACTCAAGTTTTCTTGGGCTTCCCTTGTGACTCAGCTGGTAAAGAATCCACCTGCAGTGTGAGAGACCTAGGTTCGATCCCTGGCTTGGTAAGATCCCCTGGAGAAGGGAATGGCAATCCCCTCCAGTATTCTGGCCTGGAGAATTCCATGGAAGGTATAGTCCATGGGGTCGCAAAGGGTCAGATACAACTGAGAGACTTTCACTTTCATATATATATACATATATATATATGAAATATATATAGCTTTCCTTGTGGCTCAGATGGGAAAGAATCTGCCTGTAATACAGGAGACCTAGGTTCGATCCTGGATTGGGAAGATCCTCTGGAGGAGGGCATGGCAACCCACTCCAGTATTCCTGCCTGTAGAATCCCCATGGACAGAGGAGCCTGGTGGGTTATAGCCCATGGGGTCACAAAGAGTCGAATATGGCTGAAAGACTAAGCACAGCATATATATATATATATATATATACACACACACACACATATACATATATATAAATCTTATCTCCCAACCATATAATTATCTCTTTGAGAAAAAAAAAATCACACATTTCATTTTATGAAACTGAACTTCAGCATCACATGAAAGTCACTTTATGAAAATTGAGTATCATCATCACATGTTTCACTTTATGTAAATAGTATAATTCACACGGTGGGAATTATGGGAATTTCCCTCAGATGGGAAAGAATCGGCTTGCAATGCGGGAGACCTAGATTCGATCCCTGGATTGGGGAGATCCTATGGAGAAGGACATGGCAACCCACTCCAGTATTCCTACCTGGAGAAGTCCATGGGGTTGCAAAGAGTCAGACACTACTGAGACTCTAAGCAAAATATATATATTTACATGCATATATACAAAATATATATATTAATCTTATCTCCCCAACCACATAATTATCTCTTTGAGAAAAAATCACACATTTCACTTTATGAAACTGAACTTCAGCATCACATGAAAGTTATTTTATGAAACTGAGTATCATCATCACATACTTTACTTTATGTAAATGGTATAATTCACACGGTGGAAAAAAAAATCACAACTTAAATATGCTGCTATATTGGTGTTTTACAAAGTTTAAAATTGCTTAAAATACTGGTTCTCGATATATATTAACTGATCTATTAATATTGATATAGGGAAACCTGGAAAATTAGACAGTATACACAAATGTGTGCCTATCATAAAGTGGGTTTAGGAACACAAGTTCTTATTTTCTTACTTCTGGCAAAAGGACAACTGAAACAAGATACTATGACTCAATTTTCACCTATCACTCTATAGTCATTGTTTGTATCAAATAATCCCTGTCAGCACTTCAACTCTCTACTTTGTTTATACATATTCAAGTAGACCGATGACAAATCCTTTCATTTTTATAATTGAAGCAAAGTCTAAAAGAGCTTTCAGTAAGATCCTGAAGGCACTGTGATCCTTGATAAGTTGGCATAAACACAAGAGGCATGGAAGTCATTATTCAAAAGGGGCAGACAGAAGGGGCTCAGTAGGCATTTTCTATTTCATTCGTGACAAGAAACTTGTAAGCTATTCTTCATAGTCATTTTTATTTGGATAAATGTCTCATTTAATTGGTTGGTTTGTCTCATAACCTAGTTTTCAGTTCATGGTGTATGGTCTGGAAGAGGTTTCCAGAGCTCAAGTCACATCCTGATATTATCATCATATCTCAAGATGAAGACTCTTGTATATCAAGCTGCTGTGGCCTTTAAAGCTGCTGTTGCCAGAGATCACAGATTCAACATGTCTAATGTATCTATCCAGTAATAGATAATTTAAATTTTAATAGAATAATTTTTATGAAAAAGAAAGCATCAGATTTAAACCTGGAAAGCCAGATTCTGAACTTGAAATAGACAAAAACTGATTGTAGAATGTGAAAAAAGTTAATCTTGATAGTCCTTGGAAAATTCACATGTAAAAGAGGAAGAGAGGTTGATAATGATTAAGCTTTCTTTTGGAGTTCTAGGATCCAGACCAATCTCCTTATATGGAGCAAATGACACTTTTAGAGACCAGATTTTTAGATGGCAATGATAAAACTCTCAACATTTTCCTCTTTAAGGTGAGCTTACTTTACCTTAGCTGTCTTAGAAGTCTTAGAACTCTTTGGATAGCAGAAAGTCTGAGGTTATAAAACTTATTATGAGGCAATCAATGTGTTTTCTCTTCTCAAACTTGATAGTTCTATTTCAGAAATGTCACAGATGTTATAAAGGCAAGGAAAACTACCACATCACTTTCAATCTCCAGAGGTTTTCAAGAAATATCCAAATATTAGAGCAATTTGTTTGAAGATTTTATTTTCACCTTGGCATGAGATGTAGAAAATTCTAATCTGAATCTATACTATTTCATGGAGAAGGCAATGGCACCCCACTCCAGTATTCTTGCCTGGAGAATCCCAGGGACAGGGGAGCCTGATGGGCTGCCGTCTATGGGGTCGCACAGAGTCGGACACGACTAAAGCAACTTAGCAGCAGCAGCAGCAGCATACTATTTCATATTGGTTCTAAAACAACCTATTTATCAACTACTTTCCTTTATAAAATACTTTGTATCTTAAATTAGAACTGAACTTCCTGAAAGCCCCAAATTCAAAATGGACCTCTTATACATACTCACTTCATACAGGACATAACACATTAATCCTGAAATGACTTTCCTAAAGGGAAATCTCCCAAACTAGTTTATCTTTTTCCTTTGCCAAAGACTTAGCAAGTGACTCTTGGGGGCTAAGGAGTAGGGGATGAGGCACAAGGAAGGGAGAGAAGGAAAATAGAGCAGAAGCTTGAAAAGGTGTGCTTATCCTGGGTGTGACTAGAAATGGAGGAACTGTTCTGAAAAGGAACTAGGCAGTCTATGTATGAACCACTGTGTATCACAAGTATAATGAGGTAGCTGTGGTCATAGATGGAGTCCTTTTAACCTTGTCTCCCATTCTTCTCAAACACAAGCACCCATTCTCAGCAGTTAACATGAAGAGTAACAATACCTTTAAAGCACACATGCCAACATTTTATAATATAAATTCTACTATTACTTTTTGCCTCTCAACAACTTTCTTCACCTCAGAGCATTCTGACCTTCAGAATTACACATCATGGCCGCTGAAATTTCTGGCATCAGGAGAACTGTTACTTGTCATTATCCCACATCTTATTGGGATTGATGATACTACAGAAATTCTCAATTTTCCTTTAGATCAACAGAGCAACACACAGTCTTGATTGTGTTATAGCAAATATTCCAATTGCTGCTCAAATAACTTGTGAATATAGCAGGCAAGAAATGAAGAACAACAAGTAGCCTACCGGATATTAAAAATCCTATGTAATATAAGGTGGTTTTGCTTAAGAAAATTAGTACCAAACTTTTAATATTTATAAAAAAAGTATTGCTTTTCTATTAGTATAGATGGTTGCAAGCAGATAATTCATGAAAAAAAAAAAAAAAAGAGCACAAGAGCTATGTGATACACTGATACTTTTTCATCTTTCAAATAATCAATAATCTTAAAGTTTGATAATACTGGAGGTTTTGGAATATTTAGTGCTTTGAAGGGGACTACTAAGAAAAATCTAGAATTAATGGGATTTATGCTTTCCTTGTAGTATAATTAATCCTACAAATAAATTTCAACTGTGGAAAATTGCATATAGATGAGATTTTTGAGAACTAGATGAAAAGGTCTGTGATTATTAAATGAGGTTTGGGTCATATATTCTACATTTTACACTGCTGTCCTCCCATGTCTGATGATCTGCCTGCCTGTCAATTATCAGTAACATCCGCTGCTAGCTGTCACAGAGCAGCTCAGGACAGCTGTGTGGTCCTGCCCTAGAATTCATGCCGGGACGGTCACCTCTGAATATCAGTAGACCACCTGGGCATCAAGCAACAGTGTGTATCAACATCTCCTGCTCTTTCATGAATGACAAAGATACAGAAAAAGAACTTGGATGCAGAAGGAGAAGAAAACCTGGTACCTCCAAAAAGAGTTATCCCTCAGTTACTGAATTTCTCCATCTGTAAACCATCCACCTCCCCTGACTGCAGTTATAACATTTTAGTTTAAGTGAACCTCCTATATAACTTGCAAAGTGGTTAAGCACTTTTCAAGTGGAAGGCCTGTGATCAGTATGAGGCAAGGGAATGACCTCTCAATTCGCAAGCAATTTCCCTCGGGACTTGGCTGGCATTTACCAAGCAAATATTTACTAGCCATTGACTTTGTGTCAAGCACCATGCTGGGCTCTGGGGCATGCAGAAAGAATAATAAAACATGGTTCTCTATCTTCAAGTAGTTCACAGGCCAGTCTAGTTTTGTGAGTGTAAGAACCAGGCACGTTAAGGTCCAGTCATCAGCTTGCATTTGCAGCTAAGAGCAGTCTCCCATGCCAACAAGAAAAGGGTTGTCTTAAGAGGTACTCACTCTAACCATAATCCCTTCATGGACAGAATTTTCTTTTCCTGGTTTTTAATCATCTGGAGACATTCTGTTTCGTATTAAGGACCTGAGATATTTTCAAACAAAGTTATAAGTTCTGCTTCAGATAAAGAAGCAGAATGTGTCCCTTTTCCTAGAGAACACATATAAAACTCTAATGCCATGAATGGAAAACTATGTTTTTCTTCCATAAATCACCTTACAGATATCTTTTTCTTTGTTGTAAAATTTTTAGTCAGATAAAAGTGAAACATATAAAAATATCCATATTGATATGAAGAACTCATTACAAATACTGTGATGGGAAGTCATACTCTACTTTGACAGTTTTTTATTTTTTTAAATTAAATTGGTAGTGGTCAACATAGGTTACATTACACTTGAGAAGACGAATTAAGAAGGAAACATGAACTAGCAACCCTTAGACTATTACTTGACTTATTAGTCACAAACCAGAAGAAGATGGCACATGGTTTATTTCTCCAGATCTGATGCTGAAAGCACAGTGAAGATAATTTCCTCATCTCTGTTTCATTAAAATTGCAACACGTCATTCTTATGACATTTAAAGATTGTTTCATAGAGAACATCAATGCTCACTCAGGTGCTTGCTGAAGAAGCTGTTTAATCCAAAATTTTCTCCTCTTACCAAGCTTCCAATATCAACCCCATCCTCTCTGTAGATAATCTGTTGCTTTCCACTCTTCTTGAGCTCAAAGAAGCTGACCCAACTTTCTATTCATTTCTACCTTGAAATATCTCATATAGCCTTAGTTGTTTCTTTCTATTTTAGGAGGGAGAGTCAACTCTCCAAAGCTAAATCCTGCCCTTAAGATCCAGAACTCATATAGAGGAACGCTAGACTGGGAGCAAAAGGTGTGGGTTTGATGCTCAGCCCTGACAACTTCTAGCTGCATGACTTTGTTTCTTTGCAACTCAAAACATCTAATTCTAGAAAACAACAACAATACTCATTCACAGTGCTTTGGTAAGAACACAGTGAAACAATAAGCATAAAACTGTGCTGTAAACTAAAAAGTGGTACTTTACCATATCTAGAATATTCTTCCAATATCTGTAGGCATTAATCTGATCAGTTGTTCCTTCCTCTTTCTTCTTCACTATATCTTAGATTTTAAAATCCTATCAGCTTACATCTTACTTTATCTATGATAAAATAAGAATAACAAATATAAAGTAATTACTTTGATCATATTTACCCTTTAAGTTACTATGCATTTTCTTCCCTAATTACTGGGAATCTTCTTTAAAAAGTTTTTCTTTTCTCTATGTATCTTTACAATTCAATTTTCTTGACATCTTACATTCTAGTATTTTTCTTGATCCTATCATCTAAATTTGCACATGAAGCTTTTTATGAGCTTTCATAATTCTTTCTCACTTCTCTGCAGCATTTGACATGCTGACAATCACCATTACATTCTAAGTTCTTCTGATATATATTTCTTCTTTCCTGACAGCTTTGGTTTGGCATTCACTTTCTCTTTTTTTCTCCCACCCCTAAATGTATGTGCTACCTAAGGACATGCTTTGCTATTCTGCCCTCTGTATTCTCTTTCTTGGCAAATATCCATGCTTATATACTCATTTAATTATAAGTTCTGTAAACCTAACTTTCAAGTCTGTCACCTTTCTTACACAATAATTTGCCTCCACTCTGGAGCACATTTTCAATTTCCTCAGATATACTTTTAACTTTCTATGACCTTAACAAGTCAAGAGTTTCCATTCTGCTCCTCAAAACTGACAAGAAAGCTTGCAGGTCCTGGGGTCTTCTCTTGCAAAGTCAGAAAAATGCTCAAGGAGCACTAGGTTTTCATCAGGTCTAATTATCACTCATCATTTCAGGGTTAGTGTGGGATATTTCACCCTTAAACAGTTAATTTCTATATTCCTATCTTAATTCAGAAATTCTGGAAGTTAAGATGATTTCTCAAACCCAAATAAAAGAATATAAAGTTGTTTTACCAATTAAGATGCAGAATGTAAAATCATAAGTAAAACTATGAGGTCTTACTTTGCATTCAACTATACTTCAATAAAAAATAAAATTAAAAAACAAATAGATTGTTGGTTGACCAAATAAAATGGAGAAAATATATAAGACCAAGACTGCATATTGCTGAACTATGAAATAACAAAACGAGTAGAAAAGTGTAATCAAATCTTTGACGATGGAGGAACTCATGTAGAAACATGTTTTAGTATCCAGGCACATCATGGTGGCAACAGAGAAATGCTACACCACAATTTTTATTTCAATTTTTGCATATTTCTAGTATAAACCAGTAGCTAGTTTGATAATAAAATATTTTAAGAATTTGTAATCAATCAAGTTCGAATTCCTGCAGATATAATGAAATCTATTAAGATGAATCTATTTTTACAGGTAATTTAAAAATCTTAGAAATCTCCAACTACCTTTTCAATGGTACTTAAAACTCAATCTTATTGATACTTAATATTCAAATTCTGAACAGTTGGATCAATCTTCCCTCAATATTATTTCACACCCTCAAAAGAATCATTGCTGGTATCTAGAACCAGTTATTGCTGAAATCATTCAGCCTTATTTAAATAAATCTCATAATTGGTTTCCTTTTTTAACTACATTTCTGGTTGACTAGAACAACAGTAAAATGATTGGTAATCATGCACTTAAGACAGACATCACCAACAGTGACAGTATAATCATAGCTTAAGATGTTGCACATTTACTGCAGTAGTTACCATAGAGACTTATATTTGGCTCTTTAATACAAAGTACATGAATTTCATTTTGAATACATTCATTTTGGTTAGCAAGGTGCACCAGCTTTCCTAGTAATGCACATATATAGGCACAACAGTTTTGGAATTTTGTCCCAGAAATCTTTAAAGGGATCAAACATAGGCATATTTAAAAAAAAAAAAAAAAATATATATATATATATATATATATAATGTATATATATATATATATATATAATGTATATATATATATATATTCCTGGAGTTTTTAATGGGTACTTCATCATTTGAAGCCTAGTTTGGCAAACATTTATATATTTAATGATTTAGTGATATTTTATTAAAGTAATTCTCAAGAGGGAAAACAAAAGGTAGGCAAACCAGATATTCCAGCCTAAACTCAGGTGTGGTTCAAAGCACAAAGAAGGAATGAACACAGTGGCAAAGTTCTGAGATTTCACTGATTTCAGGTCCCTGCTCCTCTCCTACCCTACTGTCTACAACACTTGAAATTTTAATTTACAAATTCTTCCCTGGTTATCTTAGATCATAGAAATTTTTCCTTTGAACATAATGAGCTTTATATTTGCACCTTGAAATGATCCTACACTTATTATACTCTCCAAACCTTCAATAAATTTGGCGATGATCTATCTACAGACACACCATCCATAGGGTCTAGTACAAGTCTAGGTATATAATTATTTCTATTGATTGATGGGTAATATGGGAATAGATTGATACATAAGCATATAAAGGTAATATAAAGTATAATGCAAACATTACTGATGCATTAGAATTAAAACCAAACACATGGGAGAAAGAACCTTCTGAGATCCATTACGACAATACGTGTAAAATAATTCTATAAAGCACTATTCAAATGTAAAGCCTCATCAAAAAATAAACTCCTAGAGGAGTTTTGTTCATTTGAGTGCCTATTGTTCTGACAGAATAAACTGTTCTTAACTCTAAAATAGGAAAGCTTTTCTTTCCCAAAGCATTAGGATATTTGTGATCTTACAGACTTGAAATGAGAGATGTGATGCTCTTGCATTATGCTCCACAGTGAACGTTCTCTTTGCAAATCCTTGCATAGCTGGATCCTTCCTGTCAGTTTGGTCTCAGCTAAAAAGTTTCCTTAGAATGATCTTCCTTGACCACTATAAAGTAATGCAATGCTCCACTTTTCACTGGATTTTCTTCAAAGCACTCACCTTTATTTGAAATTAACAGACTACTTTTTTTTCCCCCCAGTTTATTCATTTATCATATATCTCCCTCTGGCACAAGTTCTATGAGACTATGGACTGATCTTCTACAGGCTTGTATGTCCAATTACTAACAAATATTTATAAATTAAATAGTAAAATTCTCCAAAGTAAATTTACTTACAAACTTCATTTGAATTTAATGGTAGGTTTATTTCATTTCCTCAAACCCAGGATATATAATATAAATGATCCTTAAAATTTCAAAACTTGAAATATTTTTGGAAGTTATTTAACTCTCCCTTTCCATTAAGGGAAAAGAAAAATGGAACCTTAATTTATAAAATAAATAGTTCAAAGTCAATTCACTGAGCACATATTTAGATACAAAAAGGATGTCAAACATTTCATTATCAGAATATCTTAGGTGCACTTTAAATGTAAAACAGCAGCATAATTGACTTAATTATCAGTGCCATTTCGTATGATTAAGTACACTTAATGGGAAGCTTCAGTAAAATATGGCCATGACAGGAAGTGTCAAAGTTTTCCATGCAACAATTCTGAGCACATTAAACTCTTCAGAAAGTTCTTTTTATCACCATAAATTCAAATAGTTAAATTGAGGTTCTTCCTATTTAGAATCATAAGGATTTTTATAGTTAATGTGAATACACATGGGATATTTCTTCTCTGTACATTAGCAGAGAAAAATTAAAAAAAAAAAACAGTCAGAATTAGTGTGTTTTACAAAAGAGACATTTCAGATATTTGTTCCTAATAAAGGTTATTGGTTTCTTAATGTGCTAAAATTCAGTAAAAAGCTAAGTGAATCTGGCTTATTGCTATTTCCTCCTACAGGGAAATTCTGTGTAGTATCTTTGAAACATACCTGCATTTGTTAAAGAAAAACATTGTCCAAAATGTTTTTATCAAGTTTTAGAAATCATAGATTCTCTTTTCTGTATTTTTGCTTCCATTCAATGATTTAATTCAAGAAAACAGAGCCAAAATTTAGAGTAATCTTAAAATTTATCCCAGTGAGTATTTCTGAATAAATCTCATAAAGAATCATTCAACTCTGATTTATATATTAATGGAAATAAAATGCAGATTTTACAGATTACTATTTTCATAGGGTCTTAACTCCATTTTCCCCATTTTATGCATTTCATACATATCCATCTTCAAACTTTCATAATTTCTGAATTTTCTTAATCATCTAACACCTTCTGGATGTCTGGTGAGTCTTCTGCACTGCAGGAAGATTCTTTACCATCTGAGCCACTTGATAAGCATACCTCTCAACACTCATTTGCAATAGATATTACATTGTAAACTTTAAAAAATAAATGTATTATCACACTATATACCTTATAATAACTACAATTAACTTTCATCTGGGCCTTTATGAGTATTTAACTATTTGGACTCAGAATCACATACACATAAATTTAGACAGGTAGATAGATGATTGATAGATGGATAAACTAAACAGAGCAAACAGAATAAGTTGAATTTCAGATGTGTATATCTGCACACTGACAAATATAGTGTACATTTACATTATCAGAGAAACACTCTCATGATAAGAACTCAGGTCATGAAAAAGAAGCAGTGAATGCTATCAGTTCAAGAAGGCACTAAACTGTGAGTGGTACTATTACCCCCAAAAAATAATTTTTATAAAAAAAAATCACTTTTAGAGATAACTAAGTGACTATAAAAGGGAAAAGTCAGTCAAAGTTGCTCAGTCGTGTCCGACTCTTTGTGACCCCATGGACTATACAGTTCATGGAATTCTCCAGACCAGGATACTGGAGTGGGTAGCCTTTCCCTTCTCCAGGGGACCTTCCCAACCCAGGGATAGAATCCAGGTCTCCTGCATTGCAGGTGGGTTCTTTACCAACTGAGCCACAAGGGAAGCCCCATAAAAGAGAACCAGAGATTAATATCAAGTTCTAGTGTACCTAAGTCCCCTACAATGACTTGTATTTCTAAAACAAAATACATCTCAATGTAGCATATGTTTATGAGGTTAAACATTACATGGATGACTATCCAATATAATATCTATTCTCATATTTTGCTTTTGTGAGCAAGAAAGTTCAAATGAAGAAGTAGAGTTATCAAAATGACCAAGCCTTACCATATTATAACTTTAAATGCAAAACAAGTTCTGCTAGTCATAGAAACCAGAGAGGCAGGAAACTAACATCATCCTAAAGTTTGATTAATATCTAATTATCCTGTTGTTCACTTGTGTTTTCTAAAGGAGCAGAGGAAATCAAGTATGCATTATGGTTAACATTCAAAATAAAATTCTAACATTTATTTTAGAAAATAGAGTTCTCTATAGATATTTAAATTAAATATTACACGATCTTATTGACCCAATGTTCTGAAATATATATAATAGATGTAACACAGTCTCTAGAAACAATGTCTTAGCTACCCCTTACCTAAAAATATTTTATTCTATGATTTCAATTAAATGAAGAATAAAGAGACTGAAGAGATATGTTTAAACAACTGTTAGAGTGGTGGCCCAAATGCCAGAAAATCTCATTTAAGCACAGAAGTAAAAATTTGAAGCCATCTGCCTCATGTTTAAGGTTTATCCTGCAACAGATAGATAACTTTAGAGTAGTTTTCTGGACTAAATAATTGCTAGTGGTTTCTATTCTTTATGGAGGCTATACAAGAACATAATCTCTTAGACTTTTATGTCTGTTTATGACCTCTTAGACTTTAAAAGCAGAGAAGGCAATAGCCTCCACCCCAGTACTCTTGCCTGGAAAGTCCCATGGACGGAGGAGCCTGGTATGCTGCAGTCCATGGGGTCCCTAATAGTTGGATATGACCGAGTGACTTCACTTTCACTTTTCACTTTCATGCATTGGAGAAGGAAATGGCAACCCACTCCAGTGTTCTTGCCTGGAGAATCCCAGGGACGGGGGAGCCTGGTGGGCTGCCGTCTGTGGGGTTGCACAGTGTCGGACACGACTGAAGCGACTTAGCAGCAGCAGCCTTTAAAAGAGGCTAATAAGATACAAATTTTCAGTTATAAGTTCTAAGATCTAATGTACAGTTTGGTAACTATAGTTAATAATTCTGTTTTACATACCTGAAATTTGTTGAGAGTATATCTTAACTATGTGAGGTGATGAATATGTTAATTAGCTTGATTGTGCTAATCATTTCCCACATCACATATGTATAGCATCATGATGTAAAACTCAAATAGATACAACTTTTGCCAATATATCTGGGATGGGGGAAAGAGGCTAAGAAGTTTCTATGTTAATATTAAGTGAGTACTTTATAATACTTAAATAAAAGTGTTCTACAAAACCATCTCCACCAAAATTGGGGATAACACATGAACTTAGATTAAGTTAATTTAGTTAAAAGATTTCTATTATAGTCTGGTTTCTATTACTAGCCAAATAAAACAAAAACAGTCAAGTTTTATATACTGACAGACAATCAATATGCTCAAATTTACATGAATTAAATTTAAATAAAGCAAACAATTCTTACAGATATAACTCAACTAGACTTTTGTCAAAATTTATTTCTATTTAATAAATTATTATGATTGACATTTTCATTTGTAAAAATTATAATTGCATGGATTTTTTAAAAAATTCTTTACTTTCAATACTTTCACAAACCTTAGTACTACAATCCCCAAAAAGTCTACAAACTTTTCGCTTCATTTATCATGCTATTCTGTTCAATAAGAATCTCTGCCTTTCATTTTTCCATTATATATTATGTCCAGTCAAATTTCTTTTCTGCTTCATCGCTTGTGAAATTTTTATATAAATGGACTTCACATCATAAAACATGTTCTTCAGATAAATATATTGCTACTTTTATAGTGATCTAGAAGGAAAGAAAATTGGGGCATTTGAAGTAAATCCCGTTCTGTTAATTAAACTACTGATTGTTGTCAAAAGAGCTTATTTTTAAGGGTAGTGATAATAATAAAATGAAAATTTCCATAGTATGGGACAGTTCATAAAAAAATCAATAAGTATTATCTTATTTAACCTACATAGTTGTCCTGAGAGAGAGATGGTTAGAATCTTACTGAGGGTATTTTAAAAGAAACTAGGCTAGGATACAATGGGAATGTCACCTAGACTGTAAGTCTATAGCTGACTTGATATCATCAGTTACATTTTTTCTTCACTTGTTTCTCTCTGGAAGATGTTTCTCTCTCTCTCTCTGTGTGCATGCATGCTTTAATACTTATCAACTTTACTGCAGTATAATTAACATACACTGGACTTGTCAACTACAAATTGGAACTTGCCATGGGCACCCACTTGTCAATGCAGGAAACGTAAGAGATGCGGGTTCAATCCCTAGGTTAGGAAGATCCCTTGGTGTAGGAAATGGCAACCCACTCCAATATTCTTACTGGGAGGATCCCATGAACAGAGGAGCCTGGTGGGCTACAGTGCCATGTGGCTGTATGGATTGGACATGACTGAAGTGACTTAGCACACACATGGGCACTTGCCATCTTCCTCTACAAGGGTTAAATTATGTGCTGCTGCATCTACCGACCTCCAAAACCCCTGAAGGAGTTCAGGGTGGACAGCAGAAACAAGACACTCGAATGTTCCAGGAAAACTGTCAGGACAGGTCTTCAGATATGTATTTTCAGGAGTTGATTTTCTATGCCCATTCATGTATCTCCTCATATCTAGAAAATAACTAAATCCTTAATGGTAATGACTATTTCTTGTGACTAGTAGAAGCTTCACAAGATCAGTAGAAACTTGCTGGAAAAATATGTGCTCGATTCCATGTATTCTTCCTTTACCAAAAGCACGTATATACTGACTGACCTTTCCCCCCGCCCCTTTGGAACAGTCTCTCTCAGAGCTGTCTGAGGCGCTGTCTCCCCGGCTCAGTCCTCATTTTGCCCCAAATAAAACTTAACTCACAACTCTCATGTTGTGCATACTTTTAAGTTGACAGATGAAGTGATGCTGACTAGTGCCATGACTTGCTCAAAACTGCACAGCTTAAACCACTAAAACAATAACACCTGCCACTTATGACACAATTTATGTGTGACAAATGGGGGTGATCAGCACTATGTACACCATCTCATTTAATAGTCCCCGAGAACAAGTCAAAAAAGTGATGCAATCTTCCTTACATACGTGAACAAACTAGAGCTTAGGAGACCTGATGCCTTACCCAAACTCACACAGGTGATGGGCGCTGGAGCCTCGGCCTTGAACCCACGATGCCTCCCTTCCGGACCATACTTGTAACCTTCCCTTGTAGCTCAGTTGGTAAAGAATCTGCCTGCAATGCAGGAGACCTGGGTTCAATTCCCAGCTTGGGAAGATCCCCTAGAGAAGGAAATGGCAACCCACTCCACTATTCTTGCCTAGAAAAATCCCATGGACACAGGAGCCTGGCAGGCTACAGTCCATGGGGTCATAAGAGTCAGACACGACTTAGCGACCAAACCACAGCCACCACATTTCATTGCAGTGGGACACTCTTCTGAGTCCGTTGCTGCCTTCTGACTTTTTATGACTCAGTTGGTTCTACAATGCAGATTCTCTCATATATTGTGTGCTTTTAGAAATATTGCCCTTGTGCTATTGCCTCATGCAAGGCAAGGACTTTTGGTGGTGATGCTTTTTGGACGGTACTGATGCTGCCATTGGGGATATTATTTAAAGATAAATGACACCTTTGATGATAAATTCATACTATACTGGGCTAATTTTGTCATAAAGGATATTCATTTCTGAATTCCTCCTATCCAGAATTTCAACCACTAAGAATTTCCAACACCTGCTGCTTCATATTCCTCTTCCCTTCCTTAGTTTTTTCCTCTTAAACACTATCACTAACATAGTAATATATTTTACTTCTGTTTATTGTCTGTATCCTTCACTAAAATATAAGTTCCATAAGGACACACAGTTTTGTCTATTTTGTTCACAACTCCATGCCCTTTTCCTATTGAGCAGGAAATAAATATCAGTTAAAAAATTAACATTTATATTTTAGGACTTATGTTATTTTGATGATTGTTGTGTAATGGAGTAGAAAATAGTATTTGAGACTAATTTTTCAAGAGCACTTGGATCTACTTGTACATATTTTCCCTGGACATGTATTACCCATAGGAGGCTACAGTCTATTAGAACAAGATTAAATCACTAGATGAGAACACATTCTCAGTATTCTGGAAGAAGATTGCATTTATATATTAACTTTTCCTCTTTCTCCTGATAATACCACAAGTTTTTCGGGTTGTCATGTTATGGAGGGATGAATCTGGTTAGGGGCAGTAGTGGTATAGAAATCAGCAGCACAGTCACTGGTCTCAGAATGCTGGGGTTCAATTTTCAACTATTCTACTTACTAGTTCTATACATATTAGAAGTCACTATTATTTTATGCCAAGAACTTTTATCTAGAGACTTTAAGTGTTTCTTCAATGTTCTGAAACTGTATTTAAACCTATGGTGTATAGGAGACTAGATGCTTCTTTCTTGGAAGGTCTATCATTTTGATCAGATATTCAAAGTCTGTCAGTATTTACAATATTTTGGGCATCAAGATCAAGTGATACCATTATAAATAAATCCACTAAAGGATACACTTTTGGATTGACTTAAACATCTATAAACCAGCCATAATAATAATATTTTTCAGGCATTTAATACTTCTCAGTTTTTCATCCTCAAGTCTACATAGACCAGAGCTATAAGACAACTATACTTTTAGTTCAGTTCAGTCACTCAGTCGTGTCTGACTCTTTGCGACCCCATGAACCACAGCATGCCAGGCCTTCCTGTCCATCACCAACTCCTGGAGTTTACCCAAATTCATGTCCATTGAGTCAGTGATGCCATCAAACCATCTCATTCTCTGTCGTCCCCTTCTCCTCCTGCCCTCAATCTTTCCCAGCATCAGGGTCTTTTCAAATGAGTCAGCTCTTCACATCAGGTGGCCAAAGTACTGGAGTTTCAGCTTCAACATCAGTCCTTCCAATGAATACCCAAGACTGATCTCCTTTAGGATGGACTGATTGGTTCTCCTTGCAGTCCAAGGAACTCTCAAGAGTCTTCTCCAACACCACAGTTCAAAAGCATCAATTCTTCAGAGCTCAGCTTTCTTTATAGTCCAACTCTCACATCCATACATGACCGCTGGAAAAACCATAGCCTTGACTAGACGGACCTTTGTTAACAAAGTAATGTCTCTGCTTTTTAATATGCCATCTAGGTTGGTTATAACTTTCCTTCCAAGGAATGAGTGTCTTTTAATTTCATGGCTGTAATCACCATCTGCAGTGATTTTGGAGCCCCAAAAAAAGAGAGTCAGCCACTGCTTCCACTGTTTCCCCAACTATTTGCCATGAAGTGATGGGACGAGATGCCATGATCTTAATTTTCTGAATGTTGAGCTTTAAGCCAACTTTTTCACTCTCCTCTTTCAATTTCATCAAGAGGCTCTTTGGTTCTTCTTCACTTTCTGCCATCTTTACTACTATTATAATCACCTTTTCACAGTTGATGTTAAGTAATTTGCCTATATATGGCCCCCACATGTGGTTCAATGGTAAAGAAACTGCCTGCAGTGCAGGAGACATGAGTTTGATCCCTGGGTCAGGAAGATCCCCTGGAGAAGGAAATGACAACTCCAGTATTCCTGCCTGGGAAATCCCATGGACAGACGATCTGGCGAACTTCAATCCGTGGGGTTGCAAAGGTTTAGACATGACTAAGTGACCACACAGTAAAAATTTTCCTATACTAACATGACAGTGACAAGAAAACCTCATGTATAAAAAAAGAAACTGTTGCATTTTACTGACAATAATGCCTATGTATTGCTTCTTTGAGAGTAAAAGTGTGTTCGGTTGCTTCAGTTGTGTCTGACTCTTTGCAGCCCCATGGATGGTAGCCTGCCAGGTTCCTCTGTCTGTGGAATTCTCCAGGCAAGAATTCTGGAGTGGGTGTCCATGCCCTTCTCCAGGGGATCTTCCTGACCCAGGGACTGAACCTGAGTCTCACGTCTCCTGCACCGGCAGATGGGTTCTTTACCACTACCGCCATCTGGAAAGGCCTATGAGAGTAAAAGCACCAGGCCTTATTCATTTTTGCAGCCTCAGTATCTGTAAAGTGTGGCAGACATACTACATGTTCCATATATGTTTTCTGTATAATAATCAAGTTGGATATTAGACATAGATCTTCTGACTATGAATCCTTAACATATTCTCATTTCATTAAGTCACACATCTTTTTATGAAATTAATCTAAAGGAGGGTGTCATCCCTTTGCTAATATATTGTTCTAGCATTTTCTCTTAGTCAACATCTTCCTCAGCCAGGGCACCAACTATTAAATAAACACATATCCATGTCACACAAAGAAAAGTAAAACACAAATCAAGAGACTAATAAAGAGCAAAATACACACTTTGTTTCTGTTGATAATATACGGAAACTAAAGACAACGAATGTTTTACACATTCAAAGACCATTCACTTATGAGTACTTCATTTCTTACAAAGAAGATGTATCATATTATTCCACTAAATTCTTTCCTAAGTAGAGTCTTCCCTAACACATCTTTCAATCAGTTAGGTGAAGAGCACCCATCCAATGTGAGAGCTCTGTGATGAAGGTAAGGGGAGTCTATTGACAGAGAATCAAGCTTAACAGGTGAGCAGAAAGAAGGTAAGACTGTTAGAAAAGAAGGGGGAAAAAGATGAGCAACAGGATCACTAGATGTTACTAATGTTGCTATGTTGATTTTTTTCCTTATGAATTTCAACCACAGCATTCAAGGATATTGGTTAATTAATGTGTAAATGCTCTCTTCATTAAGTCTAAAGATATGAGAAAACTGTTTTTAATCTTTTAAATATACTTTCTTTCCTTCATAACTCCCTTCCTTCCATCTTTTTTCTTCTTCCTTTTTTAACTGTTAGCTTCTATATTCTGTACTTTGAGAACTACACTGAGTAAAAAATTGGGGTCTCCAAATGTTCCAAAGATTGTGCAAAGATGAATCACGTACTTGACAGGAAGAAGACATTCCTAAGTATGCTACTAAGTCTTGTGGGGCAAGTTCCATTGGACTATAAGTATATAAACAAAGATAGAAAGAATAAAATTCCATTAACTAATGATCTTCTCAGACACGGGACTGTAAGGAAGATTTATAGGCAAAAAGTTGTATAACAAAGACATCCTAGTGCTTCTAAAATAATCCATATTGTCCAAGATCCATTAAATTTCACATTATATAAACTCAAAGTAATTCTTATTCTCAGATTTTGACATTTGCTTACACAATATCAAATATATTTATATTTGTAAACAATAAAGCTTACTTTCTCAATGAGAAATTAAAAGGCATAACTCTTGAACTTCATAGACAAATATATCTAAACTGTAATAATTTTGTTGTACAAATAATGCAGCAAAACAATAGTGTTTCAAATAATATGTCAAATTATAGAAAGGAGAAAACAACAGTATTACTAATTTAACTAATTTTTAAATGATATTGAATGTGGTTTGAGGAAAAAACACAGTATGTTATCCCTCATGATTTCTTAGTAAGAAGGAACATTTATATGTTCATAGTTAAAATTTTCAAATGCAACATTAAAATTATTAATATACTTCCTAGTATCAGATATATGATGGGCTAATTCTTAATTTTTGTTTACTTGGAAGGCCATTTAAAAAGTGCATTTGCATTATTACAACTCATTCATCAAACAATAATGTCTATGATTATGAAAACAGTCATGCTTCTTGAATTATCCAGAATGCCTTTGAACACAGGTTAAAGGTATTTGAGAATAACCTCAAGCAGCACTTGTAAATACAGATATCATAACACTTTCAAGTTTCAGTTCAAAAACACCAAGTGATTTTTAGGGTAATGCTTTATTTCAAAAATAAAGCCCTTCTTTATTTAAAAAAACTAAAAGCCCTAATATCTTTGAACTATGTATACAAGAATTACTTTGAAAATTTTAAAAATGCCTCTAATTTCCCATTTAACGGTAAATATTGCATGCAAAAAGACTCTAGCTTCTAAACAAGTATTAAAATGACCAACTGATCAGTAATTTGTATCACTTCACAAAAAATATCTGACAGTAAATTACTGAGTCTACACATGCATGCTACAGCATAGTATGTTCAGAGTCAAAAAATAAAGTAAAATAAAATTACCCTAAAAGACATTTCAAGATTCTCTCCACCCCAGATATCCATTCCTGCATCGTAAGTTCCTATCTCTTCAAAGTAGTTTCTGTCAATAGAAAATAGGCCACCAGCCATAGTTGGGGTCCTAGTTGAAAAAAAACAAAAACAAAAGAATATCTTTTGAAAACAACGTGTGGAGTTTAATGAGACTATAGCAAATATTTCTGAAACATTTTAAATAAAAAGCAGTATACTTAAAAATTTCAAACTGGAAACATAAAGCCAAATTATAAGAGGTTTTAAATTAATAAATAGCATTTTATTTCACATTTTCTGTAAAACTAAACTTAGATTAGTCTATAGTCTTTCGTATGGATGATCAGATAGATATAAGGAACACTGGCCATTTAAGACAGGGGCATATACATCCTGTGTGAAAGGCATAGTGAAGAGAAATTTGTGTTCTTATCACTATCCTTAAAGAGATGAACTAGTCATGAAACTTCTAGCTGTGATCCTGTCACCTAATTATAAATTATTTTAATATGAACTCTAGAAACCTATGGAAATGGTTTCTCTATGAAAAGATCTACAACCTATTTGAATATGAAAAAATAAGTGCTGTGAAATATTTATAGGCAATAAGTATCTAATAATAGTTACATAAGTACCATAATAGTGCTACATCTAATTGTCTACAGCTAATTGTTTTACCTAATTAAAATGATAGAATGAATCATATAACCCTATAGATAAACAGAAATCCTGTATACTATTCATGGATTTAGAAGGCCATTTGGCACAGATCCAGAACTTTTTACTAGGATTAATGATTTTGGTTTTCACATTCTAACTTCCTCTGTAGAAACTAAGAAATCAGGTGTTAACTTTCACAAGGAATTGATTTTAAAAGATTAATTAAAATCAGTAGTTAATAGGTGACCTACACAAAGTTTTTCTGTAAAAGCAGTAAACATTGGAACTGAAAAAAGAACGTTCTAGTTCACAAATGAATCTTTCTACACAAGCAATGATTATTTCTGAATAGAGATTTTCAAGCTTCACAGCACATTAGCAGTACCTGACACATCCTGAAAAACCTACACTTCCGTGTTTGGGTACCATTCTCTCGGATTTAGATTTAATTGGCCGGGAATGGGGACAGGATCTTTGATACTGTGTAGAGGTCCTAGGTGATTCTACTGTGCTGCTAAATTTACTAGATCGGAAACTCTGATCTAGTAACTTAGATTTAGGATGTTCATTCAGGTACACTTGACCCTTGAACAACATGAGTTTGAAATGCTTGGGTCCACTTATATGCAAATATTTTAAATAGTAAATGCCAAAGTACTACACAATCCAGTGTTGGGCGAGTCCTCTGATGTGGAGGAACCTTGGATACCAAGGGCCTGGTATAAAGTATATTCAGATTAACCTCTGTGGTATTCAATGGTAGTTTGAGATTGTTAGAAAACTCAATGTTTTTTCTCAAAATTATGTCCTCTTCTGCCACAGGATGTGTCCGTATCCTCTAACTGAACAGTGTATTTCATTGAAAAACCTCCATATAATATTGTACTTGGATACCTACCATATCAGAGTTCTCTATTTCTCCCAGTGCTATCACTGTTTTACACTCAGGCAATTAACTGTCCATCAGTTGGAGCAGCAGAGCCTCACTTGGTCTGAGCTGTTTTATTACTTCTAGTCTTGCTGGGTTCCTATCATAGACAGTATCATTGACCTACTGAGTTGTAATGAGAAATAGTAACAAAGCTAAGAGGATGCTAATTATGAAGTAGTCATGACCTGCACATGATTGGGGTTTTGGAAGTCCATGGAAAAAAATATGTAAGGTACCACACTGCTGAATAGTCTATTTAATGAAATGAGGAACAGAAGTTGCTACAATTATCCTATTATAATGTAACTAAGTGCTTAAGAATGTTAAATGATGCATTTTTAATGATCAGTTCAGAGTGCCCATTCACTTGTATATATACTAGTAAAGAACAAACACATTTAACTTAAATACATGTATTAAATTTCATCTTATAGTTGGTGATGATTCCCTCAAATATGTGAGAAATACATAATAAATGGCTACAATAAATTACATTTCAACCATAGGAATGACTCAAATAAGTTTCACTTTTACTTGAAAAGTAACAAAATCTTTTAAAAATTTGCAATTGCTCAAAAAAAAAAAAAAAGAAATCCTGTATTTTCTGAAGATGGATGCTACTAGGATTTCTTTTCTTTTCTTTCTTTTTTTTTTTTTTTTTGTATTTGAAATGGCAGTTAGCTCTCTCAAACAGTTCGGAGATATTATTCTGCCTTAAATAATATCTACAGGCATAGCCAGCACTGTGTATCATGTTCTATTCTAAGTTAACTGCTCTGTAATGTCACCCATGAAGTATTTACATACACCTGTGCAGACCTTAAGTGTTCAGGGTTACTAGAAAATATAAAACCTTGATTATAGTTGACTTAGCTAAGATGATCTTTTTAAGCATCTCTACAATGTCGACCAACCAATTCAATCTATTACATTGGGGGGAAAAGTAATCAGCCAAATGGCTGTGAATGTTACCTAGCACTCAGCAAATAGGTGAAGATGAACTGAGTAAATAGAACTAAGTACTCAGCACAGTACCTGGCACATTATAAATAGCTAATAAGGCTTGATAATAAATCTTTATAGTTGCTAATGTCAATCATTCAAACAAAAGTCTTAAGTTTCATCAATTAATTTTGGCTCCCCATATACATGCTGTCATTTTGGATTGCAAAATCATATAAAAACACTTCAGATCCAAGATGCTGAACTTTGAAATCTGCTTCACTAAACACAAGCTTCAATTTTTTAACCTTTCCTATTTAAATCCTACAGAAGTCCCTTTGATGATATGGTTCTTTAGCTCCTCCATATTCTCACAGACTATCTCCCTTTACAAATCATTTACTTCCCTCCTCCCACCCTCTCTCCAAGATCCTAATATGTCAGTAAAAACCTAGCTGAACACACGAGGCTCTCTGTCCTTGCCTGACCACATTCTTTTTATAAATATTAATACTATACAGACAAAGGTCTGTATAGTCAAAACTATGGTTTTTCCAGTAGTCATGTATGGATGTGAGAGTTGGACCATAAAGAAGGCTGAGCACTGAAGAAGTGATGTTTTTGAACTGTGGTGTTGGTGAAGACGCTTGAGAGTTCCTTGGACTGCAAGGAGATCAAACCAGTCAATCCTAAAGGAAATTAGTCCTGAATATTCATTGGAAGGACTGATGATGAAGCCAAAGCTCCAATACTTTGGCCACCTGATGAGAAGAGCCGACTGATTGGAAAAGACCCCTGATGCTAGGAAAGATAGAAGGCAGGAGGAGAAGGGGACGACAGAGGATGAGATGGTTGGATGGCATCACTCACTCAGTGGACTTGAGTTTAAGCAAACTCCCGGAGATGTTGAAGGACAGGAAAATCTGGCCTGCTGCAGTCCATGGGGTCAGAAAGAGTCATTCAGGACTGAGCGACTGAACAACAACAAGAAACATTAGTTCCTGGGTAAACTTACCCTTCTTCATCCACTTCTGTTCCTAAAACCTCGAGAATCATTGAAATAGCAATAAGCTGAGGTCATCTGGTCAAGTTAAAAGTCCATGTTATTGACTCTCTGCTTAGGTCACAAACAGCTAACTATCCTTTTATCTCTTTACTTGTTTACCTTGTCTCATCTTATATGAATCTTCCCCAAAAGTTTTGGGCTCTTCTCAAAAAACTTAAGATTAAGGCAATGCATAAAATCGAAACTCTCTCAGTCATGAAGTCTAACCTCTCCCAATCTCTATGTTAATATTGTGTTTCTCAGGGCCTCTTCCTTCTTGTCTCGGCAGGAGGTGGGGAAAGATGTCTCCTCTCCTCTGAATGTGGAATAGTATTCATTCTTTTGCCTCAGTCAGCTCTTTTCTGACTATAAGCACACTTTTTCTTTTTTGCTTTTTAATCACACATTGATTGACTGAGCTTCAACAATATTGCGTATTTTACAAATGGAAGGCTTATGGCAACTCTGAGTCAAGTCTATGCTTAGTTGCTCAGTTGTGTCTGACACTTTGTGACCCAATGGACTGTAGTCCACCAGGCTCTTCTGTCCATGGGGATTCTCCAGGAAAGAATACTGGAGTGGGCTGCCATGCCCTCCTCCAGGGGATCTTCCCAACCAGGTCAATATTTTGCAGGTGGATTCTTTACCAACTGAGCCATAAGGGAAGCCCTTACTGGTGTCATTTTTCCAACAGCATTTGCCTATACCATGTCTCTGTGTCAATTTCGGTAAATTCATAGTACTTCAAACTTTTAAATTATTATAATATTTGCTACACTGATCTGTAATCAGTTATCTTTGACATTACTATTGTAGTTTGGGCACCATGAACCATGCCTTTATAAAACTGGGAACATAATCAATCAATGAAGACCTATAAGACATTCTAGAACTAACACCAAAAAAAAGATGTCCGTTTCATCACAGAGGACCGGAATGCAAAAGTAGGAAGTCAAGAAACACCTGGAGTAACAGGCAAATTTGGCCTTGGAGTACAAAATGAAGCAGAGCAAAGGTTAAGAGACTTTTGCCAAGAGAACACACTGGTCATAGCAAACACCCTCTTCCAACAACTCAAGAGACAACTCTACACATGGACATCACCAGATAGTCAATACCAAAATCAGATTGATTATAATCTTTGCAGCTGAAGATGGAGATGCTCTATACAGTCAGCAAAAAGAAGACTGGCAACTGACTATGGCTGGGGTCATGAACTCCTTATTGCAAAATTCAGACTTAAATTGAAGAAAGTAGGGAAAACCACTAGACATTCAGATATGACCTAAATCAAATCTCTTACGATTATACAGTGGAAGTGACAAATAGATTCAAGGGATTAGATCTGATAGACAGAGTGCCTGAAGAACTATGGACAGAGGTTCTGACATTGCACAGGAGATAGTGATCAAAACCATTCCCAAGAAAAAGAAATGCAAAATGGTTGTCTGAGGAGGTCTTACAAATAGCTGTGAAAAGATGAGAAGTGAAAGACAAAGGAGAAAAGGAAAGATATACCCATCTGAATGCAGAGTTTCAAATAATAGCAAGGAGAGATAAGAAAGCCTTCCTCAGTGATCAATGCAAAGAAATAGAGGAAAACAATAGAATGGAAAGACTAGAGAACGCTTAAGAAAATTAGAGATCTCTTCAAAGGAACATTTTATGCAAAGATGGACACAATAAAGGACAGAAACGTTATGGACCTAACAGAAGCAGGAAACATTAAGAAGAGGTGGCAACTATACACAGAACTATACAAAAAAGATCTTAATGACCCAAATAACCATGATGGTGTGATCACTCACCTAGAACCTGACATCCTGGAGTGTTAAGTCACGTGGCCTTAGGAAGCATCACTATGAATAAATCTAGTAAAGGTGATGGAATTCCAGCTGAGCTATTTCAAATCCTAAAAGATGATGCTGTTGAAGTGCTGCATTCAATATGCCATCAAATTTGGTACATTCAGCAGTGGCCACAGGAATGGAAAAAGTGTTTTCATTTCAATCTCAAAGAAAAGCAATGCCAAAGAATGTTCAAACTACCACACAATTGCACTCATTTCACACACTAGCAAAGTAATGCTGAAAATTCTCCAAGCTAGGCTTCAAAAGTTCGTGAACCAAAAACTTCCAGTGGATTCAAGCTGGATTTAGAAAAGGCAGAGGAACCATAGATCAAATTTCCAACACCCTTTGGATCATAGAAAAAGCAAGAGAATTCCAGAAAAACATCTACTTCTGGGTCATTAACTATGCCAAAGCTTTTGACTGTGTGGATCAAAACAAACTGTGGAAAATTCTTAAAGAGATGGGAATACCAGAACACCTTACCTGACTCCTGAGAAACCTGTGTGCAGGTCAAGAAGCAACAGCTGGAATAGGACAGGGAACAACGGACTGGTTCCAAATTGGGAAAGGAGAACATCAAGGCTGTATATTGCACCCTGCTTATTTAACTTCTATGCAGAACACATCATGTGAAATGCTGGGCTGGATGAAATAGAAGCTGGAATCAGGAAAGCCAGGGAAAATACCAATAACCTCAGATATGCAGATGATACCATGATTATCAGAGAAAGCAAAGAGGAACTAAAGAGACTCTTGATGAAGGTGAAGGAGGAATGTGAAAAAGCTGGCTTAAAAGTCAACATTCAAAAAATGAAGATCATGGCATCTGGTCCTATCACTTCATGGCATCTGGTCCTATCCCTTCATGGCAAATAGATGGGGAAACAATGGAAACACTGACAGACTTTATTTTCTTGGGATCCAAAAGCACTGCAGATGATGATTGCAGCCATGAAATTAAAAGTCACTTGTTCCTTGGAAGAAAAGCTATAACCAACCTAACATATTAAAAAGCAGAGACTTTCCCACAAGTTCCATGTAGTCAAAGCTATGGTGTTTCCAGTATTCATGTAGACTATAGTCCACTATTCATGGACTATAAAGAAGGCTGAGCTCTGAAGAAGTGATGCTTTTGAACTGTGGTGTTGGAAAAAACTCTTGAAATTCCCTTGGACTGAAAGGAGATCAAATCAATCAATCCTAAAGGAATCCAACCCTGAATATTCATTGGAAGGACTGATGCTGAAGCTCCAAATACTTTTGCCACCTGATGTGAAGAGCCAACTCATAACAAAAGGCCCTGATGCTGGTAAAGATTGAAGGTAGGAGAAGAAGGGGATAACAGAGGATGAGATGGATGGATGGCATCACCAACTCAACGGACATGAGTTTGAGCAAATTCTGACAGATGGTGAAGGACAGGGAAGCCTGGCATGCTGCAGTCTGTGGGGTTGCAAAGAGTTGGACATGACTGAGCAAATAAACAAAAATCAATCAATGCTGTTAGTGTCCTGACTTCAATACCATCCAACTTTTTCCCTATTTCTCTTCTTCTCCTTGGGCCTCCCTATTCCCTGAGACCAACTGATATCCCTACAATGATTTCTTGTTCAACTGAAAGAAAAAATCACACATATCTCACTTCAAATAAACAACTAGAAATGAGTCAGTTTAGTGAGGTAGGTGTGATAAAAGTCAAGATAGGCCTAAAGATAGGTCTCTTGTACCAAATAAATAGGTTTTGAATGAAAAGAAAAACTTCCTGAAGGAAATTAAAAGTGCCACTCCAGTAAACCGTGAATAATAATGAGAAAGCAAGACAGTCTTATCGCTGATATGGAGAAAATTTGAGTGGTCTGCATAGAAAATCAAATCAGCTACATTTCCTTAATCAAAACTTAATCTAGAGCAAGGCCCTAGCTCTCTTCACTTTTATCATGCCAGAAAGAAGAAAGGCTTGAAGCTAGAAGAGTTTGCTTTATAAAGTTTAAGGAAAGGAGCTGTCTCTATAACATAAAAATCAAAGGGAAGAAGCAAGTGTTGATGTAGAAGCTGCAAATTATGTGGAACTCTAGCTGAGATAATTAAGGAAGGTCACTACACTAACAGCAGATTTTCCATGTAGATTAAACAGCCTTTTATTGGCTGAAAATGCCATCTTAGCATCTACAGCTAGAGAGGAAAAGTTAATGCTTGGGTTTCAAAGCTTCAATGGATAGATTGTCTTATCAGGGGCTAGTGAAACTGGTGATTTTAAGTAGCCAATGTTACTTTACCATTCTGAAAACCCTAAAGCCCTTGAGAATTGTGCTGTATCTACTCTACCTGTTACCTGTAAATGGAGTAATAAAGCCTGGATGATAGCACATCTGTCTACAGCATGGTTTACTGAATATTTTAAGCTCACTATTGAAACTAAAATTTATTCAGAATAAAAGATTTCTTTCAAAATATTATTGCTCATTGACAATTCACCTGGTCACCGTAGAGTTCTAATGGATATGTACAACAAAATTAATGTTATTCTCATGCGTGCTAACACAACATCCATTCTGCAGCCCATGGATCAAGCAGCACTTTTGACTTTCACATCTTAATTTTTAAGAAATGCATTTCATTAGATTGTAGTTGTCATCAGTAGTGATTCCTCTGATGGATCTGGGCAAAATCAATTGAAAACTGTCTGGAAAAGATTCATCCTTCTAGATGCCATTAAGAACATTCACACTTCATGGGAAGAGGTCATAATATCAATATTAATAGGAATTTGGAAAAAGTTAATTGCAATCCTCAAATGACTTTGAGGTGTTCAAGACTTCAGTGCAGGATACAGCTGCAGATGTGGTAGAAATAGCAAGAGAACTAGAATTAGAGATGGAGCCTAAAGATGTGCCTGAACTGCTGCAAACTCATAACAAACTTCACCAGATGTGGAATTGCTTCTTATGAATGAGCAGAGAAAGTTTATTGAGATGGAATCTATTCCTAATGAAGAGTCTGTGAACAATGGGAAATGACAACAAAGGATTTAGAAACTACATCAACTTAGTTGATAAAGCAGTGACAGGATTTGAGAGTACTGACTCCAGTTTTGAAAGGATTTCTGTGAATAAAATGTTATCTAATAACATTACATGCTACAGAGAAATAGTTTGTGAAAGGAAGAGTCAATCGATGTGGTAAGCTTTACTGTCTTAAGAAATTTCTACAATCACACCAACTTTCTAGTAAGCCCACTAGTAAGCAGGCATCAACAACAGCATCCAGATAAGACCCTTCATCCCTATAGGCTCTGACATGGTTAGAATTTTTTAACAAGTATTTTTTAGCTAAGGTATATACATTGTTTTAGAGGCAATGCTCTTGAACACTTAACAGACTACAGTATGATATAAACATAACTTTTAAATGCACCAGGAAACCAGAAAAAGTATTACTCACTTTAACCCAATATTCACTTATTGCAGCAGCCTGGAATGAAACCCACAACCTCTAAAGTATACCTGCAACCTTTCAGCTACCTGTTTATTGACTATTGAAAGTGAGTTGCTCAGTCATGTCTGACTCTTTGCGACCCCATGAAGTGCAACTAGCCAGCTTCCTCTATCCATGAGATTCTCTGTCCATAGGATTCTCCAATCAAGAATACTGGAGTGGGTTGCCATTTCCTTCTCCAGGGTATCTTCCCAACCCAGGGATCAAGCTCAGGTTTCCTGCATTGCAGGCAGATTCTTCACCAGCTGAGCCATCAGGGAAGTCTCTGTTCACTGACTATTACATCTGTATTTCATACCTTTGATTTTTAGATTGTCCCTTTGAGCTTACAAAACTGCTCAATTAAGTTCTATCCTAAACTACAATACATCTTCACTCTATTCTATTGCTCATTTAAACCAGGGACATAACTTTTACTGGTGACCTTATTGAAAGGATGGTTTTTACATACTCCTTCAACTCCTCTGACCTTCTAACTAGAATCTGAATCTTGGTCCCATCTCTGCAATAACTTCCTTCTGGAAGAGACTATTGATAATGAACTTCAATAGCCTTTCCTTTGAAAGCATTTAACACAATCTATCAGCCTCCTTGCTTGAAATTCTTTTCACCTCTGACTCCCGCCGCATTGTTCTAGAGAGTTTTCTCCTTCTACCAATTTGAATATTGTATGATACTTATCGATGCCCCTTCCTTTCCATTGCTGGATGTCAGATCTCAAAATGTAGTCTTCTCAAGGGTCTCTCAGAGGCACTTTCCTCTTTCTAAACTCTTTACTTGGTCTTATGCCCTTAGCGTCACCTAATCTATGCAGTCTCTTCTTTCCTCTGCATTGGTTGTGCTCTTTCAATAACTCACTAGATGCTTTCTTAAAAAACTCCTCCTGACTCTGCTCAGTGTATATAACAGAGAAAGTGCTACCATGTCTGCTTCTCTTTCAAAGACCTCTATGTCCTTCTAAAGTCCTAAGACTTTATTCATTAGATTTTATTTCATCAAACCACCATTCAGCACCTTTATCATTCTGTCTCATTCAGTCATTTCCCACGTACTTCCTCCTTTTAAAGTATTTTTTGACACTTATCTCTGTTATCCAATTTTTGTCCTTATTTCTAACTATTTGTTATGGCATGTTCTTGCTTCTGCAGTCTGCAACTTCCAAAATGTATTCTACAAACCATAGCCTGTTTAATTTCTCTAAATAAAAATTCCTCTTAAAACATTAACCAGATGTTCCAAAACCTATATTTAAAAAATTTCAGATTTTTATATTATTTTGCCATTAGTGATGTAGAGCTACCCAATGAGCTCCTTCATTTAACTATCTTTATGTATTTAAAGTGTTTAGTGGGCTTCCCAGGTGGCGCTAGAAGTAAAGAACCTGCCTGCCAATGCAAGAGAGGCAGGAGACATGGGTTCACTTGATCCCTGGATCAGGACATCCCCCGGAGGAGGGCATGCATCCCATTCCAGCATCCTTGCCTGGAAAATACCATGGACAAAGGAACCAGGGGGGGGATACAGTCCATGAGGTCACAAAGAGTCAGACACGACTGAAGTGACTAAGCATGTACACATGCAAAAGTTTAGTTGTTGGCAGTAAATGCTTCACACTTTCAAACCTTCGTACATCTGTTCATCCATTTGCCACTTAAATCTTCCTTTGTAAACTCCCCTTAAATGTTTAAACCTGCTCCAGGTCAATGCAAAATTTATGTAGTCCATACAGGCTGGCTTTGGTACAAACCTCTTCCCTCCAGTCTAGTTGTCATCTTTCCCTTCTTCCTTGTACTATAGCACTCTGCTTCTCTTGAGGCAATTGTCACTTCGTACTGAGTGTTATATTTATTACTATAAACATCTTACCACTTCTATGAGTACAGTTAATATATTGGTTTAATAGTAATAGACATTTATTGAATAACTGAAATAAACAAGAAAGAATATGTATCCCCATGTCCATATTGTAAGTTAAAGTTACCTGCAACTGTATTTCTGAAACTGTGAAAAAAAAATTCTTTGCTTACATCTGCTAAATTGATAATAAAGATGGGTTCACGAATTCCAGGATATTTAAAGACCTTATCATCTAGTAAGAATTTTGGGGATTGAGTTTGATAGTATTTTAGAAATAAAGATATAAAGCTTTATAACAACACAGAGTAGTGAAGAACTTGAAAAGTAAGCATTTGACAAGGAAAAATACTGGAGATTTTCATCAGAACTTCATAAGGCAAAAGAAATTGTGATAGAATACATTTGATTATTCAGTAATGCTAAAATGGAATGATGAATTTTCACCAATAAGACGATATATCCTGTATTTTACACTGGGCTGGTATAACCACCACGTGTGTGAAAAGAATGTACACAGTAAAGAGACTCCAAGATGAAGCTAGTTAGTTTTAGGAATATGGACTTTGTATCTGGACTGACTAGATTTGAAGCTCAATTCCACAATGTGACCTTCAGCAAGTCCCTTTTCTGTACTTTAATTTGATCATTTATAAGTTGGGGATATATGTTAATGCATGTGATACTCTTAGAATAGTATCGGCACTAACCAAGTACTGCACACTTAAATTTTAATGAAGAAGAGGAAAACATCTGTTTGTCAAGATAATAATCAGCTTTATCTTATTTTCAGACTCAAATCAATTTTTAATAGAAGTGTAATATTTTAGGGCTTTAAAATCCCTACAGATTTGATCAACCAAATTTAACTGCAATGTATTTAAATATCTTGTTCAGGAACCACCAAGTAGTTGATGGTCCAGTTGAGAAAAAAAATCCTTCTATATATCAATCATCTATTTCTCCATCTAACCAGCTTCCAGTTATCCATATAACTCACACAACACAAGATTTGATATAGCTAATTTGAAATAGTCTTTTCCTGATTTCAAGCTCCAAATATATGTATCATGTTTTTCTGTGACTGTTAGCACTGCTGTTCAAAGCAATTTCTTATAAAGTTATTGAAACATCACTTCTTCTCACTAATCCTTTGATATACTAGGATTCTATTTAATCTTACTTGGCAAATAACCAGGATCTCTGGAGAAAAGTCTGAAGAAGATTTGTGAGACTATAGCTCAGCTTTCGGCTGTTATTTGCAGTAGTCAAATTACACAGTATCTAGACAATCAGGTTTTAGCTCTGCATTAATAAAATTTCTCACATATTACAAACTATGATAAAGAGAAAAGAAAAGCATAAATATTTTATTATTTATACAAATGTTAGGCAAATAGCTGAAATAGTTCCATAAGTTTGATTTTGTTCAAGTCATAAGAAAAAAATAATGACTTCAATTGGTTAACCACTGTGAATGTTTAGAAACTAAAGGAAATTTAGACACTGTGAGTTTCTCTCCTTTCTTCTGTATTCTGTCAACTATACTCAATATAAAAAAAAAGAAGAGAAAGAAAGGAAGCAAAGGCACAAACTATTCTTTTACTAGAGTAAGTAATGAATAATTGCATGTTGAATGTAATTAAAGGTTTTTGGATAGAGAAAAGCAGGAAGTTTAGTGGAATATTGCATACCACAACACTGATTTGAACATATATTTGAGTAAGAAGATGCAGCTTTTGGTATAGAAGAAACTGTTACACTGTAAGAGTTATGTCAACTTAGCCTCTGAGCAGGAAGCTTGTTCAGATGCTGCAGAGTCTATGGAACACAGATAATTTCAAGGCTATATTTAAAGAATAAGAAAAAAAATTAAAGTTCTGCCTAATAGGGACAAATGGCTTGTTTTTCTGCCAAAGAATCCATTTATCAAGAAGTACTAGAATCAAATACAGTAACCTATGCTTAAAGACCTATATTCCCAAAGAAGGAACAGTTTTTTTTTTTCTTTTTCCTAAATCCTTTTTCATAATCCTCACCACCTGATAAAACTCTAAACTTCCAAAGAGGCTATATATTAAATGGTGCAAAAAAATTTTTTTTCATTTAATGCTTCAGATGGGTTAAAATAAAAAATGGGGCCAGATGTTTTAAAATGTTTTTGTTAATTAATTATTCAGTATATAAATATGATAGTTTATTTATCACCCTGTAAACTTTCTGTACCAGACTTGTTTCCATCTCATTTCAGCAGATTGCTAGGAAACTCTTGCAAATTATCCCCTAAACCATTAGGAAGTAATATACTATTAATGTGCTATTTTCTCCAAAGAATATAAAGATTCCATCTGGGGTAGAATATTTTTTTCTCAAAATCAACATATATTAGATTTCAATACAAGTAGGTATGAATGTTGAACTGTTGAATATTCTGAAGTTCAACTCTTTCAAAATCTATTCTATGCACAAACTTCACTTTCTCTGTGCTGTTTCTTTAGCATCTCTTATTTTAAAGAGGTGTCTCACAGGCATTATCTCTGCTTCTTTTATCCAATTTCAAAGTGCAATTTTCACTGGACTGAGGAAAATAAAGTCTGATAGCTAAAAACTAAGAAATATATCACTAGTTGCTACTATATAATAACAAATATTGTCTCAGATTTTACAGAATAAGTGTATTTCACTTACTGTACTTGCTGATAAATTGAAGTTAGTGATGATTTGGGGGGAGAAGGAAATCAAACTTGCAAAAGGTATCAGGATATTAAAATAAATTTCATATTTCTTGAATGCATAATTCTAAAGAGACTATGTTATATGCAATAACTGTAGATCACAGGTGCAAATGGCAAAAAAATAAAGTGTAAAACTCTCAGGTTGACTTTGATTATCAAAAATTGAGAAAGAGATTAGTAAATAATTTAGATATTACCAACCATTAAAATTTTTATTTGTGACAATGTTTAATGGCATTAAAGATACTAAGCTGATATACCAACTTTTAAACTGTGGAGAAACGTATCTGGAAAGAGATGCGCTGGAAGTAAATAAAATATGAAAGAACTGGCTCACTGGTGTTCTGCTTAAAAATACAGATATTTTTCACATTTATTTTTCAATCCATGTATATTCTACTTATATTATCAGAAATAAAGTTAAAATTACCTTTAAAATAGTCTCAAATTTCATTTAATGTTTTACAGCACTTCACAAGTTAAAAGCAAGGCAAGGAGGATAATTTTCCATTTCAGCGTTAAGGAGAATTGCTAAATTCTCAATAGGAGGAGCTTGAAATAAAAACTCAGATCCTCCAAAGCCAACTTCAATGCTCCTTCTGTCATATCATATTAGAAGGACACAGGAAATAATATATATGAACACTATGAGTTATTCATAATAATTGTAACCCAAGGTGTTATTAATACTATTGTTTAATTTATTTGATTTTCTTCATAAATTCCTAATTTCAATGAGAGAAAAATACATTTATGAGATTAGAAGTAGACAAATGTTAACAAAAATGGAAAAAGTCAAATGTGTCAGAAATAAAAAACTCATAATGGCATTTATGCTTCATTCATTCAATATTGCGCTAGCATGGATTAGAAGACAATCTAGAACTCTAGTTTTGCTTGAGAAAAATATTGAACATGGTACTCAAAGTAAGAATGGAGTCATACTAAGAATATTAATAATGACAAAATGTGGGGAAAAAAGTCCATAAAGTAAGACACAAAAGGGAAAGACAAATAGACTTGATAAATAACCCTGTAGACTTTTAATTAAGTAATCTGTTTTAATCAGTGAGAAATTAAAGTAGAAACTAATATCTTTATAACTACTTATTTAGGGTTACTTGTAGGGCATACTTAAGAGACGAACACACTCAATAAGATTTAAGCGTCAGGTTCTTTTTCAGAAGCACACACCTCTCTATCAGCTGACTTTGTTTAAATCCTGTACCTCCACTCTCTCCACTTTGTGCTGGCCTTTTCCTTATCCAGTAGACTCTGGCTGATGCTAGACTCTGAACAGGGCTTGTGTGCTCGATGACTTTCAAACTCAGCCATTTTTCAGGCAGTAGCCTCTAAATCAAAGATTACAAAAGATTTAAAAGATTGTGCTGTGCCTAATTGCTCAGTCATGTCCGACTCTGCGACCCCATGGACTGTAGCACGCCAGGCTCCTCTGTCCATGGGGATTCTCCAGGCTAGAATACTGGAGTGGGTTGCCATGCCCTCCTCCAGGGGATCTTCCCAACCTAGGGATCAAACCCAGGTCTCCCACATTGTAGGCGAATTCTTTACCATCTGAGCCATCAAGGAAGCCCTTTAAAAGATTATAGCCATGCAAATAAAAATATGTGAAGTCAATTAGTTGCAATAAGCATACTTCTCTCACCTGTGATTGGGACACAGATCCAGAGAAATATTTCTCCAAGTGCAAGAATGAAAAATGGCAGTTGATCCTCAAGAATCAGGGAGACACACACTAAAAAAGGAACTGGGAGATTGGGCTAAACTATCATGCTATTTCTACATGAGCAGCTTTTACTCAGTTACTCCTGATTATGCCAAGTAGGAAACTGGACCATTGTAGCAAAATCTTCTTATTTCTAAAGAATGGCTTGAAATTTAGATTTTTATTTTAAATATCTCATTTTAAAAACACTGGTAATTTTAATAAATGCCAAACATTATATAGGCCAAAGAAAACACATCTATAGAGCATATTTGACACACAAGCTCCTGGTTAATGGCCTCTGGTTTAATAATTTGATTACTATATTTTTGTACGTATAGTTGAGAGATTTCTGAAAAGTCATATAATTTGACTACTAAAATGTCAAGGACAGTTTACTGATTACAGAAAACTAAATAGAACAAAGCTGGATTATGTATGCTATTATTCCACACTCATAACTTCACAAATGCCAAGCATTTCACGAACTCCATTTATTATCAAAAAGAAAATATCAAAGACCAGAGGTTGACAATAGAATAATAAGTATAATCATTATAAACTTTACTTTAAATGCAGTATAACTAAGGTTAGGTTACAAGTTCAAGTTGTTTCTCTGTGTATGCAGATATGTGACTGTATTTCTAAATGATGACTAACTAGCCAATTATAGTCCCTAGAAAGTTATGTCATAACTGACATTTTAAATGAAGCATTCTGCTAAGAAAACCAAAATTTCGACCTCATTTTAATCACTTTAGCTATTCCGAATTCTGTTAATCAAGTAGAAAAAAAAATTGTCTTTAACACTTACAATGATTTATCTGTTTGTATGAATGCAAGAAAAATGATCACACCGTCAAGTAATAGATTACAAGTACAGAGAAAGTTCACATTACAGCTATGCTGATGAAAATTACCTGCAGGCTGTTACAACACAGCCTGTGAATTAATTAACCTTTTGCCTTAAAAATCTTGAAACTTCAGCAAAGACTGAGTTTTCTGTTTCTCCTGCTCTAGCTTCCTTAGTACTGAAGTACTGTCCCTTCGCAGCGAAAATACTGTGCAATTACTGAGGTAAACAAATAAACATACTCAGATTCCATCATTGCTCCATGTTATTATAATAAAATCACGTAAGTTGTGATTAAAATACAGCAATTTAGATGTTTCCTCTTTTTTTCAGTTAAAGATGAGAGATAATGGTTGATTTCTCTGTAGATCTTTAATTTTATAAATAAGACTGGCAGTTTCTTCATATGAATAATGGCTACCTCTTAATTATGTATGTTCTGAATTTGGGAGAAACTAATTAAATAAAGCAGAACTTTTGCCAACATATTAAAAAATAACTACTCATATGCTTTCTTCTAAACTTCATTTTCAAATAAATAAACACACTATCTCTATTTGAGTGTACTGGTCAAGTACTTTGATAATTTCCACTTGGGGTCTGAAGCTGAGAAATCATCTAACAATAAATAAAACTATGATCTAGGGAAATAGGATTTCTAAATAAACAAGGGTAACATGAGCCGTTGTATTCCTTCAAGTTGTTAAAGCCAAGGATCAATAAGACATGGTGAATGTGAAGATGACAGCAAGACTTAACGACTACTAAATTACACTCTACATATTGACATAATAATTTCACATCCTTGTGCAACTGTTTGGAAATACTTTTTACTATTTTCTTTGACGTAATTAATATCTCAAGAGGGTTAACAGTCTCAATATTTAATTGTTCAATAACAAGCAGTTATTAGCTTGTTATTAGCTTTTTTTTTGAGCTAGCTTCAATTAATTCATTATATAATTAGTCTTAACAATGGATAAGCCATTCTCTGAGTAGGTTAGGAGATATTCTTGTTTAGATAATGGGTTTTATATATATATATTGTTTTAAAACATTAGGGTATTTCTCTATTCTCTCTCTCTCTCTCTCTCTTGGTCATCTGTGTGTACGTGCTCCGTCGTGTCCGACTCTTTGCAACCCTCTGCTGTAGCCCTCCAGGATCCTCTGCCATGGAATTTTCCAGACAAGAATACTGGAGTGGGTTGCCATTTCCTCCTCCAGAGGATGTTCCCAACCCAGGGATTGAACCCATGTCTCTTATATCTCTTGCACTGTAAGCAAATTCTTTACCACTGAACCACTGGAAAAGCCTATTTTCCAATCAAATGATGATTTGCCAAATTCATCTTAAAGAGCTAAACTAGTGAACTTCTTCCCCAAGTATTGTTCAGAGAATCAATTTTTAGTTGCAGGTAAGAGGTATACAACAATATGTTAAAGTAAGAAGGTGATAATGCTTGTCTAGAAAACTGAAGATGTATATGATAGGTGTACATGTATACCTATATATGTGTGTATATATATATATATATATATATATTCTCAGTTAAGGACATACATATTTTAAGTGTAATTATTTCAAGTTAAGCAGATTCTTAAAATAATTTGGAACAAATGTTTCATAATTGTTAATATATTAAAATTTTCCAAATGAATCTTTTATTGGGAAAGTATAGGGAAAGTAGCTCTTTAAGGTTGGAAAATTTAAAACATTTACCAAAACATTTTTGGTTAGTTCAATTTTGAGCATACCCCAGTTATAAGCTACATTTAGGTAGGTATATATCTACACCTGAAGTATCAAAGCTAATACATGTTTGTCACATAGAAAATTAACAATACATATATTTTGAATATAAGAATACACAAAGTTTCAAAAAATAACTGGTACTCTGCCAATACTTAAATTTGTCTGTGCTGATTTAAACTAGAATTAATATTTCCATTGATTCTAGGATGATCATGCTCACGATAATACATGTATTTGAATAAAAAGTAGATGTCTTTGAAAGCCTAAAGAATGAATAATAGGTATATAATATATCTTAATTGTTCTAGGAATACACATGCTATGCTTTGGAAGATATGCTCCACATACCTGACAGGTAATGTTCTGTCTCCTTTCCTTCTATCCATTTCTCTTTGGGGAACAGGATACCAACGGAAATTCAGTTTCCAGTTAAAACCCCCGTAAGTCATGTCTGATCCAGCCATGTATTCAAAGGTGTCATCACTAATCACATCAATGATGGGGCATACAACTGTCTTCCTGCAGGAAAACTAAAATCAGCTGATGCAAAAATGATGATTTAAACATTTCAGTAGCTTCTTTAAACATCACATAGCCGATACACTGAAATTTAATTATTTTGTGACTTTAATTTGCCTTTATTGTCATGTTACCTTTTTCTCCATGGAATTACTTCCTTTTATTACATCTGACTTCAGTCTACTTTTATTCTATCATGTATAATCCAATCAAATATACTAATTGATCCTCAAGCTAATTTCCAAATGCATTCTAAGTACTAACTCAGCAGGATGAGCATGGCCTATTTTTCATTAAACCTCTCCCCACAGCATGATCAGTAGACTGCTTTGATATTATGCAGCATTTCAGCTATAGCCCACTGAAAAGCAAGGGTGTGCAGGGAGGGAAGGATGAATGATAGCAAATTCAATCTGGTAGCTTGACTCTCAAAGGCGATAGTTTAGATTAAAGAGAGAGCTCAGAGAAAATGTTCATGGAAAAACAAACAAATGAAAATCCACAAAGAGAAGCAACAATAAAAATCATGATCATCAGTATAAGTAAATATTTCCTATGAAAGATATTACGTTCATGACAATTTCTGAGTGAATCATCTTAGACCAGCAGTTTACACTAACAATCTACATATTTTAAAATAGGAAAAGATAAGCAACTTCAGTCTCTGGAGTTTTATGGTCCATCTTTTTCTTAAAGTAAGAGGAAGAGCCAGAAGATTTGGTATTCTTTTCTTTTTTAATGTATTTTACTGAAGTAAAGTTGATTTACAATGTTGTTAATTTATACCATATATACCACTTTGGATAGCAAAGTGATTAAGTTATACACACATAGATTTGATATTCTTGATGGTGGTTTTTTAGGATAAGGAACTTTGCACCATGGGAGGTCATCAGGTATTCTTTTAATCCATGGTTCACTTTCTCTAGTCTATCCCTATTCCAAGCCTATATGTTTTATTACGGTGTCAACCTTGTCATCTCCAAAGTAAATGTTTAAACAACTGGGCCTTGTTTATAGCTAATTCCAAAAAGTAGAGCTTGTTTTTCATATAAGATAGAAAGGAAATACACAAATATGCTCTAGAATCACCCACAGATATGGAAAACAAGGAAATGTTGTCCATTATTTATTCTGGTTTTGTAATACCTGTATCATCAATGCTCAATTTCTAATAGATCTTATATGCCACACAATTGACCAATGTCTGGAGTCCTCTGAAGTTAAAAGGTTTCCAACTTTGCTGATGATTCAGTGGTGAAGAATTCACCTGCCAATGCCATGGACACAGGTTTGATCCCTGGTCTGGGAGGATCCCACATGCCATGGGCCAGCTAAGCCTGAGCACCATAGCTACTGAGTCAGCACTCTCGAGCCCTGGAGCCCACACGCTGTGACTACTGAACCCCATGTGCCTAGAGCCTGTGCTCTGCAACAAGAGAAACCACGGAAATGAGAGGCCTACACACAGCAACGAGAGAGCAGCCTCTGCTTGCCACAACTAGAGAAAGCCCATGCACAGCTGCAAAGACCCAGTACAGCCGTGAAAATAAACAAATGAATCTTAAAAAAGAAAAAAAAAAAAGAAAGAAATTGAAAGGTTTCACCTAGCCTTGGATAAGCTTCTTGGTAACTCTGGTCCTTATAAAAACAATATCTTTCTTTCTTCATTAAATTTAATAATTTAAATTATAGGGAGATGACATTAGATCTAATAACCTTGAATAGAACTTTAGTATCTAGTTATGGCAACTTTAGAACATATAAGCAAGATAAGACATTAGAGTTCATTATATGTTCATATAATGAACATCTAAATATGTTGTTAGATTAAAAAATAAATGATCTCTTCATGACTGTAGTGAAGTAACATTATATTATAATCTCACTAAGTTGAATATGAAACACATGTTTTAAAAAGCAGCATAATGTATGAAAAGCTGCCAGGAAATGCATTTAAGATGTTCCAAGTTCATTTTACTTTGCCAGCCTTACCCTCCTGTGCATACTGTACAATACACAGAATGGAAAAGTGTTATTACCCATATATTACATTCAGTAGACTAAAAGGTTCCCACTGCTTTCTTCAACTGCTATGGTTCATTTTACTGACAACCTCCATCCATCTTCCTGGCAAATACCAAATCATGCCATTTATGTGATAGAGCTGCAGTAGCTCACACAAAGCAGCCCCTGTCTTGGAGCCTTAATTAAAAACTTCAATCCTAAGAAGACCTTTCTACTGTTCGTGAAATGACTGCACAAGCAAGGTGCTATGCAATGTTTTGCTATTATTTCAGAGAGCAATCGGCATAATTGTCTTCATTAGGTGCTTAGGAATGGTACTCATTTATCATCAATAATTATGAATAACTGCAAGAAATCCATTTAAACTTCATAGTATCACATGGGAAAGAATTGCAGGTATCCATGAGGGTTTCTAATTTCTATAAAGCATTCTTCAACTTTTCAGATTTCATGATATGTCTGTATAGAACGGCAGTACTACTTAAATAAACATTCTTACAGCTGCGCTTTTCTTTAAATCATTATTTCATTTCAGTGGGGTGCATGAATGTATATGAGTTTATTTTTAAGATCTTCAAGGTGGCTTGCACTTGACTTTGATTAAGAACAGTGACTAGGTAGACAGAAGATTGTTCTGGAAGTGGGGAGATCTAAATTGTTGTCCTCGTCATTTACAATTTCTAGGACAAGCTATTTAACTCATCTGTTCCTCCCTATCATCAGATGCAGAGAAGAGTATATTATCTACCTCACAGAGTGGTTGTGAAGACAAAGCTGCTTTGAAAATATATTTTGTAAAATATACTACTATTTCTGATTGGACTGATTTCCTTCATCTATAAAATGAATATTCAGCATCTTTACTGTTTGAATTGCTTGACTTTCTTAATCAAATATTCAGGTTTGGCATAAATAAACCAAGATCTTAATTAAATAAGGAGTAAGGGGACTTCTTTTTTAAAAGCTAGGAAATAAACATTCTGAAAATAGCAGCTTGGGAAGAAAAGTTTTGAGGGATAGCTGTAACGGTCCTAACAAGTTAAGTCAAAATCCAGACAGACAGAGCATATGAATTCTTACCTGTCCTCCTTTATTCTTGCCAGCAAGGGCTCTAGCCATCCTAATGTGCATTCACAGTGTGCATCCAGGAAAGTTATGACTTGTCCTTTTGAAGCAGCTGCTCCTCGAAGGCGGGCACGTATTAACCCAGAGCGCTCTTCCATTCTAATAATTTTTACTGGCACTTCTAAATTTTTCACATAATTCTCTAATGTTAACTTGAGAAAATCTGTAATGTGCAATTAAGAATTTATAAAGTTTTGAAATTCTTTTAAGACAGAGAAGTGATACCACTACCTAGATGGAAATTCAACACACAGAAGTGAGAGTCAACTCCTATCAACATGCTTTGCATTAGGTTAAAAAAAAAAGATACAGAGATTTCATCACTATTAGTGTACAGTTCATTATGACTCTATCACATGGCTGACAAGGATAAGGCTACACTAGGAAGTTAATATACTAGACTGTAATTTATAAACTGGGCCACATTGGCAAATGCAGTCTTCTTAAATATGTTATTTTTCTTTTGAAAGTGAAGTAGCTCAGTCGTGTCCGACTCTTCATGACCCCATGGACTGCAGCCCACCAGGCTCCTCTGCCCATGGGATTTTCCAGGCAAGAGTACTGGAGTGGGTTGCCATTGCCTTCTCCACATATTTTTCTTTTACCTACACTAAAAAAAAGAGAACCAGATACCTACTGTGTCATATAAATGTTCAGTCATATGACCAACTGAGTTGGGAAAAAAGAGAAATACTTTGGAAAGTCATTTTGGCTGATTTCTTAGGTTAGTAAGAACCAAATGGAATCATGAGGTAAACTGAAAGAATTAGTTACTTGTTTCTGGAGTGGCACTGACTAGATATACTGAAAAAATTTGATAGGTAGTTTCAGAGTTAGTATAATGAAAAGGAAAATATGGATCATTACCCTGTTATCTTTTTGAACACAATAAAGCTCTATAATTAAAAAATATATACACAATAAAAATAATTTTACCTCTTTCACTAGCATCATCTACCAAGATGACCTCAGAGAGCAGATAGTGTGGGGACCGATTTATAACACTGTAAACAGTTCTGAGGAGAGTGCTCCAAGCTTCATTATGAAATACAATGACTACACTTGTGTTTGGAAGTTCATCAGGGTAGACCTTTGTCTTGCATCTGGAAAAAAGGAAAGAAGAGGGACAAGCTAATAAGTTCATTTTCCTTCTGATCATTGTAATAAAAATATCCATTATGACACAAAATTAGACTCAAAAGTCCCTTATTACCGCAACACTTTATGGTTATCTAAAATTATTTTCCCTTTTATATATATTGTGAGTATTCACTTGGCACTTTGAAAATTAAATATGAATACTTACAAGTATTATTTGAACTGACTTTTTTTTTTAATTTTACATTAACTCTAGGGAACAAAAAGGCATGATTTGGACACGAGTCTAAGAAAGCTAAAATAACATTATGAGACTATCAATGGAAGACCAGGTACTAAAGGAATTCACTTAGTAGATACGACTGTCTTTTTATTTAGAAAAAAGAATTATTGCATAACTCAAAAATTCCTGAGAACATAAACAGACATCTGTTCACAGGGCTTTGAAGCTTGTAAAACTGAGATTACTTTTCTTCTAAAATCTAGTCATGTACATTTTTCATTCTGTTGAAGAATGCCATAATTCATGTCTACTTTGAGGGAAAGATGTTGGGGTCAAGATACATTTCAAAGATTCTCAAAAAAAAACAAAAAAACAAAATCAGAGATGACAAAAGGGTATAGGCTTCCAGAACATCTCTTGAATGTACAGAGGAATCACCTGGGGATTGGGTAACATGCAGTTTCTAGTTTAGTAGATCTAGGGTGCAGTCTGAGAATATACAGGTTTTAAAATGTTTCCAGGTGATTCTGATGCTGTTGATCCCTGGAACACATGGTTAAGTAAAAGGTTGTGTCATAATTGTTATTAATTTTAGAACTGATATTTTGAAAATAAAAAACTTAATTTTGCTGATAAATTAAAAGAAGTCCAGATTTTGCTTTTCAAGCCATCAAACTTGTAAGGTACATTTTGATAAGTAATATGCAGATGTTTGGAGAAGGAAATGGCAACCCACTCCAGAGTTCCCACATGGAGAATGCCATGGACAGAGGAGCCTGGTGGTCTACACAGTTCATGGGGTCACAGAGAGTTGGACACAACTTGGTGACTAAACCATCACCATGCAGATGTTCTAGGTGGTCATTTCAATTTTAATGTGCAGGGGTCTCTCAGCCATATCCACCTGTCAACGTTTAGACATTTTTGTCACATATTGTTAAATCATTGTGATTATAGAGTATTTTGCAAAAATGTCACTGGGTATCCAGACAGGAATAGAAATTTATTCACCTTATGTTATTTTTCATGGTGATATATGCTGAAGAGCAAGAAAATTAAAATCCTTCCATAAAGTAAAATGAACCAGATACACCCTGCCACCAATAAGTGACCTAATGCTTGACACAAAATTAGTATCATTAAAATTAGTCCCCTTCACAGGTGAGTGAAAAAAATCCAATAAAGTGTGGGCATCAAAGGCATGTAATAAAATAAATACCAACTGTATGCCTGCAGAGACCTTAATAATTTTTTAAAACAGTCTAAAATAACACCTCAGTGAAGTGCTATGTAATATAGCCAGGAAAGAATGTACATATGTCTAACCATTTTTTCAGCATACATTTATTTGAATAACATTAATTAACCATCCACATTATATAAGACATTGTGAATATAAAAAAACGTTCAAATGTAGGGTAGAAGAGGTAGGTTGATTCATAGTCATCTTTTCCCATTCTGGTAGCAAGATTAAATATTAACATATGTCTCATTGTCATTTGACTTGGGCTTCCAGGAAGTTTATCGTTAAACAAACTTAGAAAGCTGTCTTGGTAAGTCAGAAAGGTCCTCGCCAAGATTCTCCTCAAATCTCCATTCTTCTGCCTCACCAAAATACCCCCTCACTTTCAGCATGCTGAACAAAATGAGTCGTAAAGATGATTGTCATCATTGATAAAGAAGTAAAACTGAAAAAGCAGGCTGAAATCAGTCCAATAGTCAGCAACTACTGGTTTAACCCAAGGATAATAGTCTATGAAGGCTACTTATTATCATTTGTATATTAATCATTTCTTTTAAATTAAACCTCTTGCATGTTATGCTAAGTGCTAATAAAGAAAAAAGTGAACAGGATATTTATTCAAATAAATCATTTATAAAATAAAAATAAAAGCAGATACTTAGATCCAGCTTCTCAACTTATTTCCATCATACCTTATTTTTGTGGTTAAAAAAATCCACTCACAAATGTTAATTTTATATTCATTATATGTGACAACATTATAATGAACCAATTTACTAATAATGCAGCTAAAATATTTTGCTTACTTAGAGAAAATTTTCACTATGTCATTATTTAACATAGCATAAAATAAAATGTGGTTAATATTTTATTAATTCATCCTCTTTATCCTATGTAAACAGTTATTTTGCAAAAGAAACTTTGCATAATAAAATAGTCCATAGGATAATTCTTATTAAACAAGTTAATCATTTTCTATGTCTGTTTGTCCAGTTACTCAAGTATAGTATACAAATATATATGAACAAGAGTTTTTTATTTTTATAATTTTTAACGGATTTATGATATGTTGAACTGGAATTATTGCCTATAATTCTTCAAACCTCTTGTCACCTAGGGTAAAATACATCATTATTTTATGCACCACTAGGAAAGAAAAATGTTGTCAAACCATAATAAAATGCTTTGTTATCTTGAATAGGATCTATTCAATACCTAAAGCCTATAGAAAAAGCTCTCAAATTTATTTTGACATAGATTGCTATCAATATTTTAAGCTTGCTTATACATCAGTCACACTAGTTTCTTATTGCTTTGAAATTTCTTTCATCTATTCTAAAGGGATTTCTCTAGTTTTGGGTTGTATTGCTTAACAAATGAGAGACATACATTTAGCATGTATCTCAGTAACAAAATATTAATACAAAACAATTTCATCTTGCAGGTATCCTCCTTGGTACTATAAAACTGTACTTACAAACTTTTAGCGGCAAAGGAAATCTTGACAAAATTCAGATTCTGATTCAGTAGATCTGGTATGGGAATAAGGTTCTGAATTTCTAGTAAGACTCCTGGCCATGTGGACACTGTTAGCCCTGAGTTGACATAATAAGCAGTTGATAATAAGGCTATCAGTCAGCTGTTGATAAGCAAGAGAAACTGTAGTCATTGCTCCAATGCTAAACATTGGCTTCATCTTATAAAATTCAATTTTTGCCACTCTTTCCTTCCTTTCTTTTCATACTATAACATTTTGTTTCTATAACGAATCATATTGCAATCTTTCTAAAGAAATATTGAATGACAAACTCCACACACAGAATATAAATAGTGCACATAACTTAGTTGAAGCTTGATTATGTGAACAGCATTACCACATTCACACAAGCTTAGGGAACATTGCCTATAAGACAACTGTAACTAACCATCAACTATAAAACTCATCCTAAGTGAGACACATGAAAGGTAAAAAGTGTACACTTAAAACAGGTAAATACAGTAACTTTTCCTTTAGCCATAGAAAAATACTTAAAGTGTTGTTTGATTTTTTTAGTTTTCTTAAAAATGCTTTTAGTATCAAAGCTGGAAGAGTTTTTAACTCAGTGATTTTTCCATAAAAAAAATAAAAACAAAGAAAATACAACAAGGAACCTATATAATGGGATTGGGGGAAGGTACTTAAAATAATTCTGTAGTTTTGACTTCTCTAATGATCTTTTAAGTGTATGCTTTTTACCTTTCATGTGTCTTACTCAGGATGAGTTTCATGGTTGATGGTTAGTTACAGTTGTCATGTAGGCAATATTCCTTAAGCTCCTGATGCTGGGAAAGACTGAAGGCAGGAGGAGAAGGGGACGACAGAGGGTGAGATGCTTGGATGGCATCACTGACTCACTGGACACGAATTTGAGCCAGCTGCTGGAGATAGTGAAAGACAGGGAAGTCTGACGTGCTGCAGTCCATGTGGTTGCAAATAGCTGGATGTGACTGGGCAACTGAATAATGTACTCTGAAATGTGTGGTAGACATTGCTTGATCCACACAGCAGAGTGGGCTTCCCAGGTGGTCCCAGTGGTAAAGAATCTGCCTGCAAATGCAGGAGCCACAGGAAATACCAGTTCAATTCCTGGGTAGGGAAGATCCCCCGCAGGAGGAAATGGCAACCCACTTCAGTATTCTTGCCAGGAGAATTCCCAGGACAGAGGAACCTGGTGTGCTACAGTCCTTGGGATTGCAAAGAGTCAGACACGACTGAGCATGCATGCCACACAGCAGGGTAAAGCTCAGAATCTCCAAAAGGTGGAATTGGAAAGGACTTTCAAAGTTGACTGGACTGAGAAGCCTGGCAGGCTACAGTCCATGGGGTAACAAAGAGTCAGACATACCAGAGCAACTAACAGTTTCACTTTCACTTTTCCAAGTTGACTAATTCAAATATTTATTTCACAGGATACAAATCTGAAATCACAGAGCTACTTCAATACCCTGTATAATAAAGTAATAAATAATATTGCTAATAAAATGATTTATGATTTAATAGTATTGGTAATGATTACTGCTCCATAATATATACTAGATCAAATGTCTTAAATGATATTGTTGGTGTATAAAAATTAGAAAAAAATTTCCATGCATTTTAAAAAATAATTTATATATTTATAAATATATATGTTTATAAAAAGAGAAGTAGATTCCCTAGGATCATTTTATTAAAACTAAGTATAGAAAGTCAGCTATCACTGAAATTATGTACATATGGATCAAATACTCTTAGCAATCTGTCTTTTGAAGACATTATTTTTCTTTTATGTAAACATCTAAATAGAAGTGGAAATTTTGACATAATTGTGAGAGCACAATGTATATGTAATTAAGTTTGAGAGCAAATGTGTCAGACTGCAACAGCAATTTAAATCAATTTGAAAGATATTTGATACCCAATACTCAAATTGAGCTCCTGAAATCTGGTATTCCAACAAGATCATAAGCTTTATCCTAGCAGAATTTCATATTTGCACTATATTTTGACATTCTAAATCTATAATACTTGAAAGAAAATCAAAGTTTATTTCCTTTTAATTCCATAATTATCTGTCACTCTAGATCTTGGCTGCACATCAGAATCATCCCATAAGCATGAAAAAATACCGGTATGTGAGTTTTAGCCAAAGAGATTCTGATTTAGGTTTCTGGGGTGTGGCTATGGGTAATAAGATTAAAAAGAAATCTCTCCTGGGGATTTGAATGTGCAGCCAAAACTGAGATCAGTTATCCAAATTTATTTAACAGAACCACTGATATGACATACATACATACATCAACATTTTGCTTACATCAATATTTTAAAATAGGATATATAAGGTTAGTATCTTTTTCTATGTTTATCTGAACTAAAATAAGTCACTATTTGCTTTCACTATAAATACTGGAGTCAGAAAGTCTTTCTACTTCATTTACAATCTCCTCTGTCATCTGGATATATACTAATGCTTATCCAGTTTTCTGTGCATCAGCTGTTGAATTATAAATGTAGGAGAAATAAATGCAACTGCTCTTCTTTGGAGAGAATATGGTGATAGAATCACATTTCCTCCATGTGGAACATGGAAATACAGTGAGACAGTATTCCTATTTACCATCTTTCCCCTTGGCTATGTCCACATTAGGGAAACATAGATTGTTACAATTTGATTTTATCCTTTTCAAAGCTATATTGATGTTTTCAGATAAGCTACGAACACAACACACCATATGAAAGAAAGAAAAATTGACTATAAGATGAGAATGTGAAATCACAAAGGATCCATAATTACACAGTGGTTTAGTTAGACACAATCCATTTAGGACTCCAAACAAAGGCTGTCAACACTGTAGTTTGCATGTATTGCTGAAATGTGGCTCAGTGAGTCAGTGGCTACCTTTAACTGGCTCAAACAAAGAAGATTAATAACAGTAATTTAAAATGAAGACTTATAGTACAAGTCCTCTGTATACTTCTTATTTTTAAGAGCTGTAGGAATTGCATTGAACCTTTCAGAATTATGGGTGGTTTCAATGTTTCCCAATTCCTTAACATTTATATTCACAGAAAGAAATTTCATCATTTTCAATGCATACATGCAACAAAAGCCTGGGCAACAGGAAAGTGATTCTTTCATAACTGAAAGCTTGGAGCCTCAAGTAAAATGAAGCGCTTAATTTTGCAAGGTCTTTTATATGTTTCTTTGTATATACATTGTGTTAAACCTTCCAAAAGTTAAGTTCCTATAAGTCATAATTACTTGACTAATCAAAAAAAATTTTTTTTTACAAAGTGTTAGTCACTCAATTGTATCTGACTCTTTGTGATCCCGTGGAATGTAGCCATCTAGACTCCTCTGTCCATGGAATTCTCCAGGCAGAATACTGGAGTGGGGAGCCATTCCCTTCTCCAGGGGATCTTCCCAATCTAGGGATCAATCTCAGGTATCCTGCATGGCAGGCAGATTCTTCACCATATGAACCACCAGAGAAGTTGATAAACACTTGCCACAACACCTTTGTTATAAATTCAGGTAGACTTGGGCTCCCCAGGTGGTGCTAGTGGTAAAGAATCTGCCTGCTGATGCAGGAGACAAAAGAGACACGGGTTTGACCCCAGGGTTGGGAAGGTCCCTTGAAGGAGGGCTTTGCAAACCACTTCAGTATTCTTGCCTGGAGAATCCCCTGGACAGAGCTGCCTAGAGGGCTACAGTCCATAGGATCGAAAAGAATCAGACAAGACTGAAGTGACTTAGCACACAGCATGAACAGATCTTGTATTCATCCTTGGCCTATTTGCGTCATATCCATTCCTTGCTCCTGTTTTCTTTGATGTATTGGGGTGGGCATAACAGGAGGGTTACTGAGCAGGACTTTTCCCAGGACTCCTCTGCTTGTTGGTTTCTGTTTGAAACATGCCATGAGGACCCTGGGTGGGGAGTGCTATGCAGGAAAAAGGAGGAACAGGGAGCTTCTTTCTCTCTACTTCCCTAATCCCAGAGAAGACTACTCAGCCCCCTTCTGTAGTCTTGCACTTCATATATGCCTCATTTTCCTCATTATACTCTTTCACAATAAATACAACTAATACAGTAGACTAGGGTTTTTTGTTTTTGTTTTTTTTTTTAAAAGAGGAGGTTAATCTAATTTGCCTCTGTCTCTTCAAAACGTGAAAGTGAAAAAGTGAAAAGTCGCTCAGTTGTGTCCGACTCTTTGTGACCCCCTGGACTGTAGCCCACCAGGCTCCTCCATCCATGGAATTTTCTAGGCAAGAGTACTGGAGTAGGTTGCCATTTCCTCCTCCAGGGGATCTTCCCCACCCGGGGATGGAACGCCAGGTCTCCTGCATTGCGGGCAGATGCTTTACTGTCTGAGGCACCAGGGAATCCCCTTCAGAAGGTAGTATTCTGCAAGTCACAAAATATATTTAATAAGATGTTGATGTATGAAAACTTGACGAGGCAGGCTATTGTATTAATCACCAGATCGATTTCCCAATCATAATTCTATACTATTATAATCTGTAGTAGAGGTATAGAAATGTCAAGTTTTCTACATCTTTTTTATATTTTCAGTTGGTTTTGGTTTTCAAGCTTGTAGAGCCAGGACAAATAAATGAGTTAGGGTTAGGGAAGGGAAAGAATGTAAGAAAATTGGTCTACAAGTCATTCTATTATAACACATTCCTCTTGAACATAAGTGGCATCATTCTATTTTGATATATTTGAGAAGGCTCTGTGTCTGGAGATTCTATGTTTACATCTTCATTTTGCCATTCAGGATCTGTGAGCAAACTTGAAGTTTCAGTTTTGTCATCACCTAAATTGGAGTAAAACTGCTTGCTATATCTATATTCTGGGGGTTTTGGGAAATGAATGACATCGTTAAGGAATTATATGAATGTAATTTTTATTATATTCTTATATTATAAAGTGCTATATATAAGATGGGCTTCCCTGGTGGCTCAGATGGTAAAAAATCTGCCTGCAGTGCAAGAGACCCAGGTTTGATTCCTGGGTCAGGAAGATCCAGGGAGAATGTAATGGCAACCCACTCCAGTATTCTTGCCTGGAGAACTCCAAGGATAGAGGAGCCTGGCAGGCTACACTCCATGGAATCACAAAGAATTGGATATGACTGAGTGACTAACACACACATATATGAGATATTATAAGTAAGGTCTTATAATTACTTGGCTCAGCCTTACTGCTGATAGGATTCTGATCATAGCCATGTTAACTCATCTTTTATTCTTAGTTTCTGTGCCAAGCATCTGTTTTATTCTTTACTTTCAATGCAGTGTCAATAGGTTTGGTGCATAGACCATCCTGGCTTGAAAACTGCTTTACTTCTTTGTCCAGTGTAGCTGTGTGGAGTAAAGGTCCTGCCCCTTTCCCTTTTAGTTCTTTAAAGTCATTTATTGTTATAATCTGAAATTTCTGTGGCTGGCTGTGGCTGTCTGCTATTAAATCATCCTGCTTCCTTACCTTAATCTCTGCTTATTATTTTCTGATAAAAGATCTCTAAAGGTGAATTTCTGCTGAGATCTCTGCTTGTTGCCTGCTCTTCAATATCCATGAGTTAAGCCTGTTAACTTGTGTTCCCTCCTATTACTAAAGCTGGAATAGCTCCCTACTACTTACTTCATATTGTCACCCTGCTTATTTAACTTATATGCAGAGCACATCATGAGAAACGCTGGGCTGGAAGAAGCACAAGCTGGAATCAAGATTGCCGGGAGAAATCTCAATAACCTCAGATATGCAGATGACACCACCCTTATGGCAGAAAGTGAAGAAGAACTAAAGAGCCTCTTGATGGAAGAGAAAGAGGAGAGTGAAAAAGTTGGCTTAAAGCTCAACATTCAGAAAACTAAGATCATGGCACCTAGTCCCATCACTTCACGGCAAATAGATGGGGAAACAGTGGAAACGGTATCAGACTTTATTTTTCTGGACTCCAAAATCACTGCAGATGGTGATTGCAGCCATGAAATTAAAAGACGCTTACTCCTTGGAAGGAACGTTATGACCAACCTAGATAGCATATTAAAAAGCAGAGACATTACTTTGCCAACAAAGGTCTGTCTAGTCAAGGCTCTGGTTTTTCCAGTAGTCATGTATGGATGTGAGAGTTGGGCTGTAAAGAAAGCTGAGTGCCGAAAATTTGATGCTTTTGAACTGTGGTGTTGGAGAAGACTCTTGAGAGTCCCTTGGACTGCAAGGAGATCCAACCAGTCCATTCTAAAGGAGATCAGTCCTGGGTGTTCATTGGAAGCACTGATGCTGAAACTGAAACTCCAATACTTTGGCCACCTCATGTGAAGATCTGACTCACTGGAAAAGACACTGATGCTGGGAGGGATTGGGGGCAGGAGGAGAAGGGGACGACAGAGGATGAGATGGCTGGATGGCATCACCGACTCGATAGACATGAGTTTGAGTAAACTCCAGGAGTTGGTGATGGACAGGGTGGCCTGGTGTGCTGCGATTCATGGGGTCGCAAAGAATCGGACATGACTGAGCGACTGAACTGAACTGAACTGACTTACTTCACCCTATAGAGAATCTGATTATCAAAACCTGTATTCCTCATCTAGGGTTAGGCCATCTCCTCCTGTAGTGAAACCCTGATTTAAAAAAAAAAAAAGGAAAAGAAAAAGCATCATGATAAGAAAGAAGTGCTAAACAGCAAACATTTATTGAACACTTAATTACATAGTAGACATTGTACCACATATTTTCTATGGATCATCTCATTTGACCTTGACAACGAAGTGAAATCTGCAATGACACAGGTTAAATATCAGAACTAAGAGAAGGCTATGAACTTATAAATGGTTTCATTCTTCAAAAAAAATTCCAGAAAATAAATGTATTCACACAATTAATTGGTCGGAAAGTTCCCTTATTAAGGAGACTAGGTTGTTTGGTTGTCTTCTCAGAACAATATATATCATAACATAGAAAGACTGCTTGCTTATCCATTGACCTCAAAACTTTCCCCTCAATATACCCACCGGTATTAAACGACTACATCACATGCTGATGTCAACTACAAATTGGCACTTACCAGGAGCATTGCCAATGACTGCACAACAATGACATTTGCCATCTGCCTCTGCGGAGATTGAACCCCCTGCTGTTACAGCTGCTGACCTTCAACAGCCCCTGAGGGAGTTCGGGGTGGAGTGAGGCGCTCTGTGCTCCGGGGAATCTGGTGGGACAGGTCTTTAGGTAGTTGGGTGTTCTTAGGATCAGATTTTATGATCTCAATCCTTGCATCTCCTCATATCTAGAGAAGCACTAAATCACTTCATGGTGACATCAGATCCTCATGACTAACAAAAAAACCTTTTGCAAAATTAAGTGCTTAATGGTATTGAACTCCCTCTTCACTAAAACTTTATATATTGACCTTCCCTTCTCAGAGCTATCTGAGATGCTGTCTCCCAGGCTGCAGTTCTCATTTTGCCCCAAATAAAAATTAACTCTCAGTTTGTGCATCTTTTTAGTCAACACTAACCAGTCTCAATAAGATTCCTGCATTAAAAGACCTGTCTTAAGCCACTTAAGCCCAGACTCCCAATCTCTATAAATATCTATCTTTGCTTCCCTTTCCTAGACTTCTAGAACTGTCTGTTAAGGTGGTGGTTATTCTGGTGATCTTCTATGGACTCTTCATAATACTCATAAAAATAATTAAGAATTATATGTTACCTAATAATCATATGATATATAATAATCATATAATTATTTGTAAAATAATTATAACTTTAATCCTTATAAGGTTCCAAATTACTCCCATTTGATAATGACAATCTGAACATCAGTTAAATAACCTGCTTCTAAGGGTCAGACATAGGTTTCAAACCCTGGAAATCTGACATTAAGTTACATAAGTTAAGTTACGTTAAGTTAGAAAGAGAAAAGCAAATATCATGTATTAATGCATATACATGGATCCTAGAAAAATGGTACTGATGAACCTATTTTCAGGGCAGGAATAGAAGTGCAGACATAGAGAACAGAATAATGGACAAAGGAGGAAGAAGATGCAGGGAAGAAGATAGGGGAAGAATTGAGGGAGTAGTCTTGCTATATAAACACACTACTGCTCTGGGTCTCTTGAGCATGGAGGCCTTTTTGTTCATCATCTCATAGGCAAGACTTCAGTCTCCATGACCTTCAGTGACTTCCAAAGAGCAGAACAGTTACTAATCAAAGGAGGAGCAACTACAAAACCACCTGAGGCTAGATTAAGTGGATCTGAGAGGCTCATCAAGATTAGAGGACCTGACTGCTAAAACCCTGCACAGAACCCCAGTTTGGAAAATTTCCAGAAGAAAAAAACCATGCAAGAATCTTACTCCCTTGAACCTTATCACATATCCCTGCCTGACTATATAACCTCACCAAGGAGGGGACACAGTTCCTGAGGCACAAGCATACTGTGCCTTCACCTAGCAAAATAATAAAGCCACTCTTTCCTTCTCCTCCATGACTCTATTTCCACATTTCTGTTCGGCACAGATGCACATAGAGCCAAGATTTTGGCAACACTATTATCGGCTACATGTTAGCAAGGTAATACTCAAAATCCTTCAAGCTAGGCTTCACAGTACCTGAACTGAGAAATTCCTTGTCTAAAATCTGGATTTAGAAAAGTTAGAGGAACCAAATTGCCATTGATCCATTGGATCATAGAAAAAACAAGAGAATTCCAGAAAAACATCTGCTTCATTGACTATGCTAAAGCCTCTGATTGTATAGATCACAACAAACTGTGGAAAATTCTTCAAGAGATGGGAATACCAGACCACCTGACCTACCTCCTGAGAAATGTGTATGGAGGTCAAGAGGTAACAGTGAGAATAGGACATGGAACAACAGACTGCTTCCAAATTAGGAAAGTAGTACATCAAGGCTGTATATTGTCACCTTGCTTACTTAACTTCTATGCAGAGTACATCATGAGAAATGCTAGGCTGGATCAAGCACAAGCTGGAATCAAGATTGCCGGGAGATATATCAATAACCTCAGATATGCAGATAACACCACCCTTATGGCAGAAAATGAAGAGGAACTAAAGAGCTTCTTGATGAAAGTGAAAGAGGAGAGTGAAAAAGCTGGCTTAAAACTCAAGATTAAAAAAACTAAGATCATGGCATCTGGTCCCATCACTTCATGGCAAATAGGTGTGGAAACAATGGTAACAGTGACAGACTATTTTCTCAGGCTCCAAAATCACTACATATGGTGACTGCAGCCATGAAATGAAAAGATGCTTGCTCCTTGGAAGAAAAGCTATGACAAACCTAGAAAGCATATTAAAAAACAGAGACATCACTTTACTGACAATGGTCTGTATAATCAATGCTATGGTTTTTCCAGTAGTCATGTATGGATGTGAGAGACGGACCATAAACAAGGCTGAGTGCTGAAGACTTGATGCTTTTGAACTGTGGAGAAGACTCCTGAGGGCCCCTTGGACTACAAGAAGATCAAACCAGTCAATTCTAAAGGAAATCAATCCTGAATATTCTTTGGAGAGACTGATGCTGAAGCTAAAGTTCCAATACTCTGGCCACCTGATGCAAAGAGTTGACTCATTTGAAAAGACACTGATGCTGGGAAAGATTGAAGGCAGAAGGAGATGGGGATGACAGAGGACAAGATGGGTGGATGGCATCACTGACTCAATGGTTATGAGTTTGAGCAAGCTGCGGGAGATGGTGAATGACAGGGAAGCCTGGCATGCTGCAGTCCCTGGGGTCATAAAGAGTTGGACATGACTGAGCAACTGAATGACAACTCTCAACTAAAAAGATGCACAACCTGAGAGTTGCAAGGTAAGTTTGATTGGGGGCAAAAGGAGGACTGCAGCCTGGGGACAGCACCTCAGATAGCTCTGAGAGGCTGCTCCATAGGGGTAGTGGAGGAAGGTCAATATGTAAGATATTGTGAAGGAGGAGTTCAGTGCAATCAAGCACTTATTTTACAAAAGGTTTTCTGCTCCTCATGAGGAGCTGATGGCACCATGAAGGGAATTAATGCTTTTTTTTTAGATATGAGGAGATACAAGGATTGGGATCATGAAATCAGGTACTGAAAATACCTAACTATCTAAAGACCTGTTTCAATAGTTTCCCTGGAACACCTACTGCCTCACTTTCCATTCTGAATTCCCCTTGCTACTGCTACTGCTAAGTCACTTCAGTCGTGTCTGAATCTGTGCGACCCCATCCCTGGGATTCTCCAGGCAAGAACACTGGAGTGAGTTAAATTCACTTTAAGGAGTGTCAAAAGCCAGCAACTGCAGCAGCATCAGTTCAGTTCAGTCACTCAGTCATGCCCAACTATTTGCGACCCCATGAATAGCAGCACGCCAGGCCTCCCTGTCCATTACCAACTCCTGGAGTTTACTCAAACTCATATCCGTTGAGTCAGTGATGCCATCCAGTCATCTCATCCTCTGTCATCCCCTTCTCCTCCTGCCCCCAATCCCTCCCAGCTTCAGGGTCTTTTCCAATGAGTCAACTCTTCGCATGAGGTGGCCAAAGTATTGGAGTTTCAGCTTCAGCATCAGTCCTTCCAATGAACACCCAGGACTGATCTCCTTTAGGATGAACTGGTTGGATCTCCTTGCAGTCCAAGGGGACTCTCAAGAGTCTTCTCCAGCAGCAGCAAATGCCTTTGTTGTTGTTACTTTGTTCAGTCCTTAAGTCCTGTCTGACTTTTTGCAGCCCCATGGACTACAGCAAGAGAATTCCAAAAAACTATCTATTCCTGCTTCATTGACTACGCTAAAGCCTTGACTGCGTGGATCACAATAAACTGGAAAATTTTTAAAGAGATGGGAATACCAGACCACATTACCCATCTCCTGAGAAATCTGTATGCAGAACAAATCTGTATGCTGTATGCTGTAAGAGGCAGCAGTTAGAACCAGAACAGACTGGTTCAAAACCGGAAAAGGAATACCTCAAGGCTGTATAAGGTCATCCCGCTTACTTAACATATATTCAGAGTGCATGTGCGGAGAAGGCAATAGCAACCCACTCCAGGACTCTTGCCTGGAGAATCCCATGGACAGAGGAGCCTGGTAGGCTGCAGTCCATGGGGTCGCGAAGAGCTGGACATGACTGAGCGACTTCACTTTCACTTTTCACTTTCATGCATTGGAGAAGGCAATGGCAACCCACTCCAGTGTTCTTGCCTTGAGAATCCTAGGGATGGGGTCGCACAGAGTCAGACACGACTGAAGAGACTTAGCAGCAGCAGCAGCGTGCATGTGTGCGTGCTAAGTTGTTTCAGTCATGTCCTATTCCTTGTGACCCTATGGACCATGACCTGCCAAGCTTCTCTGTTCATGGGCTTCTTCAGGCAAGAATTCTGGAGTCAGTTGCAGGACCCTCTGCCAGGGGATATGGAGAGTTAAATACAAGATTGTAAAGAGATTATATTCCCAAAAAATCTGCTATTGTACCTCTTTCTTGATAAGATACGGCCCTTTCTCATTTAGGGAAGAAACTGCCTTCAGTTAGGTAGAGTTCTTAGATAAGGCACTTGTGGAAGCAGAAAAGGAGCCTGAAGGTGTACCTTCCAAGAAAACAAAGGAACACAGTAACTGCTTTGAATGAGATAAAGGAAAACTTTACTTTGCTCCAGGAAGGCGGGCACTTGAAGTGGGAAAGATTAAATTAGAGAGTAAACAGGAACTGGGGAGAGGAAATGAGCAAGTAAAATGATGAGAGGCTAAAGTGACCCGTGGACTTTCCTCAGGATGTGATAACTGCAAGAGATTTTAAAGATGAGTTATGTCTTAAGTGGAGAAGGAAATGGCAGCCCACTCCAGTATTCTTGCCTGGAAAATCCCATGGATGGCGGAGCCTGGTAGGCTACCGTCCATGGGGTCACAAAGAGTTGGACACGACTGAGCGACTTCACTTTTACTTTATGTCTTAAGTAGGGCTTCCCTAGTGACTCAGGTGGTAAAGAATCCACCTGCAATGCAGGAGACCTGAGCTTGATCCTTGGGTCAGGAAGATCCCCCGGAGAAGGAAACAGCTACCCACTCCAGTATTCTTGACTGGAAAATCCCATGGACAGAGGAGCCTGGTGGGTTACAGTCCATGGGGTTGCAAAGAATTGTACTCGACTGAGCAATTAACACTATGTCTACATTTGACTACAATTTTATAATGCAACCCCACTTCCCCCTCTATCATCCATTAAATCTGTCCTATGCATAAATGCACTACATTGGTGATTACATAAGTTTGTCTCTCATTTAAGAAAGAAGCCAGGTATAGTATCGGGATTGGATTGTGAGAAAGAGAAAGCAGTCACAAAGGAGTAAGTCCCCCAGGGAACTGAATCAATCTTGGAAAGACTGTCCTTTAGGGTTGAAGCTAACTTATCTTGACTTTAACAGATTGGGTACACTAAGTTGACATCTGGTTTATGTTAAAAAATAAAACTTATTTTAGATTTATTTCTACCAAATAAGTGGCAACCATATACTCCTACTGGTGTTACTTTAATGTTAATAGTTGCTACACAATATCTTTTTTTCCAGTACATAAAAATAAGTATTGTACAAGAAAGTTTTATATTCTTTGTATTGTGTAGAACTCTCTTTAATTTTGGAAATGAACTATAATTCAACTCTGTATCTAAAAGCAAAAGAATATCATTCAAGTAGGTCTTATGGCCTTTGTTGTTTTGGAACATGAATTTAGAAGCTTGTTCTCTTTCTGTGACCTCTGAATATAATTCTTTCATGTTACTGAAAGTACTTAACAATGAGTTGTCTAAAATGTGTTTCTCGAATGTGGTAACTATAATCAAAGTGACTTTGCAACAAAATCACTCATTGTTGTCTTTTATAAGCTTAAACTTTCACATTTGCTAGTAAAAATAACACTGATTTCAATGTGCATGGAATCTGAAACACGTTTTACTTCCACCCTCATTTATGGCCTCATTCAAGTCAACTGACCACTCTGAGCCTTATGGTTTTCACTTCTCTGAGATAATAAAACCACCACACAGGTTGGCAGGCAGGGACTCTGATTCTGACATTATGATGATGATGTTGACATCATGAGTTATCAATCCTGATGAGTCCTCCTTCAGCATCTTTCTTATTCTTTGCTGCTACTATGTCTACATAGATGATCATCACCCCTTCTCTAAGTTATTGCATGGAATCAATACAGTGCATTTAGGAGACATTTTGGCTCTCAAAGTATATCCCTCTCATAGCAGACCAGAATGCAAATCTAAGCATTTATTTATTCAAATATTTTGATGGCTCTTAATTGTCTAATGTTAAATTCTATAAAAGCTCTTCCTGGCTTAGTGTCACATATATTACCTTCTCTTCTCACCATGGCCTTTAACTCCTCAGCAATATTGAACATCTTAAAGTTCCTTCAAGAAACATAGCTCTCTCATGCCTTCATCTTTTTGAGTCTCTAGAATTCCTTGTATTTGGACTGCTGTCTTCGCTGAAGTGCTCACACACGTTATTCACCATAGGGCTCAAGTCACACTTCCTCAATGAAACCGTATTTCCTCCCAGGACATCCAACTGCTCACTCACCTAAACTCCCAGAACATTTTATACATTTATCCCCCTTCCCTCCTATAAAAAATTTTTTTCATAGCAAGAATGGAGTCATTCTGAAGTGTGTGGAAAGCTCTCTATGGTACTGTAGCTACTGTTTCAAGAAAAGGTTTGAAATGTTCCCAGAAAAGATTCCTTTCTTCTCAGTATTCTTCTGATGAGACTTTCTAGCTAAATAATTCTCTGAATCTAAAATAATCACTTGCTTATCAAATACACACACAGAGACACATATTATAAACCATTCTTGAGGAAGGATAGAGTAATAGATAATAAAAGAAAGTTCGATCAGTGAAGTGGGGCTCTATACGCAGAATGAATCATGATGGATGTTGTTTCAGGCAAAACTCTGTGTCAAGAGGTGAAGTGCTGGCAAGGGGAGAAAGCATTGACATGGGGCACCTAGCAACAAGCAGAAGACAGATACTAACAGAAAACTGGTAATATTTATGGGACCTAGTATCAAGGAACAAGGATCAAAACTAGGGAATGAATTCAGATTTGGAAGAACTCAATATCTGAAAGCTTAGAGAAAGAAAAGAACTCACTCATAAAAAAAAAAAAATAGTTTTCTGCTTTATTGGGCCAAACACATTAACACACAAGTACAGGAAATGTGCTCAGTTTATGGATTAGAGGATAATATATGAACTAGATCTTTGGATCAAAGTGGTAATTGAGAGTGATACACAGGTCAGGCAAAATGTGAAACAGATTTTTCAACTAGAATTAGGGCCACAACTAGCTTATGCTTTGCGTGGTTAGAAAAATGTGTGAGTTCTAGACAGTGGAATCGTGCCACCACAGACTCAAAAGCAAATTAGGCTTTTGTGCCCAGAAAGAGGCCCTCTTTCTTCCAGTGAGACATAGCCCTCACCAAGGTGCACAACATCGTTAGAAGATTGCATCACTCACTCCTTCAGGTAGATGACTGCGCAGTGCATACCATGGACCACCCTACATGGGTGCCCTAAGCCTTGACATATTTTACATATCCTCATTTACAGGGATGATTAGTTCTATTTTCAGAAGCACAGTTGTATCTTTAACAGTGGGGATAGAATGAATAGTGGGGCAGAAAATCAGACAGGTTATTGCACTTTATTTGAATGGGGTCAATGTGGAAAGCCTATCTATATGGAGTAAAGTATGTGGGCTTTGTGAGAATTCATTTTTTTCACTTTGGCTTAGACAGTGTTTTCATTTATTTCTAGCTTTCTTTACTATCAGGCACTTTATATCTATATATCCATCTATATTTACTTATAAAATACATGTTATACTCAATAATACTCCATGAAATTAAATATCATATATTTCTAACACTAAAGAAATGCTTCAGGAAACAATTATAAGTTGTTCCCTTATCACAGAATTTAAACACCATGTTATATATTTTTACAAAAATATTTTAAATCCATGAATGAGAACAAAATTAAGATCAAAGTCTCATGTGTGAAACAAGTGAAGAAACCAAACAGAAACCAAGCTTCGTTATCTACTAAGATAAAGTTTAAAAATATCAAATAGCAATGGCAAGGCTTAATCATTGCCAAATTAAGTATCAATTAAAAGACGACACACATCATGAATTTCTTTTATATTTCTCCCACCCATTTTTAAATAAGAAACACTTCCTTTTCTCTCTATATTATTTCTCATTAAGTACAGCCATTTCTATCAATGGCAACAATATGCACATCATTTTGGGAGAAGAGAGTTTTGTCTGATTTTTCCACATCTTTAGACTCAGGTCACCATTTGGGGGCAAGAGTACAACTGAAGAAATGTTTGTAATTCATAGTGCACCAGGCTCCTGATGCTGATTTATATTATTACTAATGTAAATGTTGACCACTTGAATAGGGTGGAGTCTGCCTGCTTTCCCTAATGTCCGGGGCTTTCCTATTTTAACAAGTACCTTGTAAGGAGACCACTCGAGATTTTGTAAAATGTTATATCTTTATCAAAATTTAACTCCTAATTATATCAACCAAGGCTATAATATACTGCATATTTTTCACATATTTCAAGGTGTGGCCTCAGTAAATTTCTAGGTGTAACATAGCTGATTTAAAGGTAAATGCAGACACAAATTTATAACATACTGACAAATCTCTGGACTATAAAAGTTGTACCAATCTGCATTCTCATCTCAGTGCTTCACGGTTTTGTTTTCCTGTAGTTTTGCAAACAGAATGTGGTTCCAAACTCACAATTTTTTACCAGTCTGATGGGTGGGGAAAAATATCTCAGTCACTTTAACACATGTTTCTCTAACTAGGAATGAAGTCAAACATTCTTCAATGTGTTTAATATGCTTAAAAGTCAACTTTCTGTGTGTGTGTTTATGAATGAATATCCGTTCTAGTTTTTTGTCCATTTTTGCTTTGAAGGCATCTTGTTTCTTTGCTTCTTTGTTTTGTTCTGCGTCCCTGGAATTTTCAGAAATCTTTAATTATAGAAATAATGATTCTTTTATCTGTGATATACCTGCTGATATTTTCTATCAGTTTGATAGTTGTATTTTTATTTTACTTATATTTTTCCATGTGAAAGGCTTTTTATTTGTATTCAACTGTATTGCAATATTCTTTCATGCATATGAATTATAATGAAAAATAGGTCATTTCTCTCTACCAAGTTTATAGAGGAGTTCAGGTTTTTTTTTTTTTTTTTTTTTTAATTTAGATTGCTGATTGACATGGTGCTTATGCTTTAGTATGGTGTGAGGAATGGATCCAATTATATATTTTCAAAATGACTAAGCAATTATTATTATTATGACCAGGACAGTGATTTTAAGATGTCACTTTGTTATCTCAAACATTCATTTATTCTTCTTATCTATCTCTGTACATCCTATTTCATTTCCTTGTCTGTTTATCCGTGATCCACTACTGCACTCTTTTAATTATAGAGCTTTATACTATGTTTCATTGAATAGTAAGCCTAGTCTCTCTTACAGATTTTTTTTTTTGGCATTGTTATTCTGGTATGTTTATTCTCTGTGGAAGGCTCTCTATCCATCTTATGTTAATGTATTTCAAAGTATCAGTATATTTCCCATTAAATTTTAAAGCATGATTATTAACTAGAGTTTGACTTTTAATTGTTTTTCTTAATTTTTTCCTTTAGTGAAAAATTTAAATACTATGAAGTATATAAATGCATGTGCTCTTCTGTATAACACATTATATTCTCTCTCAGTCTCTCTCTTCACACACATGCTCACACAGTTAAAAAAAAAAAAAAATTAAACTTCTTGTTTTATCTAAAATATCTGAAGAACAATCTTATTACCAAGCATCTTCTGAATTGCAATGAATACCTAAAGTCAAAGCAATCTCCATATATCAATTCCTCCCTTCTCATCATTAACATCTCATAAATGCCCAGAGCCTCAATTGTTATTGCTAACTGTAACATAAGATATCATGCTTCAGTGACTGCAAGCAATATCAAAATGTCACATATATCTGTTCTAAATTTCAATATAATGTTAGTTAAGAGCAGCTATTACTATTAAAGAATGAGAATCCTGGATGATAAATACTTTACCTGTAATAAGATAATTTCCAAATGATTTATTAAAAATGAAGTAATGAATTCAAGCAAAGTAGATCACTATTCATCTACAATCACTTAGTGAAGAGAAATAGTAACTAAAATTACTGCCAAATAGGTTCAGTATCTGTCCAGTAGCCTTTGCATGTTGTTGATATCTATTTTATTAAGATATCTAAAACATGGTACATGTTCATTAATTTCTTTATTAAAAGAATTCAGATCTGTATTCTATTAAGAAAGGACTAAAAAACAAATTGAATCTAAGTATAGTGTGTTTTTCTTTTAAATCATATCCAAGATTTAATACCACTTGATTAAATACTTTATGGTGAATACATTTATACTTTTATATGCTAAGGAAATTATAGATATTATCCTCAAATAAATTAACAAGGAGCTACAATTTTACAGTTTAAAAAAGCATTTTAAAAAATAAGCATTTCTCCTTTACCACACACAATCTCTGGATTAGACCCATAAATTTTTCATAATTTAGTCTTCTTTATGATTTATTCAAGGGCTTTCTAGGTGACACAGTGGTAAAGAATCTGTTGACCAAAGCTGGTGATACAGGAGATGCCAGTTCAATCCCTGGGTCAGGAATATGCCCTGGGGAAGGAAATGGCACCACAACCAGTATTCTTGCCCGGAAAATCCCATGGACAGAGGAGCCTGGCAGGCTATAGTCCATGGGGTGGCGAAGAGTCGGTCACCAATGAAGTGACTGAGCACAGCACATGATCACTGAATCGATGCGCTCCTTTGCTTCATTCTTAAATACTTTCTGAACAAAGTAGGTGGGGAAAAAGGAAAAACTGTTTGCCTCTCTTTGGTTCTCATATGTAGCTCCTACCCTGCCAATTTTGCTCTCTTATTCATAAACCTACTCCATGCACTCACACTTGCTCAGTCAGTCCCTACTTGACGGGACAACATATGTGCACGGACTCTTTTTTTACCTAATTTCTCTTCCTGAAGATAATCACATTGGGAGATTGAGCCGCTATTGCAACCCCTGTTTCATTTAGTTTCCAGATGGTTTAGACTCCTGGAACCAGCATTGGAATTTACTCTTTGGGACAGTTAACCCAATTTCCTTTCCAGAGAATTACATCCATGGAGACATTCAGCCCCATGATGTACAGAGTAGAGATGGAAGCTAGCAAAAGAGGAGGGGAAATGACTGGTATCAAGGCTAGGTCTTACTAAAGAACAAAACCCTTAAGAAACCATGCTTCTTGCTATACGAGCAGAGTTACGCATGAGTGTATATTTCCTATTCCCTTGTTTTACATTATATTTGCAATAGTATCCACAGAACCACAGACAAGGAAGGTGCCTTTCAGAGTATCTAACAACTTTAATGTCAGGGAGGGGAAATTGCATCACAGACAAAGAAAACAGCCTTTCAAAATCTCTCAAATACTTGGTGGGTGGCTGTGCTGTGACCAGAATTTAGGTCTTTGAACTCCCTGAATAGTGACCTTGCTTCTTCTGTGTGTCTAGTAGCTACCGGGGGAAATTCCCCCACGAAATGTCAGTACCAAGTGCTTTGCATGCTACACCTCCTTTTGAAATATATAACAGATTAAAAACAAAAGGAACAGGCTAGGTGAAAGTTCATTCAGTGGTTTATCAAAAATAATTCTAGGGATTACTAGAAGATATTTTTCTTACATTTTTGTATAGTCTGTCCTTATCTGGTTTTCTTACCATTAAACTTTATCTCTCATAATATTGGCTGTTTAAGATATATGTTCTCATTGAAATGACATAGTAGTGATTAGGAAAAGCAGCGAAAATTTTCAAAAGCTTTTCTCATTGATCAATTTTTTTTAATTCATTGAAAAATTTATTATAGAATCCTTTGGGAATTTAATTTTCATCTAGATTAAATATTTGATTGCAATAAGATTTCTTATGTAGGAAATATAGACTGAATACTCAGTGCTTTCTTCTCTAGGGAGAGTGAGATCAACCTGTGAAATGCACAAAGGGAGCAGGCAGGGATATAATAATCATATATAGAGAATAAATGATGAAAAGATAAAAAGAGGAGGCAAGAATAACATAAATGTATATAGAAAACAAATGGTGAAGAGCAAGGATAAAAATGTTCCTGAAATGTTAGTAAAAAGGCAGTTCCATCTTGCATTCAAATTTTTTCCCAGTATAACAAACAAGGCTTGAACTGAGACAACTACGGAGGAACTACAATCTATTTCAGAGAAATGTTGGGGCGATTCCATTTCTAGGAGGACTATAGTACTGTAGCCTCTTTTGAAAAATGAAAGGCCACTTTATGCACTACTTCAAACTCATAAAAAGTAAAACACATGAATTGCTATAACAAGAGAAACAAGACATGTTTTTAGCCAGGACAAGAACAAGATTGTATTAACATCAATTTCTGCATTTCAAAAGAGAATGTCTCCATAGCATAAGAAAAGCTTCGAGAGTAGAGTTAGTATCTAAACGCTAAAGTATCTAAGACCTTTCATTTGTGGTTCAAGGATAAAATTTATGCTTGGGAACATATGGAACATTTGCTCATGGGGGAAACTGCCGGGTCAACAAGATTCTGGTACTTAATGAAGTGCATTCAGGCAGACATACCATAAAGCCAAAGATCAAGCATCAGAATCCACTACACAGCCTATTCAGTACACTATCAAATTCTATAATTTCATTTTTTACTATTTTTCTCTTAAAGACTTCAAAATAGCTTTTTTTTTTCAATCCCCAAGTTTTTATTCAAACATATACCTGCTCTGGAAGCTGAGTATGAAGTATATGAGATGTTCTATCATTCCTCACTTATTGAAAATTAGCATACTGCTTGCTGAGCACCATTTTGTCTTAGTGTATCAGGCATCTAGAGGTCATATGTACCCACAGACTGAAATTTCAGCACTAAATATTTCAGGAAAATACAAACTCTGCTAAAAATCATCACTTCTCAGGTAAAGAGTGGCATTCTTCCATGTCAGCATGGAATAGGGTATGACAATGGCACATTCTGGGCCACAGACTATGAAGGAGAGTTAAAACTTTGTTAGTTTTAACTAGCTTTTTGGGAATCCCAAAGAGATCCCAAGGCCAAGGCCACCTCCAAACAGCTCAGCTGGGAGCAGGATTGGGTTGGTGAGATGTGGCTTTATCATAAGTAGAAGCTGAAGTGGTTTATTTATAAGAGTCTTTTGAAAAGATGAAACCAAACTTGAGGCATGCTAGTGGTGCAAAAAATACTATTAATGCAGATCTCTAACTGGTATTGCCTTAAAATATGCATAGTAAAATTTAAATATAAATTTAGATTAAAGTTTGGGAAGTGGTAATGTTGGAAAGATACAGACAGGTAAGGAGATTAGGAGGTATGCTTTGGAATCAGAATGCCTAGACTCAAACTTTGACTTAAAGGCTTCCTTGGTGATCCAATGGTTAAGAATCCATCTGCCAATGCAGGGGACATGGGTTCGATCCCTGGTCTGGGAAGAGTCCACATGCCCCGGAGTATAAACCCTCACACCACAACTATTAAGCCCACGATCTAGAGCCCACGCTCTACCACGAGAAGTCATGGCAATGAGAAGCCTACACACTGCAATGAAGAGTAACCCTGCTCACTGCAATTAGAGAAAGCTCACATACAGCAATGAAGACCCAGCACAGCCATAAATAAATTAATTAAAAAAAAGAAAAACAACTTGACTCAAATCTTGACTGTATCATTTACTTGGGATAGCAAATTTGTACAGTGACCTTATCATCTTTCATCTTTTTTCATTTTAAAAATGGAATTAATTACAACACTTATCTCATAAAGATGTTGGATCAGGTGAACTAAAATATGTAAACACTTGGCATAGTGACTGAATCATTGTGAGAATTCAGTAAATGTTAGCTATTATTATGATGACAATGATCATTAAAATAGGCTAGAAAGCTGATAAAAATTGAAGACATGCTTAATAGATACTTGGGTCTTGGAGATTAATTTTGATGTGTGGTGAAAGATATGGAGGAGTTTAAGATGACTTCAGATTTTCAAGTATCATTAATGGACATAAGCAATACCCTAAGAGGTATGGAGGTATGAGCGAGGCAAAGGGAGAGATCATGTACCATTTTAGGTCATGTGTTGACTTTGAAGGAAGCAAAGAGATAAGGAAAGCAAAGAATAAAATATTTGACTTTGAAGTTTTGAAGTTAGTCAAATGTTGAGACAGATAATGGGAAATTATCAACAGACTGTGTATGAAAACAAATGTGTCAGGAATGAATTCTAATGCTCATGATGTGAGTGACAAAATAAATCATGGAGGAGCCTTGGGAAGAACTCAGAGAATTTAGATAAGATTCAAGAGAAAGAGATTTCATAGAAGGCATAGTTAAGTAGCACATTGTAAGAGAAAGACTGAGAAGTCCCTGCTGGATGTCCCAACCCACAGACCCTTTGTAACACTCATAAGATGAATTTCAATACAGTATCCTGGGTGACAGAAAGATTACACTGGATAGAGTAATAATCTGAAGGTAAGTAAGTAGACACAGTCAATGAAGACTACTTTATCAAAAATTTTGACTGTTGAGAAAAACTGAGAATAGTGCAACATATGGAAGATTGCGGGTTAAGTGAAGACGTATTTCTTCCGTGTTGGCTTACTTACCTGGTTGTTTATATGACAGAAGTGATGTCAGAGTGGTTGTAGGCTGAGGAAAGAGTCAGTAGGAAAGGAGGTTCAAAGAATGAGGAAAGAAATGTGGTTACTTACATGTTTCTATCTATAGCTGATACAAGAATGTATAGAATTATCTCGTCACAGTTTCTGAGTAACTTGAATAAATATAATTCTGCTGAATGCCAGTGTCCCAGGATGACTACCGAAACTCCATGGTCAGAACATTCTCTTTTTTGGTTCACTGATCTATATATTAGACCTGCTACAGACTAGCTGCTTCACCAAATTTCTATTATTTTTATTTCTCAGAATCTAGTATCTGAACCAAACTCAGACATAAATTGAAGAAAGTAGGGAGGAAGTATGACCTAAATTAAATCTCTTATGATTATAGAGTGCAAGTGACAAACGGATTCTTGGAATAAGATCTGATAGACAGAGTGCCTGAGGAACTATGGGCAAAGGTTTGTAACACTGTACAGGAGACAGTGATTAAAACCATCCAAAGAAAAAGAAATGCAACAAGGCAAAATGATTGTCTGAGAAGACCTTAAAAATAGCTGAAAAAAGAAGAGAAGCAAAAGGCAAAGGAAAAGGGAAAGATACACCCAACTGAATGCTGAGTTCAAAAGAATAGCAAGGAGAAAAAGAAAAAAAAAAAGCTTTCTTAGGTGAACAATGCAAAGAAATAGAGAAAAACAACAGAATGGGAAAGACAAGCGATCTCTTCAAGAAAATTAGAGATAACAAGAGAACATTTCATGCAAAGATGGGCACAATAAAGGACAGAAATGGTATGGACCTACAAGAAGCAGAAGACATTCAGAAGAGGTGGAAGCATACGAAGAACTGTACAAGAAAGGTCTTAATGATTTGGATAACCATGATGGTGTGATAACTCACCTAGAGTCAGACAGACATTCTAGAGTGTGAAGTCAAGTGGGCCTTAGGAAACATTACTATGAACAAAGTTAGTGGAGGTGATGGATTTCCAGCTTAGCTACTTAAAATACTAAAACATAATGCCATTAGAGTGCTGCAATCAATATGCCAGCAAATTTGGAAAACTCAGCAGTGGCCACAGTACTGGAAGAGGTCAGTTTTTGTTCCAATCTCAAAGAAAGGGCAATGCCAAAGAACGTTCAAACTACTGCACAATTATGCTCATTTCACATGATAGTATGTAAGAGTTCTCATACTCCTTCAAGCTAGCCTTCGACAGTACGTGAACTGAAACATTTCAGATGTATAAGCTGCATTTAGAAAAGGCAGAGGAACCAGCGATCAAATTGACATCTGTTGAATCATAGAAAAAGCAAGAGAATTCCAGAAAAACATCCACTTCTGCTTTATTGACAATGCCAAAGCCTTTGACTGTGTAGATCACAACAAACTGTGGAAAATTCTTAAAGAGATGGGAATACCAGACCACCTGACCTGCCTTGTGAGAAAACTGTATGCAGGTAAAGAAGCGACATTTAGAACAGACAACTGGTTCAAAATTGGAAACAGAGTAGGTCAAAGCTGCATATTTTCACTCTGCTTATTTAAATTCTATGCAGACTACATCATGTGAAATGCCAGGCTGGATGAGCTCAGCTCAGTTCAGTCCCTCAGTCGTGTCCAACTCTTTGTGACCCCCATGGACTGCAGCACTCCAGGCTTCCCTGTCCATCACCAACTCCTGGAGCTTACTCAAAATCATGTTTGTTGAGTCTTCTCCAACACTACAGTTCAAAAGCATCAATTCTTTGGTGCTAAGCTTTCTTTATAGTCCAACTCTCACATCCATGCATTGACTACTGGAAAAAACAGCTTTGACTTGATGGACCTTTGTTGGCAAAGTATTGTCTCTGCTTTTTAATACACTGTCTAGGTTTTTCATAGCTTTTCTTCCAAGGAGCAAGCATCTTTTAATTTCATGGCTGCAGTCACCATCTGCAGTGATTTTGCAGCCCCCCAAAATAAAGTCTTTCACTGTTTCCATTGTTTCCTCATCTATTTGCCATGAAGTGATAGGAATGTATGCCATGATCTTAGTGTTCTGAATGTTGAGCTTTAAGCCAACTTTTTCACTCTGCTCTTTCACTTTCATCAAGAGTCTCTTTAGTTCCTCTTTGCTTTCTGCCATAAGGGTGGGTGTCATCTGCATACCTGAGGTTACTGATATTTCTCCCAGCAATCTTGATTTCAGCTTGTGCTTTGTCCAGCCCAGCATTTCTCATGATGTACTCCACATATATATTAAATAAGCAGCGCGACAATATACAGCCTTGAAGTACTCCTTTCTCAATTTGAAACCAGTCCATTATTCTAAGTCTGGTTCTAACTGTTGCTTCCTGACCTGCATACACATTTCTCCAGAGGCAGGTAATGTGGTCTGATATTCCCATATCTCTAAGAATTTTCCACAATTTGTTGTGATCCACACAGGCAAAGGCTTTGGCATAGTCAATAAAGCAGAAGTAGGGGTTTTTCTGGAAATGCTGGTCTGGATGAAGAACAATCTAGAATCATGATTGCTGAGAGAAATATCAATAACCTCAGATATGCAGATGACACCACCCTTATGGCAGAAAGTGAAGAAGAAATAAAGAGCCTCTTGATGAAAGTGAAAGAGGAGAGTAAAAAAGTTGGCTTAAAACAAAACATTCAAAAAACTAAGATCATGGCATCTGGTCCCATCATTTCATGGCAAATAGATAGGGAAACAAGGGAAACAGTGACAGGCTTTATTTTCTTGGACTTCAAAATCAGTGCAGATGGTGACTGGAGCCACACAAGTAAAAGATGCTTGCTCCTTGGAAGAAAAGCTATCACAAACTTAGACAGCATATTAAAAAGCAAAGACTTGCTAATGGTTTGTCTAGGGTTAGGGCCTGGTGCACTGGGAAGACCCAGAGGAATCGGGTGGAGAGGGAGGTGGGAGGGGGGATCGGGATGGGGAATACGTGTAAATCTATGGCTGATTCATATCAATGTATGACAAAACCCACTGAAATGTTGTGAAGTAATTAGCCTCCAACTAATAAAAAAAAAAGAAAAAATAAAATAAAAAGCAAAGACATCACTTGCCAACAAAGATCCATACAGTCAAAACTATTGTTTATCCAGTAGTCATGTATGGATGTGAGAGTTGGACCATAAAGAAGGCTGAGTGCTGAAGAATTGATGCTTTCGAACTATTAGTGCTGGAGAAGACTGTTGAGAGTCACTTGCACAGCAAGGAAATCAAACCTAAAGAAATTAACTGGAAATGTTCATTGGAAGGACTGATACTGAAGCTCCAATAATTTGCCGACCTGATATGTAGAGCTGATTCATTGGAAAAGACGCTGGGAAAGATTGAGGGCAGGAGGAAAAGGGGATGACAGAGGATGAGATCATTGGATCACATCATTGCCTCAATGGACATGAGACTGAGCAAACTCTGGGAGAAAGTAAAGGACAGGGAAGCCTGGCGTGCTCTAGTCCATGGCACTGCAAAGAGTCAGACACGACTAAGCAACTGAACAACATCAACAAAGTATGGGATCCACATCTGCTGTCATATTCTGGTGTCCTGGACGCTGAAGTGTCCTCATGCTCCCCACACTATGTCATTGTTAGATGTTTCCTGTTTTGGTGAATACTCTTGGTCTTTCATGGCAATATATACCTCTTAGACTCTCTAGGTGAGTTCTTATTCTGGATGATTTTTCTGTTGTCAACTTAGTCCATAGGTTTAGTCCAACAAATTCTGTTCACACACACCCTTTTGGAAATAAGTCTTAAAATGTTTTTTACTGAAAAGGGTCATTTGTTTCTTTTCACTTCCTATTTTAAATACCTCTGTGCACTTTTAATTCATTGCCTTTTTCTTTTTTCTTTTTTTTGGCATGAGCATTCATTTTGCTTAGATCATGACAAATTAAAATTATTTTAATCTCAACATTGAATATTTTTTATTAGTAGAATGCTAATTCCTCATTAAGAGATTTTTTTGATAGCTATTCCTAAAGTTTTGTATGCATAAGGAAACCAAAAGAGTCGGCTTGAGCTATAAAATTCACGAGGCTAACAACTGCCAGTACATGTGTATAATATCATCTGATGCCACTGAAATCAATAGATACATATATTAGAATAAAACACATGATATACAAAATTAACTTATAAATTTTAAAATGTTAATAACAATTATGTTTTCTCTTAAAGGCACTAAACTGGTTTCCAATTGCATGCACAGATATAATCCCTTCCAGAAAAAGTACTTTGCTCAATTTTATGTTTCAAAATAAGGGGTTAAATAGAAGTTATGTACTAAAGAGTGAGGATTTCATCATTAGAAATTGAATTTTAAATTTTATTTGATGATTTCATTGCTTTTGAAGATAGTGTTTGCAACAGCTAAGACAAATGATAAAGGCCTTTTGTATCCCTTACCCTTCCCACTAGTATGTCTATTAGGAAGACAGAAGCAAATTGAATAACTTAATTTTAAAAGAAAAAACAAAAATACATGAAAGATACTTAATATACCTGCCATTTATAAAGCATTTTAAAGCAGGAAAATAAATTATTATTGTATATTCTTCTTAATAATATAAGCAAAAACACTGATAAAAATCTATGAAAAGTGGCTATGCTCAAAGTTCTACCTATGCAAAACTTCAGCAATTCAAAGACAAAGAAAAGTGAAACCCTACTGTAATATTAATATTTTGAACTTTCCTGGTTTAATCTCATTTTAATAAATAGAAGGGTGACATTTGAAGTATTTTTTAAATGGAAGCAATTTACATTTCAAATTCATAATTTGTTATCCTAATGAAAAATTGGAAAAACATTTTTAATATATGAAGGAAATAGGATCTATAAAACCACATTCTACTTTTTTTAGTTTTAATATATTTTATTTAAACTGTTATGTCAAAAAAAGTCATTTCAACACATAATCAAAATAAAAATTATTGAGGTATTTTATATAACTTTATTGCACTATTTTCAAGATCAGTTTATATTTACACTTAGAGCACACTCTGATTGAAAGTGAAAGTGAAGTTGCTCAGTCGTGTCTGACTCTTTGCGACCCCATGGACTGTAGCCTACCAGGTTCCTCCGTCCATGGGATTTTCCAGGCAAGAATACTAGAGTGGGTTGCCATTTCCTTCTCCAGGAGATCTTCCCAACCCAGGGATTGAACCCAGGTCTCCTACATTGTAGACAGACGCTTTACCGTCTGAGCCACTAGGGAAGTCTCTATATCATAGGAAAACTTCTAGTGAGATAACTTGTAAAATCTCTACCCCAACAAAATTAACTCTGTCTAGGAAGCACCCTATTGAAAAAGGGTGGATTAAGTCCTACAGCTTGTAATTGAGTTTTAAAAATTAGTATGTTGCTATATTGAATAAAAAAATGTGATAGAAAGGATTCAGGCCTTATAAATGGCTGGAGAAACTGTCATCTGTATAACTAATTAATTCCATTAGACTTGCAGGGTTGTAGCATGGTTTAAAATATTACACTCCAACTAGGTCTAACCAATTGTTTGATAACCTCGTGTGGACAGTGACTACTCTATTTTGCTGACTTCTTGAATTTTATAAAAAGAAATCAAAATCCAATCAATTTTTATACCTAGAAAATGATGAATATGAAAACATATAAGAAAATGTCTCTCTAATGTTATACAGTATATGCAGTATAAATAAGTTTTTAGTAAGAATGAAGAGCCTTCAGTCACACCTTCAGCTGCAATAGTTTCTAATGATGACACATTCTGAATCTAGTCTTGAATATCAAATTGTAAAGAAAAGTGTTCCCCCCAGGGTGTCTTCTCTACTCTCAAAATTCAGTTTCACTTTTGTCACTTCTAATTACCAAATGTGGGATAGTTTTTCAAACATCAAGCAATCCTGGGACACAGCTGGATGTCCTACAGTTTAACTCAATTCTGACACTAGCTACCTGGAGTTGGGAGTCAGAGCCCACAATTTAAGGGCTCAGTTCCATGAGACTACTTACCCCCAACCTCAGAGGCCAATGGCAAGTTCAGGTTGTTATCTGTGCTTCTGATTGATTTGCTTTAGATCACGTGTTCACAAAACTTCCTCCGTGGGTGTAGTTAATTTTATAGAGCAGCTCACAGAACTCAGAGAAACTGTTCACTTACTGAATTACTAGTACATTATATGAGAATATAACTTAGGAGCAGCAGGATAAAAGTCATGCAAGTATGAAGGAAGGGGCCTGGAGCCTCCGTGCTGTCTCCAGGGGTGCAGCTCTCCCCACATCTCCATGTGATGACCAACACTGAAGCTCTCTCTCCTTTAGGGTTTTTATGGTTTCCATGGAGAATCTATTACACAGGTATGATTTGTTAAATCATTGAGCAGTGGTGACTGAGCTCAATCTTTAGCCCCTCTTCCCTCCATGGAGGTCAGGGGATGGGGCTGAAAGTTGCAGCCCCCTCTCTCCTCCATCTGGGTTCAATTTTTCTCTTTGTTGATTTCTCTCTCCACAGGTGGTTGCAGAATTAGCCAATCAGAAACTTTTGACATATATACACTACCCAGCTCAGCAATACTTCCAAAAGTCATTTCTAATACTGCCTCTTCTTATCTTCAGTATGTTAACTATATTTCCTAAATATATCTTGAATCTATCTACTCTTATCATCACCATACCTTCTTAGTTCAAACCACCATAATTCACTTAACAGTACTAGAAAAATAGCCTCCTAAACACTTTCCCTGCGTCAGCTACAAACTGGCACTTGCTGGGTGCACTTGCTATCTGCCTCTGCGGAGACTGGACCCCGTGCTGCTGCATCTGTTGACCTTCGACATGCCCTGAAGGCAGTCAGGGAGGAGAGTGAAGTGCTCTTGCTCCAGGGAAACTGGTAGAACAGATCTTTATAGTTTGGTAGTTTTCAGGAACTGATTTCATGCTCCCAATCCTTATATCTCCTCCTATCTAGAAAAGCACTAAATCCCTTCATGGTGATATCAGCTCCTTGTGACTAGCAGAAAACCTCTTGTAAATTAAGTGCTTGATTGCATAACTCTTCACCAAAATCTGCATATTGACCTTACCCCACTGCCTCTTTGGAGCAGCCTCTCGGGGCTATCTGAGGTACTGTCTCCTGGGCCGCAGTCCTCACTTTGCCTCAAATAAAACTAACTCACAATTCTCATGTTGTACATTGTTTTAGTCAACACTTGCCACCGTATTTGCCCAATTCCAACCCACTTTTCATAAACCATTCACCCAATATTTTTAAAATGGAATTATGATCATATAATTCACCAGTGTGAAACCATTAAATGGCCCTCATTACACATAATGAAATACAAACTTTTTAACATGGCCCTCAAGGCCTTGAATAATATGGATCAGGCCTATATTTCAAATCACACTGTCTGACATTCTCCCAATAATTTATAATGTATGCATATTAGCCTTAATTTACTTCCTTAAATGTGCCAGGATTGCTCCAGCTTCAAGTCAGGTTTTTCTCTTTAACGCAAATTTTATTCTCCATTTTTCACCTGGCCAGAAGCTAGTCATTCTACTATCCTCAGCTTAAATATATAAATTCCCCCAATGTTATAAATATATATTACCCCAAAAATATGTTTGTGAAATAAGTCCTTTCATATATTATCTTACCTCATAACACTCTTGTCATTCTCTCATTTTCATTTATTATAAATAACTATATAATTACAGGTCCCTTTAGTGGCTTAATGATTTACAAGCTATCTTCTAAATTACAGACCTCACTGGGACCCAGTCTATTTTGGATCAATCATACTGTATTCCAAGTATCTAGCAAATTCCTGGGCATATATATTCTGTAAGCTTATAAATTAATAAAATGTTACCATTTAAAATGCACTTGTCACCAAATCTGAACATTTTCCAGTAGCTAAATATTTATAAAATATGAGAAAAATACATAAAACAGGAAAAAAATCTATAAACACTATTGCTAAGATATACGACCCACATATTCAAGGAGTTCAATGATCTATAATTTTTATATAAACATGTCAGAAAGTTAAAATACAGAAAGACTGCATATCACTCTAATGTAAAAATTAGGATAAAAAGTTGACATAATATCCTCCAACAAGTTTAAATTTACTGATTTTGTCATGAGTGATATACAGAAATACAACTGGAATTGAAGAAACTTTCAGTGATTACTCAGAAAATGTACAAATAGTGCCCTGGGCATGCAGGACATTTGAAAGGTTGGATATTTTTTGTAACTTTTCACTGGAAACAAACTTTCTAGCAGAGTTGGAGAGATTAGCATCAGCATTATGTATTAATAAATGATGGAAGGAGATGAGTGCTAAATCAGTAAACATAAAAAAAAGGTTATGGCTTAGGAGGAAAAAAATCGTTAGCAGGAAAGAGTGGATGCTGAGTGCACTTCTGTAAAGTGAATCCTAATTTATAGATTTAGCCAGAAGTTATTAACCTAAGGTCCATCCTTTGGGTCTTATCCCCAGAAATATGAAAAAATGTTGTATTTACTTGCAAACATACATTTTGCCTGGAAGAAAAGAATCTGAGCTTTCATTAAATCCTCCTTTGAGGTTTGTGACCAAAAAATAGGTCAACAAAACCATAACAGCAGAGCCCCATGTATCCTGAGATTTAATTAAATTGCCTTTTATGAAGGATTTGGGTATTCTCATTTTATCCAGAAACCCCATTTATTATCATTTATTAATTTTCCCCTGAACTTTCATAAAAGTTTTTTTTTTTTTCCTTCAGAAAATCATAGTTCTTCCTATCTTTGTTTTGATACCTCAACTTCCCAAGATTCTAACTCTTTGATCTGGGATTAGGACAGGTTAGAATGGACTTAACCGGCATTTTTAGAGTATTACAAAAAATATAAAGGGGATATATGGCTGTACTCATCAAATTCCTAAGTACTATCATTATGGGTACCCCTGGTACCACAACACAGGCCAAGTTAAATGAAATAAAAAGAATTTCTAATTTTTATTTCAATGCATATAACACATCCACGGATCTTATTATAAACAGTGTTTAGATGGGATATAAAATATACAGAGGTTCAAAGGGATCATGAAGACAAATTATGATAAGTGATTATGAAGAGCTATGACACTTGAGGGCATTTGACATAATAAAAATATATGATGTTCATCTAAAGTATGACTAAAACTCTTCTAGAAATGAATATTAAATAAGCTACATATACATACATGCACACACATAAGTGACTAAAAGAGTGAAGTGCTTCAAATATTAGACTCCAGCGACAAACAGATCTAAGTTGAACCTTGTGTTTCTAGGACTTCATGTCTCCAGGTAACATAATCTTAGCCCTGTATTATTGCAAATATTAAATATGAAAACATAATAAATGATCAATAAATTATCCAGTATTCTTAGATTTCACACACAATTTTAAACATTAAATTTGAAATAATATATAATCAATACTGCTATCTATTTTTAACTTATATGCAGAGTACATCATGAGAAACGCTGAGCTGGAAGAAGCACAAGCTATAATCAAGATTGCCGGAAGAAATATCAATAACCTCAGATATGAGGATGACACCACCCTTATGGCAGAAAATGAAGAGGAACTAAAAAGCCTCTTGATGAAAGTGAAAGAGGAGAGTGAAAAAGGTGGCTTAAAGCTCAACATTCAGAAAACTAAGATCATGGCATCTAGTCCCATCACTTCATGGCAAATAGATGGGGAAACAGTGGAAACAACGTCAGACTTTATTTTTTTTGGCTCCAAGATTACTGCAGATGGTGACTGCAGCCATGAAATTAAAAAGACGCTTACTCCTCAGAAGGAAAGTTATGATCAACCTAGACAGCATATTAAAAAGCAGAGACATTACATGGCCAACAAAGGTCCGTCTAGTCAAGGCTATGGTTTTTCCAGTGGTCATGTATGGATGTGAGAGTTGGACTATAAAGAAAGCTGAGCACTGAAGAATTGATGATTTTGAACTGTGGTGTTGGAGAAGACTCTTGAGAGTCCCCTGGACTGCAAGGAGATCCAACCAGTCCGTCCTAAAGGAGATCAGTCCTGGGTGTTCACTGGAAGGACTGATGCTGAAGCTGAAACTCCAATACTTTGGCCACCTCATGCGAAGAGTTGACTCATTTGAAAAGACCCTGATGCTGGGGGGAATTGGGGGCAGGAGGAGAAGGGGACGACAGAGGATGAGATGGCTGGATGGCATCACCAACTCTATGGACATGAGTCTGAGTAAACTCCGGGTGTTGGTGATGGACAGGGAGGCCTGGCGTGCTGCGATTCATGGGGTCACAAAGAGTCAGACATGACTGAGCGACTGAACCGAACTGACCTTTATCTTATGAGAAAGGAATATACAGATTGGGTTTCCCTGTTGGCTCAGTGGTAAAGAATTTGCCTGCCAATGGAGGAGACAAAAGTTTGATCCCTGGGATGGGAACACCCCCTGGAGGAGGAACTAGCAAACCATTTCAGTATTCTTGCCTGGGAAATCCCATGGACAGAGGATTCTGGCGTGCTACTGTTCATGGCTTCTCAAGAGTCAGACATGATTTAGCAATTAAACAACAGCAATAAATACAGAGACTAATTTTTCAGACTAAATTCTATTTTTCTCATAGTGATAGTGTTAGTTACTCAGTTATGTCCGACTCTTTGTGACTCCATAGACTGTACCCATCAGGCTCCTTTGTCCATGGGATTCTCCAGGCAAGAATACTGGAGTGGACTGCCATTCCCTTCTCCAGAGGATCTTCCTGACCCAGGGATTGAACCCCGGTCTCCTGCATTGCAAGCAGATTCTTTATCATCTGAACAACAGGGAAGATCCTAATACATACTCAAAAGCCCAGGAACTAGGTCCATCCTATAAGTCAATATATCATTCTTATGGAATAATATCATGAGTGTGAAGTACAAAGATCTAGTCATTAAATAATATGGAATAATTCATTTTGGGCTTCCCAGGTGGCTCAAATGGTAAGGAATCTGCCTGCTGATGCAGGAGATGAAGGATTCAATCCCTGGGTCGGGAAGATCCCCTGGAGTAGGGCGTGATAACCCACTCCAGTGTTCTTGCCTGGGAAATTCCATGGACAGAGGAGCCTGGCAGGCTGCAGTCCATGGGGTCACAAAGAGTTGGACAGGATTGAGCACACTAGCAGGCTTCCCAGATGATGGTAGTGGTAAAGAACACACCTGCCAATGCAGGAGACATAAGAGATGAGGGTTTGAGCTTAAACAATCAGCTGAGTCAGGAGGATCCCCTGGTGGGGGGCATGGCAATTCACTCCAGTATTCTTGCCTGGAGAACTCTATGGACACAGGAGCCTGGCAGGCTACACTCCATAGGGTTGCAAAGAGTACGACATGACTGAGGTGACTTAGCATGCACACATGTATGAGCACACACAGCACCCATTTTTTGTTTTACAACTTTTTTATGAAATGATCTTTTGGTTATTAATGCTGTTTTTAGAAACCTCATAATATAGACTATGGTAGAAAGTGAAGAAGAACTAAAGAGCCTCTTGATGAAAGTGAAAGAGGAGAGCGAAAAAGGTGGCTTAAAGCTCAACATTCAGAAAACTAAGATCACGGCATCCGGTCTCAGCAATTCATGGCAAATAGATGGGGAAACAGTGGAAACAGTGAAAGACTTTATTTTGGGGGGCTGCAAAATCACTGCAGATGGCAGCTGCAGCCATGAAATTAAAAGGTGCTTGCTCCTTGGAAGGAAAGTTATGACTAACCTAGACAGCATATTAAAAGCAGAGACATTACTTTGCCAACAAAGGTCCACCTAATCAAGGCTATGGTTTTTCCAGTAGTCATGTATGGATGTGAGAGTTGGACTATAAAGAAAGCTGAGTGCCAAAGAACTGATGCTTTTGAATTGTGGTACTGGAGAAGACGCTTGAGAATCCCTTGGACTGTGAGGAGATCAAACCAGCCCATCCTAAAGGAAATCAGTCCTGAATATTCATTGGAAGGACTGATGTTGATGTTGAAACTCAAATACTTTGGCCACCTGATGCGAAGAACTGATTCATTGGAAAAGTCCCTGGTGCTGGGAAAGATTGAGGGCAGGAGGAGAAGGGGACAACAGAGGATGAGATGGTTGGATAGCATCATCTACTCAATGGATATAAGTTTGAGTAAACTCCAGGAGTTGGTGATGGACAGGGAGGCCTGGTGTTGGTGTACTGTGGTCCATGGGGTTGCAAAGAGTCAGACACGACTGCGCAACTGAACGGAACTAAACTAATATAGACTCTCTTTCATCTAATCGAAAATTTAGTAAAAATTACTAACACCTTTCTTGGTTGTTTTAAAAATTACTTTATTTACCTTATTTATTGTTTAAGCAGGAAAGGGGCTTCCCTGGTAGCTCAGTTGGTAAAGAATCCACCTGCAATGCAGGAGGCCTTGGTTTGATTCCTGGGTTGGGAAGATCCCCTGGAGAAGGGATAGGTTACCCACTCCAGTATTCTTGGGCTTCCCTTGTGGCTCAGCTGGTAAACAATCTTCCCACAATGCAGGAGACCTGGGTTTGGTTCCTGGGTTGGGAAGACCCCCTGGCAAAGGGAACAACTACCTACTCCAGTATTCTGGCCTGGAGAATTCCATGGATTGTATAGAGTTGGACACGCAAAAAGGCAGATACAACTGAGCAACTTTCACTTTCACTTTCAAGCAGAAAACAGTCAAATTAGTAGTACTGAACTGTAGGAAGTAAATCAGGGTATTCCTATAGAGGGTACATTGAAAAGTCTCATTTCAGCACTACATATGCTCCTTTAGTCCTATCCAATATCACCTAATACTTACTATGGTCTCTGAGGGAACTTATAATGAATGACTATGCGAAAAATGACTCCTTAGGGGACAGTCAAATTGAATGATTAAGGTTCAGACAAGGATGCAGGCATGACTAGTTTTAGCTGAAGTTTTCTGGCCTCAATCTTTCTTTATATCATTCTGTCTTTCTTAATTCAATCAGTTCTCCTCCTGTCCTTTATTCCTGGGTTCCTCAATCAAGTTGATTACCTAACATTATTCAGTCTACACACTTTACTGAGTGCCTAATATGTGTCAATGATGTGACAATGGAAACTACTACTGTTACTGATAATTATAATGATGACAATAAAAAGCTCAACATAACTAACGCAGTGAACCCTGACTATCCGCCAGGTACATGCATTAACTCATACAATCCTCCTACAAAGTAATGTGTCATTCTTATTTTGCTTTTTTGGGGGGAGGGGTGCCACACCACGTGTCATGGGGAATCTTAGTTCCCCGACCAGGGATCAAACCCATGCCCCCTTCATGGTAGCACAGTGTCTTAACCACTGGACCATCAGGGAAGTCCCTTTGTTTTTCTGATGAAGAAACTTAGCCATAAAAATTAAGGCAAGATCTCAGCCCTATAACACTTAAGTTGGGTGATTTATAATAAACAGATTCATAATAAAATTGGCTTGAAAATGATAGGTAAAGTAACACGTTATTAAGGAGAGAACCACCAAAGAATTGAGCAATGGCAAACAGAGGACCCGAGTATGGAGATGAGAAAGAGGAAGACGCAACTGATGCCGCTAGAAAATATGCCAGGAAGTAGAGAGTGAGCTTCCCCTGTGGCTCAGTGGTAAAGAGTTCACCTGCAACACAGGAGCTGCAGGAGATATGGGTTCAATCCCTAGGTAGGGAATATCCCCTGGAGGAAGGCGTGGCAACCCTCTCCAGTATTCTTGCCTGGAGAATCCCATGGACAGAGGTGGCCGGAGGTTGTGGTCCGTGGGATCACAGAGTTGGACATGCCTGAAGCAACTTGGCACAGCACAGAGAGTAGTGAGCAAGACACAAGGTTGGGGAAGCAGCCAAGTTCAACCACATGGAAGCCATGAGTGTCCCCTCAACGGGTTTAGACTTCATCTCTGCACTTAATGAGCTCATAGTCAAAGATTAACAGGGGCTCTTACTTAGAAAAGTGGTATTTTAAGAGTATAAATATTTAATCACCTCTCTTGTACTGTGTGGAATTAGAAAATTTGATGGAGTGAGTATTGAAGGAAAGGACAGTGATTAGATTTTTTAAGTCATCCAAGTACAGATAAGAAAGTCCTAAAATAAGACATGGTATCAGAGGTGAGGAAGATGAACAAATTTGATACATACAACCCAGTGGCTGATTCTACCTGGTGATGCAGTCTCTTTCCTCTTGACCTATGCTTACTCCTTAATACCAAAGTCCACCTCCTATCATATGCCAAGACAAACGTGACCCTAATATTAGGATGTTTTGTAGGTATATGTTTATGCCTGAATAAGCAGACCTATTTAGAAATATAAATTTCATTCAGCTGAATAAAAGAAAAGCAGATAAAAATGTTCAAAAACTGAACTTGCCTTTCTACAAACAAACAGTAAATGTAAAAATCATAAATGTCTCAAACGATGTAAGGCTGATCTTATACATAGAACATAATGCAAGTCAAATATTTACAAATGAATCTGAATGAAATTTAAATAAAAAAACTAAAGCTATATTTTTTCTGATACTAAAGTGGAGCATAATCTAAAATTTTGAAATAAATAATCTCTAGATTTTTCAGGTGGTGGAGGTAAAAATGAAACTGAGTCACTTAATTATTATGACTTGGGAGAGTTGATGATATAGAGAGACACTCATCTGATTTAACTATTTAATACTGACAAAAGAAAATATGATGAAAAGAGGAACTCCTAGAAAGAGAGTAGCATCATGGAGATAAACATTGTGTGAGTCAGAAATGACAGTTGTTAACAAATAACAGAGATTTTGGAAAAAAGAACTACAGTTGTAATAAAATACAAGTCATACATGTAATTCTAAATTTTCTAGTTGCCAAATCAAAGAAAAAATAGATGAACTGATTTTAATTGTATAACTTATGCAACTCAATATGTCCAAGTTATTAACATTTCAGTGTGTGACTTACTGGTACCTGTGCAAAGGATATCAATTCAATACTGTGCAGTAAAACAGTTACATAAATCCAGTATTAAACAAAAGCATATGGGATAAATTTAAAGCAGAGCACCATGTGCTTTTAAAACTGATTGACATCATAGAAAGCAACACAGCTTAGACAATTCTTAAGAAACATAAAGAGTTTTCTCATTTAATATTATTAAGTTAACAACCTAGAAGCAAATACTCTCAGTTTTGTTGTTTCATTTCTAGAACAAAGTAAAAGATTTTCCAGTTTTGCAGTGTTTATTATGATGTGTGACGTCTGAACTAAGGAAATAGTTTTTCTGATTAATCCCTCCTATATCAAATGGTGCTATGCTCAGTCACTTCAGTTGTGTCCGACTCTTCGCAACCTATAGACTGTAGCCTGCCAGGCTCTTCTTTCCATGGGATTCTCTAGGCTATTCTCTGGAGTGGTTTGCCTTGTCCTCCTCCAGGAGATCTTCCCAACGCAGGAATTGAACCCTTATCTCCAGTGTCTCCTGCATTGTAGGCAGGTTCTTTACCCACTGAGCCACCTGGGAGTTCCATCAACTAACACAAAGTTTGATTAATAGTGTTAAGCCCTTAGCACAAAGAGCTTAGCACAAAAGGCTGCGTCAAGGCAAAATTCAGATGATTTTAAAAAGAATTCTGTCCACATGATGCTTTTGGATTAGTAGGAAGCTATTTTCCTTCCAATCATCCATCCATCCATCAATCCATCCATTTATCCATCCCTTACTCAATTTCCACATTTGGAATATATGCTGATCACTATGTTACTTTCCAGGACTAGAACAGCACATAGAGTTAATTACCATATGGCACAATAAATGCTAATATAGAGACTTGTACAATCACTAACTGCCCATGAAGAGGGGAGAACTGATATGAGGTGAACCTTCATAGAAATAATATACTCACATGGGCAAAATCATGGGTAGAAAAATGGAATATCTGAGACTATACATAGTTTTATGAGATTGGATAGTAGGTTCACAAGAAGGAAGTAGTAGAAAATGAAGGTAGAAATATATAAAATGCCTTTAGATCCTGCTCAGGACTTTTGACTTTATCTTATGGATTTGGGGAATCGTAAAAGATTATCATCTTACTGGTTTAGAAATTTAACTTTGGCAATTTTGTGTAAGATGAATTGCAGAGTAACCAAAATGGACCTTTGACTATATGCATGTGTGTGTGCTAAGTTGCTTTAGTTGTGTCTGACTCTTTGCAAGCCCATGAACTTTAGCCCACCAGGCTCCTCTGTCCATGGAATTCTCCAGGCAAGAATACTGGAGTGGGTTTCCATTCCTTTCTCCACTTTGATGATGTGGATCATAACCAATTGTGAAAAACTCTTAAAGAGATGGGACTACCAGACCACCTTACCTGCCTCCTGAGAAACCTGTATGCACGCCAAGAAGCAACAGTTAGAATTGGACATGGAATAATAAGTGGTTCAGAACTGGGAAGGAAGTATATCAAGGCTATATATTGTCACCCTGCTTATTTAACTTACAGGCAGAGTGCATAATGCGAAATGCTGGGCTACATGAAGCACAAGCTGGAGTCAAGATTCCCGGGAGAAGCATCAATAACATCAGATATGCAGATGACACCACCCTTATGACAGAAAGCAAAGAAGAACTAAAGAGCCTCTTGATGAGGATGAAAGAGGAGACTGAAAAAGCTGGCTTAAAACTCAACATTCAAAAAACAAAGGTCATGGCATCTGGTTCAACCACTCCATGGCAAATAGATGGGAAAACAATGAAAACAGTGGCAGATTTTTTTCTTGGACTCCAAAATCACTGTGGACAGTGACTGCAGCCATGAAATTAAGATGCTTGCTCCTTGGATGAAAAGTTATGACCAACCTAGATAGCGTATTAAAAAGCAGAGACATTACTTTGCCAAAAAAGTCCATCTAGTCAAAGCTATGGCTTTTCCAGAAGTTATTTGGATGTGAGAGTTGGACCATAAAGAAGGCTGAGTGCTGAAGAATTGATGCTTTTGAACTGTATTGCTGGAGAAGACTCTTGAGAGTCCCTCGTACTGCAAGGAGATCAAACCAGTCAATCCTAAATGAAATTAATCCTAAATATTCATTTGAAGGACTGATACTGAAGCCCTAATACTTTAGCCTCCAGATGTGAAGAGCCAACTCAATGGAAAAGACCAAGATGCTGGGAAAGATTGAAGGCAGGAGGAGAAGTGGGCAACAGAGGATAAGATGATTGGATGGCATCACTGACTCAGTGGAGTTTGAGCAAACTCTAGGAGATGTTGAAGGACAGGGAAGCCAGGTGTGCTGCAGTCCATGGGGTCCAAAGAGTTGGACACGACTAAGCAACCAAACAACAAAGCTGGGGAAAGGAGAATTGTAGAATATTAATAATTGGATGCTTAAAAAAGAAAATATACCAAAGTCCTCTCATAATTCAGGAGATTATAGAATGGGGAAAAAAGTCTAGGATTCAAGTTGTCATTCACTGAAATGTATTTATTCATGTATCCAAATAATATTTATTACATATTTACAACATATATGACATTTTTCCAGGGTGAGAGATATGGTAATAATGGAACAGACAAAATCTTGTATTTCACTGGGAGAAAATTTTGATTAAGTATAGAATAAAGTTCCATGAATCAATTAGATGAGATAAAGTATTGAGACAGAATGTATTAGTTAGGCTAATTAGTGAAGCTATCTGACTGTAGTTGTTGCTCTGTGAACTGAGACTTGATTAACAAGGAGTCAGTCAGGAGTTAAGTACTTCAGAGGATAAAAGGTCAGTGGTCCAGAGCGTATGAACTTCAGTGTCCAAAGAACAGTATTATGACCTGTGTGCCTGATCTTAGTGAGCTTGTGGGAATGTGGTACATATGGTAAAAGAGGTGGGCATAAGTCATATTGACGATTATCTACTAGGTAATGATTTTTCGTTTCAATTAACGCAATTAGAATCTACTAGGAAATTGTTACTGAGTAATGACATTAGTATACATATTTTCTATGAAGTCCCCTCTTGCTACTCCATGGATAAAGGAATGGAGATAACTCAGCAATGGCAATGATGTAAGTTGACTGCCTAGGAGAGACAAGAGGATTGACTCAGGATGAATTACAGAGTCAGAAGAATAAGGGTTTTGGAGAGCTGAAAATGAGGGTGGGCTAGAACTGAAAGGGATATATCCAGAACAACTCCTTGAGTTTTCTCCAAAGCACTGGGTTGAAGGTGTTGTCACTCACTCACACAGGGAAGACTGGAGGAGAAAAGATGAAGCAGGTCCTCTAGGATTTAGGAATTAGGGTGAGCTTCAGGTTTCTAGTGTAAATGACTTTGAAAGAAATTACATGACTTGGAGGTGGTTCTGAAGCAAAAGAAAACCAATATTAAAAATACAGAAATGTGACATGAGACATATCACAGAAAAGACAGTTCAGTTACAACTGGGGATGCCAATCCTGATAGTTTGACAGCAAGGTGTTCAACCTCGATAAATTAAGAGCTTCCTACAACCAGTCCATCCTAAAGGAGATCAGTCCTGGGTGTTCATTGGAAGGACTGATGTTGAAGCTCAAACTCCAATACTTTGGCCACCTCATGCGAAGAGTTGACTCATTGGAAAAGACCCTGGTGCTGGGAAAGATTGAGGGCAGGAGGAGAAGGGGATGACAGAGGATGAAACGGCTGGATGGTATCACTGACTTGATGGACATGAGTTTGAGTAAACTCCGGGAGTTTGTGATGGACAGGGAGGCCTGGCGTGCTGCGATTCATGGGGTCGCAAAGAGTCAGACACGACTGAGTGACTGAACTGAACTGAAGGCAGAATATTAATAAGTTATTAATCATCCAGATGTTAACAGGAAAATAGAATTGGAAGTGAATAAGGAGGAATACAAAATATTCACATTACTCCTCCATCAACTTCTGCCAGGGCTGCTCAAGGCAAAAATGGCTGACTGGTTCTGAGTACTCATGAAGAATTTCATTATGAAGTATCTCCTCACCCCTAACTAGGATGCAGTAAGTTTTTAAGTGCTGAGATATTTTTGTTTGGGAGCTAATCACAGCCCCTGAAAACAAAAGCACAGACTAGAAAATGTAAGAAAGGCATATTTCACCCACTAGTATACAAAATCTAAATCAATGGTTTCCAGGCTGCCAACTTGAATATGTAATTAGGTGATTCAAACTCCTTATTTTATTTTTCTTCCCCAGACCCACTACAGCAAAATATTCAATGTTAGGCTCAAGGTTCTGAATTAAAAAAAAAAAATTTCCCTGGGTAAACCTGATGCCTGGTGAGGCTGAAATCACTCACAGTGGTCAGTTAGGATTATTAATATATATCCTGAAGTGCTAAGGAATATAGTTTTAGCCTATTTGGAATATCAAGAGTCTAGATTCTAAACGGAAATAAAGAAACTCTTTATTTAGAATGTCATGGTGGGGAAAGATGGATACAAATATGAGATTAGTAAATATTTCAGTGACGGAAGCTTGGACCTTGTTATTGGATATCAGAAAGCCAATAAAACTCCTAAATTCTCTCAGGCCAATAATTTATTACTTTATCATATGGTTTTAAGTCACTCTGGGTTTTCTTGACCACGGTTGAAGAGAGAGGATCCTGTTAGCCCTCATCCTAGTCTGTGAAGAATTCACCTGTAGTATCTGTACTTAAAAATCGCTGCTTCCATTCATTATGTTAATCCAAAAGCAGAATTGTGTTTTCAAGGACATTCAGAGATGTTGTGTTCCCTGGAAATAAAGATCTTTAATCAGGGGACATGCAATACTTACTATATGCAGTTAAAATACATGCATGCTTCAAAGTCTAGTTCAAATATTATGTTACTAGGGTTTCTTTGACTACCCCAATCAAACCTCTTCCACTGAAAAAGTCAAGTTTTCATTTTCTCCACTATAGATACTCCATTAAAACTTTATATGTTTCTGCACATTTTTTTTGGCATGTAGTTATCTATCTTTCTTCCCTGCTAGACACAGAACAGCTTTTCTTGCAGCCAGATGTATAGTAGGTGCTTCATAAAAGCATTCTAGATTGAATTAAATCTCAGGGAAAGAAGTCAGCAGTATAAATGCCGAAAGGTTACTTTCCTCAATGCAGCTTAGTTGTGAAAATGTGATTGTCAAGAGATAAATTGCAAACAGCAATAATAAAGTTAGATGAATCCTTCAGAGTCTTTGAGATGTCAAGGGCGAATCACGGACAGCACCAGTGGCCATCTATATGAGTCAATCCAACTGAACAACAACTCAGGTAAAGCCAAAGCACTGCCAGACAAATCAATCTTTCTGCATATACCTCCTCAACTAGAAGCCAATTCTGTAAGTGAAAAGCAAAGAATTCTCAAGTACACAGGCTTATGGCAAAAAGCCATTTAGTATTGACTCTTGCTGTTATCAGAACACAAATGAAGATAAAGGAAATCTGTAAAAGGAGCAGGTAATGAAGGATGCTTTAAAAAAATGTGATCTAAAGAACAACATTTTATGACTTATGGTTTTGTTTATCTCTATGTTTAAGTGGCAAAATTATGTAAGCTCATTTGGGACAGTTATTTGAGGGGACCATCCCATGTCACTCCAAATAAAGTCAGAGGCTGATGATATACATGTGTGCTATCACCAGGAATGTCTTCTCATTATGAGCTAATAGGTATGAGAGTTTTCAATGCCATGCTTCACAAAGCAGGTAACAGATGCATTGGTCTTAGAACTTCTTTCCTAAATTGACTTTCTGTCATAGAAGCAATATTAACAAAGGAGACAAAGCTTCTATGACATGCCAGGGTTTCAAAGTGCACTAGAGAGAATTATTCTCCCACACTGCCATCAATATACATTTATGCAAGACTTTCTATTGTCTTTATTAATTACTGTTACTATAATTTCATCACTGAACAATTAAATTATTAATACCTATGACAATTCCTCATAAGCTGACCATGTTTCCTTCAGTTAGGCAGCTGAACTTGATAATAGCTCTCAAGAACTAATACAACACATATTATTTACACATCAGTTCAGTTGCTCAGTCATGTCCGAATCTTTGAGACCCCGTGAACCACAGCACGCCAGGCCTCCCTGTCCATCACCAACTCCCAGAGTCCACCCAAACCCATGTCCATCGAGTCGATGCCATCCAACCATCTCATCCTCTGTCGTCCCCTTCTCCTCCTGCCCTCAATCTTTCCCAGCATCAGAGTCTTTCCCAATGAGTCAGCTCTTCACATCAGGTGGCCAAAGTATTGGAGTTTCAGCTTCAATATCAGTCCTTCCAATGAACACCCAGGACTGATTTCCTTTAGGATGGACTGGTTGGATCTCCTTGCAGTCCAAGGGACTCTCAAGAGTCGTCTCCAACACCACAGTTCAAAAGCATCAATTCTCTGGCACTCAGCTTTCTTTATAGTCCAACTCTCACATCCATACATGATCACTGGAAAAACTATAGCCTTGACTAGACGGACCTTCATACCACCCAATATGGCCTGGATTTGATTCCTGGTCAAGGAACTATATGTCACATATCACTAAGAGTTTGCATGCTGCAACTAAAGATCCTGCATGTTGCAACTATAACCCAGCACAGAGGTAAGAAAAAATCTTCTTCATGCATAAGTTTAATAATACCTAGAGAAATGACTTCAGTATGCAAGGTCATATTAATTTGATACTCACTGAAAACATACTGATTCCTAAAAGTTTTAAGGACAATGATTTATAGAAACTTTAATGCCTAAATATTTAAGTTTTTTGGAGTTAATCCCTTACCACCTTTGACCAAAATTGTCTTGCTGGTGGGAAAAATTTTACATATGCTGAAGATACAATTTCTGAGGAGTCTATGTGGAATACAGCAATTCTGCACTTTTCTAGGATTCTTGCTCTTCAATTACAAGATTAAGGACATAATGCATATCTGAATAATGTTTTATGCTTTCAGTCCAAGTCTTGATTATGACAAGTCTTAGAAAACTCAAGACAGAGATCAGATGAAAGATTTTTTACCTAGGGTCAAAATATCTTGTTTGGAATCCAAAAGAGACACATTCCAAAATGAGATTAAAAAAAAAAATTGCAGTCTCTGAATTCAAACAGTATTACAATCTCTGGTTTTATGTTCCTTATCAAATTTTATGGCAACATTATAAGGCTGATTATTTTATTATTTTTACACTAATAAATAAATAAGCAAAACTTACTTCACTCAGACATACCTTGTTTAGCTTCTGCTGTTGAACAACTGTAAAATTGTCTAACTACTTTGACTTAAATTATATAAAAGTTAAAAATCAAATTAAGTAAACCATTGTGATATTAGAAAAAGTATTAAGGAAAGAAAAATTACTAAATCTGAAGCTTCCTGAAGTTTAATATACACACACTGTGCCTGTGTTTGATTATAAAGGAAGCATAGAACAATTTAAAATCTTTCCTAAATGCTAGGTTGAATCTATTTCAAATATACTAAACCTAAAAACACTTCTTATAGTGTATTTTATCCTATTTCTTAGAGTGAAAACACTTCCCCTTTTCCTTTATATTTCATACATTACAATGATCTTATAATAGTACATTATTCCATTAACAAAAATATAAAAATTTAGATATAACACATATTTAAGAGAGTCACAAGTGGCAGAACAAAATCACTGTTCTAAACCTAACAAAATTATTTTATTAATAAAATTAATATATGCAAATGTTAAAGAAATTATAGAGGAACTTATAATTAAAAGTTGCAATCTCCTGATTAGACTTCCCACTCTATGTCAAGCTCCTCATATGTGTACACTTAGAGGCCCTTTCTATTGTTATCACTCCATAACTGCAAACAATAAACTATTATTTTTTAATGAATAAATATGCTTATTTTTATTGGATTATTTAACATTAAACATTGAAATTCATCTATAATAGGATAATATTTAGTTCCTTTATATCACGCTCCTCTTAACAATACAGTTTTAGTTACTCTTAGTGGTACTTGTATATTTATAAATACCATATCTAAATTTTTATTTCTTGCTGTCAACCACAAAGGGTATACGTTGATTTTTCAGTTTTTAAGATGAGCATATTAACTCCTCAACCCTTGAACTCTACCTCACTCTGTCTTCCCATTGCTGTCATTTTACTGTTTATTTTGTTGAGGTTAATAACATTTTTACTCTTTTCTGTAATCCCAACTAGAAAGGCTCTATGATCAGAAGTATCCCTTAAAGCTGTAAATCTCATTCCATAAAAGTGGAGGGAGTTAAAATCACTCTCAGGTACCTTCTCCATCCCAGTTTCCTGTTCCAAGATGGCAGTCAGTCGCTTGTGGGAAAACACCTTGTTATACTTATAACACATTGAAAAAATTAAAAAAAAAAAAAACACAAAAAACTGGAGGATGTTGAGGGAATTTATCTTGAAGAAGATGTTAGAGATTTGAGGGAAAGACAGTTATGAAAGATATCTTTAAATTGCTAAAAGGCTTTCATGTGTAAATAGAATTTCTATTGGGCAACAAGGGAATGGGATAGCAATGTAATAATTCATGTTTTGATGTAGAAAGCTGGAGAAAAACAGAAGTAATCAAAATTAGAACTCATGGGACTTAAACAGAACCTGATGACCCATTTGCAACTACTTTGCCAAAGGTATTCAATAGAAAGCTCATGAAATGATAGTTTTAAGAGAATTTAATTATTTTAAATCAGAAGTCAAAAACCATCGAAAAACAATAACCTTATTTTTAGGAAGTCCACATTTAAAGTTACAATGTGACTATTCCAACATGGTTTTATTTGTAATTATCACAAAGTTGATATAATTAAAAGTAAAATTACCAAAAATGACCAGCAGCAGTTTCCTCCCAGTTTCATCATTTTCAAATACACACTGATCATTATGTTGATTTAATCAAAGCTTTTAACTAAATAGGAATTGAGTTATATTATACGTTTCTGTCTTGATGTTACCTTTGACTCTAGGATAAGAAATTCACTGCCCTTTGTCTTTCGTTAGACTAACACTAGTAGATTAAAAAAAACAAAACAAAACAAAAGAACTACTGTAAAGACTATAATTCAAGAAAGAACTCTTCTCTATTGAATTATCATTAGGACTTTTTATGTTGTAACCCAAATCCCAGACAACACACCTGTAAGAATGAGCAGTTCCGAATTCTCTGACTCCCCATATGTTTGATCTGAAATCTTGCAGTGCCATTAGAGATATTTTTTGTTTTGCCTGAATATCATATTCTTTCTAAAAATGACTTTACTCTTTCTTTAAGAAATAGCTGCAAAAGTCCCAGGTTTTAAAACCTTATATCCTAATGTCCAAAAGAGAACACATATTTCCCCATAGCTCTCAGAGGAAAGAGGAAGCTCCGTACTCAGTACATGTGAAGTCATCTCAGTCATGTTCAACACTGTGCCACCCCATGGACTGTAGCTCGCCAGGCTCCTCTGTCCATGGGAGTCTCCAGGCAAGAATACTGGAGTGGGTTGCCATGCCCTCCTCCAAAGGATCTTCCTGACCCAAGGATGGAATCCACATCTTATACACTGGCAAGCGGGTTCTTCACCACTAGCGCCACCTGGGTGTACACCAGCATATATTTGTGATGTCCTATTGGTTCAAACTGACTCACTCACAGGCCCAGGTCTAATGAAATGAATGTGAGCAGGAGCACAGACTTTACAAATTCAGCTTCTAGACTGGTTGGATCAGTATGACCTAAAACATAGATCTGTGAATAGAAGTGGTACAATCCTTCAGAGTGAAATTGGGGTTCTAGTACCATGAAGTCGGTAGGCAGCAAGAAGAATGCTTGCCAGTAGCAAAATCATTTCCTTGTAAGAGCTCAGTTGTGCATTCTTGGTTTGCACATATAATTATCCACCAGTCTAAAAGTTGAGAAGAATAATTCATTTGAGTCCAATAGCTGTGGCTTTTTCAAAATTTCAAGAAGTTCTTATTTAATTATGGCAAAGAAGCAGATATGTACTACATCCCCCATCTGTTGGAAAGCCTTGAGCACTAAACAAAGAAACATATATAAAACATCCTTTGTCATACCAAAGTGCTGAAAATCTGAGAAGTACTAAGGGCAGAGAATATTAGAAAGATATGATCAAAGTTCAACTTTAGGTGAAGTATTTTATCTGAACAAATTGAAATGAGAAGCAGGCTTAAAACTTAACAGAATTATGGTTTCTTAGGAATTCTCTGTTTCACCTGGGTCAGTACATTTATTGATATAGATTATTTAATAATATCTAAAGGAAAGAACCCTGAAGGGAAAATGGCTGCCTTTCTCCCACGGTAAGTTTTTGGAAGAAAATGGAAAACAGTTATCAGTAATATTTGAACTTGAAATGCTAAGCACGGCTATCTCAGCTTAAGGAGGTTTGGTAGTGGCCAAATCTAAGAGCTGAAGACATAAGTCAGAAAGAGAAAGAAATTCCCAGGTAAGAATATTTTTGTTTCTTGAAACAGTTGTTTATATAAAAGGATGTATTTATTTCAAAGGATCTTGCTGAAGAGGGAAAGTTGAGGGAGCAGTAGCACAGAGCAGGAGTTATGAATGTGTCTCTGGGGTTGACCCTTTAAGGTTAAAATGTTTAAGATCCTGGCTGTATCACTTATAAATTGTGTGGCTTTGGGCAAGTTGCTTATTCTTTGATTACAGGTCCCTTATAGGTAAAATGGTGATATTAGCCATTCCCAGTTCATTGCACTGCTGTGATAAAATCATACAAAGCCCACAGGACAATGTTTGACTCCCAGTAAATAGTGTTTGGGAGAAGTATCAATAACCTCACATATGCAGATGACACCACCCTTATGGCAGAAAGCAAAGAGGACCTAAAGATCCTCTTGATGAGGATGAAAGAGGAGACTGAAAAAGCTGGCTTAAAACTCAACATTCAAAAAATGAAGATCATGGCATCTGGTCCCAACACTTCATGGCAAATAGATGGGGAAACAATGGAAACACGGACAGACTTAATTTTCTTGCTTTAAAATCACTGCAGATGGTGACTGCAGCCATGAAATTAAAAGATGTTTACTTCTTGAAAGAAAAGCTATGAAAGACATAGACAGCATATTAAAAACCAGAGACATTACTTAGCCAACAAAGGTCCGTATCGTCAAAGCTATGGTTTCTCCAGTGGTCATGTATAGATGTGAGAGTTGGACCATAAAGAAGGCTGAGCACCGAAAAATTCATGCTTTTGAACAGTGGTGTTGGAGAAGACTCTTGAGAGTCCCGTGAACTGCAAGGAGATCCAACCAGCCCATCCTAAAGGAGATCAGTCCTGGGTGTTCATTGGAAGGACTGATGTTGAAGCTGAAACTCCAATACTTTGGCCACCTCATGCGAAGAGCTGACTCATTAGAAAAGATCCTGATGCTGGGAAAGATTGAATGCAGGAGGAGAAGGGGACAACAGAGGACAAGGTGGTTGGATGGCATCACTGACTGAATGGCCATGAGTTTGAGCAAGCTCCAGGAGATGATGAAGGACAAGGAAGCCTGGCATGCTGAAGCCCATGGGGTTGCAAAGAGTCAGACATGACTGAGTGACTAAATAGCAACAACAAAAAATAGTGCTTGACTGCCTCTAGTAAATCTTACCTAATAGTAAAAATGAGGATAACTAGAGAAGTTTATCCTGAATAGAATGCAATTGTGCTCTGGAAGGGACTATGGGAAATCTTGGAGAAAATGAAGACAGACTCAGATGCACCATCAAACAGACCCAGCCAGTTTACCACCAATCCCCCAGGAAATGATGGTTTATTCCAAGAAGCTTAACAGAAATCTGGATTTTTCTGTCTACATTTTCTTTTTATGGCTAAACATTGACTGACGCTTCTGTTCCTCTTTCCAACCCCACTGTTTTCATGGCACGTGTATGGCACAGATAACATTCATCTCATCCTTTCACATGAGCTCTCCACAATCAACCAAACACAGCATGGTCACTGTTAGTACATGATTGGCTTATAACTACTCAAAACTGGACACTCATTAGAATGATAATGCTTCCATAAAGCAGTCACTTACATAGTTCCATATCAGAAACACCTGTGGATTTTTTAAAAGACAACATGCAGGGGGGTTACTTCTCAAGATGCTAATTCAGTAAGTCTAGGTTGAGGCTAAAATACTGTGATTTTTTTTTTTAAATTGAGTAGTTCTGATGTGCAATCTAAACTAATATTTTCGATCCCCCCTCCTGCCTCCCTCCCTATCCCATTCCTCTGGGTCGTCCCAGTGCACCAGCCCTGAGCACTTGTCTCATGCATCCAACCTGGGCTGGTGATCTGTTTCACCCTTGATAGTATACTTGCTTCAATGCTATTCTCTCAGAACATCCCACCCTCACCTTCTCCCACAGAGTCCAGTTGCTATTATAATTCCATTTCATCATGAGGAGACTGAGGCAACGAAAGGTTGCTAGCAGCATGGTTAATAAGAAGTGGAGCTGAGACTGAAAATCAGAAAGTCTGACTCCAGAGGCCACTTATCTTCTGGAAACATTAGAAAGCAAAGCAAACTTCTGGCATTCACCCTCAAGGAATTAGTGGAGGTAAATTAGATGAGGAAAATTATCATTAGTTATTATCTTTCTGTCAAAGGGGAATTCTATACAGCACTACAGTGGGGGCTTCTTGGCATAGAGCAACAGGTTTCTGTCAGACCCTGTCAAGATCAGGATTGTGACTGATTAAGAAATAGGTATATGGAGGAAATCACATCCCCTGAGGAAAGTGTAGAAGGAAGAACACTTCTAACATTCAGATGATATTTAGTCATAGCCATGGTTCTTCAGGAAATGTCTAGAGCACACTGATCAGTTCTGAGGAAGGCCAGCAACTCTCCCAGGAAGACGGCTGCCCTAACTCTGGAGATAATAATCAAACAACACAAACTTGGATGCCTCCCAGCCAGAGTCCATGAGTTCTATTTACTAATAAAGGAAAAACAACCAGTTAGAGATATCAGTACCATCTAAGTTGTTGGAGAGAAGATGGGGTGAATCATATAGATATATACACATACCTATGCTCATTTGATTCTGTGGGTAAGGATTATAGATTCTTCACAGGTATTTTCAAACAAAATTATCTGTCAACATCATTCAGAAAAAGCCAGAGATATCTGATTTATTGCTGTGAGCTGAAGCAAAACACTTGCGTGCTTATTTTTTTGTTGTTGTTCAGAAACACATACATGCACACAAAAATACTTTGTCAAAATGTTTTAGTACATGTGTGATATTTACTCTATTTTAATTAATGTTTGTCAATAGCTCTTCTATTCAAGACATGGAACTTAGCGTCAACTTAAGGAACTTGACAAATTTCAACTTTTGCTGTTGTGAATGTGAGTCATTAATTAGAATTATTAATGCAAATTTTAAGTACTTTGTTTCTAAAATACTAAAATTAACCCTTGGCAACAAAAATATTTTAACATTTTATCCAAGCTATACATACGTCTAAAGTAAGTCACAAAACAACTTACAACTTAATAGAATTTACTTAAAAATTTCTAGGCTTCCAAGTACTGTCTTTAAAAAGTTTAAAAAGTATTTCTGAAAATTTCATATATTTGACATGAACAAATGAAAACTGTTTATTAGAAAACCAGCTGAATATCTGGCTAAGAAGGCTAATGAAAAAGCAAATTTTATAAAGATAAATATGAAGTGTTGTGTCAACTTCACTCACAATGACAAAAAGGCAAAACACATAGTTTTAATTCATATTGCTGTCAAGTATAAACAGTTTAGGACTTCCCTGGTGATTAAAAGAATCCGCTTGCAACACAAGAGACACGAGTTTGAGAATTTCAATCCCAGGTCAGAAGATCCCCTGGAGAAGGAAATGGCAACCCACTCCAATATTCTTGCCTGAAAAATGCTATGGACAGAAGAGCCTGGTAGGCTACAGTCCATCGTCACACAGAATTGGACAGGACTGAAGTGACTTAGCATGCACACATACCATTGGTCACTTAACCTCTGTGAGTATAAATGTAACTCAAATAAACCTAGCCAGCTTCATACTCTACCTGGGTATCAAGTCACATTATAAAACAATTAATCAACATCTCATGAAATTGAAAAGTGATTTAAATCTTTACCAGAGGCAATCAAATAGGTAACCCAGGGGGATTGCATTCCTACATCACAAGGAAATTCTCTTTTCCTTCAATATCTCTGATCCATCTTGTTACACCTCATCCAACAATAACACTTTTCTTGCTTCCCACTGTAGCCTTTCCATATGTGTCTTTTATTCTGAAACAATAGTTTTCTAACCTTTAAACTATAAACAAAGCTTCTTAATCCATACCTTGCTAAAGACAAGAAAAGTCAGTGAGTCATGGAAATAAGTGCTCTGTGTATATGTATATGCACGTGTGTCTGTGTGTGTGAATGCTTGCTACTATTTCCATTGTACCTGCAAGGAAACATCCTTTCTCAGTTCAGTTGCTCAGTCATGTCCGAATCTTTGCAACTCCATGAACTGCAGCAGGCCAGGCCTCCCTGTCCATCACCAACTCCCAGAGTCCACCCAAATCCCTGTCCATTTAGTTGGTGATGCCATCCAACAATTACTTCCTCTGTCATCCCCTTCTCCTCCCGCCTCAATCTTTCCCAGCATCAGGGTCTTTTCCAGAGTCAGCTCTTTGCATCAGGTGGGCAAAGTATTGGAGTTTCAGCTTCAACATCAGCCTTCCAATGAACACCCAGGACTGATCTCCTTTAGGATGGACTGATTGGATCTCCTTGCAGTCCAAAGGATTCTCAAGCATCTTCTCCAACACCAGGTTCAAAAGCATCAATTCTTCGGCACTCAGCTTTCTTTATAATCAAACTCTCACATCCATACAGGAATACTGGAAAAACCATAGCCTTGACTAGATGGACCCATGTTGACAAAGTAATGTCTCTGCTTTTTAATATGCTGTCTAGGCTGGTGATCACTTTCCTACCAAGGAGTAAGCATCTTTTAATTTCATGGCTGCAGTCACCATCTGCAGTGATTTTGGAGCCCAGAAAAATAAAGGCAACCACTGTTTCCACTGTTTCCCAGTCTATTTGCCATGATGTGACAGGACAGGATGCCATGATCTTAGTTTTCTGAATGTTCTAAGCTTTAAGCCAACTTTTTCACTCTCCTCTTTCACTTTCATCAAGAGGCTCTTTAGTTCTTCTTCACTATCTGCCATAATGGTGGTGTCATCTGCATGTCTGAGGTTACTGAGATTTCTCCCGGCAATCTTGATTCCAGCTTGTGCTTCTTCCAGCCCAGCGTTTCTCATGATGTACTCTACATATAAGTTAAATAAGCAGGGTGACAACATACAGCCTTGACGTACTTCTTGCCCGATTTGGAACCAGCCTGTTGTTCCATGTCCAGCTCTAACTGTTGCTTCCTGACCTGCACAGGTTTCTCAAGAGGCAGATCAGGCGGTCTGGTATTCCCATCTCTTTCAGAATTTTCCACAGTTTATTGTGATCCACACAGTAAAAGGCTTTGGCATAGTCAATAAAGCAGTAATAGATGTTTTTCTGGAACTCTCTTGCTTTTTCGATGATCCAGTGGATGTTAGAAATTTGTTCTCTGTTTCCTCTGCCTTTTCCAAAACCAGCTTGAACATCTGGAAGTTCACGGTTCACGTTGCTGAAGCCTGGCTTGGAGAATTTTCAGCATTACTTTACTAGCGTGTGAGATGAGTGCAATTGTGTGGTAGTTTGAGCATTCTGTGGCACTGCCTTTGTTTGGGATTGGAATGAAAACTCATCTTTTCCAGTCCTGTGGCCACTGTTGAGTTTTCCAAATTTGCTGGCATATTGAGTGCAGCACTTTCACAGCATCATCTTTCAGAATTTGAAATAGCTCAACTGGAATTCCATCACCTCCACTAGCTTTGTTCGTAGTGATGCTTTCTGAGGCCCACTTGACTTCACATTCCAGGATGTCTGGCTCTAGGTGAGTGATCACACCATCGTGATTATCTGGGTCGTGAAGATCTTTTTTGTCTAGGCCTTCTTTGTATTCTTGCCACCTTTTCTTAACATCTTCTGCTTCTGTTAGTTCCATACAATTTCTGCCCTTTAATGAGCCCATCTTTGCATGAAATGTTCCCTTGGTATGTCTAATTTTCTTGAAGCGATCTCTAGTCTTTCCCATTCTTTTGTTTTCCTCTATTTCTTTGCACTGATCACTGAGGAAGGCTTTCTTATCTCTCCTTGCTATTCTTTGGAACTCTGCATTCAAATGGGTATATCTTTCCTTTTCTCCTTTGCTTTTCACTTCCCTTCTTTTCACAGCTATTTGTAAGGCCTCCTCAGACAGCCATTTTGCTTTTCTGCATTTCTTTTTCTAGGGAATGATCTTGATCCCAGTCTCCTGTGCAATGTCAGGAACCTCCGAGCACAGTTCATCAGGCACTCTGCCTATCAGATCTAATCCCTTAAATCTGTTTCTCACTTCCACTGTATAACTGTAAGGGATTTGATTTAGGTCATACCTGAATGGTCTAGTGGTTTTCCCTACTTTCTTCAATTTAAGTCTGAATTTGGCAATAAGGAGTTCATGATCTGAGCCATAGTCATCTCTCAGCCTTGTATTTGCTATTTGTATAGAGCTTCTCCATTTTTGGCTGCAAAGAACACAATCAATCTGTTTTCAGTGTTGGCCATCTGGTGATGTCCATATGTCGAGTCTTCTCTTGTGTTGTAGGAAGAGTGTATTTACTATGACCAGTGCGTTCTCTTGGCAGAACTCTATTAGCCTTTGCCCTGCTTCACTCTGTACTCCAAGGCCAAATTTGCCTGTTACTTCAGGTGTTTCTTGCCTTCCTACTTTTGCATTCCAGTCCCCTATAATGAAAGGTACATCTCATTTGGATGTTAGTTCTCAAAGGTCTTGTATGTCTTCATAGAACTGTTCTGCTTCAGTTTCAGCATTACTGGTTGGGGCATAGACGTGGATTACCGTGATAGAAGGATTTGCCTTGGAAATGAACGGAGATCATTCTGTCATTTTTGAGATTGTATCCAAGTACTGCCTTTTGGACTCTTTTGTTGACTTGGTGGCTACTCCATTTATTCTAAGGGATTCTTGCCCTCAATAGTATATATAATGGTCATCTGAGTTAAATTTACCCATTCCAGTCCATTTTAGTTTGCTGATTCCTAGAATGTTGACGTCCACTCTTGCTATCTCCTGTTTGACCACTTCTAATTTGTCTTGGTCCATGACCTAACATTTCAGGTTCTTATGCAATATTGCTCCTTACAGCATCAGACCTTGCTTCTATCATCAGTCACATCCAAAACTGGTGTTGTTTTTGCTTTGGCTCTATCCCTTCATTCTTTCTGGAGTTATTTCTCCACTGATCTCCAGTGGTATATTGGGCACCTACTGACCTGGAGAGTTCATCTTTCAGTGTCCTATCATTTTGCCTTCTCATATTGTTCATGGGTTTCTCAAGGCAAGAATAATGAAGTGGTTTGCCATTCCCTTCTCCAGTGGACCTCATTCTGTCAGACCTCTCCACCATGACCCGGCAGTCTTGGGTAGCCCCACACGGCATGGCTTAGTTTCATTTCCGGGTGCAGGAGCAGCAGCTGCACAATCTAGCCATGGGTGAGAGGAGGTACTCCATGTCCAAGGTCAGGAGCAGCAGCTGTGAGGAAATACTGCACATCCAAGGTAAGGATCAGTGGCTCCACTTTGCTGGGGCAGTGAAGAGATACCCCGCCTCCAAGGTCAGAGAAATCCAAGTAAGATGGCAGGTGCTAAATAGCACATCAGAGGGCAGACAGACTGAAACCACAATCACAGAAAACTAGGCAATCTGATCACATGGACCACAGCCTTGTCTAACTCAATGAAACATCCTTTATAGCCTTATCTTATTGAAAAAGCCCCAACTATAATTATCATTGTCAATCCTCTCAACCACTCCACATCTCCAGTTCTGCCACTTACTGAAGTGTTCCAATTACCCTTGAGTCCAGATTGCTTTAGAATTTTAAGGATGATGGACCTACCCTACCCAATAACAGAATTATGAAGCTACTGAGTATTTGAAATATGGCTACTCTACATCGAGATGTGCGATAGGTATAAACTATAACCAGACTTAGTACATAAAAAGAATCTAAAATCTCTCATCAAATGTTTTTAGTGATTGTGCTGAAATGTTCATATACTTGATATATTGGGTAAATTAAAATATATACTATTGAAATTAGTTTCACTTGTTTCTTTTCATTTTTAAAAAGTGACTTCCCAGAAAAATAAAAGTACATATACATCTCACATTTGTGTTTAAAGTTAGATTACTACTGAACAGCTCTGTACACTATTACCATGTTTAGACTTCAGAGGCCTCAGTAGGGGGAAAAAATAGCACTAGGGCATTCGATTAAGTTAATGAGGAAAAAACAAATTGATTGTTTACTGAATAGCAGATGGTCAGAGATAAAGCTGAGCTAGACTTTGCCTCCTTTATAATTTTTAAACCTGTTAGAATTTTTATTAAAGGAATGTGTATATCTAATGAAAGCATTTTCTAGTCAATTTAAAAAATACAACAGTTTCCATCCGTGCTATAATCAAATCTGGTTCTTTTTAACCCAACATTTTAATCACATAGTGCTTAGATTCTAATAAAAGCCCCATATCTATTTTCACTTTCTAACTGCCTGAAGAGGCATATTTTCTTCCATGCAGTATACAGAAAGGCTTAACTCTGATTTCGGCAACAATTGGTTGGGTCAACAGCTGTAATCACAGTAGACATCAAGTTTTTGAGCCTTGACTTGTCAGGCAAAGGGGATTGCTCTACATGAAGGAGGTAATTTCATGCTTGAATAGCCCTGCACTATTAAATCAGAAAATTGAGTTACAGTCCTCTAGCATCATGAAACCTGCTGCAAGCAAGCCTGCCTCTACGGAACATTTGAGGGAATTTCACTTAGAACAAGATGCTGAAAAGCAAAACACACAGGAACAGCAAATACGGTTTCTTTTATGATTGGACACCTTGGCTTATTTGACTTTTATTTTTATAGTTTTGATAACCACTTGCATTTTTCAAGTTAAAAATAATGATAGAAAAATTTAAGTAGCACTAACGCAGTTATAAAAATAGTCTCTTTCTCTCTCTTTTTTTTTCCTCCAAGGTGAGGCAATTTTTGCTAATGTTGATAAAACAGCTTTACTTATCACCAAGCATTCTCCCCACACTCCACCTCAGTAAGAGTAGGTGAGTGGTTAGTCATATGGGTCATGTGGGTTAGTCATGTGGGTGGTTAGTCATATATATTTATTGAGATGTAAGTTGGCATCACTCTTATCATATGCATTTCAACTCAACATTTTCCTAAATCAACTAATTCTTATCCTACTTTTTAGTTTTATACATCTTATTTATGATTGAGAATGTCTCCATTTTCTCTATATGTAGGTCCAGAAAAAATGTTAGGAAAAAAAAAGAGGTCAGAAGAAAAAATAATGGAAAAAAAATTTTTAATTATCCCAGTTCAAAATATTTCCTTTACCTCATCTAATTACAAAAAAAAAAAAAACTTTTATAATATAGGATTGCATGCTCAGTTGCTTCAGTCATATCCGACTGCTTGCAAATCCATGGACCACAGTCCACCAGGCTCCTCGGTCCACGGGATTTTTCATGGAAGAACACTGGAGTGGGGTGGCATGCCCTCCTCCAAGGGATCTTCCCAACCCAGGGATCGAACCTGCTTCTCCTATGTCTTCTGCACTGGCAGGCAAAATTCTTTACCACTGAGCTACCTACTGGGGAAGCCCTATAATACAGTATTATTAGATCTGTTTCTCATATTAGGAAACTGAGGCACACTACATGTAAATCATGTAAATAATTGCTTCAAGACAATTATAGTTAGTAAGTAGAGAATGAGACTTAAAATAATTTCAATTTAGAGCAAGATTCAGAAAAATGAAAAGCCATACCTTGTGTGTGAGATAACACTTTGTATTTTTAAGAATGAAATTTTTTTCCTATGATGATTTTTTGTTTCCAACACAAAAGTAAGCAAAAATAATAATAGTTACATCTTCATTTGTTATATGTAAGTACAAACAAAACATTCACCAACCTAATTTAGAAATAGCCTGCTGTTTATCAAATGTTCTTTGCTATTAGGAGATTAATATGCTTATCTTTCCGGCTTTAACATTAATAAGTACTAATTAACTTACATGGAAAGCTTCAGCTGGGCTAATAATAACATATTTTTTTTTTTTGGTTGCTTTTGTTTTCCCCAGCTGGTAATCAGCCTAATAGAGGATTTTACTTTTTTTCAAAATTGCTACATTTTATACCTTAATTTATAATAACTTTTAATAGACTGGGCTTCCCTGGTGGCGCAGATGGTAAAGAATCCACCTGCAATGTGGGCGACCTGGGTTACATCCTTGGGTTTGGAAGATCCCCTGGAGGAGGGCATGGCAACCTACTCCAGTATTCTCGCCTGGAGAATCCTCATGGACAGCAGAGCCTGGCAGTCCATGAGGTCACAAAGAGTCAGACACAACTGAGTGACTAAGCACATACAGACAAATTTAAAAAACCTTGTAACAATGAATCTTTGCAATGCACACCTTTATTTTTTCTGCCTAGTAGTTACTCAGTTCTTCAGGGACAATACTATCATTTATCTGGGGACTGTCACCCTATACTCCATTTATTTAGTCCAATTGGGATTTCCATAATTTTTAGTTCTTAGTTATTATTCCATGATATCTAGAGTATTCGTCAGACAAAAAGTGGTCCAAGGAGTCCCTTCCCTGTTCATTTTTGGGCATCTGTCCAGAGGAGTCAAGTGACTTTAAAGTGAATTTTGGAAAGCCATATTTTCCACCATTTGGTGACCTTTCACAACAGTGTGAACATATGAAGTTAATGCAGAGAAAAGAGCAGAAATAAGAAACAGAGAAAGATGTCTGATTCTTGACTGCATCACTGCTCTTTCCTTGGCTTAATTATTCTGTAAAATGAAGACATTCTTCTCATTAACATTAATAGAGAACAACAATGTACGTTATTTACCTCATTGTGCTGAAATAGTATGTTATGTTTCTGTTACTTAAAAGAAGTTCAGAAAAAAAATGAAATAGGAAGAGAAAAAATTTTTACTACTTTTAATTGTAACATAAACAAAATTCCATATTTGCTATATTGAATTCACACTTCAAATTACTGGTATTTCTTTCCCCATTCTCAGCTTATAATTTCTAAGTGTCATCTCAGGCTGCTGTTCAAGTCTTCAACAAGTTTTGAACTCATATGTATCTCTAGAGTGGAATTTTTAGTATGATTACTGAGTTATGTAATTAAATTTTAGTATGATTATTGAGTTATGTACTGTAGTAATTATAAAAGATAGATTACTTATACATTTATGAATGCTCCACTCGACTTACTAGCCTAAATATGCATTTCAAAAAGAAGGAGATATCCAAAATCACCAAGTGAGCACTGATATATTATATGCTAGGTCTGGCTCAAGCCCCTCAAATTTGATTCCTCCAGAGAGTTACACACATGTTTCAAGACTTTTTTTTTTTTCTATCTTGTCCTCATTCATTTAACCATCTATTTAAGAAGTTTCTAAGAATGATTAAACAAAAATATTATTAAAATTATATTTAAATAATTGAAACCATACATATGGTCAGTTCAGTCACTCAGTCGTGTCCAACTCTTTGCGACCACATGGACCTCAGCAGGCCAGGATTCCCTGTCCTTTACTAACTCCCAGAGCTTGCGCAAAATCACGTCCACTGAGTCAGTGATGCCATCCAACCATCTCATTCTCTGCCATCCCCTTCTCCTCCTGCCTTCAATCTTTCCTAGCATTAGGGTCTTTTCAAATGAGTCAGTTCTTTGCATCAGGTGGCCAAAGTATTGAAGGTTCAGCTTCAGCATCAGTCCTTCCAATGAATATTCAGGACTGATCTCCTTTAGGATGCACTGGTTTGATGTCCTGGCAGTCCAAGGGACTCTCAAGAGTCTTCTCCAACACCACAGTTCAAAAGCATCAATTCTTCAGCACTCAGCTTTCTTTATAGTCTGACTCTAACATCCATACATGACTACTGGAAAAACCATAGTTTTGACTAGACACACCTTGGTTAGCAGTAATGTCTCTGCTTTTTAATGTACTGTCTAGGTTGGCCATAGTTTTTCTTCCAAGGAGCAAGCACCTTTTAATTTCATGGCTGCAGTCACCATCTTTAGTGATTTTGGAGCCTAAGAAAATAAAGTTTCTCACTGTTTCCATTGTTTCCCCATTTATTTGACATGAAATGATGGGACTGGATGCCATGACCTTAGTTTTCTGAACGTTGAATTTTAAGCCAGCTTTTTCACTTTCCTCTTTCACTTTCATCAAGAGGCACTTTAGTTCTTTGCTTTCTGCCATAAGGGTGGTGTCATCTTCATATCTAAGGTTATTGATATTTCTCCTGGCAGTCTTGACTCCAGCTTGTGCTTCACCCAGCTGGCATTTTACATGATGTACTCTGCATATACGGTAAATAAGCAGGGTGACCACATACAGCCTTGATGTACTCCTTTCCCGATTTGGAACCAGTCTGTACCATGTCTAATTCTAACTGTTGCTTCTTGACCTGCATACAGATTTCCCAGGAGAAATATTTGACACAAAGCATCAAGAAAGGATCAGTTTCATTTTAATCCAAAAGAAGGGCAATATCAAAGAATGTTCAAATACCATACATTTGCACTCATTTCACTTGCTAGCAAGGTAATGCTCAAAATCCTTCAAGCAAGGATTCAACATTATGTGAATTGAAAACTTCAAGGTGTACAAGTTGGCTTTCAGAAAGATAGAGGAACCAGAAATCAAATTGTCAGCATCTCTTACAACAGAAAAAGCAATGTAATTCCAGAAAAACATCTGCTTCATTGACTACACTAAAGCCTTTGACTGTGTGGATCACAACAAACTGTGGAAAATTCTTATAGAGATGAGAATACCTGACCAACTTACATGTCTCCTGAGAAACCTATATGTAGGTCAAGAAGCAACAGTTAGGATGGGACATGGAACAATGGACTGGTTCAAAATTGGGACAGGAGTACACCAAGGCTGTATATTGTCACTGTGCTTAATTAACATATGCAGATTATACCATGTGAAATGATGGGCTAGATGAATCACAAGATGAAATCAACAATCTCTGATATGCAGATGATACCACTCTAACAGCAGAAAGTGAAGAAGAACCAAAGAGCCTCTTGATGAAGGTGAAAGAGGAGAGTGAAAAAGCTGGCTTAAAACTCCACAATCAAAAAAAATAAGATCATGACACCTGGTTCCATCACTCCATGGCATATGCCTAGGGAATAAATGGAAACAGTGGCAGATTTTATTTTTTTGAGTTCCAAAATCACTGTGGATGTTGACTGCAGCCATGAAATTAAAGGACAACTTGCTCCTTGGAAGGAAAGCTATGACAAGCCTAGACAGCATATTAAAAAGCAGAGACATCACTTTGCCAACCAAGGTCAATATAGTCAAGACTATGGTTTTTCCAGTAGTCATGTATGGATGTGAGAGCTGGACCATAAAGAAGGCTGAGTGCTGAAGAATTGATGCTTTTGAATTGTAGTGCTAGAGAAGACTCTTGGAGAGTCCCTTGGATAGGAAGGAAGTCAAACCATTCAATCCTAAAGAAATCAACCCTGAATGAATATTGGAAGGACTGATGCTGACGCTGAAGCTCCAATACTTTGGGTATTGGATGCAAAATGCCAAGTCATTGGAAAAGACCCTGATGCTTGGAAATATTGAGGGCAGGAGGAGAAGTGGGTGACAGAGGATGAGATGGTTGGATGGCATCACCAACCCAACTGACATGAGTTTGCACAAACTCCAGGAGATAGTGAAGCCTGATGTGCTGCATTCCCATGAGGTTGCAAAGTTGGAACATGACTTAAGGACTGAAAAATAACAACAAATGCCTTGAGCAAGCAACACAGACTGGTAGTCCAGAATTTGCTCTTCTTCATATAACATGACAGTTTTCTGTAACATAATAAATTCACTAATTTAGATTGTTGTTTAAAATGTTAGTGAAAGTGTTAGTCACTCAATCCTGTCCGACTCTTTGTGAGCCCCTGGACTGTAGCCCACCAGGCTCCTCTGACCATGGAATTCTCTATGCAAGAATACTGTTGTGGGCTAACAATGAAAAAACAGAAAGAGAAATTAAGGAAACAATCCCATTCACCATTGCAACAAAAAGAATAAAATACTTAGGAATAAATTTACCTAAAGAAACAAATGACATATATATAGAAAACTACAAAACACTGATGAAAGAAATCAAAGATGACACAAATAGATGGAGAAATATACCATGTTTGTGGATTGGAAAAATCAATATAGTGAAAATTAGTATACTAACCAAAGCAATCTATAGATACAATGTAATCCCTATCCGGCTACCAACGGTATTTTTCACAGAACTGGAACAAGCAATTTCACAATTTGCATGGAAATACATAAATCCCCAAATAGCCAAAGCAATCTTGAGAAAAAGAATAGAATTGGAGGAATCAGCCTTCCTGACTTCAGAATATACTACAAAGCTACAGTCATCAAGACTGGCACAAAGACAGAAATATACATCAATGGAACAAAATAGGAAGTCCAGAGATAAGTCCATATACCTATGGACACCTTATCTTTGACAAAGGAGGCAAAAATATACAGTGGAGGAAAGACAACATCTTTAACAAGTAGTGCTGGGAAAACTGGTTAACCACATGTAAAAGAATGAAATTAGAACACTTACTCACACCATATACAAAAATAAACTCAAAATGGATTAAAGATACAAATGTAAGACCAGAAACTATAAAACTTTTAGAGGAAAACATAGGCAGAATATTCTCTGACATAAATGATAGCAAGAACCTCTACGACCCACCTCCCAGAGTAATGGAAATAAAAACAAAAATAAACAAATGGGACCTAATTAAGCTTAAAAGCTTTTGCACAACAAAGAAAACTATATGCAAGGTGAAAAGGCAGCCTTCAGAATGGCAGAAAACAATATCAAATGAAATGACTGACAAAGCATCTCCAAAATGTACAAACAGCTCATACAGCTCAATACCAGAAAAATGAACAACCCAATCAAAAAGTGGGCCAAAGAACTAAACAGACATTTCTCCAAAGAAGACATACAGATGGCTAACAAACACATGAAATGATGCTCAACATTACTCATTATTTTAGAAATGCAAATCAAAATCACAGTGAGGCACCATTTCATGCAGATCAAAATGGCCTCCATCAACATGTCTACAAACAATAAATGCTGGAGAGGGTGTGGAGAAAAGAGAACCCACTTATCCTTGGTGGGAATGCAAACTGGTAAGCAACTATGGAGAACAGTGTGGATATTCCTTTAAAAACTAGAAATAGCACTGCCATATGACCCAGCAATACTACTGCTGAGTAAACACACCAAGAAAACTAGAATTGAAAGAGATATATGTACCCCAATGTTCACTGCAGCACTGCTTACAACAGCTGGGACATGGAAGCAAACTAGATGTCCATCAGCAGTCAAATGGATAATGAAGTTGTGGTATGTATACACAATAGACTATTACTCAGCCATAAAAAGGAATGCATTTGAATCAGTTCTAATGAGGTAGATGAAACTGGAGCCTATTATACAGAGTGAAGTAAGTCAGAAAGGGAAACACCAATACAATATATTAATGCATTTATATGAAACTTAGAAAGATAGTAACAATGATCTTATATGCAAGACAGCAAAAGAGACACAGATGTAAAAAACAGACTTTTGAACTATGTGTGAGAAGGCAAGGGTGGGATGATTTGAGAGAAAACCTTGAAACATGAATATGACCATATGTAAAACAGATGATCAGTGCAAGTTCAATGCATGAAGCAGGGCACTCAAAGCTGGTGCTCTGGGACAACCCAGAAGGATGGTTTGGGAAGGGATGTGGGAGGGGGGTTCATGATGGGGGGACACATATGAATCTGTGACTGATTCATGCTGTTTTGTGGCAAAAAAAAAACAAAAACACCACAATATTGTAAAGTAAGTATCCTCAAATTAAAATAAATTTATTAATTAAAAAAGAAAAAGAATACTGCTGTTGAGTTTCCATTCCCTCCTCCAAGGGATCTTCCTGACCCAGGACTCAAACCTGTGTCTCCCACATTGCAGATTCTTTACCATGTAAGCCACCAGGGAAGCCCTGGTGTTATAAAACTTATAAAGCTAGAAATATTGCAATACTACTTAGGTGCAATTTCATTTTCATAATAGACTACGTGTCTTTTGGTCCAGTTATTTCATCATGCATCTTACATCTACTCAGGCTAATACAGTGAGCAAAGCACTTTCCTAATAAATAGTTCGTTATACATAAACCTTGAAGAGATGTTGGAACACTTTTTTGACATTTGTCTTCCTATATGGTTTAGGTTAAGTTAAAAGACAAAGAGAGGGACCACAAATAATGAAATCCATTATTCTAAATTAGTTGTCCTGTGCATTCAGGATCAAAGTCATAGGTTTAAACTGCAAATCTTAAAATGTGAAAAACAATTTTACATTTTTAGCTCACCATAACTATTATCCATATAACTATATATCACCTAACTATATATCACCATACTATATATCTATAACTAATTTCAAGGAGAATCAATAAATGTGGATGGATTGTTGCAGTGCTTCTCAAATAGTTTCAAAACAAAACTAAGATATTATTTTTGCATTTATTTCAGAGCTACATTTGCACTGATGGTGTAAAATCAACTACTGGCTCCTTCAGCACCAAACTGTACAAATATCATTAAATTCTTCAATACACTTCCCAGTGAAAAGGACAGAAATACACCTCCCAGCAAACAAGCAACACAAACAGTAACAAATACCTTTTAAACATTCCATGTGATGAAATGGAAAGTACGTCTATGATAGTTAATTTTATGTATCAATTTGACTGGGTGAAGGACTGTCCAGATAGCTAGTATAATGTTATTTCTGGGTTTATAAGAATGCTTCCTGGAGTGATAAGCATTTTTATTGCTGAACTGAGTAAAGCATATGGCCCTACCCAACATGGGTGAGCATCCTCTAATCTCCTGAGGGCCTGAGTAGAACAAAAAACAAACAAACAAAAAAACAAAACAGAAGGAAGACTTTTCTCTCTCTGTGTGCTAAGCATGGTGGCTGAGACAGTGCACAAGTGCAGCTGAGAGGAGCGAACCCACATCCAAGGTAAGGAGCAGCGGCTGCGCTTTGCTGGAGCAGCTGTGAAGAGATACCCCACGTCCAAGGTAAGAGAAACCCAATTAAGATGGTAGGCACTGAGAAAGGGCATCAGAGGGCAGACAGACTGAAATGACCATCAGAGACAACTAGCCAATCTGATCACATGGACCACAGCTTGTCTAACTCAATGAAACTAAGCCATGCTGTGTGGGGTCACCCAAGACTGTCAGGTCATGGTGGAGAGGTCTGACAGAATACGGTCTACTGGAAAACGGAATAGCAAACCACTTCAGTATTCTTGCCTTGAGAACCCCATGAACAGTATGAAAAGGCAAAATGATAGGACACTGAAAGATGAACCCCCCAGGTCAGTAGGTGCCCTATATGCTACTGGAGATCAATGGAGAAATAACTTCAGAAAGAATGAAGGGATGGAGCCAAGCCATAAACAACATCCAGTTGTGGATGGGACTGGTGACAGAAGCAAGGTTCAATGCTATAAAGAGCAATAGTGCATAGGAACCTGGAATGTTAGGTCCATGAACCAAGGCAAATTGGAAGTGGTCAAACAGGAGATGACAAGAGTGAACATCGACATTCTAGGAATCAGCGAACTAAAATGGACTGGAATGGGTGAATTTAACTCAGATGACCATTACATCTACTATTGTGGGCAGGAATCCCTTACAAGAAATGGAGAAGCCATCATAGTCAACAAGAGAGTCTGAAATGCAGTATTTGGATGCAATCTTAAAAATGACAGAATGATCTCTGTTTATTACCAAGGCAAACCATTCAATATCAGGGTAATCCAAGTCTATGCCCTGATCAGTAACACTGAAGAAGCTGAAGCTGAACAGTTCTATGAAGAACTACAAGACCTTCTAGAACTAACACTGGAGAAGTCAATGGCACCCTGCTCCAGTACTCTTGCCTGGAAAATCCCATGGACGGAGGAGCCTGGTAGGCTGCAGTCCATGGGGTTGCTAAGAGTCGGACACGACTGAGCGACTGCCCTTTCACTTTTCCCTTTCATGCATTGGAGAAGGAAATGGCAACCCACTCCAGCGTTCTTGCCTGGAGAATCCCAGGGATGGCAGACCCTGATAGGCTGCCGTGTGGGGTCGCAAAGAGTCGGACACGACTGAAGCGACTTACCAGCAGCAGCAGCAGCAGAACACACAAAAGAAATGTCCTTTTCATTATAGGGGACTGGAAGGCAAAAGTAGGAAGTCAAGAAATACCTGAAGTAACAGGCAAATTTGGCCTTGGAGTACAGAGTGAAGCAGGGTAAAGGCTAATAGAGTACTGCCAAGAGAACGCACTGGTCATACAAACACCCTCTTCCAACAACACAAGAGAAGACTCTACACATGGACATCACCAGATGGTCAACACTGAAATCAGATTGGTTATGTTCTTTGAAGCCAAAGATGGAGAAGCTCTATATAGTCAGCAAAAACAAGACCAGGAGCTGACTGTGGCTCAGATCATGAACTCCTTATTGCCAAATTCAGACTGAAATTGAAGAAAGTGGAGAAAACCACTAGACCAATCCAATCAGGAGTGACCTAAATCAAATCCCTTTTGACTATACAGTGGAAGTGAGAAACAGATTTAAGGGCTAGATCTGATAGAGTGCCTGATGAACTATGAATGGAGGTTCATGACATTGTACAGGAGACAGGAATGAAGACCATCCCCAAGAAAAAGAAATGCAAAAACCAAAATGGTTGTTTGAAGAGGCCTTACAAATAGATGTCAAAAGAAGGGAAGTGAAAAGCAAAGGAGAAAAGGAAAGATAAGATATTTCCATTGGAATGCAATGTTCCAAAGAATAGCAAGAAGAGATAAGAAAGCCTTCCTCAGTGATCAGTGCAAAGAAATAGAGGAAAACAAAAGAATGGGAAAGACTAGAGATCTCTTCCAAAAATTAGAGATACCAAGGGAACATTGCATGCAAAATGGGCTCAATAAATGGACAGAAATGGCATGGACCTAACAGAAGCAGAAGATGTTAAGAAGAGGTGGCAAGAATACACAGAAGACCTGAATAAAAAAGATCTTCATGACCCAGAAAATCACAATGGTGTGATCACTCATCTAGAGCCAGACATCCTGGAATGTGAAGTCAAGTGGGCCTTAGGAAGCATCACTACGAACAAAGCTAGTGGAGGTGATGGAATTCCAGTTGAGCTATTTCAAATTCTGAAAGATGATGCTGTGAAAGTGCTGCACTCAATATGTCAGCAAATTTGGAAAACTCAGCAGTGGCCACAGGACTGGAAAAGGTCAGTTTTCATTCCAATCCCAGAGAAAGGCAATGCCAAAGAATGCTCAAACGACTGCACAATTGCACTCATCTCACAGGCTAGTAAAGTAATGCTCAAAATTCTCCAAACCAGGCGTCAGCAATACGTGAACCGTGAACTTCCAGATGTTCAAGCTGGTTTTGGAAAAGGCAGAGGAAACAGAGATCAAATTTCTAACATCTGCTAGATCATCGAAAAAGCAAGGGAGTTCCGAAAAACATCTATTTCTGCTTTATTGACTATGCCAAAGCCTTTGACTGTTTGGATCACAAGAGCCTGTGGAATATTCTGAAAGAGATGGGAATACCAGACCACTTGACCTGCCTCTTGAGAACCCTGTATGCAGGCCAGGAAGCAACAGTTAGAGCTGGACATGGAACAACAGGCTGGTTCCAAATCGGGCAAGAAGTATGTCAAGGCTGTATATTGTCACTGTGCTTATTTAACTTACATGCAGAATACATCATGAGAAATGCTGGGCTGGAGGAAGCACAAGCTGGAATCAAGATTGCTGGGAGAAATCTCAATAACCTCAGATATGCAGATGTCACTACCATTATGGCAGAAAGTGAAGAAGAACTAAAGAGCCTCTTGATGGAAGAGAAAGAGGAGAGTGAAAATGTTGTCTTCAAGCTCAACATTCAGAAAACTAAGATCATGGCATCCAGTCCCATCACTTTATGGCAAATAGACAGGGAAACAGTGGAAACAGTGGTTGCCTTTATTTTTCTGGGCTCCAAAATCACTGCAGATGGTGATTGCGGACATGAAATTAAAAGCCGCTTACTCCTTGGAAGGAAAATTATGAGCAACCTGTGAAGAAAGTGAAAGTGAAGTCGCTCAGTCGTGTCTGACTCTGCAACCCCGTGGACTGTAGCCTACCAGGTTCCTCTGTCCATGGGATTCTCCAGGCAAGAATACTGGAGTGGGTTGCCATTTCCTTCTCCAGGGGATCTTCCTGACCCAGGGATCGAACTCGGGTCTCCCACGTTGCAGGCAGATGCTTTAACCTCTGAGCCACCAGGGAAGCCCATGACCAACCTAGACAGCATATTAAATAGCAGAAACATTGCTTTGTCAACAAAAGGCCATCTAGTCAAGGCTATGGTTTTTCCAGTAGTCATTTATAGATGTGAGAGTTGGTCTATAAAGAAAGCTGAACACCAGAGAATTGATGCTTTTGAACTGTGGTTTGGAGAAGATTCTTGAGAGTCCCTTGGACTGCAAGGATATCCAACCAGTCCATCCTAAAGGAGATCAGTCCTAGGTATTCATTGGCAGGAATGATGTTGAAGCTGAAACTCCAATACTTTGGCCACCTGATGGGAAGAACTGACTTATTTGAAAAGACCCTGATGCTGGCAAAGATTGAGGGCAGGAGGAGAAGAGGACAACAGAGGATGAGATGTTTGGATGGCATCACCCACTCAATGGACAGGGATGTGGGTGGATTCCAGGAGTTGGTGATGGACAGAGAGGCCTGGCGTGCTGTGGTTCATGAGGTTGCAAAGACTTGGACACGACTGAGCGACTGAACTGAACTGATCCGTGCTAAGATATCCTGCCCTTGGGATCAAGGGTGCTTTAGGACTCAGATAGGAATTTACACCATCAGCCTCCATTACTCTTTATCCATCTCTCCACCTCTCTGCCCAACACCTATTCTCAAGTTTTAGTCAGGCTGAATTACATCACCCACATTCCTGGTTCTCTAGCTTGGGCACAGCTGACAGTGGGACTTCTCAGCTTCTATATCTGATTGGGTTAGTTCCTATAATAAATCTTTCCCTCCCTCTCTCTCTCTCTACACATACACACATACCTTATCTGGGTTCCATTTCTCTGGAGAACCAGGACTAAATGCCTAAATCCCTCAAACCAGGACTACAAGGACTACAATGCCTAAAGCACTCCTGCAACATCCCAACATTTAATGGTTGTCTAAAGAAAAGCAATTTTGAGATCATCTGTGTTGCAAATTAACTAGCTGCTTGTTTCTTGGAATGCTATTGTTATCTGAAGGAACAACTAAGAATCTACCATTTTGGGCTTGTGCATGACTTTTCTTGAAAATTAACAAAAATGATTCCATTTTTATTAAGGAAGACAACTGTCAGTAGTAGAGTTTTGTCTATGATAAAAAGGCAAGAGATGGCAAAAATTACGATTTTAGAGAATTAGATCCTTCACTTGAAACTTAAGAATTTCATAAAGAGCTTAACAGCTATGTAAGTTATCTGATACAGCCAGCTGTGATATTAAACAATTAAATTTTTTTGCTATTGTAAAACTGTCTAACTGTATAATAGGCAAGAGGTTCAATTTGGAAAACAAACATAATTCAGTGAACAGATATTTCCCCAATAAACAATAAATAATGTTACCAAGTGTTGCATGAGTAACAGACTTAAATACAGCAGAGTAGAGAAAGTTCACTGATACTGTTTCAGATGCTGTACTGTAAGTGATCTTTAGGAAACAATTTTTCTTAAAGTTTTGGTATAGTATCTTTGAGTTTGGATAAAGCATCAAATTTCAAATAGCCATACTTTTATCTTCAAGGACTATTGAAGTACATCTTCCCTTCCAACTATACATCTCTGTGAGCTCTAACATTCATCATATGCTTAAACCAATTTCTAACAGATTGAATGCACAAGCAGATATAAGACTTCCTCAGTTTTCTAAGACAGACATTAAAGAGATTAATACTACTCAGTTTCTAAATTTGCAAAATAAAAAACTTTTCATAAAAATATTTGTTCAACAAATAATGGGTTTATTGTTATTTTAAATGAATCAAATATATATTTAAAAATTTCTGCTTTATTATTTATTCCAATAAATATTGCTTATAATACTCTCTCTATATAAACAATTTGAGAATTTTTTTTTAACAATTTTTAAGATTAAAGTTTGAGATTCATTTATTCTTCACATTGATGGTAGGAAAGAAGGATCCTTAATGACCCTAGAATAAAACCAACATCACTGTAAACAAGAGCAGCCCTTGAAGCTCAGACTAGTTCTGATCATGGTATGTAGAATAGGCTGAAAGATTTTAAACATCTAGAAATTCTGCCACCATATTCATAAAACAATTGCAGGACTCCGTGCTTTTGCCATTTACGTAAATAGACATGCATGGAAGAAATAAAACTGTCACAGAATGAGTTGGTAGTCAAATGACTGGCACAACTTTGGAAGTCAGACAGTTTGAGTTTCAAACTATTTCTCAGTTTACTAGCTCTGTCAGCCTGGTCCACTTATTTAACCTCTACATAATATGTCTGCTTCTTTATAAGCAAAGAGTACCAATGTCAATAGCTCTAAGAAGATGTAATAGACAATGCATATAAAATATTAAGCATAACACCTCACAGTACGAATCCTCTAAATTGTATTTTTTATCACTATTATTGCTACTCTTATTCGGTTTCCAGATTAAAAGACTTTCTGGGAGAGGAGAGATACTAATAACATAAGAGGAAAAGAGAGAACATCTGAAAATGTTCTTGAAGAACACACTAATTAGTGGACTTTGAGATTCAAAATATTAGCTTAGATATTAAAGGATGACAAAATGGTGAAATACTGTTAATATTAAGCATTTCCCTGTAAAGGATTTTTAAAAGTGGCAAAAATTATTGACAATCTCCAAGAGATATGTAAATGTAACTTGCAACAATCCTGGATCATAGAAAAATAAATGACGTATTTTCACTTGTGAAATCCAGTAGCTGTTAATAGTGAACTGAAAAAGTGTTTTGTAGCTAAAACTTAGAAGGCTATATCGCATGTTGTAAAAGTTATCAAAATTACTGGCTTTAAAAAAGCAAAATGGCACTGCTTCATTTTCAAGTTTTAATTATCTTTTTTTGGGAAAAGCACATATCAAATTTAAGTCAAGTAATAAAACCTAAAATTATTTCACTAAAGTACCTACCAGAAAGGAAAATGTTAATGTAAATAGAAGAAATGCTATAAATATTAGCATCAAACAAATGCTTTACTGGTAGTTAAGTCCAAAAATGTTTTTTCATCAAAGGAAAAATAATTTTTATTTTAAAGACTAAACTCTCATTTTGTTAATGTGCTTCTGCTTTCTGATCTTAGTCCTAAAATCTATTCTGCTATTAAATCCTTTATTGTCAATATGGTCTACAAAACCATAAAATTATTCAATATACAACAATATAAGATTAAATAGTGTGTCTGTTGAATACTTGTTTTATTATTATCATACTTACAAAGATTTATAGTAGATATTGAAAGATTGCCAGGAAATTAAATGCACAGAGCAAATTTTAAAATGTACTCATAAAATCTCCTTAAGTAATACATAGATGAATTGCCTAGTTATATATACAGATAGAGATAGCTATATAAGGATGTAAGTTTAGAGAAAGAAGTTTGGAATCATGAATAGCAAATGTTTAACTATGATTATTTTGGGTGGTAATGTTTAGATTTTTTAATATGTGGTTATAATTTTCTGGAAAAATGCGTTTATTATATTTACAAGCAGAAATCAATTAAATCCATTTGCTTCAAAAAATACATAGTATAGAAATGTGTACCTTTCATTAAGAAATTATAGCTGTAGATATTTAAAAGCAATATTTACACTGGTTTTTTAAGACAAGTGGTTTGTTGAGCTGATGAGAAATAAAACCACACACACACACACAAAAGGAAAAAAAATGAACTACTAAAGCACGTTTAATACACTAGTTAAAGTAATAGAAGATTAAAGAACAATAATGATATACAGGGATTTTTTTAAATTTTTAATGCTCAGGAAAACAATTTCCATCTTGCTATGAGTGTCTACGTATCTGAGATAGCTTAAAATAGTCACTGAATAAAAAGCACAAAAACCTGAAATGACTGTGAGAAGGCTACAGATGTCACAAATTATTTTTCAGGCACTGATGTCTTCAATGCCATCTGTATTATGTGTGTTTGGGTTGGTTTAAACAGCTTGATGACACCTTCATAAATTGAGTATTCATGCTGAGTATGTGAATTGCACTACAAACTAAGCAGCATATTTCTGTAAATTCTGCTGTGAAATTTGTTTTCAAATCAAGCACATAATAAAATTCACTCTAAGTCAGCTATAGAGAAATGTGTGTCCAAAAACATCTGCCTCCCAAAGTATCTAATTGGATACGCAGTCAAGTAACAAATAGAATTATGTCAGAGTTAGCTGAAACACTCTTCAAAATTTTCATCATGAAAGAGAGCTGCAAACCCAACAACACTGACAGTTAAATGTTTTTCTTGAAAAGCCGCTTTGCCTGGATATGAAAGTATTGCTGAAGCCTCTTTAAGTTATAAATGTCAGATGAAAGGAACAACCCTTAAAAATTAACACTGAGTATGCCTTCATGGCTTATTTCAGGGTAAAAAAAAAAATACAAGTGTGTTAGTAAAGTCATTTGACACCCAAGCCTACAATCCTGGAAAAATCACTCTGTTTCAAGGGATTATCTTCCACATTTTATATAATTTCTCCCTATCCTCTCTCATTTCAGAAAACCTTACACACACTTCTAATTTTAAAATGACTATGAGAAAATCTACAAGAAGTTAAATCATATGCGCAATCTGCCACAAAATTTCCCTTGTTGTAATTAATTGTAATGAAATCAGGCTAAAAAATAACATTATGTATTTCACACACAGATTAATTCATCCATGTATTTATGTATCTGTAGGCTGAACAGTTAATAAATATTTACTACATGTTAGGAAAAGAGATGAAGAAAACATAGTCCCTGATTTGAACTCCAGTATGGGAAAACAGACATGTAAAAAAAATCATAATGAACTGATGCTATATTACATAACAATGAACTATGCTTTAATAGCATAATAAGTGCTATTAAAAAGATGGAAGTGATGAATTAGGGGGTAGAAGGTAGGAAAAGTTTCAGAGGAAGGAGATGACTGTTGGGTGGTAAAGGATGAGTGAGAGGTTACCAGGCAGACTTGGTGAGGAAGGACATTATAGAAAAGAGAACAACATAGTAAAAGGGTTATGTTAGTAAGAGGAAACTTGAGTTGTTTAAAAACTCCAACTGCATCCTGTATGTCTGGATCATAAGGCACCTTTGGAGCAGTGGCTGCCGATGAACTTAGAAAAGGCTGTCTGAAGGAGTTTTAAATTATGCCAAGGCATTTCGTCTAGGATGTCACTGAAAGATGTTAGGTAGGGAGCCATATGATCGTCTTTGCATTTAGAAGATAATTCTAACAGACTTGTGAAAGAAATTGGAGCTGTCTGAATGGGGAAGAGAGTTGACCACAAAGCTGACAACAGGGAGATAAATTAAGAAGCTACTGCAAACCCTCAGGCAGCAAATGATGAGGGCCATGCAACTGGAAAAATAGAGAGAAACTTGAGGAATATGTCACTGGCAGAATAAAGGACATTTGAGCATCTCCTGTGGAGGTACAGGTCAGCAGTGGCCTCCCACAGGGGCAGGGCTCTGGGTGCAGCAGACCTGGGTATGGCATAAGCCCTCTTGGAGGAGGTCGCAATTAACCCCAACATAGAGCCGCCAGAACTTACACAGGACTGGGAAATAGATTCTTGGAGGGCACAAACTGAACCTTTTTGCACCGGGACCCAGGAGAAAAGAGCAGTGACCCCACAAGAGACTGACCCAGACTTGCCTGTGAGTGTCCAGGAGTCTCCAGCGGAGGTGTGGGTCGGTGGTGGCCTGCTGCAGGGCTGGGGGCACTGAGTGTAGCAGTGCATGCATGGGATCTTTTGAAGGAGGTCACCATTACCTTCATTACCTCCACCATAGTTTGGCCCCAGGAAAATAGCAGGGAGGGACAGAGCTCCACCCATCAACAGAAAATTGGATTAAAGATTTACTGAGCATGGCCCTACCCATCAGAACAAGACCCAGTTTCCCCCTCAGTCAGTCTATTCCATTAGGAAGCTTCCATAAACCTCTTATCCTTCTCCATCAGAGGGTAGACAGACTGAAAACCACAATCACAGAAAACTAACCAATCTAACCACATGGACCAAAGCCTTGTCTAACTCAATGAAACTATCAGCCATGCTGTGTAGTGCCATCCAAGACAGATGGGTCATGGTGGAGAGGTTTGACAAAAGGTGGTCCACTGGAGAAGGGAATGGAAAACCACTTCAGTATTCTTGCATTGAGAACGCCATGAACAGTATGAAAAGGCAGAAAGATAGGAAACTGAAAGATGAACTCCCCAGGTTGGTAGGTGCCCAATATGCTACTGGAGATCAGTGGAGAAATAACTTCAGAAAGAATGAAAAGACGGAGCCAAAGCAAAAGCAACACCCAGTTTTGGATGTGACTGGTGACGGAAGCAAGGTCTGCTGCTGTAAAGAGCAATATTGCATAGGAACATGGAATGTTAGGCCCATGAATCAAGGCAAATTGGAAGTGGTCAAACAGGAGATGGCAAGAGTGAACATTGACATTTTAGGAATCAGCGAACTAAAATGGATTGGAATGGATGAATTTAACTCAAAGGACAATTGTATCTACTATTGTGGGCAAGAATCCCTTAGAAGAAATGGAGTAGCCTTCATAGTCAACAAGAGAGTCCAAAATGCAGTACTTGTTTGCAATCTCAAAAATGACACAACGATCTCTGTTCACTTCCAAGGCAAACCATTCAACATCACAGTAATCCAAGTCTATGCCCTGATCAGTAACACTGAAGAAGCTGAAGCGGAACAGTACTATGAAGACCTACAAGACCTTTGAGAACTAACACCCAAAAGAGATATACCTTTCATTATAGGGGACTGGAATGCAAAAGTAGGAAGTCAAGAAACATCTTAAGTAACAGGCAAATTTGGCCTTGGAGTACAGAAAGAAGCAGGATGAAGGCTAACAGAGTTTTGCCAAGAGAACACACTGATCACACCAAACACTCTCTTCCAACTACAAGAGAAGACTCTACACATGGGCATCACCGGATGGTCAACACTGAAAACAGACTGATTATATTCTTTGCAGCCAAAGATGGAGAAGCTCTATATAGTTGGCAAAAACAAAACCGGGAGATGACTGTGGCTCAGATCATGAACTTCTTATTGCCAAACTCAGACTTAAACTGAAGAAAGTAGGGAAAACCACTAGACCATTCAGGTATGATCAAATCCCATACGATTATACAGTGGAAGTGAGAAATAGATTTAAGGGACTAGATCTGATAAACAGAGTGCCTGATGAACTATGCTCCGAGGTACCTGACATTGCACAGGAGACAGGGATCAAGATCATCCCCTAGAAAAAGAAATGCAAAAAAGCAAAATGGTTGTCTGAGGAGGCTTTACAAATAGCTGTAAAATGAAGAGAAGCAAAAAGCAAAGGAGAAAAGGAAAGATAGAGCCATTTGAATGTAGATTTCCAAAGAATAGCAAGGAGAGATTTTAAAAAGCCTTCCTCAGTGATCAGTGCAAAGAAATAGAGGAAAACAAAATGGGAAAGACTAGAGATCTCTTCAAGAAAATTAGAGATATCAAAGGAACATTTCATGCAAAGATGGGCTCATTAAAGGACAGAAATGGTAGGAACCTAACAGAAGCAGAAGATATTAAGGAGAGGTGGCAAGAATACACAGAAGACCTGTACAAAAAAAGATCTTCACAACCCAGAAAATCACAATGGTGTGATCACTCACCTAGAGCCAGACATCCTGGAATGTGAAGTCAAGTGGGCCTTAGGAAGCATCACTACAAACAAAGCTAGTGGAGGTGATGGAATTCCAGTTGAGCTATTTCAAATACTACAAGATGGTGCTGTGAAAGTGCTGCACTCAATATGCCAGCAAATTTGGAAAACTCAACAGTGGCCACATGACTGGAAAAGGTCAGTTCTCATTCCTGTCCGAAAGAAAGGCAATGCCAAAGAATTGCTCAAATGACTGCACAGTTGCATTCATCTTACACGCTAATAAAGTAATGCTGAAAATTCTCCAAGCCAGGCTTAAACAATACGTGAACCATGAGCTTCCAGATGTTCAAGCTGGTTTTAGAAAAGGTTTAGGAAACAGATCAAATTGCCAACATCTGCTGCATCATCAAAAAAGCAAGAGTTCCAGAAAAACATCTACTTGTGCTTTATTGATGATGCCAAAGCCTTTGACTGTGTGGGTCACAATAAACTGTGGAAAATCTCCTGTGCAAGAGATGGGAATACCAGACCACCTGATCTGCCTCTGAGAAATCTGTATGCAGATCAGGAAGCAACACTTAGGACTAGACATGGAACAACAGACTGTTTCCAAATAGGAAAAGGAGTACATCAAGGTTGTATATTGTCACCCTGCTTATTTAACTTATATGTAGAGTACATCATGAGAAATGCTGGGCTGGAGAAGCACAAGCTGAAATCAACATTGCTGGGAGAAATATCAATAACCTCAGATATGCAGACGACACCACCCTTAAGGCAGAAAGTGAAGAAGAACTAAAGAGCCTCTTGATGGAAGTGAAAGAGGAGAGTGAAAAATTTGGCTTAAAGCTCAACATTCCGAACACTAAGATCATGGCATCCGGACCCATCACTTCTTTGGAAATAGATGGGGAAATAGTGTCAGACTTTATTTTTGGGGGCTCCAAAATCCCTGCAGATGGTGACCGCAGCCATGAAATTTAAGACACTTACTCCTTGGAAGAAAAGTTATGACCAATATAGACAGCATATTAAAAGCAAAGACTTACTTTGCCAACGAAGGTTCATCTAGTCAAGGCTATGGTTTTTCCAGTAGTCATGTATGGATGTGAGAGTTGGACTATAAAGAAAGTTGGGCGCCAAAGAATTGATGCTTTTGAACTATGGTTTTGGAGAAGATGCTTGAGAGTCCCTTAGACTGCAAGGAGGTCCAACTAGTCCATCCTAAAGAAAATCAATCCTGAATATTCATTGGAAGGACTGATGTTGAAGCTGAAACTCCAATACTTTGGCCACCTGATGCGAAGAGCTGACTCATTTGAAAAGACCCTGATGCTGGGAAAGACTGAAGGAGGGAGGAGAAGGGGACAACAGAGGATGAGATGGTTGGATGGCATCACCCACTCAATGAACATGAGTTTGAGTAAACTCTGGGAGTTGGTGATGAACAGCAAGGCCCTGCGTGCTGTAGTCCATGGAGTAGCAAAGATTCAGACATGACTGAGTGGCTGAACTGACTGACTGATCTGAGTGACTCAATATTCAGGGTGACTGATAGGGAAGATATGCAAAATTCTGAGTTATTTCTCACTTAGCAGTTCCCATGTTTTAGACATTATTTCCTCATTTGGTAGTCAACTTCCTATTTGAGAAAATCCCTGTCAACACTTTCAAATCCAGAGGTTGTCAGGGACATTTTGGTCAAGGCTGGTGGTTCTGAGCACTGGCTCTGTCTATTGGTAGGCAGGTAGACAGCTGCTACTACCGCTTCCTTTTAGTGCTCCTATGACCTCAAGCAAGTCAGCTTCATCCTTTAGCACCTAACTCATAGAGGTTAACACAAGAGTAGTAAACAAGCTTGAACAAGCAAGACATTTCCCTGGTCCATACAAGGAATGACCAACCACATCTAGGTGGAGGAGTAACATATATGGCAGCAGGTCATTTAACTGAGAGCTCTCAAGAGCACAGGTGTCAATTATGGAATGACCTTAATGAACATTATACTCTTAAAACTTACCTTTGAATTACATGAGTGATTATGATGTGAGGGCTGGGAGTATACACAACAAATTCCTAAAATGGCAAGTTGGGCATTGAGGCAAACTGATGTCTCTGGACCCTTCAGAAGAGAATGGCTATTACCCAGATACAGGGTATGATGATATCAACATAAAAGTCTAGCCCAGTGTTGCCAGATCCTTTTTTGGTTTAGTGTCTACATATGTATTTAGCAAAATTTACTTTTTAAATTAGCTTTAAGCTAGCAGAAAATATGAGCGGAAAATATAGAGTTCCCTCTACAACCTCAACACTCTCCACACACTCACTCATAGTATCTTCTATCATTAACTCCTTGTATCAGTTCAGTTCAGTTACTCAGTCATGTCCGACTCTTTGCGACTCCATGGACTATACGCCAGGCCTCCCTGTCCATCACCAACTCCCGCAGTTTACTTAGACTCATGTCACTTGGGTCTGTGATGCCATCCAACCATCTCATCCTCTGTCAACCCCTTCTCCTCCTGTCCTCAATCTTTCCTAGCATCAGGGTCTTTTAAAATGAGTCAGCTCTTCACATCAGGTGTCCAAAGTATCAGTGTGGTACATTTGCTATAACTGCTGAGCCAATTTATAGACATCATTATTAACAAATGTACAATAACATGTATCCACCATTACAGAACCATGTGGAAGAGTTTCATGGCCCTAAAGCCTGATGTTACATCTATTCATCCCTTTGTCCCTATCCCCTAATCCCAGGCTACCACTGAGTTTTTACTGTCTCCATAGTTCTGCCTTTTCCAGAACGTCAAGTACTTGGAATAATATAATACGTAGCCTTTTCAGACTGCTTTCTTTGATTTAACATTATGCATTTAAGATTCCTCCATGTTCTTTTGTAGCTTGAGGGCTCATTCTTTTTATCACTGAATAATACTCTGTTGCCTGGATGTAACACAGAAAATTGGTCTTTTCTCAAAAGACTAAAATTCTAGATTATTATAATGTGAAGTTTTTTTTTATTATTTAAATACTGTCAGCTAAGTCAGGTTGCTGTTATTGTTGTTTGCCATTCTCTGTGTCTGTTAAAACACTGATTCCTTGGCTGTACTCCCCCAAATCATGACTCAATAGATCAGAAGGGAGCTCACAAATGTACCTATCTGACACTTGTCCCATCGGTGCACATGCTGCTGGTCCCTGGCCCACAATTTGACTAACATTGGTCTAGATTATCCAAACCATAAACACAGCCTATGAAAAATTTTTAGATAACATTAAGTCACTGACAGTATTCTCGTGAAGAGTTTTTCCTTAGCTTTAGTTGATATGTTAAATGAGACATAATGGACACTACTTTACAACATCCACTTTTTTAAGGAGAATATGAATAAACAGTAACTGTAATAGAAGCACTACAGAACAAAGAAACATCACCAGAATCATTTCCCCTATTCCATTTTATATAAAGCCATTCACACAATTGCCCTTCATGGATCACAGCCTTGGTGTAGCAAAGGGGCTTGCCAAGAAGGCCAAGTGGTTTCAAAAGAGATTTTAAAAACAGCAGGAAACACTGGAAGACCCAGAGGAATCGGGTGGAGAGGCAGGTGGGAGGGGGGATCGGGACGGGGAATACATGTAAATCCATGGCTGATTCATGTCAATGTATGACAAAAACCACTACAATATTGTAAAGTAATTAGCCTCCAACTAATAAAAATAAATGGAAAAAAAATAAAAAAATAAAATGAGCAATAAAAAAAAAAAAAAGCAGGAAAGAAAGGAAGTGAAAAGCAAGGGAGAAAGGGAAAGATATACCCAACTGAATGCAGAGTTCCAGAGAACAGCAAGAGAAATGAGAAAATAAATAGAGAAAAATAATAGAACTGGAAAAACTAGAGAATGCCTTGAAAAAACTGCAGATATTAAGGGAAAATTTCACACAAGGATGGGCATGATAAAGGACAGAAATGGTAAGGATCTAACAGAAATAGAAGAGATTAAGAAGAGGTGGCAAGAATACACAGAAGAATTATATAAAAATGTCCTGATGACCGAGATAACTACAATAGTGTGGTAACTCACCTAGAGCCAGACATCCTAGAGCGTGAAGTCAAGTGGGACTTAGGAAGAATTACTAGGAACAAAGCTACCAGAGGTCATGGAATTCCAGCTGAGCTATTTCACATCCTGAAAGGTGATGATGTTAAAATGCTGCACTCCATCTGTCAGTAAATTTGGAAACTTCAGCAGGAAAAGGTCTAGAAAAGGTCAGTTTTCATTTTAATCCCCCAAAATGGCAATGTTCACATACTGGCATTTCACATGTTGGCAAGGTTATGCTCAAAATCCTTCAAGCTAGGCTTAATCAGTAAGTGAGCCAAGAACTTCCAGATGTAGAAGCTGGTTTTAGAAAAGGTAGAGGAACTAGAGATCAACTTGGATCATGGAGAAAGCAAGGGAGTTTCAGAAATACTTCTGCTTCATTGACTACACTAAAGCCTTTTGCTGTGTGGATCACAACAACCTTCTTTGTTTGGAAAATTCTTTGGAAAATTCTTAAAGAGATAATTTTGAAATTATCTCTTTGGAAAATTCTTAAAGAGATAGGAATGTCAGACCACCTTACCTGTCTCCCAAGAAACTGTATGTAAGTCAAGTAGCAACACTTAGAATTGGACATAGAACAATGGACAGGTTCAAAATTGGGAAAGGAGTACATCAAGGCTGTATGCTGTCACCCTGCTTATTTACCTATATGCAGAGTACATCACGTGAAGTGCCAGGCTGGATGAAGCACAAGGTGGAATCAAGATTGCCGGGAGAAATATCAATAACCTTAGATAATGCAGATGACACAACCCTTATGACAGAAAGCGAAGAGAAACTAAAGAGCCTCTTGATGAGGATATAAGAGGAGAGTGAAAGGCTGGCTTAAAACTCAACATTCAAAAAACTAAGATCGTGGCATCCAATCCCATCACTTCATGGCAAATAGATGGGGAAAAGGGGGAAACAGTGACAGACTTTATTTTCTTGGGCTCCAAAATCACTGCAGATGGTGACTGCAGCCATGAAATTAAAAGACATTTGTTCTTTAGAAGAAAAGCTATGACAAACATAGCATATTAAAAAGCAGAGATATCACTTTGCTGACAAAGGTCCGTATAGTCAAAGCTATGGTTTTTTCAATAGCCATATACAGATGTGAGAGCTGGACCATAAAGAAGGTTGAGTGCCAAAGAACTGATGCTTTCGAAATATGTTGGAGAAGATTCTTGAGAGTCCCTTGGACTGCAAGGAGATCAAACCAGTCAATCCTAAAGGAAATCAACCCTGAATATTCATTGAAAGGACTGATGCTAAAGCTGAAGCTCCAGTACTTTGGCCACCTGATGTGAAGAACTGACTTATTGGAAAAGACCCTGATGCTGCAAAGATTGAAGACAGGAGGAAAAGGGGATGGCATAAGATGAGACGGTTGGATAGCATCACCAATTCAATGGATATGAGTTACAGCAAACTCCAGGAGACAGTGGAGGACAGGGAAGCCTGGTATGCTACAGTCCATGGGGCTGGAAAGTGACTGAACTCATGACTGAGTGACTGAACCACCTCTCAGAGGAGTAACTGATCAAAGTTTCCTATTGTGGGTTTCTATTACTCCAAAAGGAGTCCATGGATATAAATCAGAGTTTCATAAACTTGGATAGGATATATGCATATTACCAAATGAGACCCAGCATTTGCTAATTATAAATGTAAGTAACAAACTATGAACATATTATAGTACCTGTGACTTTGACACTAATAGTAATCACAAATACTTTCATAAGCATTTCATAATTGCAGGTATCTGGGATTATCTATACTTAGCACTATGTTGAAATTATGGTAGTTATTAAAAGTATCTTAAAAAAAAAAAATAAATAAAAAAAAAAAAAAAAAAAAAAAAAAAGTATCTTAAGACAGTAGTAATATGGAAGCACATATTATTCTATTAAAAATTTTATTTTAAAATAGTTTGCTGAATATTTTCCTATCTAATTGACTAATTTTTCTCTTCATATTTTGTACATTCTGAGAAAGGGCCCATGTGTTTAACCAGATATCCAAAGGAATCTTTGACACCTGAAGTTTAAGAAAGCCTGCAGGACTTGGTAAAAAAATTTTTCCTGTTCCAAGATAGCCCAAAGGATCCATTGGCTTGAAATATTCCATCTAGAATAGTTCTCATTCCTGCCATTTGATTACTTTTATATTTAGTGTGTACTTTAGAAATATGACTATTCAGACAATAGACAGGTCTTTCTAAATGAACCTGCATGTGTCAAGGTGTCATGCCATATCAACAATGTGGCTCCCTATTAATTGATTTGACCAGAGTACTGATCAGGAGAATAACTAATATTAACAGGTTAGCTATCCACACACAGATATATTTACTGCATAAAACAAATTTCCTCAAAAAGTAAGAAGTTAAAAGTAAAAATTTTCAAATTATTAAATTCCTAATGATGTCAGAGATTTTTTTGGTATGAATATGCAGAAGTTTGGCTCACTAGTTCTTTTCAAATAGAAGACCTGAATTTACAACTTGTCTAGTCAAACTAACAAAATGATAGGAAATATTACCACTATTTCCTTAGGAAAAAGATAATAGTTATTACAACCAAATTAAAATCAAATAATATCAGCTCAAGTTTTCATAAGAACTCATGATAAATATCTTTTTAATAAGTAGAGACTTTTTATTCAAGCGTATTGGAAGTAATATGATAAGAAGAATCTCCTTATTTCCCCAAGACTAAAAACATTTCCTTATGATAATAGATATGCAGCCAGAAAAGTATGGTGATGATATATTATAGTCAATAATAAAAAATGAGGGATAGGAAGAACAAAATAAAATCCCATTTTTCACAATTGCTTAGAATCTTCCAAACGTTTCAGCTTTATTTCTCAATCTTAAGTCTAAAAAGTTTGTATCGGAAAAGTCACCTTACACAGAGGATAAAATATGTAAGTTATGCCATCGAGGAAATTTAATAAAAGTCAAACATTTTTCCTGGTTTTGGTTAAAAACATCCTTTGACTGGAAAGGATTATTTTAGACAAGTTTTCAAGTTTTATGTGTGTCTACTCCATTAAATCCTTTCCAACATGCTCACAGAACTGTATGAAAGCTTAGACAATCCTAAGACTTATTTCTCTGAATTTCTTACTTAATAGTACTCCCTACACCCCATATTTCCCTTATTTCTCAACCTTTTTCACTCTATAGATTGGAATCTGCTTTCTGTGTGGCCCCACAGATTTTGTGGTCTAGGCTTGGGCTGTGTATCCTAGCTCAGACACTGATTGTAACTGCCCCACTCCACATCCCCTTAACATGGACACTGGTATGTGATAAAAGTTTTGCAGATACTGAGGTATCATCTAGCTACCCTTTAATCATTCAACCTATCAGTGAAGAGACTAAGTCTGCACAGTTTCAAGGTATCTCAAATTCCCTTCCTGAAGATAACAAGCTAAGAAAATCATACACTGTAAACTTGTAGCAATTATGCCTAATTGAAGTTCAAAGAAGATTTTTATTGGGAGTGGTCATTTGAAACTGACCCAAACAATTCTTTTAAGTTATATAAAACACAGATTTTAGGAATCCAGATTCATAGTTGATACTCAAACTGAAGGTTAAGTAAAGTAAAAACTCATTTGCTTAACACTGTGTGTATATGTATGCATTTGTATATTTCATGGTATATTACACACAAATATGTAATTTTACACACAAAATGTAAAAACACACGAAATATCAGATGGAAAGTGAGGGCAAGTAATTAATAAGAAACCCCTAGCAAAGTTATCATCACCCACAATTTACTACCATTTCCACAAATGGATTATATAATTAGTGATTCACAGCAGGCCAGAAGTACAAAACTCTCTAGTGAAATAATCTCAAAATAGCTGATAAAACAAGCTGTGAAGCTGAGAAACAGTTTAGCACTTATGTGTTCCTACTTCACCAGTGCTTGCCTTAATAAGACAGAAGCTTCTATTTCAAAGTCAAGGACCTCAGAGTGTTCAAAACAGACAGACACTTTGGAGTCAAGAAAATAGCTTCATAGCCTGCCCATCTCTTCCAATTATACACTATATTATCTGTCAAGTCAATTAACCTCTTTGAATTTTGTATATCCTATCTGTGAAATGGGATTGCTATCTGACTTGGCAACTCATGTGCTGTTTTGAAATTCCTTTGAGATATGCTTGTGGAACGATTTTATAGACTGAAAGCAAGAAAATGACAACATAGATATTATACATTAGTATGTTTCAAGTTATAGGGAACTGGTAGGAGGCAAGTGGGATTGAGGACAAGTTCCTAGAATAGCAGGTAATGTTAACCCTTCTCATCCTACTCTGTGATTGAGAATTTTTTAAGGCATGGTTGGAGTTCCTCTGCCTGGGAAGGAATGTTTAGAAGACTCCTTCCAAGCCCTCTATATACTTGTTCATTCTGCAAAGAATTTCTAACGTTAGTAGTCACTTCTTTCAGCCAGGAGAAGGAAATTAACATGGCTGAGCATCTAAGAAGGTCAGCCAAATACTATATGATTTAAAGTATTATTTTTTATCAACAACTGAACAATTGAGAAAAGAGAGGCTAAGAAAGTTGAAGTAAAATACCCAAGGTGCAACTATTGCTTGTTCAATTTTGGAGTTGAATAAAGCCTTCTGAATCCAAAGATTTTCCAACAAAACTACACAAATTGTTCTGCAAGTGTCATCTGTTAAATTAAATCTTTCTTCCTTTTAATCTTCTGTGCTGGGTAAATTTATGTCAGAATTTATTACAAGGTCATTTTATTATTTAATCATTTAGGGGTAATACAGAATGACATCACAAGGAAAATGTAATAATCAGTTCAGTTCAGTCCTTCAGCTGTGTCCGACAATGTGCAACCCCATGGACTGCAGCAAGCCAGGATTCCCTGTACATAACCAACTCCCGGAGCTTGCTCAAACTTAACATCAAACTGACATCATCGAGTTGATGATGCCATCCAACCATCTCATCCTCTGTTGTCCCCTTCTCCTCCCGTCTTCAATCTTTCCCAGCATCAGGGTCTTTTCAAATGTGTCAGGTCTTCGCATCAGGTAGCCAAAGTATTAGAGTTTCAGCTTCAGCATCAGTCCTTCCAATGAACACCCAGGACTGATCTCCTTTAGGATGGACTGGTTGTATCTCCCTGTAGTCCAAGGGACTCTCAAGAGTCTTCTCCAACACCATAGTTAAAAGCATCAATTCTTTAGTGCTCAGCTTTCTTTATGGTCCAACTCTTACATCCATACACGACTATTGGAAAAACCATAGTTTTGACTATAAGGACCTTTGTTGGCAAAGTAAGTCTCTGCTTTTTAATAATGCTGTCCAGGTTGGTCATAGCTTTTCTTCCAAGGAGTAAGCATCTTTCAGTTTCATGGCTGCAGTCACCATCTGCAGTGAGTTTGGAGCCCAAGAAAATAAAGTCTGTCACTGTTTCCATTGTTTCCCGACCTATTTGCCATGAACTGATAGGACTGGGTGCCATGGTCTTAGTCTTTTGAAAGCTGAGTTTTAAGCCAGCTTTTTCACTCTCCTCTTTTACTTTCATCAAGAGGCTCTTCAGTTCCTCTTCACTTTCTGCCATAAGGGTGGTGTCATCTACATATCTGAGGTTATTGATATTTCTCCCAGTAATCTTAATTCCAGTTTGTGCTTCATTCAACCCTGTATTTCACATTATATACTCTGCATATAAGTTACATAAGTAGGGTGACAATATACAGCCTTGACATACTCCTTTCCCAACGGAATCAGTCCATTGTTCCACGTCCGTTCCATGTCCACATTACTTTCAAGCAACAGAAATAACTGTTGCTTCTTGACCTGCATACAGATTTCTCAGGAGGCAGGTAAGGTATTCTGGTATTCCCATCTCATTAAGAATTTTTCACAGTTTGCTGTGATCTACACAGTCAAAGGCTTGGTGCAGTCAATAAAGCAGAAAGTGAAGTGAAAGTGAAGGCACTCAGTCATGTCCAACTCTTTGCGACCCCATGGACTGTAGCCTGCCAGGCTCCTCCATCCATGGGATTTCCAGGTAAGAATACTGGACTGGGTTGCCATTTCCTTCTCCATCTTTTTATAAAATATAAAATGACATCACAAGGAAAATGTAATAATACCCAGATATTGTTCCAATACTTTAACGTATCTATTTTTGCATATTTAGCTCATTCACATATCTCCTCACAATCTTAAAATATAGGCATTATTATTATTTCCATGTTACAGATGAGAGAAAAAATCTGTGACATTAGCCACTATGCTATGCTGCCTCTCTGTCAGAGGCAGTAGAGTTATAATAACTATGAGATTTATTGTCCATACTGGACTGTTAATAATTATTCCAGGCAGTAGGTATAAACTTGAGTCAATCAGATATATGGCCACCATTAACCAAGTGGATAGCTATCCAGAATAATATCCTATACATTCTCCTCATTGATCATAGTCTTGAGGACCTATCAGTTAAAAATACATGTTTTTCTTTCTGACTTACTTCACTCTGTATGACATTCTCTAGGTTAATCCACACCTCTATAAATGACCCAATTTTGTTCTTTTTTATGGCTGAGTAATATTCCACTGTACAAATATACTACATCTTCTTTACCTATTCCTCTGTTGATAGACATCTACGTTGCTTCCATGTCTTGGCTATATACACTATTCATAATATGTATAAAATAGGTAACTAATGAAAACATACTGTATAGCACAGGGGACTCTACTTAATGAGCTGTGGCAACTTGAATGGGAAGGAAGTCCAAAAGAGGGGGGAGGATATATGTACTTAAGTGGCTGATTCATTTTCTGTACAGTAGAAAGAACACAACATTGTAAAGCAACTATACTCCAATAAAAGTTAATTAAAAAAATAAGCAAATAAAACTACAGCTTTTCTATGACTCAAGTTGGACAATACAAAAAAAAAACTGTTTTTGGAATCTGAATCTTGGATTGCCCAAGAGTTAGGTGATTTTATTCATTCTAGAAGTTTTGCTCCTGCTCCCCAGATCTCTGGATACACTTGGGTTCTCATACAAATGGCTTCTCATCCTTGAAACCAAAGAAAACTAGTTAGTACAAAGGTCAACCTGGAGGACTGCTTCTATACCATGAAAGTTGTGTATCAGCTACAATCAGCATCTTAAGTCCTTGGAAACCTTAAACAGATTTTGCATGCCAGACCTGGAAGGGCTCCCTTAGGGTAGGTTGGTATTTTCATTATCTTTTGGCTACTGTAACAAATTATACAAATGTAGTGGCTTAAAACAGCACAAATGTATCCTTTTAGAGTTCTGGAAGCTGGAAATCTGAAATTAAGTTTTATTAGGCTAAAGTCAAAGTGTCAGAAGAGCTGGCTTCTACTGCAGGCTCTGTGCAACCCACCACCTTGCCTTTTCTAGCCTGGAGAGGCTCTTGCAGCCTTTGACTTGTAAACCTCCCTCCACTGTCAAAGTGCATCCCTCTAGTTTCTGCTTCCATTATCACATGGCCTTCTCTCTCTCTCTGACTCCTGCACCCTCTTACCCTGGGACCACATACATAATCCAGGATAATCTCCCCATCTCAATATATACATAAGTACATCCACAAAGTCCTTTTTGCTATATAAGATGATATTCACAGGTTCTGGGGATTTGGACAGAGACATACACACAGACGGATGAGGGAATAACACCATTCTGTCTACTGTGGTAACCTAATGAAATACTATGGAAATAAAGATCATTGGAAAAAGCTACTTCCAAAGAGAAGCAAAATTGTTTTTTCTATAAATTCTAGATTATCCATTATATTTATAAAGATTCCTCAGGACTTAACACTTATCTTTAATAATTGTTTTGTTTTAAACTTAATTTAATGACTAAAGTTAAGAGTTTTAAATAAAATTGATCGGAACTCCTGATATGGTGTGAGCAGATACAGAGTTGAGAATGAGAAGAGATTTTTAAAGATACATACACACACAGGTGTGTGTGTGTGTGTGTGTGCGCGCGCGCGCACGTGAGTGCTCGGTTGCCTCTGTCTCTTTATGACCCCATGGACTGTAGCCTGCCAGACTTCCCTGTCCATGGTGTTTTCCGGGCAAGAATACTGGAGAGGGTTGCCATTTCCTATTCCAGGAGATTGGATGGAAGCTGCATCTCCTGTGTCTCCTGCATTGGCAGGTGGATTCTTTACCACTGCATCACCTTGGAAGCAATTTCTTATGAATTTGGTTAAGAACCAAATATGAGGTTGGTTGAATTTGGTTAAAAACCAGGTATTTATCACTGAACATAATGGGTGCTATGGTGTGCTCCCTAGATTCTTCATCCAGGGGAGGAAACAAATAAACAAACATCTAAACCGCTTGAGTGCTGCCAGCAAACAGCCCCAGTTGCCAGGCTGGCTTTCAAGACTGCCTTGAGGAAAGAGAGAGAATTTTCTCAGTGGCATGCCTTCTTCCTAAGGCACCTGTATTCAGTGGTGGATCAATCCATGGGTCAGTGATCTGGCCCACTTGTGCCAATCTGGGACCATTTTAAAAGCGCATTCTATCTTCAAACTCTCCCCCATAGGATTGCCTGAAGCTTCTATTCAGACATCACAGCTCAACTCAACCACGTGCTGGAGCTGGTTGGTACCAGCACACTAGAGCTGATCTGTGCATCACGTCCAGTGATGCTAAGTGTGTACCTTAAAATCAGCCACAATAAGAGTATTTTCACTATGGGAAAGTACAAACAATATAAACCAGGGCTTTAAAAATATCATTATTATTTTAAAAACATGTATTAAACATTTATCAGCAAACTACTGGGATTTTCCATCTGCACAATCCTGCTTCTTTCTCTTCCTGCCCAAAGATACTAATCCCAAGAATACTCACTAATAAACCTGCTGTAAAACAATCTTCACCTTCAGGAAACTAACCCCTAACACTTAAGATACTACAGTCATACTTTTATCAGTTTCTGAAATAATTTTGAACAAACAATCCATCTTCAATTCAGACTTCAAAAAATTACATTCTCAAAAATTCTATAAGTAACCAATGAGAACCAACTGAATAATACTCAATGCTCTATGGTGGCCTAAATGGAAAAGAAATGCAAAAGGGGAGGAGTGGATATATGTAGACTTATAGCTGGTTCACTTGGCTGGACAGCAGAAACCACCATTGTAAAGCAACTATACTGTAATAAAATATAATTAAAAATAACACAATAGCACAAAAGAAATTCAGTTACTAACATAGTGAGCCATCAACCTCAATACTTAAGAATTTTCTGGAAATAAGGATATGTAGTTTATAAAACTACAACAATTAAAATAAATAAATTAGAATTCATCCATTACTACCATTTAATCCTCAGACTAGTCAGATTTCACCAATTGTTCTATTAATGTCTTTACAGCAAAAGGCTCAAGTTGGAATGCATGAGTTGCATGTGACTGTCATATCTCATTAGGCTTTTCAAACTCAGCCAATCCTTGACTTCCGTGACCTTGACATTTGCAAGTTTACAGACCAGTTCTTGTTGTTGATGTTGTTGTTGAATATCCTTCAATGCAGATTTGTTTAATGCTTCTCATGATTAGATTCAAATTATGCATCTCCAGCAGGAATATCGACTAAGATGCTACATACTACCAGGTGGGGCAAGATTTTGACTCATTGTATTGCTGACAGTGTCCACTTTCATCACTTAAGACAGTGTCCTCTATTTTACCTTTGTAATTAACTATGTTTGTTCAGAAGACTGTTAAAGCTGTTTAGATGTCCCATTGCTCACCAAAATGTCTACTTATTCATTTATTCAATATAGACTAACGGAATCTCATTTTTTCATTAGTCTGCAATTCATTCACATCATTATTTATTTTGATGCTCATTTTGTCCCAAATTTGTTTGTTGGAGTCCTGTACCTTGGCTTCTATATCCTCCATCATTCTTTATACTCTCAGGTACAAGATGTTCTGAAGTCACTCATACTTCCACTGACTCAAGATAGCAATCAGGCATTTCTCTAAGGATCTGATTCCAGTAGATTTATTAAGAAATTCAATATATAGCTGCAGGAATGCTCACTGTTATTGGGATGTAATCATTTCCAAGCCCTCTCAGTGGAAAGAAGTATAGGAATATCCATGTGTGTGTGTGTGTGTGTGTATACACATACTCAAACATATATAATGCATGGATACACTATCTTTAAAATGTTTTTAATCTGTTATTCTTTCTATAATAGAACCTGGAAGTCAATACTGATATTCCCAGCTCCATTTTAATTCCACAGGGTTCATTCTAAAATTTCCTTTCCATGTGTTTATCTTCTTTTTTGACAGCAAGTATCCTGATTTGCTCAATCAATTCCAAAGTATGAAATCAATCTCCCATCCCCTCTGCCATCTTCTCCCCACTACACACGATCTCTGGGGCATAGGGTGCTGCCCCAACCCTATGTGGCCAACTTCCTGTCATCCTATCCTGCTCTGGCCTTCAGTTCTGGACTATCCTGCCACCCAGGAGCGCCCCATCACCTTCAGTTCAGTTCAGTCACTCAGTCATGTCTGACTCTTTACTACCCCCATGGACCTTAGCACACCAGGCCTCCCTGTCCATCACCAACTCCCAGAGTTACTCACACTCATGTCCATTGAGTCAGTGATGCTATCCAACCATCTCATCCTTTGTCATCCCCTTCTCCTGCCTTCAATCTTTCCCAGCATCAGGGTCTTTTCATATGAGTCAGTTCTTCACAGCAGGTGGCCAAAGTATTGGAGTTTCAGCTTCAGCATCAGTCCTTCCAATGAATATTCAGGATTGATTTCCATTATGATGGACTGGGTGGATCTCCTTGCAGTCCAAGGGACTCTCAAGAGTCTTCTCCAACACCACAGTTCAAAAGCATCAATTCTTTGGCGCTCAGCCTTCTTTATAGTCCAACTCTCACATCCATACATGATTACTGGAAAAAACATAGCTTTGACTAGATGGACCTTTGTTGGCAAAGCAATGTCTCTGCCTTTTAATATGCTGTCTAGGTTGGTCACAACTTTTCTTCCAAGGACCAAGTGTCTTTTAATCTCATGGCTGCAGTCATCATCTGCAATGATTTTGGAGCCCCCCAAAATAAAATGAAGTGATGGGACCAGATGCCATGATCTTAATTTCTTATTTTTTTTTTTTACCATTAGGTTATGAAGATTAATGACTTGTATTGTCATACGCATTTGGAGGGGGCACATAAGAAATATATGAAAATAAACATCTTTGGAAGAATGTGTGTGTCTGTGACATGTCTGGATTAGTTAGGTGGTCAAGACTGCATGTGATTTTGTTATTGCGTGCTTTTCTCTTTGTGTGTGACAGTACGTGTAACCATGTGAGAGACGGTGTCTGTCCTAGGAAGAAGGAGGTGCAAGCCCCTCCTCACAAGTGGCTGCCAGAGCACTCTCAGGAAACTGGGCCAGACCAGGAAGGAAGTGAAGCCTGTGGGTGCATGTGCATTGAGCAGAGGTGAGGGAAAATGACCCCACAACCCCAGAAAGGCCAGGCGCACAAAACAGGATGGTGGGTGAGGGGTACTGTCTCACCCAGGCAGAGAGTGAGCCCGGGACAGGAGCAACAGGGTGCAGTGTCCCAGTGATTTCAAGGGCTGAGCTTGCCAAATGCTTGTCCTGGAAACCAGCAGGAGTGCCTCTCTGCCTCCAAAAGGAAACCTCAGCCAGCCCTGTGGGGCCAGGTTGGGGCTGAAGTTCCACTCCTTCGTCCACCAGCCAGTCAGGAGTCCCCTTCCTCCTGTCCATCTGATGTGAGGTCCTAAAGCCCCAAGCTGGCAGTTGGGGGACATGTATGTGGAACAAGTGATGAGCTGATAAGGGCATAGTCTGGAGCAGATGGCAGTGCCCCCTGTCCCTTGGGGATGAGCTGTGTGAGGCTGGCAGTCTGGGCAGACCTTGGGAGGGTGGCAGAGATGAAGTGGGGCCAGGATGTCTCCGAAGCCCAGTCCCAGGCTGGGGTTGGTGGTGCCAGGCGAGGGACTGGATGTATGGGTGGCCCTGAGGCTACCGGGAGGCACTCTGGCTCTGCTAGGCGTAGAACTCCTTTTGCTTGTCAGGCTTCTGGTATGTGACGCTTGCCTGCTTGGGCTCCTCCAGCGTGTAGGTGCCCTCGTCCTTCTTCTTCATGCAGTAGATGAGCAGTGTGACCAGGAAGGCGGGAAAGAGGGTGCTTACAACCCCGCCCACGATCACAGCTCCCAGCACCCGCTTCCGCTCCAGGATGCTCTTCTGGGGAAGCTGAGCCGCCGAGCTGCCTGAGTCGATAGCACTGTCCAGGAGGCCAGGGTCTGGGCAGGCACCCTTGGGCAGTGTCCCAGGTAAAGGATGGCTTGGCCGCGGCCCCACCCACAGCCACCGCCTCATTGGCTGTATCTGGCTGTGTGGTCTCTTCCTCTGACACCTCAAAGTCCCCACTGGGTCCCCTGCTCACGGGCATCTCTGGCTCATCCTGGATGATGGTCAGGAAGGACTCTGGAGTTGGGGTCTGAGCCACCTCCGTGGGCCCAGGGGCAGTGGTCCCCAGGGGCAGGGTGCTCTTCTCACAGATGTCAGGCTTCTGGGTGGTAGCCGGTCTGGGAAGGGCCCTTGGCCTGGAAGTAGCTGTGCCTCTTAGCACAGCTGGGAGTTGGGGGCCTCTGTGTCCAAGACAGCCTCTATGGTGGGAGGTGAGGGCACCGCTGGGGTGGTGGCCCAGGCTGTGGCCGCTGTGGTCAGTGGAAGAGGCAGAAGCCTACGTATGCCGGTGGTCCTTATGACAGAGGTGGTGGCCGCGGATGGGGGCTCCGCAGAGATGCTGGGGACGGCGGTGGCCACGTGGCAGGCGCTGTGGCCACCGCCGGGGCCCCTGTGGTGGTGTCAGTGGCGGTAACCGTGGGAGTGAAGATGATGGTGGCTCTGGCTGGGCTATTCTGGCACCTCTGTCACCAGTGGGGGGCTGGTGGCTGGCTTCAGGGTGGGGCGCTCAGAGGGAGCTCTTCAAACGGGGTGCCCACAGGCTGGATGTCCATGGTGGGCAGCACCACGGGTGTGGTGGACATTGCCAGGGCGACATCTGGGCTGAACCACTTGTCTGTCTCGATGCTCGACTCCTGCTCAAAGTAGCCGGAGCCCGACCCAGAGCAGAGGTCGTTCAGCTCATTATCAGGGGAGTCATCATCCCCAGAGTCCTGAAAGGCCACGGGCCTCTCGAAGTTCTCACTGTGCCAGCGCTGGGCCCCCACGGCGCGCCCAGCCAGCAGCAGCAGCGGAGGCAGGAGCAGCCCGGGGGCCCCGGGTGCCAGCCCAGTGGGCGCCCCGGCGTGGGTGCGGCGGCTCTGGCTTCATGGAGGCGGCGGCCGGGCATGCTCTCGATCGGGGCTCCGGCTAGAAGCTTTTTCACTTTTTCACTCTCCTCTTTTACATTCATCAAGAGGCTCTTTAGTTCTTTGCTTTCTGCCATGAGGGTGGTGTCATCTGCCTGTTTGATTCCAGCTTGTGCTCCATCCAGCCCAGCATTTCTCATGATGTACTCTGCATATAAGTTAAATAAGCAGGGTGACAATATACAGCCTTGATGGACTCCTTTTCCTATTTGGAACCAGTCTGTTGTTCCATGTCCAGTTCTAATCATTGCCTCCTGAACTGCATACAGGTTCCTCAAGAGGCAGGTCAGGTGGTCTGGTATTCCCATCTCTTTCAGAATTTTCCAGTTTCTTGTGATCCACACAGTCAAAGGCTTTGGCATTGTCAATAAAGCAGAAGTAGATGTTTTTCTGGAACTCTCTTGCTTTCTGGATGATCCAACAGATGTTGGCAATTTGATCTCTGGTTGCTCTGCCTTTTCTAAATCCAGCTTGAACATGTGGAAGTTCACGGTTCACATACTATTGAAGCCTGGCTTGGAGAATTTTGAGCATTTGTTTGCTGGCATGTAAGATGAGTGCAATTGGTAGTTTGAGCATTCTTTGGCATTGCCTTTCTTTGGGATTTTTTGGAAACCTGACCTTTTCCAGTCCTGTGGCCCCCTCAACTTACTGAGGATCCAACATCCTGCCCTAAGCCAGCTCCTGCATATAAACCTACTTATCCCACTTGGACTCTCCTCATACATTGATGTCCTGCAGACTTGACTTGGCTATGAAACCTTAAACAGGCTGGCCCCCATGTGAAAGCACCCTTCCGCTCACTCAGGCGCTATCCATTCTTGATAGCTCTCCTATGGGGATGATGTTTTCTTAGTGCTATTCACGTTCTGAGATGCTATTCCAGGCTATCTTCCCTGGGACTGCCATCTAGACTTACACAGCTCTTGATGCCCCATACAAGTGTTCTTTGCTATGACGCCTTTCTTCTCACCCTGTTTGGGCTCTGATGCTCATGTGGTTGCTCGTCCTGTACCCTAGAGGTTCTGATACCCAGTGCTGACTAGGACCCCCTTCTCATCTTGCATGACTTCTGACTGACGAACCGACCACAGTTCTCCTCCTATGTTCAGCTGTACCTAATGGCTTTTGAACCAAATATTCAGGAAGAGGAAGGAATGAACAGGAAAGGAGAAAGAAAAAAAAAAAAGCCTTTGCTTTACTTTGAATGCTGTCATTTTGACCACTCCCAAAGCTCATTCAAAAGTTGCCTCTTCTTTTGAAACTTTCAGACACTTAAACTAATTCCTCAAAGCTGCTTAATCATCAGAAGCTCCCTTAGTACTAAAATTCCTCTATCAGCCCTTGAAAAATACAGCTTTTAAAAATGCTATATGTGTGTGTTAAAGAAGCAGATCAATTGATCATGCTACATTTTCTAACATACAAGGTGTTTCTTGAGTATGATTCTGCTTTCCTCAACTAGAAAGTGAAATCCACAGTGGCAGGGAATATGTCTAACTCATTTGCAATCATAGGATCTGGCACTGGTTCCTGGCATGTGGTTGGCTCTAACATGTGTTTAGTGAGTGAGATAACTGAATTAGTTTGGTGTGTTCTGTCCCAAACAATGCACAGCCACTCCCAGGTACTCCACGTCAAAAGGAAAACTGCCCCAGTGACCACATGGTTGCCACAGTCTGGGTGTCAAATGGACAATAGCAGTGAGATGAAGTAGAACACCTACTTTATTCAAAGACTGTGGTTGTGATACAGTATGCACCTTTTTCATGAACAGCCTTGGGAAACTCAGATAGCCACTAAAAGTGGTGATACTAAGTCATCTGACATTTTGTATACTGAGTGTAATAAAACATGTGAGTGGGAAATATAAGTCACAATAATGATCACAATAATTGTACAAAAGGGTGACTATAAATACAATATGGGCAGTGTGAAGTCTAGTCACATATTTAAGGTGGCACCAAACTAAAACTTTCATCATTGTAATTTCATAAAGGTAAAAAGAATAATCTACCAGTAGTTTAGGTTGCCATTTTTAAGCATAGTGAAAATAGGTACCTTGTGTTACTTAACTTTCTTTCTCTAATAATGTTCTTTGTAAGACACAAATATTTCTTGCATATATAAAAAATCAATATGCTTTACTAGGAAGACCCCCATCTATGTCTATCACCCCTATTATCAAGAATAAATATGAAAATATGGTAGTTTGGTAGCCCCAGTCAGGTTCTCCCAAAAAGTACGTGCTACGGCCAGGCTACAGCTGTAACATACACATCTCACGTTTACCTCCTGTCTCCCAGCCTCCTGCTTTCGGGTTGCAGTTTTGTGACACAGTCTATTAAACACACAGTTGAAGCAATTTACTTCTGTTAAAATCACTCACAGCTGAACTGACTCTCAGATGACTGAAACTGTTTATGAAAGGCACTAAATGTCTTTTCTTTTTAAAGTTATTATGTTATTTTGGAATTGTGCATGATAAAAATTTCAGTGTAAAATGAACATTTCCCCACATATCCAAATTGGTAATTCTTCTACCAATAAAATTTTATTTATTACTTAAATTCAAGGTATATGACAGCTTCTCATTCAAATTCAACTTGTTTTTATTTGTTTCTGATTGAGTATTTATGTTAGGATGGAAAAACAATTTTTTTATAAAAAAAATACTTGATTCTGATATGTTGCTCAGTCTTATCTTTTCTTATCTGATCTTCTTGACTATAATGAGATGTTATAACAAAAATATTGAAAAATGTTCTTCCAAGTTATTTGATCTTGCACAATTTTTATTTTCAAAGGGAGTAAACATTTAAAGGTCTTATTTCATCCTACACTTCCTGAATTCTTGGGACAGGATTGTCCAACTTTTCCTTACTCCCCAATGCTACTCTCATCATTATATATCCACCATCCTGTGGGTTTCTTTATTTGAAGTCCACACCATCTGTCTCAGACATCCACTTAATCATTCCTTTCTTCCCACTTGCCCCTCCTCCCACCACAATGCAAATCAACACTACTGTGGGCAGGAATCCCTTAGAAGAAATGGAGTACCGGTCATGGTCAACAAAAGAGTCTGAAATGCAGTACTTAGATGCAATCTCAAAAATGACGGAATGATCTCTGTTAGTTTCCAAGGCACAACCATTCAATATCACAGTAATCCAAGACTATGCCCTGACCAGTAACACTGAAGAAGCTGAAGTTGAACGGATCTATGAAGACCTACAAGACCTTTTAGAACTAACACCCAAAAAAGATGTCCTTTTCAGTATAGGAGACTGGAATGCAAAAGTAGGAAGTCAAGAAACACCTGGAGTAACAGGCAAATATGGCCTTGGGGTACAGAAAGAAGCAGGGCAAAGGCTAATAGAGTTTTGCCAAGAGAACGCACGGGTCATAGAAAACACCCTTTTCCAACAACACAAGAGAGGACTCTACACATGGACATCACCAGGTGGTCAACAGCAAAATCAGATTGATTATATTCTTTGCAGCCAAAGATGGAGAAGCTCTATACAGTCAGCAAAAACAAGACCAGGAGCTGACTGTAGCTCAGATCATGAACTCCTTATTGCCAAATTCAGACTTAAATTGAAGAAAGCAGGGAAAACCACTAGGCCATTCAGGTATGACCTAAATTAAATCCCTTATGATTATACAGTGGAAGTGAGAAATAGATTCAAGGGACTAGATCAGATAGACAGAGTACCTGATGAACTATGGATGGAGGTTCGTGACATTGTACAGGAGACAGGGATCAAGACCATGCCCGTGGAAAAGAAATGCAAAAAAGGCAAAATGGTTGTCTGAGGAGGCCTTACAAATAGCTGTGAAAAGAAGAAAAGTGAAAAGCAAAGGAGAAAATGAAAGATATTCCCATTTGAATGCAGAGTTCCAAAGAATAGCAAGGAGAGATAAGAAAGTCTTCCTCAGTGACCAATGTAAAGAAATAGAAGAAAACAACAGAATGGGAAAGACTAGACATCTCTTCAAGAAAATTAGAGATACCAAGGAAACATTTCATGCAAAGATGGGCTCAATAAAGGACAAAAATGGTATGGACCTAACAGAAGCAGAAGATATTAAGAAGAGGTGGCAAGAATACACAGAAGAACTGTACAAAAAAGATCTTCATGACTCAGATAATCATGATGGTGTGATCACTCACCTAGAGCCAGACCTCCTGGAATGTGAAGTCAAGTGGGCCTTAGAAAGTATCACTATGAACAAAGCTAGGGGAGGTGATGGAATTCCAGGTGAGCTACTTCAAATCCTATAAGATGGTGCTGTGAAAGTGCTGCACTCAATATGTCAGCAAATTTGGAAAACTCAGCAGTGGCCACAGGACTGGAAAAGGTGAGTTTTCATTCTAATCCCAAAGAAAGGCAATCCCAAAGAATGCTCAAACTACTGCATAATTTCACTCATCTCACATTCTAGTAAAGTAATACTCAAAATTCTCCAAGCCAGGCTTCAGCAATACATGAACTGTGAACTTCCTGATGTTCAAGCTGGTTTTAGAAATGGCAGAGGAACCAGAGATCAAATTGCCAATATCTGCTGGATAATCAAAAAAGCAAGAGAGCTCCAGAAAAACATCTATTTCTGCTTTATTGACAATGCCAAAGCCTTTGACTGTGTGGATCACAAGAAACTGTGGAAAATTCTGAAAGAGATGGGAATACCAGACCACCTGACCTGCCTCTTGAGGAACCTGTATGCAGTTCAGGAAGCAATGATTAGAACTGGACATGGAACAACAGACTGGTTCCAAATAGGAAAAGGAGTACGTCAAGGTTGCTTATTTAACTTATATGCAGAGTACATCATGAGAAATGCTGGGCTGGAGGAAGCACAAGCTGGAATCAAGATTGCCAGGAGAAATATCAATAACCTCAGATATGCAGATGACACTAGCCTTATGGCAGAAAGTGAAGAGGAACTAAAAAGCCTCTTGATGAAAGTGAAAGAGGAGAGTGAAAAAGTTGGCTTAAAGCTCAACATTCAGAAAACTAAAATCATGGCATCTGGTCCCATCACTTCATGGGAAATAGATGGGGAAACAGTGTCAGACTTTATTTTTGGGGGCTCCAAAATCACTGCATGGGTGATTCCAGCCATGAAATTAAAAGATGCTTGCTCCTTGGAAGGAACGTTATAACCAACCTAGATGGCATATTAAAAAGCAGAGACATTACTTTGCCAACAAAGGTCTGTATCGTCAAGGCTATGGTTTTTCCAGTGGTCATGTATGGATGTGAGAGTTGGACTGTCAAGAAAGCTGAGTGCCGAAAAATTGATGCTTTTGAACTGTGGTGTTGGAAAAGACTCTTGAGAGTCCCTTCAACTACAAGGAGATCCAACCAGTCCATGCTAAAGGAGATCAGTCCTGGGTGTTCATTGGAAGGACTGATCCTGAAGCTGAAACTCCAATACTTTCGCCACCTCATGTGAAGATTTTACTCATTTGAAAAGACCCTGATGTTGGGAGGGATTGGGGGCAGGAGGAGAAGGGGACGACAGAGGATGAGATGGCTGGACGGCATCACCGACTCAATGGACATGAGTTTGAGTAAACTCCAGGAGTTGGTGATGGACAGGGAGGCCTGGCATGCTGCGATTCATGGGGTCTCAAAGAGTCAGACATGACTGAGTGACTGAACTGAACTGAAAATCCTACCACTGTAGGACTCACATTCATTTTCCTTTCTATTCCAGAGTCCACTTAAATCATCTGGTCTTGAGATGCATTTGGCATGAATTTCTAGGTGCCTTAAATGCAGACAGGCCCGTTCTAGCTGACTACTCATTAATAGTACAGTACACATTAGTTGGTCCTCAAGTTTACATTCATTGAACAAGGTACACTGCAGCCTTCCATATGCATGCTTGTCCTTAGAATCTCAATCTTCTTACCATTGCCCCCTCACTTCTCTACACATACTTCATTGTCCTATGCTCTCTCAAGGAACACAAGTAAGGAACATCAGGAAGGGCACCACTTTGGTGTCAGAGATCCTTGTACAGATTCTGACTTTGCAATGTATACACTGCTGGTAACAGATAAATGATAATGATTATTTTATAATCATTTATCCTATAATCATTTATCCTATAAATGATAATAGGATAAGAATTTTAGTAAGTGTCTAAACTAAGCCAGCAAATGACAGGTGATTTAAAAAAAAAAAAGCTGCTGGAAAGATATCAGAGCTGATACTGTGACTCTCAATCTCTATCACCCACCTCCTGCCTCTATAAGAGGAGATTAGAAAGTTGAATAAGAGTCAGTGAAGTAAGGGAATTCAAAGTCACTAGGTATGTGGTGGGATTTCCTACTTCTCGGTTAAGGGAGAAAGGTATTTTTCACTTATCAAGCCAAACTACAGGGATCCCAAGAGATTTCTTTTCAGAGGTTGTGACTGCTTTTTAGAGATCAGTACCCCACTCTTTTATAGATATTTATTGACTGTGAATCTGTAACCTGAATTAATGCATGCTGAGGTTTGACAGAAAACAGCAAAATTCTGTAAAGCAGTTATCCTTCAATTAAAAAAAAATTAAAAAATATGAAAGTTACTTGGGGAACTGTGACTTGATTTCCTTGATGATTAGAGATATATGAGCTAAGAAGTATCCTAGAAGAGTCTGAAAAGGACTGGATGGAGAGAAGTATCAGTGGGTAAAGAAGTACCTTATTTTGGCAAGGAGCCTCAGTTTCCAAGTGAACAAAGTAAAAGGTAGCTGGGTTCAAGTCCTCTCGATTAGGCTCTACTCCTTGGGGCTGTCTGCTGAGGCAGGAAGCCCCAGAAGCAAGTCTTTGGATGTTTTATTGTCTGAAGCAGAATCCTATGCTGGGGAGGGAGACAGAAAGATGTAAGCTAGGAGTCCTTGGTCCATGCTGGCAACTGTTCAGTGATGGTTTTCAAAATGTCCCTCACTAAAAATGGAAACACGGATGTCTACCACACTGGAGAATATGATGACCACCTACTTTTAGCCCAAAACTAGGTTACACCATTACTACTTGGAAATGTGACCTTTGTTCTAGTTGAAAATACCCAGAAGATGCAGATAAATCAATCATCCAAAGACTGGGAAGAGAAATCTGGCAGCAAGGTTAGAGGAAATTATGGAAGAAAGCCATTTCCAGTAGTTTAGTCCAAACAAATGTATCATCTCCCCTGAGTTTCCTAATTCTACAATGGGAATAGTGCCACTTACTTACTTTTACAGCCTAATCGGAGAACTGGAAAGGAGGACTAAAAGCTGAGAGCTTATAAGCACCAAGTATAGTCAAATGTACCCAATAGTTTCTCAATAAATTGATGCTAAAAATAAGGACACTTCAAATTTAAATTTAACAATGTCAATTCTCTCTTAGCTACCACTAAATTCCAGCTACTTCATTTTTTTCTGATCTTTTTTATAGAGCACATTATAGTATTCTCAACATGGAACTATTTCTAATTTTCATTTTTTTTCTTATTCTGCTCCAGGCTAACTGTTCTGCTGGAAGAAAAGACGACAAAAATGCCAGCTTAGCCCAATGCAGATCCATACCTCTGTCATCACGTCAGTTTCCCTCTGAAAACCTGTAACATCTCTCTTCATGATTATAAAATCAAAGTCAAGCTTTCCCCCCATCACATCCTCTATATACCACCAGAATATATATCATTTAATTTATAAATATGTTCAACAAATATTTATTGACTGCCCACCATATAGCAAAATCTCTTCTAAGAACTGGGGATACAGCTGTGAATAAAATATAAAAAGATCTCTGCACTCAATGAACTTATGCTCCAGTGTTTGAAGCAAGTAATAAAGAAAATAAATATGCAAAACATGTTCTATATTATGAAGCCACTAGTATAAAAAAAAATAAAACAAAGAAACAAGATAGATGGTTTCATAGGTGTATAATTTTACATAATGTGGCCAGGGAAGATCCCAGAGAGAAAGTGACATTTGAGTAAAGACCTTGAAGGTAAGGAAACAAACCACAAGCATATTCAGGGAACAAACATTTCAGACAGAGGGAATACAAAGTTCTAAAGCCCTGAAGTCGGAGTATTATTCATGTGTTCCAGTGTTCACTGTACCTGCAACTGAGAAGGTACGTAAATACTAACACAGGATGTGAGAGAAGTGATGGGAAGCTAGATCACATGGAGCTTGATAGGCCATTGGAAGGACTTTGGTTTTTTTCACTGAAGGAGATGCAAAGCATTGAAGAGATTTAAACAAAGTAGCAGCAAAAAGTAGCATATATTTTAATAGGATCACTTTGACCATTATATTTAATTAGAGACTATAGGGTAAACCAAAGGAAATGCAAAAATTAAAACAAAAACAAACAAAAAAACAGTAGATTATTACAATAATTCAGGTGAAAATATTGGTAACTTTGACTAAGATGACAGCAGTGTAAATGATGAGAAGAGCTAATGTTTGGAAACTGCTTATGTGTCAGACATGGGTTGCAAGAGAGGGAGCTCAAATGAGACTCCAAGGTTTAACATGAGCAACTGAAACAGTGACATTTCCATTTCCTAAGATGATAGACTTCGTGAAAGAGGGCGGCTTTATGGCAATTATCTGGTGCTGAGTTTGGGACATGTTTGGTCTTAGATGAGTGTTACATATTCAACGGAAGGTATCACTATTAGATGTTCAGTTCTGGATGTCAGAGGAGAAGTCTGGATTGGAGGTTGAGAGGATATTTAATATGAATAGACTAAGGAAACAGCCAAGGGAGTGAGGGAGAGAAAACAGGCCATCTCCAAGGACAGATCTTCAGGACATTCCTGTGTGTAGAGGTTAGGGAGGGAAAAACAAGCACTAGTAAATAACAAAGAGAAAGGCCAACCACAGAGCTAAGAGGAAACTAGGACAGCACGAAGTCTTCAAAGGGCTTCCCTGGTGGCTCGGATGGTAAGGAATCAGCCTGCAAGGTGGGAACCCTCGGTTCAACACTGGCAAGAGCAGTAGTGCTGGTATTATGAAGAATAACATTAACTCAAGTGGGTTTAGGACAAAATGGACATGGGGAGAGGTTTAAGACAGTGAGCACTGACAATTCTTTCAAGACATAGACAGTCCCTTCAACAAGAAGGGAAGTGGACATATCTATGAGGAGAAGTGTTGTCTCAAGAGATATTTTGTTTATATGTTTTGTTTTTAAGGAAGAATAAACAGTTTGTTCGCATGCTAGGAATAACCCAAGAGAGAAAAAATGATTGATGATTAAAAGGGTGAAGAGAGTTGCTGAACAATGCACTTGAGTAAGTAAGAGGGGAGGGTGTCTAAAGTGCAGTGGATGGGCTGACTGTCATTAACTCACAATAACAGGAGAGGGGACAGAGAACAGGGCTGCGAATGCAAGTAAGGGAGTGGATGCAATGGGGGGACTAGTGGAGACTTTCTTCTATTTCCTTCTGTTTTCTCAGTTAAAAAGAAAGTGATATCATAAGCTGATAGGATTGAAGAAGAGTTATTGAAGGTGTGAAAGCAGTGCTGCAATAATGAAATAATAAATCACAAAGTGGAAGAGAAAATAGACATGGGAAGTTTTATATATTTGATGGACAGCATCAGGGGCCTCCTTAAGTGTAGTCAGCATGATTATTTGTGTAATCCTTAGAGTATCTCACTATGGTATTAGATCATTTGCTTCAGCACATATTATAGTCATTCTGTTTTGTCCATCTCCTCTTCCTCCCTTGGAATTTTTCTGTTCTCCTTTATATCTGTATGAAATTGTCTGTACACATCTGTACGTAATTATTCAAGGGCTAACCTATGGCTCATGTTCTCTGTGAAGCTTTTTGTAAGTTACCTATCTTGTCTTTTCCATGTGACATTCATGGGTGTTCTCTGGTGGCTGAGAGCACATAATAGCACTTATACTCCCTCAATTCAGATGTCAACTGCATGACCTTGGAGAAGTTCCTTCACCTCTTGGGTCTGTTTCTAAATACAGAAGACAAACACAATAAAACATACAATATGTTTCATGGAACTTTTACTGAGAATTCTATAAGAGAATGCAGTTAAACTACTTAATGTAATGTTTGCAAGGTAATAAAAATTAAACAAATATTGACTACTAACTACATTCACTATTATTACAGAATTTATTAATTCATGTATATTCATTAATTCATGGATGAAAATCTCTTTCCCTAACCAATATGTTAATAAGCTCATAAGGGTAGAGATAGAGAGCTCTATTTGCTTATATACTTTCTCACAAAATACTGATCAGAAAGGAGGTTCTGGATAGGTGTTTATGAAGCTGAATTTTACTAACTTACATTGCAAATTTTAACTTTATCTTACTTAGTACAATGATAAAATAATTACTTTATACTGGATCCTTCCATTTGAATTCTTAGAATACCATCTTAGAAAGTTATCTCATTAAGCAGAATCAGATAACTTCCTATGACATTTTAGTGACAATGACTCTGTCTATATTTTTTCACTACCAAGAAAGAAAAAGACAAAAAAGGAAAAATGCCTTTCCTCAAGGGAAAAATAGAGCAAGAGGCATTAAATGCAATAAATAAAGGTATATGGGAAATGTATTTGTACACATATCTTTCCTTATCTTAAAATTGTAATCATTACATATGTTCCATTTAGTTCAAGTTGAACTTGGAGTGTACATAATGAAGTCTATTTTTAAGACTGTTTTCAATATGTTTTAATACAACAAAGTTATATAGAAATTAAGATATTAAGCATTTAAATTCAAAGACCAAACACAAATTGTCCTATTTATATGGCAACTGTCATGCAGAAAATGGATTTCTTTCTGTAGGAGACCTTTCAAGGTCCTGAAAATATCAATTACAATTTATTACGTGAATTTTAGACCTGTTAACATCTCCATGTCAATGAAACTCTCTTACTTTCATGGTTAAATTACATTAACTATGAAATCAAATTCTTCCTCAGCAAAACAACATTGTAAGTTGGCATTAGAACAATTTAGCCTCCCTTTAAAGGTACAGAAGACATCTGTCCATGGAAAAATAGGAATATTTTAAAACCTAAATCATTATTCATTTTGCATAGGATTTTTCTAGCAGTAGCAGAACTACATATTTTCTTTTTTTTGTACTTCCTTAAGTTGAATCAATATGCAAGTGTTTCTTAAGAAACTATCTTTTCTTTTTAAATCACATTCTTTTCATGCAGTAAGAAAAAACTATACATTTTAATGACAAAATTGACTTGCAATTTTAGAAATATTAGAGTCTGAAAATTTTCTTAATTTATATTTTACTCAATTTTGCTAGCATTGTACAGATAAAATGTAGCAATGATTGCACAAAGAAGAAATATAAAGTGAGAATACTAATTGGATTTCTGATCTTAGTTACATATCTTTTCCTTTTAAGCATTACTACAACTTTCATATGCCGGCAGAAACTCTGCCTATAAAGATAAGTTTCTGCAACACCTGGTTTTATCTAATATGTACATGTTAATTTCATTACCCATATTAAAAGTGTTATGTATGCCTCCATATGTGTGAGTGTATGTGTGTATGGGATTATGTGTGTGTATGAAATCAGCTATACCATCCATCTCCTGGTCACTAAGATTTGAAACAATAGAGTCATCCTTGGCTTCTTTTTTCTTTTGCCTTATATTCAGTCAGTCACCAGTTTGGAAATATCACTTCAGAGTATACTTGGGATCATCTCTACTTATAGTTTCTGTCCCTCCTCCTTATCTACTTCAGGTTTAAAACACATGCACACACACGAGACTAAAACTTTATTTACCTGTTCATGTCTCCTGAAGCTATCCTGAATTTGGTTTCATCATTAATGTTTCTAAGGTAACTGCTATCACCATCTTCCTATCTCATCGTATCGATGTGAATATAATAGCCAACAAGGAATTCTTTGCTAAATTCAAGCTTCTCCTATCTATAATGTCTGCTATATAAAACTTCAGATATGTCTCTTCCTAAAGTATTATTTTATTCATGGCATATTTCTTTTCCAACACTTCCAAGTTGCCTACTAAGACATGTCTAAAAAGCAGAGGCTATATTTTTAAGATTCTTCATTATCTCCTCTAGGCCTATAATGCATAATGACTGGTTACAACTTCCATTCTAGTTTTACAAAGCCTAACAAATCCTTGTTTAGTTTCAGTCTAGACTGTATCACCTTCTTCCATTTAATCATCCAAAATTTCTGCATTTTAAAAATTGCTTTTCTCATTTCCTTTTAAAATTTTATTTTTTTCCAAACAAAAACTATCTAACTTTATTGAGTTTTAATTTATAATGAAGTTTAAAAAAATACCCATTCTGCCCCAAATCATGGAAAATCCATATGTAGAAAACTATATATATAAATATATGTATATGTATATATGTATGTGTGTATATACACACACACAAGAAAAGGGGAAACAGTGGAAACAGTGTCAGACTTTATTTTTTTGGGCTCCAAAATCACTGCAGATGGTGATTGCAGCCATGAAATTAAAAGATGCTTACTGCTTTGAAGGAAAGTTATGACCAACCTAGATAGCATATTAAAAAGCAGAGACATTACTTTGCCAACAAAGGTCCATCTAGTCAAGGCTATGGTTTTTCCAGTGGTCATGTATGGATGTGAGAGTTGGACTGTCAAGAAAGCTGAATGCCGAAAAATTGATGCTATTGAACTGTGGTGTTGGAGAAGACTCTTGAGAGTCCTTTGGACTGCAAGGAGATCCAGCAAGTCCATCCTAAAGGAGATCAGTCCTGGGTGTTCATTGGAAGGACTGACGCTGAAGCTCAAACTCCAGTACTTTGGCCACCTCATGCGAAGATTTTACTCATTTGAAAAGACCCTGATGCTGGGAGGGATTGGGGGCAGGAGGAGAAGGGGACGACAGAGGATGAGATGGCTGGATGGCATCACCGACTCGATGGACATGAGTCTGAGTAAACTCCGGGTGTTGGTGATGGACAGGGAGGCCTGGCGTGCTGCGATTCATGGGGTCGCAAAGAGTCGGACACGACTGAGCGACTGAACTGAACTGAGCTGAAGAAAACATCAACAGCCATGAAAGTGGGTAAGTATAAAAACCCTTTTAGTCCTAAATTACATGACAAAGTAAGTAAATAAAAATACAACTACCATGCTAGATTTAGAATATAATAATTAAATTCTCTGCTTTCTCAGTCAGAATTTATAAGCAAAAGAAAAAATTGTATTTGGCCAGCTTAAACATATAAACCCTTAAGAGTAAAGATGAAATAATATCCATATACAAAGCTAAGCTTGCTTATAATCTTTATTTTTAATAAGTAGTTTCACATCCTTGATCTAATCAGAGCTGGCATGATCCTCAATATGCTTTTCTTCCTTCCCAGAAAGTTATCTACTTTCTATCTGTTGCAGTTCCACACACAATTACCCTGTACAGCCTGACTCCAAATACATCCTCTTACAAAGCTTCCCTTCACCTCGTCTCCACACAATGGTTCTTTAAAACTCATAATTCCATGAATTGGGTTGGCCAACAAGTTCATTTGGGTATTTTATTGAAAATCCAAATGAAATTTTTTGCCAACCCAATACTATACTTTTTAGTACATTTTCTATCATGTATGTATAACATTATCCAATGGAGAACTGTATCATTTCATTTTCATGATCACACACTTAGATCTTTGTAAGTGCAAATATATAAAATAATTTTAATAATTTGCTTATACAAAGATGAGGCTGTGAATGAAAGCTGAAAATTTGAACTGCAAATTCTGGGAGGAAAGCATCTATCTTTAAAAAAAAATGTTCAAAGATCAAAGTTGGAAGTCTTACACTTCTGGATTTCAAAACTTATTACAAAGCTACAGTAATAAAAAAAAAAAATCTAGAATATAAAAAGAGGGCCCAGAAGTAACCCCTTACAGATATAGTCAAATGGTTTTTGATAAGAGTGCCAAAACTACACAATGGGGAGAGAACTCATCAAGAACTCTCAGTAAAACTGCATATATACATGCTGAAAAAGTGAAGTTGGACCCTTACCTTATATCACACACAAAAACTTAACTCAAGTAGATCAAAAACCTAATCATAGGATCTAAAATTATTCAAACAAAGCATAGTGGAAAAGATTCATGACATTAGATCTGGCAATACTTTTTATATATGACCTCAAAGGTACAGACAAAATATAAAAATAAACTGAATTATTTAAAAATAACTTTTGTTTTTAATCAGATGATAAAATCAACAGAGTGAAGAACTATAGATGGGGAAAATATGAACAAATTATGTATCTGATAAAGGGTTAATGTCCAAAATATATAAAGAATTCATAGAACTCAAGGACAACAACAACAAAATCTCAATAAAAGCATGGAGAAAGAAACTGAATAGACATGTCTCTAAAGAAGATACACAAATGGCCAAAAACCACATAAGTTTAACATCACTAATCACACAAATCAAATCTACAGCAAGATACCATTTCACACCTACTAGCATAGCTACTATATATATATATATTTTTAATGTTGGCAAATATGTGGAGAAAGTGGAACCCTTTGCACTGGGATGTCACATGTTACAGTCCCAAGGTTCTGATCAAGATGATGGAGTAAGAGGACATGAAGCTCATCTCCCACTTTGAACATATCAAAAATACTTCTACACGTGGAAGAGTTCTCACTGAAAACTAACTGAAGACTGCCAGATGAACTCCTGTACAATGAAGGTTATAAAAAAGAGGAAGGGAATAAAAGCAATTAGTTTGGGAACTGTGCCCCTGGAACGGGACTCAGATGAAAACAGAGATTACAAGGGAGTGGGGACAGCCACCCTGAGGAGTGAGCCATTCAAACCTCATCCTGGGCACCCCAGGCCTGGGGCCCAATGTGAGAGAGGCAAGCCTCCTTGGCTGGCTGGAGGACTTGGGACTAACAGAAGGACTGTGGGGATCCCAGATCTTACTCATGGGGAGTACACACACTCATTTGCCCCTGAGGCAGGGAAGAGAGAAGTCTTCTCGAAAAGCTGTTGAGTTTCTTGAGACTGCCCCACAGCACACCTCAGCCCAAGATGGACAAAAGTTTAGGCCCCACGCACTCCACATCACAGAGCAGGACTGGATCTGGGGCAGCCAAGAAGAGGGAGAAGATCTGACTGTGGGACACAGATGTGACTCGGTCCCAGGGCTCAGCATCAATGGGGAGGCAGTACCACTGCTGTTGAAGATTACTCAAACAGTGCAATAAAAGCAGCCCAGATCTCTGATGGCAGGCACTAAACTGCAGATCGCCTGCCCCATACACACTGAGGGTCCACAAGGCCCCACACACCCTGCAGACAGTTCTATAGCAGGGTGGCTACCGTGGAGGCTGAGGGCAGCTGTAAAGGACAAGAGGAGCTTGGGTCCACGGCTGCATCTGAGCAGAGCCGTGGTCACCTGTACAAGTAGTGAACCCGAACTTTATCTGCAGCCAAACCAAGACCAGCGTCTACGTGAGCCCCACTTGTTTCCGTACCCTCACTCTCTGAGGCAAGGAACCGGAACAGGGAAAGGGGAAAATATATACTTACAGGAAACTCATTCCTCAGGGTCTCTGCTCTAGCAACTTGAGATCAGACCTCACCCTTTATAGAGTGGTGATGGCCACTGAGCAGAGAAGTCCCACCTCACACCAGTGCCAGCTCTAGCCCACCTATCTCCAGGCCCACAGCAAATCCAGCTCTCACCTCAGAGGCATTTGGCATATGCAGATTACATAGGGATGCTCTCACACAAGAGCCCACCATCAAGATCACAATCAGTAAATGTTTAAGCTAAGTTTAAAGAGGCAGGGAAAGTTAAGCAAAATGAAAAGGCAGAAGAACTGCTCTCAATTGAAAGAATGAGAGAAAAACCTTTGAAAAACTAATGAAACAGAAATAATTTACCAGATGAAAATTCAAAACATTGGTGATAAAAATGTTGTAAGATTAGGAGGAAAATGATGCATACACTGAGCACTTTAACAAGGGACAAGAAGGAATGAATAGCAGACTAAGTGATACAGAAGAGCATGTAAGTGATCTGGGAGACAGAATACAGAATTCACTTAATCAGAACAGCAAAAAGAGAAACAGATTTATAAAAATTGAAAACAGTTTAGAAGATCTCAAATATTAAGTGTAGCAACATTCACGTTACAAGGGTTCCAGAAGAAAGACAGAGAAATGGATCAAAAATGTACTTGAGGAAACTATGGCTGAAGAAAAAAAGGGGGGAAAAAAACCAAACATACCCAGATACAGAAAACACAGAGGGTTTCAAACAAGATGAACCCAAACAAACACACACCAAGATACATCATAATTAAAATGGCAAAAGTTAAAGAGAGAATTCTAAAGGCAGCAAGAAAAAAGCAAAGGATTATATACATGGGAACCTCCCTAAGGCTGTTGCCTGATTTCTCTGCAAAACCTTAGCAGGACAGTTGGCAGTAGCATAATATACTCAAAATGCTGAAAGGGAAAAACCTGTGGCATAGGATAGTCTACCCAGCAAGATTAAATGACTACCAGTTTGAAACAAGTAGATATAATTATGGGTCAACAAATATGAACCCCATGGTAATCATAAATTGAAAATCTATAATAGATAACAGAAACTGAAAAGAAAGGAACACAAGCATGCTATCAAAGAAAATCAAACCACAAGAGAGGAAAAAAAAGAATAAATGAACAGAAAAGTACATAAACAACTGGAAAAAATTTATAAAATGGCAATAAGTACATACCTATCAATTAATATTTAAATGTCAATGGGCTAAATTCTTCAATCAAAAGACATAGGGCAAGGGTAGTTGACTGGATTAAAAAATATATAATAATAGAAATGAATGTACATAGAAAATAGAAATAGACTAGAAAGCCAAACTAGTTGTTACTAGTGAGGAGAAGGAAGAGAGAAGGGGCCCATAAGGGGTATGAGATAAAGAGAACTACTGTGTATGAAACACATAAGCAGCAAGGCTATACTCTATAGCATAGGGAATTATGGTTATTAACTTGTAATAATTTTCAATGGAAAATAACATATAAAAATACTGAGTCACTATGATGTGCAACAGAAACTAATATGATATTGTAAATCAACTATGTTTCAATAAAAAAATAAATAAAAATAATAAAATAACTATCAAAACCTGGGATCAAACCAGGGATCTTTAGGTCTTTGGACTAAGGCTTTCACAACCAAGCTACCTCAGCTACTTTTGGAAAATTTTCTCCACATACCTATAATGAAATATTTGTCTCACTGTAACAAAAAATTCAGTATATAGGTCCAGTTGGAGGTAGGAGTTAAATAAATATTACAGAGGTGATGAGACAAGGTTGGCCTCTGTTTCAAAACTAGAAGTGATCAATAATTTTACTTTCATCACTTGTCCTTTGCTTTTTAACTGCTTTGCAATTTGTTTTTCACATTTAAAAATGTCATGGACTCTTTTCATGTCAACAAAATGTAATAAAAACAAGACAAAATGGTACAACTTCTATAGGAAACAGTGTGGTGCATCCTCAAAACACAGAATTGGAATATGAACCAGCATTTCTATTCAGAGTATATTCAAAAGAATTGAAAACAGGATTTCAAAGACAGATTTGCACAGCTGGCTATCCTCATAGTAGGATAATTCACAGGAGCCAAAAGGTAAAAGCACACCAAGTGTCCTTGAGAGATTAATGGATAAACAAAAGTGGTATATACATATAATGGAATATTATTTACCTTAAAAAAGTTAGGAATTTCTGACACATGCTGCAGTATGGATGAACCTTGAGGACATTATGGTAAGACAGTCAGTCAAAGGACAAATGATGTATGATTTCAACTATATATAAAGCGTACCCAGATTCAGAGAGACAATTAGAATGGTGACTGTCAGTGTCCAGCGATAGTGGAGAATATGGAGCTGTTTAATGGGTACAGAGTTTCAATTCTGCATGACAAAAAGAATTCCGGAGATTGGCCCCACAACAGTGTGAATATATTTGTAGGCTAGTGAAAAACTTCGGATTATTCCTCGTGGGTTAATAAATCAGGACTGCAAATTAAACTGAGAAAAGAACAACTTGGGAAAAGGCATCTAAGTTTCATTTTGACGTTAATGTTTTAGTTTTTATGTATGTGGAGGTCTTTTAGAAAATAAAAGAAGACTGAAAAGATTAGACTCAGAGACTTAAGAGGTCATTTTAACAAAGGGGAAAAAGACAAAGGAAAAAGTATTGGAGCTTGAAGGGATGATAAAATGTGGGAAGACAAATCTATGGGGGGACCTAATGGAAGATGAGGGTTATTTAGTAAGGTTGAGTTTATGCAGTCATCTCAGTTCCATCCCCATCATGAGTTCCCTTCTTGCTGTTGCTCCCTTTCTTGTTCAAGAGACAGGGGCACCACACTGTCACAAGGGAAACCTGCCTTTCTCTGGGGCAGAAGAGGGAGGGAAGAGAACTTTTCCTGTGTCTCTTTTTCCTCAATTGCTTTTAGCTCAAAATAATCTTCATGCCAAAGTGGTATATTTAAATCTGGCACATCTGACTGCCTTCATAATTAATGCTATTGAACTATATATTTAAAAATAGTTAAGATGGTCAACTTTATGTTTTATATACTTTACTATAATTTTTAAAGATTCAAAGTAATAGTGTCAGAAAATTAAATAAGGAGACTGTTACAGGGTAGTTCAAGTGTAAATGGAGTTATGCAGCATGCTTTTTGCCTACAAATGTGTATACAAATGTGTCCCTGAAAACATACCTAGATGTTTTACTCAATTTTCTTACTCGAAAGAAAAGTTATCTCTTACTTGAAAGGAAGGTAACAGTACTTGTCATCTCTAATTTCTTCTAATATACAAATATATATATATACATATTTACATGTATATACAAACGCACAGAGTACTTACACACTACTTCTAATTGGGGAAGTGAAATTAATTCTACACATGAGCACATTACATAAATCAAAGTATTAGAGAAATTATTATCTTCACAGGCAAAATTTTTGCCAGTATGTGAAAGTTGTGGTAATTCTCAAATTGAAAAGATATGGAACAGAGATCAGAAATCCAATTAATATTCTCATTTCTATGTCTCCTTGTGCAATCAATGCTACATTTATTGTATTTTAATTCACAGGAAAGGCAATCCATATAAATGGACAGGTACACTTATGAGATTGACCACAGAAAAAATATATACTATGGTTTACTTCTGTGTGATAAAGTAAATAAAGTCTTTGTCCTTTGAGAGCATCTTATTCAGAATTTGTATGCTACAGCTTCTTTGCACTAATAATGAAAGTGTGCTAGACTCTTTTTCTCTTTATCAGCTTTCAAGTACGCATACATAAGAAGCAGCTATTTGGTCTGGGATATAAATAGCTGAAATAAATTTCCTATTTTCTCATTTTTCCCCTGATGAAATATATTTAAATGCCAGCTGCATTATAACCTTCAAATAACTCAATATCAGAACTTAAAGTGCTATTAAATGTCTGAATACAAGTAAATGCTACAGAACCTTAACATTTTGTTTTAATTGCCTACAGCTATTTTATAAATATTCACCCAATAATTACTGTTAATTTCTTATTCAAAAAGAATGGCAGAGTAAAGCGAGAAGCCAGTTGCTTAAAAAGTTTCCTTGCTTAGTCAAAAAAAAAAAAAAGGCTCGGGTATGAAAGAATTCTATAGAATGATAATTAATATAAAAATTTCACTAGGAACTCAGCACAATTTTATCCTTCATCATTTTTGATATGTCCATACAATATTATAATTTATTGTTTATGTAAATATATTCTTTTTACTCCTTACAGTCAGTGATATTATATCCATTTTCTTGTTGTCAAGGCTAAGCCTATATTAGCTAAATGACAGGGATTGGTGGGTTAATTAATTGATTACTTGACCCTCTTGAAAAAGGTGAAAGAGGACAGTGAACAAGCTGGTTGACTTAAAGTTCAACATTCAAAAAAACGAAGATCATGGCATATGGTCCCATTACTACACGGCAAATAGATGGGGGAAAAAATGGAAACAGTGACAGACTTTATTTTCTTGGGCTCCAAAATCACTGAGCATGGTGACTTCAGCCATGAAATTAAAAGATGCTTCCTCCTTGGAAGAAAAGCTATGACATACCTAGACAGATATTAAAAAGCAGAGACATCACTTTGCTGACAAAGGTACGGTTAAAGATATGGTTTTTCCAGTAGTCATGTATGGATGTGAGAGTTGGACCATAAAGAAGGCTGAGCACTGAGCAATTGATGGTTTTGAACTGTGGTGTTGGAGAGTACTCTTAAAGAGTCCCTTGGACAGCAAGGATATCAAACCAGTCAATCCTAAAGGAAATCAACCCTGCATATTCATTGGAAGGACTGTTGCTGAAGTTGAACCTCCAATACTTTGGCCACCTGATGCAAAGAGCCTGATGCTGGAAAAGATTGAGGGCAGGAGGAGAAGGGGGTGACAGACGATCGAATAGTTGGATGGCATCATAGACTCAACAGACATGAGTTTGAGCAAACTCTGAGAAATAGTGAAGGACTGTTAAGCCTGGCATGCTGCAGTCCATGGAGTTGCAAGGAATCAGACATTACTGAACTACTGAACAACCACAACCTGAGTTCATCAGTAAATGGAAATTGAGGCTTAGAAAATTAATGGCTGAAACCCAAGATCCAATAAGAAGCCAGAGTCAGATCTTAAACCTATGTTCTTTGGATCCATACCTAGAGATTTTCCTCCTTATTACTTGAAAAATTTCCCCAAAGTTGGGTTTTTGTTGCTCATATTTGTTTTGCATATAATGGAATAGAGTCAGTACTTCATTAATCATGATCGTATTGTGTTCTCTACTTCAGGAAAGCCTAGAGCCAGAGGACAGCATTGACTACTGATGACTTTTGCAAACCAGGTTGTGATTTTTGCTGGATTTCATGGAAATACAGTTTGAACACCTTTCAAAAAATGATATAATTACACACACATGCACAGAGGCACAGGCAAACATACATCTACGTGTTTGCTTTTGTATCTTCATGGAGTTTTACATAGCCATATGTCTGCTCTATTTCTGGCATTGTCTGTTTCAAGATTCTAGAAAATATGTTACAGCTCTGTGTATTAGGAAAATGAAATTATAACATTTAGGTGCTTAAGGTCCACTTAAGTCACTCAAATACAAGTTTCTTAAAAAGGATTTCCCTTATTAATCTTTCTTTATTCCTTACCATTCTTCATTCTTTTATTTGTTCTAAGTTTCATGAAGCAGAGACTTAGTTTTGTTTACTATTATATCCGCAGCACACAGAACAGCATTTGGAACACATCAGCATATTAATTGCTAAAATAATGTGTTTAATATCACTTAATGGGTTTCCTTAGTTTGGTTATACAGACTCTCTGTCCCTCTCCCTTTCTCTCTTAAATATTATTTTTAAAACTTTAGATAAAAAACCAAACAAAATGACACACATTTACTTGATTTCTGAAGCAGAAATATGTAGGCCTCCTTTCTAAAATTCAAACTATATCAATTTACAAAGTATTAGATTCATTACCAGTTGAGAAACATGCTAACAAATCCCTAATGCTGATCCATCAACACAAGTTGCTAGTCATTTTTCTCTAAGTTCAGAAAATAATTTTATGACATTGCACTATTTTTTAATTTATGGAGGATGGGCAAAGGAGAGAGAGGGTTGGTTACAGGTGTCTGGAATTTTATTTATACTTATATCAATTCAAACATAAGAATCACAGAACCTGAGAGCCTTCAAAAACAAAGTAATAAATTTGGTTAACTGCTTGTGGCTCAGCTGGTAAAGAACCACCTGCAATGTGGGGGACTTGGGTTCAATCCCTGGGTTGGGAAGATCCCCTGGAGAAGCGAAAGGCTACCCACTCCAGTATTCTGGCCTGGAGAATTCCATGGACTAAGTTCATGGGGTCAAAAAGAGTCAGACACGACTTATTGACTTTCACTATAACTGCTTCATTCAGCCTTGATTGTACTTAAAATATAAAATACCATGATCATCTGTGATTCTATCACTTATGGCCATCAATAATTAACTATAATATATAAATGCATGATAAAATTTAATGAGTTAAATATATTAAGTAAATAAGCAAATTGATATAAAAATTTCAACATCTCCAGAGATGGACATTCTCAAAGTTAATTCCAAATTGTCCTGATGTTTCATCACAACTGCCTTCAAGAAAGCACATTTTATATTTAGTTTCTTCTCTTTGGAAACATGAGCTATTTATTTAGATTTATTCCTTTTGTAAAAAAATTAATAAAACGAAACCTCAATGAAGCAGAGTCAGACAGCAAAAGGGAGAGCTCTCACAACCCTGCACGGACAGCAGAGACCAACAGGAAGATGAAAGATTCCCATTTTGGAGAATGGATGCATGTCTGTGTATGACCGAGTCTCTTTGCTATCCACCTGAAACTATCACAACATTGTTAACCAGCTAAACCCACAATAAAATAAAGTTTCGCTTTTTTTTTTTTTTTTAAAGACTTTCTTTCTTGGCAACAACTCAGCCAATGAAAAGCCATGGACTTTCTGTGAAACTAGAGGAGACTCCCTATGGCTCCAGGGCTGGTGAATAAGCAAGGGTGGTACCCACAGTTGAGCCCATTGTCATTCACTGCATTTCTCTCCAACCCTGGAGTCTGAATTAGTATCTTTTCCCTGGATTCCCGCTCACATCCTATAGTGTCTGAAGCCTTGCAGGCTTTCTCCGGGATCTATTGAAAGCTTTTGTCTTTCTGGTTAATGTTTTGTTCTGTGTGTGACTACTCCTTTGACACTTTGGTCTGATCTTGAGATCAGACTATTTCAGCTGAAGCTGGCTGAAAATGGCCTTTGGATCAATTCTTTCAGGATGGGGCTGCTTCAGATGAAACTTCTGGTTTTTCAAATTTTGGCCTATTCCTTTGGGAGCTGTCCTCTGAAGACTGGCTAAAAAACCAAAGCCTTCAGTCTAGCCTCCTTCAGGACCAAGCTATCTTCTAAGGACTGACTTGTAAGCTTTTTGAATTAAACCATTTGTGTTTCAAAATGTTTAAATTGTTTGAAAATTTTCTTTGCTCTAGAGGAAAATTCTCTAGGAACTGGTATCCCAGTCACTTAAGTATTAATATTTTGAGAGTGCCTTATCTACAGGGACTCTGGTTGATTTTATGTTTAAAAACAAGGGTCCTTCCTCATGTACATTTCTAAATAAATAGACCTGACCAAAGGCAATTTAAATAGAATCTCAATGGCAAGGATGGGGAACTTTTGAAATCCCCAAACTTCATTTCCTTAAAATTGAACTAGTTAAAAAATTTCTAAAAATGATTGGAATACTTATTTTGATTGGTATTTTGAGGCTTTCCAATGTTATAAGAAGCCTAAAATTGCCTCTCTGCAAAATATGATTTTAAGATTAACTAAGACCAGTAAATGATTATGAAAGAGGCATAAGAGGCAAATGAAATGATGCTCAACATCACTAATTATTAGAGAATATTAGACAAATGCAAATCAAAACTAAAATGAGATCTCACCTCACACTGGTGAAAATGGTCACCATAAAAAAATCTACAAACAGTAAATACTGGAGAGGGTGTAGAGAAAATGGAACCCTCTAGCACTGTCAGTGGGAATAGAAACTGATACAGTCACTATGCAAAACAGTATAGAGCTTCCTTAGAAAACTAAAAATAGATTTACTACATGATCCAGCAATCCTTCTACTGGGCAAGTAACCTGAAAAAGATAAACAAACAAACAAAAACAAACACATGGACCTAATGTTCATTGCAGCACTATTTATAATAGCCAGGTCATGGAAGCAACCTAAATGTCCATCACAGATGGATGGATAAAGAAGATGTGCTACTTACAATGGAACATTACTCAGCCATAAAAAAGGAATGAAACTGGGTCATTTGTAGAGATGTGGATGGGCCTACAGGCTTGTCATACAGAGTGAAGTAAGTCAGGAAGAGAAAAACAAATATCATATGTTAATACACACATGTGGAATCTATAAAAATGGTACAAATGAACCTGTTTGCAAGGCAGAAATAGAGACACAGATGTACAGAACAAATGGATGAACACTAAGGGAGGAAAGGGAAGCTGGTATGAATTGGGAGATTGGTATTGTCATACATATATTGACATATGTACACTGTGTATAAAACAGATAACTAATGAGAACCTGCTGTATAGCACAGGGAACTCTACTTAATGCTCTGTGGTGACCTAGATGGAAAGGAAATCCATAAAAGAGAGAATATATGTATACACAGAGATGATTCATTTTGCTATGTAGCAGAAACTGACACAATATTGTAAAACAAAGTATACACAATACAAAAATAAATAAAATAATCCCAACTCAATTTAATCCAATTTTAGGGGATAAACTGGAAGACACAGTTTTTAGGACCTAAAGGAGAGTTGGATGAAATCATTAATCCTTGGACATCAGAATGACCAGATTTAGTTTTCCTTTTTGCAAATGAAAAGGAAGAGAACACCTTTGGATTACTCACCCAAAAACACGGACACCGTCATTAACTTATAAAGTATTAAAGCTAGCAACCAGACCCTGTGACCCTAGGATACCGCCTTGCCTTAGTGCCATATAGACTACTGTCCATTCAGTTAAGGCTACCAAAAAATGTTTGTGTGATCCATTTAAACATTTTTGTATCTGATACAGTAGAAGTTCTCCTGAATCCTCTCCTGAATACATTCATCTTACCTTCTATGAGGCCCTTTTGTTAACTGCCCTTCACATAACTCTTTTCTGTTGTAATAACCTTAACCTGGCAACTCTTTTCCCCCTCCACCACCCACAAGGTTCCTCATGACTGCTTAATACTGGTGCACCACCTCCTGTCTCCTCATAATGATCTACAGTGAATTCCACTGGATAATGTTAACTTTTCAAGGTTCACCAATGGTTTTCATTTTAAAGGTGACGATGGCAAATAGTGTGCTGAGTATGCTATCATAATTTGTTTTGATGTTGCTGAGGCAGCATCTTTAATTTGTGGCTACTTCAGCTCAACAGGATGAACTACATGCTCTTAACATGAGCTTGAACTTAAGCCAAGGACAAAACTGCCAATATTTATGCTGACAGTAGAAACGCTTTTGAAGTAGTATACTCACAACTTTGGAAGGTTGTGAACGCAACATGGCCTCCTTACTTCCAGTGGAAATAAAATTTAAAATGGACCTGATGGTCAGGAATTATTGTGTGTAAACATCTTACCTGCTGCTTTAGCTATTAAGAGTCTGATATATTCTAAACTTAAATTTCTTGAAGCTAAGCAGAATGATCCTGTTGATACTTCTGCAAGGAATGTTATCCTTAAAGTGACCAACAGCAGCGAAGCATCTGTCATGGTTCAAAAGGTATTTCCAAATTATCCAAGTTAAAATTTGGTAAAATTGGTTAGAGAGTCCAGGCAACTGGCCTCAGAAAAGCATAAAATAAGATTGGAAATGCACCAACTATTGGTTTGATAAAAAGAGAAAGCTCTAGTTTGGACCAATGAGAACCCAGTCCTACCTAAGACTCTAATAAACTCCTCACCACTGTACATGCATTAAACCATTGGTCTACTGACCAAAACACTTTCATGAATGAATACGGTAGGGAAACATTAACAAGACCACAAGCAGTGCCTACCTCACTTGTGCAAACACAAGCCAGGGAAGTCTATTCCTATACTCTCAGGTATTCAAATACCTACTGCTCTCAGGTATTTTGCAAATGGTCTATATGAGGTTTGGCAACTGGACTTCATACAATTTCCTCTGTCTAATAGATATCAATGTTTCAGTCATGGTCTATATGTTTCCACACTGGACTGAAATGTTCTCCTGTAGACTGGTTACTGTTTTTTCTGTGACTAAAGCTGGGAAAGATGATTCCTTCCTAGAAGAACTCATCTTGAACTTCATGGTATTTGACTAATCTATTTTATTGGCCAGGTACTTTGACAAGTCTTTGCTGTTTGGCTGGTTTTATAACATTCACACTGGTGTGGATTGTTGCACCAATCTTCTGGTTAAGATGAGCAATCTAATTCCATCATTAAGACTCAATTGCCAAAATTTGTAGAGGCCCTCCAAATATCTTGTCCAAAAGAACTGTGTTGGTCCTTCTATATCCCAGATTCACCACTTTTCAAACTCAAATGCTCACCTTTTGAGATAGTAAAAGGATGCTCAATGCACTTGACTCCTGCTGTTTTAGAGTCACAACTGCTAAAAGGAGAGATACTCCAATATTTCAAAGGTCTATTTGTTTCTATTAAAAATCATTATTAAAAAACTAAAAATAGAACTACACTATGATCCAGAAATCCAACTACTGGGCATACACCCTGAGAAAACCATAATTTAAAAAGATACATGAACCCCAGTATTCATTGCAGCACCGTTTACAATAGCCAGTACATGGAAGCAACCTAAATGTCCATCAAAGGAGGAATGAATAAATAAGATGTGGTACATAAACACAATGGGCTATTACTCAACCATAAAAAAGAACATTATACATCATTTGTAGAGACATGCATGAACCTAGAATCTGTCACACTGTGTGAAGTCAGGAAAACAAACATCATACATTAATGCACGTGTGCACAATCTAGAAAAACTGTACAGATGAACTTAATTTGCAGGGCAGGAATAAGCATGCCTTTCATACTGTTCATGAGGTTCTCAAGGCAAGAATACTGAAGTGGTTTGCCATTCCCTTCTCCAGTCACATTTTGACGCTTTTGAACTGTGGTGTTGGAGAAGACTCTTGAGAGTCCCTTAGACTGCAAGGAGATCAAACCAGTCAGTCCTAAAGGAAATCAGTCTTGAATATTCATTGGAAGGACTGAGGCTGAAGCTGAAGCTCCAATACTTTGGCCATCTGATGCAAAGAACTGACTCACTGGAAAAGACCCTGAGGCTGGGAAATATTGAAGGCAGGAGGAGAAGGGGACAACAGAGGATGAAATGGTTGGATGGCATCACTGACTCGATGGACATGAGTTTGAGTAAACTCCGGGAGTTGGTGATGGCCAGGGAAGCTGGTGCGCTGTAGTCCATTGGGTCACAAAAGAGTTGGACACAACTGAGCAATTGAATTGAATAGAGATGCAGACACAGAGAATAGATGTGTGAATGTAGGTGGGAAGATGAAGTGGGAGACTGGGATTAAAGTTAGGATTGACTCCTGACTTCCTCTTTCATTCTATAAAAGTGTTCTCCTTCTCTTGCTACTTGGGGACTTGCATGTGGCTTGCCAGGGTCACTGACACTGAATTGCAATTCTCTGTTGATCCTAAATAAACCCATCTTTGCTGGAGAAATATCTGGTAGTCTATTTGTTTCAGGCCAACACTGGATATATCTTCAAATATTTGTAGACTGATATTAAGGTCAAACACAACATTAAACTATTTGGGCAATTTTATGAATTCAGTCAAGCTAGTTTAAGGATATATTCTAGCAAAATATTCTGAGATATTTTAATGAATCCACTGTTTGGCAGTTCAAACCCTTTCTAAATAAATATCAACTCAATTTTTCACTAAAATAAAGATCTTTGTAAATTATAAATTTCATTTTTTTAATATCTTGGTATATTAATCATCACTGAAACTAGCTTAATGTGTCATATGTCTTGAGATATAACTATTCAGAAACTGAACTGTAATACCAAAACTGGAAAATAGTTTTCTACTGAAATGAGTATTAAATGAGTATTAACTTTTTACATTTTTTAAAATGTTTGGATAGCTGACTCATAGTGTGTTTCTCAAAAGCGGTTGTTCCCAGGCAGTCACAAAATTGAGTTGCTCAAAATGACTTGCAAATGTCCCCAGTGAACTTCATATACACTTTAAGATTTGTCTAGGAATTGTGGATGGCATTTATTTTTTCTTTACTAACTGCATACACTGTGATGTCATAAAAATAAAACATAAAATGATTTACTTTGCTACTATTATTTGCAAAATCTGAAAATTATATTAAATATTTATATTGATTTTAAAAATTTTGAAATAGTGTGTACATGGTTTTCCTGAAACACATGGTTTTAAATATTACATTTACCAATTTTATCAAAATAAAGTGAAATCTCTCAGTCGTGCCCGACTCTTTGCGACCCCATGGACTGTAGCCCACCAGGCTCCTCCATCCTTGGAATTTTCAGGGTAAGAGTACTGGAGTGGATTGCCATTTCTTTCTCCAGGGGATCTTCCTGACCCCAGGATGGAACGTGAGTCTCCTGCATTGCAGGTAGACGCTTTACCATCACAAGGTAATAAATGCAACATTAAAACATGAACTCTGATATAAAATACTCAAAATTATTTAAAGAACATGCTCATTGTATATCTTTAAAAATTCAAGTATACCTACACATATACAAACACATACAAATATGGACAGAACTACCTGTAAAATTATCAAGACCTCTGGAATGCACAAATGTTAAATTTGACATTTTAGCAATTTGTAAGGAATCCAAAATATCCATAATATGTAGTTCTTTGTGGTTTGCTGGGAGAGACATTTCAAAAGCATAAAAGGGTATACAAAACCAGTTACCAATACTTAGCTATCAAATGGAATCTTCTGACAACCTAGGCTAGTGTATCAATAAGACTTGGGTTACTTTATTTTGCTCTTACTTGAAATAATTTAGAAAGGGGAAAAAAATCATACTTAGTAAATATATTAATGTCACCATAGCCCTAATGTAACATAACTCATTAAATGTAGCAAAATATGCATTAACTATGATTTTATTGTATATAGACAAAGTCATTACATACCTAAATAACAACTTCTTTATAAACAGAAGTGTGTTCTGGAGGATATTTGTAAACTTGGAGATTTTCTAAAACCTGAGGACATACCTTTTCTAAGTGCCAATAGCGTACTTTGTAAGGACTACATATAAGGATGACAATACTGTTACTAAATATTATGATTTTTATTACATCCGTTTAAAATATGTTCAACAACCTAAAGTATGGCTTACAGTAGTGTTGGAATCTTCAACATAATTTTTCATACAGTATTATTATTTCTAAATGAGTATATATCATCCATGGCTGATAACTGAGCATTCTAATGATAAATAACATCATAAAGTGCTAAAGAATCCTCAATAAATCATTTTAAAGTGTCAATAATCACACAGGCAATAGGCTATTTTTATGCTGAAATAGCAAAGCATATATTTTTTTCAAAGCAAACGTAAGAGCTTTCCACACAGATAAGAAAACAATTTATCACAGATCATATTTGCTCTGTTTTTGGCAAGATAAAGCAAAACAAAACAAAAAGATATTTAATGAAGGCAAAAGTCCTGTTTGGTTGTATATTCTATATGCCATTGCAAGTAAGATATTTTGCTCTGCCAGAGAAGGACATAGTTCATATCTCTCATCATATGCATGCACAGTTAATTCCTGTGGTGGCATAGGTATTCAGAACCATATAGCTCTAGGTTTCAAATAACCTGAGTTAACTGAAGTTTCAAGATATTCTAAACTTCAGAGATTGCTAGTATATTAGATTATAAAACAAATGTAAACTCACCCTTCTAATCTTACATCCGGCAGACTTCTGTTAAGGGCAATCAAATCACTGGCCATAAGGTTAAACTGATTGATTTTAAACAATTCTTTCATTTTCTCCTGGTCATCTTTAGGAATCAGCACAGCCTTTCCCATTTCTCCTGGCCCTTCTTGGTTTCTTGAAATAACAGCTGTAAGACACACACAGGTACACATATACATACAAACATACAGATAATGAACCGAATATATAAACCCATGTTGGATCAGATTCTAAAGTGTATTATTTATAAACTGGCTTAATAATACAATCGTCAAGTCTCTATTGCTACTTACAAGCCATACACTAAAGAAACAACTTATTTTAATTCACTAACTCAATACTGCATATTGTCCTTCAAATCTATCACATATTATATGATCTGACTAATCATTAAGACTTAATAAATAAACAACACAAATACCAAACTTCATGTATCTCTTTCATGTTTTGTTAATACATTTATTAGAGGGGATGAAGTTGAGCTCTGGGCACACTATGTTGTGTGAAATAATGAAAGAGAAATTTTGAAAATATACCAAGATTAGTTTATTCTCACATCCACTTAAAAATTTTAATATTTCAAATATCTATTGCCATTATATCTTTATGAAAGCAAGTAAGATTGAGAATGCTTTATCCCCATCAGAGTTTTATTCCTTTGTCAAATCATTTTCAAATAAGTAGAAAGAACTTTCATAGCAGTGACATATAATTTTAAATGTCAAGTTGGATTTGGAGGCTATGTGTTTCATAACTGGAATTTCACAGCAGTATTCTGGGTTTGACTTTTTTTTATTAAGAGCACTAAGGATTCTGCATACAGGCTAATGTTCTTGCATTTCCTCCAAGTTATCACCACAGTAATGTCCCTTCTAGCTATAAAATACATGACTCAGTGTGTGTATGTAGGCATGGGCATACATATGTCTGTATGTATGTTAACAGAAGACAAAGGTCTGGTTAACCTAATCTACCCTTGATTTACTTTTCACAATATTAAACCAGGTACTGTGAGGAAATGGAGCTGTGGTTCTGACTCTTCCATCATTTTGCTATGTTATAGCAAATATATTGCATATACATAATATATAACATTTTCTATATTATTTTATATTAATGTAATTGAATTTTATATAAAGTTAAAATATTTTATATATTTAAATTTTTTAATTTTATATAATAATTTAAATCTGCATTTTTTCTATAAAATATTATTATACTTTGCTATATTACAGTATAATCTTACTGAGTTTAATTTCCATATACTTTAAAAGGCAAAGATTTGGTCCCAGATTACTTTAAAATATATTTTAAATAGAAATACCATGTGATCCAACAGTTCCACTCCTGGGTATTTATTCTGAAAAAACTAAAATACCAATTTGAAATGATTCATGCACCCCTATGTTCTAGCAGTCCTATTTATATGAGCCAAAGGACAGAAGCAACCCAAGTACCCATCGCTACACGACTGGATTAAGAAGATGTGCATACATATATATATGTATGCATGTATATATAATGGAATATATCTAAACCATAAAAAGAATGAAATATTACCATTTGCCAAAATACAGATAGGCCTAGAGAATACTACGCTTAGTGAAATAAGACAGAAAAAGATGAATACCTTATGATATTAATCACATCTGGGATCTAAAAAATAATACATGTGTGTGTACATACAAAACAAACATACTCATAGACATAGAAAACAAATTTAGGGTTACTAAAAAGGTAACAGAGGAGGAGAGGGACAAATTAGGATTATGGGATTAACAAACTACTATGCATAAAATAGGTAAGCAACAATGACTGCTGTAGAGTATAGGGCATTATACCCAATATGTTATAATAACCCAAAATGGAATATGATCTGCAAAAAAAAAAAAAAACTGAATCCCTAAGATGGACACCTAAAATTAACACAATATTGTAAATCAACTATATTCTAATAAAAAAATTAAAGAATACAAAGTACATGAAAATAACCCATAAATTATAGCATTTTATAAACTGTTATAAAAAAATGAAATATAGTCAAAACTAGGGTGGAACACAACAAGGAGAATTTCTTCTGATTTGACCATAGTTATAAAACATCAAGACTGACATTACTGGTGCTAATACACAATAAGTTTTCAAGCCAATTACTTTCTGTGAAAGGTTATTCTGACTTTGTACTGCCATGAACCAAACTATAAAAGAGATTAGGCACTCTGGGGAACTTCAGGTACGGGTATCAGGAAGGTGATCAGCCTGTAAATCCTCTTATATGTAGAAAAATGGTAAGGACTGAGAAATTTTTTAATGAAAAAGATATCTGTATGCAACCTCAAACTATTAAACAAATTACCTTAAAGCTAATGAAGACTCCCATTCACTTTAAAAAGCAAAAGTAGAAACGAAGACAGGAATTTTATGATAAAGTCTATCATGTTCAATTTGCAAATCAAAATTCTAACTGTAATGTTTCCTTGGGAGTTAGTAAGTTTACTGCCCTAAAATCAGATGGAGTTGTTGGAGTTGGCTTTGGGTGAATTTGTGTTGCTGATTAGACTATGGACTTAGATGGGCCTCCAAGTACTTTTCATTTCTCTGATTTATTGTTTAAGATTTGATTCCATAGAAATTGTTAAAAGGAATTTCTATAGTTTCCTTATGAATCTTTCTAATTCTGAAGCAAAGGATTTAATCAGGCTATATGATACCACCCATTGATAACAGATATTTTACGTATGTGTCTGTTCCTATATCTATAAGTATCTATAAGAAGATAGATTCTCAATCTAGTTTGGTAGAGATAGATAAATAGATATTTTACATATTCTGGTCTATAACCTTAATGCCAGAAAATATAGGATCAATGTTTTTTTTCTGGGAAAAAAAAATGTTTGGTTTTTGTTACATTAAAGAGTTTAAAAAATTTGAGATTTAAAAAATTACAATTTTTAGAAGTTAAGAAAGTCATTCATTCAGTCCTCTAAAAATTCCAAAAATATATTACATCGCAGAAAATAGTAGCATCAATGCAATGCTACCAAGACTATGAAGCAGATAGGATTGACTTCTACTCTATGTAGAAAATCATGGAGCTCAACTACATTGTTGTCGAGCATGAAGATCAAGTTAGAGTACATAGAAGTACTTGTTTTTTGTAATATTTTCAAAGCTGTGACCATGTCCTTGCTGAGTATTAGAAAAATTATAGTTTTGTCAGTGATAGAGCAAGTGTATAATCTTGCAGTGCTATCAATAAAAACAAAATCATCATAAACAGGATCCTTTATCCTAGAACTAGTTTGAAAGCACATATTAATATTCTCCTTAATTATTCTAAGCTTCTTAGTGAAAAGTAGTTGACAACTTAATGTGTATCAGGTTAAGTGTCTCCTCCCCAAAGTTAAATATATTTTTCTATAATAGCCTCTAATGAATGCATATTTGACATTTTACAAAATGTTATTTTTCTTTTTATGCATGAGCAGACCTATTGGTGTTTTTCACCTTGCTCAAGAAAAAAATGCTAACTGATTATACTGTGGAAGAAGTCTTTTTCTTTTCCTGCTCTTACCTGGCAGAATACATCTTTCTAGAAGAAACAGTTTTTCTTTTTCTTCTTCAAATAATATAAAAAAAATAAAAAAGGACTGTGCAATTTAGTATTGAGGTATCTCCAGTACCTTTAAATAACCACCTCAATTTTTTTCTCACCTGTTTATTTCTCTTCTCTACATAAAGAAAAAAATATCCACCCACACACTCACCAAATACCATGCTCCTCCACAATCAAAGTGAAAAACAAAAAGAACTGTCGCTGAAGTATTGGTGTTACTTTTCAAGTCTTAGTAGGCAAATATAATAGAGAAGGCAACTAAATCTACATTATATCTTGACTTCACTTAAATATGATTGGAAACATCCCAATTCCAAACCTAGTTTGGACTGTATAAACAGATTAATATACTATGCTGTCATGTCCTAGCTATTGTAAATAGTGCTGGTAAGACAACTGGGGTACATGTGTCTTTTTCAATTATTATTTTCAGCGTATATGCCCAGTAGTGGAATTGGTGGTTTTTGGTAGTTTTTGCCCTAGTTTTTTAAGTAACCTCCATACTGTTCTCCATAGTAGCTGTTATCAATTTACATTTCCACCAACAGTGCAAGAAGGATGGGGTGGAGAGGGGAGGTTCAGGAAGGAAGGGGCATATATGTACTTGTGGCTGATTCATCTTATATAGCAGAAGCCAATACAATATTGTAAAGCAATTATCCTCCAATTAAATTTTTTTAAAGTACTATGCTAGAAGTTATATCCTTTCTAATTATAGGATTAAATCACTTAAACTGATAACTTGACCCAAAATGACATTACAAAACTGGTTAAAATATAAAAGCAGAATCATTATATATGCATGTATATATAAAACATATTTTTCATTTTAACATAGTGCATACTGTATAGATGAAATTTGATTTATTTTATCATAGAATTTGCATAGATAAAAATGATAAACCCCAAAATATAAATCAACCAACTGATCAGTCTACCAAAAGGAACCTATTAACTGCAATATTTGCTTATGTACATTGCATTATGAACACTTTTTCAGTTGCAGAAATGTCCAATTAACAACAAGCACTGTCTATTTCAAAAAATAAAAAGAGATATTGTGTATTTAGGGGAAAAAAAAACTTGAGTAAAAAATTTAGGTCATTTTTAAACTTATTATGTTAAAGAACACAGTAATATATGATGCATACTGGTAAAAGCATGACACTGGACCAAAATCTAAATGTCATTCTGAATAGCATATTTTCCAAAAAATTTTTTCAAATTGTATTTCCATCCACAGATCTACTCAGTTGTTAATTTCTGTATACACTCCAGCTCTTCTCTAGTTTTTATCAGTTTGAAATAGTCAACTGAAATAAATGTAATATCTTGACTTTTAATTTCTCTCATCTTTGAATATTCATACTTCATTGCTAATAAATCATTTCCCTAAGACAATACTTTCATCTTGACCATCATAAATGTGTTTGTAGTGGAGTCAGAAAATGAGGAAATCACACTAACACTTGGGACACCGTCTCACAATCCAAACCATTTTGCCTTCCATTCAGTGTTATCTGGCCCATGTTCTTTTGTCATTCCACAGATACTGAGTTTATCAAGAATAATTCTTGTTAAAATAAAGGAACTCAGTATATCTTTGCTTTGGCCCATTTCTATTGTGTATTTGTTGCTCAGTCATGTCCGACTCTTTGTGACCCCATGGATTGTAGCCTGCCAGGTTCCAATGTCCATGGGGTTCTCCAGGCAAGATTCCTGGAATGGTTTTCAATTTCCTCCTCCAGGGGACCTTCCTGACCCAGGGATCAAACCCAATTCTTCTGCATTGCAGGAGGATTCTTTACAGTCTGAGCTACCAGGAAAGCCATAATAGACTTCAAATATCAATATAATATTATCAATATTATAATACAGAGCTTAATATATATATACATATAAATTTTATTTAATGTGGAAATACATAGTAATTCATTTATTACACCTTTGGAAAAACCCATGCATTTCTAAAAATCTGATACATCTGTCAATATTACTTTTTTTGAAAATTTTTACCATGGCCATATGTGGTTTTCTGGTTTTGCCAATTAAATTTCAGTAACTAGATTTTTATGCAGTAAGAATGTTGCAAATAGCAAGCTTCAATGGGGTCAAGTCCAGCAGATATTAGCTACTGTTTCCCAACAGGATACTGCCTCTTGTTAGATATTAATAAGGTAGCATTTTCAACCAGCTAAGTGAGAGATCAGGCTTCCCTGGTGGCTCAGTGGTAAAAGAATCTGCCTGCTAATGTAGGAGACACAGATTCCATACTTGGGTTGGGAAGACTTCCTGGAGAAGGAAATGGCAACTCACTCCAGTATTCTTGCCTGGAGAATACCACGGACAGAGGACTCTGGTGTATAAAATTATCCATGCAGTACTGAAAAATGTAAAATCTCTACTTCATATCTACTTTTGTATTAAAAATTATTCCTCACTACCATTTAATATTTAGGTTGAGAATATTATATTTATGCATTATAAATAAATTTAGATACATTAACACAAGCTCAGAAATTTCTACTGATAGTGGCACACAATTAAAATGTGCAAACAATATGGCCTGAAGAGTTTTTAATTAGATCACAAATTAGATCCTAAGCAGACTGTTAAGGAAACCATTTAAATAAAGCAGAGTATGCAACTAATCTATTTCAAATCCCAATTGTAACCTTTAATAAAAAGAGTAGTTTGTATAACTATTACAAATGGTTCTAGATAGTAACTCAATACAAAGCATGACTGCTTAAATATATGCAGCTGTCAGTCTTATAATCATGCATCTGTCTTTCTTATCCATAATTCTTCCACTATAAATATTTGAGTGTTGAATGTTGACATTCAAACAACTAAGATCATGGCATCCGGTCCCATCACTTCATGGCAAACAGATGTGAAAAAAGTGGAAGCACTGACAGATTTTATTTTCTTGGGCTCCAAAATCACTGAGGACAATGATTGTAGCCACGAAATTAAAAGGTACTTGATCCTGGGAAGAAAATCTATAACAAACCTAGACAGGTGTATTAAAAAGCAGATACCACTTTGCTGACAAAGATCTGTATAAACAAAGCTATGTTTCTTACAGTAGTCATGTACAGATGTGAGAACTGGACCATAAGAAGGCTGAGTGCCAAAGAATTGATGCTTTTGAATTGTGGTGCTGAAGAAGACTCTTGAGAGTTCCTTGGACAGCAAGGAGATCAAACCAGTCAATACTAATGGAAATCAGTCCTGAATATTCATTGGAAGGATTGATGCTGAAGTCTCAATACTTTGGCCACTTGATGTGAAGAACTGACTCATTAGATAAGACCCTGATGCTGGGAAAGATTGAAGACAGGAGGAGAAGGGAGTGAGAAGATAAGATGATCAGATAGCATTGTCAATTCAGTGGACATGATTTGAGCAAGCTTAGGGAGATAGTTAAGGAAGAAAGCCTGGGGTGCTGCAGTACATGAGGTTGAAAAGAATCAGACATGCTGACAGCTGAACAACAAATAAAATATTTAAATAACTTTAGTGTTGTATAAATGGAATTTATATGCCAATGCATATATGTACTATGCTTCCCTGGTAGCTCAGATGGTAAAGTATCTGCCTACAATGTGGGAGACCCAGGTTCGATCACTGGGTCAGGAAGATCGCCTGGAGAAGGAAATGGCAACCCACTCCAGTGCTCTTGCCTGGAAAATCCCATGGACTGAAGATCCTGGTAGGCCACAGTCCATGGGGTCGCGAAGAGTCAGACACGACTGAACGACATCTCATTGTCATATGTACTATAGTAGATACCCATATCATTCATTCGTGTAATATTCTATAAAAGACAATGAACATGGCTTATAAATTATGACTCTGAATTATTTTATAAGAATACATTCTAAGGAAATAAAGATATGCCCGAAGTTTTACTGGCATAGATGATTAAAGTAATATCTTGTGTCTTTACATGCTGGAGAAAATGTATAAATTCTCTCTCTCCATATAGATAGACTGTGTTAAATACTATATGTACTACATATAGACTATGCTAAATACTATATATATTTTAAATACAAAAATACACTGCTATATTCACATTCAGAAAACAAAAAGTAATTAAAACTATGCTATAGAAAACTTAATAATGTAAAAGATATTCATATTATACTTAAGTGAAGAAAGCGGTCATAAAACAATGCTACAAAATAAGCCAATTTCTACATAAAAAAGCTATGTGACATATAAACATATATCAAGGGAGACTAACAATGGTTCATTAAAAGATCTTTTACCTTTTTTCTTTAGTATCATCTTTATTTTTTAAATCAGTTCAACTGTACCCAATAAGGTGATTTCAACCACGTATTAACCCAAACTCTGGTTTCCTGATGATTGATGTAACATGGCTTTTACAGTGACAGATACTGAAGTTGTTAGTAGATATTAGGGGCATGAAAAAGAAGGGATCAGTGTTGAGTGGAGTTTCTGAAGGGAGGAAAGCTACTTAATATACATAAAATGACAAGCAGGTAGAAGAGTATCCAAGAATGATGGTTGTTTTAGCAGGAAAGTTCCTCATAGGAGCTTCACTACCATTTACAGTTAAGGAATTAAGGGAAACACTCAACAGCCGAGCAGGGACAAAAAATAAAATTAACAGGCTTCCCAAGCGTCTCAGTGGTCAAGAATCTACCTGACAATTCAGGAGGCATTGGGTTGGATCCCTGGGCCAGGAAGACCCCTGCAGAAGGAAATAGCAACCCACTCCAGTACTTTTGCCTGGAAAATTCCATGGACAGAGGATACTGGCAGGCTACAGTTGCCAGTTAAACGGGGTTGCAAACAGTCAGACACAACAAAGCATACACACATGCATTATAGGGATAAATAGCAAAATTCTTGGTTCCTTTTTAGGAAGAAGCAAATTTTTATATTAGTATCAATATTTTCCTCTTTCTTTTCACAGTCATCCTTAAAAAACACTCTACATGTCTATTCTTATGTACAGCTAAGAGGTTGTCAGGCATATATTAGTCATAAATGTTTCCTGGAAGCAATGGATCCAACTTTTAAAATGTTCACTAAAGTGATAAAATAATGCTGAAACATGAAACTATTTCCTCCTGCATTAAAAATGAGCTTCCTCATTCATAGTATTTAAATTGTCCTCAGTTTGCAATGGCTCTAGTAATAGCCTAACTTTCAGCTTTAAACAGGAAATTTCCCCATCCTCTCAACTCTCTCTACACAGCCAAAAAAATAAATAAATAAAACTCTTTGGAAACAAAAGCACCAATTTTGGCTTTAAACCACCCTTTGTAAGATGAAACTGCAGTGGAACAATGGCCATTTTAAAGAAGCCCTCTGGGTTACCCAACATTACAAATGATTCCTAAGATACACAATAATAAACTCTTAGCATTTGATATATCATCACACATGTGATTAATCAAATGCACAAAAATATACCCACTTTGGCCAAAAATATGAAAGAGCATTGCATTCATTGACTGTACATCTAATTGAGGTAGTAGAGACATATCTTTAAAATAATTTCTGATTGTAACATTTTAATTATTATGAAGCTGTATAAGATGTCCAATAATGCTCAAAATTTGTTAGCTACTATTAGTCACAGAAAATGTGAGGCAAATATTACTTGGTAGGTTCTTGTGATTCCATATGTTAGAAGCAAAAAAAAAATCCTTCTTAGAGGTCTGCAATTAAAAATTATAAAATACTGTGAGCAGAAAAATGGATTATCTCAAATACCCTAAAGTATTTTAAGTCATAAAATTAAATCAACTGCTGGATTGTGAGGCTTTTTTGATTGCAATTTTGTTGAGTGTCTTTATTTGGCCCACAAGGCCTCCCTCTGTGCTTCCCAGGTGGTGGTGGTAGTAAAGAATCCACTTGCCATTTCAGGAGATGCAAGAGACACAGGTTTGATCTTTTGGTTGGGAACATCTCCTGGACTAGGAAATGGCAACCCACCCCAGTGCTATTGCCTAGAATTTTCCTGGAAAAGCCAATGCCTTGAAATTCTTGCAAGGAAAGTTCCATGTCAGAGGACCCGGGTGGGCTAAAGTCCATGGGGCTCAAAGAATCAGACACAACTGAGCACATATTTACATACAGGCCTTCCTCTGCACCAACTCCAGCCTGATGTGTCAAGGGTGGCTGATCTCTCACATCATCCAAGTTCTCTTGCCCTTTGATTTCTGGTAGGGGAGGCACTGAAGGATATTATGGAATAGGAAATGGATAGGCATTAGGGAATAGGAGATGGAGGGATATTAGGGATTAGGAGATGGATGAGTTGGGGGTATTTATTTCCCTGGTTTCCTGTCTGTGGGATTGCTGATAGTTGGCTTTCTCATTCTCAATAATTTACTTCATGGGGAGTGCCTATGACCAGTTAATAAAGGAAAAAATGGCACAAGCCTAGATTAACTAAGAATCTACTGGTACTTGCTAAAAGCTGTTACCTCACATCTACTCAGAGGCAGTTCTGCGGGAGACCTGGGTTTGATCCCTGGGTTGGGAAGAATAGAAAGGCTACCCACTCCAGTATTCTGGACTGGAGAATTCCATGGACTCTATAGCCCAGGGGGTCGCAGAGAGTCGGACATGACAGAGCGACTTTCACTTAAAGGAAAACCCCCATCAGGCAGAAAGTCAGAGAGGAAATTTGGCTGAATACTGTGTGACAGAGAGATGGTTTGAGTTAGGAATCTACGTTCATCTATGAATTGCAGCTAACAGGTTGGACAATTTGTAGGGAACTAAAAACACCAAGATTGGAAAATCAATGGCAAAGAGGTCTGATGGAGGAGTATGAGTGGTTCCCTTGAAATGTGAAAATGAGATGAAGATTCAGGTCCCATGGAATCCTCCAGAGAAGGCTTCCATGGCAGAGGAGCCCTTCAATAATCACATGGACAAAATTATCCTTCCTATAGCTGTCATTTCCCCCCCCCCCCCCCCCCCCCCAGTTAATCCAGTGCTTGCTCAACGGGAGAGGTACTAACAGGTCATGATGACACAGATGAAGACTACACACTGATTTGATAACATGAACTTCTCAACACAGTTGATATGGTATGACCACCCAACTTGCCAATAGTAGAAGCCATTTATATGGCGCCATTCTTGACCAACGTGTATGCATGTATGCTAAGTCACTTCAGTTGTCAGACTCTGTGCAACCCTATGGACTGTAGCCCGCCAGCCTCTTCTGTCCAAGGGACTCCCCAGGCAAGAATACTGGAGTGGGTTGCCATGTCCTCCTCCAGGGGATCTTCCCAACCCAGGGATCAAATCCATCTCTTAGGTCTTTAAGACCAGGAGGGTTCTTTACCACTAGCACCACCTGGGAAGACCCCACTTATATGCAGTCATTCTATGAGATCCCTTTCATCACCATGGGGAAAAAATGTCTTCTCAAAGGGAGAAACAGATATCTGGGATGTGCCTTCTCCAGTCATGATATTGTCAGTACCACCATTTGTAGACTTTCAAAATCTGTATTTTCCTTGGGTTTTGACAAAATCTTACCATAGACTGGGGAAAATAATTTATGGGGGGAAAATAAAACATGACTATGGGTCCAAAAAAAAAAAAAAGACAAAACTGACTGCTCTCAAACTCTCAATGGACTTGACAGAATGGAATAATCTGCTAAAGACTATGACAGAAACTTTGGAGAGACAAAATCTTGTGGATTGGGGATGGCATCCCACAGGATGTCATGTACCTTAAGCACTATTCAATGCATGATGTCATATCTCCTAAAACAGAATGCACAGGTCCAGGAACCAAAGGAGGATGTAAAAATGGCCTCTTTAAGCAAAGTCGCTGAAGCAATATTTCTATCACTACAATCCAGCTTTTATGGGGAGAAGGATACTAGTTTCTATGGGGGAAAAATGCTTCCACTAGAGAACATAATCAGGGCTCTGTAAAATTTGAAATAGAGTCTGCCCTCTGGCCATTATGAGCTCTTTAAGCTGTTGAACCTTCTCTGCAGAGAAAGGGAACACAGTCATGATTGAAGTGACTGATGTTATTCACCAATAGAAAATGAGATTGCTCTCACATAAGGTGGGGGCAAGGAGAAGAATTTTTGAACTTAGAGGTTACTCTGGAGCATCTCATTTATATGATAGGCTGGGTAATAGAATAATGGGGCAATACAATAAAGATAGAGGCTTCCCATGTGGAGCAAATGGTAAAGAATCTGCCTGCTAATACAGGAGACACAGAGACATGGGTTTGGCTCCTGGGTTGGGAAGATATCCTAGAATAGGAAATGACAATGCCCTCCACTATTATTGCCTGGAAAATTTCATGGACAGAGGTTCTGATGGGCTACAGTCCATGGAGCTGCAAAGAGTCAGGACACGACTGAGCAACTGAGCACACAATAAAGGCAGATCAACAAGGCTTATAACACAGGATCATACCATCAGGTATAGAACACTGTACAGACTAGTTATTGACACAGCTTAGGATACACATACAATAACTGTAGCTAAAAGGATATATAATTATCATCTAAGACCTCATGAGCAGCTAAGTATCATAAGACTATATCAGCTGTATTTTATGTTAATTCATTTCCATACTTTATTTTTTCTAGATTACCTTTTACAAGGAGCACTGAGGTTTACTAACATCTTAGATTTTGTTTGGGAAAATGATAAAACATCAATTCATAAGAATATGGTAGTTGATGGTATTTACATATCCCTTATACTTGGGACATATATTTTTCATCTAAAAAAGTGCATATGCTGGGGAAAAAAATGAAAAGAAGAAATGGAATGCAGTAATTTTTCTATTTGTTCTTCCAGATCCACACTCCACTCTTAACCTTTCTCCAACTCTGCCCGAGGAGGCTGACTTGAATGGACTAGGTCTGTGGACTTCTCTGACTTCAGATTGAATTTGGCCAATGAAAGTAAGCAATAAGAAGATGAACAGTAAGACGAAAATAAAATTAAGTCATTTACTCCTTTGCTTCTTCCTTGTGTCACAGATGCAAATGACTCTGTACTCAAACTAAAGATGTATTCTTTTATCAGTTCATATAATGGCTTCCTCCCCTCCACTTAAAGTCTAAAGTGGTAGTGACTTAACCCCTGATAAGAGGGGCCATATACAACCATCTTTTGTTGTGTTCTCTAAACTCTGTTGATTCTTTTGAAAACAACTCTTGTATTATACTCTCCTTGGTGGCTTGCTTGAAAGTGCCATCTGTTTCCTGACGATTAAAGTTTAAAAAGGTATGTGGGAGATGTAGTGAATTCCCCACTTACGTGACAAAGTTTATGGTTCAACCACTTTAGCATTCAACCTATCAATTTCTCTGGACTGAATTTCACTTTAACTCTATAATATACTTTCTTAACAGTCCTCAACATTTTTTCAATCATGTTCTCCAATCAATTAAAAAATGCATAAATACGTATTTGTAATAAATTATATTTTTTGTTGATGAGTGACACAAATATTATAGTAAACCAAACATAAAACATTAGCGGTAATGCAAAAAATAAAGAAAAATTCTAATATTTCCTTTTCTCACTCCAATGAAGTAACATAGGGCATGTACAGCACATTTTGGAAATTACTATAGATGCAGTGGTGGTAACAGGCATTTATTCTGGTCTTAAGACATTTTGATGTCAAAAAAGGTTGTCTGTTTGTTGTCGTCACTGGCTGGTTATTATGCAAGTTCTACTTCATTTTGGTACTCACATCTTGATACTAGGCATGGGGTTGACCTTCTTACTGGTTATCCTTAATAGCATAATATCAAGAAAAATATAAAATTACTGGATAGGATTTCTTAGGGCAAATATATGGATTAAGTTCAAATGACAGACATGCTCTGCTGCCTTTACTGAAAACCAGTCACATTTATTGGAATAAGGTGTGTTAACATAGTGTATATGTGTGTGCATTCTGAGGTGGAATGGTAAGTGGGCTTGAGTAGGGGGAGGACAAAAACTGAGAAAGGAAGATTAGAATGGTGGGGCGCAAAGAGTCAAATCATGAAAGTAAAATTTCTTGTTTCATTTAAAGTATTAATCAAAATGTATTCCTTGAAGTAGGAAATAGTGCCAATTTCTATGACACTAAAAACATCATGGGGATAAATTGAAGGCTTGTAAGGTTTGCATGTTCAAATGATCAGATGTTACCCTGAGAGGAAGCTCACGTTTTTATCAGTAAATTCATAAAAATGAAATTTTTAATTTAGCTGTCAAGTAATGAACTCAAATTTCCTATTACCTAAACGGTTACTTGATTTTTAAAACAGATCTTTTTTCAGAAGCTCCAGCAATAATTTCAGGCCATCAAAATAAACTGATGTAAATTTGCTGCAAGAGGCACCATGATGTGATATGTAATATTTTGATAAGTACTTTTTACGGAGACAATTCCTGGTAGAAGAAAAAAAAAGTCCAATATTCTACCCAAACTAAAAGCCAACCTCACTGATCACACAGCTAATCACTACCTGCCTCGTGCCTCCACTGCTTATGTTTATGTTTTGGGCATTACAACATTTTATTGGCCATCTGTATAAACCAGCTGCTGATCTTTGCATTTATTTGCAGGTATTATAAATCTTATTGCTTAGCATTAATTTTTTAAGTTGTGAGTTTTTCATTGTCTCCGGGCATTTTCTGTTAGTTAATAATAATAAAAAACAACCAAAACACTAACAATATACTTTAATAAATGGCGACTTATTTAATAGTCAATATAATTAAATTGAATATATTATTTCATATATTTAATAATGCAATATGGTTTAATAATGCAAATATGTTATCAACATTTCCCTGATAGCTCAGTTGGTAAAGAATCCACCTGCAATGCAGGAGACCCTAGTTTGATTCCTGGGTTGGGAAGATCCTCTGGAGAAGGGACAGGATCCTTCAGTATCCTCGATAGGATCCTTCAGTATTCAGTATACTGGATCCTCCAGTATTCCTGAGCTTCCCTTGTGGCTCAGCCGGTAAAGAATCTATCTGCAATGTGGGAGACCTGGGTTCAATGGCTGGGTTGGGAAGATCCCCTGGAGGAGGGCATGGCACCCACTCCAGTATCATTGCCTGGAGAATTCCATGGACTCTACAGTCCTTGGGGTTACAAAGAGGCGGACACGACTGAGAAACTTTCACTTCACTTCACATCAAAATTTCAGAAATCTATCATACACTGCAAATATTTTAAAGTATCCACATATTCCAGGAACTCACCATTCAAAATACACAAGGACTAAATCAACACTCATTTTATAAGCATTTACTGTCTGTGCCAAAGATACATGATAATTTTAAAATTAAAGGCTGTTATAAAAATCAACACAAATGTTCAACTACCAGTAAGGTACATGTTTAAATGAACACTCTCTTTCTTAAAACTCATCAGATCTATATGAAATATTGCCAAATATACCCTGGCTTTTATTGTCTAAACTTTTACTTAAAAGAAATTTTGGTTACATCATAATGTCCAGGGCAAATTGTGGATGCTTAGTTCCCTGAACGAGCTACAGATTAAAAGAGTGACCCAATAAAAAATAACAGACAATGATCTGAGCCTGAGAAACAATAATGACACCCCCTTCTTCTTATTTCTTTATAGTTTACTCTTAATAATCCTTAACATTCTACCTGACTATATATAACATATATATGTATAGTATATATATATGCATATACACACATATATGTTTATATTTGTGCAAACATATGCATGCCCATTGGAGAAGGAAATGGCAACCCGCTCCAGTACTCTTGCCTGGAAAATCCCACAGACAGAGGAACCTGGTAGGCTGCACTTCATGGGGCCACTAAGTCAGCACAAGTGAGCGACTTCATTTTCACTTTTCACTTTCATGCATTGGAGAAGGAAATGGCAACCCACTCCAGTGTTCTTGCCTGGAGAATCCCAGGGACGGAGGAGCCTGGTGGACTGCCATCTATGGAGTAGCACAGAGTTGGACACGACTGAAGTGACTTAGCAGCAGCAGCAGCAGCATGCATACCCATAAATATATATACAGATTTGGGGGAATGGTAATTTTAAAAATATCTTTACCAATAACGCTTTTTTCTTTCATATTTAATTTCATTATCTCCTTTTCATGACTACTTATCAGAGTTTAATTTTCATTACATACACATTGCTAGTTTAATCCTCTACTATTTATAAACCTACTGAAGTTAAAATTTATTTATGGAGATTCTGCACTAGGACTTGAGTTTTGAGATAACTATGAATCTTGAGTAATCTTTCCCATGAAATTATTTTAACCTGAAGGAAAAGCAGTTTACTCTGGCATTGCTGCCTTCAACATTTATAATAGATCCAGTTTTCTGCAGGAATAAGTAATAGCAGTCATTTTAGGAAAAAACTGTAAAATTTGTTTAAGTTAATGTCATCCAATAGGCAATTCCATTGCGATTTTTGGTTAATAAGTTTTTATTCCTTCTACTGGGAAGGGGCAACTATTTTCATATGAATCATTATATTGTTTTATTTTCAGTTATTTTATATTTATTCCTCTGCATGAATGAACTGATTTGAATTATTACCGTTCTTATTTCATAGTTCAAAGAAGTAAATTACCTAGTGATTTTGAAATGAAGTGGGTTTTTTTGCTTCCTTTTTTAAAGTATAGCTAGGAGTTTTTTTAGTAAGTGGACTTTAAGATTGCTTATTGATCAAACTTTAGTTCATCTTCCATTGTAGCAGAGCAAAAATCATTTCACTATCCTTTAGATATTGCTCCTTCCAGCTGTTTCTTCATTCTGGACTCTGTTTTGTTTTGATTTTTTCCCCTATATGACTGCACTAATTCAAACAGTCTCAAATGGGAGACCAAGTGGATGAAAAAACTTGATCTGGATAGGTCATATGTATCATCTGTTTTGCCATATTGACTTGCATTCATTCCAGACACATATATTGTATAAAATTTAGACTCACTATAGCTCAAGATTGGAAATTTGAATGCACAAGAGTGTTTTCAACAGAGAATTCTTTAGAGCCAGAGTATTCTCTTTACCTCACTTATTCGAGTTTCAAAACAGAGTTTAGCTTGCAAATGTTTTGCAAGTTCACCTTTATGATCTTACTGATATTTTACAATACTATGATAACTTAAAAAGTGTCTCAAGAAAAATAGATTAATGAGAAAATAGAGCAGATAGAGTAATGCAATAAAGTTCCTTCACATATTTAATATCACATCCAACAAAGCAGAACCATGTGATAGCAGCAACTTATTATTGCCTTGCATTAACTGACAGAATGTATTCACTCATTGAAAACTACTTAGGTAGGGGTCCACAGTTTGAGATGGTAAAGACGGCACATTATCTTCCTTATAAGAAAGAATATGGCATCATTAGGTGAAAGCATTCTGATCTTATCAAAAGATGTTACCATGAATTTAAAGCAAGCTTAAGTAGAAGTGCAAGGCAGAGTTATACTTATTAAACAATTATTTAGGTAATCTCTATTCGTATTGATCATTTTAAACTATGCAGATTAGAAATAAAAAGGAAGCAGGGAATATGGAACAAAATTTTGTCAAGTTTAACTGCAAGGTACAGGATATATTTCCTATAGAGTACACTGGGAAATTCATAGATCAATACAAATTTTCTCCTTAGAGTTTTTCCTTTTCTTCCGTTTTTTCTCAAGTAAAGTGAATTGCCATTAATTTCTCTTTGTCTTGTGATATTCCCAAAGACTTATCAAGACATTTTGTTGTCTTCCTTTCTACCTACAAATTATATGGTTCACACAGCTTTCCTTTTTTAAATGTGGGATGGTATTTTATTAAACACTTTCTATTTTATGTGTCTTGCATGTTTAGTTATAATTGTTTTGATATAGTTGAATGTTTAAATCTTTTAAGTGCAAAATATAACAAAACCATCTCCTCATATTCATTTCAATTTAATTCAAAAAATATTTACTGACTTCAGTATGCCAGGCTCTATTTGAGATGCCTGGCATATGTCAATAAACAATAGAGAAAAAAAAATCTACCCTAGTGTTTCTTTAATCTTATATATTCCACAGTTTTGCTTCACCAACCAAGAGTTTTCATTTTCCTCTATTATATCTTTCTTATCAACACTGCTAGAACATTTTCATTGGAAAGTTGTGTTATTGTTCAATATAAACAAGAACAAAACAGGCCTTGAGATGGTGAAGATGGTACATTATCTTCCTTATAAGAAAGAATATGGCATCATTAGGTGAAAGCACTCTGTGTTTTCACCTAAATGCTTTCACCTAACATAAGTTGTGTTCATGTGCTAGGCACTATTCTTAGCATAATATATACATTAACTCACTTAATCTGTATAACAAGTTAATAAAATGTACACTAGTTATCACCATCCCAATTTCATGGAAGAAGAAATACAGAAAGCTTAAATAATGTCAAAGTTTGACCAGTTCATAAGTCTTGATCCAAACCAGGCAGCTTAACCTCAGACTGTGCTATTTATACATACATACACATACACACATACATAGCTTATCAGCCCCAAATCTCTCCAGAAATGTTTACATGACGTTCTTTTTAATGTGGTTACTTTAATTATTTGTTTGAAACCAGAGCAATCCAAAATTCAATCAGAATCTCTCATTTGGCTGAAATTACCTGTATGTTGGGCTTCCCTGGTGCCTCAGATGGTAAAGAATCTGCCTGCACTGTGGGAGTCCTGGGTTCAATCCCTGGGTTGAGAAGATCCCCTGGAGAAGAGCATGCAACCCACTCCAGTATTCTTTGCCTAGAGAATCCCCATGGACAGAGGAGCCTGGCGATTTATAGTCCATGGGGTCGCAAAGAGTTGGACATGACTGAGCGACTAAACACAGCACACATGCCATATATTTAAAATCAATCTAAGGGCATCAAATTCTACTGAATAATTCTGAGAGCACAGTATTTCTCCCTTTCTTAATCAGTTTAATCTCAAGGTCACTGATTTAAAATGTCCCTCTTTCATACTGAACTGATCCTTCTTCATGTTACCTCAGAAAATTCGTATCTGTTAAAAAAAATTTTCCCTACAAGTGAGAGATATATTGTATTAACAGAATAGTGTATATATTTGACTACTCCCTAATGCCATGACTTTTCTGGCTTGTGATAAAGCATAGGCAGTTAATACGTCCAAATATTTCATCCTTATAAATGATTCTAATAATTATGTAATGATTTCTGCAGGAAACATAAAGTCCCTTTACACACACAGTGGCTTAATTTGCATATTGCTAATTGGACACAGACCTATAACAAAATATAAAAGAACAAACCTTAGTGCATTGGAGTAGGCAAATCAGTTTTGTACATAATGACAAATGTACCTGAATTTTATTCTGAATCTTTTGATCCAATCCTGTGAGCATATTCCTCCTGACTAGAAACCTGGGAATGTTGGATATCTTTTTTTTTTCAATCACATCCATATACTTATCATCCTATAGATACCACTTCTATCTCTCATGGTCTTCATTTATAAAAACAGATCTTTTGCTTGTAGAACACTATCAATATACTGATATTCATTTATTTCTTTTCTGACACATTTCCTTTATTTAGAAGCAACTTTCTGCCATGTTATTTTACTTCTTTACAAGAACTTTTTTCAATATTTCCTACACTACAAGTCTGTAAGCAATCAATTTCCTCAGTTTTTGAGAAAATGTTTACTTCACTTTCATTATTGGAAGATAATTTCATTAGATACAGAAGTCTGCTTTGTTTTTTCACTTCTTTTTCCCAACACTAATGATTTCACTGCACTCTGGTCTTCTTTATGTGGTTTCTGATGGGCAGTTTGCTGTAATTCTTATTCCCTTATTACGTTTTTCCCCCTCTATTGCTGCCTTCAAAATTTTCTGTTTCTCTTTGGTATTCTGCAATTTTAATATAAGATGCCTCGGTATGTATTTTTGGTTATTTATCCTTTTTATGTTCTCTAAGCTTGTGGTATCTGTGGTTTATGGAAAAAATATTTTAACTGTTTGTCTTCCTTTTCTTTGCCTTCTCTTATTCCAGTTACACAAGTATCACACTTTTAACTTGGTCTTACAGTCTTGGCCATCATAGTTTCTCTTTTTTTTTCTTTAAGCTTATCCTAACTTTTTTTCTTTTGCATTTCAGTTTGAGTAACTTTTAGTGTCCTATTTTCAAGGTTGTTCTTTGTTTCTTTGGTTGTATTAAGTCTGCTAGGAGCACATTAAATGCACTCTTCATTTCTTTTACTGTGTTTTTAATTTATAATATCTCCTTTTAAATTTTTGTCACAGTTTTTATATGCTGACATTATTAAAGAGATATTGAATGCTATATACCTTTTTCCATTAAGGTGTATGATACAATATCCTAAATATCTCAGTCTGATTCTAATGATGACACTGGTTCAGACTGTGTTTTAACTTGCCTTTTGACATGCTTTACAAATTTTTGCTGAAAGGCAAACTTGTTGTTCAGTAGCTAAGTTGGGTCCAATTCTTTGAAATCCCAAGGACTGCAACACACCAGGCTTCCCTGTCTTTCCTTCACCATCTCCCGGAGTTTGTTCACTTTCATGTTGAAGTCAGTGACATCATCCAATATCTCATCCTGTGTCACCGCTTCTCTTCTTGCCCTTAACCTTTTCAAGCATCAGGGTCTTTTCCAATGAGTCAGCTCTTCACATCAGGTGGCCAAACTATTGGAGCTTCAGCATCAGTCCATCTAGTAAATATGAAGGATTGATTTCCTTTAGGATTGACTGGTTTGATCTGCTCACTGTCCAAAGAACCCTCAAAGATCTTCTTCAGCACTATAGTTCAAAAGCATAAATTCTTTGGCACTCAGTCTTCTTTGTGGTCCAACTCTCACATCCATACAGACTACTGGAAAAACCATAGTTTTGACTATTCAGACCTTTGTCGGCAAGTGCTATCTCTGTCTAGGTTTGACATTGATTTTCTTCCAAGGAGCAATTGCCACTTAATTTCATGGCTGTAGTCACCATCCGCAGTGATGTTTTGGAGCCCAAGAAAATAAAATTGGTCACTGCTTCCACTTTTTCCCCTTCTGTTTGCTATGAAGTGATGGGACTGGATGCCATGATTTTAGATTGTTGATTGCTGAGTTTTAAGCTCTCACCTACAGGCTCTTTAGTTTGTCTTTGTTTTCTGCCATTAGGGTGGTATCATCTGCATATCTGAGATTGTTGATATTTCTCTTAGCAATCTTGTAGAGGGTAATAAATACTGAACAAAATAGGGTTTTACTATGAGAAGTTATGACAGTTTGGTCAAGAATTGGATTGTTTGATGCTTATTCCATCTATCCTATTAAAGATTTTTAAATCAGATATATTAATATAATTTACATATGATAAAAATCATCCTTATTAAGGTTCATTTTGACAGATGTATACAGATATTCCAGAAAAAAACTTCTAATTCTGCTTCATTGACTATGCTAAAGCCTTTGACTGTGTGGATCACAACGAACTGTGAAAAATAGATAGGAATACCAGACCACCTGACCAGCTTCCTGAGAAACCTGTATGCAGATCAAGAAGCAACAGTTAGAACCGAACATGGAACAATGGACTGGCTCCTAATTGGGAAAGTAGTACATCAAGGCTGCATATTGTCATCATGCTTATTTAAGTATATGCAGAATACAAAATACAAAATGCCAGGCTGAATGAAGCACAAGCTGGAATCAAGATTGCCAGGAGATATATCAATAACCTCAGATATATAGATGAAACCACCCTTATGGCAGAAAATGAACAGGAACTAAAGAGCCTCTTGATGGTGGTGAAAGAGGAGAGTGAAAAAGCTGGCTTAAAATTCAACATACAAAAAATGAAGATCATGGCATCTGGTCCCATCATTTCATGGCAAATAGATGGGGAAACAGTGGAAACAGTGACAGACTTTATATTTTGGGGCTCCAAATCACTGCAGATGGTGATTGCAGCCATGAAATTAAAAGACTCTAGCTTCTTGGAAGAAAAGCATTGACAAACCTAGATAGCATATTCAAAAGCAGAGACATTACTTTGCCGACAAAGGTCCATATAGTCAAAGCTGTCGTTTTTCCAGTAGTCATGTATGAATGTGAGAGTTGGGCAATAAAGAAGGTTGAGTGCAAAAGAATTGATGCTTTCAACTGTGGTGTTGAAGACTCTTGAGAGTCCCTTGGACTGCAAGGAGATCAACCCAGTCAATCCTAAAGGAAATCAACCCTGAATATTCACTGGAGGACTGATGCTGAAACTGAAGCTCCAACAGTTTGACCACCTAATGTGAAGAACCAACTCACTGGAAAAGACCAAGATGCTGGAAATGTTAACGGTAGGAGGAGAAGGGGACAACAGAGGATGACATGGTTGGATGGCACAACCAACTCAATGGACATGAGTTTGAGCAAGCTCTGTGAGATGAAGGACAGGGAAGCCTGTTGTGCTGCAGTCCATGGGGTTGTAAAGAGTCAGACACGACTGAGCGAGTGAACAACCATAACAACATACAGATATAATCACCACCAAAATCAAAATATAGACTACTCTGAAGTCTGGATTTCAATTAGTTTTATAAGTGCTCATTTGCAGAAAATCTGCTTCTCACACTTCCAGCCCAACAACCACTATAATTGTTTTGTGTTCCTATATTTTTGCTATTCTAGAATTTCATATAAAATAGAATTGCACACTATTCAGTTTTCTGTTTATTTTTGTATGTTTGCCTTTTTCTTACATGATGTTTTTGATATTTATTCATGTTTCTCTGTGTATTTATTTATTAAGTAGTATTTCTAAGTACATATCAAAATTTAATTCATTCACCAGTTAATGGACATTTGATCATTTTAAATTGTTAGGTGTTAAAAATAAAGCAGATATAGACATCTGCATATGGGTATTTGTGTGGTCACAACCTCCTGGTAAAACATTAAAGAACAGGATTGGTAGAGAATATGGTAAGTACATGGTTAAATTTATAAGAAGTTCCAAAATGAGTCTTTTTCCCATCTTCATCAGCAAATAATGAAATACCTAGTTGCCCTGCATTCTAGTCAGAACTTGGTATTTTTAGTCTCTCGACTTATACCACTCTAGTACATGTATGTTTTTGAGTAAAACTTGAATCTCCCTAATGGTATTATGTTGAACATCTGTTTATGTGCTTATCTGTTTATGTGCCATTAAATGGTCTTCTCTTGTGAAGTGTCTGGTCAAAATGTTTGCCCATTTGTTTCACTTGGGTAATCTGTCATCTCATAAAATTATAGGGGTTCTTTATGCATCCTGGATAAAGTTCATTAAAAGATACTGTTTTGCAAATATTTTCTGCCAATTTGTGATATTTTCTTCCTTAACAGTATCTTTTGAAAAACAGAATTTTAAATTTTTATTAAGTCCAATTTATCAATGTCTTTTTCTTTTATTGTTTGCTTATATATGTCCTGCTATAAATTTTTTTAGCACTTTAAGTCACTGGATTTTCTCCTACAAATTTTATAGTTACATCCATTTCACATAACTCTATACTCCATTGCAGATGAATTTTTAATAGATAAGTGTTTAGTTTAAGGTTCAGTTTTCTGTTGCAGTTTTATACCTGCAATATGGATAGACAATTGTTTTAACACCGCTTGTTGGAAAGACTGTCCTATGTCCTTTGCATCAACTTACCAAGACAGTTTAAAATAAAATGACCAATAATTGTTTGTCTAAAGAAGTAGCAATAATATGGTACTGAGTGATAATAGCACACAGATAAGTGTAGTGAATAAAAGAAATGTCATAAGGCATAGAATGTGTTAAAAAATTACCTATACTATAAATGTCTTAGAATATAGCAAGTGCTTAATTAAAACCAGCTATTGTAGCTGAGTTTTAACTTCCTATTAAAATTCATATTAAAAAAAAACAAACCCTGTACTATTCATGAAGGGGAACAACATCATTTGAAAATATATGTAGATTAGTTTAAATGTATTGTAAATTCTAGGGCAATCAGTTCAGTTCAGGTGCTCAGTCATGTCCAACTCTTTGTGACCCCATGAATCGCAGCATGCCAGGCCTTCCTGTCCATCACCAACTGCTGGAGCCTACCCAAACCCATGTCCATTGAGTCGGTGATGCCATCCAACCATCTCATCCTCTGTCATCCCCTTCTCCTCCTGCCCTCAATCTTTCCCAGCATCAGGGTCTTTTCCAATGAGTCAGCTCTTCGCATTAGGTGGCCAAAGTACTGGAGTTTCAGCTTCAACATCAGTCCTTCCAATGAACACGCAGGACTGATCTCCTTTAGGATGGACTGGTTGGATTTCTTTGCAGTCCAAGGGACTCTCAAGAGTGTTCTCCAATAACACAGTTCAACAGCATCAATTATTTTAAAAATAAAAGTTATGCAGTAAGTGAGAAAATAGAATCATATAAAATCTCAATTAAATTAAGAGAAGGCAGAAAAAGTAGAGAAAAAAAGATGCAAGTCACAATTGCAATAAATAAAAGTTACAAACCTGGCAGATATTAATCCAACACTATAAATAACCATTTTCAATGCAAATGGTCTAAATATACCAACTAAATCAAATCGCTCAATTAGATTAGTAAACTGGACTCACATCTCTGTTGTCTTCAAGAAACCACTTTTAATATAAAGACTAGGTTAAAAGTTAAAGGACTATGCTACCACAAGTCAACAGAACGCTGAATCAGCTATGTTACTTTCAAAGTGGGCTTCAGAACAAGGAAAATTACTGGGGATAAAAGTGATATACATAATGATAAAGTAGCCAAATATCAGAAAAGAGATAATAAACCTCAACATATACACAACTAACAAAAGAACATCAAAATAAACTTGTCAAAATCTGATAGAAATGTATGGAGAAATAGATAAATCCACTATATGATTAAAAATATCAACACTCCTCTTTCAGTAAGTGATAGATCTGGTAGGCAGACAATTAGTAAGGATATAGATGACCTGAACAGCCCTATGAATCAATTTGACCTAATAGATATCCATAGAAAAATAGAATAGAATATTCTAAAAATAGAATGCACATTCTTCATAAACTTACATGTCAGATTGATATAGTCACTTTGGAAGACAGTTTAGTTTCCAAAGTAACTGTAAGACAGTCCTTAAAAAACTAAACATCATGTTTAAAATAAGCAATCACACTCATGGGTATCTAGCTACCAATTTAATAACTTCAGTTCACATAAAAACCCGTGTGTGAATGTTTACAGATTTCATTATAGTCACCAAAATTCACGAGCAACATTTTTGTAATTACATTACACTATTTATTTTTATAGTGGTAATTCATATTATTTTAGCATTTTACTGATTCTGATTATTTTGCCAGAGACAAATTCAGCTAGAGAAACAGACTTTAGTTTCCTCATAATTTTGAGTATTTGTTTCTACCCACACATTTTTCATTTCTCATAGTACTTCTATTGCAATATAAACAGCTTGAACTTATTATCTGAAGTGCTAAATGATTCAATTCTGAACATTGCCTTGACCCAGAGTTTATCCCTTGGTAACAATGAAATAAACAACATAACCTCTGACCAAAGCACTGCCAAGCCTTGATTTGATTCAATCAAAATCTCACAGAAACTTAATGGAAATAAATATATATAACATTCTCTCAAATATCCTTTTCAAGTCTACCTAAAAATATCCGTTAATGCCACTGAGCCAAAATGAGATTGCTAACAATGCAAAATCATTTAGGAAGCTTAAGATATATTACTAAAGATAGCTTGACATGTATTATTTTACATATTATTTCCATGAAAAGTTGTCATCCTTTTTTTTTTTTTGAAGGTAAACAAAATATGGTACCCCAAAGTTGCCACTTTAGCATATGAATTATTTTGAATTAAAGTTTTTTGAGAAACAGTCAGTGCAAGAAGGATACTCTGAACCTTCTTTATTGCCCTGAAAGGAGAAAATAAATTTCCCATGTAAAAGATATCCTCCTATAACAGGAAGAGGAGAGACATTCTTATCACGAGAGATAGGGAATTTAGGGGCAAGGAGGCTACATAAATAAACTGTGCTACATCCTCACTAATTTATTACTCCAAATCCAAACTACTTTGTCTTGTAAGTTCTTCACAAATTTATTGTTTCTTTGTTTAAAACATATAAAGTTTGCATACCTCAGTCACTTCTTTAAGTCTCATATTTTCTATGAGGCTCCTATACATAAAAAATTAAAATTTTCTCTTGTTAATCTGTTTTATGCCAATATAATCATTAAATCAGTCAAAGAGCCATGAAGAAGGGAAAAGATTTACACTCCTACATTCTCTATAAATAAATGAAATATACGGTGTCAGATGTCAAAAAAAGGTACTGAGAAGTTCCTATATACAGGCTCAGTGTATAATTTGTATTTATATATATAAATATATATATACACACACATAAATATATATATACACATATACATAAACACATATAGGGAAGAGTTCTTGAATGTTCTATCAGCCCATTAATGTACATAATTGATTTCCGATGATTCCTGTTAACAATACAAGTTCTCATTTGAATGTTTAAGGTATTATCAGGTTTCTCTGATGACTCAGATGGTAAAGAATCTGTCTGCGATGTGGGAAACATGAGTTTGATCCCTGGGTCAGGAAGATCCCCTGAAGAAGGAAATGGCAACCCACTCCAGGATTCTTGCCTAGAGAATCCCATGGACAGAGGAAGCTGGTGTGCTAGAGTCCATGTGGTCACAGTTGGAAACAACTGAGCCACTAATAATTTCATTTTCGCTATTGTTCTGCCTATGAAAACTAATGTATCTATTTCACCTTGTGTACCTCATACTTGTGAAAGAAAACACAACAGTGGTAATCCTAAAGCGCTACAAATTTGACCTTGGAGTACAAAATGACGCAGGTCAAAGACTAACAGAATTTTGCCAAGAGAACGCACTGGTCATAGCAAACAACCTCTTCCAACAACACAAGAGAAGATTCTACACAGGGACATCACCAGGTGGTCAATACTGAAATCAGACTGATTATATTCTTTGCAGCCAAAGATGGAGAAGCTCTATACAGTCAGCAAAAACAAGACCAGGAGCTGACTGTGGCTCAGATCAAAAACAAGACCGGGAGCTGACTGTGGCTCAGATCATGAACTCCTTATTGCCAAATTCATACTGAAATTGAAGAAAGAGGGAAAACCACTAGACCATTCAGGTATGACCTAAATCAAGTCCCTTATGATTATACAGTGGAAGTGACAAATAGATTCAAGGGATTAGATCTGATAGACAGAGCGCCTGAAAACAATGAACGGAGGTTCATGATATTGTACAGGGGGTAGTGATCAAGACCATCCCCAAGAAAAAGAAATGCAAAAAGGCAAAATGGAGTCTAAAGAGGCCTTACAAATAGCTGAGAAAAGAAGAGAAGCTAAAGGCAAAGGAGAAAAGGAAAGATATACCCATTTGAAGGCAGACTTCCAAAGAGCAGCAGGGAGAGACAAGAAAGCCTTCCTCAGTGATCAATGCAAAGAAATAGAGGACAATAATAGAATCGGAAAGACTAGAGATCTCTTCAAGAAAATTAGAGATACCAAGGGAACATTTCATGCAAAGATGGGCTCAATAAAGGACAGAAATGGTATGGACCTAACAGAAGCAGAAGATATTAAGAAGAGATGGCAAGAATACACAGAAGAACTATACAAAAAGATTTTCATGACCCAGATAATCATGATGGTGTGATCACACACCTAGAGCCAGACATCCTGGAAGGTGAAGTCAAGAGGGTCTTAGGAAGCATCACTACAAACAACGCTAGTGGAGGTGATGGAATTCTAGTTGAGCCAATTCAGATCAAAAAAGATGATGCTGTTAAAGTGTTGCACTCAATATGCCAGCAAATTTGGAAAACTTAGAAGTAGTCACAGGACTAGAAAAAGTCAGTTTTCATTCCAACCCCAAAGAAAGGCAATGCCAAAGAATACTCAGACTACCACACAATTGCACTCATCTCACATGCTATAAAATAATGCTCAAAATTCTCCAAGTCAAGCTCCAACAGTGCATGAATCAATAACTTTCAGATGTTCAAGCTGGATTTAGAAAAGGCAGAGGAACAAGAGAGCAAATTGCCAACATCTGTTGAATCATCAAAAAGGCAAGAGAGTTCCAGAAAAACAACTACTACTTGGAGAAGACTCTTGAGAGTTCCTTGGACTGCAAGGAGATCCAACCAGACCATCCTAAAGGAGATCAGTCCTGGGTGTTCATTGGAAGGACTGATGCTGAAGCTGAAACTCCAATACTTTGGCCACCTCATGCGAAGAGTAGACTCATTTGAAAAGACCCTGATGCTGGGAAAGACTGAGGGCAGGAGGAGAAGTGGATGACAGAGGATGCGATGGTTGGATGGCATCACCAACTCGATGGACGTGGGTTTGGGTGGGCTCCGGGAGTTGATGATGGGCAAGGAGGCCGGGTGTCCCTGTCACATTATGGGGTCGCAAAGAGTCGGACACAACTCAGCGACTGAACTGAACTAACTGCTTTACTGACTATGTCAAAGCCTTTGACTGTGTTGATCACAACAAATTGTGGAAAATTCTTAAAAAATGGGATTACCATGCCACCTGACCTGCCTCCTGAGAAATCTGCATGCAGGTCAAGAAGCAACAGTTAGAACTGGACATGGAATAACAGAATGGTTCCAAATAGGGAAAGGAGTATGTCAAGACTGTATATTGTGACCCTGCTTATTTAACTTACATGCAGAGTACATCATACGAAATGCTGGGCTAGAAGAAGCACAACCTGGAATCAAGATTGCCAGGAGACATACCAATAACCACAGATATGCAGATGACACCACCCTTATGGCAGAAATGCAGAAGAACTTATGAGCCTCTTGATGAAAGTGAAAGAGGAGAGGGAAAAAGTTGGCTTAAAGCTCAACATTCAGAACACTAAGATCATGGCTACCAGTCCCATCACTTCATGGCAAATAGATGGGGCAACAGTGGATACAGTGGCTGACTTTATTTTCTGGGCTCCAAAATCACTGCAGATGGTGATTGCTGTGCACCTGCAGGTGCAAGCAAGATGCTTGCTCCTTGGAAGAAAAGCTATGACATACCTAGACAGCATATTAAAAAGCAGAGACATTACTTTGCTAACAAAGGTCCGTCTAGCCAAAGATATGGTTTTTCCAGTAGTCATGTACAGATGTCCATGGGGTCACAAAGAGTTGGACACATCTGAGTGACTGAACTGAACTGACTGACTGAAACATTACCAAAGTAGGCCAACATAATTACGCCCTTCAAGTAAATTCCAAGACTACAATGGCATCATCTTGTCCTTCAAACTAATGTCTTTCCCTAGGTATTCTGTAAATTGCACCCAATTTTCCTCTGTGGTCAATTCTGAACCAATCTCTGCAGAGCTGTTTCATTTAATTAATTGTCAAGTGCTATGTATTCTATTTGCAATCTTTTTCATTTATTTACCCCTTTATAGGCTTCCCTGGTGGCTCAGAAGGTAAAGAGTCTGCCTACAATGCAGCAGACCCAGGTTCGATATCTGGATCAGGAAGATCCCCTGGCGAAGGAAATGGCAACCCACTTTGGTTCTCTTGCCTGGAAAATCCCATGGATGGAGGAGGATCCTGGTAGGCTACACTCCATGGGGTTGCACAGAGTTGGACACAACTGAGTGATTTCACCTTCACTTTATGAGTATAGAGTTACTTCACTTTGCTTAATGATCTACTCAGCAAAGAATGGAGTGTTTCCTATTGGACATGTACATAGGTAAGAAAACTATGAAATTCATTAGCTGTAGATTTCCTGGTGCAAGTGGCTCCACTTTGCCACCTCTTCAATGCATGATTTTTCATGATTCCAATTCTCTGAATCATTTGTTCCTTTACTTATTCTTCATATCAAGTGGTGGAGAAGGCAATGGCAACCCACTCCAGTACTCTTGCCTGGAAAATCCCATGGATGGAGGAGCCTGATAGACTGTGGTCCATAGGGTTGTGAAGAGTCGGACATGACTGAGTGACTTCACTTTCACTTTTCAATTTCATGCATTGGAGAAGGACATGGCAACCCACTCCAGTATTCTTGCCTGGAGAATCCCAGGGACGGTGGAGCCTGGTGGGCTGCAGTCTATGGGGTCGCGCAGAGTAGGACGTGACTGAAGTGACTTAGCAGCAGCAGCATACCAAGTGGGAGGCCTACTACATGAGTTTTGCACTGAAAGAGGAGAGTGAGAACTGAATGGGCTTCAGAGACTAGGTAGGCTTCACGGGTTTTTACCTTGGTTTGTCATTATGGCTTCCTTTTCTCATTAATTACTTAAGAACACTCCAGCCAGTTTTCATAAATACCCTCTAAAGCTGTTCTGTGCAATATAGTAGCCAATAGTCATGTGTGGCTACTTTAAATTAATTGAAATAAAATATAAATTCAGTCATTCAGTTGCAGTAATCACATATTGAGTACTCAAGATTCCATGGGGCTAGGAGATGCTTTACTGAACAGTGAGAATATTAAAATATATCCATTTTTGTCACTGCAGAGAGTTCTATGGGATAGCATTGTCTAGATTCTCTAGACTGTCCAATGAAACTTTTAAAATCCTGTCCAAGTTCTTCATATACATATATATATATAATAAGATTTTCTTAAGCTTCTCACATTTTTTTTCTAAGCAAAATCTACCTCTGAAGGACTTTTCAAAACCTAACAGTTATTATATTAGGCATATTTAACAAATATTGTGTATTAGTCTACAGTATTTGATGAAGGGTCATAATGGTAGAGTTACTATAGCTTCAAATTTCCAAATATTTCTGGAGATGCTCCAAAACTTGATTATTATAATGAATAGGGTGTATTATCTTCCATGTTAAGTTTATCAGGATAAATGTAGAATCAAGCCTTTTCTTAATTTGGATTTATTTAGAACATTTTTCTTTTAAGTAGGATCTGTTGGTCAACAGAAGTTTAACTTTTTTCCTTCCTATTGTCATAGCACATCACTCACATATAATAGGATTTCCTATATTTGCTGTCATCCCAGAGGGTTTTGTGTTTTTTTTTTTTTTTTTTTTTAATTCATCCACCTTGCTCACTAGTTTATGAACTATGGGAGGGCAGAGACTTTCCTAGTCTCTTTTCCCTGATTAAACCTAGTAAAATGCTTTCAACAGAGTAAGCACTTAGTAAAATTTTAATAAAGTAATCTAATACTCATTTGATAGAAAAAAATGTGTAAATGTATGGCAAATTTCCTGTTAAAACACTGACAATCATAAGAAACTCAGGGTGTGACTTGCTATGTGCTTTAAGGCTTTAAAAAAGATTTGTTTTCTTATTCATTTATTTAATTTAATGACATAAAATAGGTACTCCCAAAGTACCCTGGGTCATATTGCAAAGGTCTGTTTGAGTCTCTGATCCATTTAACAGAACCATTTAGCTCTCATACTAAGTGATGTCTTGCAATTTAATCTTTATCATTAATAGAAGTCCTGTTTTAACAAGCCTGCAACTATTAACATTTTTTTAAATATTTTTTCAATTTTTTAGAATCCATGCAGGGAAGAGTGTCGCTATTTATTGGTCTCCCCACAGGCACTGCCCACAAGAACTTGATAACTATGCTACTAATTTTGGATTTATCCTAGAAGCAATAAGAAGTTATTAATAATATTTGAACTACATGATGTAAATGTATTTTATACCTTATCAGTGTTACTAAGGGGAGTGGTCGTTTATGATAAAAATGAGAAGAATATCATTTGAGAAAATATTGTAAGCAGTGATAATCATCTCTGCATATTCAAGTCTGAGTCACTGCATATATGAGATGAGAAGGCTTGAGAAACATTTCAGTGTTGAGACATATTTGTTATTTTTAACTCAGTTTGAGATTACTATAGCCATTTCAATGTCATTGCCCACAGCCAGTTGGAAAGATGGCATGTTTTTTATGAATTTATGATTCATAACAAAATTATTTGTCTCTTTCTCCATTCTATGTTCTAAAGACAGAAGAGAAGTGGGTATATACTTAATGCAAAGAATGGTATAAGGAATGGGGATGAAAAACACTATTTTGTGATTTTATTTTCTTTTAATACACAACATAAATTCCGTTGGAAAACTTTAAACTCTGTTTCAATTTTCTTGTCTAAAAATATGCATTTTAATAAAAATGTTAACAAAATGATGTCTTAAGGATAAATATAATTTTTCCTTACTATACATTAACTAGTAGTATGGGCTTCCCAGGTATCTCAGATGGTAAAGCATCTGCCAGCAATGCAGGAGACCTGGGTTTGATTCCTGGGTCAGGAAGCTCCCCTGAAGAAGGGGAATGGCTACCCACTCCAGTATTCCTAGGCTTCCTCTGTGGCTCAGCTAGCAAAGAATCTGCCTGCAATGTGGTAGACCTGGGTTGGGAAGATCCCCCTCCAGTATTCTGGTCAGGAGAATTCTATGGATGGGGGAGCCTGGTGGCCTAGAGTTCATGGGGTTCCAAAGAGTTGGTCATGACTGAATGACTAACAATTTCACTTTTTTTTTCATACAGAATAAAATACCTGTTCTCATATCTGAGAGAAACTTCAAATCATTCCCATGTCTAGCACCTCGCTACCAAGAAGGTAAACATTATCATCCGTGTTTTATAGATGTGATATCTGGAGAGAATAAATTAATTATTGAATCTACATATTTTATGATTTGTAGGTGTTGATAGGCATACTTTGAAAAGACAACATTCGACTTATAGGGATTCATGATTAATACTGAAACATTTCATAATTTACAAAATCAAAACTATTACATTCAATATTATAAATTTTAAAACCAGTGCCCTTTAAAATATATTTATATTTCTAAAATTTAAATAAAAATATGCAAATTCTAAATAATTTGATAACTAACCCTTGCTATTCACTTCTAGCTTAATAAATAGAACTTTTTTGATATGGCCATGAAAAATAGAACTAAATAAATAGAATTGTTTTCTATTCAGCTATTAAGAAAAGGCTATTATTTCCCTTCTCTCTTGTTATAGAGAGACTACATGCATTATGAATAAAGAAAGAAATTTGAGGATAGAATAAGTTGGAAGTGGAGTGCAAAAAATTAGTCTGTTTTTGGCAATGATTTGAAAGTAAATATTACATTAAACCTTTAAAAATAGGGGTAATCATCCTTCATTTGTTCCATATAGTAATTTGGCGTTCCAGTGAAGTTCTTATAGTTCTTTGCAGATTAATGTTTTAAATATATAAAATAAAATACATAAGGGTATAATAAAATAATATCAAAATAGTAAAATATTAAAAAAGCAAATTTGTGATATAGCAAACATAAATTCTTCTCTGATAACTCATCATATATCATGACCAAGTAGCAAACCTACTGTCTTTAATAATTCTGAAGTAGTTGCTGCTGCTGCTAAGGAGCTTCAGTTGTGCCTAACTCTGTGCGACCCCTTAGACGGCAGCCCACCAGGCTCCCCCATCCCAGGGATTCTCCAGGCAAGAACACTGGAGTGGGTTGCCATTTCCTTCTCCAAGGCATGAAAGTGAAAAGTGAAAGTGAAGTCACTCAGTCATGTCGGAAGATGGACTGCAGCCTACCAGGCTCCTCCATCTGTGGGATTTTCCAGGCAAGAGTATTGGAGTGGGTTGCCATTGCTGTCCCATGTTCTGAAGTAGAGATGGGACTAAATGATACCTAAAGATATCAGAACATCTGGATAAGAAGTGAAGAGCTGAAGGAATTGCAAAACTGTTCTAACCACTAAAACTGTTGCTATATTAAATTAGCTAAAAATGAATAATACATGTTAGATTTATTAAGTATTAGATATGTGCAATAGAAATTTTCGCTTCAAAAACATTATAGACAATTGTGCATCAGGTAGTGCTGACAGACATTCATCTTCCATAAATATTTCTTTTCTATTGAACCAAAAGAATGTCCAGCTTTTATAAAAAACTGAAAATACCTGATTTACAATGTTGTGTCAGTTTCTGATGATTTCAAAGTGACTCAGTTTTATATATGTATATGTATACACACACACATACATACACATATATATATTCTTTCTCATATTCTTCTTCAAAAATTTTCAGCTTTTTAAAATGAACCAAGATTCAGTGAAATTGGTATAGGTATTGGGAAATTAACTGACAGAAAGCATTGAATGGTGACAAAAATAGTAATATTCACTGTATTATTTTAAGCATAAAATTATTTTATTCAACTTTTCTCCTTAATATAACAAATAAATTAGTTTTATGGATACAGGTTATGTAACTGAGAGCTCTGAAAACAGAAATATTGAAGATGAGGGCAAGCAAGATAATTAACTGGCAGAGAAATAGTTAACAAGTAAACCAAGAGAATATGTTCAATGAGTAATATTTTCCTTCAAAAGTGAAGCCAGTCTGCCAATTAAGTATTGTACATAACTACTCAGATCCAAGTTAAATACTGGAATGTATTTGGGGAGAAAGAATGAGAGGAAGAGAAGACATGAAAGAGGGAGAAAAGGGAGCAGAGACAGAGAAAGAAAAATTGATAACAAGATTATATGCACAAATTAAAATCAATTATCTTAATTTTTATTTGAAAAGATACATTTTTGCTGCAACAAAATATGTCTTCAGAGTTTATTTGAAGTGGCAATTTTAAGACAAGGATTACTGCTGGCAAATAATTTGTGTACTTTGCTACCCTATTGTGCTTTAAAATCAATGCCTTATTAATCATAGGCATCTAGGGCTTCCCTTGTAGCTCAGCTGGTAAAGAATCCATTTGCAATGCAGGAGACCCTGTTTCGATTCCTGGGTCAGTAAGATCCCCTGGGGAAGGGATAGACTACCCACTCCAGTATTCTTGGGCTTCTCCGGTGGCTCAGCTGGTAAAGAATCCACCCACAATGAGGGAGACCTGGGTCGATCCCTGGGTTGGGAAGATCCCCTGGAGAAGGGAAAGGCTTCCCACTACAGTATTCTGGCCTGGAGAATTCCACGGACTATACAGTCCATGGAGTTAGAAAGAGCTGGACACGACTGAGTGACTTTCACTTTTCAGGGTAATAAAGGATGATCAGAATATACAACCCTGAAGATGTACAGCATTACATCAAGGCTCTGAGCCCAGCCAACAAATTCACAGAGGCAACCTCATTGCCCAAATATTTCTTTCCATGACTAGACATTTTGCTCTTCTCATTGGAAAGCCACTACACTTTGCAACCCTGGAAACTGTGGCCTAGTTTTATAGGAATCTGTCCAGCTGGCTTTAAGGAGATGATCAACAGCATTGAATTTTATACAGAAGAGAAAAGCTTGAGAAAAACAATAACTTATCTACCTCGGACATGAGCCCAGTTTTAAAGACACATTACATTTATGAACTCTGAGAGAACTCTGTATGCAACATCTTGGGAAAATTAAATGCCAGACTCTAAACAGTGACAGATTCTACATGTAATGAATGTCTACAAAAGCATCACATCAAGAGACCTTGCTTTTAAAACATGTCAACAGGCAGTTCTGCTTATTTCCTCATGTAGTTGAATAGATATACTATTTTTATTCAGTATAACAAACAGCTTCACGGTAGTTTGGAGCAGAGGTCGAGGAAGTACGTAGAACGAGCTGGAGTTAAGCTTTCTGATATACTAATTGTATACCGAAGTATATGGATATTGGGCAAGGATATTCATCCTATTACAAGAAATTTTCTCATTTGCAAAATGAGTCAAATAACTAACCTGTGAAATGTCTGGAATCTCCATGAGATTCAAGCAATGTCTGGAAAAATTATTTAAATATTTCATAAATGGTTTTCTGTATTCATTTTTATTTAATTATTTTACCTTTACTGTGGCAACTCTTCCAACAAGTCTCTCCAGTGTGGATGTTCTTTTTGTGCTAGTGCAAATGAATAACTAATTCATCTTCCTCACTAAACACACACAGCAACTGTGTACTATTCATTTTTGTATTGGCACAGCGTAGTATATCAGAGATGCTAAACAAATACTGATGAACTGCATTAAACTAATTTTTTTAATGCTTAAGGGTATTAGTCTTCAGATAAGCATTAACTATATTTTCATCTCTCTTAATCTCCACAATCACTAATATTTTGGTTATAAATAACACTTTAAAAAGGCACCAAAAAAAAAAGAATTCTCTACCTGTGAATAATTTATAAAAATACAGCTTAAAAGAAATATTCAGCATTTACAACCTATTTCACATCTCATTTTCTTTATTCATATTATTTTATTTCTTCTGCAATTGAGATTCTATTGAAACATAAGTGGGATTATTTTCATTTAATGGGACATGAAATCTTTTGAGCCTTTAAGTATTTGAATTTATATTTAAAATCTTTCTGCTTAGTGCTATAAAAGTAGATGTGTTGAATATTATATATTTTTTGAACAAGCAGTGGAACACAATCCAGATATTTGCTTGGGTACAGCACAGAAATTAATCATTTTTCTCTACTAGGAGTTCTTTAACCTAAGACGTACCTTCAGCTGCCTATATCCTACAATGTTCCCTGTACTCATATTTCATGCTTGTGATTTTTCAAATACATACAATTTATTTTTCTCATTGAAAATCAAGTGCTAACCTAACCACACTCAGTTACCATTGTTAGCACTGATTATGGAATAAACGATGTTTCTGTACAACCATAAATTTCTTAGTCTTGATACTAAGTACATTCCTGGGTCCTCTGAAAACAACGTCTGATTCTAGCAAGAATAACTGTACATTTTAAGTACTCGAATATGCTAGTGCAATTCCAACAGTGACAGTTTTCGGTTATTTCCAGTTAATTAAGTTAATTAGAGAAGATATTTTCAGCATTCCAGGAGATATAGCCTACATGGAGCCTGCATTTCAAATTGGGTTGTTGCTTTTAAACTCGAAAAGATCCATACTATAAGAGATATTTTGCATATCTCATTTAGCTAGCAAAACACCTTCACAGAAAAGACAGGGCCTTCTAATGCACACAAAATGTCAAATGTTGCCTCAATTTTCTTCTTAGTAATTTTAATTGGCTCTCATTTTAGAAACAGATTAGTTTTAAAGAGAGCAGTGTAGAGTAATCCCTACCAATATAAATGAAATCTATCAAAAATTACTGCAGTTAATTTGGCTGAGAGTTTACAATTTTTCACAGGAGGACTCACAGGCCTAAGCAGCTGGAACTTAGACAGTCAAAGCACCAACCTGAAACTATCAGAACAACCATACACAACTGAATTACAGCATTTTGTACAGACATGAAGCATGAAATGCATCCACTGGCAGCAAGACCCTTTATACTTAGCTTGTGGTAACAGCTTTGCCACGCATGGCTTCTGCCTACCTAAATTTTGATAATAAACTCTCAGGATACCATTAAATACCTGATTAGTTCAAAGTAGTTCTGTAACTGATTCATTTAGCTATTGACTATAGAGCCTTACACTGGTCACTCGGACTCAACAAGCCATTAATTAACATCTCAATAAATATGTATAATCACCTCAATAGAGTGAAAAATAAAACTTTTCAGTTTAGCCATTATAACTCATTGTCGGACAGAAATGCTTGTAATTCTGAGGAAAGGATTTATGAATATTTTTCTATATAAATTAATTCTTTCACATGGTTTAATATAATAATTCCCTATTACAAATGATGCTGAAAATAACAGATTTTGATTAATGATCTTCAATTCTTCATTTAAAACTGTTGAAAGCAAGTTTAATGATAACATATAATCAGAAAATATGATATATGCTATAAAAATGATAAAAGGTAACATCATCCCTTTTACTTAGTTTAATGTTTAACACAAACTGTATGTGTATATAGATATGACCAATTTCTTCAGCTTGTGAAGATTATTTTGAGTCTTGAGCTTTTGGGCCATTATAACCAACTCTTCCCCAAGTTGACCGTCTAATACACATGTGATAAGCATGCCCTTTTATCATCATTCTAATCAGTGATAAGAGTAGAAGAATAAAAACTGAATACAAATAAAATTTATTTATACATCTACAAAAGTATACAAATCATATAAATATTAAAAATAAAACTATCACAGGTAAACAAGTTAAACCTATGTAAGTGTAGGTAAATAAACCTATATAAACATGTCATTCAGGATATACTGCATTGTCTCTATTCTAAAGTGAAGAACTTCTCAGCAAGATTATGAGAGGCTTCATGAAATATTTTGAGCACTAGACTTCAAATATAGCCTTAGCTATAAAAGAGGGAAAGGATTATTGCATATCATTACAATGTTATAGTTTATTTATGTAGTTAAATCATTTTAAGCAATTTTTATGACAACAGTTGGTTCTTACTGAATTATCCCTTTCATCCCTGCTAATAATATTGATAAGTGCATATTTAATATTTAGTCTGGCTCATCAAATTAAGAACCTAAATCATTATGCAAACGATTATAATGAGAATATTTGTTGTTTTTTTCCCCACAGCAAGGAGATCTCATCCTATAAGGTACATTACATTCTTCAATGTTGCATTTTAAATTTTTAAAATTTTAAATAGTGCAGATATAGATAGTTCTGTTGGATAATTATAATATAAATGTTTATGCAAAATGAGGAAAGAAATAGAGGCATATAAGTGAGTAGAATAAATATAAAGCTTTCTAATTGAGAAAACTTATTCTTATAACAGTAAAGGGAATTTGAGTTTAATATCCAGAGCAACTTCCTGACTACGAACAATAAATGAATTATGGAACAGCTTCCTGAGACTGTGGAATAAGCTCAACCACAGAGGTTATTTTAAAATAGACTGGGAAAAGTGCTGAAGGTACATTTTGTAGAATACGAAATCTGGATTTTCAAAAGGATAGAATGGTTAAATCGAGTTTGCTATTTTTAATGGGCTTATATTTGGGGCTTGCACTGATGAAATAAATTTTAAACTGCAGACAGACAACATTCTTATCTCCCCTCCCCCAGGTCTGTGCTGCAGCAGCTCTATTCCAGACAACAAGGGCTGAGAGGCCTGATCATGTCATATCCAGGTATGGCAGGGAGAAAAACCCCTGACTAACCAAGAATACTGGGGTCCTGATCACATTTGCCCCACCACACACTCATAGGCCAAAAGATCTATGCTAAGAGAGGCAAACAAAGAAGATCAAAAGCTACCACCTCCGTCAGTATCTTTCTTGTGAAGCAGGAGTTGTCACTCCTAAGAAAAGTAGACCTCTGTCCCACCCTCAGCTTTGGAGACCAGAGGCACAGAGGTTTTGGCCAGGGCTGGCTTACATAAAAGGAGAGAGCTCCAAAGTTCTTTCCAAAGGAAGCAGTTTTGTTTGGGACCAAGTACAAAGAAAATCAAGCCTAAAGGCATTCTCTAACAATGGGGTGTGTGGAAGTGAGAACTGGGGTGGGGGGCTGGTATCCAGAAAAAGAAACAGACAAGAGCCCTCCAGGGTTCAGAACATATCTCAGAGCCTAGTCTCTGACATCACCTCTGCAAAAAGTTCAACTGGACAGTCTCTGGAGCAATTTACACTCCCAGGTATTTTAGAAAACAATAGAGTAATCAGTTGGCAATTGATGCTGAAGAGCATAAAGAGCATTGGCACTTCTGTGTAAAAATGCTTCCCCAAATTGTCCTGATATTTATTTTAAAACAAATATTGTTACCTCTACCTCTACTTGTTAACTGAATACAGAAATAACTAACTGTATATAGAGCATTTTTCTAGAAAATGTGCACCAATTTTTAACATATATAGAATGTGGAAGATTAAAGTAGGATTAATGGGCAAAAGAAAATAGGGTCTGAATCTGGTTCAATTAAACTATAGAATGGTTTCTTCTTCATATCTACCAAAGATGAAACAAGAAAAAGAATATATAGGTTATAACATAAAAGATGAAAGCCATGGTTACTTTTGCAAAATTAGAGACTCCAGGCCATTGTAAAAAGTTATAGTATATGGGGCATAGCCTGTGACCGCTTCTGTAAATACATTTTCATCAAATAGTAAAACTTTCACACTGTATTATAATTATATGTCCCAATTATTTACTTATAATCTACTTCATTCAAAAAGGATACAAGGCCATTTACAGAAACACTTTGAAAATGCTCTGAAACAAAAGCATTAACGGAAACCGAAAATCAGTAGCATAAAGCCATGAATAATTCTTTAAAAATGCTATAAGATTCAAATAATATATTCAACTGTGAAGTCAAGATACAGGTTTAATTCTGACTCTTTTCTGACAAAAAAGAGAAAAACACAAATAGCTTTAGTTACACAGTTTAGCCCAAGAAAATTATACTGCTCCTCTGAAGGTAAGTCTATTCCAGCACTGAGGTCTTAAAGTAACATCTCCAAGTCCTTGCTCTGGGAATGTTGTATAATGACAGGAAAATGCTCCGTAAGTAAAGTGGCATCCTAAATTGAATTGATTAAACTGAAAATATTATCAAATTTACAAAATTTTTCAGTTATATTTTGGGGCACATGAATAAATATATTTGAAGATTACTAGTCCAACTAATATAATCACATTTTAGAAGAATAAAATCTTACAATTGTTTGGATTCAAGAAGTGTGGCATGATGCATGAGACAAGTGCTCCGGCCTGGTGCACTGGGAAGACCCAGAGGAATCGGGTGGAGAGGGAGGTGGGAGGGGGGATCGGGATTGGGAATACATGTAAATCCATGGCTGATTCATATCAATGTATGACAAAACCCACTGGAAAAAAAAAAAACAACAAGTCAAAAAAAAAAACAAAACTATAGTCCACCTAGAGGGATGGGATGGGGGAGGGGGAAGCTTCAGAGGCTTGGGATATATGTAGACATGTCTGATATATGTTGTACAGCCGAACTTAACATTGTAAAGCAATTATACTCCAATAAAAAAAATACTTAAAAAAAAAAAAAAAAAAGAAGTGTGGCAAAAAACTGACAGCGGGATCTAGGCAAGTAAACTTACAATAGATTATGACAGTAAATCAATTCAGTCAAATAAAAATAAAATGAAGAAACTCCAAGGTAGACATAAATGTCAAAGAAAAAAGAACCAGGTTTTAAAAAAAGTCTGTACAATCAGAATATAAGTGCTATGAATGCCACACACAATGCGCCTTCAGTTAATATGCAATGTATTTTGACACGCAATGATTCAAAGAGTTTTTTTTAAAATCATGTATCATAGTGTTTAAGACTCCACTAATTTGTCCAATTTCTGAAAAATTAGCCAACTGAGCCAAAGGTATAGGTAATACTGTTAGAAGAGTATTTAATGTGGATAAAGAGTTAAGGTTTCTATATAAATAACTAAATTCTCTCATGAAAAACAAATGATGATGATAGACTACATATGGTGAACTAATGCCACCTATTTCATCACAAGCTAGATTTGTTATTTTCCATCCAGAAAGCTGTTTCAATTACGTTTATAGTATACCTATAAGTTACTTCCATCTTCTTTAAGGAATATTGTTACTTTCTTGAGGTTATAAATCTGTTGGGTTCCACTATATTATGTTGATAAAATTTAGAAATATACATGGGTATACCTTGCTTTAGTAATCCAAGTTTAAGGTATCACCAAAACCAAATTCAAAGGTAAATCCTCTGTGGACAGTTACATTTATTTGATGGAAAAATAAAATCAGTGTTTTGAATAAAAATGCATACAATCAAAAGTTTATATAGATGTTTGTGTAGAATATTGTTTGTGTAGAATACTGATTATTTATAAATTCATAAGTACTCATATTTGTAGTTGAAATAAACATAATAGTAAATATAAAAAGATTTTTCTGTGCAAAGAAAAACATATTTCACTAAAAAAAGGGAAGAAGGGTCAGTTCCACACTTCAGCTTGCTGAAAGTCTGTCTACTGAAAACAAGCAACAACCACAGTATAATAACTTTCAATGTAGACTAATCATGGCACTATAAAACTAACCAAATTACAAAGGGCTTGATAAAATTTTCATGAATGAATCTTCATTGAACAAAAGCAGAAGGTGGGAGATGCACCTTATTTATGCCTAAAGCTTAAAATATATTACATGTAATCCTCATAGAAACTTTATATGATCAACGAGAAAGTGAGGTTCACAAGTTAGGTAATTTGTCTGACGTTTACTTCAATTAAATGATGGAAGCAGAAATCAAACCCAAGACACTGGAACTGTCCAGGCTTTAGTGCCTCCTTTGCACTCAGTTAGGGCAGACTCTTTCATGATGCCCTGTCTCTCATAAAGTCAGTGAATTCTGAATGAAGCCTCTAAGTGCGTTTTCCCCAATTTGTTCATCTGAATCTAGTTATTTCTGCAACTAGCTTTTGTGAGGCTATGCTGCACCTGAAAACAACAAAGGTTTACAGAAATAAAGAAAGTCATTCACATACTAGGCTTTCAGCTTATATTTAAATCATGAGTGTTCACTATCTTAACAATTAGTACCAACCCAGGTTTCAGTTGCCATGCCACTATTCCAAACCTAAGCAAGAAAATAAGGAATGCTCTTTTCATTCAAAGAAATTATCTAAATTGGTATCTTTCTTCCATTAAAGTGTCTTTATCTTCTGAGAATTAGTCCTGCCAAATATTTCTATTTCCTGAGCAAGTGGAGGGGTGGGTGAAGGGAGACTAACAGAGCTCAGCAGGAATATAAATATAAATCAATTGTGTGGAACTGGGTCCTCTGGCATCTTCATTATAGAAAATCTTCTGTAGGAACAGGCACAGGATCAATAATTAAGCATGACCTTGAAATTAATTGAAAGCAATTAAACTGCCTTAGTGAGCAAAAAAATAAAGTAAAATAACAGTGACAGAGAATATAGGAATTTCCTTTTTAACCTCAAAATTTGATGTGCGTGTTCAAAATTGATGCTTGTGGTAAATTACTCAAAGTATAAAAGATTTCTAAGCAATTTTAAATACAAAGAGACTAATAATTGATCTATGTCAAGGAGTAAAAAAAAAAAAATGAACAGCATTCTTTTATGAAATGAATGAAGAAGGAATTCTTTGTAATACATGACGTTATCTTCATACTGGTAGTATATGAAGTCTCTGAACATTAAGAGCAAGGTTTGTTATTATTTTAGCTAAAATAAACACCTTTGTAATAGTTGGCATAAAAGATGAATTTGTTTTAATATATGGGTTTTCAGCATTTATGATAGAGGCAATTGAAAGCATTAGTATTATCATAGTAGTTTTAAACATAATGTGACCTTTCTAAGAATATTTAAATGATTTAGGGATGCCATACTTAATTTCATGAATCAGTGAGATTACCTTAGAGTTACTATTGTAGCTATTTTATGCATTGGACTGTTTTAAACAGTCTTTTTCATACTCAAATATATCAACCAATCTTTTTTTTATAAAATCCAAGTATTATTTGTATAATAGAAACTACATAAACCAAGAATTTTGTTAACCAGTTCAGCAACAAATTTCCCAAAATAAATCCATAATTAGATTATAGAATGAATTCCTAAGCACACAGATATAAGGAACTTACATGTAACTCTATGGCTGATTCATATCAATGTATGACAAAACCCACTGAAATGTTGTGAAGTAATTAGCCTCCAACTAATAAAAAAAAAAAAATTAAAAAAAAATGATTTTTTATTATGCTTTAATCTATTACAATAAAAAGTGATATTTACAATTTCAGTATTACTTTTGAACCATTATTGCTTGGTACTCTAAAAATAGCCACCAACAGATAGCATTTAAATCTCTCCAATTGAAAAACAGAAAGGTATATATATAGTATTCCAGAGACTATTTACATACAGAGTAACTCTCTCCAACCATAATGATCACATGGATCATAGCCTTATGTAACTTAAAGAAGCCATGAGCCATGCCGTGCAGGGCCACATAAGATGGACAGATCATGGTGCAGAGTTCTGACAAAATGTGGTCCACTGGAGAAGGGAATGGCTAAACACTTCCGTATTCTTGCCTCAAGAACCCCATGAACAGAATGAAAAGGCAAAAAAAAAAAAAAAATATTGCACAGGAAGATGAGCCTCCCAGGTCAGTAGGTGTCCAACATGCTTCCAGGAAGGAGCAGAGAAATAGCTCCAGAAAGAAGAGGCTGAGCCAAAGCGGAAATGCTCAGCTGTGAATATATCTGGTGGTGAAAGTAAAGTCCAATGTTGTCAAGAACAATATTGCATAGAAACCTGAAAGGTTAGATCCATGCATCAAGATAATTGGACGTGGTCAAGCAAGAGATGGCAAGAGTAAATATCAACATTTTAGGAATCAGTGAACTAAATTGGACTGGAATGGGTGAACTTAATTCAGATGACCACTATATCTACTATTGTGGACAAGAATCCCTTAGAAGAAATGAAATAGCCCTCATAGTCAAGGGAAGTCCAAAATGCAGTACTTGGGTGCAATCTCAAAAACAACAAAATAATCTCGGTTTGTTTCCAAGGTAAGCCATTCAATATCACAGTAATCCAATATGCTCCAACCACTCATGCCAAAGAAGTTTAAGTCAAACGGCTCCAGGAAGACCTACAAGACCTTCTAGAAACAACATCCAAAACAGATGTCCTTTTCATCACATGGGACTGGAATGCAAAAGTAGGAAGTCAAGAGACACATGGAATAACAGGCAAGTTTGGCCTTGGAGTACAAAATGATACAGGGCAAAGGCAACAGAGTTTTGCCAAGAGAATGCACTAGTCATAGCAAACACCTTCTTCCAACAACACAAAAGATGACTCTACACACGGATGTCACCTGACAGCCAATACCGAAATCAGATTGATTATATTCTTTACAGACGGAGATGGAGAAGCTCTATATAGTATGCAAAAACAAGACTGGGAATGGATTGTGGCTCAGATCATCAGCTCCTTATTGCAAAACTCAGGCTTAAATTAAGGAAAGTAGGGAAATCCACTAGGTCATTCACATATGATGTAAATCAAATCTCTAATGATTACAGAGTGGAGGTGATGAATAGATTCAGGGGATTAGACCTGGTAGTCAGAATGCCTGACTAACTATGGACAGAGGTTCATAACACTGTACAAGAGGTGGTGACTAAAACCATCCCCAAGAAAAAGAAATGCTAGAAAGCAAAGTGGTTGTCCGAAGAAGTCTTACAAATAGGTGAAAAAAGAAGAGAAGTGAAAGGCAAAGGAGAAAGAGAAAGATACACTCAACTTAATGCAGAGTTCCAGAGAACAGCAAGGAGAGATAAGAAAGCCTTCTTAAGTGAGCAATGCAAAGAAATAGAAGGGAAAAAATAGAGATCTCTTCAAGAAAATTACAGATATCAAGGAAACATTTCATGCAAAAATGGGCACAATAAAGGGCAAAAATAGCAAGGACCTAATGGAAGCAGAAGACATTAAGAAGAAGTGGCAATAATACACAGAACTATAAAAAAGAAAGTGTTAATGACCCAGGTAACCATGATAGTGTTGTCACTCACCTATAGCCAGATATCCTTGAATGTGAAATCAAGTGGGCCTTAGGAAGCATTACTAACAAACAAAGCTAGTGGAGGTGATAGAATTCTAGAATTCTAGCTGTTATTTCAAATCCTAAAAGATGATGCTGTTAAAGTGTTGCACTCAATATGCCAACATATTTGGAAAACTCAGTAGTGGTCAAAGTATTGGAAAAGATTTGTTTTCATTCCAATCCCCTCAAAAAAAGCTAATGCTAAAAATGTTCAAACTACCATACAATTGTGAGCATTTCACATACTAGCAGGGTTATGCTCAAAATCCTTCAAGCTAGGCTTCAACAGTATGTGAACCAAGAACTTTCTGACATACAAGCTGGATTTAGAAAACGCAGAGGAATCAGGGTTCAAACTGCCAACATATGTTGAATCACAGAAAAAGTAAAGGAATTAAAAAAAAAAAAACTACTCCAGCTTCACTGACTATGCTAAAGCCTTTGACGGGGTGGATGACAAAAAACTGGAAAATTCTTAAACAGATGGGAAAACCAGGCCACCTTACCTGTCTCCTGAGAAACCTGCATGCAGGTCAAAAAGCAATCGTTAAAAGCAGACATGGACAAATGAACTGGTTCAAAACTGGGAAAGGAGTACATCAAGCAGTATACTGTCATCCTGTTTATTTAATGTATACACAGAGTACATCATGGAAAATGCCAGGCTGGATGATTCACAAGCTTGAATTAAAATTGCTGGGAAAGATATCAATAACCTCAGATATATGGATGACACCACCCTTATGGCAGAAAGCAAAGAGGAACTAAAAAGCCTCTTGATGAAGGTGAAAGAGGAGAGAGAAAAAGCTGGATTGAAACTCAACATAGAAGAAACAAAGATCATGGCATCCAGTTCCATCACTTCATGGCAAATAGACGGGGAATAAAATGGAAAAAGTGACAAACTTTACACTCTTGGGCTCCAAAATCACTGTGGACGGTGACTGCAGTCATGAAATTAAAAGATACTTGCTCCTAAGAAGAAAAGCTGTGACAAACCTAGACAGCATATTAAAATACAGAGACATCACTTTGCCAACAAATGTCCATCTAGTCAAAGCTTTGGTTATTCCAGTAGTCATGTACAGATATGAGAGTAGGACCATAAAGAAGGCTGAGCACTTGAAGAATTAATGCTTTTGACCTGTAGTGCTTGATAAGACCCTTGAGAGTCCCTTGGACTGCAAGGAGATCAAACCAATTAATTCTAGAGGAAATCAACCCTGAAAACTCATTGGAAGGACTGGTGCCAAAGCTCCAATACTTTGACCTCCTGATGTGAAGAGCTGACTCATTAGAAAAGACCCTGATGCTGGGAAAGATTGAGGGCAGAAGGAGAAGGGGACGACAGAGGATGAGATGATTGGATGGCATCATCCACTCAGTAGACATATTGTTGTTCAGCTGCTCAGTCATATCTGACCCTTTGCAAGCCCATGGACTGCAGCATACCAGGCTTCCCTGTTCTTCACCATTTCCTGGAGCTTGCTCAAACTCATGTCCGTTGAGTCGGTGATGCCATCTAACCATCTCATCCTCTGTCGCCCCCTTCTCTTCCTGGAGAGGAATGGACAATGATCTAAAGAAAGATCTTTAGATACCACTGTGTTCAACAACCTTAAATAAGAAGTGAGGAAACCAAGATAAAGGACATTAATATAATCAATAGTCAAATTAATCTTCAAAGTTCATGAAATAAATACAAATATTTTTAATGCCATATAGAAAGTTCAACTGCTCTGTAACGTAAAGTAGAGGAAACTTCTAGCTTGGAAGACACAATACTTGAGTAAATGTCAGCTCATAAAACCATGATTGTGTTCTTCTCTTTAAATTCATGGATATAAGAGACTCCTAGTGGTTAACAGTCCTATACCCAAGGAATCTATTTGAACAGAGAATAGTAAACTGGTTTCTGGATTTTACTCAGGTACCAGGTACTAATTACTTATGTTATTTTAGAAGCAATCTGTCACATTCACAAAATGTTTAAAGAATCTTTTTTGTTGTATAGACAGGAAATTGCTTGAATTAGAGCCCAGAGACTAAGAGAACCCAAGACTCAAGCACACTGCTTTATTGTGGTTCAACCACAAGTGTCCATTTAAGTTTGAGGCTACTTAATATTGTTAAACACCAGACATATTATCCAAGCATGAATAAGATAAATCAATGGTCACTTGACAATGGTCTACCTTCAGAGCAATCTGCATTTGGTTTCTGATAGCATTCATATTCATGGGAAGTTGCTCAGTAGTATTAGAAAAATCATTGCAATGTAGGTTAAAGGGGTATAATTTGGGGGTAGAATAGCAGTAGCAAGTATTTCAGAGTGTGTTCAGGTGTCTATGACCTCAGTTTTGGGTAGGAATGTACTTGGTCCATCAGAGTGCATTTTTGTACTATCTTTCACTCATAGCAAGGACTAAAACAGACTTGCTGGTGCTGCCACATAAAAGGAACTCATGCGCAGTGATGTGGATTTCTGGTAAGATGACACAAGGACACTGCTTAATTAAAACTGACGTGAGTCAATATAAGAAGGTGAGTCTTGAACAGAGGCAGCCATGGAACAGAGAGCAGACAAAGAAGCCTAAAATAATGCCTGTTTCTGTTTCAAAAAGAGGTCTGCATGCTAATATTGAAATGGTATAAAATATGAAAAGACTGTAGAAGGAAATTAAAAATGAAAAAGTCAAGAGAAGGGTGCTGGGGTTGAGATTAATATCCAGAGATGAAAGAGATTTAGATAGAGGAGGAGTCTGCAGGCTTTATAACTTCTTCGTGGAGCTTATATGAAAATCAACTGGATTACAGGGGTTCCCCAGGTACATCCACCAGGCAGCAAGAGCATAAAACTCTTGAAAAGTATTTTGAAAAGTATTAGGGAATCCTATATGCACAGCAACATAAAATATACCACCAGATGCTTCAAAGTGATTACATAATATGGTGATATATTAGACACCATGAAAAGCATTAAAAAATAAACTCTTCAAAATCCAACATTTTTGGTCTTCTTTCTCAGAGAATAAATACAATGTTCTGCTTAGAAATCATAATCTCTGAATTTACCCGAGGAACTGCAAAATTTCTAAACACTAGTGTGATGACAGATATACTTTTGCTAACCAAGGGTCCCAACTCACAAAGAGTTGAAATCATCATGCTCTGATAACACCATTAGAATAATCAAAGGATTATGGAGAAAGCAAATATACAGGTGCCTCTGAAGTATGGAAAGGTGCTTTGAACTCTGGAAATGCAGGAATTTGCCAATGCAGTATGTCAGGGGATGCTAAAGAGGGTGTCAAGTTAGAAATCAAGTAAACACTCCTCCCCTTTCCACCTCCTTATACGAAAACCATGTTTCTAAAGAACCCTAAAAAAAAAAAAAAATCTTAAAATTTCCTTCTATTGATTGTTGGTTCTAGAATTTCATCATATTTACAGATTGACATCCTAACCAAGATGGAATTTTAACTTTTCCTTATTGCTATTTAACTCTGTTCTCTTAATTAAGTTCTAAAGCAAGCTTTCCAATACTTTGGTCGTCAAGATAATCCCTAATTCTTTTTCCCCCACTTAGTTTCATTCAATTATGACTAGATGAGAGTTGCCTGTATTCTAACCCATTTGTTGTTGCTGTTTAGTAGGTCAGCCGTGTCTGCCTCTTTGAGACCCCCATGGACTATAGTCTACCAGACTCCTCTGTGCATGGGATTTCCCAGGCAAGAATGCTGGAGTGAGTTGCCATTTTCATCTCCAGGGAACAACCCAGGGATCGAACCTGTGTCTCCTGTGTTGGCAGGCAAATTTTTGCCACTGAACCACCTAGAAAGCCCATTCTAGTTCATACCCAGTGAATTTTTATGGAATAAATGAATAATGCCAAGTAAAGTAGCCAAGATGCCTAAAGATTTCCAAAGTATAAATCTTCCTAGCACCTTTTATTGAAATGATGCTTGCAGAGATCAATTCTATTAACTATTAGTTAATAGTTAATTCTGTTAACTGTTCTATTAACTATTAAGAAAACAAAGGTATAAAAGGGGTCCAAAGTATTTTTGGGACACATTATATTTGAATATTCTCAAGTCCATAAGACTGATTACCTAAAGAAAACTATCAACAAAACAGTACTATGTAATGTTCATTCAGCTCAATATTTCTTCTCAGTATTTTGTGTTATTAAAGAGGGGTCAAAATTATTTAATTTTGTTTTCATTTTTTAAATTTTATAATGATATTTACTAATAAGTTGTAACATCTTACATTTGTAAATGACTTAAAAGGTTATTTTCTGTATTTCAAAGTATTCTGTTTTCAATTATCTAAGTTTGAAAAAAGAAAATTTCAATTAAGGAAAACTATTTGCATGTCTTTCAATATTGTTTTTATACTGATTCACCGATACTTATCAACATGCTGTAAGATTTTCCTCCTCTAAAATCTCTTTAATGATATCCCATAACATTCATAGTTTTTATATAATTATAAATTAATCAATAAACATTCAGGTTATCACACATTTCTCTATATCCAAAAATCTTTTGATGACTAGCCTACATGTTGACTATCTTCAACATCCCTACATAAAACAGTAGAGCTCCCAACAAATCATTCCCAGATTTGAATACATTTATGTTCATACTGCAATCACTGTAGTCACTGAGAAAGGAAATTTTAATAACTAAGCATGCTATATACCAGGCAATATTCTCAGCGTTTTGTAAGCATTAACTCATGCAGTTCTCTCAATTCTGAAGAAGGCTAGCATTGTTCTCCCCATATCAGTGTACTCACGATAACCGAGGCAGAGAAGTTAAGTGCTTTTCCTTAAGTCACATAGTAATACATGCTGGGATTCAAACACAAAAGAGCTGGATCCAGAGTCTGCTCTTTAAACCACTGTATATTGCCTGGCCGCACAAATGCAAACCCATGTTAGTAATTTATTCTCGATCATTTACCTCAAGTGCAATGTATTTGGAAGTTGGAAAAGATACAAAAAGGGAGGGGAAAAGATGGAGGACACTGCGCTCACCTCCCCTCATGAGCAAGTAAAAAATACATCTACATGTAGAGCAGCTCTCTCTGAAAACTGCTGCTGCTAAGTCGCTTCAGTGACTGGTAATGGTTCTTCCACAACCAAGACTGTAAAGAAAAGTTCACACACAGTCAGGTAGGAAGGGAGCAAAGCAGTCAGTAAGAACTTCCCCTCCTGGGAGGAGTCACAAAAGAGGAGAAGGATATCACCAGCTTGCAGATCCTCCCTGGGGAGTGAGGGGTGTGAATCACATAGTGAGGACCCAAGTCCCAGAAGACACCAGGAAGATGAGTTCCTTTAGTTGCTTTGGAAATCACTGGGCTTATAAGAGGACTGTGAGAAACCAAGGCTCAGCTTGTGAAGGGCACAGACATGCTTGTTTACTCCTACAAACAAGGTGGAGGAAGCAGTTGACACGGCCCAGGGCTCTGGCCCTCTGACTCCAGCATAGCTCCCACTAGGTTAAAAGCTGCTTTTCCCAGGACAGTGCACACTTGGGAGGGACAGGGCCAGCTTGGATTTAGCAGTGCTTTTTGAGCAGGCTAAGGGTGGCTATTACGGTCCTCACAGAGGCAGTGGATGGGGAGCTGTCTAGAGCTCTGGCTGGTATGCAGGGACTGGCCCAGTGCATGACCTAGCCTGCATCAGGAGTTCCTTCAAGCCCCTCCTGCTCCACCTCTGCTCCCCGCTGGGGTAAAGGTTCCATTGCTGGGAGGGGAAGAGTACACAGCTAGAGGGAACAGTGAGCCAGCTTAGACCCTGCCTTCATGCTATGGGACACAACTGCACTTCTGATAGGGCGGTGATGTCCACTGGATATAGAAGAAACCTCAGCTAACACCTGGCCCTGGCTCTAGCCCCTTCATGTCCGGCCCCACATCCCACCAAGGTACTAATTCCCAGCACACCATTGGGGAAGACCCAGCCAGTGCTCACTTCACATCGAACTCTCCCACCAAAGCCACTGGACACACACAGACTGCACAGGGATGCTCTCGCACCAGGACACCCCTTCCAGACCAGGAGAGGTAACTTTTTCACAGAATTTCATAGAGACAGAGAAAGGTAAACAAAATGAGAAGACAAGGGGATGTGTTTCAAATCAAAGAAGAAGAAAAAAACTGAAGGAAAAATAAAAAAACAACAACTAAGGAAACAGATAAATAACTAACCAGATAAAGAGTTCAAAGCATCAGTAATAAAACTGTTAACTGAATATTTTAATAAGGAACTAGATAATATAAAAAAGATCCAATCAGAGCTGCTGGATACAGTGAGTGGGATGAAAAATACACTGGAAGAAGTGAAGAGCAGCTTAGGGGACACGGAAGGCATAGGAGACCTGGAAGACAAAATGACGGAAGCCACTCAATCAGAACAGCAAAGAAGAAAACTAATTTTAAAATGAGAATAGCTTAAGGAACCGCTGGAATAACAAGCATACTGATTTTTGCATTGGGGTGCAGGGGGCAGGGTCCCAAAAGGAGAAGATAGAGAGAAAAGGGTCAAAAGTGTATTTTATAAAATTATGACTGAAAACTTCCTAAAGCCATGATTTGCTTACCTTCCATTACTGTTTCCAGATTTTTAATATTATAAATAATGCTGGTAAATATGTTTTTAAATTTATGCATATGTGCAAAGGATAAATTCCTTGCTGTCAATGTCCAGAAATATTTATAAAAGTTTGTGTTACTAGTATTTCAGATTTTTTTCCCACAAAGATGTGTCAGTTTAAACTCCCAATGGCAGTATATGAGAATGATCATGTGACCACAGCCTCACCAACACTGTTATATTTTTTAATCTTTCCCCACTTGGTAGATGAAAATAGTGTCTTCTTTTTAATTAAAAGGAGTATTCATAAATAATGCACAAGTGATATAAAATATATTTGTTTACTATTTCTTTTAGGAGTAATCTGCTTACTTCAGGCCCTAAAATCAGTTCTCTATGTGGGATTTATATTTTACTTTAAAATTTTCAAATTTCAAATGTTATATACATCAATAGGAATCTTGTAAATAAAAGTTGTACCAGTACAATTAATGAGTCTGGTTAGCTTATAAAAGCTTATAAAGCAAAACTCCCCTAAAGGTTTCTAGTACATGAATAAGCAATGTTAAAATTAATAAGCTTTTGTAGTTTGTATACTCAGCTGCATTTATAAATCCCTTCACTAAGCAGACAAAGTAATACGCACAGAATCTCAGGTGAGAAAATCTTGGTCCTTTTCATTGCTACACTAATCAATTCTTGGCTTAAGTTTTATTATTCATTCCACTCTAGCTATTAAAACTTTAGAACTATTATTTGGCATCCTTTAGGGATATTTATTACTTCAGAGAGTAGTTAGAATGAGCTAAAATAGAACCAATTTTAGTGCCTATCTTGGAGAAGATTAGTGCCTACAAAGATTAGTAAGTTTCACTTACAGTATACATCAAAGAAGCAAAGCCAACTTAGACATTTACTATGCCTCGAATGCTATTACTTCATGTATTTCACAATCTCTGTTGTTTACAGGATTAGCGTTCCTTATCTAATGTGCCAAAGCCCTTAATTACTGCCAGTCTTACAATGTTTTATAAAAATTGTTTCCAGTATAACCGCTCATCTTCGTTTCCTTGGGACAGCCTTAGGTTAAAATCGGTACAAGCATACCATTCAGTTAAGCATTTATCAAAAAGTGTGCCCAGGTTTGAACAATAAATAACAGATTTGCCATATCTATAAAATACTATGAGGTGCTAGGTAATTTTTACTGGATGTAATTTACTGTGTACTATTGGACCCAGAGCATAGTCCATAAAGTCAGAGTGCTTCAGCTTGCATGCTAGATCCATCATTCACTAAATCTCTGAGTAAGGACAAGTTACTTAAACATGCTGTTTTTCAATATTGGAATAATTAGAATTGTTTTTCTCATCCATAAAAATGTGGAAAATGATGGTATCTAACGTGACAGATCATATTTTTGTTTGCAAATATTCGCCATCCCTCCTTATGAAAAAGGTAATATTTTTTTCCTTCCCCATTGAAAGCTGCTTCCCCACTGGGCTTTCCTTGTGGCTCAGCTGGTAAAGAATCCACCTGTAACATGGAAGACCTGGGTTCGATCCCTGGGTGGAAGATCCGTTGGAGAAGGGAAAGGCTACCCACTCCAGTATTCTGGCCTGGAGAATTCCATGGACTATACAGTCCATGGAATCACAAAGAGTCAGACACAACTGAGCGACTTTTAGTCAGTCAGTCAGTCATTGAAAGTATGACTGTGATTGTGTTGGCCTCCTAATGAAAGGATCATACATCTCATTATGATAACTTTAACTATTTGATTCTTTTGGTCATATGTGTGTGTGTATCTGTGTGTATTTGTGTGTATATATGAAAAATTATATATATATTCAGATATCTCCAATACAAAGTGTAGCAGCTCTCAAATATTTTGCTTTTAGTACTCCTTTACTTTCTGAGAAATGACTAAAGACTCAAAGAGCATATTTTTGTGTCATAGCTATCAACACTGACTGTATTACAAATTAAGACTACCCATTTGAAAAATTTTTGAGTGTAAAAATAATAAACCTGTTAAACATGTTAACACATAATATTATAATGTAAAATCATTATATTTTCCAGAAACTATGAGTGATATTTCATACATTAAAAAAAATCTATAATGTCTTTTTAAAAAGCCAGCTGAAGCCTCATATTGGCTTTGAAGGCAATTTGTTGCAATATATTGTTTTGGTTATACTTTTTTTGCTTCACATGTATATTCAGAAAACAGAAGTATTTTTATAGCATTTCTGCAATAATTGTGGATACCCTGCTTGGATAATACATCAAAACTCAACAAGTAATAGTTTCTTAAAGATTACTTGCAATGAAGAAACTGAAGCCATAATAATGAATATTTTACACTAGAGTAAATTTATTGGTCTACTTTGAACTTTGAATTTTTTTATCTATGAATAATTTAATAACATTATGCACTGTAACATTATGCATGGGGAATATTGGCTTGTTGATTTATTCAGATCTTCCAAATGTGGGATATTTCATGTACATACCACATTTGCTTATATCATCACTGATCTCTTCTGAAAAGCCTTTAAATATCAGGGAACTATCAAGTACACAGTGAAGAAATACAAGTTTTCCAAAATTCCAATTTTCACTTGAAATCTCAAATTTTATCACTGGCAATAAATACTGCTATGTGTATTCCCTGAGGTAAATGGTTCACTCTTTCAACGAAAATGTCTGCCCAGTACCTAACTTTGAATACTCATAGCTTCTCTGTCATCCTTCCATTTAAAAATGATGCTATGAAAAGAATAGTTAATTCAGCTTACTATTCAAACAACTGCACAACAATTTTACTCTAGATAGCCACTATATAGACAGTATGAGTTATAAAAAAATGTGCTTTACGTTTACTTTCCATTTTATCATTAATTTATATAGACACTGAACTCATTCTTGTGAATGTATCACCGCTTTTACTCACCATGTGTTATCTCCATAAGAACAAATTCAACAAAATGAAAAGAGCAAAGAATATCTTAATATTAACATTAAAAAAAAAAAAAAAAACGCTGATCTCATGGATCCTCTGAAAGAATCTCAGGGACCCCCAGAGGTGCACAGACCACAAATTGAAAATCACCAACACAGAACATAGTCAAGTCCTCGAGTCATGCAAATTGTTACATATTCTTACTGTTCCAGGTTTGGACGGAATTTGGTACACTTTGCTTTAATCTTCTAAAATAAATTTCTCCTGTATTCATTTAACTCTTTGTTTTCCTAATGGCCAGTGAATAATTTTCCATCAAAAATGTGTTAGCACATTGCAATCTCACCATATCAACTTTATCTCCATTCTGAAGCTGCACACCCACCTCCACCTGCTGTAAGGATCCCAGGGGTAGGCAGATGGGTAGCTCAGTCTTTCGTACTTATGAAAAGGCACCAATGCTCAACTGAGTCTGGTAAGGCATTACATAATCACTTGGGTGAAATGCTGTAGATGAGGGAACATTAAACATGGAAGTATAGGAGTGGGCTCTGATAAACTGCTAACAATTATGAACTATAGGGCTAGGTTGTAATTTTTGTCATCCTGAAAACAAAGAAATGAAAACAGAAAAAGTTGCAACTAGCTTCAGTCTCTTTGAAAGTAGTGAATAACAGACTGTAAGCTATATGCCAAATGTTTCCGCCCTTGATATGAACAGCAGAAGCCTGATGCTCACACAGAAGTCTCATGCTCAAGCATGATGACTACACACACATGTAGATAAAGTACAGTTGTTCCCCATTATTTGCAGTACTTATGTTCTACAGAGTTTCTGTGAATGTTAAATTAATACCAAAGTATTGCTCTCAGAGGAAATAGAGTTGGGTTCCTGCAAGCCTGTGATCATAACATTTTTAACATTCAAAACACTATCTGGTCATATAGGCTTGTTTGCTAAATTCCTTACAAATAAGGTAGACACATCTGCCTTGAAAATTCACTCTTCTACATAAGCCCTATCCTGTATAATATTCATCAGTTTTTTAAAAATTGTTCTCCAGCCTACTATCTGAAGAACCTGCCACACTTGCACCTTTAACATCTTCTTGCTATATCGCCGTTTGAAATGAGCAAGCCCACCAACAGTAGCTGAGAAGTGTTTAGCATTTTCCTGACACTGGGTAACATGATTGTAAGTTTTCTTGGCTATCAGCCTCACAACAATGTTCTTCAATATGCTTTCCATTGGTCATCATCTCATGAACGCATAGGTATAGCACTTTCCAGTCTTTTCCATAGCTTCATTGTGTACTACCCATTAGTTTATGGCCATGCAGAGATCAGTGAATTTTCTCTTTTTCTGGATGGACTATATTGTTGATTCATTAACATTAAACCAAGGGCCAATGGTACTGTAACTCATGTGGGAACAAAGCTTATTTAACACATATGTTTTCTCCATAAGGCATATCAAAACCACAAGGCGGCGGGGGGGGGGGGTGGGTGGCAGACAGCAAAAAATATGACGAGAAAGACTGCTAAAAGGATGAATTTTTACAGCATAAGAACTAAAAAAAGAAGCCAGGTCATTACCTTCTCAGCTAGGAATGTGTATATTGGGCAACTAAAATTTTTGCTGCTCTGTGTATGTGCAAAAATAAATATAAAGTTTCCATCAGTTCTAATTTTTATGGTTACAAGTACATTTTAGCAAGTAGGCAAATTCACAAATATAAAATCCACAAATAATGAGAGTTGACTGTACTTATACAGAATTTAAAGTTCAAGGGTATTTGGAATTAGGAAAATGATATAATTGAGAACAGAAAGATGAAACTGCAAGTGTATTGTTTTTGCTTTAAGAAATGAAAGTGTTCACCTATAAATTTCTAATGTTTAGAGATATTTGACACTGTATTACAATTAATGATATTAAAATAACTTGTTACTTATGATGTAACGTTAAAAACCAAGAAATTCTAGACAGTTTTAATTACAGGCTCTCATCCAAATGCATCAACACCTGATTAAGTTCAATAAAATAAAATAAATTTCAGTTTTAACATCAGTGCACTTTTTAGTGGGCTTCCCTAGTAGCTCAGACAGTGAAGAATCTGTCTACAAAGAGAGGAGACCCGGGTTCAGTCTTTGGGTGGGGAAGAACCCTTGAAGAAGGAAATGGCAACCCAGTCCAGTATTCTTGCCTAGAGAAGCCCATGGACAGAGGAGCCTGGTAAGCTACAGTCCATGGGGTCACAAAGAGTTGGACACAACTGAGCAACTAACACTTTCACACTTTCACTTTTCAGTTTTTAGTATAGAATAAAATATTGGTATAAAAGCTATGATGTTTGAATTAATAAAGAAAAATGCCAAAAAAAAGAAAAATGCCAAATTAAATAAAAATGTCATAAATCAGAAAATGTTTCTGAAGCATTCAATTTTACTTTGAAAATTCATTTTTGGAAAATTAGCATTTCCTTGACCATGATTAATTCCAGAAGTTTTAGAAAAGGCAATCAAATGTAGAAACATCATTTATAGAAAAACTTCATTTTATCCATTTTAAATCAGCCATAAGTATTTACAGATCTCTTAATAATATCTAAATGCCACAACTTTTCTTATCTCACACTTGAATCTTGCTTTATCAAAATGAAGAGGAAAAATAACTTTTTTTGGAGACTTTTAAGTTTGTTTGTTTGTTTCTAAGTCTTTTTCAGTTCAGTTGCTCGTCCAACCCTCAATAAGGAAGGTTCCAGGATCCTAAACCCTAGGTCAGTCATATTGCTGATCCTAACTTAGAATTCTAATAAAATTTAATGAGGTTTATGTTGTGCTACTAACTTATCAACTATTTATTCAATATCCAATATGCATCTTGAACTGTGTGAGTCACCCGGGATAGAACATGAATGATAACTGTATATTTCTGTCAATTGCTATTCTCAAGTTAATTTTACGTAAGAAAGAGCGACAATTTTCATTAAAAGATCATCCTTTCCCAAATGCATATGTGTTGGTCTATTTCTATATTACAGGCTATCCTACTGGTTGACCTGTTGAACCCTGAACTAATCCTTTATTAATTTCTCAATCTATGAGTTATGAAATCTGGTAGCATTCATTCTTTTAAACATTGTTCAAGCTATACTTCAAACTTGAATTTGCACACAAACATTAAAATTATCTAATTAATACCCACCAAAATGAAAAACTAAACCTAGATATATAATAGTAAATCTACGGATGAATTATATTCTCATTTAGCTCTTCATTAAATATAGTTAAGACTTTCAATATAGAGGTCTCACATATCTATGAATTTCACTCCTGGGTATTTTGTGCTTTTATTATTATAGTGTCACTGATAGCATTCTTAAAATTTCATTTTTGTAATTATTTGTTACTAGTATATAAAAGTAGAAGTGAGTTTTACATGTTGACCTGTATCTATAATTGACCACTCCAGAGCTGTCTTACTATTTCTGCAGTTGTGTGCTTCCGTTTGGAGTTATTTTCCTTCAAGTCAAAGAAATTTCCTTATTATTTCTTGTAGTAAAAGTTACTATAGACACATTGCTTTATTTAAAAAGAATTTATCTTGCATACATTTTTGAGGAATAGTTGAGTATGTAACTCTATGTTAACTTTTCTCCTTCTTTTAGACATTTAAAATATGTTTTCCCACTGTAAAAGGAAAAAGTCAGTTTTCAGTCTTATTGCTGCTCTTATAAGAAAAATTTTTAACTATTTTCAAGATTTTATTTCAACCTTTGGTGCAAATTATTTGGCTCTGTTATGCTATGGCAGTGTTTTCTTAATATCTGAGCCATTTAGGAATTGCTAAATCTCCAGTAGTCATGCACGGATGAGAGAGCTGGAATACAAAGAAGGCTGAGCACCAAAGAATTGATGCTTTTGAACTAGGGTATTGGAGAAGACTCTTGAGAGACCCTTGGACAGCAAGGAGATCAAATCAGTCAATCCTAAAGGAAATCGACCCTGAATATTCATTGGAAGGACTGATGCTGAAGCTCTAATACTTTGGCCATCCGATGTGAAGAGCTGACTCATTGGAAAAGATCCTGATGCTAGGGAAGATTGAGGGCAAGAGGAGAAGAGGGTGACAGAGGATGAGATGGTTTGACAGCACCACCAAATCAATGAATAAGGGTTTGAGAAAATTCCAGGAGACCATGAAAGACAGGGAAGCCTGGTGTTCTGCAGTCCATGGGGTCGCTCAGAGAGTCAGAAACGACTTAGCAACTGAACAACAACAAATTTCTTAAAGTTGTAGATTCAGAAGTGTCCCAGGTATTATTTTTCCAATACTGCTTTGTCCCATTCTGACTCTCTCTTCTCTGAGATTTTAACCATTTGTATTTTTCCTTTTTATGGCACAATAAATCTCTCCAACTGTATATTTCATTTTTCTTCAGTTTTCCATCTTGGGCTTCAGTTTGCATGTTTTCCATTGGCCTGACTTGAGTTCAAGATTCTATCAAGATTGCAGTTAATCCTCATTCAATGAATTTTTAATTTCATATATTGTATTGTTCAAATATTTTTCAGTTCTGAAACATCCACTTTATACATATATAATTAAATATATATTTATATATAAATATATAATATATATAAATTTAAATATTGTGTTAGATCTGTTTTTAATTTATTTTTTCCATTCTTCTTTCTATTTTAACATAATTATAATAGTCACATGTGAGTCCTTGTTTCGGTCATCAATGTTTCTGCTTCTATTATCTGCTTTTTTCTAAGAGGTCACATTTTCTTGCCACTTAGCATGTCTAGTTTTGTTTATTTTTATCATTAGTAGTTTATGCAGACACTACAAATAACTTTGGTATTCTCACACACACATCCATGCACACATCCTTCAACTCTGCCATCCTTATATAAAAGGAATGTTAGGTCCATGAATTAAGGTAAATTGGAAGTGGTCAAACAGGAGACGGCAAGAGTGAACATCTTCATTTTAGGAATCAGTGAACTAAAATGGATGGGAATGAGCAAATTTAAATCAGATGACTATTATATCTACGACTGTGGGCAAGATTCCCTTGGAAGAAATGGATTAGCCACCACAGTCAACAAAAGATTCTGAAATGCAGTACTTGGGTGCAATATCAAAAACAACAGAATGATGTCGGTTCGTTTCCAAGGCAAACCATTCAATATAGCAGTAATCCAAGTGTATGCTCCAACTACTAAAGCCAAAGAAGCTGAAGATGAATAGTTCTATGAAGACCTACAAGACCTTCTAGAACTAACACCAAAAAAAGATGTCCTTTTCATTATAGGGGACTGAAATGCAAAAGTAGGAAGTCAAGAGATACCTGGAGTAATAGGCAAGTTTGGCCTTGGAGTATAAATGAAGCAGGGCAAAGGCTAACAGAGTTTTACCAAGAGAGTGCACTGGTCATGCAGGAAGAGCAAATGTCCTCTTCCAGTGACATAGAAGACGACTTTACACATGGACATCACCAAAAGGTTAGTACTGAAATGAGATTGATTATATTCTCTACAGCCAAAGATGGAGAAGCTCTACACTGTCAGTGAAAACAAGACTGGGGGCTGACTATGGCTCAGATCACGAACTTCTTATTGCAAAATTCAGACTTAAATTGAAGAAAGTAGGGAAAACCACTAGACCATTCAGGTATGACCTAAATCAAATGCCTTACAGTTATACAGTGGAAGTGACAAATATTTTCAAGGGATTAGATCTGGTAGTCAGAGTGCCTGAAGAACTATGGATAGAGCTTTGTAACTTTGTACAGGAGGTGGTGATCAAAACCATCCCCAAGAAAAAGAAAAGTAAAAGACAAAATGGGTGTCTGAGGAGGTCTTACAAACAGCTGAGAAAATAAGAGAAGCAAAAGGCAAAGGAGAAAAGGAAAGTTATATCCATCTGGATGCAGAGTTCCAAGGAATAGCAAGGATAGATAAGCCTTCCTAAGTGAACAATACAAAGACATAGAGGAAAACAATAGAATGATAAAGAGTAGAGATTTCTTCAAGAAAATAAGAGATACCAAGGGAACATTTCATGCAAAGATGGGTACATTGAAGGACAGAAACATTATGGACCTAACAAAGCAGAAGATATTAAGAAGAGGTGGCAAGAACGTACATGCACAGAAAAACTATACATAAAAGATCTTAATGACCCAGATAACCATGATGCTGTGATCCCTCACCTAGAGCCAGACATCTTGGACTGAGAAGTCAAGTTTGCCCTAGGAAACATCACTACAAACAAAGCTAATGGAGGTAATGGAATTTCAGCTAAATTATTTCAAATCCTAAAAGATGACGCTGTCAAAGTGCTGCACTTAATATGCCAGCAAATTCGGAAAACTCAGCAGTGGCCGCAAGACTAGAAAATGTCAGTTTTCATTCCAATCCCAAAGAAGGGCAATGCGAAAGAGTGTTCAAACTATCCTACAACTGCATTCATATCACACGCTAGCAAAGTAATGATCAAAAATCTTCCTAGCGAGGCTTCCACAGTACATGAACCAGTATGTTCAAGCTGGACTTAGAAAAGGCAGAGGAACCAGAGATCAAATTGCCAACATCCATTGGACTATAGAAAAAGCAAGTGAATTTCAGAAAGATTTTTGCTTCATTGACTACACTAAAGCCGTTTACTGTGTGGATCACAACAAACTGGAAAATTCTTAGAGAGATATGAATACTAGACCACCTTACCTGCCTTCTGAGAAATCTGTATGCAGGTTAAGAAGCAACAGTTAGAACTGGACATGGATAATGAACTGGGTCCAAATTGGGAAAAGAATGTGTCAAGGCTACACATTGTCACCCTGCTTATTTAACTTATATGCAGAGTACATCATGTGAAATGCCTGACTGGATGAAGCACAAGCTAGAATCAAGATTGCTGGGTAAAATATCAAACCCTCAGATATGCAGATGACACCATCCTTATGGCAGAAAGGGAAAAGGAATTAAAAATCCTCTTGATGAATGTGAAAGAGGAGAGTGAAAAAGCTGGCTTAAAACTCAACATTCAAAAAACTAAGATCATGGCATCAGGTCCCATCACTTCATGGCAAATAGGTGTGGAAACAATGGAAACAGACAGACTTTATTTTCCTGTGCTCCAAAATCATTGCAGATGGTGACTGCAGTCATGAAATTAAAAGACGCTCCTTAGAAGAAAAGCTATGACCAACCTAGACAGTGGATTAAAACACAGAGACATTGTTTTACTGACAAAGGTCCATATGGTTTTTTCCAGTAGTCATGTATGGATGTGAGAGTTGGACCATAAAAAAGGCTGAACACTGAGGAATGGATGCTTTCGAATTGTGGAGTCAGAGAGGACTCTTGAGAGTCCCCTTGAACTGCGAGGAGATCAAATCAGTCCATCCTGATGGAAATAAAGGAAATCAATCCTGAATATTCACTGGAAGGACTGATGCCAGAGCTACAATCCTTTGGCTACCTGATGCGAAGATACGACTCATTGGAAAAGACCCTGATGCTGGGAAAGCCCAGGGAGGATTGAAGGCACAAGGAAAAGGAGATGACAGAGGATAAGATGATTGGATGGTATCACCCACTCAATGGACATAAGTTTGAGCAAGCTCCAGGAGTTGGTAATGGACATGGAAGCCTGGTGTGCTGCAGTCCATGGGGTCACAAAGAGCAGAACAAGTATGAGTGACTGGACAACAAAAACAAAGTTTGAGAGAGATTTCCTAAAATAATTTCCTAATAGTGGGTTGTATTTGTTCTGTTAGGCAGGTAGCTTAGAAGCTGAGTGGAGGCTGGGTTAGAACTTTACTTACACTTAGCCCACTCTATTTTCAATCACCAGAAGGATGAGATCTGTATTGTGGTTATTTCAGGCTCCTCTTTCTAGTGGGACTTTGTTTCCCAAGCACCATTATAACAAGGGAAGTTCATGCTGACTTTCCTAATCAAGAACCTACTCTTTATGATACCAGAACTCAGCATATGCTCATGAGGATGGGAAGAGGCAGAGTTGCCATTTGGCTGTCCTCTACTTTTCAACATGTGACATAACAAAACAGGAACAGCTCCTCTGATGTTTCATTTCCTCCACTAGACTTTGTCAACTTAAACTCACCCTATATCCAGGGTGGGTAGGAGGAAGAGAGACAGAGAGAGAGAAAGTAAATGAGAAGAAAAGCCAACAGTAGTTTCAAGACACCTGAGAAAAACTCTTTTAAACTTTAACCCAACTACTGTTTGCTTTCATAGCTCTCCGCTGACCTTTAAAAGTAGGAATCTGTAATATAACTGTCATTTTTCTCCCAACTTTTCTCAGTAACAACAATGGCATGCTACCATCAAATTCATTTTACCAAACAGGGGAAATTTATTTAAAAGTTATCCCTTTTTTTTCAAGGTGGGAACATTCCACCCAAACTGATATTCAATTTTTGACAGTCATTAAAGTTAGATCATACTGACTTCTAAATATTCTATGTTATAATAATGTTATTCAAAGTGGCTAATCACATTAAAATGTCTATCAAACTGGTAGAAAGACTAAATGCCCTATCAATGTAGTCAAAACAGTAAACATGTCAACTGTTTTAGAAAAAAATATGAGATAAATTAGAATACTTATCATTTTTTCAGGAACTTTGCAAGTAAGTTCTAGTTACTAAGCATCTTTTCTTAATGTTATTCATGATTAATTATATCACTACTAAGCAGAGTAGCTTTGTGTCACACATATTTTAATGTCATTAGAATAAAATTCTAAAGAAGGATGCCTTTGGTCACTTGTCAGTGCTAAAGGGAAACTTTTTATACTTATTTTTTATAGAATACATATTTCTGCCCACCCCCCACTAAATCCCTTGCTTTTGAAACCAGAATTCTCATTTCAAAATCACCAATTTAATAGTAAAACTTTACATGATTATTTTTTAAAAATAACCAAAATTTTTTGAAGTCTGCTGCTGCTGATTGTGTTATTTACAATAAAAATAAATTAATATTGCTAGGTTTGGAGAACAAAGATGGCAAACTGACACTGTACCTCCACACACATCTTCCAAACAAATCATAAAAATAACATTAATGGCAAGTAAATCCAAAAATAATGCAGGGCTTCAACATCACTAAGAGACAAAACACAACAATCTTAGAGAGAGAGAGAGAAAAGAAAATTCCAGCAGAGTTTTCACCAGTCACCTGATGCTATGCCTATGGGTATGAAGAGTAAGATGGAAAAGTCGTGAGACTTCCAAGAAAAAATGTGAAGCAAACAGAGGACATAGATGAAACAGACCAAATCATTCCCCAAAACTAAACTGCAGCATTGTATTTAAAAATAATAAATTCAAGTGAACTGTGGTTGATTATAGCATTAGCTATAGAGGACTTGGCAATAAGCAGGATTGTCAGGGGCAGCCTGAAGAAGCACTGCTTATTGAAGAGAAACAGAGAGACTACAATGAGGCATGAGGAAAATGAGAAAATAATAGGGAAAAGCATATTCTTGCAGGAAAAGGGGTGACAAAAACACCAACCCCTCATCTCTTTCCCACCATCAACAACACAGTTCTTTTAAAAACAGAGCAAAAAAGAGCAAAAAATGACAAACTCTACTTTTAAGTTAGGAATCCTATTCAAAGAATAAATAATAGAAAAAACAGATAATATTAATATGAAATGGCTGTTGAAATTTTTGAATTGTGACTAAAGCAATTTTACTGGTGAAAACTATGTCCTAAAGAACAAACATGAAGCTAAGAGAAACAACAAAATCATTCCAAATTGAACCAAATATCCTAAAACATGTATTTAGGGTCATGGGAAAAAAAAAAAACCACCTTGAATTATATATACAAAAACTAATACCAGAAATGGACAAATAAGAAAAGGCAAGAGAACTGAATGAACTCACTAAAGAAACAGAAGAAGAAGAAGAACATATCAGAAATAAGCCATAAAGGAAAAGATTTTGACAGCAAAAGAAGTTCAAATGAAAATTTAATAAAGGCCATTGTATAAAAGAAGTAAAATCACCAGAATAAAAATGATATTTAAAAATAAGTAAAAAAAGGGTCAGAGAGCAAGTGTTTGAATTGGAAGATAATCAACAATAGTACAAAGCAAATACAATTACAGTCCATGAAAAGGAAAATCACAAGAAAGAAAGGAAATTAACATTTCAATATTTACAATGATGAGCAGAAAACATCATGAAAACAAGAGTACCTGAACTCCACATACTGAAGTAGCACACAGTTTCAATCGACTTGGCACACTAACCTCTGGTCCATATCTATCAAAGCTATTAAAGTTTAAAGACAAACTCCTCAGAACCTTTCAGCAAAGAGATGCAAATTCAACAGAATTAGATTCTTAACAGACTTCTCAGAAACAGACACAAAGCAAGGTACAAGAAGAGTAGTATTTTCAAGAAAATTAAAGAATTGAAAGTGTGAGTCAAAGGTATTATTTAGTCAAAACCTTAGACTGTCAAGAATATTGAAAAACAGATTTAAATGTGCAAGGACTCAGGGATACCATACACATGTACACTTCCTGAAGAGTCTACTTGGGCGTGAGCTTCACCCAACCAAGACAGAACTGAAAAGACTTGCGAAGGGACTGATGGTGGGCATTCCACAAATTTATGTTTAGAATTATGACTAAAACAAAGGTGGAATCACAGGTAGAAAAGTAACATTCATGAAATTATAATTTGTCACAAAGTACTGACGAGTCTGGCCAAATTCTGGTGTGTGATCTTTCAGGACCTCGTGGCCAGGCTGCCCACACCAGACTGGGTAGATGCCAGTGCACAGAAGTGTGGGGAAGCTGTTAGTCAAGGACACAGGTCCTACTGGCCGGTCACATTCTTAGGATAGAATAATAAAATATATTAGAGAAAGAGGAACAGAGCATATGGTAAAACAAAAGTATTAAGATGCTTACAAAGAAGATATTTAGTTAAAGGATATACAAATGTTCTTTGTAACACTCTTATTTTTGCAACTTTTCTGTAAGTTTGAAAACATTTTCTAATAAAAATTCAAAAATATGTATAAATAAGAAAGCAGTATTACTTGTAAAATGTATCTATTGGGGAGCATGATGTGGATCATAATATTTGATATTTTTGTGGTTCTCAATATAAACCAATTCCTCCCTTACAAAATATAATTTCATGTTGACTGGATTTCTCTATTCCTCCAAATCTAGTCTCTGGCTCTCCACAGTCACGATTTCTCTCTGGAGACTGACCTTTATGACCGTACAAATGGTCGCCTTTTCTTAAAGTATTCTCTTGTGTTTAGCCAATGAGAATGCAAGGAGGATGATCATGTGTGAGGTGTTAGGTCAAACTTGCTTTGTTCCAGGCTTTGTTCCTCTACTAAAGTTTACTGTCTGTAGGTCTAGTGGTAAAGAACTCACCTGCCAATGCAGGAGCCATAAGAGATGCAGGTTCAATCCCTGGCTTGGGAAGATCCGCTGGAGGTGGGCATAACAACCCACTCCAGTATTCTTGCCTGAGAAATCCTGTGGACAGAAGAGCCTGGCAGGCTACAGTCCATAGGGTCGCAAAGAGTCAGACATGACTGATGTGACTTGGCACACATACATGCTAAGTTTACTATTTCTTTGAAGTGGCCTCCTTGAACAGATTAGGGGTTTCCCTGGTGGCTCACCAGTAAAAAAAATCCAACTGCAATGCAGGAGACACAGGTTCCACCCCTGGGTCAGGAAGATCCTCTGGAGGAGGAAATGGCAACTTACTCCAATATTCTAACCTGAAAAATCCCATGGACAGAGGAGCCTGTGGGGCTACAGTCCTTGGGGTTGCAAAGAGTCAGACACAACTTACCATGCATGCACACCTGAACAGATATGACTGTACTTAAAGCTACAACTCAATCTTCAGGAACCTGCAGAAATGTTCCTGTCCCTTGCTTCGGGTATGTAACAGCAACCTTAGCCTTGTGAGCCTACTGCCCAAGATTTACTATTCCTTGTTGGTTTCCTTTAACCTGGCATACACCTTTATAAATATTCCCCTTTTTAAGCTTTCCCTAGTCATTTTCTTTTTTTTCTTTGAGTGTGTTATATCTTTCTTGCAGGGATCCTGTCTGGTACATAATGCTAACACAAAACAAAAAATCTACGAAAAACACAATGTATTTATATACTGAAAATATTTTGAAAAACATATATTACAAAGACACAATTATTAATAGAAGCAGTGAAGTAGTATGGAACATTAATCATTTTAAAATATCTACATGGACTGTTTCACAGATGAAAAATGGATGAAACTAATTTATGTTAAGAAAGCATCATTGTTGTTGTTCAGTTGCCAAGTCGTTTCCAACTCTTTGCAACTCCACTGACTGCAGCACACCAGGCCTTCTGTCCCTTACCATCTCCCAGAATTTGCCCAAGTTCATGGTCATTGCATTGGTGATGCTGTCCAGCCATGTCATCCTCTGACATCCTCTTCTCCTTCTGCCCTTGATCTTGCCCAGCATCAGCGACTTTTCCAATGAGTCTTCTGTTTGCGTCAGTTGACCAAAATACTGGAGCTATAGCTTCAGCATCAGTCCTTCCAGGGAATATTCAGGGTTGATATTCCTTAAGATTGACCGTTTTGATCTCCTTGCTGTCCAAGGGACTTTCAGGAGTCTTCTCCAGTATAACAGTTCAAAGGCACCAAATCTTTAGCGTTCTGCTTTCTTTACAGTCTAGCTCTCACAGGTCTCTCATATTGAAGGTAGATTCTTTACCATCTGAGCCACCAGGGAAGTCTGAGGGAATACCATAGCCTTGATTATTCAGACCTTTGTCAGCAGAGTAATGTCTCTGCTTTTCAACTCACTGTCTAGGTTTGTCATTGCTTTCCTGCCAAGGAGCAATCATCTTCTTTTTTTTTTTTTTTATTTTATTTTTTTTTATTAGTTGGAGGCTAATTACTTCACAACATTTCAGTGGGTTTTGTCATACATTGATATGAATCAGCCATAGATTTACACTTATTCCCCATCCCGATCCCCCCTCCCACCTCCCTCTCCACCCGATTCCCCCTCCCACCTCCCTCTCCACCCGATTCCTCTGGGTCTTCCCAGTGCACCAGGCCCGAGCACTTGCCTCATGCATCCCACCTGGGCTGGTGATCTGTTTCACCATAGATAGTATACATGCTGTTCTTTTGAAACATCCCACCCTCACCCTCTCCCACAGAGTTTAAAAGTCTGTTCTGTATTTCTGTGTCTCTTTTTCTGTTTTGCATATAGGGTTATTGTTACCATCTTTCTAAATTCCATATATATGTGTTAATATGCTGTAATGTTCTTTATCTTTCTGGCTTACTTCACTCTGTATAATGGGCCCAGTTTCATCCATCTCATTAGGACTGATTCAAATGAATTCTTTTTAATGGCTGAGTAATATTCCATGGTGTATATGTACCACAGCTTCCTTATCCATTCATCTGCTGATGGGCATCTAGGTTGCTTCCATGTCCTGGCTATTATAAACAGTGCTGCGATGAACATTGGGGTGCACGTGTCTCTTTCAGATCTGGTTTCCTCAGTGTGTATGCCCAGAAGTGGGATTGCTGGGTCATATGGCAGTTCTATTTCCAGTTTTTTAAGAAATCTCCACACTGTTTTCCATAGTGGCTGTACTAGTTTGCATTCCCACCAACAGTGTAAGAGGGTTCCCTTTTCTCCACACCCTCTCCAGCATTTATTGCTTGTAGACTTTTGGATAGCAGCCATCCTGACTGGCGTGTAATGGTACCTCATTGTGGTTTTGATTTGCATTTCTCTAATAATGAGTGATGTTGAGCATCTTTTTATGTGTTTGTTAGCCATCTGTATGTCTTCTTTGGAGAAATGTCTGTTTAGTTCTTTGGCCCATTTTTTGATTGGGTCATTTATTTTTCTGGAATTGAGCTGCAGGAGTTGCTTGTATATTTTTGAGATTAATCCTTTGTCTGTTTCTTCATTTGCTATTATTTCCTCCCAATCTGAGGGCTGTCTTTTCACCTTACTTATAGTTTCCTTAGTTGTGCAAAAGCTTTTAAGTTTCATTAGGTCCCATTTGCTTATTTTTGCTTTTATTTCCAATATTCTGGGAGGTGGGTCATAGAGGATCTTGCTGTGATTTATGTCGGAGAGTGTTTTGCCTATGTTCTCCTCTAGGAGTTTTATAGTTTCTGGTCTTACATTTAGATCTTTAATCCATTTTGAGTTTATTTTTGTGTATGGTGTTAGAAAGTGTTCTAGTTTCATTCTTTTACAAGTGGTTGACCAGTTATCCCAGCACCACTTGTTAAAGAGGTTGTCTTTTTTCCATTGTATATCTTTGCCTCCTTTGTCAAAGATAAGGTGTCCATAGGTTCGTGGATTTATCTCTGGGCTTTCTATTCTGTTCCATTGAGCTATAGTTCTGTCTTTGTGCCAGTACCATACTGTCTTGATGACTATGGCTTTGTAGTAGAGTCTGAAGTCAGGCAGGTTGATTCCTCCAGTTCCATTCTTCTTTCTCAAGATTACTTTGGCTATTCGAGGTTTTTTGTATTTCCATACAAATTGTGAAATTCTTTGGTCTAGTTCTGTGAAAAATACCGTTGGTAGCTTGATAGGGATTGCATTGAATCTATAGATTGCTTTGGGTAGAATAGCCATTTTGACAATATTGATTCTTCCAATCCATGAACACGGTATGTTTCTCCATCTGTTTGTGTCCTCTTTGATTTCTTTCATCAGTGTTTTTTAGTTTTCTATGTATAGGTCTTTTGTTTCTTTAGGTAGATGTACTCCTAAGTATTTTATTCTTTTTGTTGCAATGGTGAATGGTATTGTTTCCTTAATTTCTCTTTCTGTTTTTTCATTGTTAGTATATAGGAATGCAAGGGATTTCTGTGTGTTAATTTTATATCCTGCAACTTTACTATATTCATTGATTAGCTCTAGTAATTTTCTGGTAGAGTCTTTAGGGTTTTCTATGTAGAGGATCATGTCATCTGCAAACAGTGAGAGTTTCACTTCTTCTTTTCCTATCTGGATTCCTTTTACTTCTTTTTCTGCTCTGATTGCTGTGGCCAAAACTTCCAAGACTATGTTGAATAGCAGTGGTGAGAGTGGGCACCCTTGTCTTGTTCCTGATTTCAGGGGAAATGCTTTCAATTTTTCACCATTGAGGGTGATGCTTACTGTGGGTTTGTCATATATAGCTTTTATTATGTTGAGGTATGTTCCTTCTATTCCTGCTTTCTAGAGAGTTTTAATCATAAATGAGTGTTGAATTTTGTCAAAGGCTTTCTCTGCATCTATTGAGATAATCATATGGTTTTTATCTTTCAATTTGTTAATGTGGTGTATTACATTGATTGATTTGCGGATATTAAAGAATCCTTGCATTCCTGGGATAAAGCCCACTTGGTCATGGTGTATGATTTTTTTTAATATGTTGTTGGATTCTGTTTGCTAGAATTTTGTTAAGGATTTTTGCATCTATGTTCATCAGTGATATTGGCCTGTAGTTTTCTTTTTTTGTGGCATCTTTGTCTGGTTTTGGAATTAGGGTGATGGTGGCCTCATAGAATGAGTTTGGAAGCTTACCTTCCTCTGCAATTTTCTGGAAGAGTTTGAGTAAGATAGGTGTTAGCTCTTCTCTAAATTTTTGGTAGAATTCAGCTGTGAAGCCATCTGGCCCTGGGCTTTTGTTTGCTGGAAGATTTTTGATTACAGTTTCGATTTCCTTGCTTGTGATGGGTCTGTTAAGATCTTCTATTTCTTCCTGGTTCAGTTTTGGAAAGTTATACTTTTCTAAGAATTTATCCATTTCATCCAAGTTGTCCATTTTATTGGCATAGAGCTGCTGGTAGTAGTCTCTTATGATCCTTTGTATTTCAGTGTTGTCTGTTGTGATAGTCACCATCCACAGTGATTTTAGAGCACAAGAAGAGGAAATCTGTCATACTTCCACATTTTCCCCATCTATTTGCCAAGCAGTAATGGGGCTGGATGCCATGATCTTAGTTTTTTTTTTTAAATATTTCATTTTAAGGCAGCTCTTTCACTCTCCTCCTTCACCCTCATCAAGAGGCTCTTTAGTTACTCTTTGCTTTCTGCCATTAGAGTGGTATCATCTGCGTATCTGAGGTCGTTGATGTTTCTCCCATTTGTCTTGATTCCAGCTTGTAACTCATCCAGCTCGGCATTTTTCATGATGTGCTCAGCTTACAGGTTAAACAAACAGGGTGACAGCACACAGCCCTGTCATACTCCTTTCTTGGTCTTGAACCAGTCTGTTGTTCCATACAGAGTTCTAACTGTTGCTTCTTAACCTGCATACAGGTTTCTCAGGAGACAGGTAAGATGTTCTGGTATTCACATCTCTCCAAGAGCTTCCCACAGTTTGTCATGATCCACACAGAGGTTTTAGTGTAGTCAATGAAACAGAGGTAGATGTTTTTTTTTTTTTTTTTTTTTTTCTGAAATTCCCTTGCTTTCTCTATAGTTCAGCAAATGTTGACAATTTGATCTCTAGTTCCTCTTCCTTTTCTATACCAAGCTAGGACATCTGGAAGTTCTTGGTTCACATAATGTTGAAGTCTAGCATGCAAGATTTTAAGCATGACCTTACTAGCATGGGAGATGAGTACAACTGTCCGACAGTTAGCACATTCTTTGGTACTACCCTTCTTGGGAACTGGGATGAGGACTGACCGACCTTTCCAGTCCTGTGGCCACTGCCGGATCTTCCAGATTTGCTGACATAACGAATGCAAAACCTTGATGACATCCTCCTTTAGTGATCTGAATAGTTCTGCAGGAATTTCATCCCATCCACTAGCTTTATTAACAGCAGTGCTTCTTATGATCCACTTGACTTCTCACTCCAGAATGTCTGGCTCTGGGTGACTAACCACACCATCATAGTAATCCAGTTCATTAAATCTTTGTTATATAGTTCTTCCATGAATTCTTTCCATCCTTATCTCTTCAGTGTCTTCTAGTCTCTACCATTTTTGTTCTCTATTGTGCCCATCTTTGGATGGAATGCTCCCTGGAAACTGGATGTTTCCAGTTGTCCTGAAGAGATCTCTAGCCTTTTAACTTTTGTTGTTTTCTTCTATTATTAAGCATTGTTCATTGAATAAGGCCTTCTTGTCTCGTCTAGCTATTTTTTTGAATTCTGCATGTAATTGGATGTGCCTTTCCCTCTCTGCCTTGCTTTTCACTTCTCTTCATTCTTCCACTATTTGTAAAGTCCTCCTCAGATAAACATTTTGCCTTCTTGCTTTTGTTTTTCTTTGGGATGGTTTTATTTGCCATCTCCTATATAAAATTATGGACCTCTGTCCATAGTTCTTCAGGCACACTGTTCACTAGATCTAGTCCCTTGAATCAATTTGTTACCTCTACTGAAAATTCATATGGGATTTAAGTCATACCTGGCTGGCCTATTGTCTTCCCCAGTTTTCTTTAGTTTAAGTCTGAATTTTGCTATGAGAAGCTGATAATCTGAGCCAAAAGTCAGCTCCAGTCAGTTTCAAGCAGTATGAAACATTAGTCATTTTGAAATATCTACATGGACAGTTTCACAGACAAAAAATGGATGAAACTAATTTTATTGTGTGAAGGTAGCATCATATGTTTTCTCAAAAGATTTCCCTAGGGTACCATGATGTATCAGTGCATATATAGTTAGGTAGGGATTAAATATTTATATACAGATGTCAGAATCAATACCTTAAGAACAAAACAAAGCCTATGCTATTTCTGATCATTTGTGTTTTAAAGCATTATCACGCAAACTTCATCACTGTCCTTTCAGCCATGGTTAAGATCCTAAGGATCATGCAAGGGAAAGAAAAGGTCAAAGTATCTGAAAGTAATTTAAATATAAAACATTGCTATTTTCCCTAATTTTTACCTTACTTCCATTTTCCTCAAAATATTTTGTTCATATTCTTTAACAAAATCTACCTGAATTCTACCACTGAATATTAATATCAGTGGATTAGGCAAAAGGGGACATTTTCTTTAATTTGGTTTATGTTAACTCCATTTTCTAGTTGCTCAGTCTCAAAATCTTGGAGTCATCCTAAAGTCTATCTCTGTCTTACACCTCAAATCCTATTTATCAGCAAAAAATTATTGCTTCTGACTTCAGATATAATCTGACTACTCGTCACCTCCTCCACTGCTCCATCTTCATCTGAACTACCTTCTCCTCTCATCTAGATTAATATAGTAGCCTTCCAAATGGCATTATTGGGTCTATCTGGCCACTCAATATCTCTTAACACACTAGCCAGAACAATCCCTTTAAAAGACAGACAATGTTACACTTCTCAAAACTCTGCAATGTGTTTTACTTTGAGTGAAACCAAAGTCTACACTTGCTTAAAAGGCCCTATGTGATTTTTTTCCCCCATTATCTCTCAAAACTCACTGCCTATCAATTTTAAAGATGTTCTCTCTACTTTAGTCGAACTGGCTTCCTTGCCACCCCACAAATGCAGCAGGCATGATGCCACTTTTACACTGGCTATGCTCACTGCCTGGAATTCTCAACTTTAAAAGATTGCAAAACAAACTTTATATATTTTCTTAATTGTTAACCATTTCAAGAGGTCTACCCAGACCTCTACTTAGCATTTGTAAGTTGTCCCTCATCCAACCATTCCCTATCACCCACTTTTGTCTCCTTTGTGCCACAAGAATTACTGTCTTAAAACTTTGCATATCATTTATGTATTCCATATATTATTTATGGCCTCCTACAAATCAAATGAAATGACTGGAATTAAGCAAATATTTAATAAATATTTGGTGAATGAATTGATGCATTAATACATGCAAAAGAAATATATTGTTTATTTCCAAAACTGTTAGATACCCTAAAAGTATTTTTTTCTAATAAACATTTTTTATGTAGGTTAATGATATTGAATATCCAAATGGTATTGAAATCATAATATACTACAATTTTACCACAAAAAAGATTTTCTAATTTGAATAATTCTATTCAAATATTTCTATACATTTGCTTCAAGCAAACAAAAGCATATAGATTTATCTTGTCATTATTCTCTCTTATATTTGCTCACTAATCCCATCTTGGCTCCAAAGCTGAATTACATGGTTCTATTTCTCTTTATTCCAGCATGATATTTAATATATTTGATTGGGGTTATCTCTTAACATTTCTATAGTACACAGTCAATTATGAAGTTTTCCAGGGCTATGTCTATTGCATTCACCTTAGTTTCCCTTACACTTAAAGGCAGTACTGTATAAATGTATAATAAATAAAAAGGAGAAAAAGAAAAGAATAAGAAAGTACACAGACCTCCCTGAACATTTTTGTGCAACCTGTCAATATATAATTGTTCTAAAATTGAGAAAAGTAAGTTTCCTTCTTGCCTTTTTCATAAAGTTTTCTTCAGTTGTAAATAGTCAAAGACTTAGTATATAAAATCCTAAAAAATAAAAAAAAAGAAAACTCAACCTAAGAATAAAATCAATTAAATTTTTCTAATGCTTTAGTTTTACTACACATACGTAATTGACTATTTTTAAAACATTACATAAATATGCTAACACTTTTATTATTTTGACACTCTATAATCCCAAGAGTACCATGAAAAAATTTTGAGTTTATAACAAATTCAGGGAACCTGGGTCATGGAGCTTTAAGCAAAGGCATATTTAAGAGCTTAACTAAAATTTGAGCAATTCTTATCATCAGTGTCAGCTGTGGGCTTGATTTCAAATTCACATTTAATGATGGCTCTACCAACAATAACTTTAAGAAGAAAGGCTGAAAATAATTCTGAGCATAAATATCAAGAATTCAAGGTTTTCTAAGTACTATAAAAAGCATTTGATCTATGAATCTGAAGCTATCAGGACAGTTAAATTGATCAGCTAATGTATTAACTACATCCTAGGATAGGCTGATCAATATTTTGCCTTAGATTAAAAATGTAAGGATGCTACTAAGATATTGCTGTGATGAATACAATAAACCTGAGTCTCTAGTAACACTTAAATCATTATAGGCAAATAACGTGTACCATCAACCTGGGGTTTTTTTTTTTTATTTTTCTAACTGGAAGGCATTTTTGGAGAACAAATTCAGAGATATATTGACTTTTAGCCAACATGTTTTTCATTTATTTTATCCAGAAAAATAGCTGGGTTTTTTTCTTTTCAACTAGAAAAAGACACACAGCTATAAAAAAAAAATAGTGAGAAAATCAGTTTAACACATTTTCTTACCTAAGCTTTTATCTTTATGGGGAATCAGTAATTCTATCATGAAGAAAAGTCTATCACAGAATTGCATAATAACTAAAAAGATAAAACCTATTAGTTTATTTAACAACCAAATTTAGATTCCAGTTAATTTCCTTTGCCTGAGGGAATAGAGAATGCTTGATCCAATGGAAAGATATATTATCCATTAAATTTGGAGAATGACCATTAGATCATACCCTATTGCTTTTGTTCTGGTGAGGTCACAAGCCTCTAAAAGCCTATTTGAAAGGCAATATTCTTAATAAGAAGGAATCTGAAACTGTGGAAATTTCACAAGGATATGTTTATGAATGCAGACACTCTTGTATCTTTGTAGCTGCCTTTGTGCTGTCTTTGTAGTTAGCTCCTTTTCTTATTTGTTTTTATATTTGGCATCTCTGCAGCATATGAGATCTTAGTTCTCAGACCAGGGATTGAAGTCACGTCCCCTGCTTAGAAGCAGAGTCTTAACCACTGGACCACTGGGAAGGCCCTACCTTCTTATTTTCTAAAGCAAACCACTTCTACTCAGGCTGTCTTAATTCTACAGGACAGAATTCTTCCTCCTATCTAGAGCACTTTCTTCCCTAAAACTGCATGTAGGATTCTTCCTCCAAATAGTCACTCCCATTCTTATAGCCAAAATTCAATGCAATCTACAATTATGTGCTTATCCCCATTTTAATAATTAAACATTTGTTTTGTCCCTGAAAATGTGTACACGTTGCACAGGAAGGAATATGTTTAAACTACTGTGAATGCTATGGTCAGAAAATAAATACTAGATGACTAAGGGACTGATCACACTCACTCCCATAAAAAAGGCATTATATTTCTTTCAGTATGGATTTCGATGAACAACACTGGCTTAAACAAAAAGAGGAAACAAAGAGCTACAGGCTAGAAAATGTGGCTCAAGAAGGACTCCTGCTGTGGAAAAACTTATCAAAGACACTATCTTGCCTTCTTATAGGGAGAACTACTGCTTCAGAGAAATAGCTGTATTTACATAAGCAGCAAAAGAAAATGTTATATGGCAAAAATTCCTACTTATAAGAGAAATCATGTAATTAGATGATTTATGTGGGATTTAGTGACCCAGAGAGTCTAGATCCTTGATCAAGCCTCCATTTAACTTTGCCTAAGCAGAGTAATTTGGCATTCATCTGCAAAGGCTTATAATAGAAATTCTTTTACTTTTAACAAAATTTGTCCCACATCACATTTTACCAATATAATTAGACACTGAATATGTCATACAGCCCACTGAAATATACAGGACACTTAAAGACCATTTTAAGGTGAGCTCATAATTTCTAATTACTTATTTTATTATGGATACAGTTTTCAGTTCATAAAGCTTCCTGTAAAGAAAATTCTACCAAAAATTTCTTGTCAGTCTGATCAGCCTGACTGGTTTTTCCTCTTACAAAGATGTTGCTCTCTTGGGTACCAACATACATTCCTCAAAGGATGTTATAAAAGGAAGAATGAGGCATTTAGTTCAAATGGTAAAGAATCTGCCTGCAATGCAGGAGACCAGGGATTGATCCCTGGGTTGGGAAGATCCCCTGGAGAAGGGAATGGCAATCCACTCCAGTATTCTTGCCTGGAGAATCCCATGGACAGAGGAGCCTGGTGGACTACAGTCCATAGGTCACAAAAAGTATGACATGACTGACTAACACACATGAGGCATTTAGGTTCCTGTCTGCAAAGAAGGGAGTCAAAGAAAGGAGAAATTGTTCTTGTGAATATTTTTACACATTTGAGGAATTATGAATATGCCTGCACATGATTTATACCTTAAATTATAAAATGAATATATGCATTTTTCCAATATAACATGGGTTTCTGAAGTGAAATACAAAATTTTCATGAATAAATCTCAAACACTAGATACGTAATCAACTGGCAGTAACTTTGATAGTGGAGTTTCTTTTATTACTCTTCATCTTTTTTTTTTTTTTTTTTAACCTCATATGGACAATAGTAGAGGCATAGAATGTCACCTCAGAGCATAAAAGTATATTACTTGAAATTCATGACATGCTTTTTCAGAAAGCATTCTGGGAAAAAAGTAAGAAAAAAACACAGAAAATATTCACAGGGGAAGGGGGAGAACCAAACAGAAAACCAAGAAAAAAAATGTTGAATACCCAAAACAACCTTGAGAAATAACTAAGCTGAATGTATTATGCTCCATAATTTCAAGCTATACTACAAATCTACCATAATCAAAACAGTATGGCACTGGAACAATAGAGAGACACACAAAACAATGAAACAGAACTCAGAGCTCAGAAATAAATCAACATGTATATGGACAATAAATTTACAACAAGGATAAGAGAACATACAATGAAGAAGAGATAGTCTCTTCAATAAACAGTGCTAGGAAAACTGAATAATCACATTCAAAAGAATGAAACTGGACCACTATCCCATATCATTCAAAAAAATTAACTCAGAATGGATTAAAGACTCCAATGTAGTACCTGAAACCAAAAAATTCCTAGAAGAAAACACAGGCAGTAACTTTATTGACATTTGAATGACAAATGATTCTGAGGATCTGAATCTAAGGGCACGGGAAAACAAACACAAATAAACACGACTACATGAAACCAGAAAGCTTCTGCAGAGAAGGATGAAAATGAAAAGGCAAATTACTGAATGGGAGAAGATATTTGGAAATCATATCAGATAAGGAGCTAATAGTGAAAATATATAAACAACTCATACAATTCAATGACAAAAACAAATAATTCAAAAATGGTCAGAGGATTTGAATAGATATTTTTCCAAAGAAGACATACAGATGGCCAACAGACGCATGAAAAAGTTTTCAACATTACTACTTGTTAAGAAAATGAAAATCAAAACCACAATTAGATCTCCTCACACCTGTTAGAAAGGCTATTATAAAAAATAAACAAACATCAGAGGATGTGGAGGAAAAAAAACCCTCATGCAGTGAGGGCTGTAAAATGATGCAGCCACTATTGAAAACAGTATGGATAGTCTTCAAAAAAAACTATGGAATAGAACACCATATGTTCCAGCTATTCCAGTTCTGGGTATTTATCTAATGAACGCAAAACACTAATTTGAAAAGACATATGACCCTCTATGTTCAGTATTTATTGCAGCGTTATTTACAATCAAGATATGGAAGCAACCTAAGTGCCAATGGACTGATGAATGAATAAAGAATATGTGAATATTTATATTACATTACTCAGCCATAAAAACAGAATGAAAGCCTGTCACTTGCAGCAACCTGGATGGACCCTGCAGTATATAACAAGTCAAATAAGTTAGAGAAAGACAAATACCATAGAATTTCATTCATATGTGTAATATTTAAAAAAAAAAACCTCATAGATACAGAGAACAGATTTGTGGTTTCCATAGGGGAAAGGGGTTGGAGGGTGGGAGACATGGGTGAAGGAGGTCAGATTTATGATGATGAATGGTAACTACATTTGTGCTCATCACTTTGCAGTGTATACAGATGCCAAATTATAATACTATGCTATATATCTGAAACGTTTATATAAATATGAATATAAATGTAATATATATAGGCACTGAGCCTGAACTATAAAAAGGAAACAATCATACATAGAAAATTTCCCATCAGTATAATAGAAATTCAAATGACAAAATATTAAAAGTGAATGTTAAAAATGTTCCATGCAACAATGATGCACTGTATTCATACAAAGAGAATAAGAGCAAAGAAAAATACTGTGATTATGAAATAAAGGGAAATATATGTCCTCATGCAAGAAAGTGATAAAAGGAGAAAGTGAAGGGTCAACAACCTGGTGTTTACCTGTAGGTACACTAATAGGAAAATCTATCCATTCTGTTAAATGTTATCATCACCTAAAACACAGTAGAACACAAATACTCTCAGATTTTATAAGAAAAGTCAGAAAAAGAAAACAAAAAAGAGCATTTACTTCAAAGTGACTCACAATGTTGGTCTTTGATCTATTCTCAGACCAAACTTCAAACTACAAGTTTCTTTTCTTTAAATCCTATTTCTTTAAAATCAAAGTCACAAATTATCTAAAGGACTAAACCAATACTCTAGTATCTAAAAACATCTATTCCCTTGACACTCCAAGAGATATGAGGCAAGAGATAATAGGCAAGTTTGGCCTTGAAGTACAAAATGAAGTAGGGCAAAAGCTAACAGAGTTTGCTAAGAGAACGCAGTGGTCATAGCAAACACCATCTTCCAAAAACACAAGAGAATACTCTACACATGGACATCACCAGATGGTCAATACTGAAATCAGACTGATTATATTCTTTGCAGCCAAAGATGGAAAAGCTCTATACAGTCAGTGAAAGCAATACCTGGAGCTGACTGTGGTTCAGATCATAAACACTTTATTGTAAAATTCAGACTTAAACTGAAGAAAGTAGGAAAAACCACTAGACCATTCAGGTATGACCTAAATCAAATGTCTTACAATTATACAGTTAAAAGACAAATAGATTCAAGGAATTAGATCTGATAGACAGATGCCTGAAGAACTATGGACAGAGGTTCATGACATCCTATAGGAGGTGGTGATCAAAACCATCTCAAAGAAAAAGAAATGCAAAAAGGCAAAATGGTTGTCTGAGGAGGCCTTACAGATAGCTGAGAAAAGAAGAGAAGCAAAAGGCAAAGGAGAAAAGGAAAGATATACCCATCTGAATGCAGAATTCCAAAGAATAGTAAGGAGAAGTAAGAAAGCCTTCCTCAGTGATCAATGCAAAGAAGCAGAGGAAAACAACAGAATGGGAAAGACTAGAGATCTCTTCAAAAAACTTAGAGATACCAAGGGAACTTTTCATGCAAAGATGGGCACAATAAAGGACAGAAATGGTATAGAACTAACAGAAGCAGAAGATATTAAGAAGAGGTGACAAAATACACAGAAGAACTATACAAAAAAGAGCTTTATGACCCAGATAAGCACGATGGTGTGATCACTCACCTAGAGCCAAGCATTTAGGAGTGTGAAGTCAAGTGGGCCTTAGGAAGCATTACTACAAATACAGCGGAGGTGATGGAATTCCAGCTGAACTATTTCAAATCCTAAAAGATGAAGTTGTGAAAGTGCTGCACTCAATATGTCAGCAAGTTTGGAAAACTCAGCAGTGGCCACAGGACTGGAATGGGTCAGTTTTCATTCCAATCCCAAAAAGGGCAATGCCAAAGAATGTTCAAACTACTGTACAATTGTGTTCATTCCACATGCTAGCAAGGTGAGGCTCAAAATCCTTCAAGCTAGGCTTCAACGGCATGTGACCCAAGAACTTCCAGATGTACAAGCTGGATTCAGAAAAGGCAGAGGAACCAGAAATAAAATTGCCAACATCTGTTGCACCATAGAAAAAGCAAGAGTATTTCATAAAAACATATACTTCTGAATCATTGATTAAAGTCTTTGATTGTGTGGATCACAACAAACTGGAAAGTGCTTAAAGAGATGGGAATACCAGACCACCTTATCTGCTTCCTGAGAAATCTGTATGCAGTTCAAGAAGCAACAGTTAGAACTGACATGGAATAGCAGACTGGTTCCAAATTGGGAAAGGAGTAAATTAAAGCTGCATATTGTCACCCTGCTTATTTAAGTTATATGTAGAGCACATCATGCAAAATGCCCAGCTGAATGAAGCACAAGCTAGAATCAAGACTGCCCAGAGAAATATCAATAACCTCAGATATGCAGATGATACCACCCTTATGGCAGAAAACGAAGAGGAACTAAAGAGCCTCTTCACAAAGGTGAAAGAGTCAAAAGAGAGTCAAAAAGCTGGCTTAAAACTCAACATTCAAAAAACAAAGATCACGGCATCCAGTTCCATCACTTCATGGCAAATAGATGAGGAAACAATGGAAACAGTGACATATTTTATTCTTTTGGGCTCCAAAATCACTGCTGATGGTGACTGCAGTTATGAAATTAAAAGACACTTTCTCCTTGGAAGAAAAGCTATGACAAATTTAGACAGCAAATTAAAAATCAGAGACAACACTTTGCCAACAAAGTGTTATAGTTAAAGCTATGATTTTTCAGTAGTTATGTACAGATATAAGAGTTGGACCATAAAGAAGACTGATCACAGAAGAACTGATGCTTTTGAACTATGGTGTTGGAGAAGACTCTTGAGAGTTTCTTGGTCTGCAAGGAGATCAAACCAGTCAATCCTCAAGGAAATAAACCCTGAATATTCTTTAGAAGGACTGATGCTGAAGCTCCAATACTTTGGCCACCTGATGCAAAGAACTGCTTAACTGAAAAGACTTTGATGATGAGGAAGATTGAAGGCAGGAGGATAAGGGGACAACAGAAGATCAGATGGTTGGATGGCATCCCCTATTCAAAGGACATGAGTTTGAGCAAACTCTGGGAAATGGTGAAGGACAGGGAAGCCTGGTGTGCTGCAGTCCATGGGATAGTAAAGAGTCAGACACAACCGAGCAACTGAACCACCATAACCCTTTGACATAGGATCTAAATACTCTAACACAAAAAGAACTCAGTGTTAGATATCATAGCTCTCTCGGGCAGGGATGCAAGATAGTCCTGTATAAAGAGAACTTTTTTAACTAAAAAGAAGAAAGCATATTGAATAATTTGTCTAACATTATTATTTACAAGCATTATTTCATAATGATCCCAAGAGGCAAGAGCTATTGCTATAATTATTTCAAGAAACTGTGGTACAAAAAGTTAAGTAATCTGCCCAAGGTATTTAGGTCCTACAGGTTGGAGGAGTAAGAAGAATGTAAACCTAATGTGGGCAAACTCATAAGGCTGAGTTTTACTCTTGAATCAACCTATGTTAAAGGGCTGACCTGGCAACTAATTAGCAATGTGACCACAGGTAACTAGTCAGCCTTTCTGCTATTCCTCAATTTCCCTTTGTTTCAAAAATTACTTTAAATGTTTTTCACAATAGCTAAATTATCTTGTTTTCAAATAAAATCAATTTGAATTAAGTAGCATCATTGAGTGAGTCATCCTATGAGGCAATATGTTGATATAAGATCTTTTCTCTTAAAAAATACGCTTTCTTTTTTCTACTTCTTGTTTACTCACATGTACTTGTTTCTGAGGATAGACATTTCTCTCCTTGAATTCATGAGTATAAAAAAGAAGCCATACAAGACTTGACCCTGTCCATTCACTAAGGAACATGCATAGTCTATGAAAAACTTTCATCTTGATCAGCCAAGGCCAGCATAGCCCCTGCAAGCTCTTCCAGTCAGTATTCTTCGCCTACTCACTCTTCACATCAAATAAAAACACCCACCACCCCCAATAACTCTTAACATCTTGGATATCTTAGCAGAGGTAGAAATATCCAAAATAAGACCCAAAAATGGCATCAGTTAAGCCAACACTGGTCCCCGCCCTCTAATGTTTTATTTAAACCAGAATTTACTTAGCATTGACTAATGTAATTTGGGTCCCAAGGTATTGAAAAGTGAATTTTATCCCAATGATTAAGAAAGAATTTTTTTTTAATTGAAGCATAATATACATTCAGCAAAACCTACCATTTTTTATGTATAGTTCTATCAGTTACACATGTAATCACCACCAAATTCACTCTTTTTGGTATATAGTTCTATCCGTTCTGGAAAACAAACACAGTTGTGTAACTACCATTACAAGACATAAAACTGTTTCATCACCCCACAAGACTCTCTTTTGCCCTTGTGTAGAAAATTTCACTCTCTACTCCCTTCCACTGGCAATGATAGATCTGTTTCTTATCTCTATATTTGTTTTCCAGAATATCATATAAAAAGAATTATAGAGCTTAGAGTCTTTTGAATCTGGTTTTCCCACTCAGCATAATGAATGTGAAAGCTTTTTTGTTTCATTTATCAGTGGTGGTAGTTTAGTGACTAAGTCATGTCTGACTCTAGCGACCCCATGGACTGTAGCCAGCCAGGCTCTTCTGTCCATGGTAAGTCCCAGGCAAGAATACTAAAGTGGATTGACATTTCCTTCTCCAAGGGATCTTTCTGAATGGTGGCTGAGAAGTATAGTACTATATGAATGTACTACAGTTAATTTATCCAGTCACTAGTTGAAGGACACGTGGGTTTTGGGCAAGTGATGGGAACAGAGTTGCTCTATTTGCATATGAGCTTCCCAACTAGCTCATTTCAGTTCAGTCGCTCAGTGTCCGACTCTTTGCAACCCCATGGGCTGCAGCACGCCAGGCTTCCCTGTCCATCACCAATCTCCAGAGCTTGCTCAAACTCATATCCATCCAGTCAGTGATGTCATCCAACCATCTCATTTTCTGTCATCCCCTTCTCCTCCTACCTTCTACCTTTCCCAGCATCAGGGTCTTTGCCAAGGAGTCAGTTCTTCGTATTAGGCGACCAAAGTATTCGAACTTCAGTTTCAGCATCAGTTCTTCCAATGAGTGTTCAGGACCAATTTCCTTTTGGATTGACTGGTTGGATCTCCTTGCAGTCCAGGGGACTCTCAGAAGTCTTCTCCAATACCACAGTTCAAAAGCATCAATTCTTCAGTGCTCAGGTTTCTTTATAGTCCAACTCTCACATCCATACATGACTACTGGAAAAATCATAGCTTTGACTAGACAAACCTTTGTTGGCAAAGTAATGTCTCTGCTTTTTAATATGCTGTCTAGGTTGGTCATAGCTTTTATCCCAAGGAGCAAGCATCTTTTAATTTCATGGCTGTGATCACCATCTGCAGTGATTTTGGAGCTCCCCAAAAATAAAGTCTATCACTGTTTCCATTGTTTCCCCATCTACTTGCCATAAAGGCATGGGACCAAATGCCATGGGCTCAGTGGTAAAGAATCTGCCTGCCAGTGCATAAGATGCAAAAGACATGGGTTCGACCCCCCTGGGTTGGGAAGATCCCCTGGAGGAAGAAACAGCAACCCACTCCAGTAATCTTGCCTGCAGAATCCCATGGACAGAGGAGTTTGGCAGGCTTACAGTACATGGGGTTGCAGAGTCATACATGACTGAGCGCACACACACACACACACACCACACATTTGCATACAGGCATTCAGGTAAAACTAAGATTTTGCTTCCTTGGGTAAATTGCCTTTGCACCTTTTTTGAAAATCAGTTGACCATACATATGTAAGTCTACATCTGACCTATATAAACAAACTCATTCTGAAGGAGAATTAGTGGGTAGATACTAGTAATACATCTAGATATTGCCCTCAAGTAATGTTTTTTAAAATAGCTGTATTCAAATACTTCATCCTAGGAGTACTATAGTCTTATTAGTCTTCTGCATTATATAATCAATATATAGCAAATAGATTTTTTTCCAGTTTTTGCATATGGGAAATCAAAGGCACTAAAAGAAAAAAGATGAATTGATATAAAACCCAGGTAATAAAAGTTTTCAAAGACTTACAAGTTTAAAAAGGTTAAACTTTAAGAAAATTACTATTTTTAAATACGATGACAGAAGAAAATAGGAAAGTGAAGGAAAATAATAATAGAATATGAAAAAATGAACATTTACTGACCACTTATTATTACATATTATTATTAAATATACAACTTTAGGTGTTTTTGCATGTGACGTTAGTTATTTTTAATCATTGATTCTGATGCCAATTTATACAATCAGTTTATAGAGAAGCCAACCACAGAAGTCAAGATTCTTCCTCTCAGTTCAATGTTCAATCCTGTCATGCATCTCAAGTTAAAAGTTATTCAGCTATTTTTAAGAGCCAAGTTCTATTGAATTCCTAATTAATCACATGAGCTGTGGGAAGTTTTTAAGATATCTAGGGGAAAAGTGACAACTAAAAGATAAATCAGTTCTTTAGTGAAGTATGGAGAAGGAAGCCATGCGTCCATTCAATCAACAACCATTCACTGAGCATCAGCATAGCGAAGGGGCTATGCCGGGTACCACTGAAGAAAGAGGAGTTAAGACACATTCTTATCTCTTACACTCAAGTACCTCAAGGAAGGGAGAAAAGACATATCCAATAACTGCAATTTGAAAGGGAAAAGAAAGTTAATTAATAAAAGAAATGCAAGCAATATACTAAAGTTTTAAGAACACAAAAATAATCTAGATAAGATGAGAGAAACCATAGGAACAGACTACACTTGAGCTGGTGGCTCTTAGAACAAGCAGCAGATATGATAACATGCCATGTTAAAGAGAAGAAGCACTTAGAATACATGGAGAAAGTGGTGTATATTCAGGGAACAGGGAAAATAAACTCACTGAGTTAAAACAGAATATGTGGAAATAAATGATGGAAGATAAGCTTGGGAAAGTAGACTGAGGACAAATAATGCAGTGCCTTGCTATGACTTCCCTTGGGCTTCCCTCGTGGCTCAGCTGGTAAAGAATCCGCCTGCAACGCAGGAGACCTAGGTTCGATCCCTGGGTTGGGACAATCCCCAGGAGAAGGGAAAGTCTACCCATTCCAGTATTCTGGCCTGGAGAATTCCATGAACTGTATAGTCCATGGGCTCACAAAGAGTTGGACACGACTGAGCAACTTTCACTTCACTTTCACACCATAAAGTAGGATCGATTTAAGGAATTTGTTTAGGATACAGGAATTACAGGGAGGAGTAATGTTCCAACACAATTTTGGTGTCATTCAATGCCTTATTCCTAGTCCCTAGAAACTTTCCTCAGATCTGGGGATGGAGCCTTAAAGTTTGGTCACTTGGAGGATAGAGAACAAGTTATTTAGGGCAGTATTGATTGCAACTGAGTGACTTACTTCACTTGCTATGACATTAATTCTTTCTATGACAAATATTTCCTGAGTACTTATGAAAAGACAAGTTTGACAGCAAGCACTGACAATATTAGCCACAAATAAGACACACAAAGTGAGTTTCCTCATGGAGGTAAAGTCTAGAGGCTTAGGGATTGGACTTTACTCAAAAAGCAATGGCTGGTGTTGAAGATTTTCAAGCAGTCAGGCTAGTTTGGGGAGGTGGGATGGTAGAGGAATATAACCAGGAAAACGAGTAAAAAAAAATAAATCAAACTATTTTCTCCTGCATCCTTTGATTTGGTTAAAAAGTGTGAACAATGAGAAACATATAGTGTTTTGTAAATGAAAATCATTTCTAAATAGACTTTTGAAGTTTAGCATTTGGATGGGACAGTATACTGGATCAAATGTTTTGCTAAATAGGAGAATCACATGGTTTACATGTAGATCATAAAGTTCATATGGTGGAGTGGAATTTAGACTATGTTTATCTAAAAAGGAGAGTATCCTGTATCTGTACATCTTCCTAATATCCATTCATATAATAATACTTCTGGTGAGTATGTACTCTCTATTTAAAGAAACCAAATTAGATTCTTTAAACTAGATTCAAACCCCAACTAATAATTAATTGTTAAGAGCTTCAACTTGAAGAAGGAATGAAATTTTTTTTCCCCAGCTGCTTTTTTCAGTAATTGAGATTTAAACGGGAGTGAAATTTAACAAGTTGCACTACACAGAACAGAACATTCTGCACATTTGATGTCTCCTTGGCATTATCTTCTGATTTCCACTCAGACAATGTCCGATTCATGAGACGATAGGACAGATATTGTTACTGACAGTTAGACCTACTGCTGGCTCTCATCTGAGCACCACCCCTCTGTCTGACACAATGCTCCCAAAGTTTCCGACAGACATTCTGTTCTGGAGGTTATAATGTCCTCTGTCCTCACAGTGAGGGTCAAATATTGCATCTGTGCTATCAAACAGACATAAAATTCTCAGCTTAGGTTACTGAAACAAATGACATGTGGTTTCTTTTGAATTTTAAGACATATTCAGAGATTTTTCAGTATAGTACAATATAAGGGTACAGTATTTCTGAAATGATGATTAATTGATTTGGAAGATGATGAGTATATAGGAAAATGCAATGACAAAAATATTAAGCATTAAAAATATTTTACTATAGTAGATTCCCATGAAGTAAAACAACTCACTTTTCTACTATATGTGGAATATAAATTATATATCTCTCTATATATCATATAAGACTCTTGAGAGTCCCTTGAACTGCAAGGAGATCCAACCAGTCCATCCTAAAGGAGATCAGTCCTAAGTGTTCAATGGAAGGACTTAGGTTGAAGCTTAAACTCCAATACTTTGGCCACCTGATGCCAAGAGCTGACTCTTTTGAAAAGACCCTGATGCTGGGAAAGATTGAAGGCAGGAGGAGAAGGGGACAACAGAGGATGAGATGGTTGGATGGCATCACTGACTCAAGGGACATGAGTTTGGGTAAACTCCGGATATTGGTGATGGATAGGGAGGCCTGGCGTGCTGCGGTCAATAGGATCACAAAGAGTCAGACATGACTGAACAACTGAACTGCACTGAACACATTATATCATATATACATATCAGAAATGTGTATACATAGCATATACACACACACACACACACACACACACACATGTATATTTCCTAATGCTCTTAGGCCTTGAAAAGAAAGCAGCAATCTATTCACATATTCCCTCTTTGAGCATGCCACCATATCTGATATTTAACTGTTAAAATGCATATTTTATATTTCAATATTATTTCCCTTCTAAACTGGCTGCTATGTCTTTCACTGAAGAAGAGATCCTAAAGGCTTTGTAAAGTGAAATTAAAAGGGGGATGGGGAGCAGTACTTCATCATTCTCCAAAACTTTGTGGCTCTTTTTATTGGTCTTTCAAAGGCTCTACCAAGAGGAATTACACATTACAATAAGGAATTCAAGTTTATTTTCTCAGCAACAAGCGTGAGAGAAGTTTATCCAGCAGACCCTGTGATGGAACAAAAGAGCACTGTCTATGGAGTCAGAGGAATCGACTTCTGCCTCTTACTGCTACACCCTCTAAGCCTTGTTCCACCCACAGGCTCAAGTTTCTCCACCACAAATAATTATATCTGCGTCACTGCACTACTATGAAAATTTTTTAAAGTCATGTATGCAAAATATTACAAACTGTTCATTATTATTACATTTAAAATCTTTAATTTTTCTGTTATTGATTTCAATGTTGACTTTGTAAGACAAAAGGAAGAAAAGAGAAAAGAAGTAGGATTGAAAAAATTTGCATCTAATTTTTGGTAGGCACAGTTAGAATAACGTATTGAGAAAAAAGCCAAACCAATAATAAACATTTAAAATAACCAAGGAATGAAGATATGTTTAGATTGAACTATAGTCTTATTTTGGAAAGACTTCCTGAAGTTGATCCAAAAGAAAAGCTACCCAAGAAAATGAAAACAAAGAAGTAAATATAAAATTCTGAGAATGATAAAAACTGCAGGATACTTGTATTTATAATATATGGAATATACTATTTTATATAACAGCATATCAGTAATAATACATCCCATCTTGCAAGGAGCAAAGGAGTAAGGGATGGTAATTGACAGGTGTTAATCACTTGATTGATCCCAAATAAATGTCAGACAAGATCTGATACATTTATTTTTTTTCCATTTATTTTTATTAGTTGGAGGCTACATACAGATTTGCACAAATGCACTGAACTTAAAAAAAAAAAAAAAAGCTTTCCATTGTTTTATGGGCTCTACTGTTTAAAACACAAGAACATCACATTAATACTGTAATGTGGTAGGGTGATAATTATTCATATCCATATAACCACCATGTATTTTATGTCTCTAACAAAACAATACATCTATGATACTTTTAAAAATTCCCCACATACTTCATCTTTCTGCACTTTTGACCATGAAACATGGTAGCACACTTTGATGAATATTTAAATTTCTCTCTCCTACAATCAATGCTACTTTGGTCAAAGTGTTCTACAGTACATGAGAAACATCAGACAGTAATTACTTCCATTACTGATAATATTTGAGCTTACTCTGATAATATGTAGGTATAACTTGTTTTATCCAAATAGAGGTCTTCATGACAATGTATATGATCAATTTTTAAGTCCATTATACTTTTCCATTACTATACATTTTTATTTTAGAAAAAAGACATACCAAGATATTTTAACCTTATGCCACAATAAAAGAAATGGTGTTACATTTCAGCTAGCCTAGTTTAATTGTATTTTAAAAGAAAAATTATCTTACAAAATGCTAACACTTTAGAATAAACCAAGCATCTTATTAGCTTACTTAAGTAGCAGGCAATAGGTATAATATTTTCCAAATCAAGTTTTCTTTTGTTAGTCAAATATTTCCCAGTGATTTTCAACAGGAGACAATTTTGTCCCAAGAACATCTGACAGTGTCAAGGCAATGTTTTTAGTTGTCAGAACTAGGGACCATTGACTAATGGAACCTAATAGAGACCATGAATGCTACTAAACAATCTGCATGCATAGGATAGCCCTCACAGTAAAGAACTATCAAGGTTCAAATGTCAGCAGAACCAAGGATAAGAAACTCTGCCTAAAATTAATATCACAATAAGGTTCTAATAAGAACAAAATTAATACAAGATGATTTTTCAGACCAGCAAGCAATAAGATTCAGGAAAATAATAGCTCAGATGTAGGAGTATTTGCCATGAACCGGTGCTGTTTTATTAGTTCACTTATCTGTGCTGACCACAGCCCTATGCGTTAGGTATCATCATTTATCAACTTTATTCTACAGATGACAAAATGAGACTTTAACGTAATTTTCCTGCTCAGTGTTACCTATCTTCCAAGAGGTTTAGCCAAGATTTCAACCATAGCCTGTTAGCTCTAGATCATATACTCTTGACTACATCACTATACAGTTGACTCTTGAACAACATGGGCTTGAAATGCACAGGTCCACTTACACATGGATTTTGTTTTTCCTAAATATATACTAGAAACTATAATCTGCAGTTGCAGAATTGTGGATATAGAGGACCCACTGTAAAGTTGAACTCAGATTTTTTACTTCACAGAGGGTTAGTGCCCCTATTCCCCATTGTTCAAGGGTCAACCATACTGTCTTTGTGTTGAGAACATGCTTTCTGATATAGGTTTTTGAAAATGCATCACATTTAATAAAATCTATAGAAACCTCTGATGTATTATTCTCTATTAGAAAATCTCATTTTTGAAGATCAATAAAAGTTTAAGACACTGCAGATGTCAGTAAATCATTATTTATTCATTTATTGAGATTCTCATTTCAGCTTTAGCAAATGTACTCAAAATGTCTCAAAGAATGAAAAATACAATTAAGTGAAACACATCACACTAACAAGAAAATGAGAACAGAAACTACTTAGCTCTGGAATAATATTACAAATGTAAAAGCAATTTAAAATAAGAGAAAGGCTCATCAAATCATCAGGAGGTCTCACATTTTCAGTATAGCAGAGAGAATTACAGCTACCAAAAATCCTCTCAGGAATAATACAAACTTACTACAGTGTATTCACTTTCTAGGAGTGCCAGAACAAAATACTTCATGGGTTAAACAACAAGTTTATTCTCACAGTTCTAGAGGCTAGAAGTCCAAGGTTAATGTGTTGGCAGGTTTGGTTTCTCCTAAGGCTTCTCTCCTTAATTTGCAGATGGCAGTCTTCTTGCTGTGCCTTCCCATGGCCTTTCCTCTGTGTTCACAAGCCCTGATTCACTCTCTTTTCTTAAAAGGACACCAGTCACATTGGATTAGGGCCCCAACCTAACAGCCTCATTTTTACCTATTTAAAGACCTTATTTTCCAAATAAGGTACATTCTAAGGTATTGGAGATTAGGACCTTAACATTAGATTTTACTGATACATAATTCTGCTAAATATATGCCAAGAACAATTACTAAGAAGACATGGGGCCTGCCTTGAACTCTCATGGAGGACTAAATGAACAGTTTGTCAGATATTAGGGAAAATCTATAAGAGACATATAAAAATAGATGGCACTGTGTCAGTTCAAGGTGCCACTGCGAGTGCTAAACCTAAAGGGGATGGCCAAGAGTCAACTTTTCCCAGACCCATACTGAAATCATGTATATACATGGCAATCATGGTCTCATCAACAGCCCTGTAACATTTTCCCTACATTTACTACACAGAAAAATAAATAAATGAAAGATTGCAATAGCCAAAATGCATTGATAGTCAAAGTGCACTGGATCTTAGTGTAGGTGAGGAAGAGTTAAGTGCAATCTGAAGTCCCTCTGCTTTTAGTTAGGTTTCTTTTTTGTTTGTTTCTTACTGCATTTTTTTTCCCTTTAAACCCAAAGGAACATCAGAACTGCTGCCTTGAGTCTAAGGCAGTTTTTTTTTCACTAGAATTTAAAGCCTGCTTCTCTGTGCCTGCCAAGAAAGCAAGATCATAACTGCAGGCACGCTTTTTCCCTCATACTTGAAGCAGCAGAACTTGCCTTCAGAGCTGTCTACTCAGCAGGACAGCAAAAACAAAGAGGAAAATATGAGAGTCAAGCAGGATAGAAGATAAAGACCAAATGGAGAGATGACTGAAGCAAGCATCACAGAGGAATGTTCTCTGAGAAAAATGGCTAATTGGAACAAGATAAGAAGCATAATAACTAAAGAATATTTGTTAAGAATAAGCAAATTAGTAATATAATTATCAGTCTACTGTCATTCTAACATAATTTTCCATTTCATTCCTTTTCTTAGTCTGCTCTATCACATCTAAAATGGTCCTCTGCTGTCTCTTCTAACCACAGGAACCAGAACTCACATGGGTTTGACTGTAATAAATTCTCCCCGTTCAACCTCAACTTGATTACTTATGCTTAAACAGCACTTTCACCATGTGATTTCATTCCCCTTTCCTGTCTCTTCATTTAAAAAGGACATAAACTCTTAATCACTGTTACTTTTCTCCACAATTTGGCCTCACCTTGCAGATTCATGATCCATCATTATTCATTACTTCAGCACACACTGAGTTTAGTAATGCCACTCTCATTATTCTAAGATCATGTCACTAGTCAGCCTAAAATATCTTCCCTTTCCCCTTGCACTGACCATAGACATGTTATCTTCTGATTTAGCTTTTTTTTCCTCTCTTTTTTGGCGGAGTGGGCACTGCGTCATGCATCATGTGGGATCTTAGATCCTTGAACTGGGATCAAACACACATCCCGTGCAGTGGAAGCACAGTCTTAACCACTGAGCACTCAGGGAAGTCCCAACACCTCATCTGCTGAAACCCAGCTAGTAGCCGGTCCATAGTCCATTTCCAACTTATGGCTTCTGAGAGGATAATACCAGAGCTGAAGCTGGCAATCCACCTACCTTCTGAACATCTTACCTTGTATCTCTCAAAATTATCTCAGATTAAACATAACATTTAATTCATTTTCACCTCCAAAAATAACTGTTCCTGCCCCCAGAGTTCCTTTTATATACTCACCCAAGAGAGACCTAAGAATCAACCTTCACTGTCCCTCCCCTTTACTCTCCCCTACAGCCATTCATTAAACCTGCCTGAAATGTCTCTTTAAAATTCTTTCATATCTAGTACTGCGCCTGTGTTCTTTATCACATTATTCATCACCCCTCGCCAAGCCCAGGGCGTTAGTTTCCCAACCCTCTTCTGTGTCACTTCATCCTATTTTAATTCACCAAACTATAGCTCTATAGCATGAGAACCGACGCCCATCTCAATTTAGACTCTGGAGTAGTGGTCAGCTTCCACCACTATGACATCCCCAAGCCAGCAATATCATCCTGACCCATGACTAATGGTGAATGTCTCTAAGTTTTTGCACAGGGAGGGCCACAATCTAAAATGTCTTTCTTTCATTATCTTTCACATAAATTCTTATACATGTTTCAAGCAGTTCAAAGCACCTATTTGAGGAAGTCTTCCCTGATTTCATGGGCAGACCTGGTCACATCTTCTCCAAAATTCTGTTTTGCACAAACTCTGTTTTGACATTGACAATCTTTTCATATATTCCTTGTACATTATTCTAGCAAGTAGCTAGTGGGCAAGGTTGGGAGTCATACAGTTTTTTCATTTATATATTTCCAGAATATATCAGGAAATTATTCCACAGAAGATATCAAACAGATGCATGATAACTATTAGTCACCTAATACATTTATGGTGGTGGTGGTTTAGTCGCCAAGTTGTGTCTGCCTCTTGTGATCCCATGGTCTGCAGCCTATCAGGATCCTCTGCCATGGGATTTTCTAGGCAAGAATACTGGAGCGGTTTGCATTGCCTTCTCCAGGGGATCTTCCCTGACCCAGCGAGTGAACCTGGGTCTCCTGCACTGCAGGCAGAGTCTTTACCAACTGAGCTACCAGGGAAGCCTAAAAGAGGCTGAAGAGGCAAGCAAAGCCACAGAGAAAATCTATAACAGAAATAAACACTTCTCACCTCAGGATGTTCAGCTGTGGTAAGAATGGAGACTCACTATTACCATCAGGATTCAAAACTATACACCTGATTCACAGAGAAAGGTCAATTACAAATTCTAATTATCTGCTCTGAAAATCCCTTCATCAACAAATGTGCTAGTCTTTAGACAATTGTTTTAATTACTACTATTGTCAAATATTAAATGTAATAGACTCTTACATGGGAAGTAACCTCTTGAAATATTAAGTAAGAAGATAGAAGCAATAAAATAAAGTCCATACGCAGCAGCACCATCTTCTTGATATCAGAGGAGTCTCTTAAGTGAATTTTCTAGAAAACTGAAATTTATTAACAAAGCTTTGAAAACATTTACTCTTAAATTTGATGCTTTTGAACTGTGGTCCTGAAGAAGAGACTCTTGAGAGTCCCTTAGACAGCAAGATCAAACCAGTAAGGAAATAAACCCTGAATAGTCACTGCAAGGACTGATGCTGAAGCTGAAGCTCCAATATCTTGGCCACTTGATGCAAAGAGCTAACTCGTTGGAAAACATCTTGATGCTAGGAAAGACTGAGGGCAAGAGAAGTGGGTGAGAGAGGATAAGACAGCTGGATGGTACCACTGACTCAATGGACATGAGTTTGAGCAAACTCAGGGAGACAGTGAAGGACAGGGAGGCCTGGAGTGCTTCATGGTGTTACAAAGTGTTGGACATGACTTAGAGACTAAACAACAACTCATAAAAATCTTCCAAAAAGATATCAATTTCTTAATTCAATTCCTAAAACACAGTACACAGAATAAAGTTTATTCTTGATTAACATCATCACTGTGACAGACCAGGTGCTATCCCGCTCTACAACATTGGGATTCCCTCAGAAGTTAATAATTACAGGACTGTATGTCTCCATGTAATGACACTACCTTTTAAAGTTCCACATACTTAATAGAGCTTCTTCAATAGCCTTGAAATAAATTGACACTTAGGTTGTCAGTTTGCCTAACTCCAATGGCCAATTTTGCAATCTTGTAATCTGTGGGCTATGAAAAATCACGTAAACAACTCGGTTGGGGTTGCAAAATGTCATTTATTACAGTAAGTAGTTCCTGAATAAAACTCACAGGCTTATTATACTTTGTTACAATTATTCTGAAGCCTCAGAGCTCTGCTGTTTCAAATGGATGAAATCACTATCACTCAAAAAATGTTTAATTACTGACTGTAACATACATACTCTGGAGTTCCAAAATAATAATTGAATAGTTTGACAGTATCCTCAGGGAAAGTTACTCAACTTAATTCTCTCTGACTAGAGAAAAATTACCTACGTGAGAAATAACAGATGAAACGAAAAAGAAGCAAAAAAGTGAGAAAGACAAGTTCAAATAAAATAGAAGAGTCCATATTGCATGGATTTAGAAGTCAAGACTTGACACCTTGAGAAATATTTACTCATACTGTGTTTTTTAATGTAAAATTACAGTGGTTATCAGAGAACAACAGAAATTTGCATGAAAGTGTATATCACATATACTTTAAGAATCAGAAGACTGGAATTCCTTTGAGGTCCAGTGGTTAGGACCTTTTTATTCACTGCAAGGGCACAACACGGCCAAAAATAAATTTAAAATTTTTTTTTTTAAATCAAAAGACTTGTACTTAAATTGACATTGAATTTTCATATGAGATGGCAGATTTTTTAAGAAGTCCTACAACATGCTTTCATTGATATTTCTGATCAAGTAATTTCCTGTAAACTGTCTTGAATACCGGTTCAGGAAAAGACGAAATAAAATGTATATTCTTCATATAATTAATATGCAACATAGGTAATACACTGTATAGTTTACAAAGTTACAGACAGGTCTATGGAAATTAGCATTGTGCCATATCTAAATGAAAAAATCCAAGTGAGGACATCATGACTTTTGTTAATATCCTCTGATCACTGAAGCTCACTAGCTCTCACAGATCACTTCTGTGACAATAATAAATGAAAAGAAAAAGAAAATAAAATTTCTTGGCTTTCTAAGTTTTACTCAATCAAAACTCAAATCATATAAGATATATTTCTCCTTGAATTTTCTCAGTATATTTCTACCCAGTACTTGGGTATTTCAGTGTCTGTAGAAATCTAGTAATTTCTAAGATCTGCTACCAAACACAGTTTATAAAACAAACTTGTTAAGAATAAGCAACAAATACTCTTGCAACGATTGGATATACCAAAGGCCCAATTCCCAAGCAAAACTGTGTGAACACTTTGCAAAGGTCAGTATAAAATTGTCACCTTTGAATCCATAGTCATTTTCACAAGCTCCAATCTCTAAAATAAATGTACTCAATAAAAGTTACTAAACGAAAGACAGGCTTTACCTAAGTTAAAATTCACAGAGCTTCAATTAAACATGAACTTCAGTTGATTTTTTTTCTGGGGGCAGGGGATAGAGACAAGTGATATCCAACAATTTGGGGGATGGGCTTAAACCTGTTTAAAAAAATTAAGAGGGAAAAAAATTGCCTCACATACCGACTCCAAATTCTGGTCAACTCAAGCCCTGCTCCCACCATCATGAGCTGCCTATTTTGAGAACACAGCTATCAACCTTTTACCGTCCTTCTTTTTCTTTGCAACTTCTCCAATTCCATTTCAGTATCAACCTATACACACTCCTACATCTCCTTTTCCTCTTTCCCACATCACAGCTCTCATCACTCACTTTTATTCCCCTATGTTCCAACTTGGACTATTACAAGAAGAAACCATGTATAGCACCATATTGATTGGAAGAATTACAAAAAAAAAAGAATCCACAAACTACTTGTATAGGTGTAAGTAATTCTGATTTTTCACTCAAAAACCTAAAGCATTACTTAATTTCTAAGGCTTAAGAAAAGGGTAAGACTTGGTATCTTATGATTTATGTTAAAAAGTATAGGAGCATAATACCCTAACAATATTGTAAACGAAAACTATGAGTTACTACATGTGACATGAGGTCTTATGAAATATCCCATGGAAATCCTAGAAGAAAATATCTTACCTTTCAGTTCAGTTCAGTCGCTCAGTCATGTCCGGCTTTTTGCAACCCTGTGGACTTCAGCACACCAGGCTTCCCTGTCCCTCACCAACCCCCGGAGCCTACTCAAGCTCATATCCAGCGTGTCGGTGATGCCACCCAACCATCTCATCCTCCATCGTCCCCTTCTCCCCCCACCTTCAATTTTTCCCAGTATTAGGGTCTTTTCCAATAAGTCAGTTCTTCACATCAGGTGGCCAAAGTATTGGAGTTTCAGCTTCAGCATCAGTCCTTCCAATGAATACTCCTTTAGGATTGAATAATAGGTTGGATCTCCTTGCAGTGCAAGCAATTCTCAAGAGTCTTCTCCAACACCACAGTTGAAAAGCATCAATTCTTTGGCACTCAGCTTTCTTTCTAGTCCAGCTCTCACATCCATACATGACCACTGGAAAACCTATAGCTTTGACTAGATGGACCTTTGTTGGTAAATTAATGTCTCTGTCTTTTAATATGCTGTCTAGGTTGGTCATAGCTTTTCTTCCAAGGAGCAAGTGTCTTTTAATTTCATAGCTGAAGTCACCATCTGCAGTGATTTTGGAGTCCCCCAAAATAAAGTCTGTCACTGTTTCCATTGTTTCCCCATCTATTTGCCATGAAGTGATGGGACCAGATGCCATGATCTTAGTTACATGACATATAAAATTAGTAGCAAAACAATACCCATTACATCAGTGAATAACTAGCTTGTAACAAATTCAAAAGAAAAGCAATATTTTATTGTTTTAAAAGCCTTATGATGAAACCTGTGTATATGTTTTAGCAAAAATTATTAATTATGCTCAATAATTTTGAAAATAAAAACTTAGGATGTTAAGTAAGAAGCAATTCCATGAAAAAAGAAAGGTGTTTATCTCAAAAATGGGAAAATTATTTTGAATGCAATATTTTTAAGGGAGATCAATTTATGTTATACATAAAGATAATTCAAAGTTTTAATTCATACATAAATGATAATATTATGCTTTAGAAAGCCTTTAAAGCCACTTTTTCTAGAATTTTAACTAATGCTGAATTATTTCCCCTTTGTAATTCATAGTGCAAAATCTATTTCATTACAATATTTTGGCAAGGTAGCTTTCTATTAAGGTTTTGGTTTTTATATTCCTGAACCTAGTTTTTTCATTAAAAGTCAATCTATGTGTAAACTTTACATATCTTGCTAATTCTTATTTTAATGAATTGGATCCTGTGTCTTTGTTATTAACATTTTCCCCATTCTCCCCACTTATTCATTAATATACATTTTCTTCAAAATTGAATCCAAATCTGATTCCCTGAAGAGTTTTAAATACTTAACTATCAGACCTTACTCATCTCCTCCCTTTTCAATTATGTATTGGCCTTGTGTTTGCTAAGATACTTTTCACTTATATAAGTTTTAACTCTTAGTGGATTTTTTGAAAGTAGAACTAGGTCTTTTATCTCCTTCTATGACAAGTAGGGCTTCCCTGGTGGCTCAGATGGTAAGGAATCTGCCTGCAATGTGAGAGACGTGGGTTTGAACCCTCAAGTTTGGAAGATCCCCTGAAGGAGGGCATGGAAACCCACTCCAGTATTCTTGCTTGGAGAATCCTCATGGGCAGAGGAGCCTGGCAGGTTACAGTCCATGACACTGCAAAGAGTCGCACATGACTGACTAAGCACACAGCACACATGCCAAGTAGATATCAATAAATATTTGGACTTATTTACAAACTCATAATGTGGTCCACTGGAGAAGTGCATGGCAAACCACTTCAGTATTCTTGCCTTGAGAATCCCATGAACAGTATGAGAAAGCAAAAAGATAGGACACTGAAAGATGAACTCCCCAGGTCAGTAGGTGCCCAATACACTACTGGAGATCAATGGAGAAATAACTCCAGAAAGAATGAAGGGATGGTGCCAAAGCAAAAAAACAGCCAGTTGTGGATGGGACTGGTGATAGAAGCAAGGTCTGATGCTGTAAAGACCAATACTGCATAGGAATCTGGAATGTTAGGTCCATGAATCAAGGAAATTGGAAGTGGGCAAACAGGAGATGGTAAGAGTGAACGTTGACATTCTAGGAATCAGCGAATTAAGATGGACTGGAATGGGTGAATTTAACTCAGATGACCATTATATCTACTACTGTAGGCAGGAATCCCTTAGAAGAAATGGAGTAGCCATCATAGTCAACAAAAGAGTCCAAACTGCAATGCTTGGATGCAATCTCAAAAATGACAGAATGATTTCTGTTTTCAAGGCAAACCATTCAATATCACGGAAATCCAAGTCTATGCACCGACCAGTAACACTGAAGAAGCTGAAGTTGAATGGCTCTATGAAGACCTACAAGACCTTTTAGAACTAACACCCAAAAAAAGGTGTCCTTTTCATTATAGGGTACTGGAATGCAAAAGTAGGAAGTCAAGAAATACCTGAGTAACTGGCAAATTTGGCCTTGGAGTACAGAATGAAGCAGGGCAAAGTTTTGCCGAGAGAACACACTGGTCATAGCAAACATCCTCTTCCAAAAACACAAGAGAACACTCTACACATGGACATCACCAGCTGGTAAACACCAAACACAGATTGATTATTTTCTTTGCAGCCAAAGATGGAGAAGCTCTATACAGTCAGCAAAAACAAGACCTGGAGCTGACTGTGGCTCAGATCATGAACTCCTTATTGCCAAATTCAGACTGAAATTGAAGAAAGTGGGGAAAACCACTAGACCATTCAGCTATGACATAAATCAAATCCCTTATGATTATACAGTGGAAGTGAGAAATAGATTTAACGGACTAGATCTGATAGAGTGCCTGATGAACTACGGACGGAGGTTTGTGACATTCTTGGGGATAAAGACCATCCCCAAGAAAAAAAAATGCAAAAAAGTAAAATGGCTATCTGAGGAGGCATTACAAATAGCTGTGAAAAGAACAGAAGTGAAAAGCAAAGGAGAAAAGGAGAGATAGACACACTTGAATGCAGAGTTCCAAAGAATAGCAAGGAGAGATAAGAAAGCCTTCCTCAGTGATCAGTGCAAAGAAATCGAGGAAAACAACAGAATGGGAAAGACTAGAGATCTCGGCAAGAAAATTACAGATACCAAGGGAACATTTCAAGCAAAGATGGGCTCAATAAAGGACAGAAATGGTATGGACCTGACAGAAGCAGAAGATATTAGGAAGAGGTGATAAGAATACACAGAAGAACTATACAAAAAAGATATTCACAACCCAGATAATCATGATGGTGTGATCACTCACCTAGAGCCAGACATCCTGGAATGTGAAGTCAAGTGGGCCTTACGAAGTATCACTACAAACAAAGCTAGTGGAGGTGAGGGAATTGCAGTTGAGCTATTTCAAATCCTAAAAGATGGTGTTGTGAAAGTACTGCACTCAATATGTCAGCAAATTTGGAAAACAGTAGTGGCCACAGGACTGGAAAAGGTCAGTTTTTATTCCAATCCCAAAGAAAGGAAATGCCAAAAAATGCTCAAACTACCACATAATTGCACTCATCTCACACGCTAGTAAAGTAATGCTCAAAATTCTCCAAGCCAGGCTTCAGCAATACGTGAACTATGAACATCCAGATGTTTAAGCTGATTTTAGAAAAGGCATAGGAACAAGAGATCAAATTGCCACTATTCGCTGGATCATCAAAAAAGCAAGAGAGTTCCAGAAAAACATCTATTTCTGCTGCATTGACTATGCCAAAGCCGATGACTGTGTGGATCACTATAAACTGGAGAAAACTGTGAAAGAGATGGGAATACCAGACCACCTGACCTGGCTCTTCAGAAACCTATATGCACATCAGGAAGCAAGAGTTAGAACTGGACATGGAGCAACAGACTGGTTCCAAATAGGAAAAGGGGCACGTCAAGGCTGTATATTGTCACCCTGCTTATTTAACTTATATGCAGAGTACATCATGAGAAACGCTGGGCTGGAGGAAGTACAAGCTGGAATCAAGATTGCTGGGAGAAATATCAATAACCTTAGATATGCAGAAGACACCACCCTTATGGCAGAAAGTGAAGAAGAACTAAAGAGCCTCTCAATGAAAGTGAAAGAGGAGAGTGAAAAAGCTGGCTTAAAGCTCAACATTCAGAAAAGTAAGATCGTGGCATCCAGTCCCATCACTTCATGGCAAATAGATGGGGAAACAGTGGAAACAGTGTCAGACTTTACTTTTGGGGGTCTCTGAAATCACTGCAGATGGTGATTGCAGCCATGAAATTAAAAGACGCTTACTCCTTGGAAGGAAAGTTATGACCAACCCTGACAGCATATTAAAAAGCAGAGATATTACTTTGTCAACAAAGGTCCGTCTAGTCAAGGCTATGGTTTTTCAAGTAGTCATGTATGGATGTGAGAGTTGGACTATAAAGAAAGCTGAGCGCTGAAGAATTGATGCTTTTGAACTGGGGTGTTGGAGAAGACTCTTGAGAATCCCTTGGACTGCAAGGAGATCCAACCAGTCCACCCTAAGGGAGATCAGTCCTGGGTGTTCATTGGAAGGATTGATGGTGAAGCTGAAACTCCAATGTTTTGGCCACCTGATGTGAAGAGCTGACTCATTTGAAAAGACCCCAATGTTTGGAAAGATTGAAGGCAGGAGGAGAAGGGGATGAGGAAGTAGATGGTTAGATGGCATCACCAACTCAATGGATATGAGTTTGGGTAAACTCTGGCAGTTGGTGATGGACAGGGAGGCCTGGTGTGCTGCAGTTCACGGGGTTGCAAAGAGTCGGACACGACTGAATGACTGAACTGACACTGACAAATTCATTTTCAATTTTCTATTCTTTATTGTTTATTATAGACATGTTTTACAATTCACTTTACTTCAGTTGGACAGATAGATTTATCCATTAGATAAATCCATTAAAGATTTATCCATTTAAAAACAAGTGACTAGCAAAAAAATGTTGACCATCATTTCATAGATTTCTTATTTCTATGTGCAATGGGTATACATGTAACACTTTTAAAATGCTTACAATAAAAGTAGAAGATATTTTTGAAAATGTTGATTTTCTAAGTAATCCACTTACAGCTCAGGATGAGGCCTCTATGTATTGCTCTTTGTTTTTCCCCTTTGCTCATGTTTTTTCCTCCATATACATTTTGCTTTTTGATATTAACTATTAATGTGGAACTAAATGCTTTACACATTCTGGGTTCAGCATCTTAGTCACTTGTCTCCTACTGTGCCATGTACATGTAGCATTCATCCAGAACTCTTTCACTTTCTTAAAACACCTCAGTTGTCACCACCACAGCACCTTTGCATATGATAACCTCACCACCTTTGCACGGTGGTACAAACAAATCATTCAAGTTTTAGCCCCAATGAAACTTCCTCAAAAGAGTTCTGATCTCTCAGGTTAGATATTTTGTTATCCGGTTGTATGCCACTCTGGACTATTTTCCAGGCCAGAATACTGGAGTGGGTTGCCACTTCCTTCTCCAGGAGACCTTCTGGACCCAGGGTTCAAACCCACATCCTGCACTGCAGATGGGCTCCTGCATTGCAGGCAGATTCTTTATTGACTGATCTACCAGGGAAACCCTGAGACAGCAAATACATAATAAATTTCCATCAAATGAATAAAGTTGCCTTATGTATCTTTATCTATTTGCCAGAAGGGCCATCAAATATACTTGAAATCACTGTGGCCCAGCAGAGCTCAAGCTGAGAAAAAGGCAAACAGACTCAATAGTTTCGCAGAGCAGAGCCAGTACCCCTATTCATCCAGGAATTTGAGTGCAGGTCAGTTTGAGTTAAGAGCTCAAAGATTTTAGAGCTGCTTCTCTTACTGTATCCAGGCAGAAAATCAAATCCATATCCTTACTTATTGCTAAATACAGTTTATAGTGTGTCTGCCGAGGCAACGTAAACAGAACACATGGGAAGTTGCAAAGCCCATTCAACAGCCCTACATACAGTGACTTGAACAGAGAGAATGGCAGGTAGCTTGACCCATCTGCAGAATAAAATTGATAGCCTCACCTGATCAGGGAATTCAGTGTACGCTCAGGCCTGACTCAGGTTCCCCAACAGTGAGCTACACAGGCCCTAAGTCCTGGCCTGCTGCCCTGCCAGAGCAGAGAAGCTACTCACAGTCCCATCTACTACTGAATATAGTATGTAGTCCTGACCATCTAGTCAGTCTAACTAGAGAATCCAGGCAACCACTGAACATATCCTGCAGTCTCACTTGGTAGGGAACCAGGACAATAGTCCTATCTAACTTTCTTAGTCAAGGCTACACCTTCCATCTCTATCTGCAGAATTCAAAAGGTTCCCCTGTCCCAAAATAGACCATAATAGAAAAGCTCACCTGTCCTTGGAAAGACAAACCCAGCAGACAAACTCAGAAACCCAAATTGAGCTGATTGTTGAAGAACTGTCTCTCCCAAAGCAAACCGGTCAAGTTTGGAAAAGGAGCCCCATTATTCAAATAGGCAGATAAGAAGATAAGAAATCAAGGATCATGAAAAGTCATATAAGTATGACATGAACAGAAACTAAGAAAGCTCCAATAAATGGCCCTAAAGAAATGGGTATCTATGAACTATCAGGCGAAAAATTCAGTATAATCATCTTAGGGAGGTTTAGTGAATTACAAAAATAGACAACTAAACAAAATTAGGAAAACAATGCATGAGTTCAAGAATCGAATGTGAAACATAAAAACAAAAACCCTAAAATTGAAAAATACAATAACTGAAGAATTCAATAGAGTTTCAAAAAAGTAGACTTAATCAGAAGAAAGAATTAGTGACCTAAAATATATAACATTAGAAATTACCCAGTCAGAGGAGCAAAAAGAATAAAGAAGAATGATGAAATCCTATGGAAATTATGAAACACAATGAAAAATATCACATTATGGGAATTCTAGAAGGAGAAGAGAAAGAGACAGGGACAGAAAGTATATTTAAAGCAATATGGCAAAAACGTATCAATCCTGAGGAGAAAAATGGACACTCAAATCCATAAATACTTCATGTAGGTAGAACCTAAATAGAGCTACACCAAGATCCGTTCTAATTATCAAGTATCTAAGAAAAAAATTTAAGAACAGCAGGAGAAAAGAGAAACGTTACATATAAGGGAAACTCCATAAGATTGGTGGCAGATTTTTCAACAGAAACTCTTCAGGCCAGAAAATGGGATGACATATTCAAAATATTGAAAAAAAAATTAATGTCAATCAAAAATTCTATATTCAGTGAAGCTGTCATTCAGAAGCAAATGTGGGATAAAGACATTCCCAAACAATCAAAAACTGAGGGATTTCATTAACACCAGACTTGCCTTACAGGAAATGCCAAAGTGATGCTAAAAGTAATGGATAAGTCAAAACTCTAGTTTAAAAGGTTTCTATGTAGTAAAAGTGACCACAATTCCAATTATTTGCTATTAGCTACATAATATAAAAATGTAACAGCAATACCTAAAATGTGAAGGGAAGCAGAAGGAAAAGCGTAACATTTATGAATTGTAATGAAGTTAATTTGTTATCAGTTTAAAATTTTCATTTGTTTAACATATTTATGCAAGCTTAATGGTAACCATGGAAAAAATCCTGTACTAATTATATAAAGAACATGATAAAGAGTCAAAGCATACTGATACCAAAAGATACCAAAACACAAAAAAAGAGCTGGATAAGAAAAAAGGAATAGCAGATGTACAGAGCAACCAGGAACATTTGACAAAAGGGCAGCAGTAAGTCTTCACCTATCAAGAATTGCTTTAATTTTTAATAAATGAAAACATTCAATCAAAAGACACAGAATGGCTTAAATTGTTGAAAACACAAGATCCAACAACATGTTGCCTGTAAGAGAGTCACGTGTGTGATTCAGACTGAGACTGAAGGTAGGGGAAAAGACATTTCAAACAAATGATAAACCAAAAAAAAAAATAGCTATCCTTATATCAGAAAAAATATATTTTAAATTATAACTGGTAAAAAGAGGCAAAGAAAGTCACCATACAATTATCAAATGAGAAACATTACATTAATAGAATGAAAGAAAAGAAGCAAGTGATCATCTCAATAGATGCAGAAAAGCATTGACAAAACAATTTCCAATCATGATAAAAACTCTCAACAAAGTAGACCTGAAGGAACATATCACAACATAAATAAGGCCCAAGCTAACATCATACTTTATGGTTAAAGGTTGAAAGCTTTTCTTCTAAGATCAGGAATAAGACAAAAGTGCCAACTCTCACCAGTCCTATTCAGCAAAGTACTGGATGTCCTACCTAGAACAATCAGGTCAAGCAAGGAAAATAAAAGTTATCAGAACTGGAAAGGAAGAAGTAAAATTGTCTCTTTGCAAGTGACATGATTTTATATATAGAAAATTTTAAAGACTAAACCAAAAAGCTGCCAGATCTGATCAATAAATTCTGTAAGATTGCAGAATAAGAAATTAACTTGCAAAAGCCAGTAGTATTTCTATACACTAACAATAGGTATCCGAAATCATTTACAATAGCATCCAAAGCGATAAAATACTTAGGAATATATTCAAGGACATAAAAGATCTCTATGATGAAAACTACATATTGATGAAAGGAAATGAAGACACATAAAAATGGAAAAGTATTCCATGTTCATGGATTGGAAGATTATTTTTAAAATGTAAATATTAATGAAAGTCATCTTGATTCAGTGAAATCTCTATCATGATTCCAGTGGCATTTTTGTTTTTTTACAGAGTAGGAAAAACACTCTTAAAATTTATATAGAGCCACAGAAGAGCCAAAGAAATCCCGAAAAATAAGAAGAAAGTAGGAAGAACTTTCCTGATTTCATGCTATACAAGAGCAGTCATAAAAACATAGTTATACTGGCGTTAAAATAGTCAAATAAATCAATACAACAGAATTGAAAGCCTGGGAATAAACCCAAGCATATGTAGTTAATTAATATTTCACAAGCAAGTCAAGAATACTCAATGGAGCAGGTACTCTCAATAAATGGTGGCAGAAGAATTGGATATCCATATTTAAAGAATGAAATGGAACTTAGGTATTTTGCATCACTCACAAAAATTAACTTGCAACGGATTAAAGACTTAAGTGTAAGATCCAAAACAACGAACATAGATAAAATGAATCATAGAAGAAAATACAAAAATAAACTTCTTGATATGGGCCTTGGTAATAATTTTTTGGATATGACATGTAAAACATAAGTAACAAAATAGAAAATGAACAAGTGGGACTACATGCAACTAAAAACCTTCTGCACAGCAAAAGAACCCATTAGCAAAGTGAAAGACAGCCTATGGAATAGAAAAATATTTGCAAACTATGTATCTGATAAGCAGCTAATACCCGCAATGTGTAAAGAACTCAAACAACTTGATAGCAGAAAATAATAACCCAACTTAAAAAAGTGCAAAGGACATGAATAGACATTTCTCTAAAAAGATATGCAAAAAGTCAACAGGTACATGAAAAGATGCTCAACATCACTAGTCATTGGGGAAATGCAAATTAAAACCACAATGAAATATCAACTCAAATCTGTTAAAAAAAAAAAAAGCCATCATCAAAAAGACGATAAAAACACTGGTATGGATGTGGAGAAAACGGAATCATTGTGCACTGTTGATGGGCTTGTAAATTGGTAGAGTCACTATGCAACACAGTACGAAAGTTCCTTAAAAAATTAAAAATAGAACCACCATATAATTAAACAATTACATTTCTGGGATTACATCCAAAGGAAACAAAAATGCTAACTGGAAAAATATCTGCACTCCCACGGTCATAGCAGCATTATTTACAATAGGCAAGACACCAAAACAGGTTTCCATCAATGTATAAATGGATAAAGAAGTTGTTGTATAAATATTCATGGGCATATTATTGCCATTAAAACTAAGAAAATACTATCATTTGTGACAACATGAGTGGACCTTGAAGACATTATGCTAAGTGAAATAAGTCAGATAAAGAATAATACTGTATGATTTCACTTAAAACAAAAACCAAACTCAGAGAAAAAGAGATTAGGCTTGTGGTTACCAGAAGGGAAGGATGAGGGAGGGAAAAATACAGGAAAGATGTCAAAAGATACAAATTTGCAATTATAAGATAAATAAGTACTAGAATATAAAGTACAACCTGATAACTAGCAAACACTACTGTGTAACATATAGGAACGTTACGAGAGTAAATCCTAAGTTTTCTCACCATAAGAAGAGTTTTCCCCGTTTTTCTTTTTATTGTACCTATTAATAGATGAGAAGATGGATGTCAGCTGAACCTATTATGGTAAGCATTTCACAATGTATGTTAATCAAGCCATTATGCTGTTTAACTCAAACTTATGCACTGATGTAGTCAATTTTTTTCACTAAAACTGGGGGGCAAAGTGAATAAAATGGCATCTGTTGTCACAGGATTGCCATTTCATTTGGGAGAAACAAAATAGGCTGTTAGACATAAAGAGGATTTAGAGAGTGTTGTTCACTTTAAAAATGATCATGATACTGCTGGGGATACAGCATTAGACTGGGTGGGTAAGTCAGGGATCTCCTCTTTGAAGATGTGCCATTTAAACTGTCACCAAACAGTAAGACTCAAATAATAATGCTGTAACATGTAAATGTTAGTTGCGCAGTCGTGTCTGACTCTTCGTGACTCCATGGACTGTAGCCTGCCAGGCTCCTCTGTCTATGGGATTCTCCAGGCAAGAAGACTGGAGTAGGTTGCCATGTTCTTCTCCAGGGGATCTTCCCAACCCAGGGATCAAACACGAGTCTCCTGCATTGAAGGCAGATTCTTTACCAGCTGAGCCACTAGATAAGTCCTGTAACATGTAACCCTGTAGTGAAAGAGTCTGCTGGTTTGTCTAACCCACATAGTGTAAGATCATTCTTTGAAAGTAGGGATTAAAATCTCAGTACTTAGAATCATGGGAAGCATGTAATAGTGCTCAGTATGTATTTCTAAAGTGGTTGGGGGGGGCGGGAAAGACAACTGTGTGATTAATGGTGCAAATGTGATCATTTTCAATTTATGTGCAAAGTAAGAGATCCAGAGAAGTTAAATCATAATGGATATTCAGAGCAGACCCAAGTTCTACTTGAGTTCCTGCTCCAACCTTTCACCCATCAAAATCTTGATGTTGCTCCTTCTTTTAAGAGCTATGATATATAGCCCACAAGTCTTCTGTATCAAGTCACATAGTTATTTTACTTATTATAGATGAAGATAGTCATTATATAGAAAGAGTATCACTTGCATTGTAATTTGTTTAAATCAATTATAAAACATTCCAGTTTTAAATGTTAGGTTTAAATCTATTCAATGCATTCACCAAACACCTAGTTGATATAATGCCATGGAAAGAAATATTTTATTGCCATGAGGTTTACAAACTACTCTGAAAGACAAATATAAGAAAAACTAGTCTAGGAGACAAATATGAGAAAAACTAACTATAAACAACAATCTAAGGAATGAAGATTGACGGCAACACAGCAGAAGCAGCATTCAAATGTTCAAAGGACTGTTCAAGTACAGAACAAAAGAACACACACAAGCTTTAGCCTGAAAAGGCTTGTTGAAGCTTATAACGCAAGAGCAAAGGCCCAATATACTGTTTAATTGAGTAAGTTAGGTGTTTCTTGTCAAATTTATAAAGTTGTTTCACCTATTCTGATTTTTTTCTCTGTCTTTATTTGTAAAATTCAGGAAAAAAAATAAAACCAATAGCTGATGTGTGGCTGTATACAAATTATGGTCATTTAATATTAAGTCTTTGGCATAGTCAATAAAGCAGAAATAGATGTTTTTCTGGAACTCTTGCTTTTTCAATGATCCAGTGGAGGTTGGCAATTTGATCTCTGGTTCCTCTGCTTTTCTAAAACCAGCTTGAACATCTGGAAGTTCACAGTTCACGTATTGCTAATGCCAAAGCCTTTGACTGTGTGGATCACAATAAACTATGGAAAATTCTCAAAGAGATGGGAATACTAGACACCTGACCTGCCTCTTGAGAAACCTATATGCAAGTCAGGAAGCAACAGTTAGAACTAGACATGGAACAACAGACTGGTTCCAAATAGGAAAAGGGGCACGTCAAGGCTGTATATTGTCACCCTGCTTATTTAACTTACATGCAGGGTACATCATGGGAAACGCTGGGCTGGAAGAAGCACAAACTGGAATCAAGATTGCCGAGAGAAATATCAATAACTTCAGATATGCAGATGACACCACCCTTATGGCAGAAAGTGAAGAGGAACTGAAAAGCCTCTTGATGGAAGTGAAAGAGGAGAGTGAAAAAGTTGGCTTAAAGCTCAACATTCAGAAAAGTAAGATCATGGAATCCAGTCCCATCACTTCATGGCAAATAGATGGGGAAACAGTGTCAGACTTTATGTTTTTGGGGCTCCGAATTCACTGCAGATGGTGACTGCAGCCATGAAATTAAAAGATGCTTACTCCTTGGAAGGAAAGTTATGACCAACCTAGGTAGCATATTAAAAAGCAGAGACTAAATTACTTTGTCAACAAAGGTCCATATCGTCAAGGCTATGGTTTTTCCAGTGGTCATGTATGGATGTGAGAGTTGGACTGTCAAGAAAGCTGAGTGCAGAAGAATTGATGCTTTTGAACTATGGTGCTGGAGAAGACTCTTGAGAGTCCCTTGGACTGCAGGGAGATCTAACCAGTCCATCCTAAAGGAGAACAGTCCTGGGTGTTCATTGGAAGGATTGATGTTGAAGCTGAAACTCCAATACTTTGGCCACCTGATGCAAAGAGCTGACCCAGCTGAAAAGACCCTGATGCTGGGAGGGATTGGAGGCAGGAGGAGAAGGGGACGACAGAGGATGAGATGGCCGGATGGCCTCACTGACTCGATGGACATGAGTTTGGATAAACTCCGGGAGTTGGTGATGGACAGGGAGGCCTGGCGAGCTGCGATTCATGGGATGGCCAAGAGTCGGACACGACTGAGCGACTGAACTGAACATTAAGTCTTAGACACAGCCTTGCAATCAGGAAAAAAATCCTACCTTAGTTCAGTTCTATCTTTGGTCAGTATATTACTTTGTTTAGAAACAAAGGAAAAAAGCAATAAAATCTATATCTGAATTAGATATGTTATAAAGTCATCTCCAATATCATGATGATTTGGGGAAGATGTTAGAACCTTCCTATATCAGCAGTAACTGTATACAAATTATATTTTATACTGTAACAGAAGGGCTTCCCTCTGGACCATGTATATACATTCTTATGTCTTTTTAAAAATATATGTTCTCTTAACAGGATAAGCCAAGCTGCAGGAATTCTGAACTTCTCATTTGTGAATAGGTTTTATGGCTATCTTGATGATCTATATAAATTAATCATCAATTTACATACTTTTTATATACCTCAATTTATATATTGGTGTACTTCTTTCCTCATATGTAAAATTAACACTGTGTTTACATTGGTTTTGACCCATTCTGTCATAATATCAACCCAGAAAGAAAGCCACAGCATTTTCTAAGATAAAAATAATACTTAAAAGGCAATGAAAAATTTGCGTTATCTGAATCAAGAGACTCCCTCTTAAATATATACACACACACACATATATATGAATATAAATATATCCATTACATGTATGCAAACATGTGTATAGATATGTGTGTGTGTGTATATATGTACATATATGAAGCAAAGCAAAGTTTTAATGCCTAAAAGTCACAGTGTACTTATTGGGAAAAACAAGCAAAGTATCACAGACTAAAAAATATCCAGAGAGTTCCCCATTTAAGTTAGCTTGAGTAATTTCTAGGATAAATACAATACAGCCATGGAAGAAGCCACATTTCATAAGACCATTCACAAACCCTAAAATTTATAGATTTTCATCAAAGAACAAAATAACCACTGAATTTACAATACCAACTCATCTGAAATATGTGGTTAGTTTATAATTGTGTCCTACACATAATAAAAGTCAAACTAAATCAATATAATCCCATGCCTTAGCAGCAGTCCTCAACTTTTTATATTAGGTTTACTACTTTTTCTACCAATGTAGTTTCATAGCAGACTTTCTACAAAAACAGATGTTCCTTTTAAAATTACCACAAGGTATAATAAAGGATATGAGTGTCTGATGAATAATAATAGGCTTAAGCCAGAAAGCAGAAAAAGAAAATATTGATATGTTGATTTAACTTAAAATATTTCATGTTTGCAACTTTTTTCCTTTATCTGGCTAATGAAATCACATTTTCTCTGGTTCTGTAACGCCTAGTACATACCTTAAGTACATAGTTCCACTTAAACATTTTGATGCATAAAAAAGAAAAAAGGATATTCTCCCTGACTAAGCAATATCAAAGCAATTTTACAATAAATTGTGAATAATGCCCATTCCCCATGTGCCACACATCAAAGGTGTATCTCATTGATTTTCACAATTCCTAGAGGTAAGAATTGCTATCTTATTTTGCAGATGAGGACAGTAAAACACAGAATTTAAAAATCTGCCAAAGGTTGTGCAGCTGACTTCCAGTAAAGCAAAGATTTAAACCAAGACAATATGATTTCAGAGCTTACACCTTTATCCATTAATAGTTTATACTACTTCCCAATAAATACATTTTTAAATCACAATGTATCCCACTCAATGCACCAAAATATCAATGCCCAAGAGGAATTAGAAAAATGTCTTATACCTGAATGCATTTTGTTTGGACTTTAAAAAGTTATAAAATGACCTTGATGTGGCATTTATGTTTTAGTGAAGCATATCCTGGAATTCTAGCTTCCACTCATCATCAAAAATACAAATGTGTGTGTGTATTTCTTCTGTATTACTGATTCATTTGAAAGACAGGAACTAGGTGTGGGTCTGTATCTACAATACTAGCAAGTGTCTGAAAAACATAGTAGGTATTTGAATAAAGGATTACTTAATGAACACATATGTGAATGAGTTAATAGTAAATGTTTTATTCAATAAAATGATCTCAAAAACATACACGGTATACAATAAGGCTAGAGAGAACAGTGGGTAATTATATTCAAAATCTACACTGTGTTTATTAAGAATTTCTTTCACATACTCCACTGAATTTGCAAAATACCATAAGGAATAAAATACTATCTGCACTTGATACATAAAGAAGTTTCATGAGGAGTCCAGTCAAGGCAGTATACTTAGGAAGCGATAGAATCACCACTCAAACCCATGTTTTTTGACTTTCAATGAGGGCAATTCTATACACTCCACAAAAAGAACATACCCCTTCTTGAAGATTTATATAGTACATCAAATCACTTTAAACTCTCAATAAAAATAACTTCAGCACACTTTTATGATTCTTAAAATCAAAAAACGTTAATAAAATGGTTACTTCTTAATTTACACATGAATCTTTGCTTATTAGGTCCTTATATAAACATACTTATATAAACTGTTTTCTAGAGCAGTGGTTTTCAAACTTTATTGCACATAAGGCATGTCTGGGGAGTTGATTTTTTAAAAAATCCTAATATCCCATTTACACACCATAAATATTAAAGTAGAATCTCCGGGGCTGTAACCAAGACATCGATATTTCTTTAGAACTCCACAAGTGTTTTCAACATGCAGCCAATTTTGTGGACTATCCTTCTGAAATTTTGTAGACTTTTGTAGTGTTTTCTTTCTTCCCTTATTGAATTAAAGGGCAGACTCAGGTTGTAAAGTTTAAAGCAACAACACATGATGATGTAAAGGAAAATGAAAAAGTCAGTTAAAAGAAAGTATATGAAAATAAGTACATACATACATACATACATACACTTATACTCACAGACACTTACACACACACACATACACCCGGGCCATGAAGGATAGAATATATCTTAATACTGTATATTATCTTGCCATTACTTGTGTGCATCAAATGAGTCAATAGATAAGTCAAGGCTGATATCCACTTTAGGAATGGAGTCTAAGATGTTTCACCTTGTGGGGAAACAATTATTCTCTCAGAAGCTTTTGTTTTGTCATCATTCTATAAATTTTGCATAAGTTAAACAGCATTTATCATGATGGTAACTGCAATGCAGAATTTGTGGTCACATTCTACGCAATTAGTATATATCAAGGGATCAATTCTGCTATTTTCAGTATTGATAAATTTAAACAAAGGAACTATAATGTTAACTATTCTCACTTTAAGATTGAAGAAGGTCTCTAGAGAAGTCTGTTTCTCTGCTGTAACAGTTTTTAAGTTGTACACTAAGAGGTGGCAAAGTGCATCGATAAATGGGAAAAATTTGTCTTAATAATTCTTCTAATATACATGTGTATGTGTGTGTGTGCACAGATTTTAAGGGGAAATAACCATTCAACTCTTACTAAGGGCAAATTAGAAATATCAGAACAAAGAAATGAAATCAGTATGTAATAGAAAGTCAAGTTTTTAAGTCTATCAACAGCAAAAATTATTGGGCTTGGAAGGAGGTCTTTGTCTCAAAGCAAATTTTTCACTCCTCATTCCAACTTTGACTAATGTTCAACTAACATTTGTAACACAATAATGCTAAAATCCTAAAACATGTTCTAGGTGTGTGTGTGTTACATATATATATATATATATATGTATATATAGACAGATAATTCTAGATCTTCCTAAAGCATGCTTTAGAAAAATGGTTTTGTTATATTTAGTTATGATGTGTTCTCATTACAGATTCATTTATTCAACAAAATTTTTGACAAATAAGCATCATATATCTACTATATTCCAATCACTGGTTCAGGTATTAATAAATAATAGTGATCAAAATACCTGCCCTCATGGATCAAACGTACTGTTTAAAAAAAATCAATTAGTAGTTTAAACCACTCCCCTTTGAAATAGTTTTGTTCCTACTTTAAAATTTGTTTGATCACAGCACACTAGACATCTGCTAATTTTCTTACTATATACAATTCAGTGATACAGAAACAAGTCACATGACACTAACCAGTGTAGGTGAAATAACCTAGTTTTGGGACAATTTGAAGTTGTAGACCATACTAAATCCTGGTGTTTGACTTTCAACTCTTTTGTCTTCTGGATTATTTCTGATGAGAAGTCAGCTGTGTATAATATGCATTTTTTCCTGGATATCTTCAAGATTTTCTGTTTGTCTTAATTTATCATTTGATGGTAATTTGTTCTTTGAGCTTCTTCAATGCACGATTTGGTGTTTCCCATTGATTTTTTTCATTCAATTCTCAATGTTTTCCTTATTAATTTTAAAAAATACTTGCCATTATTTCTTCAAATTTTATTTGGTTGCATTCTGTCTTCTCCATATTGGATAATAATTACACATATTTAAAATTACTTCTGGTATTATAATTGCACTAGTTGATACTGTACCATAACTCTTGTTTTTTTCTGATTTTTCTATGTTTTAGACTTTTGTCCTGGTTTTTCATTCTGAGTAATTTCTGCGGACCTACATTCAAGTACAATAATTCTTGCTCAGCTGTACCATCCATACTGAGGAGCCCATTAAAGGCATTCTTCAACTCCATTACCGTGTTTTTCATTGGTAACACTTCTGTTTGATTCTTTCTTCTGGTTTCCAGCTCTGCTAAAATTATCTGTGTGCATAGATATGCATAGTATGCACCTTTTACATTAGGGTCTATAAAATATTAATAATAGTTATTTAAAATGTGTCTGATAGTTCTATTATCTGGGTCATATGTCTAGTTGGTTGAATTTTCTTGGCAGTCTGTCCATTTTACTGTGCCATTTTGTAGGCCTCATAAATTTTGTTTAAAGCTGGACATTAGAGACTGAGCAAATGGTTCTTATGTCTTTAATAAAGATGAGAGTGACTATCTTGTTAGTGCTAGGAGTTGGATCAATGTACTCATGATTTGAGCTAGGCTTGAGATTTGCTATTACCAAAGTTATTGTCTGTATTTCAGGAATCATATTCTTTTTGTATTACCTTGTGTTTAGGGTAGGGACTAGATGGATTGAGGGATTTTTCTCAATAGCTTCTCTATCCTCAACTTTAGTCTTTCCTTTGCTCTGTGCTTCTGAGAAAGTCTCTCTGCATGTTATTTTACCCACCGGGGAGTGTCCACTGTTACTTTTATCTGAAGCTGGTTAGCCTGCCTGGTGGCAGACCAGAATGATGGATATTCATTCTCTTTTGTTTTGATTGACTCTGGGTCCTTTTAGCACGTCAATTTCTTCCTCCAGCTACAGATCTGAGATGAGGAGATATTCGCATTGCCTTTTCTGTAGGGAAAGAGGGGTGTTTTCTGCTGTCTTTCCCTAGCTTCAATGGGTTTTCAGCTAGGACCCCAAGAGTCACAGTTCATCCTTCCCCTAGCCGTTTAAAACTTTTCACAAGGAATGGAAAAATCCAGATGGTGTCTCCTGCCTTTCCCAGAGTGGCTGCAGTACACTATACCAAGTCTGTGCTACAAGAGCTGCTTTCTGAGGACTCCAGCTCATCTTTATTTTTCTCCATGGGCATCCCATGAGATCCATATAGAGAAGTATACAAGTGAACAAAAATGCCTGTTTCATATCCACAGCCTCTAGACACTAAATTCTCTTTCTAACCTGCACTGCCTTTATTAATAAAGTTTAAATTCATTTTTAAATTTATTATTGAGATATATGACATAACTGTGTAAATGTAAGGTGTATAGCATTAATGTGAGACATTTATACTTGCAATTTAATTGTTATTACAGCAATAATTACCACCTCTATCACAAATAATGACTGTCTCTTCTTAGTGCTTAGAATCATTAAGTTTAGGCTCTTAGAATGTCTGATGATTACAGTACAACGGTCTCTATTCACTAGACTGAGCACTAGATCTCTAGGACTTACTTTCTACATGATGCAAATTCGTACACTTAAACATCTCTCCCTTTCCTCTAGCCCTGCAGCCCCTGGTAAGCACCATTTTACTCTTATTTTGAGTTAGCTCTTTTAGATTCCACATACAAGTGGTATCATATACTACTGATGGCTGATGGGATCTGCCCCAGCCAAGAAAGTGATCCTGCCCTGTGTTAAAGTTAGTTGGTTGCCCTATCACCAAAGCTCTCTGATGTGTTTAAGAAAAACTGAATTTGCAGATATTCCAGTTTTTTTGTTACTGCTGTTTTAAAGGTGACAGTAATGCCCCTTTCAGAGCGTTACATCCCAAGCAGAAACTATGTCTCTTATTTACTTATTAACCCATACACTGCATTATATGCCTTTAAAAAGGCATAATCATCATGTCCCTTAAAATGCAGCAGAATTAAAAGCAATGACTAAAGTATAAGAAAATTCTCATAAAGACATGCCAGGTTAAAGTATAAATGAATTTTATGTACTCTTACCTGAAAGAAGTGGTAAATATAATCACAGAAAAGTAAACCTATTATTTATTAGAATGCATGGAATATCATTAAGATGTTAGAAGATTGGAAATGGTCAAAGTAACATTTCTTAAAGCCATCTGTTCATGTAGAAAGAAGTAAATGAAAGCATAATACCCCAGTTGATAGGGATCTTAATGTAAAATTTCATGCTTGAAAATATACTGATATTTTATTGTATACTGGTAAAATATACTGTTTTTTTACTGTATAATATATACAGTATATTTGTGAAAATATACTGTATACAAAACAAAAAATCAATTTGCAAGCTATTAATAAAATTACAGGCTATTGAATTAAAAAAATCATGCCCTTGTGAAGAATAAATTAATCAAATTTATTTCACCAGCAAACTAGCACAGACAATATAATAAGTTGCAATATATTGCGACTTTATATAGCTTCTGATTTGCCCTCAGCATTCTTAAAAATCCAGAAAACAATATATAGGACAAAGTCAGCATTTCTTTCAGTTCATATAACTGTTAGCACCCCAGATGCCCTCACAGGCTAGAGGTTCAGCATTACCTAAAAGCTTGTCATACTTTGGACACAATGCTCTAGAGATATGGCTATTAACATGTGATGACCAAGGTTCATGTTTGATGGCAAAAACCAAAATTTTATAGGCAAAGATGACCAAAAAAGAAAAGTAAGATCCATGCCATTTACATAAACTTTTGATATATAACACCTAATAACATGAGATGCAATTTTGCAACAAATACTGTTTCTTATTTTTTTAATTCAAAATACTGTTCAATTTAAGTTTATGGAAATGCTGTTGCCAAACTGTTCTGTGGAATATCTGGGACAGATTCCCAATTCCTACTTATATATCCCCTCATTATATTTCTAATATTATACAGAATTTATTTTATAAATCTTTTCCTAACATTTTTTCTTAATACTAAAAATGTTAAAGTTCTCAACATTCTCAATATCTTTCCTTCTGAAAACAGCAATTCTTTTAAAAAAATTTACTTCTGGAAAGTTCATGCTTGAACAGTTCTAAACACATGTCATGAGTTATAGATCTCGTGTTATCATTTGTATGACTACAAATAGAGAACCATCATGGTTTAATATCTGCAGGGAGACTTATCTGTGATAGATTTTCTTCACTTAGATATAGTCTGTCTACTTAACAACTGGCCTCTACTAATCCCATGCAAATTTTAATCAAGGATCTTTTTTTAAAGATCTAACATTACATTTGCTATATACTGATTATGGAAGAGTAGACATCAACAACATTCTACACAGTAGGCTAGTTTAATGCTGTGCTGATAACATTGTTCATTACAGACAATGTAACAAAATCATAGAAAGCAAGATTCATGAATCTTTGAGTTCTTGACCCATTTCCTTTCTTACTCTGGATGCCCAACCTGGGCAGACTCATCTATTCTCATGAGGCATACTCAACTACCTCTCCAGTTACAAAAAGTTAAATTTCAGGTTTATTTCTAGCTTCTAAGCACTACATTGTGTCACACCCAAATGAATATGCTAAAGCCTTTAGCCCCAAGATGACAGTATCTGGAGCTAGGATCTTTAGGAGGTAAACTATGATAAAATGAGGTAATAAAGGCTGGGCTCTAATCTGACAGGACTGTGGCCTTAGATGAAGAGGGAGTGAAAGAGTTTGCCTGCTCTCTCTCCACCATGTGAGGAGAGAAAGGGACCACTGTAGGCCAGGAGGACAGCTCTCACCAGAACCTGACCACGGTGGCATCGTGATCTTGGACTTTCAGCCTCTAGAACTATGAGAAATACATTTCTGTTGTTTAAACCACAAATCTTTGGAATGTTTAATAGTCAGCCTGAACTGATTAGCACAGTAGCTGACTACTGATGATCTCTACTTAGATGCCCAACAGGAAACTCAAGCCAAATATGTCTAAATTAATACTCATAATCGTTTGCTAAGCCTGCCCTTTCTCTTGTATTCTATGTAACAAGTAATCATAGCAAGCCAGAAGACTGAGAATAATCTGTGATTCTCCTCACTCTTCACTTTTTGACAGTTCACCAGTTATCCATAACTTAATCTCTCTCCATTCCTAATACAGTGATATTGGATCTCACTTTTTACATAGACTATTTCAGTAGATTTCTCACTTCCAGTAGCTTCCTCACATCAAATTTTACACCTGAGCAATCCATCTTACGTTGTCACATAATCAATTGAAAATGCAAATCTCACAAGCTACCCCTCCTCCTTGAAACTATCAGTTTTATCCATTACTTATATAATGGCAAGTCAGTCTCCCTTCACCATGATCTGTGCCCCGCTTACTTTTCTAATTTAGCTCTTGCTGCTTCACATGTACCCTTCTCTCTAGTCATTTATTCATATGTCAATATTCAGTCCAAAATCCAATTTCCCACTAACAAGCACTTTACCTCTTTTCCCTCAAAGAACTGACTGATCTAAATTTGATGAACATATTGCTCTTTTACATTAAGGCTTTAATTTCCTTAAGGTAAGCAAACATATCTTATGAGCTAGTTATATCAAAGTTATTTAATATATGGTGGACACTTAATATAGATTTGCTGAATAAAAAGAAAATTACAAAAAATATCAAAGAACCAAAGAGACTACAATTAATATTTTTAAGTTAAAAAACAGAATGATCATAAACAGGAAAATGGTTTTTATTTGCTGTAACACATTTAATGAACCATCTCCAAAAATCATTTTGTTAAAAATAGCAAACCAAAACTATGCTTGCTTATGATTCAGTGTGTATGTGTGTGTGTGCTCAAGTACATGCTGGCATATATAGATTACAATGAAATATATCAAACATTAACAGAAGCTACTTCCAGATGGTGGGATTACAGGCAATTTTTTTTATTAAAGATGTATTTTCAAATACAAAAATAAATTTATTTCTACAGCAAAGCAAAATATTAAACAGGATTAAAATATTTAAGTCTATTTGCTTTTTAAAATATGAGACTGGTAAATCTTGTCTTAGTCAAGGTTCTTCAAAGATTTACCAGTCTCTGAAGTCAGGCAGGTTGATTCCTCCAGTTCCATTCTTCTTTCTCAAGATTACTTTGGCTATTCGAGGTTTTTTGTATTTCCATACAAATTGTGAAATTCTTTGGTCTAGTTCTGTGAAAAATACTGTTGGTAACTTGATAGGGATTGCATTGAATCTATAGATTGCTTTAGGTAGAATAGCCATTTTGACAATATTGATTCTTCCAATCCATGAACACGGTATGTTTCTCCATCTGTTTGTGTCCTCTTTGATTTCTTTCATCAGTGTTTTATAGTTTTCTATGTATAGGTCCTTTGTTTCTTTAGGTAGATATACTCCTAAGTATTTTATTCTTTTTGTTGCAATGGTGAATGGTATTGTTTCCTTAATTTCTCTTTCTGTTTTTTCATTGTTAGTATATAGGAATGCAAGGGATTTCTGTGTGTTAATTTTATATCCTGCAACTTTACTATATTCATTGATTAGCTCTAGTAATTTTCTGGTAGAGTCTTTAGGGTTTTCTATGTAGAGGATCATGTCATCTGCAAACAGTGAGAGTTTCACTTCTTCTTTTCCTATCTGGATTCCTTTTACTTCTTTTTCTGCTCTGATTGCTGTGGCCAAAACTTCCAACACTATGTTGAACAGTAGTGGTGAGAGTGGGCACCCTTGTCTTGTTCCTGATTTCAGGGGAAATGCTTTCAATTTTTCACCATTGAGGGTGATGCTTGCTGTGGGTTTGTCATATATAGCTTTTATTATGTTGAGGTATGTTCCTTCTATTCCTGCTTTTTGGAGAGTTTTAATCATAAATGAGTGTTGAATTTTGTCAAAGGCTTTCTCTGCATCTATTGAGATAATCATATGGTTTTTATCTTTCAATTTGTTAATGTGGTGTATTACATTGATTGATTTGCAGATATTAAAGAATCCTTGCATTCCTGGGATAAAGCCCACTTGGTCATGGTGTATGATTTTTTTAATATGTTGTTGGATTCTGTTTGCTAGAATTTTGTTAAGGATTTTTGCATCTATGTTCATCAGTGATATTGGCCTGTAGTTTTCTTTTTTTGTGGCATCTTTGTCTGGTTTTGGAATTAGGGTGATGGTGGCCTCATAGAATGAGTTTGGAAGTTTACCTTCATCTGCAATTTTCTGGAAGAGTTTGAGTAAGATAGGTGTTAGCTCTTCTCTAAATTTTTGGTAGAATTCAGCTGTGAAGCCATCTGGCCCTGGGCTTTTCTTTGCTGGAAGATTTTTGATTACAGTTTCGATTTCCTTGCTTGTGATGGGTCTGTTAAGATCTTCTATTTCTTCCTGGTTTAGTTTTGGAAAGTTATACTTTTCTAAGAATTTGTCCATTTCATCCAAGTTGTCCATTTTATTGGCATAGAGCTGCTGGTAGTAGTCTCTTATGATCCTTTGTATTTCAGTGTTGTCTGTTGTGATCTCTCCATTTTCATTTCTAATTTTGTTAATTTGGTTCTTCTCTCTTTGTTTCTTAATGAGTCTTGCTAATGGCTTGTCAATTTTGTTTATTTTTTCAAAAAACCAGCTTTTAGCTTTGTTGATTTTTGCTATGGTCTCTTTAGTTTCTTTTGCATTTATTTCTGCCCTGATTTTTAAGATTTCTTTCCTTCTGCTAACCCTGGGGTTCTTCATTTCTTCCTTCTCTAGTTGCTTTAGGTGTAGAGTTAGGTTATTTATTTGGTTTTTTTCTTGTTTCTTGAGGTAAGCCTGTAATGCTATGAACCTTCCCCTTAGCACTGCTTTTACAGTGTCCCATATGTTTTGGGTTGTTGTGTTTTCATTTTCATTCATTTCTATACATATTTTGATTAGCCACAGTCATCAAGACAGTATGGTACTGGCACAAAGACAGAAATATAGATCAATGGAACAGAATAGAAAGCCCAGAGATAAATCCACGGACCTATGGACACCTTATCTTTGACAAAGGAGGCAAGGACATACAATGGAAAAAAGACAACCTCTTTAACAAGTGGTGCTGGGATAACTGGTCAACCACTTGTAAAAGAATGAAACGAATACTTTCTAACACCATACACAAAAATAAACTCAAAATGGATTAAAGATCTAAATGTAAGACCAGAAACTATAAAACTCCTAGAGGAGAACATAGGCAAAACACTCTCCGACATGAATCACAGCAAGATCCTCTATGACCCACCTCCCAGAATATTGGAAATAAAAGCAAAACTAAACAAATGGGACCTAATGAAACTTAAAAGCTTTTGCACTACAAAGGAAACTATAAGTAAGGTGAAAAGACAACCCTCAGATTGGGAGGAAATAATAGCAAATGAAGAAACAAAGGATTAATCTCAAAAATATACAAGCAACTCCTGCAGCTCAATTCCAGAAAAATAAATGACCCAACCAAAAAATGGGCCAAAGAACTAAACAGACATTTCTCCAAAGAAGACATACAGATGGCTAACAAACACATGAAAAGATGCTCAACATCACTCATTATTAGAGAAATGCAAATCAAAACCTCAATGAGGTATTACACGCCAGTCAGGATGGCTGCTATCCAAAAGTCTACAAGCAATAAATGCTGGAGAGGGTGTGGAGAAAAGGGAACCCTCTTACACTGTTGGTGGGAATGCAAACTAGTACAGCCACTATGGAGAACAATGTGGAGATTCCTTAAAAAACTGGAAATAGAACTGCCATATGACCCAGCAATCCCACTTCTGGGCATACACACTGAGGAAACCAGATCTGAAAGAGACACGTGCACCCCAATGTTCATCGCAGCACTGTTTATAATAGCCAGGACATGGAAGCAACCTAGATGCCCATCAGCAGATGAATGGATAAGGAAGCTGTGGTACATATACACCATGGAATATTACTCAGCCGTTAAAAAGAATTCATTTGAACCAGTTCTAATGAGATGGATGAAACTGGAGCCCCTTATACAGAGTGAAGTAAGCCAGAAAGATAAAGAACATTACAGCATACTAACACATATATATGGAATTTAGAAAGAAGGTAACGATAACCCTATATGCAAAACGGAAAAAGAGACACAGAAATACAGAACAGAGTTTTGAACTCTGTGGGAGAATGTGAGGGTGGGATATTTCAAAAGAACAGCATGTATACTATTTATGGTGAAACAGATCACCAGCCCAGGTGGGATGCATGAGACAAATGCTCGGGCCTGGTGCACTGGGAAGACCCAGAGGAATCGGGTGGAGAGGGCGGTGGGAGGGGGGATCGGGATGGGGAATACGTGTAAATCTATGGCTGATTCATATCAATGTATGATAAAAAAATAAATAAATAAAAATTTAAAAAAAACAAAAAAACCAAAAAAAAAAAAAAAAAGATTTACCAGTCTCATATTTTAAAAAGCAAATAGACAAATATTTAAAAAAAATTTTTTTTAAAAGACAAAATCTTAATCTTTAAATCTTTAAAAAAGACAAAATCTTTTATTTATGTCTTAGTCAAAGTTCTTGAGGCCAAAACAGTAACCTGTAGCCTATTTTGTAGCCTAAATGGTAAAGAATCTGCCTGCAATGCAGGAGACCAGGGTTTGATCCCTGGTTGGGAAGATCCTCTGGAGACGGGAATGGCAATCCACTCCAGTATTCTTGCCTGGAGAATCCCATGGACAGAGAAGCCTGTGGGGTCGCAAAGAATCAGACACGACTGAGCCACTAACATACACACATACACACACACACACACACATACACACACAGTTCTTAGTGTTGCAAGAATGAAGCAAAATAAATGAACAGACAATACAGCTGCAACACAGGGAAGCCAAGAGCAAAAGTTCAGTCAAGATCCTGGAAACTAGAGTCGGGGGAAAAAAAGATGTTTGCAACCTGAACATTTATTTGTCTGAGGATATTTAATCTCTTAATCATGCTATTCTCCATATATCTGTTTTGGGGTTTTTGGTTGGTTGGTTTGGTTTTGTCTTGGAACTTCCCCCTCTCCTCACTCCCTCTATGCATTGGCTTTCTCTGCTTTTCTATACACATAGACCAAGCAAAGCTGAACCCTTGCATTATGAGTTTATATTACCTTAGTTTGAGAGACTATAGAGATTAACATCAGAGAATCCCAATTCTAAATTTCTGAAAGAAATCTGACTGGCCCAGCTTGGATAATGTGTTGCAAATCAGCTGTGGCTAGGTTGCTGGGGAAGGGCTAACAGATTTTATAAATCCAGTTTTCTCCCCTTACAGTTGTGAGTAGCAGTTTGTAGGAGAGAATAACTCTAAACAATAAATAATAATAGCAAAAGAAATGAAAATGTTAAAAAAAACTTTCACTCATATATTTACCAGGATTATGAATTTATAACTGGAGCTATACCAGAGATCTCCAAAAGGACAGTGCTCAGGTTGCTATCACCTTTGGATACTTATATATAAAAATAGAAAAAGATAACCTACAGAATGGGAGGAGATTTTTGCCAACAATGTGATCAATAGGGTTCAATTTCCAAAACATACAAACAGCTCATACATCAAAATAACAAAGAAAAAAAACAACCCAATCAAAAAATAGGCAGAAGACCTAAGCAGATATTTCTCTGAAGAAAAATCCAGATCTTCAACAGGCATGTGAAAAGATGCTCAGCATCACGAACTATTAGAGGAATGCAAGTCAAAACTCAGTGAGGCCCTACTTCACACCAGTCAGGATGACCATCCTCAAAAAGTGTACAAATAGGAGGCTTCCCTGGCAGTCCAGGAAACAGGAAGTCCAGGGAAGAGAAACCAAGAGCCTCTTGGTGAAGTGAAGGAGGAAAAAGTAAAACAGCTGGCTTAAAACTCAACGTTCAAAAAACGAAGATCATGGCATCTGGTCCTATCACTTCATGGCAAATAGATGGGGAGAAAATGGAAGCAGTGACAGCTTCTATTATTCTTGGGCTATAAATCACTGCAAATGGTGACTGCTACCATGAAATTAGAAGACACTTGAAGAGGGTGTGGAGAAAAGGGAACCTCCTACATTATTGATAGGAATATAACAGCAACCACTATGGAGAACAGTATGGAAGTTCCTTTAAAAACTAAAAATAGAGTTACCATATGAGTTACCATAGAGTTACCAGCAATCCATCTCCTGGGCACATGTCCAGAAAAGATGAAAACTCCATACACATGCACCCCAATGTTCATAGCAGCACTATTTACAATGGCCAAGACATGGAAGTAACTGAAGCAAACATCAACAGATGAATGAAAAGATTTGTTGTCAGCTGTGGATGTGTCTGGTGATGAAAGTAAAATCCGATGTTGCAAAGAACAGTACTGCATAGGAACCTGCACTATTAGGCCCATGAATCAAAGTAAATTGGCTGTGGTCAAGCAGGAGATGGTAAGAACAAACATCAGTTCAGTCGCTCAATTGTGTCTGACTCTTTGAGACCCCATGGACTACAGCATACCAGGCCTCTTTGTCCATCACCAACTCCCAGAGTTTGCTCAAACTCATGTCCATTGAGTTGGTGATGCCATCCAACCATCTCATCCTCTGTCGTCCCCTTCTCCTCCTGCCCTCGATTGTTCCCAGCATCAGGGTCTTTTCCAGCGAGTCAGTTCTTCACATCAGGTGGCCACAATATTGGGCTTCAGCTTCAGCATCAGTCCTTCCAATGAATATTCAGGACTGATTTCCTTTAGGATGGACTGGTTGGATCTCCTTGCTGTCCAGGGACTCTCAAGAGTACATCAACATCTTAGAAATCAGTGAACTAAAATAGATGGGAATGGCAAATTTAATTCAGAGGACCATTATATCTATTACTGTGGGCAAGAAACCCATACAAGTAATGGAGTAGCCCTCATAATCAACAAGAGTCTGAAATGTAGTACTTGAGTGCAACATCAAAAATGACAGAATGACCTTGGTTTGTTTCCAAGGCAAGCCGTTCAACGTCAGAGTAATCCAAGTCTATGCCACTGCCACCTATGCCAAAGAAGCTGAAGTTGATCAGTTCTATGAATACCTAGAAGACATCCTAGAACTAATACCAAAAAAAAAAAAAAAGATGTTCTTTTCATCACTGGGGCTTGGAATGCAGAAGTAGGAAGTCAAGAGATACCTGGAGTAACGGGCAAGTTTGGCCTTGGAGAATAAAATGAAGCAGGACAAAAGCTAACTGAATTCTGCCAAGAGAATGCATTAGTCATAGCAAATACCCTTTTTTCAACAACACAAGATGACTTTACACATGGACATCACCAACTGGCCAATACTGAAATCAAATTGATTACATTCTTTTTAGCCGAAGATGGAGAAGCTATCTACAGTCAGCAAACACAAGACCTGGAGCTGATTGTGGCTCAAACCATCAGCTTCTCATAGCAAAATTCAGGCTTAAACTAAAGAAAGTAGGGGAAACCACTAGGCAAGCCAGACACAACTTAAATCCCCTATGAATATGCAGTGGAGGTAACGAATAGACTCAAGGGATTAGAACTTGTAAACAGTGTGCCTAAAGAACTATAGGCAGAGGTCCATAATATTGTATGGAAGGCAGTGAACAAAACTTTCCCAAAGAAAAGGAAAAGCAAGAAGATAAAGTGGTTATCTGATGAGGGCTGACAGCTAAAGAAAGAAGTGAAAAGCAAGTGAGAAAGCAAAAGGTATGTCCAACTAAACACAGATTTCCAAAGACCAGCACAGAAAGACAAGAAGGCCTTCTTCAATAAACAGTATATAAAACTAAGGGGAAATACTAGAGATCTCTTCAGGAAAATTGGAGATATCAAGGGAACATTTTGGCCAAAGATGGGCACAATAAAGGACATAAACAGTAGAGATCTAGTAGATGCTGAAGAGATCAAGATGGAAAGATTACAAGGAAAAACTGTACAAAAAGATCCAAATGAACCAGATTACTATGGTGGTGGGGTCAACCTCTCAGAGCCAGACATTCTGGAGAGCGAAGTCAAGTGGGCCTTAGGAAACACTGCTATTAATAAAGCTAGTGGATGCTATGGAATTCCAGCAAAACTATTTAAAACCCTCAAGGATGATGCCATCAAGGTGTTACATTCAATAAGTCAGAAAATTTGGAACCCAGCAGTGGCCACAGGACTGGAAAAGGTCAATCCTCATCCCAATTCCCTAAAAGGGTAGTACCAAAGAATGTGATAACCACTGAGCAATTGCATATATCTCCCAGGATAGTATGGCCATGCTTAAAATCTTGCACACTAGGCTTCAGCATTATGCGAACCAAGAACTTCCAGATGTCCAAGCTGGGTTTAGAAAAGGAAGAGGAGCCAGAGATCAAATTGCCAACATTTGCTGGATCATAGAGAAAGCTAGGGAATTTCAGAAAAAACATCTACCTCTGTTCCATCAAGTATGCCAAAATCTTTGACTGTGTGGATAAACCGTGGAAAGCTCTTAAAGAGCTGGGGATACCAGACCATCTTACTGGTCTCCTAAGAAACCTATATGTGGGTCAAGAAGCAACAGTTAGAACCATGTATGGAACAATTGATTGGTTCAAGATAGAGAAAGGAGCACGACAGAGCTGTCTGCTGTCACCCTGTTTGTTTAATCTATACACTGAGTACATCAAGAGAAATGCCGAGCTGGATGAGTTACAAGCTGGAATCAAGATAGCCAGGAGAAACACTGACGACCTCAAATATGCAGATTTTACTACTCTAATGACAAAGTGAAGAGGAACTGAAAAGCCACTTGACGAGGCTGAAGCAAGACAATGAAAGAGCTGGCTTGAAACTAAATATTAAAAAACTAAGATCATGGCATCTGGCCCCATTACCTCATGGCAAATAGAGAGGGAAAAGGTGGAAGTAGTGACAGATTTCCTCTTCTTGGCCTCTAAAATCACTGTGGATGGTGACTGCAGCCATAAAATCAGAAGACATTTGCTTTATGGCAGGAAAGCTATGACAAACCTAGACAGTGTGTTGAAAAGCAGACACATTACTCTGCCGACAAAGGTGCCAACAAAAGTCAAGGCTATGGTCTTCCCAGTGGTCACATATGGCTTTGAGAGCTGGACTGTAATGATGGTGGAGCGCTGAAGGATTTATGCCTTTGAAGTGTGGTGCTGGAGAAGACTACCAAGAGCCCCTTGGACAGCGAGAAGATCAAAGCAGTCAATCTTAGGAGATATCAACCCTGAATACTCACTAGAAGGACGGATGCTAAAGCTGAAACTCCAGTATTTTCGTCAAGTGATGCAAACAGTTGACTCATTGGGAAAGTGCCTGATGCTGGGAAATATTGAGGCCAGAAAGAGAAGAGGACATCAGAGGATGAGATGGCTGGATGGCATCACCAATGCAATGGACATGAACTTGGGCAAACTTCGGGAGATGTGAAGGACAGAGAGGCCTGATATGTTGCAGTCCATGGGGTTGAAAATAGTTGGATATGACTGGGCCATTGAATAACAACAATACGTGTATACATATGTAAGTTTCTGGCACAATGACAATCTGCCCAATATGTACATGTATACACAAACACACCAAATACACAGACACAGACACACACACACACAATAGATTGTTACTTGACCATAAAGGAGAACAAAATAATGACATTTGCAGCAATATAGATAGACTTAGAGATTATCACACAAAGTGAATTAAGTCAGAAAAGGAAAAATGTCATATGATATCACTTATGTGTGGAAACTAAAAAAATGTTACAAATGAACTTATTCACAATGGGTCCCATAGAAAGAAAACAAACTGATGTTACCAGAGGGAAAGGATGGGGTAGTAATATATTAGGAAATGGGACTTACAGACACACACTACTATATACTATAGATAAATAACAAGGTCCTACTATACAGCACAGGGAACTACATTTAATATCTTGTAGTAACCCTCAGTGGAAAAGCATATATATACATAAAATCACTTTGTTGTATACCAGAAACTAACAATGTAAATCAATTATACTTCAATTTAAAAAAATACAGAAACAATAGAACAAATATTGCAAACATAAAGTGGTATGTCAGTATATATTATTTGGTCTTCCGCTTGACTACACAGTTATCTAATTCTCTAAAATCATTCCAATTTCATTATATTAATAACAAATTAGAGAGATACATAGTAAAAACCACCAGGCATGACATCAGAACCTGAGTCTAATTTCAGTTTTCCCATTTAAAATATATGTGGCAATTATAAAACCCAATAATTTCTCTAACCAGTTTCCTCAGTTGCAAGAGGGAAAGAATGAAATATGGCATGATTATATCTTTGCATTGCTATTAAAACTAAAGTGGAATAAAGGTACACTGATTTAAAAAAAAAATTTCAGGGCCATAAATGTGAGCAATACACAATGACAAGTGTCAACAAATAGCCTCGTTTTCACTTGTAGGTACTAAAAATACAAGTTAGCATTTGAAGACAGTATGCAACATAAGTAAAGCTCATTTCAGCACTTTGGAAGGCAGTTATAATCCTCTATATGAAGAATCAAAGTCCACATTGTACATGTCAATTTGCAGTGGCAAGATACAAACAGAGTAAAATTCAAAATATTAAAAATGGTGATTTAGAGAAAGAAGTTAATCCTATTATTTCAGAAAAGTGCTGGTTTTGCTCATGCTTGGCAGGAAATTCTAAATACTTTTGTCATATATATCATGTTAAGCTTTGTGCATCTGGGCAGTAAAATACTACTCATTATATCCTTGCCAAATTACTTTTAAGCTATGTAGATTTCTGAATGCTACTATCACAAATAACACCTTAGTATTCATAAATAGCAAAGCTTTGAATAAGAATTAGAGTAGTATGTTTGTTATTTCCTAAGATAGTTTTCTTCAGTTTATACAGTATTATCATAGCAATCAATCATTTAAGAAGAGAATAGCTTTTGATGGTTTTTTAAACCAGTAAGCATAGTAAGATGCCAAACCTAGTACTTCCACATTTCTCATTTCTACTTATAAAGGTAAGTTAAGAGTACACGTGGATATAATTTCAGCTTACAGTTAATACACATTTAATAACTATTATGTGCTGTGCTTAACCGTGTCCGACTCTCTGCAACACCATGGACTGTAGCCTACCAGGCTCCCCTGTCCATGGGATTCTCCAGGCAATAATACTGGAGGGGGTTGCCATGCCCTCCCCTCCAGTGGATCTTCCCCACCCAGGGATCGAACCAAGGTCTCCCACATTGCAGGTGGAGTCTTTACCGTCTGAGCCACCAGGGAAGCCACAATAACAATTATAGCACTCATATAACTTACAATTTTAAAAGTGCACTCACAAAATTTCATTAAACAGAATCAGCAATTCCCACTTTATGAATAAAAAAGGAGGTCTCTGAATCCCTAGTAGTGCTTTTTATGGGATACCATGCTGCCTATGTATACACTGTTCTTTGTTCTTCCCAAGACCATGGCTTCCCCATAGGTCTTCTATTATGTGTTTGATAATCCTGCCAGATATGAGTACATTATACAATTCCTCCAAGTCTCTGTTTGTACTTTCCTACACTCTCAGAAAATTCTTATTAACTACATTTTCTTCATCCTTTAAACTCTAGCACCTTAAGAAAAACCTCCCCTTGAATTATGATTTTTTCTTTTCAATGATGATCATTTACATCACGCACTTTAGCATTCATGACTTCCCTGGTGGCTCAGATGATAAAGCGTCTGCCTACAATGTGGGAGACCTGGGTTCAATCCCTGGGTCAGGAAGATCTCCTGGAAAAGGAAATGGCAACCCACTCCAGCATTCTTGCCTGGAAAATCCCACGGACGGAGGAGTCTGACAGGCTACAGTCCATGGGGTCGCCAAGAGTCGGACATGATTGAGCAACTTCACTTTCACTTCCTTTCTTTAGCATTCAGTTATTGATTTATCATCTCATTTAAAAGTAGAAATTATTACTGTTATTCAATTTTTTCATTGTCTCATATAAGTCATTCAAATTATCTGGTTGTCTCGATTGTTGATTTAAGGATCTGGCAGAATGATAATCTGCCCAATCTCTTCTGAGGAGGCTAGCACTAAAAACTTAAATTTCAAAAACTAAGTCTATAAATATTGTTTCTGTGTTTATGAATGAACAATTGAATATTACATTCTTACCCAATATTATAATCCTACATACAACTGAATTTCTGTTTCATTCACTTTGTCCCAGCTTCCAATCTTGGCAACTAAGAACAATTATTTATGGAATATTGAGAGAGAGCCATTTAAAATTATTTAGAATGTGGTAAGCTAATTTATAGCTATAATATTCAAATTTCCACTTCAATGGCACATGTTTCTCAAGGGATTCATGTCTGTCTGTCAGGTATTTCTCCAGAGTGGGACCATATAATTTTGAACTGTTTACAACAGCCCTCCCAATTTCCTTTTTCTTTTCTCTATAAAAGGATTCTCCCTCCCTTATGGTGAGGGGACTTGTTCATAACTTGCAATAGTTGCAGACTCTGAACTACAATTCCCTACTTATCCCAAATAAACTCATCTATGCTGGAGAAATACCTGAGAGTAAATTTTCTATGCACTTTAGGCCAACAATGTATATTAAGCCAAAGAATAATCTAATTTGCTACATCTGCCAATGGTAACTGCCTAAAACAAATAGATACTGATTAGCTTCATTTTGGTTGGCGCTTCTGGCTGTACCCAAAACTTTCACATTTTTCACATCAGAATTTACATAGTAACAGGTACTTGCTTTTTGTTATGTAAGCTGTTGGGGCGACTACAAAGATCTAAAAGTTTAAATAAACAACATTGGATTTATTTCTCAGGGAGCAGAGTACAAAAGCATGGCACTAACAAGCTAAACCTGGAGGAAAGAAGCCTGATTGCAATGAGAAACATTCAAAATATCTGAGTAAAATCCTCCCTGTAGACATTGTCTTTTTAAAATTTAAGCTTTTGTTATTTCCTCTAAGCCTCAGAGTGACTGGTATAGTGAGCAACATGTTTCCAAGTAGAAATGTTTAAAAAATTAGTTTTTAAAATCCAGAATAAGGAAAACTGCTCACTGAGAATTGTGCTTTCTCTTAGAGGAATACTGAGAAACCACTGACATATTGTTAAAAGGGGCGGTAGTAATGTCAACAGCCACAGTTTACAGATACCTCATACTTTTGTAAATAGCAGAATCCCATCTATTAACTGCAAACCCCTACTTCAGCAAAGGAATTTCTTTAAAAATTAATCAGTGATGCCGTGCCTTGGGTCTTATCTAGTAGCAGGAAGTAAGTAATCTTATTTTTTTCCCTCATATTCTCCACTCATAACTTGAAAGTAAAATGCTTAAATCTACTAAGTTAGATTTCTTTTGATGGCATAATTTGTATTTTAAGTTACTATGGCAAATCTTAAAGTACTGTAAAAATTGAAGCACTCAAACACTGGTGTTAGAAAAGCAGTACCCATTATTTTCGTTTTTAAATTTTCTGTGCTGACATACATGAACACTTGTTTCCTGGTTTAAATAAAGATTGGATAAATATTTTTCTGTACATAGTATGTGCACATTCTGGTTTTTTTTTATATTTCATACATGTGCCAATAAAGGGAAATTACATATTTTTTAAAAGGTATATTTAGTCAGATGGATACAGGTAACTGTTGGATAAAAAGTTTCAGAAAAAAAAACTAGAAAATCGACCCCAAATAGGGATAAATTTTTAGCACAAGTAATAATATACTAAGGTCAGATAGTAAAATAATATGGCATTTCTGTTGCAAGATGAGTAAACCTAATTTCCCTAAAGGGGGATAAACTGAGTAGACTTCATTCTCTCTTGAGAGAAAGATTCTGGAATACTCTACCAAATATAAAATTCTAATAAAGAATAATGAACTAAATTATAAGCTGAGGTTGGACATCTGGAGACCAAAATTTGATGAAACTGATTTGAATTTGGAAGCACTGAAGAAGTGCATATGGCGGAAGAGGTAACATGAAGGCTCTTTCTTTTCACTGAACACAGAATGAATTCCCCACCATCATTAGGTCTAGGTGAGGCTATAGTCAGTAATGGACTTCCTCAGGACTGCATATGGAAGTAATTTTTGGCTCTAATGTGAATATCAGATATCAGGGTGCAAGAAACTAAAAGAGTAAACAAGCCTAAAAAAAAAGTATAAAAGAGCATAAAGAAAATGCTAGAGTTTTCTTTGCTTTCTCCCATCCATCCAGCACTTTCTAATCCTACATCTAATGTAGGCACTATAACATCAAATGTTAAGAATTTGGCAAATTTTTTTTCATAGAGCTTTTCCCAGGTAAACAAAATCCTTTTCAAAGAAACAAAATACAAATCTCTTCACACAGAGTCCATTCAAAAAATCTCAATTCAGGATATAACATTAACACAATTGGGGAATATAATGTTTAGAAATGAAAAGCTCTGATATAAATTTCTTAAACAAAACCTCTCATCTTACCTTTGAAGAGTCTCACAGTTTCCAGTGGCTCAGTGGTCCAGGGAAAAGCAGAACTATGCCAACGGCTCAGGGCCTCATATGGCTGAAATTAAGTTTGTGAGTCAGGCCACGTTCCTTTCTGGAATTTCAGATCCTTCTCTAAGCTCACATGATGGTAGACAGAACTGAGCTTTTTGCAGTTACAAAAATGAAGTCCCAACTTTCTTGCCTGTAGTTCTTACAGATGCCAAGGAGCCCTCAAAACACAGCTGCTTTTAACTTCAAGGCCTGTAGGCGAATGTCTCTGACTAGGACGGGCCTGAAGCTTCCACGTGACTAACTCAAAATTAGCCGCAAATTCTCTTCACCTTTTTCTAATTAATCACAGGCACATCTAATCACAGGATGATAGCTCATATTTGGAGCTCCTCTAACCCTCAAGACAAGGGGGTTGACCCAAGGACGTGCACCATTCAGGCTACCTTAGAATTTTGCTGAGTCATGGAGCCTTCTTAAAACTCTGCCTAGCACAACCCCGATATCCAATGTGGGCCCTTCCGTGCTTCAAGTGGAAGGTTTGGGTATTTATCACAGCTCCTCCTTGGGATGCTTGGTATATACCATAGCCCTAGAAGGTTACCAGAAGCTCTGCTTTTGCTTTCAAGTCTAGTAACTATCACTTGCAAATTAGCAATTACCTGGAAAATAACTCTGAATGCTGGACTCCCATCTCAGCTTCCCTTCTTTGCAGGATTCTGGGCCCCTGAGTGCTCCCTGTTTTGTCTTGATTTTCAAACGCATGTTAACTAAATTTATTTATTTATTTATTTAGCATCCATGTCTTCTGCTCCTTCTTGTTAACACTAACAACCTGCAACAAGATGACTCACCATCACTGGAACCCAAAATTGATTATTCGGGTATCTTGTGAGATTTTATTTGCAAACAGTGAATTTACAAGATGAAGCAGACCAATAATAAGCTAGCAAGTGGTAAAGTTTGACATAAAGCTAACCTCTTTTTTATCAGTAACATCGGTGATAAATTAATTAGAAAATAATTTTAAAAATCATCTCTTAATGTTAAACATTTACTTAAATGTAAATTTTATTGATAATACTTCACACCACCAAGGACATTAAGCAAACTTTCAATGTATGCATCAAAAATAATTTTTAAAAATATTTTTTAAATAATCAATAACTTGCATGTTATTATTTTTCTTTGATAAGTGATCAAAGAAGCAGCTTTCATTTTGATGCTTAAACTAATCCAGTGAGTTTTGGGAATTAAGACTCTCACAGGATTATCCTAATGTAAAATTTTTATGAAACAAAATAGACGTTCAGCATAATTACCACCAAATTTGGATCCTTAAAGTTCTGCTAATTATTAACATTCAAACATGTGGAAGATGCTTCTGTGTGCCTAATTAATAAATGTACTCAATTTCCTCAAAGTTTTATACATTCGGTTGATATCTCTGCTTGGTTAACATTATCCACATCAATGCTACTCAAAGTGGTCTATGAACAGGCAGCATCAGCAATGCCTTTGAGCTTAAGAAACTTAACCCTACACCTACTGAATTAGAATCAGTTAGAGCTAAATTATCTGTGTCTTACCAGTCTCTCCCTGTGATTCTGAGGCACATTTTGAGAAGCATATATCTAGCTCATCTTGATAGATGTGGGAATTTTTATTTTAACAACCACAAAACAAAGAGATCAAAGCATGTGCGTGGAATTCCCCCCCTTTGTGCCCATCTTTGTCTTAGTCCATAAGCTGTCCCATCAAGAAGGAAAAGGACAATAAATCCACCCCAAGCTTGGATAAGCCTCTGGGACACAGGGCAAAGGGCCCCAGACTAAATGTAGATTCAAATGTTATTTCTCACTTTCACATGATGGTTTGGGGCTGTAAGTTCTGTCATAGTGCAAACAAGTGAACAATAAATCAGAGATACTAGCACTTCAGTCCTGGAGATTATGTAGTGAGGAGTTTAAAGTAGATTTTTAAAAAATATAACAGTGGGCACCCGGTTCTAACATGCCAAGAATCTCACAGAATAAAAGCATAACCCTGAACATAAAATTTGCAACCAATAAAAAAAAATAAGTAATCAAGATTCCAAACTATAATATAGTAGTATCTTTCTTGGAATTCCTCTAAAAGTTAAGAAAATCACTGCTTGTATATCAATATCAACATGAATTAGCCATTTCATCAACCAACAATTTAAATCATTTCCTCTAAAACCATGACATAAATTTAAGGTTTAATTATTTTTAATGACCTAAAAAGACAAAATTCAAAAATACATAGTATTCACAAAAATTAAAACAGTAAAGTTCAAAAATGAATATGATCATCTTCCCTCATAGTGACTAAATTCTAAAGCTACATATATTTTTTTTGAATTTTCTGCCTGTTGGCAACTATTTAATTATTATTATAATTAGCAATTGTCCAGTATTTACATTGACATAGCATTTACCTTGTATTAGGTATTTTTTTTCATTTACTTTTATTAGTTATTTTTTATTAGTTTCATTTATTTTTATTAAAGCTACATATTATGTAAATACTGTATTTGATTACTAAATTTGCCATTCCATTTTTCTCTAACTTGAAATGTAATTCTTAAATCCTGCATTTAAAATTACTAAATTTGACATCCCATTCTCCTCTAACCTGAAATATAACTCTTCAGTGATTAAATGTTTTCCTGAGACTACTAGCAATAAAATAATACAGAAAACCCAGAGCCACTATCCACCCGGTATATTTATTTACTAATTAGCATTTGTAAAGATTTATTATTTTCACAGTCAAGGATATATATTTGAAAGATTATTATGCTAAAAGTATTCTCCACATCAGTGGAACAGTTGTAATACCTGCTCACCTCATGCCATCCATGAGCTAACTGAGCAAAAGCAGATCAATTTTTGCGGCATGGGTACCACTAAAGGTAACTACTAATCTATGGACCCACTGAGACAGTAGCAACAAATAAAATCACTGTGGAAAGATCAGTTTATACTACATCATAAGAAAACTTGACCCATTACATATTAACACTAAGAAAAGCTGACCCATATTTAAGGGCCATGTTCTGTCAGAAACAAATCTCATTTTCAATGTACTATATTTAACTCCATTATATCAAGTTAGGTACATAGTGAATTTTTTAGAATTTCAGGGAAACTGAATAAAGTATCTGGAGACTCTATAGTAAACTAGTAACAATTAGGAATAAAACTAGTAACAATTAGGAATAACAATTTTTCCTGTGGAAAAACAAATCAAAGGTAGATAAGAAGACTTTGTGTTCAACATGATTAAAATAAAATTAAAATGTTAGTTATGAAATGACTGAAACTATGTCTAAGTTGACTGTAAGTTAGTTTAAAGCAACAATAATGTCTTATTAATTTATTGAAAAACCCTTCATTGATTCCAAAATTAATATGCAGTTGTTTATTTACATATCTGACACAGAAGTAAGTTTAGAAGAGTGAAGTAAAATGAAATGTATTTTAGATAAATGAGTTGAAAGTTCTTTAAAGTTTTTTTTGAACCACATAAGCAATTCATGAGTTGATTTACATATTTTATGTAAGTTATCAATGTATGTGTCTTAAAATTGTAAAATATATAAATGAACTTTAAAATGAAAAGATTCAAATAGATAAGCAAGTGTTTATAACTAATCTATTTAGAAGTTGATAAGTAATTTTTGTATGCACAATAATTCAAAACCATCATCCTAACCTAAGAGGTATCCTTGACAATATTCTTTATCTTAATTAGATACATATGGATTCATTCCACAAGACCTCAACATTTGTAAATGATTTGATATTTTATAATACTACTAAATGCTTTTTGAAAATACATGAGTTAAATAACAAGAAAATATATTATTTTATTATAAGTAGTTAAAACATGGTAATGGACACACAATGGGCTTACACACATTTTTTGAAAATCAAGAGCACAAAAATCATTACCACAAAATGTTTGCATTTTTGCAGCATTTCTTCTAATATGCTAATAAAATATGACCATATTAATTATATTGGCTTCTACTGTGAATGTTGGAAAAAACTCATTTGTTAATTTTTCTAGTATAGCTATTATCAAATTCAGTATACCAAATATCTTAATATTTTTATCTGTTCTATCTAGTAAATTTATACCATTTAAAAATTTCATCCATCTATTTAGCATGAACTGGATATTTAATTTATTGCAAAAATCTATAGCTGCTAAATATAGCAAATTAAAATATTTAATTGTTTCAACACTCTGGTGTTTGAATTGTCTAAACTTTTTGGAGAGTGTCTAAAACTTGACTTTTTGCACTCGGTAAGACTATCAAATATATTAGTCCTAAGATAGCACCTTCTGGTTTTCTCAAAATTACTCTGTAAAGAGGAGCTTAAACTGACATTTCCTAATCAAGTAAATACTTGATTTTATATATATATATATATAGTGTATATATATATACACTATACCCAGACTATATATCATGTCTGATTTCACAGTATATTTTTTTATAAAGTAGACATTTGTAAGGCTTTAAAGTTTTAATGAAATGAGAAAATTGAGAATTAGAAAAAGATACAAAATGTGCAAGAAACACAATCATGAAAATTAGTTTACTTCTATGGGCCACGAGAAGAAAAATTAACTTGCCTAATAGGGATGAGTGATGAAGCAGCAGTTACAGCACATTGATTTTTTTTGCTCTTAGTGCTGCCAGGAGTTTTCTGTGTTTTTATTCCATCTTTATTTTCTAAAATGTTTAGAAAACAATTATGAGTTCTATTACGTTTTTCCAAACTCAAATGATAATCCAGGACAACATATTACAAATGCATTTTGGTTTTTAGGAGAGTTACGAGGAACAAATACATTTATTCCAGAATCACCCTTATTACTAGGAAACCTGTTCTGTGACCCTAGGAACCTAGGACAAGTTGTACAATCAGGTCATTCAGTGTTCAGGTTGAATCCAACTTTGCCCATGCATGTATTTTTCAATGAATTATATATAAAATGAATAATTTAGTATTAAATTACTGGGTCCTACTCTATTTAAATTCCATATATGTTTTTACAGACTGAGGTAGGTTGTAATATGCATTCTGAATAGCGTTAAATATTACTGACATTCACTATTAATTTATTTTCATCAAAGCATGGTTTGTGCTGGAACTTTTCCTTTAGAAATCAGTCAAATGAACAAGTATATGTTATCTTAGCACACTACATGCAAACATACATATTAGATATTAAAACACGCTGAACTATTAATTATCACTTCATTTTTGAGTTCTCTTACCTCGTGATACTCAAATATTTAAATACACAAAAGGGTTGATACTTCCTGTCATTGTTTAGAACTCATGGATTGAAAGCACAGCATAAAAATTTAGCAATGATAATTAATTCATTCATCAAATTTTAGGAAAAAATAATCAGACATTATCATTTCTCTAAAAGGTTTAGTTTTCCAAAGGAGAGTAACAATTATCAAATTAATGTTTCAATAGTGTAATTTCACTCTCACGTTATTTCAAACATTATTGATGCCATCAGTTTTCCACACCATTTCCTTTTATCTTTAGCATTAAGTTTAATCTTTTTCCTAGTAAATTAGAAGAGTTTGATAATCTTCAACACACTAATCCACAACAACAGCCCAACAACATCAGTAATGCTATTAACCCCTTTTAAAGAAGTACAAATAGAAGTTTAAAAAATAAATAATCTCTCAAGGTTAACTTGGCCAGGAGTGGCAGAAATAAGAATCAAACAAAGGATCAAAACTATGTCCTTGACCACTATATGATAATGTCTCTGTTTTAATGCATTATATGATAATTCTATGTTTATAGATCTATATTCACCACTGGCTTCAATAGCATGAACTACATCAGATCCATTCTTTCTTATAGCTTAACCCAACAGTTCTTTCTTTAATCATAGCTTATTCTTTGAAGAGTGAAGAGCAGTCTCTGAGATAGAAATCCTCTTTACACCAGAGGTCCCCAACCTTTTTGGCACTAGGTTTGGGTTTGGGGGAAGACAATTTTCCCATGAATTGGGGGGTGGGAGATGGTTTCGGGATGATTTGAGCACATTACATTTATTGTATCCTTTATTTCTATTACTATTATCACAGTTGCACCTCAGATCATCAAGCATTAGATCCTTGAGGTTGGGGACCTCTGCTTTACACTCCCCTGCCCATAGGTTCCTCCCTGACTTGGACCTTGGGACCAAGTTCACCTTTCATCTTCTGAATCTTGCCCACGTGTTCCAGTGGGTCTCAGGTCTCATAGCCTATCTGATTTGGATTGATCCTCTGTACTCTTGGTCTTTCTCTACTAACCTATTCAGGCTCACTCTCAATCCTCTCCACTCCCAGCCTTTCCATTCAGCCAGGAATCAGCTCCTTCTCACAATCTTTGTCCCACCACAATCCAGACCCAGCTGATGGCTTATTGGAATGAGTTGCACACCATTCCCAACATTGTGGAAGAATGCTTCTGTCCTTCTCCGAGTTAGACTTTAATTTCTATGAAATGTGTGTGATGATTTGTTCTGATTGACTATCCTGGAGAAAGTTTTGCTGAGTAAAACTCTGAGGGTGGCTTTATATAAATCTGCCCTGCCTCTCCTTTCTCCATTTCCTAAAGGTCAGTTGAACATATGTCTCAAGTTGCACAAGGGAGTTTAATCAGAACCCAGGGCACCCATCTCAAATAGAAGGCAATTGACTAGTTTCAGTTCTTTTCCCCTTTCTAAAAATTATTTAAGCTTTAGGCTAATAGCCAATTGTGTGTTTCTGTCTGCTCATCAAATGTTGAAACAATAGCTATCGCCATTTGTATACCAATTTTCTAAAATGTTAGTCTGAACTACCTCAAAGTTTCAGAAGAAAGCTCTAAGTTCTGCTTTGTAAGCTGTATGGCTAGAAAAGTACACATCAGATTATTCATTTAAACTGCTTTTTAGCACAGCTCTGGGATATTTTTCATTCCATATTCTCAAGCCCATTCTATTGTTTTCCTTTCCAAAGTAACAGAGCACCACTCGATGTAATGAATTTTACACTAGACTTTGAAACATATTTTTAAAATATAATTAATTGAACCTAATTCCGTTGTAACAAAGATCTCTAAAATTTATCATCCTCCAGTGACTCATTTTCATTTCTACATTAAATGTGGAAAGACTTTATTATAAGAAACTGAAAGTGCATATTAGTTACTCATTTATTTATTCTGAGTATGCCATATACCACAGAGATTTAGGATTCTAACACTGGAGAGAGAGAGAATGTTAGTCACTCAGTCATGTCTGACTCTGTGTGACCCCATGGACTGTAGCCCGCCAAGCTCTACTGTCCATGGGATTCTCCAGGCAAGAATAGTGGAGTGGATTCTCATTCGCTTCTCCAGGAGACCTTCCTGACCCAGGGATCAAACCCAGGTCTCCTGTATTGCAGGCAGATTCTTTACTGTCTGAGCCACCAGGGTACATTGGCAATCGATATAATTAAGTGTGGAAACTCTAGGTAGAAATTATGATATGAAGAACAATTGTTGTTAAATATACCTTCTCTCCCGCTCTTGTGATAGCTTGCCACATTTTTATATCTTTTTCCTTTTCATCTTTTCTTAAATGATAGCTGACTCCTTGAGAATGCCAGCTCCACTACTAATTATACGATCTGTGAAAGTTTAACTTCTGTGTGACTTAATTTTTTTATATCTAAAAAATAGGGAAGAAGTGAAGCACCAACCTATAGCTAGAGAAAATAATGCTTGTGCTATATTGAACTGTCCATTAGAAGCCTTAAATAATGCCAGTTATTTTGCTGTCAATAGTATACTTCCTCTAGATCAAGAAAGATTAAACTCCCATGTGTTGTTCCATTTCAATGAGCATATTTTGATACACTTTTGATCATTTTTGTTTAATCTTCTCTCTACAGATATCATGCTTCTCATAATGGAACTAATTCCATTGTCTTATGACAAGTTTATTTACCTCTAGACTTTTCTTTGTCAAAAACGTCATGCATTCTGAGATCCTATCAACATGCTTTAAAATATCACTTTTGTCTTTTACTACCTAACATTTCTAACTAAATTCCTAAGGCATAGAAGAGTAGGAAAAAGGATGTGCATCATTTCACTGCTGTAGTATTTTATAGTATTAACAGATATGTAAAATGATCAAAAAAGAGTTCTCTGTGATATTCACTCTCTCCCAGAAATTGTCCTGGGCTTTCCACATTCATACACATTTCCTCACACAATCCACCTTGCAAAGATCTCTCTAAAACTTTACAGCTATCCAAAATTTACTCTTCAAAGAGAAGAGTGTTCTCATCACTTTATATCCATGCTTCCTTGCACACCACCCCACAGGAGAAAAATAAAGTGAGTTGACTTCTGTCATCATAATTGGGCCACATATATTTAATAACTAATGGCTCAGAGGAAGGCATATAAATAATCAGCAAAGACTAAGCACTCTCCACTTTCTGCTTCTTAACTTCTAGCCCTAAAGGATGTGGTCTTTTCAAGCAATGGAGGAGTATGATTTGAGACTTAGGTTTATACTTAGAGCTTAAAATACACACTGCAGACCTATCATTGTACTCTGAGTATAGGATATTGAGGCCATAAATAAGATTATAGAGTTTTCAACAGAATCAAACCTATCTTCATAAAGCATTGCTTTGCCTTGGTTTGAATTATTATGCATTAATGCCTAAAAAAATTTCTGGGAAACTGATTTAGAGAAGATTCGAGAATTTCAGATACACTGGTAAAGCTATTTTACCAATAACATCAAATAATTACTCCATAACTGTACCTCTATCTATCATTGCAAGCATATACCATGGTCAGAATTAACCAAACTTAATGTAAATTATCCCATCTTCTGTGGTTCAATTTAAATCCAACATGATAACTTTCTCAGGGAGAGAGGATCATTCTATTTTCACTACCATTTCTAGCATTTACTCTTTTATAGATTCAATATGTTTCCTGGTTTTTGCATAAACCACATTACCCACTTCAACCAGTCACCTGGATTAAGTAAAAAAAAAAGTTAATAAGTAATTCAATGATTTAAAAGTGTGTGTGTGTGTGTGTGTATATATATATATATATATATATATATATATATATATACACATACACATATAGCTTTCACTACATATTAAGGCTTTAGGTCCTCAGCCTGAATTTGCCCTCTCAAATTTTACAACTTTTCTCAAGGGTAAGGATAGACACATACTAGTCAGAGGGCCACCAATGTCCACGCTGCTCACAACCATGTGATGTCAGTGACTCAGTCATCACTGCTAATGCTTTTTTCCAACATTGCCCATATGTTTAATTCCTGCTTCATTACGATCCTTCCTAAAATGTTTTTTTTTCATTTATTTTTATTAGTTGAAGGCTAATTACTTTACAATATTGGAGTGGTTTTTGTCATACATTGACATGAATCAGCCATGGATTTCCCGATCCCCCCTCCCACCTCCCTCTCCACCCGATTCCTCTAGGTCTTCCCAGTGCACCAGGCCCAAGCATTTGTCTCATGCATCCAGCCTGGGCTGGTGATCTGTTTCACCCTAGATAATATACATGTTTCAATGTTGTTCTCTCGAAACATCCCACCCTCGCCTTCCCCCACAGAGTCCAAAAGTCTGTTCTGTACATCTGTGTCTCTTTTTCTGTTTTACATATAGGGTTATCGTTACCATCTTTCTAAATTCCATATATATGCATTAGTATACTGTATTGGTCTTTATCTTTCTGGCTTACTTCACTCTGTATAATGGGCTCCAGTTTCATCCATCTCATTAGAACTGATTCAAATGAATTCTTTTTAATGAACAGAATAGAAAGCCCAGAGATAAATCCACGAACCTATGGACACCTTATCTTCGACAAAGGAGGCAAGAATATTCAATGGAAAGAAGACAACCTCTTTAACAAGTGGTGCTGGGAAAACTGGTCAACCACTTGTAAAAGAATGAAACTAAAACACTTTCTAACACCATACACAAAAATAAACTCAAAATGGATTAAAGATCTAAATGTAAGACCAGAAACTATAAAACTCCTAGAGGAAAACATAGGCAAAACACTCTCTGACATAAATCACAGCAGGATCCTCTATGACCCACCTCTCAGAATATTGGAAATAAAAGCAAAAATAAACAAATGGGACCTAATTAAACTTAAAAGCTTTCACACAACAAAGGAAACTATAAGCAAGGTGAAAAGACAGCCCTCAGATTGGGAGAAAATAATAGCAAATCAAGCAACAGACAAAAGATTAATCCTATAATGTTTTTAAGGAGCTTGCTGCTGCTGCTGCTAAGTCGTTTCAGTCGTGTCCGACCCTGTGGGACCCCACAGACGGCAGCCCACCAGGCTCCTCCATCCCTGGGATTCTCCTTGCAAGAACACTGGAGTGGGTTGCCATTCCCTCTCCAATGCATGCATGCATGCTAAGTCGCTTCAGTCGTGTCCAACTCTGTGCGACCCCATGGACAGCAGCCCACCAGGCGCCTCTGTCCATGGGATTTTCTAGGCAAGAATATTGGAGTGGGTTGCCATGTCCTTCTCCTTTAAAGAGCTTAGCCATACTTTATGGATTGCCAAAGAGCCTTTAGTGTTACAAAACTTTTATTTGACAAACTCTTTTCCATTTAATTCTATGCAGAAGAGGTGATAGAGTTGGTCAGGAAAACAAGTGAATGATTCCATAACAATCTTTTCAGGAAAAAAAAAAATCTCCATTGGCTTAAAGTCATTATCCCCAAACTCAGGGTGAGTTCCACTCCAACTGGTATGCCAAGGAAATTAAGGGATAAATCCTATTTCTATGAGTTTCTATGAAGCCAAGTCTTTGAGGTTATCTTTCAGCAGCTGGGTTTTTAATTATTTGTTATTTATTTTAATCGGAGGCTAATTACTTTACAGTATTGTAGTGTTTTTTGTCATACATTGACATGAATCAACCATGGGTGTACATGTGTTCCCCGTCCTAAACCCCCCTCCCACCTCCCTCCCATTCCATCCCTCAGGGTCATCCCAGTGCTCCAGCCCTGAATGCCCTGTCTCATTCATCAAACCCGGACTGGTGATCTATTTCACATATGATAATATACATGTTTCAATGCTATTCTCTCAAATCATCCCACCCTTGTCTTCTCCCACAGAGTCCAAAAGTCTGTACTTTATCTCTGTGTCTCTTTTGCTGTCTCTCATACAGGCTCATCATTACCATCTTTCTAAATTCCATATATATGTGCTAATATACTACATTGGTGTTTTTCTTTCTAACTTACTTCACTCTGTATAATAGGCTTCAGTTTCATACACCTAATTAGAACTGAGGCAAATGCATTCTTTTTAGTAGCTGAGTAATATTCCATTGTGTATATTTACCACAGCTTTCTTATCCATTCATCTACTGATGAACATCTAGGTTGCTACCATGTCCTAGCTATTGTAAACGGTGCTGTGATGAACATTGGGGTACACGTGTCTCTCTCAAATGTGGTTTTCGGTGTGTATGCCCAGCAATGGGATTGCTGTTTTATTGTATGGCAGTTCTATTTCCAGTTTTTTAAGGACTCTCCACACTGTTCTCCGTAGTGACTGGACTAGTTTGCATTCCCATCAACAGTGTAAGAGGGTTCTGTTTTCTCCGCACCCTCTCCAGCATCTATTGTTTGTAGACTTTTTGATAGCACCCATTCTGACCGGCATGAGATGGTACCTCACTGTGGTTTTGATTTGCATTTCTCTGATAATTAGGGATGTTGAGCATCTTTTCATGTGTTTGTTAGCCATCTGTACGTCTTCTTTGGAGAAATGTCTGTTTAGTTCTTTGGCCCATTTTTTGATTGGGTCGTTTATTTTTCTGGTATTGAGCTCATGAGTTGCTTGTATATTTTTGAGATTAATTCTTTGTCAGTTGCTTCATTTGCTATTATTTTCTCCCATTCTGAAGGCTGTTTTTTCACCTTCAGCACCTGGTTTTGTAGTGTAATTTCTTCAAAGAAATTTTACACTTATATAATCCCTATGTCTTGCTCTGGCATGAGCTAAAATGCCCAAATTCCTCACAATAAGCACAAGAATGGGCTCTATCCTGGGACTATTTAAACATGTATGTATATTGGATCTCTCCAATTAAAATATAAGATCTTCAGACACAAAGACTGTCTAAAAACATTTATCCCCTTTCATGTCTGGATAGGTCATTTTATTCTTGTTAAGTATGTGTTTCCTAAGTAACAGCAGCAAAGTATCCAGACTAATTTTTCTACCACTTACCTTCGAACTCCACTCAGATGGATGATGAGACTTTCAAATCCAATAGCCAACACCAGACCGGGCTTTCACACCACCCTCATTCCTTGTACTCTCAATCAATTTTTCTTCCCACAAATAAAACTGTCCAATTTTATTTCAATGACTTCAGCATTTATATATTGCTTATGCCAGAAATGTGAACCTCATCCTGATTCTTCCCACTCATTCATCTTTCAGATCCAACATATTATCAAGACACATAAATGCATCTCAATTTCACCGATTTCCCTCCATTTCCATTTCCTCCTCTGAAGTTCAAACCATCTTTTCTTCCCTTGGATTACTGTAATGGTCTAGTTATTGGTCCTCATGTTTCTCCTCTTGCTTCCCTCTGTGAGTGTGTGCTCAGTTGCGCAGACATGTCTGAGTCTGTTACCCTTTGCACTGTAGCCCTCCAGGCTCCTCTGTCCATGGAATTCTTCCAAGGCCAGAATACTGGAGTGTGTAGCATTTCCCTTCTCCAGGGGATATTCCCAACCCAGAAATTGAACTGGGGTCTCCTGCATTGCAGGCAGATTCTTTACCAACTGAGCCACCAGGGAAGCCCTTTAAAGATACATAACTTTCATTATTTAAATTAAGTAAATTCCAACTTTTAATTTCCATGAGTTGTATAAGTCTTTTTTAAGCCAAATGGTGTTTTTACCTTCTTCTGTTATTTTTTATTTAATCACCTTACTGACATACACTTTATAAACAAGTATATTCATCAGTTTTAAGGGTGCACCATGGTGGGTTACAGTTATACAGAATACTGGAATGGGTCGCCATTCCCTTCTCCATGGGATCTTCCCAACCCAGGGACCCAACCCAGGTCTCCCAGATTGCAGGTAGATTATTTACCATCTGTGCCACCAGGGAAGCCCAATCCTTGCATTTATACAGTTGATGTTTGTTATATGGTCAAATATATTATTGTAATCTAGTACTCATTAATTATCACTAATTAAAACCGGCCACCTGATGTGAATAACCTACTCATTGGAAAAGACCCTGATGTTGGGAAAGACTAAGGCAAAAGGAGAAGGGGTCAGCAGAGGATAAGGTGATTAGACAGCATCACTGTCTCAACGGATAGGAATCTGAGCAAACTCCAGGAGACAGTGAAGGAGAGGGAAGCCTGGTGTGCTACAGTCCATGGGGTCACAAAAAGTTGGAAACTAGTAAGAGACTGAACACAATTAAAGCTGAAATATCTAATTTGGAACAGTAAAAATATTCTTTTTTTTAATATTATATATACATATCTTATTAAATATGTATAAAATAGAGAAAATAGAGAAAATTTGACAGTTTATAGATAAAATAGATCTATATCTGCTTAAACATAAAAGTGCTTTTTATGTTTCTGAAAAATTAACTCTAGAAAATGTATCTTATTTTTTACCTAAATTATTTCCAGATAGAAATAGATCTCCTGTCAATAAATTAGGTAAATTTAGTTTTGTTTTTCCCCTGATTTAAAAGCTGAAAGTCAAAAAGAAAATATTATAATCTCTAAGTGACACTCTTCCAGAATAAATCACCCTCCATATCAATGCTTGTGGCATTTGATATTTGGAAGCCAACTATTTACTATAAAAAGCAAATGTAAGTTAATGATTTGGAAAAGAGGCAAAGTCACAGACACTTTGCTGTCTTTTCATTGCCAGAACCAAAGAGTAGGAGACAGCTAGCTCCCAGGACACCTGCTCAGTGTATTGTCATCATTGGAAATGCTACCCAGCAACTTCATCTTACTTGCAGATAATGCTCAGTAAGCTGGCTGAGGGCCAATTTCAGAACTAACACAGTAAAAAGTGGTCTAATCTGTAGAACTGTGCTGAGATCACATAACAACTTACACCAAAGAAATTAAATACAACCAAAGATTTCCAATAAATACAGCATTACAAACCATCGCCAAATTTGGCCTCTTGAATAGCTTTTTTAATAAGTAAAGAAACAGTATATTCATTGGAAGGACTGATGCTAAAGCTGAAGCTCCAACACTGTGGCCACCTGATGCGAAGAGTGGACTCATTGGAAAAGACCCTGATGCTGGGAAATATTGAAGGCAGGAGAAGAGGGCAATAGAGAATGAGATGGTAGGATGGCAACACTGACTTGATGGACTTGAGTTTGAGCAAACTCCAGGAGATAGTGAAGTACTGCATGCTGCAGTCCATGGGGTCACAAAGAGTCAGACATGACTGAGCAACTGAAATGAATGAGAGGACTTGGAAACAAAGAACAACTGTTAAAAGTCTCAAAAACAAAAGTTGTTTTTCCTCATCATTTTGATAAAGAGAAATGCATTGAACAAACAGGCCTGGAATGCTTCCTGAGACATCTGGTGAGGACATGTTTTCAAGTATTATCAAGGAGCTACTGGCGTAAATTCTTCATATTCTATAATTTTTTATCATAGGTAAGAAGGAAGGCCATTGACATGTGAAGTTGATATAGTCCAACAAAACTACCTAAATGAAAATGACACAAATGAAAGTTAATTTTTTCCAGAATTTTCTTATTATTTTACATATTTCCCTTCATTATTATATAACTATTATGCTTGATATTATGTTTTGCACTGAAAATACAAGTAAGATGAAAACCAACTTCTCCAGGAGTTCCCAGTCCAGAGGAGAGGAATTCATAAAAAAATCCACATTTAGTATAAAAATTGACATAAAAAAGAATACCAAATGAAAAGGAATGTAATTCTTCAGAAAACTCAAGCACCAGTCAGTCAGTGACTCAGTTCAGTTGCTCAGTCGTGCCCAACTCTTTGTGACCCCATGAACTGCAGCAGGCCAGGCTTCCTTGTCCATCACCAACTCCCGGAGCTTACTCAAACTCATGTCCATCGTGTCAGTGATGCCATCCAACCATCTCATCTTCTGTTGTCCCCTTCTCCCTTCTTCAATCTTTCCCAGCACCAGGATCTTTTCCAACGAGTCAGTTCTTTGCATCAAGTGGCCAAAGTATTGGAGTATCAGCTTTAGCAACAGTCCTTCCAATGAATATTCAGGACTTATTTGCTTTAGAATTAAAGGATGAGATCTCCTTGCAGTCCAAGGGACTCTCAAGAGGCTTCTCCAACACCACAGTTCAAAAAGATCAATTATTTGGTGCTCAGCTTTCTTTATAGAAACTGAGCCTCCAAACATGACTCACACATCCAAACATGACCACTGGAAAAAGCATAGCTTTGACTAGATGAACTTCTGTTGGCAAAGTAATGAGAGTTCCAGAAAATACCTACTTCTTCTTAATTGACTATGCCAAAGCCTTTGACTGTGTGAATCATAACAAACTGTGGAAAATTCTTCAAGAGATGGGAATACCGGACCACCTGACCTGCTTCCTGAGAAATCTATATGCAGGTCAAGAAGCAACAGTTAGAACTGGTCATGGAACAGCAGACTGGTTCCAAATAGGGAAAGGAATATGTTAAAGCTATATATTGTCACCCTGCTTATTTAACTTATATGTAGAGTATATCATGCGAAATGCTGAACTGGATGACGCACAAGTTGGATTCAAGATTGTTGGGAGAAATATCAATAACCTCAGATATGCAGATGCTGCTGCTGCTGCTGCTACTAAGTCACATCAGTCATGTCCAGACTCTGTGCGATCCCATAGACGGCAGCCCACCAGGCTCCTCCGTCCCTGGGATTCTCCAGGCAAGAACACTGGAGTGGGTTGCCATTTCCTTTTCCAATGCATGAAAGTGAAAAGTGAAAGTGAAGTCGCTCAGTTGTGTCCGACTCTTAGTGACCCCGTGGACTGCAGCCTACCAGGCTCCTCAGTCCATGGGATTTTCCAGGCAGGAGTACTGGAGTCTGTCATCAGTGCCTTCTCTGCAGATATGCAGATGACACCACCCTTTTGGCAGAAAGTGAAGAAGAACTAAAGAGCCTCTTGATGAAAGTGAAAGAGGAGAGTGAAAAAGTTGGCTTAAAACTCAACATTCAGAAAACTAAGATCATGGGATATGGTCCCATCACTTCATGGCAAATAGATGGGGAAACAATGGAAACAGTGAGAGACTTTATTTTGGGGGGCTCCAAAATCACTGCAGATGGTTACTGCAGCCATGAAATTAAAAGATGCTTGCTTCTTGGAAGAAAAGCTATGAGTAACATAGACAGCATATTAAAAAGCCAACAAGCACCAGTAGAGAAGGTATATTGTATGTATGGAAGTGAGAGGAGTCTGTGCAGAATGCTGTCAAGAGGACTTCAAAGAAATCAACATTTGAACTTTGGAAAGAAGAGGAGTTAATAGGAAGCAAGGGGCCTTTTCTTAGAAAGTGACGTTCTTACCTGACAACTAGAAATAATGGACATATTTAGTTATCTAAGAATTGGTATTTAGTAAGGCATGAATCTCTGCTAAGTTGCTTCAGCCGTGCCTGACTCTTCGCAACCCTATGGACTGTCATGAATACTAAATATTGGTAAAAATAACATGGAGAATACCCCTGGAGAGTTTCCTATTTACTGTTCAGAGCTATACATAAGTAATTGCATTTACTATGAAGCATTTATGTATATATATATTTTTTTAATTTTACAAATGAAAGACCCCAGGCTTCCGTGGTGGTCCAGTCATTAAAAATCTGCCTTGCAATGCAAGGAATATCTATTTAATCCCTGACCAGGAAGATCCCAATTCTGCTGAGCAACTAAGCCCTCAAGCAGCAACTACTAAGCCCCCGTGCCTAGAGCCTGTGCTCTGCAACAAGAGAAGCCACCACATGAGAAGCCTGAAAAGGGCAACAAAGTGTAGGCCCTGCTCACCACAACTAGAGAAAGCCTGCCTGCAGCAATGAAGACCCACCACAATCAAAAAACACAGTAAATAGTCTTAAAAAAAAAAAAAAAAAAGAAAGAAAGAAATATCCTAAGGTCAAACATCAGTTTCTACTGTTTCCCCATCTGTTTGCCATGAAGTGATAGGAATCGATGCCATGATCTTAGTTTTCTGAATGTTGAGATTTAAGCCAAATTCTTCACTCTCCTCTTTCACCTTCATCAAGACACTCTTTAGTTCTTTTTCACTTTCTGCCATAAGGGTGGTGACTTCTGCATAACTGAGGTTATTGATATTTCTCCTGGCAATCTTGATTCCAGCTTGTGCTTCCTCCAGCCCAGCGTTTCTCATGATGTACTCTGCATATAAGTTAAATAAGCAGGGTGACAATGTACAGCCTTGACGTACTCTTTTTCCTATTTGTTGCTCCATTTCAGGTTCTGACTGTTGCTTCCTGACCTGCATACAGGTTTCTCAAGAGGCAGGTCAAGTGGTCTGGTATCCCCATCTCTTTCAGAATTTTCAACAGTATGTTGTGATCCACACAGTCAAAGGCTTTAGCATAGTCAATAAAGCAGAAATAGATGTTTTTCTGGAGCTCTCTTGCTTTTTCAATGATCCAGTGGATGTTGGCAATTTGATCTCTTGACAACATTACAGATTACAATTTAGGTATATCATTAATTTTTTAAGTGTATTTCCTATAAATAAAAAAAATTAGCATTCAATGGATTTCCTTTAAGAAGCATTTTACTATAAAAAATAAAACTAAAATTAAAGATAACAGATATAATCAAACATGATAGAGGTCTTCTTAAGCTAAATTGCAAAATTTATTGCAAATCAGTGACATGACTAAAGAGTTGCCTATTTCTAGTCTCATGTTATCTTTCCTTTCCTTTCAGCTCAGTTCAGTTCAGTTCAGTAGCTCAGTCGTATCCGATTCTATGCAAGCCCATGGACTGCAGCATGCCAGGCCTCCCTGTCCATCACCAACTCCCGGAGTTTACTCAAAATCATCTCCATTGAGTTGGTGATGCCATCCAGCCATACCATCCTCTGTTGTCCCATTCTCCTCCCTCCTTCAATCTTCCCCAGCATCAGGGTCTTTTCAAATGAGTCAGTTCTTCAAATCAGGTGGCCAAAGTATTGGAGTTTCAGCTTCAGCATCAGTTCTTCCAATGAATATTTCAGGACTGATTTCCTTTAAGATGGACTGGTTGGATCTCCTTGCAGTCCAAGGGACTCTCAAGAGTCTTCTCCAACACCACAGTTCAAAAGCATCAATTCTTCTATGCTCAGCTTTCTTTATAGTCCAACTCTCACATCCATACATGACTACTGGAAAAACCATAGCCTTGACTAGATGGGCCTTTGTTGGCAAAGTAATGTCTCTGCTTTTTAATATGCTGCCTAGGCTGGTCATAATTTCCTTCCAAGGAGCAAGCATCTTTTAATTTCATGGCAGCAGTCACCACCTGCAGTGATTTTGGAGACCCCCAAAAGTAAAGTCAGTCACTGTTTCCACTGTTTCCCCATCTATGTCCCATAAAGCGATAGGACCAGATGCCATGATGTTAGTTTTCTGAATGTTGAGTTTTAAGCCAACTTCTTCACTCTCCTCTTTCACTTTCATCAAGAGACTCTTTAGTTCTTCTTCGCTTTCTGCCATAAGGGTGGTGTCATCTCCGTATCTAAGGTTATTGATATTTCTCCCGGCAATCTTGATTCCAACTTATGCTTCCTCCAGCCCAGAGTTTCTCATGATGTACTCTGCATATAAGTTAAATAATCAAAATGACAATATACAGCCTTGACATTCTCTTTTACCTATTTGGAACCAGTCTGTTATTCCATGTCCAATTCCAAACACTGCTTCTTGACCTGCATGCAGTTTTCTCAGGAGGCAGGTCAGGTGGTCTGGTATTCCCAACTGTTTAAGAATTTTCCACAGTATGTTGTGATCCACACAGTCAAAGGCTTTGGCATAGTCAATAAAGCAGAAGTAGACATTTTTTTGGAACTCTCTTGCTTTTTTGTTGGTCCAACCAATGTTGGCAATTTGATCTCTGGTTCCTCTGCCTTTTGTAAATCCAGCTTGAACATCTAAAAGTTCACAGTTCACGTACTGTTGAAGCCTGGCTTGGAGAATTTTGAGCATTACTTTGCTAGCGTGTGAGATGACTGCAATTGTGTGGTACCCTGAGCATTCTTTTGCAATGCCTTTCTTTTGGATTGGAATGAAAACTCATCTTTTCCAGTCCTGTGGCCACTGCTGAGTTTTTCAAATTTGCTGGCTTATTGAATGCAGCACTTTCAAAGCATCATCTTTTAGGATTTGAAACAGCTCAACTGGAATTCCGTCACTTCCACTGTCTGTTCATAGTGATGCTTCCTAAGGCCCATTTGACTTCATATTCCAGAATGTCTGGCTCTCGGTGAGTGATCACACCATCATGATTATCTGGGTCATGAAGATCTTTTTTGTATAGTTCTTCTGTGTATTCTTTCCACCTCTTCTTAATATCTTCTGCTTCTGTTAGGTCCATACCATTTCTGTCCTTTAGGAATATCCTTTCCTTTAGGAAGTAACAATATTTTCTCTAAAGGAAACGTGGTAAGTGATACCACCTTTCTTGAAAAGGCCAGTATGTCAGGCTACAAATGTGTTTATTTCATTTAGACCATCCATACTGCCACATGTTAAATGGGTGTTAAAAGTTAAAACAGAATGTCAAGAACATTGAGGGTTGCAAAGAAATAAATCTCAATCAAAATCTTTCTTATTATTTCCTTATGTAAATGATACCTCATTTTATTTTGTCGTATTTGAAAGTAAGTTTGGGAGAATATTTAAAGCCTAAATCTTTCATCACTATGAACCTAAGCCATCCAATGGACACTTCAGTAAATGATCACAGACCAACTTTATCATATAATCTAACCCAACACAAAACTTAAATGAAGAAAAGAGGGTTAAGGGAACTAAATTACATTATGTAATTAATTTAGGGCAGCCAGCAGCAGCAGACAGGCCAGGAATCGTCCACTCCTGAGCATCCTCCAACATTGATCAGCTCCAAAAACTCCAGCAGGGCCTTTGCCCAGGCCCCAGGCAGCACGTGGATCAACACCCAGTGACTGATGCAGGCTTACACACTCAAGTGGGACAACAGGTGCAACAGGCATGTCCTCTGGCTACATGGAGCAGCTGAAGAGCATGTCCCTGCTAGGCAGGGTCTGACAAAACATGGTCCACTGGAGAAGGGAATGGCAAAGCGCTTGAGTGTTTTTGCCTTGAGAACCCCATGAGCAGTGTGAAAATGCAAAAAGGTATGGCACTGAAAGATGATCCCCCCAAGTCAGTAGGTGTCCAATATGCCACTGGGGTAGAGCAGAGAAGTAGCTCCAGAAAGAATGAAGAGACTGAGCCAAAGCAGCAATGACGCCCAGTTGTGGATGTGTCTGGGAGTGAGAATAAAGTCCGATACCGTACAGAACAATCCTGCACAGGAACCTGGCATGTTAGATGCATGAATCAAGGTAAATTGAACATGGTCAGACAGGAGGTGGCAAGAGTGGACCTCAACATTTTAGGAATCAGTGAACTAAAATGAATAGGAATGGGCGAATTTAATTCAGATGACCATTATATTGACTACGGTGGGCAAGGATCCCTTAGAAGGAACGGAATAGCTCTCATCATCAACAAAAGAGTCCGAACTGCAGTACTTGAGTGCAATCTTAAAAATGACAGAATGATCTTGGTTCATTTCCAAGGCAAACTATTCAATATCACAGTAATCAAAGTATATGCCCAACTACTAATGCTAAAAAGCTGAAGTTGAAAGATTCTATGTAGACCCTAAGACCTTTTGGAAATAACATCAAAAAAGATGTCCTTTTCATCATAGGGGACTGGAATGCAAAAGTAGGAAGTCAGGAGATACCAGGAATAACAGGCAAGTTTGGCCTTGGAGTACAAAATGAAAGAGAGCAAAGGCTAACAGAGTTTTGCCAAGAGAATGCACTGGTCATAGCAAACACCCTCCTCCAAACAACACAAGGGACAACTCTACACATGAACGTCACCAGATGGTCAATAGCAAAATCAGACTGATTATATTCTTTGCAGCCAAATACAGAAAAGCTCTAAACAGTCAGCAAAAACAAGACCAGGAGCTGACTGTGGCTCAGATCATCAGCTCCCTATTGCAAAACTGAGGCTCAAATTAAAGAAAGTAGGGAAAACCACTAGGCCATTGAGGTATGACCTAAATCAAATCCCTTATGATTAAATAGTGGAGGTGATGAATAGATTCAAGGGATTAGATGTAGACAGAATGCCTGAAGAACTATGGATGAAGGTTTGTAACACCGTGCAGTAAGTGATGACCAAAACCATCCCCAGGAAAAAGAAATGCATGAAGGCATTGTGGTTGTCTGAGGAGGGCTTACAAACAGCTGTGCAAAGAAAAGAATCAAAATGCAAACAAGAAAGGGAAAGACATACCCAAGTGAATGCAGAGTTCCAGAAAATAGCAAGGAGAGATAAGAAGCCTTTTAAGTGAACAATGCAAAGAAATAGAGAAAACAAATAGAATGGGAAAGACTAGAGATCTCTTCAAAAAATTTAGAGATAACAAGGGAACATTTCAGGCAACGATGGGCCCAGTCACAATAAAGGACAGAAACAGCAAGGTCCTAATAGAAGCAGAAGATATTAAGAAGAGGAGACAAGAATACATAGAACTGTAAAAAAAGGTCTTAAGGACCTGTATAACCATGATAATGTGGTCACTCACCTAGAGCCAGACATCCTGGAATGTGAAGTCAAGTGGGTCTTAGGAAGTATTTTCTACAAACAAAACTAGTGGAGGTGATGGAATTCCAGTTGAAGTATTTCAAATCTGAAAGGATGGTGCTGTTAAAGTGCTGCACTCAATATGCCAACAAAACTGGAAGACTCAGCAGTGGACAGAGGACTGGAAAAGATCAGCTTTTATTCCAATCCCAAAGAATGGCAATGCCAAAGAATGTTCAAATCACCATACAATTGCACTTATTTCACATGCTAACAAGATTATGCTCAAAATCCTTCAAGCTAGGAATAAGCAGTATGTGGAACTGAGAATTTCCAGATGGACAAGTTACATTTAGAAAAGGCAGAGGAACAACATAAAATTGCATGTCCATTGGATCATCGAAAAAGCAAGAGAGTTCCTGAAAAACATCTACTTCTGCTTTATTGACTATGCCGAAGCCTCTGACTGTGTGAATCACAACAAACTGTGGAAAATGCTTAACGAGATGAGAATACTCAACCACCTTACCTGCCTCCTGAGAAACCTGTATGCAGGTCAAGAAGCAGCAGTTAGTAGTGGGCATGTAGTAACATACTGGTTCAAAATTGGGAAAGGAGAATGTCAAGGCTGTATTTTGTCACCCTGCTTTTTTAACTTATATGCAGTGTACATAATGCGAATTGCCAGGCTGGATGAAACAAAAGCCAGAATCAAGATTGCCAGGAGAAATACCAACCACCTCAGATAAGCAGATGATACTACTTTAATTGCAGAAAGCAAAGAGGAACTAAAGAGCCTCTTGATAAAGGTGAAAGAGGAGAGTGAAAAAGCTGGCTTAACTCAACATTCAAAAACCTAAGATCATGGCATCTGATCCCATCACTTCATGCAAATAGATGGGGAAAAGTGGAAACAGTGAGAGACATTTTCTTGGGCTCCAAAATCACTGCAGACAGTGACTACAGCCATGAAATTAAAAGACATTTGCGCCTTGGAAGAAAAGCTACAATAAACCTAGAAAGCATAATAAAAAACAAAGACATCACCTTACCAACAAAAGTCTGTCTAGTCAAAGCTATGGTTTTTCCAGTGGTCATGTATGGATGTGAGAGTTGGACTATAAAGAAAGCTGAGGGCTGGAGAATTGATGCTTTTGAACTATGGTGCTGGAGAAGACTTTTGAAAGTCCCTTGGACAGCTGGAGATCAAATGAGTCAATCCTAGAAGAAATCAACCCTGAATACTCATTGGAAGGCCTGATGCTGAAGCTGAAGCTCCAATACTTTGGCCACCTGATGCAAAGAGCCAATTCATTGGAAAAGGTCCTGATGCTGGGAAAGATTTAGGGCTAGAGGAGGAGGCAACAGAAGATAAGATGGTTGGATTGCATCATTGACTCAAATGAACATGAGTTTGAGCAAACTCAGAGAGAAAGTGAAGGACAGAGAAGCTTGGTGTACTGTGGTTCACGGGGTTGCAGACAGTCAAACTCGACATGGCGACTGAAAAATAACAACAAAATTTATAATATAAGTTGTAGTTTCTCATATTTACAAAGTTTGTAAATAAATATCTATAGTAGCCTGATTAACATATCTTATTTTTTAGGTAAAAGTAACTGAGATATATCATAGATAGATAGATAGATAGATAGATTTCCTATTTGATAGGAAATCATTTTCTCACTTAAAATTATACAATTTGGAGATAATATTTCAAAGCTCAGAATTGGTAAAGATTAAAGTAACGTGTATTTTCTTTAAAAATAGTAAAAATGCAGAAAACTGTACTAAATTTCACTAAATCAAACTTGATACCAAATTTCATTCTGCACATAACTGAGAAAATTAGACAGTTTATAGATAAAATAGACATATCAAAAAATTAACTCTAGAAAATGTGTCTTATTATTGCCTGCATCATTTATGGATAGAAATAGCTCTCCTTGTAATAAATTAAGTAAATTTAATCTTGTTTCCTTTCTTTCCAAGTGCTAACAAAAATTCTCAGCATCTTAAATATACCTAGTACCTTAAATACACTCAATACCCTGATATAAAAAAAAATAAAACTTTTAATTTTTTCCTCTAGGCAGATTAAAAACTACTTTTATCTGTTTTGGGGCTTTTGTTGTAGCTATTGTTGTCTATGTGGTGTTTGTTTTTTTCTGTTTTTGTATAAAGTTATACTAGTTTAGTTACTCAAGTCACGTCCGACTCTTTGCAACCCCATGGACTGCAGCACGCCAGGCTTCCCTGATCATCACCAACTCCCAGAGCCTACTCTAACTCATGCCCATGGCATCGGTGATGCCATCCAACCATCTCATCCTCTGTTCCCTTCCCCTCCGGCCTTCAATCTTTCCCAGCATCAGGATCTTTTCCAATGAGTCAGTTCTTCAAATCAGGTGGCCAAAGTATTGGAGTTTCAGCTTCAGCATCAGTCCTTCCAATGAACACCCAGGACTGATTTCCTTTAGGATGGACTGGTTGGATCTCCTTGCAGTCCAAGGGACTCTCAAGAGTCTTCTCCAACACCACAGTTCAAAAGCATCAATTCTTCAGTGCCCAGCTTTCTTTATAGTCCAACTTTCACATCTACACGTGACTACTGGAAAAACCCTACAAACTGTCCCGAAAAATGAAACATAATGTTTGGTTAAGATAATTCAACATATCTCTGAAAGCCAAGTTAGAAGTTATAGTTTCATCATGCAACTTGTTAAAGGAAATAGTGAGTGAATCTTAGAGTCAGTCCTATATTACCTGCTAAGATAGTTAAGCTTTTCACCTATAAAATGAGGTAGCTATCTACATTGACAGATACTAGGAAGGAACTAATCTGTCCATCACCCTTTTTTCTTAGAAACACTGACTTTGATATGTAAACTTGGTAATAGATGATGGTTATAACTCACAACAGAATTTTCAGTTATCAGCAATCTATTTACAGACTTGTAAAGGGAAACAGCGCAGGATTTGTATCACAACAGAAAATGTTTTGCGTGTATTTATAACCTCCCCATTTTGAAATTCATTTAATCCATCCACTGAAAACAGATCAATATTTAAATAAATTTCACAGTATTTACTTACTAAAATGAGTCACATACATTTCATCCATGCAAATGGATCATAAAGTTTAATTCCACAATATAATTTCTCTCTGAGCCTGTCATTTTGATTTCTAATGTTTCAGTGACCTAAAATGATCAGTGTTGAAACTCTGTTCTTGCAGGTTGTAGTGAAATATGAGAGAAAAAGAAATGCTCATTTCTGCCAGCATAGATTTGTTAGAGTTGAGTATCAGTTTGAAAGGACATCAGAAAGCTGAGCATAGAAAAAATAACTGGACAAAACAAAATATATCTCAGGCCATTCCATCTCATGAAGAGGAGTACTGGATATGGACCACCAGTCTATAAGCCATGCAACTAGAAGAAATCTGCCAGATGAAAGGAGATAATCTGGTTCAGCCAACTGTTGATCTCAGGTGACAAGGCAAAACTCACAATATGAAACTGAAAATTGATGCAACTCTCACCTTACTGTTTCTGAAAATTGTCTTTTATAAATATCACAAATGTGAAAAGAAGTTTGAATGAGACTAAAAGAACAGTCTTTCCAATCTAATATTTAGTATCCAAAAAAATAATCTGGGAGATACGTATGCGTAGTTATCCTTCAAAACTTCACCCTCATGTGTTAGGGTTGTGAACTGGGAATCTTCACTCATCTTTAATAACATATCAGAGCATTTCCAATCTGGAATGTAGGTATTTTTTTAAGTGAAAAAAATGAGTCCTTTTAAAAGTATAGTATTATTTGAAATTGCAACTCACATTTTAAATAAGAGCAAAACTCACTGCCTTGAAAAGGAGCTCAAGGGCCTAGTTTTCTATGCCCAGATACCACCTTAGTACACAAGATGCTCTGAGGCTCCTGCATAGTACTTTATGGTTCTGAGGGGGAAAAGGAAAACACTTGTAAACCATTGCATGCATCTGAATCCTTTGGAAATCTACTCCTATTTCCTACTCACATTTCAAGAAAAGTAAAATGATAGGCTTCCTACATTTGTATGATGAGTAAAATAGAAGTATTTCTTTCATTTGCCTTAAAATGATAGTTTTCAAATTTTAAAGTTGCCTCTTAGTTCTTCAAGCCTCAGAAACATGTATCCAACTGCCTGCTCAACACTCTCCGATGAATCCCTCAAGGGCATCTCAAGTACAACAAATCCAAGACTAAACTCACTTTCTTAGCAAAGATCACAATCACTCTGGTACTAGCTCAGGGAGGAAATCTGGTTATTATCCTCATCACTTCCCTCTTACTCATCCTCAATTTCTAACTATCTCAAAGCTAGGCACATTCTTATTCTTAAATCCTTCTTTCTCAAGTCTATCTATTTCTCTCACTCTCCATCTCTAGTGCCACCAAAATGATTCAAACTATCATTATGTCTCCCTCAGTACTTCCCAGTAGGTCTTCCTTCCCAGCCATTTTTCAAGCTCTTTAATCTATCTTTTTACATATCAGTTAATTATGACTTTAGCTCTTCTCTGTTTAAAATCCTTCAGAGGTGTCCTACTGCTTTTCAAATTAAAAGCAAACATCTTAATATAACCTAGAATGACTAGGTCACACTACGAACTTCCTTGGGCTCTGTCCTCCAGCAATATTAGCTAGCGTTTTCACAGTCTTGCAAATCTGTCAGTTCCTCCTTGCCGCTGGGCCTTGATACAGATAAGATCTGGTCATTTATTTAAATGCTGTCATATCACTTTGGATTAAAGCATTCATCACAACTACAAATCAACATACAATTCTGTTTTTAAAATTTATGTTCCATGTTGGCTGGACTATCTGGCTTACACTTATATCCCAGCATGTGTCATGATGTCTTGCACAGAATAGAGCTTCATGAGTCTCTATCAGTTGAATTAGTAAGTGATAATCTGAGATCTGGAGAAGAGTAAAACTGATCTTTAATTTGATTTTTATAGACATTTGATAAGAGTTAAAGTTCTAAATCCTCTTAGGCTCTTTTTTTTTTAAAAAAAAAAAAGACTCATTTTAGAGTCTGAAATTGCTCTTTTCTATTTCCACTATCTTATATATTCAATGAAGTTAAAGAATTTCTAGAGTCACACAATGTGTCCAACTCTTTGCAACCCCATGAAATATACAGTCCATGGAATTCTCCAGGCCATAATACTGGTGTGGGTAGCCTTTCCCTTCTCCAGGGGATCTTCCCAACCCAGGGACTGAACCCAGGTCTACTTCATTGCAAACAGATTCTTTACCAGCTAAGCCAAAAGGGAAGCCCAGAATCATCATACAGATGTTTTATTTGTACATATGATTGTACGTACAAAAATTCTACTAGAGAGTGATTGTGATTTGCATTTGTATTATCAAAGCTATTACTGATTAAAGAACTTGACTCTTTAATACAATTTTAAGCATCCAAGCATATCAATAGTATTGAAATTAATAAGAATTACAGAAAGGGAGATGGTAGCAGAGAAATACGTATTCAGGCCACTAAGATTTGGCAGAGACCATAATCTTAGATCCCTAGCTCCATTCAATAACAGTGAATCTATTTTTAATTCATTCCTGGATATTTAGTTGTAAGTGCCTCTAGTTCACTTACGGATATTGATCTGTTCAAAAGCAAGGAAGCCTTTATTACTACATTAATTTTTGATCCTCTGCCCCTCAGCAACCTGGCAATTATTTAAATAAGTGTGGCTAGCTGAATTACTGATAAGATTCATGAAATCATCCATATTTAAAGTTCAAAACCATTGATTTTGAGTAATCTTATTAAAGGTGAATATAAATTAATTTTAAGAGTTTTCCCTAGATAGCTACACTAAAGTAACCTGGATTTAAAATAATAAAATACTACCACTACTACTAATATAATAATAGTCATTTCAGAATGTTCTAAGGACTATGCAAATTTTTTGCAGATATTACATAATTTAATCTTGATAATAACTCTATGAAGTACACTATGAAGCAGTATATTACTGTACTGTTATTATGTCTAGATAATAGATGAGGAAGCTAAGACTCAGAAAACTAATACACTTGCCAAAAATCACACAAAGGAAAAATTCACACCCAGAGTACCTCATTTTGCAAGTAGAGATAATCATACAAGCATAACTCTATAGAGTCTCAGCCATAATGAAAATACAGGGAGCTTCTTCAGCCTTGCTTTCCTCCACTACCTTCTTAGTCAAGGAGGGAGAAGATGAAAAGTCTCCCACTCAGAACCAGCAATGCCAGCGATTAATCAATAGCTTATGGAGTTTATTGGTAATACTCTGTCTTCTTACCTCAGAGAAATTTAGTTTGCATTAAATTCAGTAGTCCATTTGCAATGCTCTGAGAAGCATAGATATTACTGACAGAACACTTTAGGAAATCTATGAAACCCCTTTTGCTAGGGAATGATTTAAGCATGTATATCATCCTCAAGGAAGAAACCTCTATACAAATAATAGGAGTTAAAGGCTTAAAAAATATAATATTTTTTAAAAATTATAATAATTCCTAAGTTAGAGATATTATATTGGTCTAGAGGATTCAGGAAAGACTTCATTAGATACAGGTGTGAATGTGATCTTGAAAAACACTTAAAATTTTAAAAATTGGAACTTACTTCTACAATTTTAACATTCATATAAGTACCATACAGCTTTCAATCAGGCATTGAAGAGAGCAAATTCATCTATTTCCATGTCATTTATTTTTACCAAAACTATCTAATATGCAAATATCAAATGCTCTGCAGCAATTAATTAACAGTATGAAATTAAATATATTTACTAAGTAAGTTATTGTAAATAGCCTAGTATAGAAGACTGACAGAAAAACTTGTTTCTGAAATAAAAACTAAAATGAATTTTCATTTTCCAAAGCAAGCTATTAACTCAAACATTTATTTTTGGTTTCATATCTTTATTCACTTACCTCATATGATACAAACACAGTCTGTTCTTTACAGGAGAATTATTTTATTTTTCTAATTAAGGTAATACAAATATTGCTCTAATAAATTAATACCTGATTAGTTTGGAAGAAAATTAAGTTGAGATGTAAGTGACATCAAGGTTTATAAGGCTGGAAACAAATTAATTTTGGAGGAACCCTTTATAAAGAATATAAAATTAAAAATGGTTCCTGATCATATGGACCCTAAAGCTTATGCTTAAATAGCTTCATGTTCAGTAAGATACGTAGAACTGACTCACTGGAAAAGACCCTGATGCTGGGAAAGACTGAAGGCCGGAGGAGAAGGGGACGACAGAGGATGAGATGGTTGGATGGCATCACCGACTCAATGGACATGGGTTTGAGCAAGCTCCAGGAGTTGGTGATAGACAAAGAAGCCTGGCGTGCTGCAGTCCCTGGGGTCGAAAAGAGTCAGACATGACTGAGAGACTGAACTGAACTGAACAGTAAGATTCAGCTTAGGAACTCTAGAGCTCACACTTCATTGTATTACATAATTGTTGATTAACTAATTAATTATTGGATACCTACTGTGTTCCAGTAGCATGTTCTAATATTATTGGATACCTACTGTGTTCCAGTAGCATGTTCTAATATTATAGAATAATCAATATTATCCTAAGCACTGAGAATGAAATGTTGAATGAAACATACAAAAGTTTCATCTTCCCAGAACATATGTTCTAAAGGTGAGAGACATAATAGTACATGAATAGGTAAGACAAATCTGGAACTCATAAGATAAGGGCTATAAATTTAAAAGGGTGAGAAATACAGAATAGTTCAGAACTGGCTAGGAAAGGTATATCAGGATCTGATATTTAAATTGAATCACTTAATAATGAGAAAGAGGCAGACAAGCTAAGAGGGATTCTTTTTCAGTTTTATCCACAGAAGGAAGAGAAAGTGATCAATAAATATTTGTTGAAATGGTAAATGAACACATATGTGGGAAAGCATTTTCAGTAAAGTAGAAAATGCAAAGACCCTGAGATGAGTGTAACTTGCAGTTTGGGGAGATGAAAAAAAAAGGCCTCTGTCTAAAGAAAGGTAAATTATGAAGAGAATAGTAGGAGATGAGGTTGAAGAGAGGCAGAACCTAGGTCAGTTTAATGAGTTGTTCTCAGGTCAGACCGCACATTAAGTCATTTGAGGACTGTACAAAGCACCAGTGTCTGTGCCCCACTAGAAGCCTCACCAGCAGAGGGTGGGAGAAGTAGTACACAAAGAAGCATTTGTTTTCAAGACCTCCAGGTTAAGAACCGATGACCCACATACTTGAAGGCACAATAAGAATTTTGCTTTTAGTCTATCACCAAGAAATGCCATAACGGGGTTATTAGAGGGAAATCAATAATGACATGAAGATGTATATAGTCTTGAATTAAGATTCAGAAGAAATACTTTGCCCAGATTCATCATGTGTTTTTCATTCTACCTAATTTGTATATTTATACTCAAACACATAGAAAACAAAGATGGTCATATGCCAAGCAGAGAACGCTATAAAATATTTTCTATTCTTTCTAATAGTGATACCCATATTAACATACTAATCAAGAATTCTGAAAGCTTCTCACCACATAAGAAAAAAATCACTTTTTCTTCATCTAGACTATTTTATGTTATAGAGACCCCAGAAGATTAAACTGTCAAAACCAACTACTTTTCCTGACACATAACTCCAATTTCCTAGGACCTTCTGGCCAAACAAGTAATAGGAAGCTTGAAATCAGTTTTATCTCTAATATCTGAATTCTTCTGGTAGCTCTATGATTTCTGAAGAGTAAGACAGGAAAAATACCTCAGTACTTCCACGACTGATTTCCATCCTTTTTCTTCATTGTCACCTCTTCTCAATTCTTAAAATTCCTTACCAACATTTTTTCAAAGCTGAAATACCTTCTGAAATAAGGTTTCTTATGTTTAATTTAAGCTATGTATTCATTTATTCTATTCCTTGAATATCCTCCCCACTAGCATGCAAACTCCACAATAATTTTAGTCTAATTTGTTTACTGATTTATCCCAATATTTGGAGAAGTGCCTAGCACATAGTTGGAACTTTAATAAATGAATATTTGTGGAAGAATGGAATGAAAGTAGGTGTAGTCATTATTCCTGTTTTTCAGATGAGGAAACTAAGGTTCAAAATGGTAAATGAAGTGTACAAGGACATATCTTTAGGCAATAGCAAGTTTAGGACTAAAATGCTCATATTTTTCACCCTAAAGTCTGTGTGCTAAACACTGCACACTAATTTTTAGTAAAGGATTTAAAGCTGAGACTAGATTTTTGTGCTGTGATCAGACTGTAGACAGCCTCTAGTGCCAGAGTAAGGAGTTATGACTTTGAGCTGCCATTAGTTGGAAGTTATTGAAGGACACTGAGCAGGCAAGTAACAGCATCAAAGTAGTGTTTCAAGAAGATTTATCTGCTATCACTGTAGAGAACAGATGGGAAGGAGAAGAATATCAAGGCAGCAAGATAGTTCAAAGAAAAAAGTACAGCGTCCAGATAATTTCAGGAACTAGTCAAAATAAAGTCTATACATCATTGGTAACAGCAAATTATTCTTCACCTTCGAAAGGCAGACCAGTTATAAATGCTTATTCAACAAATATTTGTTGAGGGCACACAACAGTCATCAACATGCTCTATCAAACATTTTATGTCAAGTAATAAGACAAGACCATCTATATATGGCCATGCCCATTTCATTCCACTTGGTGGGCATGTGAATAGCACAGATAAACTAAAAGATCTTCAAAGAACCACAGTAAAAATAAAAATGAAAGCAGAAAAGGGTATCCAGACTAGATCAAAGCTTATTCATTCATCAAATATTGATTCCGTACTTGCCTTATGGAAAACACATTGGTGGATTATTTACTGAGTCACAAGTGGATCTTAACTTTGAATACTAAGTGACCTTAGTAAGAACTACAATAACAAAAACAAAATGCACATAAAGAATCTGAAAACAAAGAGACTATAATGAAAGACATTTAGATAAAGTACTGCGTGAATTAAGAGGACCAAAGGATTTCCTTCTATTTGGGACTGTAGAAATCTTCAGTGAATTGTTAGTAACTGAGGATAAAATTTACTCCACCAAAAAGTGCATCCAAAATGACAGATTAATGGATTTTGTGTTTGATTCTTGGTAAACAAAATTAAATTTTAATGGTAGTAGGTATAGCAGATATAGCAATAGTGGTGCATTTCAGGAAGGAACATTATAAAACCCAAGAGGCCAAAGCAAGGTTGCAAATTGTACAGGCCCTTTCATGGTCACTCTAATTTTTAAATATGGCTCTAGGTTAAAATCCTCATGTTCTCAGTGGGTTTATATTGGCCTCTACTATTCTTTTAAGTTTGATAATTAATATTATCTCCTTGGATATTCATTTCTTGTTTGGAAAAAAAAAAGCCTATTGATCAGTAACCCTTTCTCACATCTTTTTTGTAATATGGGTATCAATTCTAAAATATTATATTTATATAAATTCTATCAACAAGGTCATTGTGTGGACAACACTGAGTAATCCATACTAGAAAGTTTTACTCTGTGTAGCTAAAGGGTTGCATGCACATATCATGAGATAGCTTCCAACTCATTTCCAACTCTCTTTGTCATGAGAAATGAGAACTTCAAACTATGAAATAAAACAATCACTCCAGTAGCCTGCTTATATAAGCTGGTAACAGTGTATATAGTTTTTATTTTTCTTAACTCTTTTCTAACAGAGGTGACTTCCTGAAATATGTATTCCCACAGTACCCTAAAATATTTTTAATCTTGATACTAAAGTTAGAAAGATGGAGAAGTGCATTTGAGATAGAACCTTGAATTACTGATAGAGACTTCTTAATATCACCAACAGAATCCCGACTGAGCTACTCTGTGATTTGGGACAAGTCATGCTTCACTCTTTCCAGACTTTCCTGACTAGGGAACATTTTAAGAATGGTTGTTGGTGGTTGTATTCATTTCCTAGAGTTGCCACAATAAATTACCACACACTTGGTGGCTTAAAACCAACAGAGATATATTCTCTTACAGTTCTGGAAGCTAGAAGTTCAAAACCAGGTTGTCAGCAGGGCCACGATCCTTTCAAAAGTTCTAGAGTCCTTCTTTGCCTCTTCCAGCTTCTGGAATGCATTCCTTGTCTTTAGCAGCATAACTCCACTCTGCCTCCATTTTCACATGGTCTTCTTCTTCCTCTGTTTCTCTATCTACTCTTTCTTTTTGAAGGACACCATTCATGGCCTTTAGGGTTCACCCTAAGGCAATATGATCTCATCTTAAATAATTATATCTACAAGGATCTTATTTCCAAAAAAGGTGACATTCTAAAGTTCCAGGAGAACCTGAAGTTTTTTCAGACATTATTCAGCCTATTAAAGTGTTTGTGAAATATTTTACCAATTCATATAAAATTAGCATATGTATATCAATGTGCAAATTTTTATTAATATTATAAAGTTATATGAAAAAAGAAAATAATCTTGCTTCCAGCCGAGTGAGTGGCAGTCAATGAAGTGGCTTGCAGAGGAAAGCCATGATCTGACAGAAGTTTTAAAGAATCCCTCTGGCTGAACTACTGAGAACAGATTACAGGTGAGCAAGGGTAGAAACAGAGAGGCCAATGAATTGGTGAGAAATGCTTGAATTCTGAATATATTTAAAGGAAGAAAAAATAGTATCTTCTAGTATAAAATGGAAGAGGAGAAAAGTTAAGAATGACTAAGATTTTTGGCTTAAGCAACTGCAGTGCCAGAGCTGCTAAAACTGAGGCAGAGAAGACAGCAAGTTGAGAAGTCTTTGGTGGAAGATTTGAGTTCCGTTTCGAAAACAGTAAGTCTGAGGTATCTAAGAATCTGAAAGAACATATCCAGTAAGCCTCGAATTGTACATGTCCAAAATTTAAGATAAAAGTGTGAGATGGATATATAAAATTTGCAAGTTGTAAAATTATGAGATGGCATATAAAGCAATGAGATCAGATCAGATGAGATCACTAAAGTAGTGAGCATAGGTAAAAATGGGCTTCCTAGGTAGCAATAGTGGTAAAGAACTTGGCTGCCAGTGCAGGAGACGTATGAGATTTGGGTTCAATCCCTGGGTTGGGAAGATCCTCTGGAGTAGGAAGTGGCAACCCACTCCAGTATTCTTGCCTGGAGAAACCCACGGACAGAGCTGCCTGGCGGGTTACAGTCAATAGGGTTACAAAGAGTTGGACATGACTGAAGTGACTCAGCGTGCACATATGCATAGATAAAGAACAGATAAATCCAATCCCATTTCCTGAGCTTCCTCAATATTAAAAGGTGACATGAAGAGAGGAAACCTGAAGAGGTGATTGAGAAGTAGTCAATGAGGTAGAAATTCAGGACAGTGTGTTACCCTCTAAGACAATTCACTAATGTATTGCAGGGTGATAGGAATGATTAAGGTATTTCAGATGTTATTCATAGTCAAGTAATATAAAAGCTGATAATTGGCTATTGGATTTACTAAAATGGAGGATGTAAGTGGTCTTCATAAAATGTCTTTTTGGTGAAGTCATAGTGGAAGGACACTGATTGGAGTAATTTAATTGAAAACTGAGTTCAGAGAACTCTATCAGGATGATTTTCTCTTAACTTCTTCATAGAGATTTCTGAAGACTGAATGATATATCACTGGTAGAGTGGAGGCTTGGCATACATTAGACAATTAGTAGTAGCTCTAATGATGATAAAGATGTCATTAACAATACACATAAAACTTCTAATTCTATAGGATCGTCAATCTCCTCAACAACAATTTCTCACATCCAAGAATCTATCTTTTGAGATCCAGTCTATCTCCTGTGTAATAAGCAATAAGCAGAATGAGACATACCCAAAATAGGTACATTAATAATGAAATAAATTATAACTTATCAATTACTCTAAAGAAAAAGAGAAAACTACAATAGGGACATACTACACAGTGGCAAATAATAAAGACAGTTATGAAGATTTTTTATACTCCTTTATCCTCTTATTTTAAAAGTTAGAGGGAAAAAATTATGATGTATTAGACAGAAAAATATACAGCCAGTAAAATTGTTTTAAGAAATATTTGATGCAAGAAAATATCCAAAGTATAAATTCAAAGACTTAAGCATAATATAAAAATGAAATAAAGTAGGATCCCTATTAGAAATATAAAGGAAAAAACAAAAACTTTAATTATAATAACTTATATATGGTTGCCTTCTAGGTTCTTTTATATCCTTTCTTATATTTTTCTACACTGAAAGAATTTTTTTTTAAATAAAGACTGTGTGTTACCGTAACTTGAAAGAAGAATTAATCTTCCAAAGAAGGGAGCATGTATTATATTTAAGAGATTTTTAATAATAACTGAGTTTTTTAAGTGTTTTTACTTAAAGGAATAAGATTTTGAGAACCATTAACTTCAGGTATATCAGTGGTGGGGGGGGGAGGTTGTATTAATTTCTTTTTGTAGAGTTTTGTTGTGATACCTAAAGTACTTTTCTACTACATCTATTTAATCCTCAAGAGGTGGAGAAAGTGAGATTCTGTTTGGATCAGATATCAAGTTAAGGTCAGAGTCATGATAAAGGCCAGATCTTCCAATATGGCACTGGTGTTCCTGCCACTATACTATTTTATATCCAATATTCCCACTCATTATACCAACTCATAGAATCAGGGTGACAGACCTATAAGAAAACTCATTTGAAAGTACTTCCAATAAGCATGAAAGAAGGAAGATAAAGAATAATGGTTCTAGTAATGCCAAATATAGTTTTAAGATGAATATTCTGGCACATTCCACAGCCTGATTCTATTTAGAAATATGGCAAGATTCTATAATAACAGTACTTTACATTCATTTATCATGAAAAAAAATCATGAAATTTAGATACAGAAGAAGAGTAGGTCTGCTCCAAGCCTCAAGGCAGAGTGATACAAGGAGACCCACTAAAAGTAGCAAAGCCAAGTATAGAATTAAAATGTATTCATTTTCCAGACTAGAGTAGTTTGCAACTTTTCAAGTTATTTGTCAGTTAATATAAAGTTAAATAATTAAAATAACTCGAATACAATCTAAAATCATAACATTTTTAATCATATGGAAAGGAACCAAAAGAATCAAATAAATAGACCATATAAGACCCTGGTAGATATAAAGATTTTCTATAGGTTAATTTTAACACTGGGCTTCCCTGGTGTCTCAGTGGTAAAGAATTTGCCTGACAATGCAAGAGACATCAGAGATGTGGGTTCAATCCCTGGGTCAGGAAGTTCCCCTGGAGAAGGAAATGGCAACCTCTTCCAGTATTCTTGCCTGGAAAATTCCCATGGGCAGAGGAACCTGGCATGCTACAGTCCATGGAGGTGCAAACAGTTGGACAGACACAACTAAGCAACAACAACAACAATTTTAATATTAGAAATCAGCAATGAGAGGAAAGACATGTCACAAGTAATTATTGAAAATATACATCCTCATTATTACAATAAATAAACTACATATAGATCAAATAATTCAATGTGAAAAAAATTAACAACAGAAAAACTCAAAGAATTTGTGAAGATAAGTACCTCTCAGTTCAGTCCTGAAGGTTTTTCCCCTAAATTACAGCCAAAAGTTTCATATTTATCTTCCTGCCCCTACAGAGTTTACTGGTACCAATAAATGTGATACTCTTAAAATTTTACCAACACCCAAATTCTGTAACTGCTTAATATATTATACAATGTTTAATACATCACATCCTTTAAGCCATCATCCATTTATCTTTACATTCAAAACTCTGAACATGAAGCCAGTATATATTTATGCTCAGTATTTAATAGTAAAATTTTAATGTAAGAATAATAAAACATAAAAATGCTTTAAATGTGTGATTAGAAAGTACTCTAATTATCAAATGTGTTTTAAATGAAATTATAAATAACATGGTACGATAAGTATCCTCATCTATCAGTGATGAAATATAAGGACTAATGAGCTTTCCAGAAAGTCATTAGAAATGTCTATCAAGAGTCTTTTAAAACTATGTACACTTTAAAAACTAAATTCCACAACCAAGAATATAGTCTATGCATATAATTAGCAACATGTTTAAAAATAACTTCCTAAAAATGTTCATAACATTATTTAGTGGTAAAAAAAAAATAGCAGCAATATACATGAAAACTAATGAAAAGTAGTTAATTATGTAAGTTATGATAAATACACATGATAAAATATTACTCAGCCTTTAAAACTATGTTTTGAAAGAATATATCATGCAAGAGAAAGTGCTCATGTTGTCCAAATCATAACAGTTTAAATAGTAAATTTTATTTAAGTATATGGAAATTTCTGGGTGGCATTTCAAGCTATTTTTCTTCTTTATTTTTATTTGTATTTTATATTTTACTACAATAGGTATTTATTATTATTAGAAAAAAAGTTTTTCATGTTAATGTTGTAAATTAGATTTTCATTTGCCTTTTAAGTCAAAATTTGTTTAGTAATGTTTGGATACTTTTCAAGCTACATGACAAATTTTATACCAATTCAATATAATATGCAATGAATTTTAGAAAGTAGACTCAAATATTTATAACCAAACCATACATGTAAGCAATAGAAAAACTTATAGATTCATACTAAGAAATATAATATGAAAGCATTGTTCTTATTTCTAAAACCCTCTCCTTTTTTACCTTCAAGGAAAAATGTTTCTGGAATGGCTGGATTTTTATTTTGGAAAATGTAACCTTGACTCTCCTCACCTCATACACAGAAATTAACTCAACTCTTACAAACTGCAACCATAAATCTTCTAGAGAAAATATAGAGTGGCCTTGGCATAGGCAGAGATTTCTTAAGTAGGATACCAAAAGAACAAAAGAAGAAAAGATACACTGGACTTCATCAAAATAAAAAATCTCTGCTCTTTTACGGATATCATTTAAAATTATAAAGCAACTATATTCCAATAAAATTAAAAATAAATAACAAGATAATACTATATTACCTAAACAAATATAAAGCCATATCAATCTTGGAGGGGGGAATTAATACCTAATTTCTTTTCAGGACACATGTGTGTGCTCAGTTGCAGCCAATCATTTATTTGCAACCCATGGACTGTAGTCCATCAGGCTCGTCTGTCCATGGGATTTTCCAGGCAAGAATATCGGAGAGGGTTGCCATTTCCTCCTTTAGGGGATCTTCCTGAACCAGGAATCAAATCCACGTTTCCTGCATCTCCTGCACTAGCAAGCAGTTTGTTTACCACTGAGCCACCTGGGAAGCCCATGCATATGTATGTGTAAATAATATCTTTGATAAGCAATTTGCCTCATCTATTAAACAATATGTCACATTAAAAACTGAAAATAGGAAGTGCTAAAAATAAAAGTAGCAACTGGAACTATAATACATTGTTGGTGCAAGCAAATAATGGTACAGTTACTTACAAAGATGGTTTAGTAGTCTCTTGTTAAAAATATACCTACCATCCAACCCAGCAATTTTAATTCTGTGATATTTTCCAGAATAGAATTAAAAACTTATATCCATACAAATAAATAAATAAAAGGCAAGCCATAAACAACCAAATTAAAAAATACTCAAAAGAATATGACTAATACTTTATAAAAGAAGGATGGCCAAAAAAATAATAAACTATGAAAAAGTACTCAGTATCATTAGTTACCATGACACACAAATTAAAACCACCATGAAAAATCATTACAAACTTATGAAAATGGCTAAAATTACACTGACTAAGAAGTGTGGGCCAGGATGTGAGTAACTAAATCTCTCCTATGTTGCTAATGGGAATAGCAAATAGTCTAGCAACTTGGGAAAACAGACTGGCAGGGTCTTACAAAATTAAAACACATTGAGCATATGACTGAGCACTACCACTCCTTGATGTTTGACCAAGAGTTGCAAAAACATATGTCCACTGATGTAAACAAAGACTTCTGTACAAATGTAGCAACCTTATTCACAACCATCCTGGAAAGAATGCAAAAATCCATCAACAGGTGAAAAGATAAATTGTAGTAAATACATGCAACAGAATACTGCTCAGCAATAAAACCTCTGATATAGTCAACAGCATGGATTAATCTCAATACCCACATGCTAAGCAAAAGTAACCAGACACACAAGAACTCATAGTCATCCATTAGATTTTCTAGAATAGGCAAAACTAACCAACAGTCACAAAAAAATCTATCAGTAGTTATCTGGGGCTAGATGAGAGGGATTGGACTGCCTGGGAGTATATGGGGATATTTTAGAGGGGATCATCCCTGTGAGGTTGAACCCTGAGATTCATTTGTCAAACTCATCAAATTGCACAGTTAAAATGGAGCATTAATGTTACAACTCAACAAAATTTATTGAGAAAAGACATTCATTATCTAACTAATATGCTCAGTCATTCCCAAAGATGTATTTATATAGAGCCTAACTTACTGACTAATGATGGGTCCTCTTCTATAACTCCATCACTTTATTCTTGGTAATTTTCTTTTTTTTATTGGATTCTTTCACTTTTAAGACTTTCTTTTATTAATTTTCCATGATTTCCATTTTCCCTATCTTCTTTCATAAACGAATAAAATTTACCACACACCTGCAACTTTTTCAACATTCTTCAGTCTAACTTCATAAATGTTCCTCTGGGTCCTCCATGTGATGGTTCATATCCTACATGATCTGTCTGCCCCATAAGAGCTCTCCTCAATGAAAGCACTACTACGTGTCAACAGGCAGTGTCCTAACATGCCCTACATTGCAGAGACAGTGTGTAACAGTGCAATGCAAGATAGATTCGGAAGGCAAAAAGAGTCCTTTGGTTACCTATTTGCCAATTTGGATTGTAAATGAAATTTTCAGTTCACGTCAGTTCAGTTGCTCAGGCATGTCTGACTCTGCCACACCATGGACTGCAGCAGGCTAGGTTTCCCTGTCCCTCACCAACTCACAGAGTTTAACCAAACCTATGTCCATTGAGTCACTGATGCCATCCAACCATCTCATCCTCTGTCGTCCCCTTCTCTTCCTGCCTGCAATCTTCCAAACATCAGGGTCTTTTCAAATGAGTCAGTTCTTCGCATCAGGTGGCCAAAATATTGGAGTTTCAGATTTAACATCAGTCCTTCCAGTGAACACCCAGGACTGATTTCCTTTAGGATGGACTGGTTGGATCTCCTTGCAGTCCAAGGGACTCCCAAGAGTCTTCTCCAATACCACAGTTCAAAAGCATCGATTCTTTGGTGCTCAGCTTTCTTTGTAGGCTAACTCTCACATCCATACATGACTACTGGAAAAACCATAGCTTTGACTAGATGGACCTTTGTTGACAAAGTAATATCTCTGCTTTTTAATATGCTGCTAGGTTGGTCATAACTTCCCTTCCAAGGAGCAAGCATCTTTTTATTTCAAGGCTGCAGTCACCATCTGCAGTGATTTTTGGCCCCAGAAATAAAGTCTATCACTGTTTCCATTGTTTCCCCATCTATTTGCCATGAAGTGAAGGGACAGATGTCATGATCTTAGTTTTCTGCATGTTGAGTTTTAAGCCAACTTTTCACTCTCCTCTTTCACTTTCATCAAGAGACTCTTTAGGTCTTCGCATTCTGCCATAAGTGTGATATTATCTGCATGTCTGAGGTGGTTGATATTTCTCCTGGCAATCTTGATTCTAGCTTGTGCTTCATCCAGTCCAGCATTTCTCATGATGTACTATGCATATAAGTTAAATAAGCAGGGTGACAATATACAGACTTAATGTACTCATTTCCCAATTTGGAAGCAGTCTGTTGTTCCATGTCCAGTTCTAATTGTTGTTTCCTGACCTGCATACAGATGTTTCAGGAGGTAGATCAGGTGGTCTGGCATTCCCATCACTTCAAGAATTTTCCACAGTTTGTGGTGATCCACACAGTCAAACAATATTTCATGCAAAGATGGGCTCAATAAAGGACAGAAATGGTATGGACCTAACAGAAGCAGAAGATATTAAGAAGAGGAGGCAAGAATACACAGAAGAACTGTACAAAAAAGATCTTCATGACCCAGATAATCATGATGGTGTGATCACTCACCTAGAGCCAAACATCCTGGAATGTGAGGTCAAGTGGGCCTTAGGAAGTATCACTACTAACAAAACTAGTGGATATTATGGAATTCCAGTTGAGCTATTTCAAATCCTAAAAGATGCTGCTGCAAAAGTGCTGCACTCAATATGTCAGCAAATTTGGAAAACTCAGCAGTGGCCACAGGACTGGAAAAGGTCAGTTTTCATTCCAATCCCAAAGAAAGGCAATACCAAGGATACTCAGACTACCACACAATTGCACTCATCTCACACGCTAGTAAAGTAATGCTCAAAATTCTTCAAGCCAGGCTTCAGCAATACGTGACCGTGAACTTCCAGATGTTCAAGCTGCTTTTAGAAAAGGCAGAGGAACCAGAGATCAAATTGCCAACATCTGCTGGATCACTGAAAAAGCAAAAGAGTTCCAGAAAAACATCTATTTCCGCTTTATTGACTATGCCTTTGACTGTGTGGATTACAAGAAACTGTGGAAAATTCTGAAAGAGATGGGAATACCAGACCACCTGACCTGCCTCTTGAGAAACCTGTATGCAGGTCAGGAAGCAACAGTTAGAACTGGACATGGAACAACAGACTGGTTCCAAATAGGAAAAGGAGAACATCAAGGCTGTATATTGTCACCCTGCTTATTTAACTTATATGCAGTGTACATCATGAGAAATGCTGGGCTGGATGAAGCATAAGCTGGAATCAAGATTGCCGGGAGAAATACCAATAACATCAGATATGCAGATGACACCACACTTATGGCAGAAAGTGAAGAAGAACTAAAGAGCCTCTTATTGAAAGTGAAAGAGGAGAGTGAAAAAGTTGGCTTAATGTTCAACATTCAGAAAACTAAGATCATGGTATCTTGTCCCATCACTTCATGACAAATAGATGGGGAAACAGTGGAAACAGTGTCAGACTTTATTTTTCTGGGCTCCAAAATCACTGCAGATGGTGATTGCAGCCATGAAATTAAAAGACGTTTACTCTTTAGAAGGAAAGTTATGACCAACCTAGGTAGCATATTAAAAAGCAGAGATATTACTTTGTCAACAAAGGTCTGTCTGGTCAAGGCTATGGTTTTTCCAGTGGTCATGTATGGATGTGAGAGTTGGGCTACAAAGAAAGCTGAGTGCAGAAGAATTGATGCTTTTGAAATGTGGTATTGGAGAAGACTCTTGGGAGTCCTTTGGACTGCAAGGAGATCCAACCAGTCCATCCTAAAGGAAATCAGTCCTGGGTGTTCACTGGAAGGACTGATGTTAAATCTGAAACTCCAATATTTTGGCCACCTGATGCGAAGAACTGACTCATTTGAAAAGACCCTGATGTTGGGAAAAATTGCAGGCAGTAGGAGAAGGGGATGACAGAGGATGAGATGGCTGGATGGCATCACCGACTCAATGGACATGGGTTTTGGTAAACTCTGGGTGTTCGTGATGGACAGGGAGGCCTGGCATGCTGACGTTCATGGGGTCGCAAAGATTCGGACACAACTGGGTGACTGAGCTGAACTGAACCCTGTCAAATGCTTTGGCATGGTCAATAAAGCAGAAGTAGATGTTTTTCTGGAACTCTCTTGCTTTTTTGATGATCTAACAGATGTTGTCACTCTGATCTCTGGTTTCTCTGCCTTTTCTAATCCAGCTTGAACATCTAAAATTTCACGGTTCATGTACTGTTGAAGCCTTACTTGGAGAATTTTGAGCATTACTTTGCTAGTGTGTGAGATCAAATTTTATGAGACAATGAAAGGTAAAAGAAAAAGTTTGGACTCTGTGTGGAAAGAATAACCGTAATAAAATACGTTTGCCATGATAATACAGTTGTTTCAAGTTTCTTAATCATCCACCTATACTCGATTGTCTATTATCATGAAAACAGAAATCTGCCACAAAGATCATGCATTAATTTTTTTATTCATTCAACAGTTATTAATTGAGCATATATGATGTGTGCTGTCTCTGCTGCAACACAGCCCTTTAGTGCCCATGATTTCCAATGGGTAGAAATAAAAATGTGTCCATTTCCATTTTATTGATGGACTATTTGGTAATAAGCTTTGACCTTCATTCTCTATTCAATCAACTCTAATCTTTATGGAACTGAAAATTAGAACTTGCCCTCAAAAGACAGGTATTGTCTTACTGATGTTTTTCTCTCTTTATTTTGTATATGTTATCTCCTCCTGATAGCACAGTATTTATATGCTGACATTTCCTTCTAAAATAAGAGTGATTCTTTACTTTCCTATCTCCAGCTCTGACACAAATCAAGCCTTCAAATTGTGTGTTGAGTGAAGTGGCTCTTCTTATTTCTTACTAATAAGCAAAGATATGAGTATTTATTTCTTCAAACTGTTTCTAAACACGACTTTACAAAACAGAAAACTTTCTTGTTTTTAACCAATTAATTTTCAGAATAAAGAATTTAAATGACTTAATATTCAAGAGGTTTTAATTGCCATGGTTTAATTTAATTTAATTTAAATGGTTTTAATTAATGAATAAAGCTTTAGTGACTGAAAATATCTTAGTGCTATCTTGCACATGTACTAAACAACACTGCATTCTCCTTCTAAACTTCATCTGATGCTAAACACATCTTTCCTTCTCCAGAAACCTTCAACAGTTTCCCATTTCCTGGAGAAGATAATTAAAATTCATTTCCCCAGCACTTAAAGTCCTTTAAAATCTCTCTATCTTAACTTTCAACCTAAAATCTGTAAATCCTCTTTATGTCTGATTCTGCCCCAATCAACCAATTCACTGATTTCTTATATCCTCATTTTGAGAAAGCCAATAGCTTTCTTCTGATAATTTATTTCCCCTGATACCCACTCCCTCCCAATTTTCACATGTCCACATAATTAATATACTTTGGGGCCTTTCATAGCAATTTACTTGGTATCTCTCTTATAGCAGTTACCATTTTCTATTTTGTAATGTAGTTATTTATGTACATGCCATGTCTCCAGTAGACTGTGTGATTCTTCAAGACAGATGTTCTATTTGATTAAGCTTTGTATATTTCATAGTACCTACACCAGTACTTTTAACAAATAAATGGATGAAAAATTATCTCAATTTTTCTTGTTAAAATTTTGAGAAAAAATAGTGCTTTACTACTATTTACAACTTTTAATCATTCTTTGTAAAACTTAAGAGGCTTCGCTCCAAAGGAAACTGCTAAGGAAAATTGCAACCTAAATTAATCAGTATATGGTAACAACTCAACAAATACAAAATTACTAAAGTCTGAAAGCCTACCTTTCAGACAGGTAAGTTTGCCAGAGTACTATTCTCCTAAGTTATAATTAAATAAGACATATTATTACCCAAGGTCAGTGGCCACCTCTTTCTTTGTCCTTCAGAAATATCACACTATTTGTAATTACTTTATAAATAGTATGTAAATGTTATGATTATTTTGCCTTAAAGGAATCTAGACACTTGAGTCAGGGACACAGCATAACATTATGGTTTAAATATACTGAGCTCAAAAGTCTGACAAACCAGGCTGAGAGCCCTTTCTTCCCACTTCTCAGTTTTGTGACCTTGGGGACATTAATTAACCCTTTCATATCTCAGTCTCTTATATATAAATGAGATTAACATCGTATCTACACTCAATGCACCTGTGAGAACTAACTGAAACAGTATATACAAAGTAGTTGCCACAGTAAACCTCACAATTGTTCATTATTACAATGTATTTTTCTTCCTGACACTGATATGTCTGTCTGGATTGGAGAAGGGAGCAGAGTGAATTGTGAACAAAACTATGTAAGGCAAAAGTAAATATCAAATGTCAAAATTTTACAAAGTCTATTAATTTTTGAATACTACTTATAAACTCAATTGAAAATTATCTGGGACATTTATATGTCCTATTCCAAGTTGACTGAGCCTGTATGTCCTACCTTTTGTATGACTATAAATATTATCACCTGAAAGTCCCAGTAGTCATCAAAATTTATTCAGGACAATTCCAATACATTGTAATCTCTTATGCTCTTCTGCTACTGCTGCTGCTGCTAAGTCGCTTCAGTCGTGTCTGACTCTGTGCGACCCCATAGACGGCAGCCCACCAGGCTCCTCCGTCCCTGGGATTCTCCAGGCAAGAATACTGGAGTGGGTTGCCATTTCCTTCTCCAATGCATGAAAGTGAAAAGTGAAAGTGAAGTCGCTCAGTCGTGTCCAACTCTTTGCAACCCCATGGACTGCAGCCCACCAGGCTCCTATGCTCATGGGATTTTCCAGGCAAGAGTACTGGAGTGGGTTGCCATTGCCTTCTCCGTATGCTCTTCTACCCTCCCCCATTAAAGGTGAAGCCATATTTTTAAAAAACAAGAAAAAAGTGATGCTAGTTTTAACACTTTAATTCACTACTTTACAGTTTCCTCTCACACCTACACAGAGAATTCTCCCTTAAAGCACTAAAGATTAATCAAACAAGGTCAACAAACATTTTCTGTTTAATAAATGACTACAAGACTAGATGTTAGTGTTATGAAGAGATTACCTAGAAAGAAACAAAAGAGGGAATTCCCTGGTGGTCCAGTGATTAGAATTCAGTGCTTTCATCGCCAGGGTGGGGGTTCCATCCCTGGTCCAACAACCAAGATCCTGCAAGGCTTCCTGTATCCCCAGATTTATGAGAAGAAACCAGGGTTTCTCCCGGGCAGGGCTAAAGGGAAACATGGAGGGACAGAATTAAGATTGCAGTCAACAATTCCATTCATTTTCTTGATTACCGCCCCCCCCCCCCAAGTTCAGAGCAGCAGCAAGGAGATCTTGGGGGACACAAGGGCATGAAAGTAACTTTGCAAAACATTAAAATGCCAGATATGGTAATACTGATTCATAAATGATATGAAACAAGAAGGGTACCTAGGAAATATTTTCCTGACCATGATTTATATATCCTACTAGCTAGGAAGATTTGGTTAAGTCTAGGATGCCTCTGAGAGTGAAGACAAAACCCTCAACTCAAATTGTCAGACTCTGTGTTCCATATTGGTATCTGAATGAAAGCATGGCACTTGAATTCCAATGAAAACTGGCATTAAGTGATAACAAAGTCCTTTACTGAACTTACACTACAATAACCAAATTCTGTTCTATTGGTTGTTAAAATTCTGGCACTTCCTCTTGATCACATTGTGAAACAATAGAAGATACAGGTATTGGTCTCTGCCACCAATTCCTGGCTCAGAGTTACTCTAACCCTTATAATTTCCTAAGTTATACACTAAGAGCATCTGATGTTTGGTCTTTGTTCCTGGTTCCTGATATGGAGTCCTTAGATCCCTTGGAATTTCCTGGGTGATAGGAGCATCTTTTGTTCGAATGAGATGATTCGGGTTGGGCTCTTGGATAGCTCTGAGATGGGGCTTGTCATCAGAAAGACCAAGGCATGATCAGATGCTTGAAACATTCAGTTCCACCCCCCATCCTCCAGGAAGGAGAGAGGGGCTGGAGACTGAGCTGATACTGAACATACCTATATGATGGAACCTCCATAAAAATCTGAGAAGTATGGGGTTCAGAGAGTTTCTATGTTGTTCAACACATCTACATGACAGGAAGGTCATGTATCCCAATGCCAAGGGCACAGAAGCTCCTGCACTTGATGCCTTTCTGGACCTCAACCTACATAAGTCTTCATCTAGCTTTTCGCACAGATGCTTTATTATAACTTTTATAAGCTGGTGAATGTAAATAAGTGTTTCCCTAAGTTCTGGGAGGCATTCTAGCAAATTATCAAACTCAAGAAGGGGTCATGGATGTGCCAGTTGACAGCTGGTTGGTCAGAAGTACTGAAGACAAGATGGGATCTGAAAGTGGTGTCTGACGTGGGGGCAGCCTTGTGGGATGAGTCCTTAACTTGTGGGGTCTGATGCTCCGTCCAGGTAGACAGTGTCAGACTTGGAGGACACCAAATTGGTGTTGCAGAGAATTGTTTGGGGAAAAGTCAACATGTCTGGTGTTAGAAATACTGTGTACATGAGTAAAAGAAAAACATAGAAGTGATTTCCTCATAGGCTCACTCTGCCTTAGTGTACTTATATGTAAAAGAAGAAGAATGTCACCACATTTTTGTGTGATAATTAAGTTAACATGTATACATAATTTAGAATAATCATAGTTTATACTTATTTTTATTATTGCTGGCTAATGTACTTATCTTTGTTTACATACTAGCAACAACTCTTTCTTAAATATTCTTTCATCTCCCTTTTTTTTGAAGGTAAGTTTTCTTTCATTTTCTAAGTATGTGTAATATGTTCAATATTCAGGATCAGTTAAAGAATGGGAGGTTCCTTCCTTTCTTGAATATCATAATTTTATATCCCTTTGTCCTCTGTGATGAGAAGGCTCTCCTGGGGTTGCTAAGCAGCTCTCTCCCCATGTCACTTCCACATCACCACTTCTTCTAGCAGACAATACATTTTCCATGGACTGAACAAAATAGTTCATTTTCCATAGTTTTATTGAGAAAAAATAGCTAGAAATATAATCTTTCATTTGGAAATGAGCATGAAATCCAGGGCTTCCCCGGTGGCTCAGATGGTAAAGAATCTGCCTGCATAGCAGGAGACCTGGGTTCAGTCTTTGGGTTGGGAAGACCCTCTGGAGAAGGAAATGGCAACCCACTCCAGTATTCTTGCCTGGAGAATCCCATGGACAGAGGAGCCTGGCAGACTACAGTCCATGGGGTCGCAAAGAGTCAGATACAACTGAAGAACACTTTTTCATGACTGAAAACCATGATTCATATTTATGTCATTTTACACGTGGTGACTGAGGCCCAGAGAGAGAAATTAACTTGCCTAAGGACATGGACTCTTATTGAAGGAGCCAGAGGACAGAGATCATGCAGACCGGCCACATAACCTCAAATTTCCCCAAAGCATTTGTAGGTACACTGCAGCAACATTGGTCTTTTAAATACCTACTCTCTCAAATAGCTATTCTAACTCTTCCAACTCTGGAGCAGCACCACTTAGTATTCCACACCAGTTAGGAGTCAGAAATATCCTTCAGCGCATTTTAGCTCTAGGTGGCCCCAGAGTGGCATAAAAGAGCTATACTCCCCTAACAAGAACTTACGTTACCCAAAGGTACTCCTTTAGGAAAAGGATTCATGGCCCTGTATCTAATATTAGAACAAGTCTTTGTGCTCCCAGAAAGTCCCTCAAAATAATCATTTTTATAGCATCACTCAATAATTGATATATAAAATGATAATGCTGACTCAGAAGCAAAGATTCAATTCTATTCCATATACTCCATTTAATAAGGAAGAAAAGAATGTAATCTATCTTAGAAAAAAAAATGATGGTTTTTAAGTCTGGTATTTAGAGTTTATTAATGTAGTCAACTTCCTACTGAACAATTCCATTCAATTGCCTGACACATGTCTCAAACGCGACACATACAAAATAGACTCAGTATCTACCTCAACTCCTCCTACATCTCACCTATCAAGAAACTGGATCAAAGAATGCCCTGCAAGAAACCTGAAACCAGTCCTTGACATTTCCGGCTCCTCCACCCACCAGAGTCTGTCAAGCACCCAGGTCTCTTAATCCTGTATCTCAAATATCTCCTTATTTTACCCACTTCTCTCACATCTCACTGGCACTACGATGCTCTAAGCAGGCCTTACTTCCGGCACAGAACTCATGAAAGGCCACCACCACTACCTACCCCACCTCCCCGTACAGTTGTCTGTTCCCCAATCTATTCTCCACACGTGAACTTTCCACAACACAGAGCTAATCATGTCTGCTGTATTCTAAACTCATTCAGTGGCTTCCCCTTTTTTTCAAATCCATTCAATGGTTCTTATTCACTCACTTAGTTGTCTATATTACAGACACATCAAACCCACATCCAAAACACACCTAGGACCCTAGCAATGCCCCATATTCAGTCAAAGTACTCACTCCCACCCCATGCACCTGTTGCCCCAATACATAACAATCAAATCTTATGTTCACAGTTAGCTTTACTTGCTTTATATGAAGTCTTGATGCATCTCTATACAGTTCTAAAGTATGCAGTTGAAAAACTAAGTTGATTTTAACTTATCAAACTGTACCATGCTGTATATCATCTCTGAAAGATATAACTTCTATACTTAATTTACTATTGTATTATCATGATTAATTCATATTGGTGCAAATTGCTGTAGTTCATTCATTTTGACTAAAATATATTATTCTTTTACATTTCATACCTCTATTCATTCATCAGCTTTTGCATTAATTGGCCTATTGATTATTTTCAACTTTTATTTTTATGAACAGTAGAACTATAAAATATTTGCTTATGTGGAAAGATTTTTATAAGTATATGACTATGGATTCTTGTTCATTCATGAATTTTTAGATATCCACAGCAATGTCAAACCATTACCTGAAGTTACTATTAAAAACAGTGAAGATACCTCACCTCTAACAATTTGTATTAGCAACCTTTTTAATTTTTGCCAATTGAATGTATATAAATATATCATTGTAGTCTTGGTCTGCATTTCCCTCTCACAATCAATGTTCAGTATTTTATCATAGCTTTCTTTTTTGTTATATGTGTTTCTTTTTCCAAGAAATGCCCACTTATGCTTATTTCCTGCACATTTTTTTCTGTTGGACTATGTGGGCTTTCCTTACTAATAATAGGAGTTATTTATATATATTTGACAATCTTTCAGCTACATGTTCTTTGAACATCTTCTACAGTTTATAATCTCTCTTTTTACTTTCTTTAAGGTATATGCAAGTGAACCAACTTCCTGAATTTTAATATAGTCAAATTTATCAATAGTATCTTTTATGGTCAATGATGTTGTACAGTATTTCTAAAAATGCCTATTTTATTTTCTGCTAAAAGTAAAGTTTTCTTGTGACTCTAATACTTCCAAAGTGTACCTTGGTTTATGATATGAGTTAAGCATCCAGTTTCATCTATTTTCCATGCATATTACCACGATTTCCACTGTATTTGTTGAAGAGCTCTTCTCTCCCCTACTGATTTGCAGTGCTTCCTCTGTCATATACTGAATGTTCCAAACATGTGTGTGTACTTCTAGGATCTCTATTTTGTTCCTCTGGGCACTTGGGCTACCCTCTGTGCAAATACTACAGTCCTGATTACTCAAATTTTGTAAGATCTCTGTATGTTTTCCCTTCAGAAGTATCTTGGGTGTTCTTTTATCTTTATAATTCCATAAAAATTAGTGTTTTCTTCTTTAACTATTTACTTCCTACTTTTATCTTTTAGACCTCAGTTTAAATGTCACAGTCTCTATGAAGTTTTAGCTAGTACTCAAGATCCATTTCTAATATCCTAGATGCTCTACTCAGAGCACTGTTCTTCCTCATCCCAATACTCTCTGTGCTTTGTAATCATTTCTAAATTACATTTTTACTGAAAGAGACAGAGAGAGAAAGAAATTTTTAGTATTAACTATGTGCTGGAGAAGACTCTTGAGGGTGCATGGAGGGCAAGGAAATCAAACCAGTCAATCCTAAAGGAAATCAACTCTGAATACTCATTGGAAGGACTGATGCTAAAGCTCTAATACTTTGACCACCTGATGCAAAGAGCCAACTTGTTGGAAAAGACCCTGATGCCAGGAAAGACTGAAGGCAAAAGAAGATGAGGACAGCAGAGGATGAGATGGTTAGATAGCATCATTGACTCAATGGACATAAATTTGAGCAAACTCTGGGGGATAGAGGAGGACAGAGGAGTCTGGCATGCTATAATCCATGAGGTCACAAAGAATCAGAGGTGACTTAGTGATGGAACTATATATATAGTCCATCATTTTTTTTGAAGAGTCACTTCCTTTTGGGGGCTATACCCAGAATAACTTCCCCGGGTTGTGGACCTGACTCAGCCTGGACGGCAGAGCCTGGTGGAGTCCATTCAGACATTTCATTACTTTCACAGTGTTTAACAGACACTGATGAAGGGTCAGCATGAGCTACCACTCCACTGCGAGGCTTATCACGTCATCATGTTTAATTCTCACGGCAGCTCTGTGAAGTAAGATTTATTGACTTTAAGGTTCTCATCTTAAACGGAACACCAAGATTTTGTTAAGGAATTTGCTAAAAGTCACACAGCTATTAATAATTCACAGGGGAGGACTTGAGGACCAGGTTGGTCAATAAAGCTAGATTTTTAACCTTGGGGTGATCTATCTTGTAATGCCCCCTATGAAGTCTAAGGTGATTATACTTGGGATTGTTTCTTGTTTTTTGCCCATTACCAGACTATGTTCTTCTTTTTTATAATTGAGATATAATTGACACACAACTTTGAGTAAGTTTAAGATATACAACATGTTAACTTGAGAAGCACTTAAATAATTGATGATTTGGTAAATGAATGAACATATCTCAAAAATTAATTCAGAGTGTTTGCTAATATTGGGTATTTACAAGTGGTTTAAAATTTAGAACTAGAAGACATCTTAGAAACTACCTAGTCCAAAGCCTTTATTTTAATAATGGAGACAAAAACGTCCAGAAAGATCAACTTTTTTGGTCAAAAAATCCTGTTTTTAACATATCTAGAACCTGAAAATTTCAGCCAAGTGCACTTTGTACAATATCATCTACATGTAAATAAAATATTATTTTAAATACACAGCATGAGTTCCTAAATAAAGTAATATTCTGAAATAATGAGTAACAATAGAAGATGAAATTAAAACTAGAAAGCCTAATTTTCACTTTTTCAAGACAAATATTAATGTATAACATTAAAGAAGTATTCAAAGTAAAGAGAATATAGTTTAATTTTACATTTTAAGTACAAGGAAAAATTACTATTTCTGCCTTGCATCATTAAATTTTACATTTTGAGATTTGAAACTGAACATTAAGAACTTAAATCAGCAAAACTGCTCTTTAGGTACTTCCAGAAAAGGCTGTCATAGTTTTGCTGAATCAGATCATAAAATTTTTTGTGACCAATCTAGATGTCTCAGTCCAACAAATGACCAAGTTATCATACTAAACTGATGTGATCCATCAAATCACACTTCCACTTTCAGCCAAGCAGCTGCTCAACCAGTTCTAACAAGCAGAGAAGGCCGATTTATTCTGTGATTTTAACCAAAGATCAGCAAATCAATTCCCATGCTCATTTATCAAAAACTGATGGACTCATAAAGTTTTCCTCTTTGAATAATTCTAATATAAGGGCATAAAAAATGTATATAAACTATCTAAATGGGTCTAGGCTCAGTCACTTTCATATTACTTTCTCTCAATTTTTTTGTACTAGTCAGAAACTCTACTGAAAGAATTAGACTCATTTTGAAAAGAAGATAATCATAATTTATCCAGCTGGACCAGAGTATTATTGCAAAGTAAACTAAAGACATCCAACAAAATCACTCAACAAAAAATTAATTTTTAGAAATGTTTTTCTGAATTTCCCTACTCATACAATCAGATAGTATCAGTGAAATTCTCTTTCTTAGAATATTTTGATTAATAAATAACTTCAAAAATATCTATAATATTAGAAGCAAAATACATTTATTTAATGAATGGAAACCTCAAGTCAGTAAATTAGATTCACTTTTCCAAAAGGTACAAATACATCAACTGGGCTTCAAAGTTTACATTTCATCATGCTTATAAAAAAAACTTTTGCTATATAAGGAATTAATATAAACTAGATTTTTAAGAAAAAAAATGTTTAAAAATGTTAAAAAAAAGTCAAGGAGAATAAAATTATCTACTTCTGCTTCATTGACTACACTAAAGCCTTTGACTGTGTGCATAACAACAAACTGTGGAAAATTCTTAAGGAGATGGAGAAATCAGACCACCTTATCTGTCTCCTTAAAAGCCTGTATGTGGGTCAAGAAGCAACAGTTAAAACTGGACATGGAACAATGGGGTGGTTCAAAACTAGGAAAAGAGTATGTCAAGGCTGTATATTTTTACCCTGACAATTTAACCTAAATGCACAGAACATCATGTGAAGGAGTTTCCCAGGTGGCTCAGTGGTAACGAACCTACCTGCCAATGCAGGAGTTGTGGGTTCAGTCACCAGTTTGGGAAGATCCCCTGGAGAAGGAAATGTCAACCCACTCCAGTCTTCTTGCAATTTTTTTCTTTTTTTGTTATTTTTTTATTAATTTATTTATTTTAATTGGAGACTAATTACTTTACAATATTGTAGTGGGTTTTGCCATAGATTGACATGAATCAGTGATGGGTTTACATGTGTTCCCCATCCTGAACCCCCCTCCCACCTCCCTCCCCATCCCATCCCTCTGGGTCATCCCAGTGCACCATCCCTGAGCACCCTGTCTCAAGCATTGAACCTGGACTGGTGATCTGTTTCACACGTGATAATATACATGTTTCAATGCTATTCTCTCAGATCATTGCAACTTTTTTCTTGTAGTACTGTTACTTCCCTGATGGCTCAGATGGTAAAAATCTGCCTCAGTGCAGGAGACATGGACTTGATCCCCGGATTGGGAAGATCCTCTGAAGAAGGGAATGGCAATCCGCTCCATTATTCTTGCCTGGAGAATCCCATGGACAAAGGAGCCTGGTGGGCTATAGTCCATGGGGTCGCAAAGAGTTGGACACGGCTGAATGACTAACAATTTCATTTTCACAATTTTCACATCATGCGATATGCCAGTACAGATGATTCACAAGCTGGAATCAAGATGGAAGAATATCAATAATCTCAGATATGCATATGATGCCATCTTAATGGTAGAAAGTGAAGAGGAACTAAAGAGCCTCTTAATGAAGGTGAAAGAGAGTAATAAAGCTGGCTTAAAACTCAGTATTCAAAAAATGAAGATCATGGCAACTAGTCCTATTACTTCGTGGCTAAAAGATGGGGAAAAATTGGAAAGAGTGGCAGATTTTATTTTCTTGGGCTCCAAAATCACTGCAGATAGTGACTGCAGCCAGGAAATGAAAAGACACTTGCTCCTTGGAAGAAAATCTATGACAAACCTAGACAGCGTATTAAAAAGCAGAGACATCACTTTACCAATAAAGGTCTGTAGAGTCAAAGCTATGGTTTTTCTAGTAGTCATGTACAGATATAAGAGTTGGACCATAAAGAAGGCTGAGTGTCCGAGAATTGATTCTTTTGAACTGTGGTACTGGAGGAAATTCTTCAGAGTCCCTTGGACGGCAAGGAGATCAAAGAAGTCAAACCTAAAGGAAATCAACCCTGAATATTCATTGGAAGGACTGATGTTGAAGCTGAGGCTCCAAAGCTTTGGCCACATGATAGGAAGAGCCAACTCATTGAAAAAGAGCCTGATGCTGCAAGAGGAGAAGAGGGCAACAGAGGATGAGATGGTTGGATGGCTTCACTGACTCAATGAACATGAGTTTGAGCAAACTCAGGGAGACAGTGAAGGACAGGAAAGCTTGGCACGCTGCAGTTCATGGGGTTGTAAAGAGTCAAACATGACTTAGCAACTGAACAAAACAAAAACTAAAACTAATTTCAAGCATGCTCAAGTACTTTAGAAGCACTCATTCACTAGGAGTATTTCAGAAATAAATTAATGACATTTAAGCCAAAAGAAAACATAGAAACATTCCATGGAATAACTTTAGGAAATGAATGACTATATTTAATAAATCACCATTTATATAAATTATTGTGTTTCTTTACCTTCATGCTTATCTAGTCACTGACACTGGTTCCTTAAGAGGGAATATTGAGTGAAAATGAGTTTTTAACACACTTAAAATTATCTTTTGCCTTTAACTTAGGATGGCAAGCTGAGAGCCCACAAGTTAAATCTAGCCACCGACATGTTTTGCTTTTTAAAAAAGTGTCCTTCTTTTATTGCTTTTGGAAGTTTTGAGGGCTGTAATGTAGTCTCATTTTGCTACTTTCCTCACCATCTCACTTCAGTAGTTTTCCTTTTTTACATTATATTCTTGATCTCTAAAGGCTTATGCTTCTGAAAGACTAAATTTAAAATTCTGTCCAATTTGAATGCTCACTACAGTCACACAATGTTGGAATTATTAGAATTGGAAGGTACCTTAGAGGTGAGATAATTCCTCATTCCTTCCAACAAAACACTTGAGGCCAAGAAAAGTAAAGTAGCTTTACCATAGCTTAATGTACATTAACAATTCTGCCCAAATGCTCTTCTAAGAAACAGAACTCTTATTTTGAAATGTCATGTTTTACCATGAGTCACCACCATTCTTATTTGTATAAAAGAAACATCTGCTTTGTGAGTGCTTACCCCTGAGCGCAGGTAGCAGGGACCGCTCCTTCTTGTCATCACATTTGTTACATTCACTGAAGTACAAGAGTAAGAAGACATCCACGAGAACCCACATCAGTGAAGTGGCGAGAACCACCTTGCAGTAAACAAACCTCCTCATGTCTTCCCTTGACTTCTAGTTAACACGGAGATCAAAGACAGACACGGCTGCGATAAATCCAAGCCACAGAGCTGAACTCTCGGATAAAAGCAGGGTGCATCCCACTGTATTTGGGGAAAGAAGGAAAGAAGAAAAAATATCTCACAGTTTATTTTGCATAAATGTGATATAACATGAAACATATGACTATTTAATGCTCTCATATATATCAGCATTTGGCCTTCAAGTTTAGAATGAAAAGTCCAAATAAATGAGAGCTATAAGCAAGCCAAGGGGCTTAAATTCTAACAATTAATCCTAGGTCTGCCAATATATTGCTGGGCCCTTGGGAATCACTTGCTTTCTTCATGTTGTATTGCCTTTTGCTTAAAGTTCTATCACCATATTCTGTAAAGAACTAGGTTATAAAATAGTGCAGTTCTGAATTTACCATGATTCAGCACTTTTAAGGAGCCAATGTTGCTGAACTAGAGTCATCCTGAGTTATTATATATTGCAATGGCTAAGAGCTGGTCTTTACACAGATAGGCCTGGACTTACTCACTTCCTACATAGGGGAGACCTTGTAAGCCTCAGTTTTCTCATCTATAAAATGAAACTAACAGTGCCAAAACTAAAGATTTGCTATGAGGACCAAAAATTATAATGCTTGTAAACCATATTGCAGAATACAGTCATTAATATTAAGACATTTTTTAAAATATTTGACAAAAAGACAATTACATGAAGTAAGTCATCAGTTACTTATCCTTAAAAACCCATCTGATCTGCATGGAAAATAATCACTACAGATATGCTTTTGAGAATGGGTAGCACACATTCATAAAATTATCAGTGAATAATACATTGAATGTAAAGTGATTTAAAAGAAAGTAACCAGAGCAAGAATTCTAAAGGCAAAACAAAGACGTGTGCAATTAATAAGAGATACTTAAAGTAAGTGTGGACTTAATAACATATACTTTGTTTTATTTACACTACATAGAACAATAATAACTACCTTGCTATTTCTATCTATAGAATAATTATATCAACACAAAAATAGTCTCATATCATTGGCTACATTAAAATAATAGAAACTGAAATATAAATCCATTTACGTGAATAAGGTAAGTAACAATTTTGACAGATATTTGAGGAGAATAGCTATTAAATACAAAGATACTTGGACTATTTCAGAAACGCTTGTTTCAAAATAAAAACATCAAAGTACAATTTGCTGAGGCAGAAGTTCTTTAAATTAATGGCAGCTGACCTTGTATCATAAAGCAACACAAATGCTATTGCCTATCACAATCTGATCAGAGTAGTAGCAATTCAAAGCTTACATAAAGTGACAATTTAAAAAAATATTATAACAGAGCCTACTTTCAACAACTACATAAAATTTACATTTATTCAACAAATATTTTTAAAAAATAGAACATATACAATCTAAGGAATGCATGATATTTGACAGTGGTTCTTTTTCTTGAAAAACAGCATGCTAATTATTTAGTTTCATTTCAACTTCATTTTTCTGCAAAAATTATAAGTAAACATTGGAACTCAGCCTCTAAACCTGACAACAAGGGAAGGATTCCCACATATATTTTTCCTGTTACTTTATGTATGTGTCACTGAATATGAGATTTGAAACAATTCAACCTATTTAATTTTCTGTCTTTCTTTGAACATAAGATGGAGCAGGTTCCTTCAGTTTATTGTAGGAAAAGAGCCTTGTTTTAAGTAAAAGTATATATTACACTGATCCTAGCTAAATGGTCATTCCCAGATTTGAAGGAAAACCTTAAAATAAAACATCCCATAATAAAAAAAATTTATATGTTATATAAGATCTATGTATTATAGGATATTTTATGATAAAGATCTATAATAAAAGACATAAAAAGAACCATGACTGGCTGTCATAAAGTGGAATTATGAATTTAAGTAAGCATTTGCCTCTCTGTGCTTCATTTTCTTTACTTATATTTCCTTCCCCATCTACCTCACAAAATTGTGAGACGTAAGCAAGATAAAGTATGAGAACATTATTTTAAAAGAAATATAAAGAATATTATAATAATACAAAATCTAAAATCACTTAATATTAAATATTAAAATGTCTTAGATAAGTCATTTCCTAATAAGAGCCTAATAGTTAAGGTTATTGAGAATGTAATTTAAACTTTAACCATAACAGAAAATGAAAGTTACATCTTATTATCACTTCAAGCATTATTCAAATTATTGTAATTTCATACCCTGCTAGATCCATATATCAAGAAACTGAGAAAACTCTAACTTTACTATATTATGTGATAAAACTAAGTTGCTCTTTAAATATTTTAATTTATGAAACAATCTTTCCTTATATATATATCAAGTTTTTAATTCTATCTACTGTGAAAACATCTCTACCTTGAAAACATACTAAATTTTATCATTTGTCATCTGCTAGTACTTCTAAAATAGTAATCACATACACTGTTTCAATTCTCTTCTTAAGAACAAAACTGATTGAGCAGAAGCATGGCACAATACACAAAGTAACACTAACCAACATAAGCACAATTGGTGGTCCAAGTTTATCTAAGAGAATCAACATTTCTTCCAGTAAGACCCTATTTATTTGCAAACACTACTGTTTCTCAAGCCAAATCCAAGTTCTGGTTTGCCAAATCAACGTGGAACATGGCTAACTTTGCATCACTGACAGGCTCTTCTACCCTTTTCTAATTGTTTCAAAGTTTTGAACACAGTATTCCCCTCTTTAAAATATTTCTCTAGATAGGAAAAAAATCAGGAGTTAGAGAGCTATCAAGCGTCATCTTGCTAATCATATTGTCATTCCTTTTTTTTTTTCTTGTGCACTAAATAATGGTATTAGCCATAGACTTTGAGATATTACAGAATTTTTGTTTGAAAACATGCACCAATTTTAATATTCTATAAAAAAGGATCTCAAATATAAAAAAAAGAAGATCTAAGTAAAGCTTAGAAGTTTGATAAGTATGTTTTTAAAGTAAGACTTTTTGTTTTAGTTATAAGGCTATCACTTACCTGGGTTGGGGGGGGCGGTCTACTTTAGTTGCTGTTAGATACATTTTTATCTCTAGTCAAATGCTTTCTTTTGTAGAAAACTACATAATTGGTGCAAATACATTCAATTTATTTTATGAAGCTATACTTGAGGCTCCCAAAGGATGAATGAAGCTCCTGGAAAACTTTTGGCAGTGCTTCCAGAACATTCCGGCTACCAACACACTTTAAATGTTTTAAGTAGTTAGGCAGGAACTTCTGGGAGCTGATGACTGGACAATTATGCATTTTAGTTTAATGACTAAAAATTATAGTGAGTAAGCTTTGAAAAAATTACCCTGAATTAATTACAGTTATTGACAGAAAGACTGGTCTTCACATGAATGAAAATCTAAAATTCAGGTGGACTAGATGAATCTACCCATAGCCTAAATCAAACAGGGCACTGTGAAAACCACTGTAAACCATAAAAACCATGCCACAAGGAAAGATACAGTAAGAGACAAAGAAACAGCCAATGATAATGTTAAATGAATGCCTTATGTGGAAAGATGGTGGAAAAAAGAAAAAAATGCCCTCACTTGTCTTTAAGGAAACTTCACATATTCATAACATAAAATGTGACTATTAGTAGGAAACTAAGCATAAGACCTGCTGAGTTATGATGCCATGACCTGAATCTGAGTTCCACACGCACTTACTCTGTAGCTTAGTTCAAGTTACCTAAATGTTCTATGCCTTTTTCTAGTCACAAAATATAAACAGTAGTTGTTGTTTACTCAGTCATATCTTACTTTTTATAGACCCCATGGACTGCAGCCTTCCAGACTCCTCTGTCCATGGGATTTCCCAGGCAAGAATACTGGAGTGGGTTGCCATTTCTTCTACAGGGATCTTACCAACCTAGGGATCAAACCCACATCTCTTGCAATGCAGGCAGATACTTTACCACTGCGCCACTGGGGAATCCCCAAAATATAGTTGAGAAACATATTATGGTCATCTGAATCAGTTCATCAGTTCAGTTCAGTTGCTCAGTTGTGTCCGACTCTTCGCGACCCCATGAACTGCAGCACGCCAGGCCTCCCTGTCCATCACCAACACCCGGAGTTCACCCAAACCCATGTCCATTGTGACGGTGATGCCATCCAACCATCTCATCCTCTGTTGTCCCCTTCTCCTCCTGCCCTCAATCTTTCCCAGCATCAGGATCTTTTCCAATGAGTCAGCTCTCCGCATCAGGTGGCCAAAGTACTGGAGTTTCAGCTTCAACATCAGTCCCTCCAATGAACACCCAGGACTGATCTCCTTTAGGATGGACTGGCTGGATAACCAAACATATATTTCTTATAGCTACCTCATAAGGCTCTGAGGATCTAATTAATTAATTGTATGTACAAAGTTCTTATAATGGTTCCTGACACATAGGAGGAGTTCAATATATAGTAGTAATAGCAATTACTAATAGTAGTAACAGTACTTGAGGCACAGTAGTGCCTCTTGAGAAACCTGTATGCAGATCAGGAAGCAACAGTTAGAACTGGACATGGAACAACAGACTGGTTCCAAATAGGAAAAGGAGTATATCAAGGCTGTATGTTGTCACCCTGCTTATTTAACTTATATGCAGAGTACATCACGAGAAACGCTGGGCTGGAGGAAGCACAAGCTGGAATCAAGATTTCCAGGAGAAATATCAACCACCTCAGATATGCAGATGACACCACACTTATGGCAGAAAGTGAAGAAGAACTAAAAACCCTCTTGATAAAGTGAAACAGGAGAGTGAAAAAGTTGGCTTAAAGCTCAACATTCAGAAAACTAAGACCATGGCATCCAGTCCCACCACTTCATGGCAAATAGATGGGTATACAGTGGAAACAGTGGCTGACTTTATTTTTCTGGGCTCCAAAATCACTGCAGATGGTGATTGCAGCCATGAAATTAAAAGACGTTTACTCTTTAGAAGGAAAATTATGACCAACCTAGATAGCATATTGAAAAGCAGAGACATTACTTTGTCAACAAAGGTCCGTCTCGTCAAGGCTATGGTTTTTCCAGTGGTCATGTATGGATGTGATAGTTGGACTGTGAAGAAAGCTGAGTGCCAAAAAATTGATGCTTTTGAAGTGTGGTATTGGAGAAGACTCTTGAGAGTCCCTTGGACTGCAAGGAGATCCAACCAGTCCATCCTAAAGGAGATCAGTCCAGGGTGTTCATCGGAAGGACTGATGTTGAAGCTGAAACTCCAATACTTTGGCCACCTGATGCAGAGAGCTGACTCATTGGAAAAGACCCTGATGCTGGGAAAGATTGGGGGTAGGAGGAGAAGGGGACAACAGAGGATGAGATTGTTGGATAGCATCACCGACTCAATGGACATCAGTTTGGGTAAACTCTGGGAGTTGGTGATGGACAGGGAGTCCTGGCCTGCACGGGGTTGCAAAGAATCAGACACGACTAAGCTACTGAGCTGAACTGAACAGGAATCGTTATTATCATCATGAATAGCATTGAAAGAACAAGAAAAAATGAATGAGGATTCTCTTCACTAATCCTTAGAGAAGCAGTGTACATTCAGTATGTGTGTGGTCAGGAGTCAGGATGAGCATCACAGATATGTTTCGTATTTACAAATATATTAATATTTATATTATATTGAAATATATGTAATATGAGAGCATTATAAATATATTTTATATTTACTTATTAGACATATATTTAACAGATGCAGTTGCCGATAGAATATGAGTTACACAGGACTTTACAGTTGTTAAAACTCATTGAACTGTACACTTAAGATCTGTGCATCTCAGTCTATGTAAATTATATTTCATTTTTAAAGGCGAAACCAAAATGTTTATGTACGTATTGCATGATTCCCTGATTTACTCAAAATTTTATTAACTAGAGAAATTATAGTCCAACTGCATCAGATAAGAGCACTTCTACTTCCTACCTTTCTGATCTCATTTCGTACCATTGTTCTCCACACCAGTCCCTTGAGTCTCCTGGCTGTTCCTCACACGTACCAATCACCATCTCGCCCCGGGGCTGTGCATACGCTGTGTTCTCTGCCCACTGATACAGTCATGGCTTCCTGCTCTAACATCCTTCAGATCTTACTTTCTAGTCAAATCACGGAGACCTTTCCTATCAACTTATAAATAGCACACAATTTAATAACTCTGTATTTCCTTAGCTCACTTTATTTTACTCTTGGTACCTGTTAATACTCTCCTAGCATATTTTTTTAAATGCATTTTTTAAAAGTTTGTTCATCATTTGTCTCTTTTTCTTAAATAATTAACTCTATGAAAGCCAGATTGCACATTTTACATATGTCCTCTCTCACCTCAAAAATAGATTTAAATTTTAAAACTCCAGCATTGCTGTTATATGTGGAATTGTGTGCCTCCCTCCCCAAGAAGATTCATGTGTGAAGTCTTAACCCCCAGTATTTTAGAATGTGACTGTATTGGGGGATAGATCCTTTAAAGAGGTAATTAAGTTAAAATAAGGTCATACAAAGGGACCCTCATCCAATATGACTGGTATCCATATGAGAAGATGTTATTAGGAGACAAACACAGAGAAAAGGCCATGAGAAGACAGAGAAGGCAATCATCTGCACACCACAGAGAAAGGCTTCAGGATGAAACTAACTCTACTGACACACCGATTTGGACTTCTGAAATCTGTTGGAAAATAAATTTCTGTTGTTTAAGTCTGTCATACTTTGTTATGGCAGCCTTAGCATACCAATACACTGGTTAAATTTAACTTTCCCTTACACCACTCCTACATGCAAACAGATGAACATGACTAGAAAGAAACCCCAAAAATATGCTGCCTGTTCTCATTTTAAATCTATGAACTCATACTGGACTCGCAGTGCCTCAGAGCCATCCTGCAATAGCTCCAGTCAAATCAATTTCCATTCCTCAGATAACTTTGCACCTTGTTTGCCTTCAGACTGCCATCTCCACACCATTTCCTCTCAGCTCATCACTACGTGTATACATTTAGCAAGAAGATATAAACAGTCAGAAGAGGATTTTGCTTACTGCCATGTAGAGTTTATCAACTTGCTAGTTCCCATGACTGCCACCCCTAAATCTGCAAGTCTGAGTGTGATGATGGATGAACTATCTTTTAAGGAGTATAACATTCTCTGACCCCACACATTCATGGGCTTTACTGATGCACTTGTCTCTTCTGCCTCAGTTTTTCTCCTTGAATAAGTCATTTCTATCAATACAAAGATGCCATGTGAATAATCATCTTAAACTAATTTGACCCCACATCTCTTTTCATCTATGCTTCCAGTTCTCTGCTCACCTTGAATGCAAAACTCCTGGAAAGAACTACGTATAATCATTGCCTATACATCCCATATCCTTGTCCTTCCATCCTATTTTAAACCCAACAGTCTTTAGCCCTCACCATTATGTGGAAGACTTATTTGAGACAGTCATGGCCAAATCCATTGGTCAGTTCTCAGACATTATCTTACGTAAGTCCTAAGCAGGTTTTGACACAACTTAGCCAAAATACTTTGTACTATTTTCTGACAGCTCTTTTTTTCACACCCCTATTCGACCTTGCAGAAAATTCTATTGGCTTTATCTATACTCCAGTATTCTTACCTGAAGAATTCCATAGACAGAGGTGCCTGGCAGGCCACTTACTATCCATGGGGTTGCAAAGAGTTGGACATATGACTGAGTCACTAACACTTTCACTTTCTGCCTATAGATTTAACCTACATAATCACCAACTTGATATATTGCTTTAACTTTAAAAAAAAAAAAAACTGCTTTATTGAGATAGAATTCACATACTATCCAATCCAATCCAAACATTTAAAATGTACAATGCAATGGCTTGTAGTATAGTCACAGAGTTGTGCATCCATTGCCGCAATCAACTTTAGAACACTTTCATTTCCTTGAAAGAAAACAACTCCTCTTCACTCTCCAATCCTCCCATAGCCCTAGGTCTAGGTTACCACTAATTGAGTATCTATCTCAATAGATTTGCCTGTTATGAACATTCCACATAAATAAAGTCATACAACATATTGTCCTTTGTTACTCTCTTCTTCAGTTAGTATGTTTTCAAGACTTTATCCGTGTTGTAGTACATCCCAGTATTTGACTTCTTTTTCTCGACAAATAATATCCATTGCATGAATGTATCAGATTTTATTTATCAGTTGATCCACATTTGGGTTAATTCCACCTTTTGGCTATCATGAATAATTTGGTGATGAACATTCATGTACAAGTTTTGATATATGGGCAAATACATATGGACATATGCATTTCTTGAGTACATATGTAAGAGTAGGATCCATTTTCTTAAATACATTCCCATAAAACCTATTCTCCACACAGAAGTAAATTTGGTCATGTTAAAATTAAATTTTAACCAGATCTTTTCTAAGTTCTGATCATTATTGACCAATGGTTTTTTTTATTACATATATTAATAAAATAAATTCCAAATCCCTAACTTTGCCTATAAAACAACCAAATCTGGACCTTGACTGCCTTTCAGATTTCATCTTCTCACTCTCTCATTTACTTAATGCACTCCAGAATCTTCATGCTTGAAGTACTCTCTAGAACACTGTTCTCCTAAATAATGAAACAATCTTTCACCCTTTCTTTATTCCGATCACTGCTCAAATATCCCCAGAGAGTTCTTTTCTGGACCAACTTATCTAAGATAATGCCCTCCCACCATCTATGCAATATACTTATGTGGTTGATTCAGAATACTTATCACTAGTACTTGTTAATTTATTTACTGCCTGATTCTCACCATGGAATTACATCTATTATTCTCTGTGCTATCCTTAAGATACCAAAAACATTTTTTGGCACAAAATTGGTGCTCAGTCAACATCTGTTGAATGAATGAATGCAAGAAGGACTGAGAAGTAAAAAGTCTGGTAAAAATGCACAGAAAATTATACAAACTCTGGCAATAATAATAATGAAAACTGAAAACACTGTATTAAACATTCATTTGTTTGAGCTGTGGGTAAATGGTGCTCTAAACTGAAAGTAATTGCTCACTACATAAAGCTGCTCTCTTGTTCCATGCCCTCTGATACTTCTGGTCCCCTCTGCCCAAACCTCAACTGCTTTAAGATAAAAACATAATTAAGGGTGAAGCTGAAGTAGCCTCTTAGCAGAGCCGACTGAGTTCATATGTACCTGTTTAAATATGGTTCAGAAATGAAGGCGGGATAATGGGAGCAGAGTTCCCATCTACAGCTCTGTGTGAGTACATCTCTGTTTGGTACAGGATCTCATGTCATCATCCTACCCAGTCTCAGGTTACACTGTGCTGTTCTAGTCCAATAAACTACCTCCAACTATGTGACCCATGGAACTAACCCGAGTCATGTTTTCTGATTTCCAGACCGCCTACAGTCTGACAATGGTATGTCTTCTGTCACAAAGGCCATTCAACAATGGGACAACAATCAAGGCATTAGATTTTCCTTGGTTGGATATGGTTTCCTTGGAGATGGTTGGATAGCATCACAGATTCAATGGACATGAACTTGGGCAAACTCCAGGAGATAGTGAAGGACAGGGAGGCCTAGTGTGCTGCAGTCTATGGGTCGCAAAGAGTCAGACATGACTTAGCGACTGAACAATAACAATTAGATTTCCCACACTTTCTACTATTCAAAGTTTTTGTTGAATATTGTAACAATCTCTTTAAAAACCGAAAAAGATATATGACCAAACTTCTAATCACCTCCTGGTACACCCACCTGAGCAAGAGAATTGGTCTATTGAATTTGGCCTTCCCAAAAGAAAGTTCATCTTCTCTTGGCTACCTACTGACTAATGATCAGGATAAAATGGGTAGGGAATTGTATAAAATTAATTTTGAAAACATGGATTCCACCCTGTCCATTCCTGAATGTGATGGACTTTTTTTTCTCCAACAACAACCTCGAGCCAGCCTAGATGGCATGCCGCTAGCTGACAGTGAAGCCAAAAGGAGGCCTAGAGTATTAAAACTTAATTCTGACCCCACCACCTGGATTTTTCTATTGAACTGACATGGTCCTAGACCATGAGGATAAGAAGCCCTTGGTGGTGTACATTGTTAACCAAATCCCACTACAATATTCCATGTGGGCCAACCTAGAAAATACCTGTAATTTTTTGTAAAAACTCCCTTGTCCTACTTATATTTAACTCTCCTCTATGAAAGATCTGGGTCTGAGTAAAAGATGATTGAAAAAAGAGGTGATGTTATATTTATTAGACTGGGACACACAAATGTTACGGCTATGGAGGGAACTTGACAACTTTGATGTCTGAGGAGGAAGCAAATTGTTTATGAAGAGGTGTAAGGAAGGACTGGGAGACTAACTCATGTTGTTCTCTTGGTCACCCCAACATTAGAGCCTGGCAGGATAATCACATGGTCTACCCCAGTGAAGCAGCTTCTGCAGCTGGCAATCTGATCTACTGTTTCTTTGCTGCCTTATCCATGTGCTATAAAATAGAAATGTTATATAGACCAGTCCTGAACTACTCTGCTGCGCCTGATACCTTCAATGGCAGTTTCCAAAACGGGATTCCTTCTCCACTTCTCTGAGCAGCATTGGGTTATGCTCCATATGGCAATCCAGGCTAGAAATCTTCAGTGATAAGGCACATGCTTAGCCATATCAATGTAGTAGTGATCCAAACCAAGTTTAACCACAAATATTGAACTGGAGTGAACCATGCCCCTTTAGACTTTATGTTTGTAGCTGGGGCAGGATGGCTTATGGACTATCTTGCCATTGGGTACTGAGGTACTTGATTGTCTTTTGCAATGAGAACAAAGGATCAACACATCAGGCTACATTCCCTTGCACTAGTCACATGGATAATAAGGTGGCCTAGACTACATTTGGGCTATACAAAAATAAGACATACTGAAATCCTCTGAGACTTATTTACAATGAGTGAGTCCATGATCTGAGAGACCTGATTAAAGTCAATACTGCAGGTTCACCTAATCCTGCTGCTTTATGTCCTATTTATAATAACGTCAAGTAAATATGGCATGAGAAAAATTGAAGAAAATTATCCTCAGCCTCTGTCAGATTAATCAAGGCATTGAATGGAATGGCATACTCATGTGAAATTTCACAAGAAGCCAAAATGATGGGGGACCCAAGGGTAGCTCTCATTGGAAGGCCTTCCTCCTTAGGATGTCTCACAGTCCTACAGGTGTATGCCTAGATTCAGGTCCCCGTCACTCTTCACCCAGGCCATTTCTCAGGGCTGTGTTTACAGTGAGCAGTGTAAACAATGAGATGAGATTTTTCTCTAGGACCAAGAGCAGCTCTTTACTGCTTTATATAAAATGGTGGATTCGCTATGGTTTTTTGTTCTTTTCCTGAAATTCAACCTCATCATGTTGTCAGTATGCATTGGGGCCAGTCCACATTTCCTCCAGGAGATCTGGTAGGTAAGAAGAGCTGATACAAACATGTTGAAACTTAAGAACCTGCCGTGCCATGACTAAAAATGCCCTTTTCTCTGACATAGGAGTCTATTCTGCCAACCTCTGTGAACCAGTAACAAACTAATTTATTAGCAGATTCTTTACCGTCTGACCCACCAGAGGAGCACAGCTTTCCATTAAGTACAATCAAATTCCAGGCCCTTCATAGACCTGAAATCATCGCACAAAGAAAAATCGAGAAGTCTGTATGTGTGCGTTTTCATACATATAGAAATTTTTCTAAAAGGATACACTGGCTAAATTTGATAGTCTCTGAGGAGTAGAACTGATTCATAGTCTTCTGTAGTACTGAATTTTTAATAACAGCATATATTACTTCCAGAATAAAACTATCGTTTTAATTATAAAAAGTAATGTACATCCTTCATTTATCCTATAGATAAAATTGATTACTGATACAGATGCCAACACCTATGCTAGGTACTAAAGATAAAACAGATAAAAAGATACAATCTCTGCCTTCCTTATTTAGGATCCAGGATGGGAGACAGACAAGAGCATCAGAGTAGGGATAAGAAAAGATGTAAGTGAAATATTTGGAGTAATTCCAAGATGTGGAACTCATTTCAACATATAATTATAATCTGTAACTATTCATGTTAAGAGAATACAGCAATAGAATAATTGTGCATAGAGGTTGAAGGAAAGGTGAAGCTTTACAGAGAATATGTATAAGATAGACATTATTTTTCAAGGCAGTTTGTTATATATTGGCCTTATAAGTCACTCTTGGGTATAGAAATAACCATTCTATGAAGATATTGTGAATATTAAAGTCTAAAATATATGTTAATGAGATTCTACAAGCAATGTGTGTTCAGTCACTCAGTCACGTCTGACTCTTTTGCGACCCCATGGACTGCAGCCCACCAGGCTCCTCTGTCCATAGGATTTCCCAGGCAAGAATACAATAAGGGTTGCCTTTTGCTTCTCCAGGGGATCTTCCCCGTCAAGGGATTGAACCTGAGTCTGCTGCTTTGGCAGATGGATTCTTTACCATGAGTGCCAGCTTGTCACTGTTCAGCCGATTAGTCGTGTCCAACTCTGCAACCCCATGGACTACAGCACACCAGCTTCCCTGTCCTTCACCATCTCCTGGACTTTGCTCAGATTCATGTTCATTGAGTTGGTGATGCCAACCAACCATCTCGTCCTCTGTCATCCCGTTCTCTTCCTGCCTTCCATCTTTCCCAGCATCAGAGTCTTTTCCAATGAGTCGGCTCTTTGCATCAGGTGACCAAACCATTGGAACTTCAGCTTTAGCATCAGTCCTTCCAATGAATATTAAGGATCGATTTACTTTAAGATTGACTGATTTGATCTCCTTGAAATTAAGTCTTCACAGAAAAAGCTCGCAAAAAGCAATACATGACCCTCAAAAAGTAATGAAATTAAGTTTTAAAAACTATATTCAACCACCTAAAACCTGCTCATCTTATCTTTGTTTTAGGTATTTAATAACTGCTCAGTATTCATTCTGGGCTTCTCAGGTTGCTCAGTAGGTAAAGAATCTGCCTGTAGTACAGTAGACACATGAGATGCAGGTTCGATCCCTGGGTCAGACAGATCCCTTGGAGGAGGGCATGGCAACCCACTCCAATATTCTTGCCTGGAGAATCCCACGGACAGAGGAGCCTGGTGAGCTACAGTCCAGAAGGTCACAAAGAGGCAGCCACGCTGAAGCAACTGAGCACTCACAGTATTCATTTTATAACATGATATACCAGTGGATTAAGCTTGTTCATTAATAGTTGATGAGAGAGGAAAACAGGAATCCAAAATGTTCATCTGGATGTAAAACCCAGAGATTTAAGGCAGTAGTAGGGGATTTAGACAGTTCCCAGTTGACATTTACCAGCAAGCTAGCCATCTTCTGCCATAAATAACATGATTACAAAGAAAATAAATAATGCCACTGAGACAGTAAACCATTAGAAAATCTTAACCTCAGCTTCCTACTTCTTAGCTGGTCTTAAGGATTCTGATTTCTTCACGACAAAAGATTAAGGAATGAATTGCAAGTGTTCCTCCTTTGATATATGCATGGTAGTATGGATATTTCTTATCTAGACATTCTTCCAAATGTTTATTTATAGAAAATAAAGAAGAAGAATATCATATTAGCTTATAAAAGTACATCAGAGTCACTCTGCTCCAGCAGGCAATTAGTGGGAGATGAAAAGAAAGTGAAGTATAATGAAGCAAAACCCCACAACTCTAGGGCACAAAAGGACTCCAACAGCACAAAGGAGAGGATATAGAAGGACTTGGTTACAGAAAGTTGCAGAAGTAAAACCAACTAAAGCTGCTTTCTAAAATTCTATCCTAAAATTACACAAATATAAATAAAATTTTATTTGTCATCTCCATTTAGTAAAATTTTTACCATAGTTGATACATGAGAGAAAGACATACCTTTCTTAAGATTTTAAAAATATTAACAAGTGAAATATTCAACTTCTTCCACTCAAAAAAAAAACCGCAAACACTTTATTAAAACTACTGTATCCCTACATAATAGTTTGATTTGCAGCTTTAGTTTTCAGGTTTTTGTTTTCTTTCCCTGCACCCTTCCTGGTGGAGTTTTTAATCATACATTAAGTGCCTCAAAAGGTAGACAATCAGAAGGAAGAAGTACATAAAGAATTAAAAATAAGAATACTGAATAATTAGCCCCCAATTAATTAAAAATAAAGTGAAATTATTAAATCCCTAAAGAATTAAAATTCATCTTCTTACTAGCAAAGTAAACTTGTTATCTGAAATTGCTAAAAACTGTAACTTGTTAATCAATATAAAGCAATATAATATAATGAACCATATAATCCAATATCAGAAAACAAGGAAATATTATAAAGTAAGGTTATTTGCCAAAAACACATGAGAAAGAGAAAAACATGCCTCTTTACAAAATTCTAAAGTTGAGCAGAGATTACCATTATATCCAAGAAGCACATGAACAGGCAAGTGGAAAACAAGACTACATTTTCCCTATTATCTGGGGAAAATATTAAAATTCCTTTAACTAGGGATTGTGCCACTTAAAGAACTGCAAATTAAAATCAAATACTGTTTTTGAGAAAATTAACTTTATAGATGGGATAAAATGGGCGCTTACTGGTAGAAATATAAATTGGAAAATTTTTTTTTGAAAGAAATGTGATTTATTTAAAAATGATCTTTGACCTGCTTTCTTAAAAAATAATCCTGTACTTTGAACTAGTGATTTCTCCACTGCAAAACTCCCTTGTTAAAAAACCCCATACTAAAGAAAAGGCTTTATGCACAATTATGTCAGCATAATTTATAAATAGGGTATACAGGAATGCATAGTTACGATAAAATATAACAAATAGACCCAAAGGATTGTCAAAAGCTGTTCACAAAATGGAATAAAGAAGAAAAGGAGGGCAGAAACTTTCATTAAAATTAAAGCTTGACTTAAGGATTCTGTTTCAGAATTTCTCTCTTCAGCTAGTCTACAGTATTACAGAACTATGTGCAAGATAAAAGTTCACCCTACATGCCATATTCTATTAAAACTCCACATTCCTTTTTTAAAAGTAACTAACTTTTCAAACCTGGGGTCTCACCCAAGATTCAGGAACTGTTTTTGCTTGATCCTTTGTATTTGTAGACCTTCTTCCAAATAAATACACTCTTAAAATCATCAGGACCAATATTTAAAAGCAATTCAATGGTAAAGAATCTGCCTGCAGTGCAGGAGATACAGGAGACCTGTGTTTGATCCCTAGGTCTGAAAGATCCCTGGAGGAGGACGGGACCACCCACTCCAGTATTCTTGCCTGGAAAATCCCATGGACGGAGGAGCCTGGTGGATTACAGTCCATGGGGTCACAAAGAGTCAGACAGACTGAAGTGACTGAGCATGCACTCATGCACAAAGTGGGGGAGACTATTCACTTCCAATCACTCTTGCTGTCGCAGCCTGTATTTCATCAAATCCAACTACATTTTTACAAAGGAGACAACACAAATGGATTTTGTATTTCACTTATGTAAAGAAATTGTAATATTTTGAAGATATACCTACTCAGATCCTAAAATGCTCTTCTCTTATACATGATTTAGATTAAAATGGCACGTTAATTGAAGTATCTGAGAAGTGCAGTGATTACTGCTATAGAAAAGCAGTTTCATATCAATATTAAGAGTATATTGTAATTTGAAAAATATCATTACTAAGATAATGACAAAAATGGTTAGAATGAAAATCAAATTACCATGAGCAAGAAAACCTCCTTGTTAAAAGCAAACACCCGAGCATATTTCTTTTTTCAGAGACCACAAGAAAAATAACAGATGTAGTATACAACTAATATAATCTATACTACAGTTTTTAAATGTCCAATCCAAAAATACTATCATAAGTTACCCTAACTATCATTTTAAGGCAATAATTATATAACATTATGTCTCTGGGACACCAAGATAATATATATTCACATATCGCATTGTTCCTGTTGTTGGCAATTAAGTCAACTCCTAGAAACAATTTTTCTTTCCATGTTATTCACCAGATATTAGCAATGGGAATATGGTAGGGGGCTGGGGAGTAGAAAAGGGTAGGAGAAAAGTGATTATCACCGTGTTCAAATTAACCTCAACGGTTAGATTCCTTTCTAGAAAAGGTATTTTTATAGTTTATATCATAGCAGCGAGAAACAATGTTGTAAATAGTTTTTCTTATTATAGCTTATTTTTAAGTCAAATTTAAAATTCTGAAAGCAAACTACTCATAAATTTTTTGCAAAGGCTTTATAGTTTCATAGCTCAAACAGCAAAAATATAAAGCATCAAGATCAATAACATCTGTTAGTCCAAGGAAAAGCTCCACTGTTTATGTAGCTGAATAGCTATAATATTTTCTTTTGATTTTGATAAGCGGAATAAATAATTCCAACTAGTGATTGACATCCAAAAAAATCAGTAGGTGTCCTCTGCTCCAAAATCTCTTATCTGTTAATTTCTGTGGAATGAAACAGTGTTCAAACTGAGAAAGAAAATACTGGTATGATTCTTCTCTTGCAAAAAACCATAATCAGTATGAAAATTCTCAGATTTCCTACATCTATTCAGCACCACCCCAGCAGAAGAGCAATCAATGCTTTATTTTCCTTTTTGCTTTACATTCCCAGCAGACAGGCACAAAGGCAGCAAATCTGAGTCAATGAAACCTATTAACTAAAGCATGGAATTTTTTTTTCTTTCTGTCAATTTTAATTCCTGGTTATTCACACTCTCTCACTTTATTAAATTATATCTCTTTGATCAGAGTTAAACATAGTACTCTTCATCATATTTCTTATATTCCTTTTTTATTCATCTCATTTTCTCCCCATAGTCTCCTCTTTTTCTAATTAGAAAAGCCATCTAACCAGGATTTTTCATTTCAATTTACAGTTGGCTTTGTAGGATATATTTGTCAGTCATTTGTTCCAAATATCAATTATTTTTCCCATTCTTTTCCAGCTTTCCTGTAGTTTTTCCTCTTCTATGCAGAAAACACCATCACTCGTTCTTGACCATCCCAATATTTCTCCATAATCTCTACTTGCCATTTTATAGAAGTTCCATCTCTTACTCAGCACCTGAATACATATTCTAAGTTCTTTCTTTATTCCAATCAAAACCAAAATTACAATTGATGATACCTAAGAAAGACAGTACTTGTAATCATGTGCCACTACTAAGACACTGAAGATGCTAAAAGCAGCAAAAATATCAAAACAATGAGCATTTGTGTGAAAGAGCCAGAAATATATAAACTGTTGTTTTTTCTTAAAATTCAGCATTAGTAGCATGGTTGGGGTATTAGATAGACTTTAATTCAAATCCCATCTCTGCCATACTTTAATTTGAAGATATTGGAGAGGTTAATTTGCCAGTTAAGCCCAGTTGCTCCTAGGTTTACAAAATAACAATAAGAGTTCTCCCTACTTGAAAAGTCATGGTAAAGAGTATGCCCATAAAATGAGAATCAGTGGAACTGCCACATAACAACTAACCACTACATTTTAGCCATTGCTACTATCGTGATCAATATTACAATGAGCAAAATTGTTCATACAACTCAGAAAGAGAGAAGCACTTAAGATTCATTCAAATATAAGCTATTTACTTCATTTATCTGGCAAATTTAAGTACCTAAAGGCTTTCAACCCTCTGCTAGATGCTTGGGGCATTTTACCTCCCAGAGCTTTTAATATAATATTGATTGGCCAAAACATTGCTTGGGTTTTTCTGTATCCACAAAAATGTTGGGGCCACTCAATATTTCCAGATAAAATCAAAGACCTATTAAGAGCAGATCCACTGATAAGAGTATCAATTTTATTATTTTTATTTTTTTCTTCATGCATTCATCATTTTATACACCTCAAATAAGTCTTTTATAGAAAAATTAGGAGCATTCATAAATTTGTTGGTAGACTTTGGTGAGTCTGAGGCACCTATTAGACATAAAGAGCTTCCCAAGTGTCACTAGTGGTAAAGAACCCACCTACCAACACAGGTCAGATGTAAGAGATGTGGGTTCGATCCCTGGTTTGGGAAGACCCCCTGGAGGAGGCACGGCAACCCACTCCAGTATTGCTGCCTGGAGAATCCCACAGACAGCAGAGCCTGGCAGGCAGCCGTCCATAGGGTTGCAAAGAGTCGGACACGACCAAGTGACTTAGCATGCATGCACTCATGGGACATAAACTGGGACTCCCAGAGGCAAGTGAATATAGAAGTTGAATTTTAGGAGAGGTAAAAGATGAGGGGGTTAGCAAACCAATGTTAATTAAAGCCATGGAAATTTTCACAAAGAATCCTATAGAGTCCAATTTAAAGAAAGATAAGCCCACAAGTTCAATTGGGCAGGGGCTATCAAGAGAAGAGAAAATAATGAGAGTATAGTGTTATAATTCCAATAGAAATAATACTGTAAAATAGAGAGCATGATTAATGGTACAAAATCATACTAAGAGATCAAAGAATTGTAATCCAGGACTAATTTCAGTGACCTAAGAAAGAACAGTTTCAGACAAGCTGAGAAAGCAAGCCTTAGTGTGTTGAGGTGTGAATGGAGGATGCAGGTTTAAAACAGAGAATATGGACAATTCTTGGAAACATTTAACTGTGAGTAGAGATAAGAGGTAACGTGCAGCTAAAGGTGGACTTGAAATGAAGGGAGGATTTGTGAATAGATACTCTTTTGCTTTTAAGCAGAAAAATATTTTGACATCTTTAATGCCAATGAAGGAAATTTGGAGACAGGGAGAAAACTGAAGATACAGAAGAGGATGAAAATATTCATTTGAGTCAGGACTCTTAGGACACATACAGGTATAAGGTCAGGAGCATGTGTGATGGCACTGCCTAATGGAGCAAGATGCATTGGGAGGGAAAAATTCATGGACGGAGAATTCATGGATGGAGGTAAATTAGCAGGAACCTTGTAATCCACAGATGCTATTTTCTCTGCATGTCATCTTCTAGGAAGGAAGGAAGGAGAGTAATGTGGGGTTAGAGCACAAGATAGCAGATAAGGTTTTATACCAAATTATGGAGGATGGAAGATATCTCTCTAGAAAAATACATAAAAGTTGTATCTCAAAGTAAAGGGTTCAGCTAAAGTTGTCATCTCAGATTCTCACCATGTGTGCCTGGTATATATCACTTCTGATGTCCCCCTAGAGGGACTGAGGCATGCCTCCCTCACTATTCCTTCATGACTTCCATGAAAGGGGTTTACTCTAGGTGGAAGGTATTTTATTTTATTGTTGCTGTTGTTCAGTTGTTAAGTTGTGTCCAACTCTTTGCAACCCCATGGACTGCAGCTCCCAGGCTTCCCTGTCCTTCCCCATCACCAAATCTCCCGGAGTTTGCTCAAATTCATGTCCAGAGTGGGTGATGTTATGTAACTATCTCATCCTCTGCCACCCTCATCTTCTTTTGCCTTCAATCTTTCCCAGCATCAGTCTTTTCCAATGAGTCTGCTCTTCACATCAGGTGGCCAAAGTATTGCAGCTTTAGCACCACTCTTTCCAATGAATATTCAGGGTTGATTTCCTTTAGAACTGACTGCTTTGATCTCCTTTACTTTTCATTTTTTAGCAAAAGTATATTAATTTAAAAACCAGATTAAGTATGACTGAAGCAAACAGAATACTGCATGATGCAAATCTCAGTGAACTCTTAGTTAACACGGTTTGAATGAGCCAAAAATGACTTATTAACATTCTTCCCTCCTAAAAAATTAATAGTGATGTTTCTTGCCAAACCTTTGCACTCAGACGGGCAGACACAGCAGAGGAGGAAAGCACAGTGAAGGAAGAAGAAACCCAAAGAATTTTGCTCTAAGCTAGTTACTAGAGAGAAAAGGGGGAAAAAAAAAAAAAAAAAACAACTGTTCATGGTCATGACAAACATGGATCAATGGTCAAGTCACTCCTTTTTTATTCCTCTCTCTCTCTCATCATCCTCTGTCCCTCTTTTTCAGCTAGACCCTACTGTTTCCAAGATACCTTCTAGTTTGACTCTCTGCTGCTCAATTGGGTGTCTCTGATACTGGCTGAGGTTGCCAGGCAACATGACTGATGGAATACTCACCAGGCTGCGTGGTGGCTCTATTTTTTGGTTAGCAGGTGGGAGATTTGGATAGAATTTCATGAGGTTTCCACATTGCAATTCTGTTTCATTCCAGTGAGTGTATAGTTGATTGCCTTCAATATTATTACTATAGTTTATTGCACTATTCATCATTGTTCAGCGGCTTTTCTTTTAAGTAACACGTTATCAATATTTCCCAAATTTTTCAAGAGATTGGATTGCCTTTCAAAAAACTTCCTACCTTTTCAGATGCTCATTATCATAAAGCCAAAATTTTAAAGAATATGATAAACCAAAAGGTTACTGACGGGGAGAAGATACAAAGGGGAATTTGTTGGGGATTGGAAATGCTCTGTATCCTGATCCGGGTAGTAATAACACAGTACATAATTGTAAAAATCCATCAATCTGTATACTTATATTATTAGGGCACTTAACACAATTTAACATACATGTGGCATGCTTCTAGTTTTAAAAGGTGCTGACAAGATAAATAAACACTCATATACATATAGAAATAGGGGCTATATAATCTTGATGTATGTTTGAAAGCAAAAATGATCTCTAGCTTTTTATTAAAGAACAAAACATCTTCTGAAAGACCAGGTGTTGCAGTTACATTTAATCAGTTTAACAATAGAGATGATTTTATCATATGGCAACCATGATTTTACTCATAACTTGCTTTTTATAGAGAAAGAGGCTTAACTGTCAATTCAGCTGGACACGTTGAGGAGAGCAGACAGCCCTAGTAGCCATGCATTGCAGATGATTTGCTATTTGTTTCAGCCTCACTGGATCGCAAGCAGAATGCTTCGGATGCAGAGAAAGATCACATCTGGAAATTCACCTCAAGGACAGACTTCATATACAGAGTCATGAAGTACACACTGTTCTGGCCTCTGTGGGTTGCATTAGACCCACCACTTCCTACAACACAACATGGACAGAAAAATTGCCTGGCAAAATCTAACACAAACTTTAAAGCAATGGTCCTTAGTAGCTTTATTTTTACTGTATTTTATTTATAAAATGTTACCATACAATCTCCATACCAAAGAATGAGGATACTTTCTATACTTTATCTGCTGGACCTTCTACAGAGCTTAGTGCTAAACTTGTACAGTTTTTAAAAGTACTTTTATATTTTATTTCATTTTTATATTTTTATATATTTTTTATATCTTTTTTTTTATATCTTATTTAAATTTTTTATATTTTCTTATTTCATTTGCTGCTTATTTTATTTGGGGCTTTAAAATATATTGTCCAGTTTATAAATTAATAATCTAAGGCTCAGAGAATTTAAGTGACTTGCCCCAAATGACACACTCGTCTAAGCCAGAAGTCTTCCCAACCAGAATGTGAAGCCAGTTTTCTAACACACAACACCATGTGGTTTAATGAATCCTATTGTTTCATTTCAGGACTTGGCAAAGCCTCTACACAAAGGCATTTCCTATAAAAATTCACCTTTGTTTAGAGTAAATAAACATTTATCATGTATTTGCTAGACTTTGGGATATTTCTTTTGACAAGAAGAGCTATCTGTCTAGGGCAAATAAAACTGCATAGAATTGTGGTGGTTTAAGACTACACAATAGGTGGTTAAGGTTGACCACCTATTTATCAGCTGACAACACTGAGACCAAGTAAGTTCTGATGACTTTCCCAAGTTTCATAACTTCCAGTGGTAAAATTCACACTAGAACTCCTTTTATCTGTTTCTTGCTTTGATATTATATAAAGTGTTACTATCCTAAGCCTAAATTTTGAGCAATATTTCAGTATAGTTCAAAGGATAAAATTGATCTATTTAAGGGTAGAAAGTGAGACTTTCCATCCCCTCTAAGAGAAAAAGCTTCTCACAGGAGAAATAAGACAAATTGCCTTTCTACCCTCTCAATCAGTACTAGGCATGAATAGACTCTGCCCTCCCTTAAATAACTGAATTTATATTAATATACATGGGTGAAAAAAAAATATCATTTATTACTCTCCTCCTATGTGATAGACCCTTTGCATATATTATCATATTCTATCTTTGCAAAAAATATTTCAAGAAGTCACTATTAATATCATGTCCTTTTACAGCTGAGAAAGTAGGGCCAGTTAGGGTAAGGACCTTGCTCAAAGCCACATAGCTAGTACTTTGCAAAGCTGAGATCAGAACCCAGCTCTGTTTGATGATAGATCCTGTGTATTTTAACCCACACCATCCTGCCTTAGAAATCTGATTACTTAAATGTAGTCCCCATCCTCTAATTGTGACTGAGGCTGCTAAGAGCCTTATTGTTGTTCAGTCTCTCAGCTGTGTCTGACTCTTTGTGACCCCATAGACTGCAGTGCACCAGGCTTCCTGGTCCTTCACCATCTCCCAGAGCTTGCTCAAACTCATGTCCATTAAGTCAGTGATGCTATCCAGCCATCTCATCCTCTGTTGTCCCCTTCTCCTCCTGCCTTCTGTCTTCCCCATCAGGGTCTTTTCTATTGAGTCAGCTAAGAGACTACCCAATACTAACCTTCCCCTTCCCTACTAGTGACACATTCCGAGGATTTATGTGTGCAACAGAAACACTATACATAACAGCTTTGTTTGCAACAAACAAATGGTACTCAGGAAGAAAATATTGGGTAGTTTCTGGAGAACAGTTTTGAGGGGGGTTAAACCAGCTGGTTTATGCAGGTCAAGAAGTAATAGTTAGAACTGGACATGGAACAAATGGCTGGGCAAAATTTGAAAGGAGTACGTCAAGGCTGTATATTGTCACCCTGCTTACTTAACTTATATGCAGAGTACATCATGGAAAAGCCAGGCTGGATGAATCATAAGCTGGAATCAAGATTGCTGGGAAAAATATCAACAACCTCGAGATATGCAGATGATACCACTCTAATGGTAGAAAGTGAAGAGAATTAAAGAGCCTCTTGAGGACAGTGAAAAAGCTGGATTGAAACTTAACATTAAAAAAACTAAGATCATGGCACATGGTCCCATCACTTCATGGCAAGTAGATGGGGAAAAAGTGGAAACAGTGACAGATTTTATTTTTGTGGGCTCCAAAATTACTGCAAATGGTGACTGCTGCCATGAAATTAAAAGACACTTGCTCTTTGGAAGGAAAGCGATAACAAACCTAGACAGCATATTACAAACCAGAGACATTACTTTGCTGACAAAGGTCTATATAGTCAAAGCTATGGTTTTTCCAGTAGTCATGTATGGATGTGAGAGCTGGACCATAAAGAAGGCTGAGCACTGAATTGATGCTTTCAAATTGTGGTGTTGGAGAAGACTTGAGAGTCTCTTGGACAGCAAGGGGGTCAAACCAGTCAATCCAAAAGAAAATCAACCCTGAATATTCACTGGAAGGACTGTTGCTGAAGCTGAAGCTCCAATCCTTTGGCCACCTGATGCAAAGAGCCAACTCATTTAAAAAGACCCGAATACTGAGAAAACGTGAAGGCAAAAGGAGAAGGGGGCGGCAGAGGGTAAGATGGATAGAGAGCATCACCAACTTAATGGACATGAATTTGAGCAAACTCCAGGAGATAGTGGAGGACAGGGAAGCTTGGCATGCTGCAGTCCATGGGGTCGCAAAGAGTCAAACTTGTCTTAGCGACTGAACAGCAACAAACCTACTGGCAGCATGACCTTTGCCATTGCATTTTGTTTGTTCCTATTGCTGCACAGAACACAAATATGATGGCTAGGCTCCAGGCGTCAGCTTAGCTGCTCGAAAATCCTTGAGGATGAGGTCATACTGCTAAAGTATTGGAACAGAACTAAAGAAACAATTCCCTAATGATCAAAGTACAATTCAAATCAAAGCCCCACATGCCAGTTACCAGACTTCTTTATGCAGAAGAAAACTTGAACTCTACCTGGTTGAAAGCAATGAAATTATGTTATATAAAATCCATTGACCCTCAATTGCTCACAGAAATGTTAGAGCAACAATTAATTTTGTGTGTAAAGACTACTAAAAATAATACTGACTCAAGTATTCTAGCTCTGACAAGTGCAGACTAGGTAATGAATAGAGAGAAAAAAAAAAAAAAACAACTCATCTTTCTTTGGGAAACTTGAAAAGTTGGGACAAATATATATATATATATATATACACATATATAATATATATATATATGTATATTTTTTAAAAATTGCAGTTTTGCTACCACTTAGGTCAAAGGCCAGAACAAAATATCACACTTGTCCTAACAATGAGAAAAGGTCAGATGAGCTATAAAATAATAACTTTTCCTGAGCTTATCAGAGACCTGGGGTCACAAAGCAAAGAGATTAACTAAATTTCAAAGGGTAACAGCCATTCTTAGGAGAGATAGGACATAGGGACCATTTCACCTCTGACAGTTCATGAGAGGGACATGTGCTCATTTTGGAAGTGGGTAAGAAGCAAATAGCTAAAATGGTAACAAATTCTCAAAGGCCAGAAGGGGCTGACAGAACAGTACAGACACCGGAGGACCTGGGGATCCCCCAGACACAAAGGGATATAGACTCATTCAGAGGCTCTTTTTTCTTTTTAAGGCATTTCCTGGCAGCTCAGCAGAAAGATAAGGTTAGGGCAGGAAGCCAGAGAGAGCACCTTGGTATCACAAAGGCACAAAACCAATTCTGCTTCCCCACTCCATTGTCTAATACAACACCTTTTAGGACAGAAAACCCTCGTCCTCCTGAGGGCCCTGGAAAAGATGCACAGTTTCCGGGAGAGAGGTAGAAGCAAAAGTCCTCAGGGCCTAGGGGAGGGATGGTCACTCTCTCAGGCCAAGAATCTCACGCTAACACAAAACAGAGATCTTCTCCCACTGGGAAGAGCAGGACACGTGTCCCCACCACAGAACTCCAGAGTCAAGTAAGAGTGTGAACATCATGAGAGGAATGGGGAGGAATACTGAAAAAGCCACACAGCTAAGGCCCAGATGCACAGAAAATCATAAGCTTAACACTGGAATAAAGAATCCTTGAACCTTCCCACCCCCACCAGGAGCATGGTACCAAGTAACAAGCCAGCAGTCTACCCCTGGGGGAGGGACAAGAAGGGCCAAGAGACTTCCTACCTCAACAGTGTATTAAAAATCAGAAACATCACTTTGGCAACAAAGGCCTGTATAGTCAAAACTATGGTTTTTCCAGTAGTCATGTATGAATGTGCGAGCTGGACAATAAAGAAGGCTGAAAAATGACGCTTTTTTGAACTGTGGTATTGGAGAAAGACTCCTGAGAGTCCCTTGGACTGCAAGGAAATCAAACCAGTCAATCCTAAAGAAAGTCAACCCTGAATATTCATTGGAAGGACTGATGCTAAAGCTGAGGCTTTGACCACCCGATGAGAATAGCCTACTCATTGGAAAAGACCCTGATGCTAGGAAAGACAGAAAGCAAGAGGAGAACGACAGAGGGTGAGATGGTTGGATGGCATCACCGACTCAATGGACACGAGTTTGAGCAAGCTTCGGGAGATGGTAAAGGACAGGGAAGTCTGGTGTGCCGCAGTCCACGGGGTTGCAAAGAGTCAGACATGACTGAGCGATTGAATGACAACAACTGCTTTGCAAGCATTAGGAGGGTAGAGAACAAATGTTGAGAAAAATTCTCTGGCCCTCTAGGCCCACACGAAGAACAAGGAAGCAAGAGGACTACTGCTGGAACTGGAAGTCTTAAAAAAAAATCCTTCATTGTAAGCAGTTAGATGAACAAAGAAAACAAGAAAAATCATTTGATAATCTCAGTAGATACAGAGGAAGCATTTGATGAAATGAAAAATTCAGTTGTTATTAATAATCCCAGCAAAATCAGAATTAAAATAAACTTCTTAACCTGGTGTATGATATTCACAAAAGACACTATAATAAGGATCATTCTTAATAGTAAAATGGTGAAAGTTTTCCCTTTGATTTGAGAATTACAACAGAATGTCCTTTTTTCTTTCCATTTTCATTCAGCATTATTCTAAATATTCTATCCAATTCAATAAGATGTGAAAAAAGTATAAAACTTGACAACTATTAAATACTGTTATCTTTGACCACAGTGTAATTCTTTATGTAGAAAATCCCAAAAGAATCTGTTCAAAAACTATTGGAAGTAATAAGTGAGTTTACTATTTGTTGTACGCAAATTCAGTACAAAAGTTACATTTCTTTATATAAAAAGCAGAAAGAAAATTAAGTTTTAAAAAATATGTAATACATAATAATATTAAGCTGCATAAAATTTCTAGGAACAAATTAACCACAATGAGTAAGACTTCTATGCCGAAAGGCAGAAAATATGATTGAGGAAAATCAAAAAGATCTAAATAAATGAAGCATGTACTTTATATATATATTCATAGATTAAAGGAGTCAAGTCATATTGTAATCATACTGAATCTTCAGGAATTCATTAAATAATAGATTAAATACAATCCCACCAAAACCCTAACTTTTCTGTCATATTTTACATAATTATTCTAAAATTCATATGAAATAGGGTAAAGTCAAGATTCCTTAAATAAAAATAAAAATATGATGGGAGGATATTTTTAATTGATATGTAAAATTATATGTTTCATGTGTACAATATTTCGACTTGTGAACACACTGTACATACAACAGTGTGCTCACCACCTAAAAAGTTTAGTTCCATAAGTTACCATACTCCTGAGCCCCTTTACACATATCACCTTCCCCTAAACCCTCCCTTCCCCTCTGATAGCCACTATTCTCGGTATCTATGTGTTTGGTTTTGATTTGGTTTGTTCATGTATTCATTTTTCTTATATTCCACATATATTTCAACAACATCAATGAACCTTTAGGGTTTTATGCCAAGTAAGTCAGCCAGGGAATGTGTTTTAATAGATAACAAGAATAATTAAAACATAGCCATAGTTAAAATACTGTCCTAAGTAGTAAGATGAAACTAATAGAGCAATTAAAAAGAATAATTTCCCCAAAACACAGATATGTGGATATTTAATCTATGATATTGGCAATGAAGAGTAGTAGGCAAAGGAGAGAATTTTCAGTATGATTCTGTAACAACTAGATATCTGTTTGGAAGGAAAATAGGATTTCACTTCTACTTCAAACCATTCATGAAAATCAACTGAACTGGAAAAATATAAATGTAAAGAGGTAAAAATATAATCAATATTAAAATTTAAAGCTTTTCCCCATCAAAAACTCCATTAAGAAATTGAAAAAGCAAGTCACAGAGAAGGAAAAGTTATTTAATTTATACAGTGTTCTTAATTCAAATATAACTAATTTCTGCATAATAACTATTTAAAAAAAAATGAAACCAGTATAAAAATAAGCAAAAGCACCTGGACAGATAATTTGCAGGCAATTATAACCATATGGCAATTAAACCACATAGCATGGCTGCCTTTTTCAACAAGGAAATGTAAACTATATTTTCATCAGAATGGCTAAAATTAAAACGACTGATTAAATCAAGTATTGGTAAAGATGAAACATAATTCTCATATACTACTGACTGGTGTATAGCTAGTATAACTACTTTGGAAAACTAGCAATATATATTAAAATTAAAAATTTGCATAAAATATAATAGCAATTTCACTGGAGAATATATATCCAATATAAATGTATGTAAATATGCAGCAATAAACATTTAAAAGAACGTTCACAGCAGCATTATTCATAATTTCCCAAACCTAGAAACAGCTCAAATGTGCATCAACAGCACATTCTGAATATTTTTACATTCTGAGTATTTTTATACAGTGGAATACCATGTAACAATGAGAATCAATGAACCACAAAAAAAAAATTAGTAAAACTTAGAAATACACGTTCAGGAAAGGAAACCAAACACAAAAGACTACATATTGTATGTATGTACATAAATCATGTTCAACTAAAATTCTATATTTAGGGATGATAATGAAAGGTTAGCTTTGCTGGTGGCTCAGTGGTAAAGAATCCACCTACCAATGAAAGAAACATGGATTTGATCCCTGGGTTGGGAAGATCCCTTGGAGAAGGAAATGGCAACTTGCTCCGGTAGTCTTGCCTGGAGAATCCCATGGACAGAGGAGTCTGGCAGGCTATAATCCGTGGAGTTGCAAAAGAGGTGGATGTGACTTAGTGACTGAACAACAATGAAAGCTTAAAACTATCATGCAAAGAAAGGAAATAATTACTGCAAAAGTCACAAAATTGTTATCTGTCAGGGAATTGATGGAAAACAGGTCAATGTTCAGGAGCAGAAAAACCAGTTTCTGGAATGCAGAAAATGTCTTATCTTTTGATCTGTATGATGGAAGCATGGATCTTTGCTTATAAAAGCTATTGTTTTGTATGCTTAATATATAAAAATTCACAGCAAAAAAAAATTTAAAGTAGCAATAATTCTGTAATTAAAGTTTATAAATTAAAAATGTACAATTGAGCCTTGAGCAACAAGGGTTTGAACTATATATAAATTACATAGACTTTTAAAAATAAATATAGTACTTGTATTTTCATTTCATAGATTTTAAAATTAACTAAGTATGGAAAAGAGTTTGTATTCTATCAGAAATCATGGTACGTAAAATTAAAAGAACTAGTGTTTGAGTCCTGATTGTTAATCCAAAATGTTTAAAGTTCCTGCCTTTAGTTGAATCATTTATCATGTCCTTTATTTTTAAGGCAGATTTGCAACTCCATGGGAGTGGACACATCTTACTTCCCTCCTATGATGTTCAAGGGTCAACTGTATATGAGATAAAGTTCAATGAATATAACTAACAACTACTGAGAATTTACTCTGGTAGGAGCCACTGTAAGTGCCTTATCTTAGTTCAGATCAGTTCAGTTGCTCATTCCTGTCCAACTCTTTGCAACCCCATGAATCGCAGCATGCCAGGCCTGCCTGTCCATCACCAACTCCCGGAGTTTACTCAAACGCATATCCATTGAGTCGGTGATGCCATCTAGCCATCTCATCCTCTGTCGTCCCCTTCTCCTCCTGCCACCAATCCCTCCCAGCATCAGGGTCTTTTCCAATGAGTCAACTCTTCACATGAGGTGGCCAAAGTATTGGGTTTCAGCTTCAGCATCAGTCCTTCCAATGAACACCCAGGAGTGATCTCCTTTAGTATAGATTGGTTGGATCTCATTGCAGTCCAAGGGACTCTCAAGAGTCTTCTACAACACCACAGTTCAAAAGCATCAACTTTTCTGTACTCAGCTTTCTTCACAGTCCAACTCTCACATCCATACATGACCATTGGAAAAACCATAGCCTTGACTAGATGGACCTTTGTTGGCAAAGTAATGTCTCTGCTTTTTAATATGTTATCTAGGTTGGTCATAACGCTCCTTCCAAGGAGTAAGCATCTTTTAATTTCATGGCTGCAATCACCATCTGCAGTGATTTTGGAGCCCCAAAAAATAAAGTCTGACACTGTTTCCACTGTTTCCTCATCTATTTCCCATGAGGTGATGGGACCAGATGCCATGATCTTAGTTTTCTGAATGTTGAGCTTTAAGCCAACTTTTTCACTCTCCTCTTTTGCTTTCATCATGGAATTCTCCAGGCCAGAATACTGGAGTGGGTAACCTTTCCCTTCTCAACCCAGGCATCAAACCCAGGTCTCCCAAATTGCAGGCGGATTCTTTACCAGCTAAGCCACCAGGGAAGCCCTTATCTTAGTTAATCTTTACATATTACAAAGGCATTAGTGTCACATTTCAGGGGTGCAAAGACTGAGGCAGAGAAAGCTTATGTAGTTTACACAAGTACACAGTTCAAGGCCTCATTTTAAGATCTGAACCCAGGCATTAGTACGGTTCTGGAGTCCATGTGCTCCTAAGTAGTGCATTATGCCACTTCTCCAATATAGAAAAAGAGAGATACTCCCTATGCTGGGTGTTCGTTTTTTCTCTTGTCAAAATTATTGTTTAGTATGATTGGTAAACTAAGTCTGAAATACTGATCTTTCATGGGCCCAAGATACTAAATCTTTAATTTAGCACTTCATCCTTGTTTCATTTTAAGCTCTGTTAAGGAAGGAAGACAAATCACATTAAGATGACATATTTACTATTCTAATTTATAATTGAACAATATCATAAATTACACTGTTCCTGTTGCCCAGCAGAGAAGTGAAAATGTACATAAGATTCATCACTCACCATAGGGAAAGTCCTCCCCAAAGGTCAGAATATTTTTCTCCCTACCAAAGATTTAACTAAACAAAAGGTAAACACTGAAAAAAAAAAAAAAATCAGTTTCTTTGATTGTTGGTAATGTCACTTTCCAGTTCAGTTAATCTGGAAATTTTGGTTATTTTTTAGAGGAATGATGTAGAGTGGTTAATTGCAGATCCTCTGGAGTTTGACTGGATAGGCTCAAGTGCCAGCTTTGCCATTTTCTAGTTATCTGACCTGGGATAATGTACTTAGATGCTGCCTGAGTTTCTATTGTGTAAATGGGGAAGCCATTAGTGTCTACCATTCACGGTTGTTTGAAGTTTAAGTTAAATAATAAATACAAATCATTCAAAACAGAGTCTGCTATGTACATGCTCAGTTGCTTTAGTCATGGCTGATTTTTCGCAACTCTATGGACTGTCGCTCACTAGGCTCCTCTGTCCATGGGATTTCCCAGGCAAGAATATTGGATCGGGTTGCCATTTCCTTCTCTAGGGGATGGTCCTGACTCAGGGATTAAACTACGTCTCCTACACTGGCAGGTGGGTTTTTTTACCACCAAGTCACTGGGGAAGCCCCAAACAGAGACTCATACACAGCAAATGCTATAAAGCGCTAATTACTATTATTACTCCCTGACCCTGTGTCCTTTAAAACCTCACCCACTGATCCCTGGACTGGCTCACACCCTTACAATTTCCAGTGCTTATCAAAGCACCTGGCTCATGGCAAAATCCATACACCTTCAGTGAAGTATATTAATAAGCTATTTTTGCTGTTTTGGCCACGAGTACTAATGTTATTTTGTTACTATTTTTTAATCATGAAATTATTTATTGATTGACAGCAAAGCACTTTCTAAATATAATGTAATGCCCACACCATTATCATAAAACAACAACCATTTTTATGAAAACTATTTGGTAATTTTGATTAAAACAATGAAAATCTTTCTTATTAATTTAAAAAAAAAAAAACCTTACCCACATCTGTTCCTTTCTCTCCATTCCCACTGCTACAGCCTTGGTCTCACCCTCATCTCGTTCGTCTTAAAGTGCTACATATTTCTGCAAAATGTTCTTCTGACTACAACTGGAATCCATTGTGAAGAGAACACCAGATTAATATTCAAATAAGAAACTTTTGTTCACATGATTGGTCTTACAAAATATTCTCTTTGTTTTGTCAATTGCCTACTAATTAGACTCAACTTTCTTATTCTGATGATCAGTATTTCCTACCAACGAGCTTCAGCCTCTTTTTCCAGTGTTATCAGTTTTCAGTTCAAGACAAAAAAATTATTCTGTTGTCAAACTAATTAATTAGCCATTCAGTGAACGTGAAGCATGCCTTTTCACATCCAATCCTGGATATACTATTGCCTTGACTTCTCTGTTAGTATTTTCCACCTGCATAAATATCTATAACAATCTCCAGGGTGAAATCTTGAACCAGTGCAGTTTAGAATTGTATCTCCTTTCTTATATCTCCTCTAATGCTTCATTTTAAACATATATATATATATATATATATATATAACCTTTCTGATTATTCCTCAAATTATTTGAAATGACTTTATTAATTTGACTAATTTAGACTATTTTGATGATATTGTATCTTAATACCACATCCTTTGCTTTTTTTATGCCTGGGTATATCTTATTTCCTCAAATTACAAACAGAATTTTCTTGAAAGTCATTTTTTGTTTCCTCCTGAAGCCATGAAATTAAAAGATGCTTGCACCTTGGAAGAAAAGCTATGACCAACCTAGACAGCATATTAGAATGCAGAGACATTACTTTCACAACAAAGGTCTGTCTACTCAAAGCTATGGTTTTTCCATTAGTCATGTATGGACGTGAGAGTTGGACCATAAAGAAAGCTGAGCACCAAAGAATTGATGCTTTTGAACTGTGGTGTTGGAGAAGACTCTTGAGAGTCTCTTGAACTGCAAGGAGATCAAACCAGTCAATTCTAAAGGAAATCAGTCCTGAATTTTCATTGGAAGGTCTGATACTAAAACTCCAAAACTTTGGCCACCTGATGCAAAGAACTGACTCATTTGAAAAGACCCTGATGCTGGGGAAGATTGAAGGCAGGAGCAGAAGGGGACGACAAAGGATGAGATGGTTGGATGGCATCATCAACTCGATGGACATGAGTTCGAGCAAGCTCCAGGAGTTGGTGATGGACAGGGAAGCCTGGCCTGCTGCAGTCCATAGGGTCGCAGAGTCAGATACGACTGAACGACTAAACTGATACTGAACAAGCACCTACTCTTGTAACCAACACAGTGCCTCTCATATTATAGTAGCTTGTGACAAGTATTTATTGAATTAAATGAAATAAAAATACTAAATGTGAACACTAGCTTTGTCTTTCAGAGACCAATTCTGGAAAACAAAAGTAGACATATTCTCTAAATCCTTCTGTCAAAACCAAGATGAGTATGAGAACAACCAAAGACCTGACTCACTCATTTTTAGAGTAAAAATATTTTTTATACTAGGAAGTTTGAAAATATCCCTCAGGTAAAATGCTGCTAATGGTTCATTTCAAGAGGTGACGTGTGAAGGCCCTGGGATTGGTAGGTGACTAAAACAGCAAAAGATGAAGATAACTAAAGAGTGAAAGAGAAAGTATCCGTGTGGCTGGTGTGTTATAAAGGATGTGCCTGCGCTCAGACACACCTGAAAATGACGAATAGGGAGGAGGATTAAGTCAAGATGGACTCTCCAGTTTGAACCTCTCTGCATTGTACCAAGTGGCTGAAGAACTGCAAGAAAAGGGTGTGGCCAGTAACTTCAAATTCGAAGAAGTAAGATTAACAGAAGTATAAAATAGCTCTACGGCCTTAGGAAAGAAACTTTTTTCCCCCCAAGATTTCTTTACTCAAACAGCATTTTTTTCAAGGCAGTTTTGGGTTGCTGAGTGGTCCTACCAACATTTAGTATAAGGCAATTGTAATGTTTAGTTGAAATTCAATCATCAACTACTTATTTACTAAAGAATTAATATCTATGATCTGAGGTTGAAGAGTAAGTTTTTTATGCAAATAAAGAAAGACCAGTCACTGAATTTTAGTGCTTCATATTGGATTAAGAGGATAAAGAAAAAAAGCTATAGCACTGGATCAACCTCTTTAAAAAAATAGAAGATTCAAATAGACATTTTTTCAAAGAAGACATACAGATGGTAAAGAAACACACGAATGGATACTCAACATCACTAATCATCAGGAAAATGCTAATCAAAACAATGTGATATCACCTCACACATATTAGAATGGCTATTATCAAAAAGGCAAGCAGTAATAAATGCTGGCAAGAATTTGAAAAAAAGGAAACCCACGTACACTGTTGGTGAAAATGTAGATTCATGCAGCCACTGTGGAAAATAGCATGGAAGATTATCAAAAAATTACAAATAGTAATACCACATGCTCCAGCAATTCTATTTCAGGGTATTTATCAGAAGAAAATGAAACTGCTAATTTGAAAAGATATATGCAACCCCACAATCACTGCAGCTTTATTTACAATGGTCAAGATCTGAAAACAACACAAGTGTCCACTGATGAGTGAGTGGACAGAGAAGATGTGGTGTATATGTGATGCATATGTGTATATGCATATATACATTCCATATATGTGGAATACTATTTGGCCATGAAAAAGAATGGAATATTACCATATGCAACAGCATGAACAGACCTTGAAGGTATTATGCTAAGTGAAAGAAGTCAGGCAGAGAAAGATAAATACCATATCATCTCATTTACATGTGGAATTTAAAAACAAACAACCCAAGTTCATAGATACTGAGAACAGATTGGTGATTGCCAGAAGAGAAGGCGAGGGGTGGGAGAAACAGGTGATAGGGATCAAAAGTATAAACACCCAGCTCTAAAATAAAAAAGTCATGGGAATGTGATGTACAGCATGGTGACTATAATTAATAAAATTAGAGCATATTTGAAAGTTGCTAAGAGAGTAAATCTTAAAAGTCCCCATCACAGGAAAAAAAAATTTATAGGGATGTATAGCTATAGATGTTAACTAAACTTACTGTGGTGATCATTTTGCAATACATACAAATATTGAATCATATTGTACACCTGAAACAGATATAATGTTTATGCCAATTATGCTTCAATAAAACAAATTAGATCAGGGCTAACCTGGTGGATCAGTGGTAAAGAATACACCTGCCAATGCAGGAGACATGGGTTCAATATCTGGTCCGGGAAGATCCTACATGTCACAGGGCCACAACTACTGACCCTGTGCTTGGGAGCCCAGGAGCTACAACTACTGGGCCTGTGGGTCACAACTACTGAAGTCTGTGCATCTTAGAGTCCCCCCTCTGTAGCAAGAGAAGCCACTGCAGTGAGAGGCCTGTGCGTTGCAACTAAAGAGTAGCCCCTGCTAGCTGCAACTAGAGAAAAGCCCTTGCTTTTTGTCGACCCAGCACAGCCAAATATGAATAAATAAATACATTTATATTAAAAAATTAGATCAACTTCAACCTTTGCTCCCATGAATGATAGATTTAAACTTTCTGTGGTGCATTTCCCTTGTATGAAGAATGAAGGTAATAACATACCTACCTCATTATATTATTGCTTAGATTAACTGAGATATTGAGTGTAAGGTACATGGGATAGAATCAATACTTAATATGGATTTTTTTTCCTTGCCCATAGCCCCTCAATTTCCATGAATTGTTTAACAAAACATTGGATGAGATTTTTCCCCATTATTTGACAATCATTTTAACAATTTTTTTTATTCTGTATCTATAAGTTTTCCTGGCCTCCTTCAAAACAAGCATTTAAGATTCCATAAACACAAAACTCCCTACCTCTCATATTCAAAACACACACAAACACACTTTGGGCCTAGATTTGCAAGCATCACAGAATAGGACATACATTCCATTTGACTAAATAGTTTGCTTCTTCACTAAAAGTTCAAAGGAGGAAAAGTAGCTACTAAGAGCATCTTGATTTGTGTATGAAGAAGGCTAAAGTTTAGGTTCTTTCTGAGCATGTCAATTGACAGTATTCACTGAGTAATTTTGTTGTATATTTTATATGACATAATCATGAAGTTAAGATGCTTATTAACATACATACTTGAATTGAAATATCCAAATGAATTAGTCCCAATGTAATAACCATGTACATTTATTGACCATTAACTATGCAGTTGGAACTGTGCTATGGTTTACATGTATAAACTCACCACAAATTAGGTAGTTCCTAATTTTCCCCCATTTAAAGAGACATTAAGTAACTTATTCAAAGTCACACAGCTGAAACACTGAATAAGCGATAAACCCAGAATTTAAAACCAGGTGGTCTGAATCCAGGGTCAAATTCTTAAAACACTACACTTTGCCACCTTTTTGAAAAAGTAGTTACACTGCAAAACAACGTACATATCAATGTTGCCATTATTGTCGTTCCATTTTTTGGAAATTTTATTTTGAATTGTACGCCAGATTATCCCAATTCATCAAACAAGGAATTTGAGCTCACAGATGCCAGGACTCTATGATCCTATGGTTCCTTTCAACTCTAAAATTATAATATAAGAGCACTCATGTTTTTTTTCAGTATATGAAATAGGACTTTCAGAGAGCTTCAGAAGTCTAATTCTGAACACTTTTCATCAAAGAATAATTTATACGATTTATAAACTTCCTTTCAGAATCAAGTTATTTTCACTTATTTCCTGCTAGTTAAAGCAATCTAAGTGAGGAATTGGAAGCATTATTTGAAATGGAAGCAATGACATGTCAGACAATATGGAAAAAAAAAATCTATAACACTTCTGTGATATTGGTTACACAAAACAAAAATCCAAAGAAATAATTAGAAAATGTTTGTATTCTTAAATATTCAGACTCTTAACTAAAATTAATTTTACTTTTTCTAAGTTATTGGTGAAGGTAATATTTTTTGAAAAGCCTGTTTCTAATCAAAGCCAACAACTTCACTTTGAATAGATACTGAGCAGGTATTAAAACATCTTGGATCTCAGTTTTCTCATTTATAAAATGGGAATAAGAATAGTGATCTTCACATATTTGGGGGAGAATTAAGACAAAATACATAAACTGCCTGAAACATAGCAAATCTTAATCCTCAGAAAATCCAAATATTTAATTCAATACTACTCTTTAAAATTTCCATAGCAACACTGGCTAATAACACTAATTTTTTTCTACATGCTTCTCAACTTAAATAATAAGTGATAAAAAGTATGTACCAGTTATGTACATAGAACAAAAGTAAAATCAGTCATCAGAAATCATAAAATTATGCAATTTAATTGAGACTAGCAAATAGCTCAAATTTTTCTCTTTTACATACATTTTTCCTCAGTATCCACAAATATAAAGAACTGTAAATAGAAATGTATTCTTTTATGACTGTATGCCAAATTTATTCAGCATGAGTGCAATTGAGTGGAAAAATAAAAATACATATTACTTACTGTATGTGGCACTTGGCAATTTCAGAATGATTTGCAAACATTCATCCTCAGAATACTCCTACAAAATGCATCTGTGAAAAGAAAGAAATACAGAAGAGTAAGCAATTTGCCAAGGTCACAGAAACTCTAATCCAGACCAACACTCATTCAGACATTACATATTTTAACATACTGAAATAAGGTTTTGCAAAATATAGATTATACATCTAGCATATTATAGTGGGCTGATGAACAGAAATGTTCCCAACTATATGCAAATCTCCTACACATCAGTCAAGGAGGACACTCTTGAGATGAGTCTGCATGTGGACTTTCAAAATCCGTTTAAGAAACACAGGCCCCCAGAATGAGGCAGAATAACGTAAGAGCAATTCAAAAATATGAGGTATTTGTAAGTGAATTTAGTTGGAGTTTTTAGGTGGTTGTTACATAACAAGTTTTGAAAATGTACTTCAGTCTAATACATGAAGATCCCTGAGTCAGAGGAGAATTTTGCTTGATTTATTCAGAGAATTACACTGATTCACTTTGTAAATGTGCTTCAATTCTAATTGAAAACTATGTACAGACATAAAAGCACAGACATGCCCATTGCACACCTCACAAAAATAAACATTTTTTTTCAGAAAGCCAATTACAAGGAGAAAGTTATTTAATCAGATTTCATTAATTAACGTGTTTGTTTAAAGGAAAGGTGTATGGGAAAGCACAGTAATTTCAAAGTACAAAATATTTCAAAATTTAAGTGAATTTTATGCTTCTGGGTATGCTGTTCTATAAAAGAACTATTAAAATGAAATAAAACAAAACACAACTTAATGATAATTAAAGTAACCCTTCAAAGTCCAATGTGCTGTTTCCGACAGCTCAAACACACTATAGACAATACAAATAAAAATTAAGTAGCAAGCATCTTTAGAGAGACATTAGTTCTCAGCAGCTAGTAGAATTTCTGCCCAGAGATTTGGTTCTTTGTAGGACGAAGCAGAAATACCAGCTTACCCAAATCAACAGTTCAACAAGCAGAACAGGCATTCTGAGTAGAACATCTAATTAATCGATCTTCTGGTGTGTGAAAGATAAGAGGATGGCACTGGCCTCTACCTTGCACAGGAATGAATGATTGTACTAATGTTCAACAGAGAGCTTCTCAAATAAGATGAAACTAGAGATAGTTACCGAGTTCACAGGTGAATGCCAAAAGTAAATCAAGAAATTTTATGAATCCCTGTATTTTTATAAATTTCATTTTTCTAAGTTTAAAACTCAGAGTTGAGATAGAAGACACTGATACAAACTCACATTCACATATTGTTTCAATAGAATTACAAAGTTATAACAAATGGCAGATTTGGGTATTCCTTCATGCTGTAGCATAGTCATCCTCCCAGGCAAGAGAATTCAAACTAACCTTAATCCCATGATTTGCCCAATTTGACACAACACAGCTAAGAAGCAGTGATCCTGGGCTTAGAGCCAGCCACTTCCAACCTCAATTTCTTCTCACAACACCTACTAGTCCCTACGCCTCATGCAGAGCAGAAGCTGCAAACGGGAGCATCACAACCAAAACTGGTGTAAGGCAATTTTTAAAAAAATTCTACACCATGATTTTAAAATATTAAAAAATGTTCAAAAGCAAGCGATTTCTCATAAGAGTCCTAATTTCTATCTTTTTTTTGAAAGAGCAAATATATCTTAAGTCTGGGTTCACGGCTTCCAGAGAGCAGAAAAATGATTGCTGCTCTCGCATGAGACATGCCTCCTGCACTCTAATTCCTAATTTACAAACTCTCTCCTACTCTGCAATTTTCAAGCATCAGAATGTTTTGCTCCTGATCCAAACCCCCCTTACCTACCAACTATAATCAGACCTCTTTGCAGTGAAACTTGAAGAATGATATTAATTATGTTCCAAGAGCATATTTCATTAGTTTAAGTGACTGCTTCTAACTACATGTCACGATATTGTCATAACCAGATGTTATTGATTAGATACCTTATTTCTACCTACATATACATTTTTAAAAGTCATGGGCTTGAATTTCCATGTATTTAAATACATAGCTGATAATTTTTAAAGCTAAAGGAGAAATTTTAAAAATACAATTGACTGGTACATAATCATAAGTTTCAATCATCTCAAATCATAATTTTTTTGTTTACAGTGGACACATTTTTCAGAGACAACTCCTGGGTTGAGAGGTGTGCTATTCAATAAAATAATTATAATAATAAAGAAAAAAGCCTTCAATTTAAATAATCTAAGTTAAGAGAATGATGACCACTAAAGGTAAAGCAATGCAGCCCAGAAAGTCTGGTTACATCAGTGCATATTACAAATAACTTAAAATACCAATATGTTTTGTGGAATGCTTAAAACATATGGGCCTGGAATTTGAGGTAGTTGTGGTAATAATAGCCACCTAAATCTGAAACTTTCCACACATACTGTAAAATATACAGCCAACAAAAACAAATAAAAACACACAAATTCTAGGCCTTCAGCATAACTAGAAGTTGGAGGACAATAAAAATGTCAGATTACCAGTAAACAGAAAATTAAACACCAATTTCTAACAGAAGTATCTTTCAAGCTCCCACTGTATGTATTACAGTGATATAACGGGTCTAGAAACTGAAGGAGAGAAGAAAACAAAGGTCCTAAGAGTGACATAAAATTCACCAGCTGAAAGTCCATTGAAACTCTGATAGTGGTGAAAAACTATCCTGACATATTAGAACACAAACATAGGGAGAATATTTAAGGAGATATAGAATTCAAGGTGATGACATTTTTTTGTTTGTTTTTTCCTCAGGGAGGAGTAAGGCATTTTAAAATTGTGGGGCTGGGATTTTCCTGGCGGTCCAGTCACTAAGACACCATGCTTCCATTACAGGGGGCATGCATTTGATCACTGGTGAGGGAACTAAAATCCCACATGCGATGTGCAGAGCAGCCAAAAAATGGAAAAAAATAAATGATAGGGCTATTTCAAAAGGACCCTGGCCTTAGCTTAAAGAAATTCTCACAAGTCAAATCTGGGAAGTTGGAAAATCAGAATAAATAATTATCATAAAGAATTAAACTTCATCACAGAATATAAATTATAAATAAAACAAATGAATAAAGTATATAAGGAAGAATTGGAAAACTTTCCTTGCACAGAATATACCTTAGAGTTAGAAAATCAACATGAAACACATACTATTAATATTATTGTAATTAACCGATTAAGTCAGGAAAATATCTGTGGGTCAGCCCTTGTAGGTGAAAGTGTGTTGACAAGCAGGATATTTCCATAGTCTTAAAGTATCTTCCCCCAAATCATTTATTAATTACAACAGAGAAAATAGTAACCTTCAATAGAGAAACAAGACCACCTTAAATAAAGGATCAAGGATAAAATCATCAGAATGGAACAAACCCCCATAACAAGTCTCCAAGTATGATGCACTTGAGAAGGACACAACATCATTTCTGTGGTATGTCTGCCAAAAATGTGCAAACTGAATCAATCATTAGGAAATATCAGGCAAATCCAAACTGACGAAAGTCTAAAAATATCTGTCCTGAACTCTTCAAAGTCATTAAAAACTGAAGAAATGTTCCAAACTGAAGGAACTTTAAAAAAAGACATAACAACCAAACACATGTGTGATCCTGGAGGTACTGCGAGTTATTCATACATAATGGCATTTTGTTAAAATGATATTCTTAATGGTTAAAACTGTACTATAGTTATATAGGAAATGTCCTTATTCTTAAGAAACACACACTGAAGTACTTCAAGTAAAGAAGCACGCAAAGCCGGCACTCTGGGCCAACCCAGAGAGACAGGGTGGAGAGGGAGCTGGCGGGGGTCAGGAGAGGAAGTACACGTGTATACCTGATCTGATTCATGTTGCTTTAAGGCAAAAACCATCACCATATTGTAAAGTAATTATCCTCCAGTTAAAATAAATTAATGTAAAAAATAAATGAATAAAAATAAAAAAGAAGCATGATGTCTATAACTTATTCCTGAAAGATTCAGGGAAACATTATATATATGTACATATATATATGCATATATAATTATGCAATTGTATAATGTATATACAGGTGTGTGTGTATATATATATATAAACATATATGGAGAGAGAAAGAACAGGCAGAAATAATAAAGCACAGGGATAAAATGTAAATAACAAATCTGGACAGAGAGTAGTCAGGGTTCTTAAGTATAATAATAATTAATTCTCTGTATGCTTGAAGCTATACCAAAATTGTAAATTAGTGAAAATAGGTAGAAATAAATAAATGTCTTGCTTTCATGGAGATATTTTGGAATCACAGAAAAATAGCCAAAGAGATAATCAGTGAAGTGTTTCAAATCAAGAAAAACATTAAGAAGTTAAAAAACAAATCAGCATCATTGTTCAATGTTCTTGGACAACTAAAATTAAAAAAATCCATATATATATGAGATGAGATGGTTGGATGGCATCACCAATGCGATGGACATGAGTTTGAGCAAGCTCTGGGAGTTGGTGATGGACAGGAAAGCCTGGCGTGCTGCAGTCCATGGGGTTGCAAAGAGTCAGACACGACTGAGTGACTGAACTGAAGTGAACTGATATATATAGTATATAACATATAGTCTTCTATATTTTATATATGTCTATGTTATGACCAACATAGATAGCATATTAAAAAGCAAAGACATTACTTTGCCAGCAAAGGTCCATATAGTCAAGGCTATGGTTTTTCCAGTGGTCATGTATGGATATGAGAGTTGGACTGTGAAGAAAGCTGAGCACCGAAAAATTGATGCTTTTGAACTGTGATGTTGGAGAAGACTCTTGAGAGTCCTTTGGACTGCAAGGAGATCCAACCAGTCCATCCTGAAGGAGATAAGTCCTGGGTGTTCATTGGAAGGACTGATGCTGAAGTTGAAACTCCAGTAATTTGGCCACCTCATGCAAAGAGTTGACTCACTGGAAAAGACCCTGGTTCAGGGAGGGATTGGGGGCAGGAGGAGAAGGGGATGACAGAGGATGAGATGGCTGGAAGGCATCACCGAATCGATGGGCATGAGTTTGAGTAAACTCCGGGAGCTGGTGATGGACAGGGAGGCCTGGCGTGCTGCGATTCATGGGATCGCAAAGAGTCGGACACGACTAAGTGACTGAACTGAATTGAACTGATGTATAATTTATACATTAATATGCATATATTTAAATCAAAGATATCATATTTTAATAACATTTATATAAGCATATTAAATTCATAAAATAAAGGAGAATGAAAGTAAATATGGAATCTAGCTTTGGACTTTTAAATAAACCATACAAATAATACTATAGTCCATGAATACAGCAATGTAAAGTTAAATAATAAAGTGACATTCACAAATAAAATTTATTAGCAATTAAAAAAGAAAAGATTATCAAACAGTCCTTAAAGGTCATCAGTGTTTTTTTCCCTTATGTAGCTATTTTTCCTTAATCAGAAATATCAACTTCTGTTTTTCAAATTCAAAAAAAAAGAAACATAAATAAAAATCTCCGTTAATTCTTAAAACAACATATTTAATTTCAAACAATATATTTACTATTTTTATTTCCAAATCATTATTTAAATAATTACACAATATAAATTCTTTCATAATTAGGTTATTTTTTCCTTCCTTTCTTCAATATTATGTTTATCATTACAATGCAAAATAATTTTACTGATTGGTATCCCATACATGCCATCATTTAAAGATCTATAACTTGTTATCAAATATCAGCTACCAAAAAATAAAAACCACTGTAAAGTTCCTTCTGAATATATCTTCTGCCACAGCAAGATTGTTTCCTCAGGATAAAATATCCAGAAGGAAACTCCTGGATCAAATAGCATGAGGCTTTTAAAATTTGCTAAACTGTATCTTATTAACACAGATGTACACAATTTTCATATTTGAACAACCCCACAACCAGTTTGTATTTTTACAGTCACTGCATCCATTTGCAGCCATGACATAGTGTTTGCTGCCTGATTTGGCCCTCAGTCTTCATAAATTGTCATGTCTTGAATTGAGTTTTACACATTCTTGTTGTTACAAGTGTTGAGTTTACCTTTTAAAATGTCTTCAAAGAGGTTATCCAAAAATATGACATTGAAATAAAACTGCTTAAATGGAAAAGCATGGAAACAGAGCAACGTTAGTAAAATAGCCTTTTTTTCTTTGAGAAATTAACACTTCCTATTTTCTTGCAAAGAGCCAAATGTTTTATAGGACCTAAAGAAGATGATAGATGAAAATGTGTTACAGTCTTTTAACTGAAAACATCCCAGAGGACTGATTACTACATGACAAGTGATGCAAGTAAAGACAGGAAATGCTACAGACCCCTCTGGATAATCCAAGCCCTCTACCAAGTCTCATTTTTAATTTAGAGCAACAGTGTGTCAGTATGCCTAGATATTACCATTTACATTTTCACTAGGTTAGATATTAGCATTAGATATTAGATTAAGTGCCACTTTAATTGGAGGTTTTAATCAAACTTCAAGATACTTCAGCCACTTTTCTTCCTATCTATACTTTGTATTCTTGCAAATTCACATAGATTTAGCTGTAGATTTAACTTTCCTAGTCCATAGACTTCATATTTTGCATTATTAAGTTCTGGAGATTAATACAAATATTATTCATTATAAACATCCAATCAACCCCTTCGAGAGTTTCAACTGGTCTTCCCCGGCAGGTCACTGATTCAATGACACAAAACAAGACATGCCTTCCTTCACCCAAGACTGCATTTTCTTAACTGGCTGATGAGAACATCACATGAGATAAAAATTAAACCTTGCTGAAGTGAAGATATATGAATTCTTTTGTTTCCCTTCATATTTAAGTCCTGTCATGATGTCAGAGAACAAAATTAGATGAACTCACAGTGATTTAATACTTTCAAAGCAATGTTGGTTGTTACCCACATTTGTTCTGCTCTTTGAGGTGTATGAAAAATCAAATGTCTCTTTGATTTATTCCCCTATTTTCCTAGATATCAAAGCAAGCTGATTGATCTGTAACTTCTAAAGTCTTCTCTAATGTGTTCTCTCTCTCTGTCTCCCCATTTTCATTGGCCCCTTAAGAGCCCTAAGCCAATGCCTTGTACACTTTCTATTGTAAATATGGCTTGTTTCTCTGTCATGGGTTTAATGATTATTTGACCAGGATAAATTATTAATAGCAGATATTAGGGTTCATATGTCAAGCAAAAATTAAAATGAAGAAAAATTCAAAGGAATTCAGAGGAGAGGAATAGAAAGAATTAACATTTAGGAAATTAAAAATATTTAAAATGGCTCAAATAGAAAAATCTATATTTCATAAAAGGAAATATCTAATAGTTTAGTTTTGTTTAATTGTATGAAAGATTATTATTAGAGTTAGATTCCAAGTAACAAAATTGTTTTAACAGTAGCAGAAGAGATTATATTATACACCAGAGATGAATTTCCAGAAACTAAACATTAAATGATCTAGTTATCTGATACTAGTTATTTCTTTTTTTTTAAGTGAAGTTTCTTTGGAGCCTAAATTTAGAACTGAGATCTATCAAATCATGAGATTCAATTAGAAATGTGGTGTAAATATGTGATGAACTTCAGGTAGAAGATGTGAGTTAGCTTTCTATTATGTTTTATGGTCAACTTTGGTGCTTTCTTCATGTTTTACACCATTGTTTAAATGTACCACATTTGTATTTACTTCTCTGACAATAAAAACTGATTAAATAAAGTGCATCTTTAACTTCACTATATCTTCCAAACATAGGGTTTGGCAGGTTGGATCTTCCAAAGATGACCATCCTGCATGGACTTCTGCAACGTGACCTTGACATTTACCCATCAAAAGATGAAGTTATTTCTTTCCCTCCTGGAATATCAGCAGAGGCTACGACTTCTTTGACCAAGAGGCTATGATGGAAGCAACAGGGTACCAGTCCAGGAGTAACTCTTAACCGGCCTAGCCTCTTCTGTCTTCTGCCTCCTGGCACGCTCAGGTGCCATGGAAAAATTTCAGGTCACTCTGCTGGAGAGGGCAGCCATGCTGAGGAGCGCAAGGCATAGGACACTTGAGTAAAGGATACTCACATACGAACACCCCGTTCATTCAGCTTTTAGATGATTCCAGTCCCTGACCACTTGATGACAGCTACAGGACAGATCTCAAGTGAGGATCTCCCGGCTGAGCCCCATTAACCCACAGAACTATGAGAGATTACAGTGGCTTTTTTTTTAAGCCACTAAATTTATGGATAATTTCTTGCATGGCAATAAAATAACCAGAAAATATGATTAACTTAGAATTCAAAATCTAGAAGTATAATGTAATATCTAGCACCTTTTATCTATGTAAAATCTAAAATTATATATATATAAATATATATTGACCAGAATGTGAATTGTTTATAAGGTAATCTACTTTTCTGTATCTATCTCTACATCTATCTATGCAAGTTATCTTATATCCAGTTACCATGATTTCCAATTGTTTTCTGGCTGGTTCTGCACTAACACAGGACTTAATCACATATATGAAACAAGTGTATATATGAACATGTATTTATATGCACATACACACACAGAAATGGTATGGACCTAACAGAAGCAGAAGATATTAAGAAGAGGTGGCAAGAATACACAGAAGAATTGTACAAAATAGATCTTCACGACCCAGATAATCACAATGGTGTTATCACTCACCTAAAGCTAGACATCCTGGAATGTGAAGTCAAGTGGGCCTTAAAAAGCATCACTACAAACAAAGCTAGTGGATGTGATGGAATTCCAGTTGAGCTATTTCAAATCCTGAAAGATGATGCTGTGAAAGTGCTGCACTCAATATGCCAGCAAATTTGGAAAACTCAGCAGTGGCCACAGGACTGGAAAAGGTCCATTTTCATTCCAATCCCTAAGAAAGGTAATCCCAAGGAATGCTCAAACTACCACACAATTGCACTCATCTCACACGCTAGTAAAGTAATGCTCAAAATTCTCCAAGCCAGGCTTCAGCAATACGTGAACCGAGAACTTCCAGATGTTCAAGCTGGTTTTAGAAAAGGCAGAGGAACCAGAGATCAAATTGCCAACATCTGCCGGATCATCGAAAAAGCAAGAGAGTTCCAGAAAAACATCTATTTCTGCTTTATTGACTATGCCAAAGCCTTTGACTGTGTGGATCACAATAAACTGTGGAAAATTCTGAAGGAGATGGGAATACCAGACCACCTGACCTACCTCTTGAGAAACCTATATGCAGGTCAGGAAGCAACAGTTAGAACTGGACATGGGACAACAGACTGGTTCCAAATAGGAAAAGGAGTATGTCAAGGCTGTATATTGTCACCCTGCTTATTTAACTTATATGCAGAGTACATCATGGGAAACGCTGGGCTGGATGAAGCACAAGCTGGAATCAAGATTGCCGGGAGAAATATCAATAACCTCAGATACGCAGATGACACCAGCCTTATGGCAGAAAGTGAAGAGGAACTAAAAAGCCTCTTGATGAAAGTGAAAGAGGAGAGTGAAAAAGTTGGCTTAAAGCTTAACATTCAGAAAACTAAGATCATGGAATCTGGTCCCATCACCTCATGGGAAATAGATGGGGAGACAGTGGAAACAGTGTCAGACTTTATTTTTTGGGGCTCCAAAATCACTGCAGATGGTGACTGCAGCCATAAAATTAAAAGACACTTACTCCTTGGAAGGAAAGTTATGACCAACCTAGATAGCATATTAAAAAGCAGAGACATTACTTTGCCAATAAAGGTCCGTCTGGTTAAGGCTATGGTTTTTCCAGTGGTCATGTATGGATGTGAGAGTTGGGCTGTCAAGAAAGCTGAGCACCAAAAAATTGATGCTTTTGAACTGTGGTGTTGGAGAAGACTCTTGAGAGTCCCTTGGACTGCAAGGAGACCCAACCAGTCCATCCTAAAGGAGATCAGTCCTGGGTGTCCATTGGAAGGACTGATGCTGAAGCTGAAACTCCAGTACTTTGGCCACCTCATGCGAAGAGTTGACTCATTGGAAAAGACCCTGATTCTGGGAGGGATTGGGGACAGGAGGAGAAGGGGATGACAGAGGATGAGATGGCTGGATGGCGTCACCGACTCAATGGATATGCGTGTGAGTAAACTCCGGGAGTTGGTGATGGACAGGGAGGCCCGGCATGCTGCGATTCATGGGGTCACAAAGAGTGGGACACAACTGAGTGACTGAACTGAACACACACACAGTGTGATTTAGGGCCACTCAACCTGTAAAACTGAATACACAGCATAAATCTGAATACTGTTCCTATGTGAAGAACTGATAGTGTGGAAAACAGTTTAAATTTGCTTTCTGTGCTCCCCCAAAGCAGAACTAAGACCAGTAAGACCAATGAGAAAAATCACAAGGAATCAAATTTAAGCTCAGAATAAGGAAAAAGCCTTACTGCAGAGAATGACAAAACAGAATGGGCTTCCCAAAAAAAGGGCCAAATGAAGAGCGAAAGAAGAAGTTGAAGGTTCATTCTCCAGAAATGCTGAAAGGGACTTCAAGTTCTCCTGGTTGCTGGAAATAAAAGTTTTTTAAATACCCTTTCAAACCCACTCTTTTGATAAATTTGCAGTGATTAACTTTGGACTAGATTATATTAGATATATATATTTTTTTTTGACTAGCTAATATTTTATATCCTTATCATATTCTACAAACAGACATGAGAAGTGTCACAAAGATTCATTCAATAGAGTATCATTAAATTCACAGCCCTTTATCCTACTGAATCAATATTTACCAATTTTTCAAGACATTTATTGAATAACTAGCTATATTATGGACTTTGGTAGGCCTCCAGGGAACAATGAGGAATGTGATACCTTCACTGTGAAAAAGATTATAATTTAAAGTGGGAGACAGAGGAGGATACAACTAAGATAACATGGTGCAAGTTAGCAACAGCAATAGAAACAAAGTACTATGGAAACTGGAAAAAGGAATAGGAAACTTCTGCCTTGGAAATTTGGGAAAATCCTTTAAAAAGAGGTAGAATTTAAGCTGATCCTTGAAATGAAAAGACAGGTATCTCAAGGCTACAAAACAGTACAAGCAAAGAAATAGTCATAGATATCTATACCATGCCTAGGTAACAAAGTAATACAGGGAATTCTTAAAATAGATCAGGAGAGGATAATAAATGAGAAGTGAGCTCACTGGGATAGATTTCTATAAAGGGTCTTGAATGACATGCTGAAAATTTTGAAATTTAACCTGTAGGGCTTTCAAAGGTTTTTATACACAGGAGTTACATGCCCAGAACTATTTTTACTGAGATCCCTCTACCAACAATGTGGAATAGGTAATGGACTACACAATGTGGAGTAAGTTTATTTAAAAAAAAAACATGTCAGTCTTGGGTTTAGATTAGGCATAGACTCAACTGAGGGAGTGTGGGCTGACAGGATCACCCCCCAAGATCCCTTTCCATCTTAAATTCTGTGACTTATGTCCCTTGCAAAGGGAACACATTGCAGATTTTTTTTTTTTTTTTTTTTTTTAATGACAGAAGTGAAAGAACTCTTGGGCCACTCTGGTGAATATCATAAAGACATTGCCATTTCAAATACCCAATGAGCTTGATAAGAAGTATAGGAAGTCCACAATCTTTGATGAGCTGACAATGGAATGTGAGAAGGAAAAAAAATCACAAGGAAGAGATTAATAGAGCACAGCAGAAAGGCATTTTCAACTATCCTTCTGGGAAAGCCAGATAAAAATTTGACTGACCTAAATCCTTTTTGGCCTGCATCATTTTCCAAAGTAGCATCTCTGGCTTTGGAAGGCCTAGGGGACCTATCTGTACATGTGCAATCTAATTAATGTGTGTAGGAAAGACTTAATTGTGTAGGACATTTTGCTAGGTACAGCATAAAAAAAAAACTATGTTGGACTGCCTTCTTGGATTTTATAATCTTTTAAAGACAGACGGATGTAGATATACATTGACAATTTAGGAAGATAAAAGAAAGGATTTATTAAACTGCAGAAACTGACAAAAATGTAGGTACTTATGTTAAATGCTTCATGAGTATCAATAATGAGCAGGACAACTCCTTGATAAGTTCCATTTTAAGGAGAAATAGAGCCACATGTCAGAGGATAAATTTCAGTGACATGATCTCACACCTGAAACCAGCTGGGAGGAAAACGGAAATTTTTACCCTGTTCAGACTGGACACCACTGTAAGCCAAGGTCACACAAGAAGTCTGAGGCACAACAAGCCACAGAACTGCGGCTGCTTGAAGGGAGGAAGAGGTCAACCACAACACAGTATCCATCTAGAGACACAAGCTCCTTTTCTTGCCTTCCTTCCTTTGTGCTGTTGTTGGTGTTGGTAACTGGGCCACATGGCCCTGACTAGGGCGATCTATATGTGGGTGGACCTTTATGTGGATCTATCTTTCAAAAAGGTAGGCATTCATTAAATTTCTAATGACTTGAAGGTGTGAACCTGTACTGAGAGAGTAACACGTGAAGAAGTTTCAATTTTATCCCTGAGACTAACGCACGCTGTGTGAAATCTGAATTCTTAAGTCCTCTGAATGGCCTGCTTGATGGCAATCAGCCAAGTATATCATCAGATAAGAACTTTAGACACTGAAGAATCTCACTGTCCTTGAAACCCCTGCACAGTGGTAAAGGCACACATTTTCCTGTAAAATACAGCCACAAATAACACAGTGCGGATGAATTTGATGAAAGACACAGAGAATAAAAAGTAAAAACTCTACAGGATAACATGTAGAAATGTGCTCCTTATTCATAAATTTGTAATATTGTTCATATAGAAAGACAACATTTATATTTTTCACAGCATAAGAGGCCCTTTTTTTGACAGAATGGCTTAGCCTTATGAAAATAGGTAGCTCTATTTTGCAGATGTTCATTTTGAATGAGGTATAATCCCCAGAAGCAGGAATGAGAAAGTCCTCTCTTTAATAGTATGAGACTTCAGTAAGGAAGAGACATGACAGAAAGCAGTAGGGCAGACAAAAAGAAAAAAGGCTCTCCCCACATGGACCCCCAGGGTTTTACATGAACCCATTACTAAAAACTCATTTGTAAGTATGTGTCTGTTAATGAAATTTTGGAAGCACCTGATTTTGTATTTATTTATTTTGGCGGGGTTTTTTTTGTCTTACCTTTTTATTTTATACTAAAGTATAGCCAATTAACAATGTGATAGTTTCAGGTGCAGAGCAGAGCAATGCAACCATACATATACATGTATCCATTCTCCCCCAAACTCCCCTTCCATCCAGGTTGCTACATAACATTGAGCAGACTTTCCTGTTATACAGTAGGTCCTTGTTGGTTATCCATTTTAAGTATACCAGTATGTACATGTTGCTGATCTTGTATTTACATAGTGCCTTAAATCAAGTAGATCACAAAACCACTAGCCCTATTTATTAACTGATTATATATATTGACTAAAGTAGGAGTCACTTCACACACCAAGGAAGTATGCTTCTGTATCAAAATGTGGTAATATTTTGCTGGCCCACAACTTTGTACATCAAGTTATTGTGAGATGTAGCCCTTTGGCAAATTAAAAGTACATGGCTATTTAGAAGGGCTTCCCTGGTAGTTCAGCTGGTAAAGAATCTGCCTGCAATGCAGGAGACACCGGTTCGATTGCTGGGTTGGGAAGATCCAGTATAGAAGGGATAGGCTACCCACTCCAGTATTCTTGGCCTTCCCTGGTGGCTCAGCTGGTAGAGAATTTGTTTGCAATGAAGGAGATCTGGGTTCAATCCCTGGGTTGGTAAGATCCCCTGGAGAGGGAATGGCTACCCACTCAAGTATTCTGGCCTGGAGAATTCCATGAACTGTATAGTCCATGGGCTTGCAAAGAGTTGGACACAACTTGAGGACTTTCATTTTCCTTAAATAAAATACAGATGAGTAAAATGATTAAAATAACATATTTTTTCTTTGGCAAGAAGCAAATACATACACTATTAAAAATAGAGGACAAAAAATAAATCAGGTAAAAATGACTAAATGGTGGAGTTTTAGGGGTATTACTGTGAAGAGGAGTGAAAACAGTGAAAGCGTATATGAAGAGTTGGTGGTGTTGGTGTCAGGACATTTTGATAAACATACTTGGCTCTGCAAAGGGAGCTCTATCTATGGGTATCAGCAAAAAAAGATAGGAATTCATAAAATTTCTAATATATTGAAGGTTGGCTAAAAACTCAAAACCATTAAATTAAGTCTGAAAAGAAAGTTATAATGAAGATAAGGTTTTAGATAGGGACATCAAAAAAAGCTGAACCAAAACTTAATATGGTCCAACAATATGGTCCAGGTCAAAATGACTCTAAAGTTAATAAAACAACTCAAAGTCAAGAATAAATCTGCATTATCATAAAAGAAGTAATTTGAGCAATATCCAAGAGATTGTGAAGATCCACATTTAAAAATACCCAGAAGAAAACTGGACAGCAACATGTAAATCATGTGTAAATCAATGTAAATCATGTAAATCAATGAAGTTAGAGCACTCCCTCACACAGTATGCAAAAATAAACTCAAAATGGCTTGAAGACTTAAATATAATATATGACAACATACACATCCTAGATAGAACATAGGCAAACTATTCTCTGACACAAATCACAGCTATATTTTCTTAGATCATTCTACCAAGGCAAAAGAAATAAAAACAAAAATAGACAAATGGAACCTAATGAAACATAACTTTTGTATAGCAAAGGAAATCATAAGCAAAGTGAAAAGACAACCTATGGAATTGGAGAAAATATTTGCAAACAGTGCTACTGATGATAGCTTAATTTCCAAAATAAATAAACTATTCATATAGCTCAACTGCAAACAAACAAACCAATCAAAAAATGGGCAGGAGACTAAATAGTCATTTCTCCAAAGAAAACATACAGATGGCCAACAGGCACATGAAAAGATTTTCAACATCACTAAGTATTAGAGAAATGTAAATCAAAACTATAATGAGGTACCACTTCACATTTGTCAGAATGGCCATCATCAAAGAGTCTACAAATAATAAATGCTGGAGAAGGTGTGGAGAAAAGGGAATCCTCCAATACTGTTGGTAGGAATGTTAATTGGTGCAGTCACTGTGGAAAACAGTATGGAGTTTCCTTAAAAAACTAAAAATAGAGTTACCATATGATCCAGCATTCCCACTCCATGGTATATATCCAGAAAATATGAAATTTTTAATTGGAAAAGATAAATACACCCCAGTGTGCATAGAAGCACTGTTTACAAAATAGCCAAGACATGGAAGCAACCTAAGCGTCCATCAAGAAAGGAATAAATAAAGATGACATGGTAGATATACACATTGGAATATTACTCAGGCATAAAAAAGGAAAGAAATACTGCCATTTGCAGCAGCATAGATGGATCCAGAGATTATCATACTATGTAAAGTCAGTCTTACAGAGAAAAACAAGTATTATACGTTATCACTTACATTTATGTGGAATCTAAAAAAGTGATACAAATGAACTTATTTACAAAACAAACAGAACCTCAGCCATAGAAAGCAAACTTATCATTACCAGAGGGGAAGGGTGTGAGTGAAAGTTGCTCAGTCATGTCCAGCTCCTTGCAACCCCATGGACGATACAGTCCATAGAATTCTTCCAGGCCAGAATACTGGAGTGGGTAGCCTTTCTCTTCTCAAGGGGAACTTCCCAACCTAGGGATCGAACCCAGGTCGCCCACACTGCAGGCAGATTCTTTACCAGCTGAGCCACCAGAGAAGCCCAGGGAAGAGTGGAGAGGGGTGAATTAGGAGTTTGGGATTAACAGATATACACTACTATGTAACAGATACACACTACTGCACAGTAAGCAATGGCTTGCTGTATAACACAATGAATTATATTCAATATTATATAATAACCTACAATGGAAAAGAATCTGAAAAATAATATGTATGTGTAGACATATATATGTAAGTATAACTAAATCGCTTTGCTGTAACACCTCAAACTAACACAATACTATAAATCAACCATGTTAGTACACCAGTGCTTAGTTGCTCAGTCATGTCCTACTCTGTGTGATCCCCAAGGACTGTAGCCCACCAGGCTCCCCTGACAGTGAGGATTCTCCATGCAAGAATACTGGAGTGGGTTGCTGTACATATGTGTATATCTGCACTCCTCCAGGGCATCTTCCAGACCCAGGGATCGAACCTCCATCTATTACATCTACCTGTATTGGCAATCAGGTTCTTTACCACTAGCGCCACCTGGGAAGCCACTAAATCAACCATCAGTTCAGTCACTCAGTCGTGTCTGACTCGTTGTGACTCCATGGACTGCAGCATGCCAGGCTTCCCTGTCCATCACCAACTCCTGGAGCCTACTCAAACTCATGTCCGTTGAGTCGGTGATGCCATCAAACCATCTCACCTCTGTTGGCCCCTTCTCCTCCCGCCTTCAATCTTTCCCAGCATCAGGGTCTTTTCTAATGAATCAGTTTTTCGCATCAGGTAACCAAAGTATTGGAGTTTCAGCTTCAGCATCAGTCCTTCCAATGAATATTCAGGACTGATTTCCCTTAGGATTGACAGGTTGGATCTCCTTGCAGTCCAAGGGACTCTCAAGAGTCTTCTCCCATTAAAAAATAGATAAATACCTAGGAAACACATAATAAAAATAAAAACTCAGCTTTCAGTAAAAACCCTTTGGGGAATACGTGCACACACACACATACATGTATACACATATTTGGTGGGCATCAGTTCTATCCTCTGAAAGGAAACAGTTTATATCTTTTATTTAGTATTAGTCAGTGGGGAGGGAGGTGGGAGCAGGGTTCAAGAGGGAGGGGACATATGTATAGTGTTAGTCGTTCAGTCGTGCCTGACTCTTTGCAATCCCGTGGACTGCAGCTCACCAGGCTCCTCAGTCCACGAGATTTTCCAGGCAAGGATACTGGAGTGGGTTGCCATTTCCTTCTCCAGGACATATGTATACCTAATACCAATTCATGTTGATGTATGGCAAAAAAAAAATTACAATATTGTAAAGTAATTATCCTCTAATTTTAAAAAAAAACTACAAAAAATGTACTGCAAAATCAATCATATTTTTAAATCTTTCTATATCTTGGTTTTATATTTATAATGATAGTGAATATTTTCTGTGAGTACTAACTCCCAAATTATTGTTAAATAAAATGAAAACTCTCCACAAAGTGAATTTACAAGGTTAGTTATCAATGGACTATCATACTATAAATTATGAGTGGTGTAATATTTTGGCAGATAGATGCAACAATTCAGAAAATCAATTGTCTGTCTGTGACTTAATGTGACCTTGTTTGAAAAGAGTTAACCTCATGCATGATTCCCAGACATAGCAGGAGTTATTGCTTGATTTTAATTATTTCTTACAGAGAAATTCCTTACAAGGTTGTTGAAATTTCCACTAAACTTTTCAATCACTTGTAAAATATATTCAAACACAAAACTTCAGGATGGGAGGCAACAGGAAGACTAAGAAAATGTAAACTAATGACCCCACATTATTTTAGGCAGCTCTAGAAAATTATTTGGATCACAATAAGAAAAGTAGTAAAAGCTCATTTAATTTCATTATTTTTAATATGAAAAAGATTTTCAAACACAAATAAAACACATTTGCTATTTAGTAACCTATATAGCTATTTCTTATATAATAAACTCTTACTAAACATAACATAAGCTTTTCCTTCATCATTTTTAAAAAATAAATATTCTATCCTACTGAACATATTTTTGGAGTTGAGGGAGTTACAGGTTACATTAAACAATTAGTCCTGGTACATTTCAATAGACTGCAAATGATTCAGAAATAAATCAGAAACAGCATGATGCATCATTAGATTACCACCAGCAGTTTATTAATTTATGTATAATTATCATTTGTACAAATTATTGTGAAGGAATTGACAAACTCAAGGTTGAAAACAACATATTATTCTCATATGATAAGACAAGAGAATTGGAACTCAAATATTTCTAAATGAGAAATCAGTTACAATTTGTTATCTCAAATTATGTGTCTTTCTACATAAAAATTTGGAAAATCTTCGATTGAGCATTTAGAAAAAATCATTAAAATAAGACATTACATACTTAAAATGAAGTCTGTGTCACTAAAGAACAAAAATATAACAATAATGTTTCATCTTTTTCACTCAAAGGACTAAGGCTAGAATAGTAATGCTTTAAAATGGTTACTATTTTTCATATTCACACAGAGAAAAAGCACTCATCTTTCAATTTCTCTAAGAATCAGCCAAGACAAAATAATACAGTCAAAGCTGATCAGAAAACTAAGGGGAAAATGGAAGATGACTGCTCAACTTAGCCAAGAACACCTCACAAAAACCAGCAGTGAAGCTAAAATTTTCCAAATAAAGTTAAAAGGAATAGAAGCTTTCCACCCTTTTTCTAAGCTAGATGCACTTTCTGCAAAGCAGCATTTCAGGGTTTAGCACTGGATACAATTTGTACAATATTATGATCAATTCATCATGATACGCTATTCCTTTTCCTGCCTTCATTTACCTTCAATTCTCTCTTAAATAAGATTTCAAAATATTTCACTAATCCAGTTTTCCTGGGTTTCTATTTTGCTTGGCTTCAATCCTATCTTTACCTGCTATTTATTTATTGGATCTGATTTTACAGTTGCTCTTCACAATAACTCTTGCAGGTCTGAGAATTTTATCTTGGAAATCGGCTAAGCAGATCAGATTTCTAGGCATCTGCCATACTAAATGCCAGAAGAGGACCTTAGAATGGGAGATACACTAATAGCAGCTAGTATTTGTTAAGCACTTCCTAAGTGCCAGGGACAGTAATCAGTACATTACATGCATAATCACCTCAACCCATGAAAGCAGTTATAATTATTAGATACATGAAAATAAATATCTGGTTCTTTGAACTGTGAGAATTGAAAGTGCCAATATTACGTAAAGCCCCTAAAAGAAATCCTTATAACCAATTAGAAATCTGGGTTCTATTAGTGTTAGCCACGATCACTGTCACTTGCATTTGAAAGATGAAATACTTAAATCCCACAGAGGTTATCTAACTGTGCTTTGTCAACCTGCTTAAGCAACTGGATAGTTCAGAATTTCTGAATTACATTTATGCAGGCACCGCAGTCTTAAACTTGTAGCTTTAACACAACCATGTTCCACTGCCTCTTCCAAACTCGAATCTTGGCATTTTTCTAACTTTAGAATCAAGGTATGATTTATATGCTAAAGGCTATAATTAATTGCCAAGAGTTCAGTTCAGTTCAGTGGCTCAGTTGTGTCTGACTCCTTGTGACCCCATGAACTACAGCACACCAGGCTTCCCTGTCCATGACCAACTCCTGGAGCTTGCTCAAACTCATTGCCAAGAACTCCACCTTTAAAAGGAAATTTAATAGACCCTCGATTCATTGAACCCAGTGAGATAAAGGGACAAAACATCCTCTTCTCTGCCCCCAGTCACTGTCCAAAAGCCAGATCACTCAGAAAAAGGTGAAATCAAGGGGTTATAATTACAACCTACTAGAAACCAGACCCTCACAGCTTTAATGAATGCCTCACTGTTGACTTGTTTTTTCTCACTTCAGAATCTCCTAGGCTTCCAGATCATAAAAATACTAAATTGTAAGGTATTAATTAATATGTAATTTGTGTTCTCAGTTTTCACTACTTTTTACGTTATACAAGGCCCAAACTGCCGAGTAAGGCATGTGGAGAGACCAGAAACTTCATTACTCCTTATTTCTCTTCTTCTCTCTCTGCCTCTGGTCTCCATCTCTCTTTCTGCCAATCTCTTTATTTCTATCTATCTATAGAAAGTTATTACAATTTTTTTGGTTTGTTGAATGAATGTTCACAGTTAAAAGATGCTAAAGCACCCACACACAGAAATCTTCTAACAATCAGCAGGTTAGACATTTCTTATGGGACCAATCTGTGTTCTCACATTCATTAGGAATAGCTAGCATCTTTAAAGCAACTATTTCTGATTAGCTACAAAATTAAAGTGTTAGCCCAAATGAGAAGAAGCAATGAGAACTTCCAGAGCAGCTGCCGATCTAAGACGACAATACTCTCACATCTGTGTAATGTTGAAACAGCCATCCTTCATCTCTCAATTCCTCTGTGAATCTGCAGACACATCAGGTAATCAGAGTAACTGGTACAATTTAATAACACAGAGGACTATAAAATTTACTGTCTCTATCTGGAAACCACTACAAAATGTTATTTAAAATTATTGTTGAGTGCTAGCTATTAAATGTTTAGGAAAACAGAGGTGGAATGGAAATAGGATTTTCTGGAGAATCATTTGGTTATGCTTTGCAGCTTTACATCAGAAAAAAATAAGGTTTGTTTTTAATTATAAGCAAATAAGACCTAGAAAATGTATGGTTCTTTTCATTTTCAAAGAAAATGATAGGCCTACATTTGGAAAATAAACAAACACTAGAATAGAGTCATATGATGCTTTTTTTTTTTTTATATTACCAGTTGCATCATTTCAAGGATGAAAAAACTGAGATCCAAAGAATTTAAAATGACATGCTACAGAATTCATTAAGGGTTTTACCAAGACCAGAATCCAATGCTCTCCTCTTAGTCCCATAATTTTTATAATACTGTAAGGGATGACTGATACTATGTTTAATAATAAAATTTCCAAGTATTTATATTTCTTTATAGCTTGGAGTCCCCTCCCTTAATTCCAAACAATTCCTCTCCCCAGAGGGAATCACCTTTAATTATTTATTAGTTCTAAAACAAAATGGTTAAATTCAAATGTCTTTACAGACGAAGGTGATTTAACAGAGAGTGATTGGTATCTGTGAAAATCTAGAGAGTAGAGACACACCAAAAGCAACCACATAAAAAAAAAAAAATTAAATTAAAGCATATTTTGACCAAGCAAATGGACCCAAAGTATTTTAGACATTATCTAAATTATCTCACATACCACACTCCACGTTTCTCTATATTCTTCTTATTAATATTGTTATTATTCCTTCTCTTAGTTTTTTTTTTAATTTTAAGGAATGTATCAACACTTCTCACTTGCATCTCTTGACCGCTATTTTAAAACATGCTAATCTTCCAATTTCTGTCCCTTCTTTCTGTTTTCTCCAAGCATACCTACTTCCCAACCTCTCCCATCTGTATGTTTACTGTGGCAATGCCATTGCTAATATTTGCATTCTGTCTATAATTATGATTCTCTTCCACTTTTTAGCTAAAGATTGATACTGACAATTGAAAATCAGTTAAAAAAACACTTAAGTAATATAAAAATATTATTCATGTCAGTGCCAACTAAAGTAATACGGTTACTTTCCTTTCTAGCATATACTTTGGTTCTTCTTGGATGAAGTTTACACTTCTTTTTTCATTTTCACACTAGTTTTCTTTGTCTTTTCAAACATTTCTTGGACTTTAAAGGTTGCATAATATCCCCCTTTATCCTAGAGCCTCCTACCAGACAAAGCTTTCCACTTCTTTTACATTAACTCTATATCAGATTAAAGTAATATGAATCATTTGCCTTATAGGACTACTTCATAGCTATTATGCCATATCTTTCTCTTTAATTATACTTTGATGGGGTTCAACCTCAAGTAATTTTATAAGAAAGATTATATTTGAGGAAAGCATATTTAATCATTAGATGCCTGAAAATGTATTAATTCTACCCTTGCACTTGATTGATATTCTGAATGGATATTGGACATGGAATTTTGAGTTGCAGATCATCTTCTTTCATAAACTTGATAATGATTCTATTAATTTTTAAAATATGTTCTAACTATATATTTTGTTTTCTTATAATCAGAACTCCAATTAGCAGGAAGTCATGCTTCAGAGAGATTTATAGCGATTCTTTTTACCTTTTTGTTCTTTCCTTTGCATTGCTGAGGTTTTTTGTGTATTTGAATTAAAAATATTCCCTTGAATATTGATCTGAACTATTGATCTGAAAAATCTTTAATTTCCAATAGTTTTTCTTGTTCATTTATTGTGTCTCTTCCCTATCATCTTCTTGTTTTATGAATGTAATATTTTCTAGAATCTCTTCAAAAATTTTACTTTTTGGTTTCCTTTATGATCTTTTAATTACCTGGTCCATGCAAGGTCATTTCATTGTCATTGGTTTTCAGTTTTCTTGGTCTCGTTTGTGTTGCAGTTTTTACTAATATTTTTTCATAAAATACTCCTTAAATGTCTGGTGATACTTGGTTGAGGCTTTCTATTTAAGAATAAAGGAACAGAAATGGCTGAACCTTCTGTACTTAAGTGGATCTTGCTGTTTAGAAGACTTTGCTTTTGGGTAAGCAAGGAGTTGATTATTAGGCTTAAATATCCTAAGTGTCAAAATAAAAGGGAATTTATTCCATAGTTGTAAGATGCTTTATCCTGAGTTGCCCCTCTTGTCTCTTAGCAACTCATATAATTCCATTAGCCTATGTTAAGCAGGATAGTTAGGAGGGAAAGTGAAAAAAAAATTTGCTACAAGGATATTTGCATAGGAAGTAGAATTAGTGAAGGAAAGGCCGGCTATCCCATCAGACAGTAAAGAATTTGTCTGTGATGCAGGAGACCTGAGTTCAATCCCTGGGTCGGGAAGATCCACTAGAGAAGGGAATGGCTACCTAGTCCAGTATTCTTGCCTGGAGAATTCCATGGACAGAGGCACCTGATGGGCTACAGTTCATGGGGTCACAAAGAGCTGGACACAACTGAGCCACTAACACTTCAGGATTTCCCAGGTAGCACTGGTAAAGAACCTGCCTGCCAGTGCAGGAGACATAAGAGACACAGGTTCAGTCCCTGAGTTGGGAAGATCCCCTGGAGGAGGGCATGGCAATCCGCTCCAGTATTCTTGCCTGGAGAATCCCATGGACAGAGGAGCCTGGCAGGCTGCAGTCCATGGGGTTTCACAGAGTCCTATATAACTGACCCACGCCCGCATTCCATCTGTACATGTTGATTACTTTGTTTCAGCCCCAGTATCTCACTTAAGCCTTTTGGGGCTTACTCAGGACAAAGCAGCACCCTCTTCCCCACATCTTCAGCAGTTTCCTCTGCCTGGCTTTACTTCATACACTTTGTAACAGTTTGGTATCTTTTTAACTCCTTAATTTAATGCTTAAGTTAATGAGTTTTCAGGAGAAAGTTTAGATGAAGATATGTCTCCATCCTCCCTAGAGAAGTTGTCCTTAAAACACCTAAAATGAAGAAAAACCCAAGAACAAGCATAATTCTTGTTATGCTTGTAACAAGCATAAAAACTACACTGTTGCATATCACCATACTCCTGATGGCACCAATGCTGTTCAGAACCATTCAAGTGAGGCTCTATAAAAATTAATGCAAACTGCACACCTATACACATTTTAGGGTACCCGGGGTAAAGGTGGGACTACTGATTTCATGTTCTGAAGGGTCATTTTTGTGGGCAACTGATTAACATTATCAAACAAAAAGATGTATTGAAATTCAAAATTATTTAATGAAATAGTGGCTAATATCTTACATTTGTTGAGGTTATTTTTCCTCACAAAAGGAATGGAAATGATGCATACATGTTATTCTACTAGAATTAGAATTTTATACAGATAATAAGAATTTGTGCATTGTAGAAGCAAAATGGGGCTATTGTTGTCTGCAACAGCAAATGAAGTGTCTCATAACCAGCAATTCAATGTGTTAATTCAGCTGCACCATCCAATTACCTACAATTCATCTCAACGTAGGACACAACAATAAAACTCTTAAAAAATCTGTGACAAAATGCCTGCTCTAGGTTTACCTAATAGGAAAAACATTATCTCGAAGTCAGAAATAGGAGCCATGGAATATAAATTATAAAAGTTGTTCATCCATAACCTATTAATTAATATAACAATGAATTTCTGACATGAAGTCAATAGTCTAGAGTTAATAATAAAATATATATTGGAAATCTTATAAGGAAAATCTGACCAATGAATGTGAGAACTAGATGACAACTGAAATTGGCATCCCCTCAAGCAACACAGCATTCCCTTGGAGCCAGGGCCTGCATACTGCCAACTGACCACAGGGTCCAGGTACACCATTCTAAAAGTAGACAAAGGTAATGAGATGCAAATTTAGCATCCCAAGCCTCCTGCTAAATGACCCAGATGCAAGAGCTAGAGCGTCTGTCTCTTACCTACTTAGGGACTAGATGATGAAATGAACAGAAGCTTTTTTATTTACATTTTTATAGAATCAAAAAAGAAAAAAAAAAAAGCTAATAGATAAGTCCAGCTCTGCTCTATGAGGATATATTAAACCACGGAAGAAGGACAATTTAAAGTCAAGAGCATCATGAAGAAGGAAGAGAGGAGCCAGGAAAAGATACAGAAGAAAAAGCATATTGAGAAATGATGAAACAGTATTTATTTGAGAAGGAAAGAGAGAGCTACCCTGAAAATCTACAGGATATGAGTGAAATCTGAACCATGATTAGGCACAGGCTGGTTTCTAATATTTTTCAGGACAAGTGATATATAGTCCCATTTGAGACTGAACTATCAAGAGAATCAAAGAAATATGAACCTTGAGGATTCAGAAAAAGAGGTGGAATTTACCATGAGAGAAAGAGAGAATACTGTAGAAGTGAGTTTTAAAATTCAGTCAGTAATCTCATAACTCTCACTTCACTTATAGAATCTGAAAACAGATTATTTTTAAGTGTAGATTTTTACCTTTTAAAAACCAGGCAGGTAGAATAACTCATTACTGGGGTATCTAATTTAAACAATTTATAACAATCTAATCAAGTACCCACCTAAAAGAATATTTTTAAAACTGAAGAAAGTTCATTAAATACTACATAAGTTCTTTAAACAAGAATAATAGAAAGTTGCTAAAAATCAACCAAAGATCAGAGGTAAGCAGCACCTCCTCAAAGATAAATGCATCAATTCTCTATAAATTAACAGCGATTACAAATGAGTATAGATACTCTATATTATATAAAGCTTTCAACAATGTATTTAAGAGAAATATCAAGATGTTTCAGCAGGATTTCTCCAATCTGTTTTTAAATATTAATATTTTCTAGTGTAATCTAAACAATTTATGAACAGTAATTGCAGGACAATAAGTTATTTTGTATTTTAACTAAGGTAGATCTTAGTTATAGATTGAAGTCTCTATATAGAAATCCCACTTACAGGTTTTTTCATCGCTGTGTTAACTTCTTGTTGTTTTTCATTTTCTTTTTTGCTAGGGATGGTGGGGAGAGGGTGGGTGGGTCTGCACCTAAGAAAAGTCAAGAATGAATCTACTTGAAGAAAACTACTGTTTTTCCACATTTATTCTCTTTCATAATTAAATTTCTTTCTTCATCTGGTGCTATGACTTCTAAAAGGTAAACATGTTTTGTTTTTGACTTTGTCCGTCAGATTTTCTTCCTTTACTTTTAAAGACAAAAACTATTCAAATAGGAAACAAAACACAGAAATCTGGGTTCCATTTTCATTTCTATTGCTTCAAGTTTTGTGACTTAAAGCAGACCATCATTTCATCAAAATAGCAGACCCCATGCTCCACCATTCATCAGCTTCCCCTGGGCAACTCACTTAACCTTTCCGTGTCTCAATTTCCTTGTCTATAAATAGAGGTACTAATAAAACCTACTTTGAGGGGTTGTTATGATTAAATGAATTAATATCTGTTAAGTACTCTGAATAATGTCCAGGACACAGTAACTTCTATATTTGTTTAATTGACTAAAAGTTATTAAATCTGAAAAGTGTTCTAGAAGTAGTTCAGTTGCTTGAAACCTTGTACATCAAACTTATCTAGAAAAATGTTTATAAAGATAGATCCCTATGTATCTATCCCAGGTAAATGAGAATCTGTATCAGTGGAATCCGGCAACCTATATTAAAACAAACAAATGAAAACCTCTTTGATAATTTCAGTTTCCAAACTGGTTTGTTGGCAATGACATTAAACAATGTCTCAAGTCAATTTAACTCCCACACAATCCACCAGCGTCCACTTCCCCTTCAATGGCCACAGTAGTCACTATCCAAAGCAACTTGGGATTTAATAGCATCAGTCAGTTTTACAAAAGCAGTTAGAAGTTTTGCTTTGGAATTTTCTTTCTTACCTAAAGCAAAACTGCTTTGTCCTCAGCAAGGAAAACAAACATATAAAAAAAAAAAAGGGAATCAAACTGATCCCTAAAGACTGGGACATACTGGTTAAAGAGGACAGAATAAGTTCTTGAGACATGCTCCTTTTGTTTTTGCCCAGCATTCATTCTTTTCAAGGACACAGATTGGCACTGTCTTAGTGATAATGATTTGTGGTTAACTACCACAAAAGATCAAATTGCCTCTAATTCTCTAATTCTTTCAAAAAAAAAAAATTGAAGCAGTAAACTGAGGCTTAGGGTAATTGCTAGCATCCTTCCTAGATACAAATCGTACTGCCCAGATTTGCAACTAGAAAGAGAAAGGAATAAATAACTATAAGGACAAAGTCATAGATAGCACACCCACGCTGGCCTGTGTTGCTTGGGTGCTTGGGGTCCACTGGGTAGAAGTATATTTGAGTGGTTCAGACAGAGAAGTGTTCCAATTGCAGGCTACAGAATGTGGTGAAATAAATTACCAGACTATGATGACTTTTCTTCAGTCTTTGTTAAATTAGAAAAATAAATGCAATGTAGAAAGCACAGGAAGCTAAATTTATTCTATTTTAAGGACTATATTTTGTGATTTAGTTCTGCCATCTTATTGGTGTTACAATGTCCACTCTTTTATAAAATGACAGTGATATAAATAGACTTTTAAAAATTATTCTCATTGTGCAAAAAGAAAATGTTCACATGGAACTTGACACTCATTTTTTTTTTTTTAATTTATTAGTCAGTGAAAATGTCAGTTTGAGAACTCTTAGAGCATTGGCTTCAGAGATAGATACAACTGATGTGATCCCTGCCCCTAATATTAATACAGAAAGCTGTGTGATATTGCATATGCACTTCCTCATTTATACAGTGGGGATAGTAATACTACATATAATTCATACAATTTCAAGGATAAACTGTAGTACAAACTGTTAGATGTTTACTTACTCACAATGCAAGTCAAAGTATGGATCCAATAAATTTTAGTTATTTTATCACTTTGTAACTCTTCATCATTTTAACTTCCTTGTCAATAAATCAAAATGGCTACACCTTTACATATATTTGTTTCCAAGTATTTTTTCCCAATTTTGTTTTCATTAGCCTAATGGTGGTACTGCATGCAGATCTTGATAGTCATATGAATCCCATTCTCTCCATCTGGAACTAATTATATAATAAAAATCTCAAAAGGAAATTAAATAAATTGTTATGCTTCTGGTCTACAAGGAGATAATTCTCCTCATATGTCAAAATTCATTTCATAATAACAACAAAAAAATGTGGCACTGTGCTTATAATATCAGGGCAATTAATATTAGGCAAGAGACTAAGTTGACATTTACTACAGTCTCTGAGGTATAATTTAGATGATTTTGAATGTACAAGCTCTGTTTGAAATTCTCCTGTTTACAGTGGCTACTCGGCACATGTATTGTTCACCAAAGTACCAACATCAGTTTAGTCACACTCTTCTTATAATGTTCTACAAGATCTTAAACAAGATTTAAGTGACAATTCAATGTAGTTTAATGTACTAAATAGAGTCCCAATTAATTCTACATCATGGTAGAAACCCTGGTATATCTTTGGAGAGTTCCCATCTATCTTAATAGTAAGTACTTCTAGAAAGAAAAAAAAAGAAAGAAGCAGCCTGAGTATTTATCTGGACAGTGTTTTACATTTTCTCACCTAACAGAGGATCACAAATACGTTCATACCAATGATGGTAACAATCCCCACTTCCCCTACATCCCTCTCAAGCCATGTTGGGAGGGTTAACCATTAAGATGGAACAATGTTTAACAACCAATATTTTGCATCTTGTTTCAGGTCAACTGTGGAGGACAATAATAACAAACATTAAAAGAGAATCTGATAGTTATGAGATTTATAATTATTTGGACATTTGAATGAAGTTGGGTCCTCAGAGGAAAGTTAGGTGCCAGCAATCTCTTAATAACCTGTAGCAATAATTTTTAAAAATTAAGAATTTCAGCTTAAATAGGCCCTAAATATATTAAAGATAAATAAAATTGGAAAACTAATAGCTAAAAATGAATTTTAGCTATTGTATTTAAAAGGGACATTAGAACACATATTAATCACAGAAATGTATTTAGCCATTTGTAATAATTTCTTAATAACTATCTTTGACCAATTAAACATATTATTTTAAATATACTGCCTTGAGAACATACACATAGGTCTAAATCTTAATCAAAAAGAAATAAATATCAAATAATTAAAATCTACTTTATTATACTTTGTTCCCAAAGATAATTGCTTATAATGTCCCAAACGGATGACCAACTACTAGTAAATTCATGTGTGTATTCATTTTCACAAATTTCTGTGAATTTTCTAAGTACTAAATTTCACAATAGGAAGCTGGACTCTTCAAAAATAGGTATGCCTAAAACTGAATGGCAGAAAAACTTAACTAAACAATGTGCTTAAATATATAAATTGTAAATATTAGTCTAAAATGTTAAAATGACTTAAAATGTTAAAATGGTTTATCAAAGCAGACAGTATAGGACCTTTAAATGTGATTTATGTATTCAGATATATGCTTAGTGTGTCTGTAGCGGGGCATGGGAAATATTCTAAAATATCAAGTAGACTGTCAGACTCAGTATATATATATATATATATATATATATATGTGTGTGTGTGTGTGTGTGTGTGTATTTAAAAATAGCAAAGGCATAGTGAAGGTGGTAATTCTGATATTAGTTGAGATACATTCTGATCTCTTAATGATAAGAATATTGAGACACATTTAACTTTTTAACAGTGTGCATTACTTTCAGGTTAAAGTTATATCAGAGTGAAATACAATGTTTCTATTTTTCCAACTTGAGTTTAAGAAGTGGTAGTTTTACTTAAGTCTTGATTTGATGTTCCACATGTGTCTACTCTGATGACAGGAAGGATTAAAAAAACAAAGGCCAGTTAAAATTCTTGGCTAATTAGGCATATGGTCACTCAGACTTCAAAGTAGTGATCCTGCTAGATCTCATTAGATTTAAGAGGGCTACATGTTTCTACTACTGATATCAACACAAGCCCCAAGTGGCAATGTATTAAAAGTCACAATCAAGAATTTGTTGCTTATTGTAGGAGTTGCCTCTTGAAAACAGGATGCTTAATAAAGCAAATTAACAGACAAAACTATAGGATCTGCTCATTTTCACAAAGCACAAAAACACTTATCAGAGACATGTAGCATTGATATTTATTTCACATGGCAGAACTTTATTCATACTTTATTCTCAATCATCTTCTATAATTTTCTTTTTATTCAGAAACACCAATATCTTCTTCATTTTCCTAACCAGAAAGAATAAAAATATCCATTTATTCCTTGTTTATGCACCCTCTCCCTAAAATGCCAAAGTTTTAAAAAAGTTGCAAAATCTCTATTACATGGAAGTGTTCTTGTACAACTACTACTTCTTAAAATCAAGTTGGCAAAATGGAAACATTGTATTTCACTATGACATAACTTAAACTTGAAAGTAATGTACATCATTAAAAAGTTAAATATGTCTCAATATTCTTATTAAGAGATCAGAATGTATCTCAACCAATATCAGAATTTCCATCTTCACTATGTCTTTGCTATTTTTAAATATGAAAAACTGGATAAAGTAGGAGCTGATTTACAAGTAATATTTTAAAAGCAAAATTGCCTTGAACATGCTCCAGAACAATATTCATGGTAAATCCTCAACTGTTTTAAGAGGTGACTGTCATAGCATCATGAAAACAATATTGCAGCACACGGATTCCTACTAGAAACTTGTATCAGGAGGCATTACATTTCCAGGTACTTTGGCAAATTCTCATACACATGTAGTATCACACCTCTCACATATATTTCAAGCAATAAAGGAACCTATAAATTATTTAAGGTAAGTGATTCAGTTTGCAGATTAATTTATAGGCCCCAAATATTTTAAGCGGATACATCTGTTCTTTACATTAAAAAAAAAGAGAACTTTTCACTTGTGAAAACCACCAGAAAGTATTCACTCACAAATGTCATGCCCTAGTTTATTTTAGGTGAGAAGGCTGAGAGATGCCACCCATCAGAGCCTCTAAACTCATTTCTTCAATTCTGCACTGACTGTTAAAGAACATCAGCCAAGTTAAAGACTTGCACAGAAGGTCAAATTCAAGCAGCCAATGGGTTAAGGACACAGGGGACTCATGTTTCACCTTCTGCTAGTCCTCAATTCCCATTCATAAAAGACTAAATGAAACAAGCAAACAAGAGGTAGAATTCAACTTCTTGTATGTAGACATTCACATAGCTAGATGACTTCAATGCAAGCCTATGCAAGCTATTGATTAGCTCCATGCTAATCAATCAACCAGTAAGTTTCTGGGAAGCATTTGCTAGTTTTCCTACACTGTGCTAGGGTCCGAATATCTGAGACAGCACCTGGCCCCACTCTGGACACGGATTCAGAATTAATCTATACCAGCAGCACTTTGTTTCCTTTGGAAAACCTTTCTTTTCTTCCGCCCAAAATTGCTTAGTGCCTTGACTTCCATGGTGGCTCAGACGGTAAAGCATCTGCCTACAATGCAGGAGACCCAGGTTCAATCCCTGGGTCAGGAAGATCTCCTGGAGAAGGAAATGGCAACCCACTCCAGTACTCTTGCCTGGAAAATCCGATGGATGGAGAAGCCTGGTAGGCTACAGTCCAAGGGGTCGCAAAGAGTTGGACATGACTGAGCGACTTCACTTTCACTTTCTACTGAAGCAATCAGCTTAAGCCCTAGAATGGGATGAGCATCACAGAAACTGGTGAATGAAAAGCATTTATTTAAACAAGGAGGAACAGCCAGGGAAAATTCTCAGTGGAGTTGAAGGTGGGCAGGGGCATAAGGAAGAGATGTGAAATCCTGGTTTGCACTGAAATGATGCAGAAAAATGGCATGCTTTCTTATGTTGAAAGCCTGCTTTAGGCCATGAAAATTCTCCAAATCTATCCACCTCTTAAGGACTCAAATGATGTTTCAATATTGAGGTCCTAATTCTGCAGGAGACGAGGAGTTTGTAGAGATCAGGGCAAAGGAAAAGATCAGTACTGCAACAAAAAAGTCAAGATGAAGAAAAGGAAAGGATGGGTGAAGGCAAGGAGAACGAACTAGGAAGGGGAGAGATCAAAAGTAAGTCACCAATAGGTTCACCTTACTTTTCAATATTCTCAAACCAGCAGGTTTCTCTAACACTAGAGGGCACGAACGAACGCGCAAACACACACATACACACACACACACACACACACGCACACACACACAGTGAGGCGGGGGGAGCAACCTTGAGCAAAAGCAGTCTTCATATAAAGCTGACGATCCGGGGCCCCAGGGATACTCGAAATTTCAAGGGGCTGGGGAGGTCAGTATCTTTAACCCTGCAAATAAAATCTCAATACTGTATCTCAGGGAAGAGTGGCCGCTCTCTCTCCCAAACAAATCGCTCAAGGATTGAGCGTTCTGACGGTTGAAGGCAGGCAGTTTCCAGTACTCCTCCGACAGCAACACCTTTGCCTCAGGAAAGCTCCCACCCTTCCCAGGTTAGATTTCCCTGGATCCCGAAGCTTCTGTGTTTATCTGCCCACTCTCTCCTCCTGTGGCTGCCTGTAAAGACTGGAGATGTAGGCTCTCCACCTGGAAATTCAACTGTTTCCAGGCAAAGAACGGAGTAAGAGGAGGGGCACCCGCAGCCAGCGCTGTCCAAACAGCAGCCTGCGTGCGCCCGGGTTCGCAGCAGCGCAGAGCCCTCGGACCCGGGGCGGGGAGGCGGCCCTGGCGACTCTCGTTCAGCCCCCTCACGACAGCCCAGACAAGAGCACTCTGCTTCCATCCCCTGGCTTCCATTCCTCAGTCTCCTCTGGCTCTGAGAAAGGAGGTCTCGGTACCTGGGGGTGCCCAGGAGGGCCGGGGTGTTCTCCCCTGGACAAGGAGTCTCGGAATATGGGAGCTGGTGGTGTTCGGGAGGACCAGGCAGGAGAGATGAGAGAAGGAGACAGGCAGCGAGAGGAAAAATATATATATAAAGAAAAAAATAAGGTAAGACGGAGAGAAAGCGGAAAAGATAAAGTAACGGAGACGCGGGAACATCCCAAGAAAACAGGGGGAAAGAGAAAGAGAGAGAGACAAACCCGGAGCGGATGCGGTAAGCCAGAGAATTAGAGAAAGAAACGGACTCAGACACGGACAAGTAGAGACTCAGAGGCAAAGGAAGGCAGAAGTAAGAGTGGAAGGCAACCGTCGAGGACGACACCCGAGACCCAGCGCGTCCCCGGTGTTGAACGCCCGGTGTAGAAGCGTCCGAGCACCGCAGCGCCACACCGCCCGCAGCTGGTGGGAGAAACTTGCTGGGGCTGGAAGGCAATATCCCCCGGGGGCTGAGCGCCCGTGGAGCGCAGAGGGTGGCCGGCGCCCCCCCTCCCCCCACCCCCCCACCCCCCACCTCCCCCCCAGCTTGGCCCGGGAGCAGAGAAAGCAGGATGGAGGGCAGACAGCGGTAGAAAGTTCCGCGCCTCGCGGTCTTTCCTCCGCACTTGCAGCGGCGAGCAAGGGCGCTTTGAGAGCCCGAGAGGCCGGTGTACCGGGTTCGCCGGCGCCCCTTTCCCGGGACTGGTTCGGAGCGCTCGGCTCCGTGCGCTGCCAGCCGCTGCGGGACTTTGCGGCGCCCACCCAGGCACTCGGGCCACCCAAAGAGGACTCTCCCCAGACAACCAGAGGGGAAGCAAGAGAGACGGAGACCTGCTGTCGTGGCCAGGGATCCCGCGAAGAGGGAACGGCGGTCCACGCACGGAATTCAGCCTCCGACCCAACCCGGCAGGTGCCGGCCGGCTGCGAGGAGTGTGGGGCACGCCGAGCCCGCGCTCACCTGGAACCCGCGCCGGCCCGCGAGCGCCGCGCGCAGCCCCGCTTCCCGCCCGCGCCTCTCTGCTCACACTTCCCCGGGAGCAGAGCGAGCCGGCTCCGGCCTCGGCCAGCCCCGGAGAGGCGCCCTCATAGCGCAGCGGCGGGCTGGAGGGTTCCTCGAGAGCGGGCGCCAAGGCCGAGGAGGCGCGGGAGACCGAGCGAGGGCTCCTAGCACATTGTCACCTCGGCAGAGACGCCGCCACCGCCTGGTCACTTCGCCCCCGGCCCCCGCCCCCCTCCCACCCCGGCCCGCTCCCTCTCAGCCCCTCCTCCTCTCGCGGTCCCTCCTCCTCCTCCCCGTAGCCCCAGCCTGGAGGCCTCTCACTGGGCTAGTATCATTTACGTAACCAGCACCCCCCCGGCCCTCCCCTCTCCCGGCTCCCGCTCCTCCCCGGGCTGGGGCGGTGCGCACCGAGCGCGCTCCAGCTGCTCCTGGAGCTGCCGCTCCTGCGATGTGCACAAGTCCCGCGATACTTGGCAGTCACGGCCCCCAGGAGCAACCGAGGGGTCGGCTCCTCTCCCCCCGGAGCGCCCCGCGATCCCTGGCCGGCCCGGGGTCCCACGGTGCGGAAACAGGCTGTGTACACTGTGTCAGCCCAGGGAACCGGATAATCTCCTAGAGGGGTGCTGGGGCGCGGGGTGCAGACTGCCCTCGGGAAAGCTCTAGCAACCCCACCCCCGCGGTCGGCTCTCCATTGGAGATGAGCTGCAGGCAACTTGAGGTTTAGGCGCCCTGAAGCAGAAAGGACACACAGGAGTTTGGCCTCTTGTCCATTACAGTTCGTTTACCCTGGCAGGATCCTAGTGTTCTGGCTGGCGACAGCTGCTGCCACCGAAAGCATTGTAAGAGACCTGGAAACGCAAAAGGCTTCCTTGTGCTCTTAAAATTTAAGGGAGCGGTAAAGAAAAAAGCAAGGCTCTGAATTCCTTTCTCAGTCAGGAAGATAGGGTCTCTAACAGCAAAAAGACACATACACTGAAGCACCTGAATGTCTGCATTTCAGAGTAAAGTTAATGTGTAGTGTAGTAGAAAGTCCATGAGACTGAGTGAATTAAATTATCTGTAAGGGTTTTAGAATAGTGCATAGAACGAGGCACAAACTTAAGACTCGTATTATTAGCATCTGAAGACTTGGGACCTAACCCCCTCTGCCATGTGGGAGGGACTCTTCTAGGAAATTGGGATTGCTGAGTTCAGGTCTCTGCTTTGACATTTATTCACTTTTGACCCTTGGTTAGTTTGGGTTCTTAATACCGTTTCAGTTTTCTTATTTTTAAAAGGGGTAACATAGGTCACCTCATGTTATCTTAGCTCCCTCTTCTTAGCTTATTTGGGAAAACTAGGGGAGGATATGAGAGTTACTCCAAAAATATTGAGTCATGTTGCATAAATGTCTATTATTAATTATAATCTAGTGTATCAATGACATTCTTGATTATATTCATGAAAGGCAATTTTTAGAGACATTATCTTTATATCTTTTCATGAATCAATGATTACCTAAATTGGTATGATCATAACTATATTTAATTTTTCCTCCTACACTGTCCACCCTGGGCAGCCCTTCCACCCTCATCAATTAGTGTTTCTGTCCTTGTGTGAGGACACAAGGTGTCACTCTTAACACCAAGGACACTGGTCTTTTTCTCTATTGCTTGCTTTTGTCAGTTCTGTCATCACGTCATTCACATCTCCATGGCATATTGAGAAAAGTTATGGACCAGCAGGTAAAAGGTTAAGCTTCTAATGCTGGCACAGCCACTTATTAGTCATATGTGCTTGCAAAACACATAAGCCCCCATTCTTACATTCTTCGTCTCTAAAAACGGTAGCAATACCATTTTGCAACCTTTGTAGTAATATTTAACCAGGACAAGAATCATAAAACTAGTAGGTAAAAGTTATACATGTATTCAGCTATTTATGTACTCTCAAAGTATCTCCCTGGGAATTATGTTTTGAGGTTTATCACATCATCCTCAAACTTAGCAGTTTAAAACAATAAACCTCTATAAATTCTCAAGGTTATGTGAGTTGTTAGGGTGGTTTCTGCTCTGGCAGGCTCAATTTGGACTGGCTGGTGAATGATGACCTCGCTCACTTGTCTGCTGTTTGGCAAGCTGATTGGAGGCAGGACTCAGCTGGGATGGATCATCTTTCTTTAAGATGTTGCTGTCTTTGTTTGTCTGTCATCCTTCAACAGGCTAGTCCTGTATCCTTGAGTACTGGTAATTGCTGGATTCTCAAAAGCAACAATGGAGTATATACTCCAATGTAGAGTACTTTCCAAAGTTCTGCTAAGACACAGAAGGAAGCTACATGGCCATGCCCAGATTCAAAGGATGAAATAATATACTCCATGTTCTTGATGGGAGACTGCAAAATCATATTGCAAAGAAGAATGCACACTCGAGGGGGAATAATCACGTGAGGCCATTTTTGTAATCCTCAGATTCTTCTCAATGACAAGGGAATTTTAAGAGTCCTTATAGTGAATAAATCTGATAGATATCATCTTAACCAAGTGATCAAGGTTAACATCACCAATAATGGGATCAGGTGACATCCTGTGCTTCATGCTGTGATGAACTAAGAAGTACACAATAGAACTTATTATTAATAGTATTCCAGACCAAAAAATAAACACACAATCAAGTATAATCAAAAGGAAGCAAAAGACAAACCTACACCAAGAGAAACTTCACAAAGTACCTGTACTTTTCAAATATATCACTGTGATGAAAGTCAAAAAAAAAAAAAAAAAGACTTAAGAACTGGTCCATACTAAAGGATATTAAAAAGACACAATGACTAAATGCAACATCTACTACAATGTGACGTGAAAACACAACTGGAAAAAAACACATAACTATAAGGACATTGGGACAATAGGCAAGATATGAATAAACTCATCTCTAGGTTTTTATCTATGTTTAATTACAACTAATTTATATCAACATTAAATGTCTTGATTTTGATAATTTTGCTGTGATTGCTATAATGAGCTATTCTGGAGTAAAAAGGGCATAGTGAACACAATTTGTTCATAATGACTCAAAAACACCTACAGAAGAAAATTATTTTAGCAGTTAAATTTGGTGAAATAATATAAGGGAATTCTACTTTTTAGTTTTTATGGTAAGTCTGTTTTTACTTTTTCATTCCATTTCCACAGCAGCTGCACCATTTCACATTCCCAACAGTACACAAGGGTTTTGATTTCTCCACATCCTTGCCAACATTTGCTGTTTTCTTTCCCTTTTCCTTCTTCCCTTCCCTTCTCTTTTTCTTCCTTTCTTTTTATTTTCTTTCAAATAGAAGGTGAAACAAAAAGGTTAGATACAACAATTAATGTAAATGAGTATTAAATATAGTAAAAATTATACTGTACTTTTTTTCAAATAAGAAACTAGATATTTAATTAGTCCATGAGGAATTATTGCAAGTATTTATTTAGATAAATGGGATGACCAACACTGCACAATTAATTAGTTATAAGACATAGAGTGACTAGATGGAGAATATACTAAAAGACATGAATACTAAGTTTATCAGGTATAATTGCCCATCCTGTAGTTAACAAAAAAAGACATATATATATATATACACACACACACACACACACACTTAAAAATATATATATAATTGGGTTTCACAGGTGGCACTAGTGGTAAAGAATCTGTCTGCCAATGCAGAAGACACAAGACACTCGGGTTCAATCCCTGGGTCAGGAAGTTCCTCTGGAGTAGGAAGTGGCAACCCACTCCAGTATCCTTGCCTGGAAAATTCCATGGACTGAGGAGCCTGACAGGCGACAGTCCATGGGGCTGCAAAGAGCCAGGACTGAGTGACTGAACAGACACATGTTTTAAATTAAATTAATTAATTTAATAAATTGTCAGGTTTGGAAAAATTATTAGCTGTGAAGAAGAGGGGTAAATGTGTTATATAACTTAGAGAGTTTAGATTGGATGAGTAGCAGAAAGGTGATGCCCAATAGTTTCTCTGTTAAGAGAAATAGAAAGTTAGAATTTTATTTTTTAAAGTGAAAATCTAATAATACTTCTTTTTAGTTATAATACTTCCATGGCTTCTTATTGTTTTTAGGAAATAGTCTAAAATTCCTAACATGACCTACAAGACATTTATAATCTGGTCCCTAGTTATCTCCTTAGTACCTACAATGAGCTAAACACTGGGATAGGCACTGAAGAGCAAGAATAAAGACAGCCCCATTGAACTTAGAGCCTAATCCTCCAACCAGTGAATATGTGTAGAATACTTATATCGTGCAACGTGATTTACAACAGTGAGCAAAAAGACAATGACTGCTTTCATGAATGCCACATTTTGTTGTGCTATATTCTAAACAAATAAGTATGTATAATTCCATCAGGAGGTAAATTCTCAGAAGAAAACTGAAACAGGCTAAGAGCTGAGCTTTCAAACTAGTTTGCCACAAATCATTTATACATGTCACATAATATATTGATCACCTTACCCATCAGGAATGGCCAAGTACAGTGGCCTCAGATTGCCAGAGTCCATAGCTAGGCAGTCTCTGATCATAAGAAACTTATTCAGGCCTCTATGGAGAATGGCCTAGCAAGTGTTATTTGAGTGTGTGTCCAATTCTTTCTGTGGCATAGATAAAGAGGTGTCTACTTCTGGACATCTGCTACAGCATTCAGTTGCAGACAACTGACAAGGGCTCATGGAACAGTTTGAGGGTTTTTTCTTTTTTTTTCAGGAGCAAAAGAACATCAAATGATGAAGGAACATCACATCCCCCATTGTAGATGGGATGCAAGGAGGTTGGGCAGGAACTTCTAGTGAGTATATCTCCAATTAATGACCCAAAATTCCAGTTAATGGCCCAAAGCTCCAGCATAAATATCAGATAATCCTATTCTGTATGCTGCTAATTTGCTATTTTTGTGGTAGCTATGTCAGCTGCAGATTGGCTCTTCTAATAATACTTGGGCATTCTTCAAACTCCAGCTTTATAATTATTTTTATTTTTCTGATAAATATTTTGAATATATTGAAATCCATTTATATACATAAAAATTTAAAATCACAACTTTAATGAAAGAAAAGTAGTGCTGATGCTTTTAAAATAGCAATTTAACTGATATAAATGTTTAGTCATAAAAGTAAATGTTTAAAATATTTTCACTTACTTATGCAAATAAGCTTTCTCACCTTTGATGCTGACTATTATATCATCATTGAAAATGTCATGATCAGGAAATTTTATACCTATTTCAAGAATATAATCAATTAATATAAAGGTGAGTTCATGGAAGCAGTATCTCATTAAAATATTTTTGAAGATCTTATTGGAAAGAAACAGTTTGGCAGATCTTACCTTTTTTCATATTTTTTTATATAATAATTTAATAGTGTGAATAAAATTCAATCAACTTTTAGCAAGCTCCATATTAATACACTAATATTTGCTCTATTTTATCTCATGATCCATAAAGCCCTGTATCCTTCTTAACAGTTGCAAACTTACAGTTTTGCATATTTATGTGATTAATGCCCATTTCCTCTGATATAAAGTAGAATACACCAACACAAAGTTAAAGTTTATAAGGTGGCAGTGGTGGTGGAGGGAGTTTTTTTTTTGTTTTTTGTTTTTTTTTTTTCATTTATTTTTATTAGTTGGAGGCTAATTACTTTACAGTATTGTAGTGGTTTTTGCCATACATTGACATTAATCAGCCATGGATTTACATGTGTTCCCCATCCCGATCCCCCCTCCCACCTCCCTCTCCATCCCATCCCTCTGGGTCTTCCCAGTGCACCAGCCCTGAGCTCTTGTCTAATGCATCCAACCTGGGCTGGTGATCTGTTTCACCCTTGATAGTATACTTGTTTCAATGCTGTTCTCTCAAAACATCCCACCCTCGCCTTCTCCCACAGAGTCTAAAAGTCTGTTATTGTAACTTCACTCCAAGTGGGGTGCCTGCAAACTTTTTCTGTTAATTAATAAATCAATCCAACCACCTCTTAGTCAACAGCTATGCCTTTTCTATAAACTTTTCTCTTTTTATCTTCCCTTTACTCACTACTTTTTCCCTCCTTGTTTTAAATTCTTGATTGGGCAGTAACCGTTAGGGCCCCAAAATTAGGGAAAACTAATTTTTAGCCCACAAAAATCTTTCAGCACCACGGAGAGCGACACTGAGTCTCTCCCAATCAACTTTGTGGTCACTCTAGTCTGACTATGCTACTATTTAACATAAATTGACAAGGATGCATAAATAGATAGTAAGTAGGACAATGTGGAAAAGAATAACCCACTACTAAGAATTCATAAAAAGAGATAAATAAATAGATGAAAAGCAGAACAATGTGGAAAAGCATTGGCATTCACTTAAGGGAATATGGGTTTGCTATCATTTAACCTCTCTGTATCTCTGTTAAATCCAAAGGCAAATATAAAATAAAATATTAAGTACAATCATAAAGCATGAAACAATTACAGATCCATAACCTCAAGAGTTTTTCACCTCCATATACCATATGGACATATCCCTTCTTAGAAATAAATTCCTGAAAAGCAGGGACTGTATCACTGCTTCCCAGGATTGAGTACAATGTCTGGCACATAACAAGTATTAGTAATGTATTCATTAAATATATATACTAAGTGATATTATCTTGTCAATAACATTTCACTAGCTTATTAAAGGTCAGGAAAAATCCATTATACTGACAAAATTATTTTCACATCTAAGAGTCTAATAATCTCTTTAAAATTTGAATATGTGGAGAAGGAAATGGCAGCCCACTCCAGTATTTTTGCCTGGAAAATCCCATGGACCGCGGAGCCTGGTAGGCTACTGTCCATGGGGTCGGAAAAAAAAAAAAAAAAAGATAAAATTTGAATATGAACACTGATTTAAAAAAAAAACTATATAGCAGGTAAACTTTATTGATTTTCATATTTTAAAGCTATATTTTAAAACATCACCCTGTTGCAATGAAGACTTTTCCAGTGTGCTTTAATTAGTTATTTGATGCTTTACTCATAAGTCCAGTATGAATAACATTAATATAATATTAATGTAACAACCACAGAATCTTTCAGGGAACAAGCAGCTACCATAGCTCTTTATTTCATCGATGCACAGATGTAAGAACTATTGTCTTACAGAATTAAAGTCAGATATAAGGGACAAGGAAAAGTACTGAAGCCACTATTTTTAAATTTAAACATTTTAATAAGAGATTCCCAGAATCACATTAGGTTTTCTTTCTTGGCCTCATTTTTCCTTGGCTATCCTATTCAAAGAAAACTATTTATGTTGCTACACAATGTACAAAACAAAAATTATATATACTGGACAATAAAATTTTAAAAAGTCAAGTTCATAATTTTTTAAGGTGTAACAGGGAAGAGGAAGTAGAAAGTATTAAGTAAAGTGTCACAAATTTTTATCTTGAATTGTATCTAAATATCTGGTTACAGTCTGGATGAAAAGGAGAGAATCTGTTTCACTTTAAATCCATCTGTGTTGCCAAATTTATCTGAAGAGGCAGCTGTCTCAACATTAAATAACAGAAGATTGACTACCATTTAATAAGAAAGGTGACTACAGTTAATGGTGAGGGACTTATGAAGCTTAAATAAAAATATATTTCACTTTAGTTTGAAATAATAGTGGTCTATATTACACTTCATATTAACTTTAAATGTAAAATGAGAACATGTATTATGATTTTTCATTAATGAGCCTGAAATGCATAGTAACCCATTAAGTCAGAAATATGTAATAGTTATGATATAGAAAAAGGAATATATATATTTCCTTGAAATCTGTAAGGCATTTTACAAATGTGAGATATTGCAAAAACAAGCATAGAATTAAAACTTAGTAGATTAAGAACAAGAAAAAGTTTTAAACAATATTTCCCATAATTTTAAATTTAATAGACAATATAAAGGAAGACGTAAGATGCAATTTAATATTAAGGAAGACATAATCAAGATTGTCAGGAGAAATATCAACAACTTCAGATATGCAGATGACACCACCCTTATGGCAGAGAGCAAAGAGGAATTAAAGAGCCTCTTGATGAAAGTGAAAGATGAGAGTGAAAAAGCTGGTTTAAAACTCAACATTCAAAAAATGAAGATCATGGCATCCAGTCCCATCACTGCATGGCAAATAGATGGGGAAACAATGGAAATAGTGAAAGATTTCATTTTCTTGGGCTCCAAAATTACTGCAGATGGTGACTGCAGCCATGAAATTAAAAGGCACTTGCTCCTTAGAAGAAAAGCTATGATCAATCCAGAGAGCATATTAAAAAGCAGAGACATTACTTTGCTGACAAAGATCCATATAGTCAAAGCTATGGTTTTTCCAGTAGTCATGCATGGATGTGAGAGTTGGATTATAAAGAAGTCTGAGCACCAAAGAATTGATGCTTTTGAACTGAGGTGTTGGAGAAGACTCTTGAGAGTCCCATGGACTGCAAGGAGATCCAGCCAGTCCATCCTAGAGAAATCAGTCCTGAATAATCACTGAAAGCATTGATGCCAAAGCTGAAACTCCAATACTACAGCTACTTGATGCAAAGAACGGACTCATTTGAAAACACCCTGATGCTGGGAAAGATTGAAGGCAGGAAGAGAAGGGGACAACAAAGGATGAGATGGCTGAATGGCATCATCGGACTCAATGGCCATGAGTTTGAGTAAGCTCCAGGTGTTGGTGATGGACAGGGAAGCCTTGTGTGCTGCAGTCCACAGGATCACAAAGAGTCAGACATGACTGAGCAACTGAGCTGAACTGAAAGAAGACATGCAAAGGTAGAGTATGCAGTGATGTTTTAAGGTACTTTTGTCTTGGAAAAATCATTATCATATAAAAACAACTAATTTTATTAGCAGTAAAGAGAATAATGATAGATTCCAAGAAGAATTTTACAAACATGAGAGTTGACCTCTTATGATTTATATTCTAAGATGTTAACAATTTATCAAGTTATAAAGAAAGTTGAGTTTTACATATTTAAATGTATCTTTATCATGAACTCCTTATTGCAAAATTCAGATTTAAACTGAAGAAAGTAGGGAAAACCACTAAACCATTCAAGTATGACCTAAATCAAATCCCTTATGACTATACATCGGAAGTGAGAAATAAATTTAAGGGACTAGATCTGATAGACAGAGTGCCTGATGAACTATGGACAGAGGTTTGTGACATTGTACAGAAGACAGGGATCAAGACCATCCCCATGGAAAAGAAATGCAAAAAGGCAAAATGGTTGTCTGAGGAGGCCTTACAAATAGCTGTGAAAAGAAGAAAAGTGAAAAGCAAAGGAGAAAAGGAAAGATATTCCCATTTGAATGCAGAGTTCCAAAGAATAGCCAGGAGAGATAAGAAAGCCTTCCTCGGGGATCAATGAGGAAATAGAGGAAAACAATAGAATGGGAAAGACTAGAGATCTCAACAAGAAAATCAGAGATACCAAGGCAATCTTTCACGCAAAGATGGGTTCAATAAAGGACAGAAATGGTATGGACCTAAGAGAAGCAAAAGATATTAAGAAGAGGGGGCAAGAATACACAGAAGAACTGTACAAAAAAGATCTTCATGACCCAGATAATCATAATGGTGTTATCACTCACCTAGAGCCAGATATTCTGGAATGTGAAGTCAAGTGGGCCTTAGAAAGCATCACTACAAACAAAGCTAGTGGATGTGATGGAATTCCAGTTGAGCTATTTCAAATCCTGAAAGATGATGCTGTGAAAGTGCTGCACTCAATATGCCAGCAAATTTGGAAAACTCAGCAGTGGCCACAGGACTAGAAAAGGTCAGTTTTCATTCCAATCCCTAAGAAAGGCAATCCCAAAGAATGCTCAAACTACCGCACAATTGCACTCATCTCACACGCTAGTAAAGTAATGCTCAAAATTCTCCAAGCCAGGCTTCAGCAATACTTGAACCAAGAACTTCCAGATGTTCAAGCTGGTTTTAGAAAAGGCAGAGGAACCAGAGATCAAATTGCCAATATCTGCTGGAGCATCAAAAAAGCAAGAGAATTCCAGAAAAACATCTATTTCTGCTTTATTGACTACGCCAAGGCCTTTGACTGTGTGGATCACAATAAACCGTGGAAAATTCTGAAAGAGATGGGAATACCAAACCACCTGACCTGCCTCTTGAGAAACCTGTATGCAGATCAGGAAGCAACAGTTAGAACTGGACATGGGACAACAGACTGGTTCCAAATAGGAAAAGGAGTACGTCAAGGCTGTATATTGTCACCCTGCTTATTTAACTTATATGCAGAGTACATCATGAGAAACGCTGGGCTGGAAGAAGCACAAGCTGGAATCAAGATTGCCGGGAGAAATGTCAATAACCTCAGATATGCAGATGACACCAGCCTTATGGCAGAAAGTGAAGAGGAACTAAAAAGCCTCTTGATGAAAGTGAAAGAGGAGAGTGAAAAAGTTGGCTTAAAGCTTAACATTCAGAAAACTAAGATCATGGCATCCGGTCCCATCACCTCATGGGAAATAGATGGGGAGACAGTGGAAACAGTGTCAGACTTCATTTTTTGGGCTCCAAAATCACTGTAGATGGTGATTGCAGCCATGAAATTAAAAGACGCTTACTCCTTGGAAGGAAAGTTATGATCAACCTAGATAACATATAAAAAAGCAAAGACATTACTTTGCCAACAAAGGTCTGTCTGGTCAAGGCTATGGTTTTACCAGTGGTCATGTATGGATGTGAGAGTTGGACTGTGAAGAAAGCTGAGCACCAAAAAATTGATGCTTTTGAACTGTGGTGTTGGAGAAGTCCCTTGAGAGTCCCTTGGACTGCAAGGAGACCCAACCAGTCCATCCTAAAGGAGATCAGTCCTGGGTGTTCATTGGAAAGACTGATGCTGAAGCTGAAACTCCAGTACTTTGGCCACCTCATGCGAAGAGTTGACTCATTGGAAAAGACCCTGATGCTGGGAGGGGTTGGGGGCAGGAGGGGAAGGGGACGACAGAGGATAAGATGGCTGGATGGCATCACCGACTCGATGGGCATGGATTTGGGTAGACTCCAGGAGTTGGTGATGGACAGGGAGGCCTGGCGTGCTGTGGTTCATGGGGTCACAAAGAGTCGGACACGACTGAGCAACTGAACTGAACTGAACTTACTCCAAGAATATACAAAACTGTTCTCAAAATATTTCCATATTTTTAGTTTTATCAATTTGTCACAATTTTACTACTTCTCTGAACAACACTTCATTATATTGAATTATGTATGTATTATGTACGTATAGGTATACATGTAATATCTGTCTGTGTGAATCTATAAATTAAATATTATAACATTAATGCCCAGAGTCATCTTTCTAAGTGTGCAATTCCTCTAAGGTTCTTGAATGTGAAGATCAGCTTTTAGAGCTACTTCTCGTTAAACACACAATGGGACTAAGTGTACCATGTGACATGTAGGTGTTATATTGACTTTTAAGGATACTTCAGTACCCAATGATAGAAAATTTTAGAGTGAAAAACTGAAATTAATACTTCCTTCCCCACAAATCTATAAACTATGTGAGTTGCCTGTGTTGTGCTCAGTTGCTGAGTCGTGTCCAACTCTCTGCAACTCCATGGACTGTATCCCACCAGGCTCCTCTGTCCTTGGTTTTCTCCAGGCAAGAATACTGGAGTGGGTTGCCATGCCCTTCTCCAGGGGATCTTCCCAACCCAGGGGTCAAACCAGGTCTCCCAGTAGCTAGATTTAAAAAAAAAAAAACTGATATAAAACCTGGTGTCATGGCCTCTAAAAATCCACTGAAGAAACAAAAGCACAGCAAAAGTTAACTATATTAGAATCAACTTTTCAAAAGTGGTGCTTCTCCTTCCATTTTCATCATAAATAAACCATAGAAATTAGTAAATGAAAAAAAATTACCTACGTATACTCATCGGCCTATACAAAATAGGGTGTGTGTGTTTTCATCTATATGTAATCTTACTTCTCAAGCTCAGGGAGCCACAGTCAGTTCGCAGACTTCAAAGAAAAGCAGACATGAATAAATGTTCTGACAGTAGCAATGTGACCTTGGACATATATCTTTCTGAGAAGTTTTAGTCATTTTTGGTAAAATGAGTATGCACTATATATCAAAGTAGATGTTTTAAGAATTGAATGATGCAGTGTATATATGTGGCTCATACTAGGTACCCAATAAATACTATTTCTAAGTTTTCTATATTTTAAATGCTATTGTTTTCAATATTCAAATATAAAGGGGGCTTAAGGTAAATCCTAGAAGATTTCATGCTCCCTGATTTGGGAACAATGCTGGGGCAGGAACTAAGATGATCAACACCACTTAAGTACATTTCAGAAATTCACTGCTTTTCCCCCTCCTCAAATCTCTAATGAATGATTCTAACCTAAAATCAGAATAAACATTCATACTATGAATAATTGAGAACTAATTAATGCCCCATCATTTGCACAAGTGCTCATGTACAAGCATCACACACAACAATACTTGAGCACACATACGCATACAGATTCCCACTTTTAAATGTAAGCTCCATGGACTTTGTCTTCATTGTCACAGAAATGTCCCAATGGACAGAATTGAGTGCCTGCCACTTAATAAGGGCCAAATAGCATGTATCACATATAGGGGGCTTCCCAGATGGCTCAATGGTAAAGGATTCACCTGTCAATGCAGGAGCTATGGGTTCTATCCCTGAGTCTAGAAGATCCCCTGGAGAAGGAAATGGCCTCCCACTCTAATATTCTTGCCTGGGATATCCCATGGACGGAGGAGCCTGGTGGGCTACAATCCATGGGGTCACAAAAGAGTCAAACATGACCTAGCAACTAAACAATAACACAACAACAGTAAGAGGTTAACAAAAGTAACGAACAATAAAATAGAAAATGGGTTCAGTTAGGCTAATTTACTAATGATTATACAACTAATAAATGGCGAAACTGGGATTAAAACCTAGGTGTGTAGAAATTCAAGGTCTACAGTTTTCTTCACATTTTGAAAATTTTAAGTCTATGGAAGTCTTGAGAGTTGAATATAGTGAATCACTCCCCAACTCAACCAGATTTACCAATTGTTAAATTTTTGCAACATTTGTTTTCTGTCCTCTCACTCTCTCACTATATATATCCCCCAAATATTTCTTTCAGCATGTATTACAAAGAAAAAGAACATTCTTCTGCTTAAGAACATGCCATCTTTGCACTTGAGCTTCTCAAGTGGCTCATTAGTAAAGAATTTGCCTGCCAATGCAGGACATGTCGGAGACATGGGTTCAGTCTCTGGGTCACGAAGATCCCCTGAAGTAGGAAATGGCAACCCGCTCCAATATTCTTGCTTAGAAAATTCTATGGACAGAGAAGCCTGGTGGGCTACAGTCCATGGGATCATAAAAAAGCCAGACACGACTAAGCAAGTAAACAACAAAGCTCCTCTCTGAAGATCATCTTGCCCACAACCAGCTGCTGAATTCTTCAAAACTTTGCACATAAAAGAAGATGCCGTCCAACCAATTTAGGACTAAGTAAATAAGCAGGTAACTCTATCTCATATTCCTAGTTTGGCTTGAAGTTTGCATAGTTAAAATATGCTTGCTCCTTGAAAGAAAAGTTATGACCAACCTAGACAGCGTATTAAAAAACAGAGACATTTTTGCCAACAAAGGTCTGTCTAGTCAAAGCTGTTCTTTCCAGTATTCATGTATAGATGTGAGAGTTAGACTATAAAGAAAGCTGAGCACTGAAGAATTGATGATTTTGAACTGAGGTGTTGGAGAAGACTCTTGAGAGTCCCTTGGACTGCAAGGAGATCCAACCACTCAATCCTAAAGGAAATAAGTCCTGAATCTTCATTGGAAGGACTGATGCTAAAGCTGAAGGTCCAATAATTTGGCACCTGATGTGAAGAACTGACTCATTAGAAAAGACCCTGATGCTGGGAAAGATTGAAGGCAGGAGGAGAAGGGGACGACAGAGGATGAGATGGTTGAATGGCATCACCAACTTGATGGACATGAGTTTGAGCATGTTTGAGCAAGCTCCAGGAGATGTTGATGGACAGGGAGGCCTGGCATGCTGCAGTCCTTAGGGTCACAAAGAGTCAGACATGACTAAGCAACTGAACTGAACTGAACTTGCATAGTTAACTGTAGCAAGTACAAAGATGTCCAAAACTGGCTAGTGTGAAAGTGTAGGAAGCTTTTAAGAAGAAACAAGAACAGAGACAGGATCTGTTTTTCAGGACCCAAGTTACTTTGATAATAATAACTCCAACATTTTGCAAATTCAGAAATTTTCTTTGCAAAGAATTATGAAAGATAACTTTCATTTTAGCATAATAGTTTACCTTTTGACAGCCCAATTTCCAGAGTTTCAGAAGAAAGTATAAAATCACTGAACAAATTCATGTATTTGAATGCAATTTATTTACCCATTTTTGAGAAGTGGATTATCTAGGTCTTCTTTTTCTTTCTTTTTTAATCTACCTTTTAACTGTTGTGTTTCTTGCTATCAGTGCCAATGGAAAGAGGAGCTGATTTTATACATATTAATTATGAACTTCGCTGTGAGAATCTATGCACTACAGAGCTTTTTGAACTGGATTATAAGCCAATTATTCTATAAATACTGAATAATATTGCAGTATTTACCATGATGTTTTGAAAAGTCTTCCATTAAAAAGTTCTGAAATGATGATTTTTAGATTTAAAAATAAATACTCACTTTTAAATAGAAATTTGGATGATATGTCAATAACATTAGGAAGTGTTCCCCAATTTGCATTTTATAGTCACTATCTATGGTTCAGTGCCAATCTATGTTGTTGGTTTTTTTTCTTTCAATATTAGTAATTGGATAGTGTTTTAGTTATCTACTTAGTCTATTTTTATCCTCTCATATTTTGAGATAAATAGCACAGAAAAACACTGCCAAAAATAGCTCCCTAGGGCTAAAAGGATACTAGTCAGTTTCTTGTTTCTACTAGTAAGGGATACATTTCTCTAATAATGTATCATATTTCAAGATTCAATACAGGGGACTTCCCTTGTGGCCCAGTAGTTAAGAATCCGCCTGACAATGTAGGGGACATGGGTTCAATTCCTGGTCCAGCAAATAAGATTCCCACATGTCACCAGGCAACTAAGCCCATGTGCAACAACTACTGAAGCCTGCATGCCCTATAACTTATGCTCTGCAATGACAGGCCACCACAATGCCACAACCTGAGAAAAGCCTGCACACAGCAACAAAGACCCAGTGCAGCCAAAACAAAAATAAAAATTTTAAAAAGATTAAGTACAGGAAGTGAAAACCAATACCCAATAGTACAGAATAAATAAGGAGAAATACCGAGCCAGACCTGATTGGAGAAACTCATGTTTATATAGCAAAGACCTAGCTACAAAGAGGAGTCATGAGGTTTAGTAGCAGTATTCCATTGACACAATGATTCCAGTAAAACATCTGTAGATAAGGGTTTTTGTATCAGTGTCTTCATGTATTAAAACAAAAAAAATTATTTCAATATTAGAAAATTAGGATATTTTTCACTAAAAACTTTGATATGTGGATTAAGAATTAGAAGATCTAGGAAGATTAAACCTACTTTGCTAAATACAAAATGGAGCTACTTCATTAGACCAAGAAGCTATTATTTCTCATGTGGATATTATAACTGTCTTCTTTTTTCATTTTTGCCTTCCTTGAACCTATTAACAAAGCAGCTGAACTGATCCCATTAAACCCACGTTGGGATACATCAATATTCTGCTCAAAACCCTGCACACTCTCACATCTCAGAATTCTCATGGTGGCCCACCTCTCTGATACTTTCTCACTCTTCTCCAGTCATACTGGCCTCCTTGATATTTCTCAAATAATTCAGGCATGATTGTGCATTTTCCCCTCAGCCTATAATGCCCTTCCCCCAAACAGCTGTAACTTAAGTTTTGACTTAAATGTCATCTTTTCTGTGAAAACAAACCAGGTAATTGAATATTACGTCACTGATACCCCATTTTCCCTCCCCAGTTGACTTCCCTTCATGGCCATCACCACATACAAATATTACTTATGTATCTTATTTATTTTGTGTCCATCTTATAATAGAAGCAACTTTAGATAAACAATCTTTGCAGGTTGGCCAAAGAGTTCATTTGGATTTTTCCATGAGATGTTACAGAAAAATCTGAACAAACTTTTGAGCCAACCTGATACATATTACTTTTACTATATCTCATTCTCTAAGAATCATATCTGGCACATAGCTCTATTTCTTTGAATGAATTAAGTGGTGGGGTATGATTATTTTCACCACTTTGCTAATGACAGAACTAGAAGCTAGAGTTACATAATTCATCCAAGGTCACAAAGCTAAAAGACAAAAAGGCTATATTCAAACCTTGTTAGTGTGATAAAAGGGTTCAATATCGTAGTAATCAGGTTACAAATATATCAAGAAGAGGTATGTGATTTTCAAGGAAAATAGGAGACATTTATCTGTGGAGGTGCAGAATATTCTTATGTGAATAAATACTCAAACTCTACCTTCATCCTTTAATATTACCTGTCTGACCTTTAAAAATAGAAGGTCATGACCCTTGACCTAAGTGGTGAAAAAGGATAAATCAATGATTGTATCAGGGCTTTGGCCCCTTTGTTTCCCTCAGCTGTCTACCTAGCTCTCCTGCTCCACTTCCTCTTAATTAGGATTAATCGATACTAAAGATATTTGTTTTAAATTATAAGGACTTCCATTTTTTCTCACTTGAAATATTAATTATCTTGTGAAGTAGAACATAAAGTTCACAACTCACATGTGCATAACTGGATTTCACAAAGGGAACACATCCTGGACCAAGATTATGCTATTAAATACATAACAACCAGTCCCTCCACCTCAAAATAAAACAAAGCAAAAAACAAAAACACATTGAAAAAATATAACTTCATAATGTGACTACTTCCAACATGGCCAGTTTGAAGCTACCAACTTGTTGCCAACCAGTTTGCAAAATTCAAAAATTTAAAAATATGTTAACATATTTAACAAAATATGTTGCAATTGCAACATATCACTAAAACCCAAGAAACCCTATCATGTTTCTCCCTCAAATCACTATTTTTCTTTCCCAAAGATGAACTGACTTCTAACATCTATCTTTTAATCTTAATAAAAAGTAATCATACACACTGTGTCACATATGGTTTCTTTCTCTCATTTTTGTGTTTATGAAATGTATCCATCTGTTGCAAGTAATCATTAATTATCAAAGCAGTATATTATTCTATATGATGCTATAATTTATACTCTTCTTTAAATATTTGTAAATTTGTCTATTTCTCCTTTCAGTTCTTTGCAGTTTTGCTTTATATACTTTGAAACTCTGAAAATCATATTGACTAGGTAATCTACTTCATGTAGTATTCACCACAGCCACTGAAGCCTGAATGTTTGCACGTTTAAGACACATATTTAAAGTGTCTTTCTTGTAGACAGTGTATAGCTAAGTCTTTTAAAAAAAATTTATCCAGTCTGATATTTTTTGCCATTTGATTTTTGTGTTTAGACCATTTACATTTAATGTGACTGTTAATATGTTTGGATATAAATCTATCATGTTGCACTTTGTTTTCTATTTATTGCATGTATTTATTACTTGCTTCCTTTTTCTTCTATTCTGATTCTTTTTAGACTGAGTAATTCTATGACTCCATTATAGCCCCTTTTTCATTATTAGCTGTTACTCTGTTATTTTTGACAAATGATTTAAGATTAATAACATGCATTTTTAATTTACCATAGTATGCTTTCAAGTAATAATATATTAATGTTGCATATAGAGTAGACCTTACAAAAGTATACTTCATTTCTCCTCTTCCAGCCCTTGTGCTATTATAGGTCTTATTTCCTCATAAGTTGTAAATTTTATAACACATTGTTATTACTCTTGCTTTAAATAGTTCATTATCTTTAAAAAGATATTAAAATCAAGAAAAAAGTTCTTCTATATTCACTTAACATATTTACATATTTTATGCTCTTCATTCATTTGTATAGATACCAATTTTTATATGACATCACTTTTCTTCTGCCTAAAGAGTTTCATTAAAATTTGCTATACTGGCAGTCTGCTGGCAACTAATTCTCTCAGCTTTTCTGTCTCTACAAGTCCTATTTTAGCTACATTTTTTAAAGATATTTTCCCTTATATATGATAAGGATATAGAATTCAAGATTGCTTGTGGGCTTTTTTGCTATTTTTCCCAGCATTTCAGTGACATTCACTCCCTTAGGCTTGAATTGTTTCCAATAAGAATTACATTGTCATTTTTATTTTTGTCTCTCTAAATGTAGTATGTTTTTTTTTCTCTTGGACTTCTGAGATTTTATTATTTATTTTAAGCAACTGGATTATGATAAGCTAGAGTCTAGTTTTCTTCTTTTTTCTTATGGAGATTCTGAGAACTATGAGTTTGTAGTTTCCATCAAATGTGGTAAACTGTCAATATTTCTTAACATTTTCTCTATCACCTCCCTCCACTCTCATATGGGATCTCTACTTACATTAAGGATACTCAAAGATGTCTCACAGATACTAAAGCTTCTTCAAGATTTTTAAGTCTTTCATCTCCTGTATCATTATTTTTAGTTTCTGTTACTATTCTAATTTTTTTCTACAATGTCTTACCTGCAGTTAACATTATTCTGTGCATTTCCCATCTCAGAAATTTTATTTTTCACCTCTAGGTGTTTGATTTGGTTAATTTTTTATATATTTGCATTTCCCAATTATGCCCAATCTTTCCCTATTATCTAAATAAATGGAATATAGTTATAAAAATTGTTTTAAGGTCTGTGTCTATTATTTATCATAAACTTCTCTTTTGTGTCTGTTTCTACTGATGGATTTTTCACATTATGATTTATATTTCCTAGCTTCTATCTTGGCAATTTTTGCTTGGTTGACATACATTGAATGCTGGAAATTTTTGTATTTCTATACATTTCTTTGGAGGGCTTCCCAGGAGGGCATGGCAACCCCCTCCGGTACTCTTGCCTGGAGAATCCCATGGGCAGAGGACCCTACAGTCCATAGGGTTGCAGAGAGTCAGACACAACTGAAACAACTTAGCATGCATGCACATTTACTTTGACTTTGTTCTGTAACAGCTAATTTTTCTGGGGATAGTTTGAAGCTAAATGTTGAGTTTTGTTAGGCTGGACCAGAAGAGCATTTATGCTAGGTTTTTTCCCCATTACAGAGATAAAATCATTCTGATGACTTGATCCTGTGTCCTACTAAAAGGAACAGAATCTATTCCCAGACCTGTGTGAACTTCAAGGACTTCTCTCTGCTTTTGCAGTCCCGGGTAGTTTCTATGCATATGTGCTATTGGCATCAGCTGAATATTTAGAGCCCAGCACATATTTCTAGACTTCTCTATGCAGCTCTCCACATTTTTGCCTTGCAAACACCACCACCCTGGCCTCCCTATCTCCCTGGATTCCTAGTTCTGTCCCATCAACTCAGGAAGACCACTGAGATCTACATTGATTTCCCCTCCCTACATTTTCAAGATCACAGTTCAAGATCAGTCACTCAGTCATGTATGACTCTTTGTGACCCCATGGACTGCAGCTTGCCAGACTTCCCTGTCCATCACCAAATTCTGGAGCTTGCTCAGACTAATGCCCATCGAGTCAGTGATGCCATCCAACCATCATCCTCTGTCATTTCCTTCTCCTCCTGCCTTCAGTCTGTCCCAGCATCAGGGTCTTCTCCAATGAGTCAGTTCTTCACATCAGGTGGCCAAAGTATTGGAGTTTCAGCTTCAGCATCAGTCCTTCCAATGAATAGTCATGACTGATTTCCTTTAGGGTTGACTAGTTGGATCTCCTTGCAGTCCAAGGGACTCTCAGGAGTCTTCTCCAACACCACAATTCAAAAGCATCAGTTCTTCAGCACTCAGCTTTGTTATGGCCCAGCTCTCACATCCAGACATGACTACTGGAAAAACCATAACTTTGGTTTTCGAGGTCACAAACTAGGGTAATTATCGAACTCACCTTGTTGTTTCCTGCTTTCTCAGCGATCAGTATCTTCCATTGCCTAATCATCATTGCCTGAAAACTGTCTTTTCATACATTTTGCTGGAAGCAGAATTCTAACACTTTTATTTTTATTCCCCTTCCTGCCTCACTTTACTGCTAAGCAAGAATGCAATACTGGATTCAGTTCATTATTGACATAAGAGACTAAAGAGCAGACATTATTTTTGTCTTATTCCTATCCTCTAAGGGAAATCTCCAGATAGTTTACTATTTAGTATGACTTTTGTTTTAGAATTTTTTGATGCTCTTTTTTCAGTTTAAAGTACTTTTTTCTACTCCTGGTTTTATTTTGAATGTTTTAACTTTTCAAGTGCTTTTGCTACTTCTATTGCAGCAATAGAATGCTGCAATAGCAATGACAATATAATTTTTAATCCCTTATTCTGTTATTGTGGTGAATTACATTGACTACTGAATATTAAAACAAACTTACACTCCTGGGATATATCCAACCTGATCTTGATATAGTTATTTTTCCCATATTTCATTAGACTTGATTGCTAATACTGTATTTAAATAATTTTATAGCTAAATAAATAAGAGAGAATGACTTGTAATTTTCCTTTCTTCTAATGTCCTTGTCAGGTTTTGAGATCAAGAATTTGCTGGCTTTGGAAAACAAGTTTTTTCTATTCTCTGAAAGAGTTTTCAGAATATACAGTATCTTTCTTACATATATTGTCAAATTCACCAATAAAACCATCTGAGTCAGTAATTTCTTTGGGAATGTTATCAAATATAGATCTGATTACTTTACTTCAGATTATTTGTTTCATATTGTTTCCATTTGGGGTATCTTTACTTTCAGCCTGTGCTATGCTTAGTCGCTCAGTCATGCCTGACTCTTTGCGACCCCAAGGACTGCAGCCCACTAGGCTCCTCTGTCCATGGGGATTCTCCAAGCAAGAATACTGGAGTGGGTGACCATACCCTCCTCCAAGGGATCTTCCCAGCCCAGGGATTGAACCCAAGTCTCCCATATTTCAGGTGGATTCTTTACCATCTGAGCTACCAGGGAAGCCCAAGAATACTGGAGTGGGTAGCCTATCCCTTCTCCAGGGGAACTTCCCAACCCAGGAATCGAACCAGGGTCTCCTGCATTGCAGATGAATTCTTTACCAGCTGAACTACAAGAATTTTTATATTTCTCTAAATTTTTATTTGTATGGTATAGTTCTTTTTTCATTATTTTCTTATGTTTTTATTACCTGTAATATCTAAATGATATTCACCTTTTCTAAAATTCCTGATACTGGTAATTTTTATTTCTTCAAATTTCTTGATATTTCCAGATTTTAATTTCACTAGCATTTTCCAAGAGGCCACATTTGGCCTAGTTGTTTTTCTCTATTTCATATTTGCTTTCTAGTCATTAATTTGTATTTTTATATTTACTATTTTTGTCTGTCTACAGCATTTACATTCAATTTACTTATACTTTTCTGACTTCTTAAGATGGAATCTTAGAGATTAACTTTCAGTATAAGTGTAACTGGTGGATACCACTGATGTCTTGCACAAATCCTCTTGTATTCATTTTACCAGTGCTGTATAACCATCTTCTACTTTCCATCTTCTTTGTTGCTGACAGTGTATAGCTATAATCTTTCTGAGAGAATTCAGGATACTGAAACTACATCAACCATGAAGATTCACAAGAGCAGAACAGCTAAAATCCCTCCTCTATAGTACATATATTCTCTCAAATACCTTTGAATCTCCCAGTTCCTGGCTTGCAGTTGAGACCATCCTCAAAGGATTCCCTTTGGAATATACAAGCCACCTTGATTTTTGGAGAGGTTGAAGTGCCTAGAAGTCTACATCTTCTTGGAAGAGACCTTCATCCAGTTGGGGACTGAGCTGGTTTTAGGATTTTTTTCAGTCCTTTGTGAAAGCTGGTGTGTTTTCAGGTCACCCTTGCTGTCAGGCTGTGACACTTTCAGGTTCCCAAATGTACTCTCCAGGACCTCTTCTCTCTGATAGTCTCTGTTCTGCAATATTTGTCTCATCAACTTATCAGACATCTGAAAATCTGTGGTTTCTCATCTATCAGGTGCCTTTTTCTCTTTAACCTCTTGGTCTCTCAGCTCTGTATGATATGAATTAGCAAAGAATTTTTTAAAAAATGAGATTAAATATCAGGCTTATTTCAATTTATTTCCCTTTCTCCACCTTCTGGCTACCTTGCTAGTTCTCTGATGTGGGTCAGATTTTTGTTTTTGTTTTCTCATATTTTCTAACTGTTCTCAGTGGCAAAGTTGTTCCCCAACAAGCTCTTTTACTATTATTGGAAAAGTAATCTCTCTAAACTTCTACCCTCCACCTCCATACCCACTGTACTTTCTTTTGTATAGGAAAACACATCCCCTAAGATTTTTGTACTTGCCTCATTTGTTTTCCCTTATATCAACAAGCTTAAATCTTAAAGCTGAACTACATCAACAATGAAAATTAAAAAATGTAAACACCACTTTTTGTGTACTTTGTTTTGAGTGTTGATTGAACTCTTTAGATCTCAAAAATACATTGCTATAGACACAGACTGCTTACTAAACAAGGACCTCATTATAATTCTGTACTTACAGATGTTCTGCTTTGAACTTTACATCTAACCATAACACAGATGCTCATGAGATTTTCTCAAACCATAGACACATCTTGTATAGTAAAAATTATTAGAGAAAGTTGGGAAAAAGTCTAAATACTATGTAGTATATTTCAGGAAGTGTTTCAGCTCTGGGATGAGATGGATATATACTCAAATCCTGGCTGATTACTTATTACCTATGTGCCCAAGGATTTAATATCTTTATTCCTCAGTTTCCTTTTCTGTTAAATCAGTGTTTGTGCATGCTAAGTTGCTTCAGTCATATCCGACTCTGCGACGCTATGGGCTGTCTCCCGCCAGGCTCCTCTGTCCATGGGGTTCTCCAGGCAAGAATACTGGAGTGGGTTTCCATGCCCCCCAACCCCCACCCCAGGGGATCCTCCTGACTCAGGGATTGAACCTACGTCTCCCATGTTTCCTGCACTGGCAGGCAGGTTCTTTACCATTAGTGCCACCTGGGAATCCCAAATCAGCCTTTAATACATATGTAAAATGAGGATTTTATAAGTTTAAATGAAACAATAGGTATAATATGTATAATAAAATTTTCTTGACTCAAACTGCTCAACAAATATTAGTCACTTATTCATCTTCTTTGGAAATAATTTTTCATGCCAAGTAAAATGACAATTATGCTGGAATTCTGGGTTTTAAAATGATAAGGGAATAGATTATTTTAAGGTAAACCTAAACAAATATTTAAAGGTGGTAAGAGTTTTCATAAAAGAGAAATTATTTAAGGTTCAAAAGAATTCCTTTATAGGAAGGAAAAATATTAAATAGCTAAATTTCTTACAGGAAAGCCTTTGTGCTTAAGGGTTAGGTTAATTGCCAAGAGTAAGTAACAGGGTTATAAAGGCATATAATAAATAGAAGTAGTTGAAAGCAAACCTTTAAGTTGTAATAAGATTTTTAAAATATATTTTTAAAATAAATTTTAAGTAGTACAAAGCCTTGAAAATTAAAACAACTGATTCTGAAGTTATGTTCAGAGAATCATGAGTGTTTAGAAAAGTAAGGGATGGTATGTAAAAGATAAGAATTATCAGACATAGAAAGGTTAAGTAACTTTCGATGGTTACACACATACAAAGGCTGAAGTATAAAAGATTAGAATCTGTGCTGAATACTTTTGATCTACTTCTTCTGTTGCACCCCCCATCCTTCTGTATCTTGCTCTGTGGTCTGAAAGGCTTCTAGTTGACTTTACCCAAAGGGCAACATTATCAGGAGATTAGAGGAGAGCAGGAAAGTTAGGTCAAGGAATATAATCTTTGTATCAGCTCCCTCCGTGGTCACTCTGGGCTCAGTCCATTGTTTCCTTCAAGTTGTATTTTGTGCCAGGCAGTCCTCACCACATAGCTGTTAACAGCAGCTGCTATAAGCCTTAGGGTGCTGCACTATGCCTGTGGTTTACCTCTGTTCCTCCTTTTACTAAGCTTTTTTTTTTTTCAATTTCCCAATTGCAAGCTTCATCTATTTTCTGTTTGCACACAACTGGAAGCTTAGAATTTTGTGGCTCTCTACTCAACATTTTTTGCTCTCAATATGATCGGATTGTTGCTTCCTGAAAATTTGTTGATTTACTACACAGATTACATAGAATGATCTACTTCCCTAGCATGTTCATAAGGTCAATCACTCTTGCATAATGTCACCTATTCCTCTTTTTTTTCTGAACATGTAGTTTTAATTATGAAAGTAAACTTCTGTAAACAGATATTTTAGGATAATAATTGCATAATGCCAAACATTTTGAAAACCCTGAGTAAAACAGTGTGTTCAAAACAAAATAATATTGCCAATAGATTCATATCATTTGTTACTTTAGTTGCATATTGTTTTTGTTTGTAATTAAAGTGCTTCAATTCATTGGGGCAAATTTTCACAAAAAAAACTGCAAGTAAATGAACAATAGCTATATGTGCCAACCACATTAATTGTCAGTAGAGAAAAATGAGCATAGTCATACCAAGAGTACATTCGCCTCATCTCCTATTTCACCACTTTTTGAAAAAAAAAAAAATTTACTTTATGTTCTTCTCATTCTGAGGAGATCCTCAAGAGGCAAATTTATACTCTTTACAGAGCCACATTTTCATGACTGTTTCAGTACATTTACTAACTTTAAAATTGTGTTTTATCTACTCCTTACTCCTTGTCTTAAAGTCATGAGTCTTTGAGTTCATAAACATTAGAAGACTCAATAGTGATTTTGAAGAGAAAGTCCATCTAATATAGGTCCATATTTTCCAGTTTCTAATTTTATCATTAATTTCAAAAAAAATAAAATGTGCATTTCAATATAGTTCAGGAAAAGTTCAGCATAGAATAAAGCTAAAAGTTATAAGTAATTTGTTAGATACATGGATTTAAAGTTCAAAAATATTGTAAGATGATTTCATAATTAAAAACTTATAACAGTTTTTTCTTCTCTTAGTTCACTTCAGTCACTCAGTCATGTCTGACTCTTTGCAACCCGATGGACTGCAGCATGCCAGGCTTCCTTGTCCATCACCAACTCCTGGAGATTACTTAAACTCATGTCCATCAAGTCGATGATGGCATCCAACAATCTCATCCTCTGTTGTCCCCCTCTCCTCCTGCCTTCAACCTTTCCCAGTATCAGGGTCTTTTTCAATTAGTCAGTTCTTCATATCAGGTGGCCAAAGTATTGGAGTTTCAGCTTCAGCATCAGTCCTTCCAATGAATATTCAGGACTGATTTCCTTTAGGATGGACTGGTTGAATCTCCTTGCAGTCCAAGGGACTCTTAAGAGTCTTATTCAACGTCACAGTTCAAACGCATCAATTCTTCGGCACTCAGCATTTTTACAGTCCAACTCTCACATCCATACATGACTACTAGAAAAACCATAGCTTTGACTAGACAGACCTTTGTTGGCAAAGTAACTTTTCTGCTTTTTAATATGCTGTCTAGGTTGGTCACAGCTTTTCTTCCAAGGAGCAAGCATCTTTTCATGGCTGCAGTCATATATGCAGTGATTTTAGAACCCAAGAAAATAAAGTCTGTCACTGTTTCCATTGTTTCTCCATCTATTGGCCATGAAATGATGGGACCAGATGCCATGATCTTAGTTTTTTTGAATGTTGAGTTTTAAGCCAGCTTTTTCACTCTTCTCTTTCATCAAGAGACTCTTAGTTCTTAACTTTCTGCCATAAGGGTGATGTCATCAGCATATCTGAGGTTCTTGATATTTCTTCCAGCAATCTTGATTCCAGCATTTCACATGATATACTCTGCATATTAGTTAAATAAGCAGGGTGACATTATACATCCTTGATGTACTCCTTTCCCAATTTGGAACCAGTCAGTTGCTCCATGTCCAATTCTAACTGTTGTTTCTTGACCTGCATACAGATTTCTCAGGAGCAAGGTAAGGTAGTCTAGTATTCCCATCTCTTTAAGAATTTTCCAGTTTGTTGTGATCTACACAGCTTTGATGTCATCAATAAAACAGAAGTAGATGTTTTTCTGGAATGATCTTGCTTTTGCGATGATCCAACAGATGTTGGCAATTTGATCTCTGGTTCCTCTGCCTTTTCTAAATCCAGCTTGAACATCTGGAAGTTCATAGTTCATGTACTGTTGAAGCCTGGCTTAAAGAATTTTTAGCATTACTTTGCTAGCATGTGAGATGAATGCAATTGTGTGGTAGTTTGAACATTCTTTGGCATTGCTCTTCTTTGGGATGGGAATGAAAACTGACCTTTTCCAGTCCTGTGGCTACTGCTGACTTTTCTGAATTTGCTGGCATCTTGAGTGCAGCACTTTCACAGCATCATCTTTCAGGGTTTGAAATAGGTCAACTGGAATTTCATCACTTCCACTAGCTTTGTTCGTGGTGATGCTTTATAAAGCCCAATTGACCGCATTCCAGGATGTCTGTCTCAAGGTCAGTGATCACACCATCGTGGTTACCTGGGTCATGAAGATCTTCTGATCTTCTGTGTATTCATGCCACCTCTTCTTAATATCTTCTGCTTCTGTTAGGGCCATACCATTTCTTTCCTTTATTGTGTCCAATTTTGCATGAAATTTTCCCTTGGTATCTCTAATTTTCTTGAAGAGATCTCTAGTCTTTCCGATTCTATTGTTTTCCTCTATTTCTTTGCATCGATCATTGAGGAAGACTTTCTTATCTCTCCTGGCTATTCCTGCTAATCTGAAGGCTTCAAGATGGCTAAGTAGAAGGATGTGTGCTCATCTTCTCCTGCAAGAATTCCAAAATTACAACTCGCTGCTGAAAAACCATTGACAGGAGAATTTTGATCCCACCAAAAAAAGATACCCCATATCCATGGCAAAGGAGAAGCCCCAGCAAGATGGTAGGAGGGGTAAATTCACTTTTAGAATCAAACCCCATACACCCCAGAGATGTTCAGAGGGCTCAAACAAACCTTGTGTACACCATGACCCAGAGACCCCACAGAGACTGAGCCAGAACTGTGTCTTAATGTCTAATGTAGAGGTATAGGTCAGCAGTGGCCTGCCACAGGGGCAGGGGCTCTGGGTGCAGCAGACCTGGGTATTACATAAGCCCTCTTGGAGGAGGTCGTCATTATCCCCACCATAGAGCTGCCAGAATTTACACAGGACTGGAGAAACAGACTCTTGGAGGGCACACACACATACAAAAAAAAAACCAACTTGTGTGCACCAGGACCCAGGAGAAAGGAGCAGTGACCCTACAAGAGACTGACCCAGACTTGCCCCTGAGTGTCCAGGGGTCTCTGGTAGAGGCATGGGTTAGCAGTCACCTGCTGCAGGGTTGGGTGCAGCATTGCATGCATGGGACATTTTGAAGGAGGTCACATTATCTTCATTACCTCCAACATAGTTTGACCTCAGATCAAACAACAGGGAGGGAACACTGAAAATTGGTTTAAAGATTTACTGAGCATGGCCCCACACATCAGAACAAGACCCAGTTTCCCCCTCAGTCAGTCTATCCCATCAGGAAGCTTCCATAAGCCTCTTATCCTTATACATCAGAGGGTAAACAGAATGAAAAGCCCAATCACAGAAAACTAACCAAACTGATCACATGGACCACAGTCTTGTCTAACTCAATGAAACTATGAGCCATGCTACGTAGGGCCACCCAAAACAGATGGGTCGTGGTGGAGAGTTTTGAGAAAATGTGGTCCACTGGAGAAAGGAATGGCAAACCACTTCAGTATTCTAACCTTGAGAACCCTATGAACAGTATGAAAAGGCAAAAAGATAGGACACTGAAAGATGAACTCCCCAGGCTGGTGTGTGGCCAATATGCTACTGGAGATCAGTGGAGAAATAACTCCAGAAACAATGAAAAGATAGAGCCAAAGTAAAAACAACACCCAGTTGTAGATGTGATTGGTGATGGAAGTAAAGTCTGATGCTATAAAGAGCAATATTGCATAGGAACCTGGAATGTTAGGTCCATGAATCAAGGTGAATTGGAAGTGGTCAAACAGGAGATGGCAAGAGTGAACATTGACTTTTTAGGAATTAGTGAACTAAAATGGACTGGAATGGGTGAATTTAACTCAGATGACTATTATATCTACTACTGTGGGCAAGAATCCCTTAGAAGAAATGAAGGAGCCATCATAGTCAACAAAAGAGTCAGAAATTCAGTATTTGGATGCAATCTCAAAAGTGACAGAATAATCTCTGTTCATTTCCAAGGCAAACTATTCAATATCGCAGTAATCCAAGTCTATGCCCTGACCAGTAATGCAGAAGAAGCTGAAGTTGAATGGTTCTATGAAGACCTACAAGACTTTCTAGAACTAACACCCCCAAAAGATGTCCTTTTCATTATAGGGGCCTGGAATGCAAAAGTAGGAAGTCAAGAAAATCTGGAGTAACAGGGAAATTTGGCCTTGGAATATAAAATGAAGCAGGTCAAAGGCTAAGAGGGTTTTGCTAAGAGAAGGCACTTGTCATAGCAAACACCCTCTTCCAACAACACAAGAGAAGACTCTACACATGGACATCACCAGATGGTCAATACCGAAATCAGATTGATTATATTCTTTGTAGTCAAAGATGGAGAAGCTCTATATAGCCAGCACAAACAAGACTGGGAGCTAACTGTGGCTCAGATTATGAACTCCTTATTGCCAAATTCAGACTTAAATTGAAGAAATTAAGGAAAAACACTAGACCATTCAGGTATGGCCTAAATCAAATCCCTTATACAGTGGAAGTGACAAATAGATTCAAGCGATTAGATCTGATAGACAGAGTGCCTGAAGAACTATGGACAAAGGCTTGTGACATTGTACAGGAGGCTGTGATCAAGACTATCCCCAAGAAAAAGAAATGCAAATATGCAAAATGGTTGTCTGAGGAGGCCTTACAAATAACTGAGAAAAGAAGAGAAGCTAAAGGCAAAGGAGAAAAGGAAAGATTTTGTAGGGTACAGAGTTAGAGAAGGCGAGGTTCAGAAAAAGAAGGAGGCTGGTACTTTACAGCAACAGATCACCTTTAATGAGGCAAGAAGGGCAGCAGTCAGATTAGTAAGCTCCTGCCCTTACCCAAGAAAAGAAAAGTATATATAGGTATGTATGTGGAAAGCTACTGTCTTAAGGGGGCCTGTTCTTCTCCAAGGTTGTTAGGAGTAGTTGTCTCTTAAACGGCTGCTGACAAGGAATTTTGGAGATCGGCCAGAGGCTGAACCGGCTGGGAGCTGGGAGTAATCAACCTAATGTCCTTTTTTTTTTTTTCCTTCTTAGGGTGAGAGAGTTCTTTGTTTTGCATAGAATGGTGGGGAGGACCTGGAGGGGAGTTTTAACTCTAGGATATTTTGGCCTTCTTATCTTAGTACATCAGTGAATTCTTCTTGTGTTATCTCACCATCATTGCATTCAGATTTTGAAGCCATAGCTAAAACTGCATGTTTTCTCCAGAATTTTTTTTTTTATAATTTTCCAATTGGAAGTGAAAGTCTAAAATTAAAGTCTTAAGATTATATTATCTTAAACAAGGACTGGTGTAAAAGATCAATCCATATTGCTTTATTTTGGCTCCCATAATAAGGCATATTCAATGCTTTTGCGAAATTCACTGTTCCAAAAAGTGGCATGACTAAAATGGATTGAGGGTAGATTAATCCCATATTCAACCTTCAGTTCAGTTCAGTTCAGTTCAGTCGCTCAGTTGTGTCCGACTCTTTGCGACCCCATGAATCGCAGCACACCAGGTCTCCCTGTCCATCACCAGCTCCCGGAGTTTACTCAAACTCATGCCCATCGAGTTGGTGATGCTATCCAGCCACCTCATCCTCTGTCGTCCCCTTCTCCTCCTGCCCCCAACCCCTCCCAGCATCAGGGTCTTTTCCAATAAGTCAAGTCTTTGCATGAGGTGGCCAAAGTACTGGAGTTTCAGCTTCAGCATCAGTCCTTCCAATGAACACCCAGGACTGATTTCATTTAAGATTGATTGGATTGATCTCTTTGCAGTCCAAGGGACTCTCAAGAGTCTTCTCCAACACCACAGTTTAAAAGCATCAATTTTTCGGCGCTCAGCTTTCTTCACAGTCCAACTCTCATATCCATACATGGTCACTGGAAAAACCATAGCCTTAACCAGATGGACCTTTGTTGGCAAAGTAATGTCTCTGCTTTTTAATATGCTATCTAGGTTGGTCATAACTTTCTTTCCAAGGAGTAAGCGTCTTTTAACTTCATGGCTGCAATCACCATCTG